>NC_055990.1:134272995-135522995 GCF_018446385.1 Zingiber officinale | reverse complement strand
TCCGGTACCTCGGACCGGGGGGAAAGTCATGTTCGTGTGCTCGGATGGGATTGTGCCTTCTCACCCTGTGGCTCGGCCGCTTGGCCTGGCCGCTCAGCTTAGAGACTCTTTTACCTTGAGCATCAGAAACCCGCCCCATGATCAGGTTGTCTTTCGTTCGGCCGCCTGGGAGACCCGGGCCGGGTGCCCGGTCAGCTGGATGTCCGGGGATGGTCCGCCAGTCCGCTCGGCATGACCGTGTCGTTGACCCTTGACCTCCACGTGTCGTTGACCCCCCGCTACCGAGGGTCCCTCATCCTTGTTACCGGATCAATATATATATATATATGTGTGTGTGTGTGTATGTGTATATGAGATTTGACAACCTCTGACTGTCCAGTTCTGACTTTGAGTTTCATCGAAATTCTAGGTCAAATCGACGCCTCACAAACGAGCCCCTCACTAGGGCCATCGGATAAAACACATGACCACATCTAAAGATAGACAAATAGATTAATGTTGTCATATTAAAGGGTAGGTAGATCGTCAACCCTATAGAATGACGTCGTCATCTATCTTGTTTACAAAAAGTAAGTTTGAGGGGCACATGGCATTATAGGAAAGGAGACATTTATGGCATTGATAAAAGACAAAAGAGTGGCAAGGCACACCACGCTGGGGGTCTTGTCGGGCATTTATGACGACGACCATCTAATTAACCCAACTACGTGTGGATGGGGCACTATGCGAGGACTATCGAAACCCCCATCTAGGACCTAGTGGGGCCTCATGAAGGCAGAATGCCCTATCTAAGCCACCCAACTATAGTCGACCGTCTCCACAGCCGAAGTAGAGGGTCCCTGTCTAAGCGTAGGTCCGCAAGCACTCATGCCACCAGTCAAGGTAAATTAGTAAGTCGACCAAGCGAAGTGCTTAGTAGTCAGTCGACTACAAGTTGGGTGGCGATTACTCGAGTCTGTGACGAACATTCACTAACCACTACCCTGAGGGAATAGCGGAGGCACATAACGCTACCCTAAGGGAATAGCGAAAAACATTACTTGATCGAGACAAAAGAGGGCGACCTTGACTCTAGCCCCTATAAGTTAGTGCTCACATACACAAAAATAAACAACACCCCGCTAGAAGAAGCCAAACAAGATTGTAGTTCATTACCAACCAAGAAGGGTCTATGATCAGTCTAACTTTAGCATACAGGGTTCACGAAATTATTTAAAGACAGGGAAGGCTTCATCTGGTAGGCCATTTAAAAGTCACCCACAATCTAAAAAATCTTCAAGTGGTTCTGAAACTAGCAAACTCGCCTCATGTAGTTGGATGAGGGCCCCCTCGGCGTCATAACAAAGCATTTGATTAATAACGTCGCCGACTTGGGACCCGAAGTTTAGAGAAGAAAAGTAGGTGGTTTTTTTGGCTTTAAAGTGGTCATCCTCCTCTGCTTGGTCATTCTCTAGCTCGCGCTAGGATTGGAATAGCTTGGATTGCACCCTGGTCAATTTAAGTTTAGAAGATGCAGACTCAGACTTAGCCACCTATAACTCAGTATGCAGGGATTCCAGGGCAGTCCTTTAAGCATCTAGTTGTTGTTGATAGTAAGATTCCCACGAGGCACTGGCAACTAACTCAACCTCTTTTGTCGATAAAATCGCCAAAGTCGATGCATGAGTGTCACCTAGCTCCTTTATCTTAATGGAAAGGGCCTGGGCTTCAAGAGTTTTTGCGAAAAGGTCGGCCATCGCCTAGGTCATTCACGCACTTTTTGATCGAAGTCTATCCGTATTAGTTTTCAGGTCAGCCTCTAGTTTCAAGATTTTATCGGCCTTCACACTGGTCAACTCCCGAGCTTCATGCGCTTTCTTCTCCGCTTGGCCTAACAAAACGGCTTGCGTCTAAGTCTCCTGGGGCGAAGGTAGGTCACAGGCATGGCCCGAAGCCCTGGAAGACCACGGCTCTAGGGCCTGTTTCCATAAAGCTTCATTTTCTTGTTGTAGCCCCACGACGACTTGGGATACACGCATTACAGTCACACGAGCCTATAGAGGGACATAGTTTAGCAGCACTTTACACACAAGGGCAAAACAACCAAAACTTACCGTGAATAACTATTGGAAAAAATCTATCTACCAAATTTAGCACTAGGAAATCCAACACCTTATCTGTCACATCCTTCCAGGCCTCTGCTAATAAGCCCTTTAGCCACACTTGCACACAGACTGGTGGAGGATCCGAAATTGGGACGGGGTTAACACTTGGAGGGACGGCACGTGGAAGGCAAAGGTAGACAAGAAATGACTTTTGGTCGGGAGAAGAAGATGACACTTCCCAGGGTGGGACGATGGGCGAAGTGGAGGGCCTAGTAGGTATGGAAGTGGTGGAAGAGACGCCCGCCCTAGAGGACTTTTCCCTTTGCTCCGAGCTAGGGGGATGTGGGAGTGAAGCAACAAACCTAGGAGAGGTCAGAGTACTTCCTTGGGATGGGGTAGATGCCCGAGCAGATGGGCGAGTCAAAGATAGCCGCTTAGGCGAAGATTGTACTTAAGGGGTAACTGGGCGCCTCTTACATTGGAGGCATACAAGATGTTCAGGGTCCTAGACCGGGATATCTACGAGGATGGTCAAGGCTCAACAACTGGGGTGATGCTACCTGCTTGGTCACAGGATGCTCCCTCGGAAGGGTCGGTTGGCTGGACCTCCTACTCGGACAAAATAACCTGACCTTGCCATTTTAATAGGTCTTTCTTCAATTTCGAGGAGTTGACGATGTAGGCTCTAAACATGATGTCCTCTACGTAACAAAAAAGAGACCTCAATCAGTGAGAACATAAGAGCTAAGTTACCTGAGCTTACCGAGAGGAGCAGGAAGTGATGCGCAAATAAGACTCTGGCCAAAGGCGTGAAGAAGGCTCTCGCATAGCAAAGGGGAGAAGGAATTGCACATCTATTAGCTTTTCCGAAGCAACAACACAAGTAGGCTCATGTTGGCGGTCCTTTAACTCAGAGGGAGAGGGGAGGTCCAACTGCCACACAGTCAGCCAAAGTATAGGATCAGGGGCTTGAATGAAAAAGAAATGAGATTTCCATTTCTTATTCGAGGAAGGTATGTTTTTAAAGAATACTACCTTAGCTCAAGATTGAACCATGAAAACTCCGGATTTAAACTTATTGAGGTAATAAAATGGTGAAAGAGATTAGGGGATAAAGGAATATCGTATAGACGACACGATTACCATTTCGCACATAGCGCAAAAGGCATTATGAGCAAATTTAGAAAGGGGGATGCAAAAATACTAGCTTAGGTCTGAAAAGAACTGAGGAATAAAGAATCATAGATTAGCATGAAGTTGATCCTTAAAAATGGTAACAAAACTAGAAGGAGGATGGTGGGGGTGATATTGAGGGTCAGGAATGTAAGAGAAAAGGTTTTAGGGATCTCCAGCCTCAACCTAGCCGACGATAGCTCATAGCTATCAAAATTGGAACGGAATGTGGCATACCAAGGGGCTAGGGTTTCTTGAGCCATAGTCAAGGAACAAAGAAAAGAGAAGGGCAAAAAAAAGAGTAAGGTTGGAAATAATCACCTACTGGAGGAGCTGCAGAAAAGGGGGTGCGGACAAGCGTAGGAGCTGGAGGTTGAAGAAGGCAGAGTACAAATGGGGAATACTCCACAACACTTAGGGTACGTTTGATTGGGGGTTATTTTTGATAACCTTGGGTATCCATCTAAGGTTATCAATGAAAATCCTATTTGGTTTAGGTAATCGATGATTCCCGAGTAATGTTCTATGCCCAACACATCAGCAAAATGGACATGCAACCCAAAATCGAAAAACCTCGGAAAACTGAGGCTTTTCTTGATTCTAGGGTTAACAAATTTTTTTTTACCTAAAATACCCTTAGATAAGAGAAAAATGTGAAAAAAAAACATAAAGGAAAAAAAGGAAAACATAAAAAAAAATTAATAACCTTTAAAAAAAAAAGTAAAAACATAAAAAAATAAAAAAAAATGTAAAAAATAAAAAATAAAAAAATACATAAAAAACGTATAGAAAATATAAAAAAATAAAAGTACATAAAAAACATTAAAAAAACATAAAAATGAAAAAGTATAAAAAAAAAAAACGTAAAGAAAAGTAAAAAAAATAAACAAAAGGAAAAAAAAAAGTAAAGTAAGGTTGATTTTCTAATTGAGAGTAATATAGTAAAATGTTAAATTAGATTATTCATTAAAACTTTAAAATAAGTTTTTATTATATTACCTAAGTTGAACTAAACAATATTTGATTATGTTTTATTCCCTATAATCTTGGTTATGTAATTATATAGTAATTACATAACCAAGGTTATACCTGATAACTTGAACCAAACACACCCTTAGAGTTTTTAAATTAAGAGTCAGAGGATGCCTAAGAGTGTGAGCCGCACGATCGAAACGGTCTTGTTGGGGACAATCGTCAGATCAGGGAAGGTAAATCACCATTGGGACTCGTGCAAAAGGCATGCGTCAACCATCATATTAGAATAAAGTTGGTGAGACACGTGACACCTGCGAATAAAATGACATTTATGATGAAAGATACAAGTAAATCATTACCCTAATACGCTATCGCCGAAACCCTACCTCTCATTTAAAGCAACGGGCAAGCGCTCCTTCGGGAAAGGGGTTGCATAAAATAGTTTCGAGGAGAAGGCATTAGAACAGATGTCTGGTTAAGCAACGAGACAACAATAGGACTCCTGTCTAGTCAGTCGATTGTGAGCTTCCTTCGACTAGACTTGAGGGGGAGGCTTGTGATATGTGGTGCATCATAGATGACCCTGGTGATATTAGGAAGTCAATAGTCAGAGGGACGTGGAAGTCAAAAGTCAAGAGAAGATAGCAATTCAAGCCAAGGAGTTCCTGGCCTAGTCCAAAAGGGAAACAGTGGTCAAGACCGGGAAATCCTTGTGGGACTTGACTTTCCCACCTCAAAGAGCATGGCTCATGGGCATCGCCCCTAGTCTACTCCACGTCAGTTCCTTAGCTGCTGGGCCATCAGGGCTAAGTCCCCTCGTCTCTCGTGGCCATCGCCCCCAGTCTACTCCAGGTCAGTTCCTTAGTCGGTCGGGCTACTATTAGGAAACAACATTGTCAGGGAATCCTAACTGTTTATCAGAGAATAACTACTATCTACCAGAGAATATTCCAACGCTCATACATGGGAGTAAGACGAAACCCTCCTCTACCCAATGGGAGTTCATCATACCTCATCCCTCATATGACATTTTTTGATATCCGATATTCTTTGATGTCTCATGATTACAGAAGTTATAAGGGGCATTATAAAGAGGGAGGTCATCTCTGTTGGCCAGGTATACACACATGCACGCATCTGCTACTATTTATCTTCTTCTAGTTTCGCTTGGCTCTGGTTCTAACTTGAGTGTCGAAGTGTCTATGCTAGTGACCTTTTCCTTAATTTTTGGGGCTCTAACATTTTCGTGGGATTTATTTACATGTGTGTTGGGTCGCGGTACTCTCGGAAAATGGTTCCTCCTTTGCCTCGCATGAGGGTCTGAGGTAACTAGTAGATCCGTAGCCTCCGCCTTCTGGACATGATCACTTAGTTTTTTTTTTTGTTTTTTTTTTTGCAAGATTCATTTGAAGGGAAAGGCAATCTTCCAGGGTGTTTCAACCATTATTCGGCTCTCAATGTCAATGTAAGTCTTAAGATAAGGTAATATTCTCTTTCCCTTGTAATCAAGATATCAATGTTTACATAAGTTAAAACATAAATTTAAAACACAATTCATACATGTCTGAATTTTCAAGGGGCCATTAGGCTGTTATTCTGAGAACCCAAAAATGTTATGATTTTTTTAATAAAAGTTTAATTTTTATGATTTAATTAATTTTGTGTAAATGGCAGTTCGCTACCCAACAATCCCAATAATAAATATTTATCCTCTCTAAATTTTAAACCACGAGTTCATAGAAAATTAGGAATCTACTTACCACTCCACCATAGCCAGGGCCCTAAAAATGTTATGATTGAACTTTCATGTGATCTGATAAGCAAATGGGGGTTGCTGCCCACTGGACATCGCCGGACAACAAGAAATTTTCGAGCGACGCAAGAGGATGAGGAGGCTTCAGCCTTCCCCGCCTATACGCCGCCCACGGCGCTTGCTGCCAGTGTCGATGTATGCCTTATGGCGGTGAGCCGGTGTCGTTGCGTTGTGCCTGTGTGGCTATGTGCTTGTGCCACTGTGTGGTGCAGGTGCGGCTCGTGCGTGTGCAGTGTCGGAGAAGGAGTGTTTTTTTTAATGTTCTTAGCATTTTAATTAAGCAATATGACAACTTAGTAAGTGGGGCCCAAAGTTAAATAATAAAAAAAACAAAAACATTGAACACGGATCAACTGTGCAAATCTGCCTTTTCTTTTCTTTTCCCTTTGCTGCTGCTTCGCAAAATGGCGAAAACCCTAAGTCCCTAACCTTTTCCTCTCGCACTCTAACTCTCCTTCAAGGCTCTGGAGTCAAGGCTCCAAGCCTCCAACCAAGTCTCCAAGTGCGGTCGTCGATAGAGTCGTTGTCTCGCTCGCGGATAGCCAGGCGGCACCAGTAGTCTCCAATCTCCATTCTCCAACCGGAAACTGAGTCTCTAACTCTAAGGCTCCAATCTCCAACACCATTTCCCCATAAGGTTAGAACTTAGATTTGTTGTATTTTAATTTTTTTTTTTTTTTTTTTTGGAAATGTACATAATACTATATTACCATTGTAGTTTAGTTTTCTATTAAATTGGTAGTTTTCCACTATTATTTGATTTTTTAATAAAATATAAAGAATTATATTTGTAGTTTAGTTTTCCGTTAGTATTCTATTAGATTGGTAGTGGTGGTTTATTAAAGTTTTAGTTCAACATATATTTTTCCATTACATTTGTAGTTTTCCATTACATACTTTATTTTTAGTTATTTATTTGTGTAAGATATAGAGAGATTTTTTAAACGAACTCGTAGTTCCGGCTCTAGCTCCTCTAATGAGCCGAATGTTATTGAACAAGTGAAAAATCAATCCCATGTAGAATTAAATTTGGATGATATTGTTAGTGATCTGGGATTACGAAAACCAATTGAAGAATTTGATATTGTTATTCAAGATCAAGCTCGAAGAGAGTATGCGCTCTTAGGGTCATGTCAACCAAATGGTCATGCGCATCTAAAAACAACTTTTGGTAATCAAGAAAGAAGTTTTCAAGGAATTTAGTATAAAAAATATACATGGCTAGAGTATAGCATATCAAAAATACTGCTTTTTGTTTTTGGTGTTATCTTTTCAAACCATTAAATAAAGAAAATGTAGATAATGCATTTATAAAAGATAAATACAACAATTGGAAAAGAGCATTAGAAAGATTCAATCGTCATATAGGGACTGTGAATAGTTGTCACAATGAAGCTAGAATGCAATTTGAGTCTTTTCAAGATCAAAGGCATAGTATAGGGAATATTTTACGAGTACATAGTCGTGATATGGAAATTGATTATCGCACTCATTTGACAGTAATATTGGATGTGACACGCTTTCTATTGAAGTAAGGGTTGCCTTTTCAAGGACACGATGAGTCAACTAGTTCTTCAAATAGAGGTAATTTTATTGAGTTGCTTGAATGGTATAATCAATGAAATGAAGAGATTTCTAAAGTTATAAAACAAAATGCTCCTGCAAACAATGATCACACTTGCTATAATCAATGATATTAGAGATAAATTCTTTTCTTTGATGGTTGATGAGGCTCAGGACAGTTCAGTGAAGGAGCATATGAAAGTTGTTTTGAGGTATGTGAATAAATAAGGATGTGTGATTGAACGATTTCTTACAGTTGTACATGTACCTGACACTAGTTCTCATTCTTTGAAAATGGCTATTGATGTTTTATTTCTGCAACATGGTTTATCATTATCTAGATTGAAAGGCCAAGGATATGATGGAGCTTCAAATATGCATGGTGAGTTCAATGGATTGAAATCTCTGATAATATAAGAAAATCCATTTGCAATGTATGTTCAATGTTTCTCTCACCAACTCCAATTAGTTCTTGTTGTTGTTGCCCATGAAAATTTTACTGTGAGTGAATTTTTTGGGTATATCACCATGATTGTGAATATATCTAGAGCATCTTGTAAGAGGAGAGATCAACTTAGAAAGATTTAACATGATAAGATAATTACTGAATTGGAAAGTGGAGAAATTACTAGTGGAAAAGGAAAAAAATCAAAAAATTGGTTTAGCAAGACCTGGAGATACGCATTGGGGATCACACTACTTAACATTACTTCGTTTATGCTCTATGTGGTCTTCAGTGATAGAAGTGTTAGGATATGTACATGATGACACCTCTTATTCTGCGAATAAAGGTGTTGCCACAAGTTTAATTGAGACGATAGAGAGTTATCAGTTTATTTTTGTGTTACATTTGATGAAGTATATATTGGGAATTACAAATGAGTTATCACTTAACCTACAACAAGGGGATCAAACTATTGTTCAAGCCATGTCCTCGGTTAGAAGTGTGAAATGTTGACTACAAGACTTTATGGAAGATTGATGGCAGATAATTTTGGAACAAGTTAACACATTTTGTGAATTGAATATGATTTCAATACTTGATATGGAGGACAACATGCTAACTCGTGGTCATGGCAGGCGTAGAGGGCAACTCATCACTAATTTTCATCATTATCATGTGGATATTTTTTGTTAGGTATTATTTCTAAAAATCTATTTTTTTTGTTAAAGAGATTTCATTGATTATTAATGCTATCAAATTTGAATGTTAGGTTGTTGATTTAATTATACAAGAGATGAATAATCATTTTTCAGAAGTTAGTACGGAACTGTTTGGTTGCATATCATGTCTTCATCCAAGAAATTCTTTCTCTCAATTTGATGTTCACAAACTCATCCATCTTGCTGATTTTTATCTCGAGGACTTCTGTGGTACTGATTATTTATTTTTGGAACAATAACTTATGAGTTACTTTTATAATCTGCGGGATGATCCATACTTTCAATTGATGACTTGGGAATTTTTGCTCAGAACTTGGTTGAGATTGAAAAACATTTGGTGTTCCCATTGGTTTATCGTATGATAAAGTTGGTATTAGTTTTACCAGTTGCAACTATTTCGGTTGAACGAGTTTTTCTGCAATGAAGACTGTGAAGATTGATTTACGCAATAGAATGGGAGATGAATGGATGAATGACAGTCTAGTTGTATACATTGAAAATGATATTTTTTCTACAATTGAAAATGAGCAAATATTACAACATTTTCAACAAATGCAGTCTCGTATAATTCAATTGTCTCCTCTTGTACTGACTACCATTGCAGACTTCTGTGCCAACCCGGAAATGAAGCTCACCTATGGAAGAAAGGTAGACTAATCTTTCCTAAACTTCTAGTTTTTTTTTCTTGCAAGTTATATCAAATGTTCTCAATGTTAATTTATCAGGTTATGGAGATTCGGTAGAGTATAAAGTGGGATAAGGGAAAGGCTCTCGAGTTCTAGTCTCTTGGACTCTGGTAAACTCTAACAATATCATTTCAATTACATATTGTAAGTATTAATATTGCAGTCTATTATATGGTTAAAATGAGAATCCTAAGTGTTCAACACGATCAATTGGTTGTGATTAACTTAATAGGCTAATAGCTTTTGCATGGAGAGTGTTTCATGTTGTTAGTCATCAAGTGAGTTGCAAAATAAGATGTACAACTATTTCTTATTGCTTCTGTATTGACAGAAACATTTGCTATTAAAGTGTTCTTTGTTCATGTTGATTCCTTAAAATTCTTAACCTCCTTTTTTTTGCTCTGTTCTACACTATCTTTCATGAGAATTTCATGCATATTATGATTTATGTGAGTGATGTTCATGTTTATTTGGCTGCAGTTTCTGCAGCAATGTATATTATGCAAGAATTGGAGCCTTAGAGGGATCATCACACTGGAAATGAATAGACTAGAGTTTAATTTCTTTGTCAGTTAGATTTCAGACTTCATGTGTATAGTTTCTGTAGCATCGTATATTATGCAAGAGTTGATGTAAAATTTTAATTATAAATGTTTTTATTTAGCCGTACAAAAAAAAATATCTGTGCAATTCAGTCCCTTGAATTTTTTTTGTTCCACTTCTGCATGCAAACATCTCTTTATTGTGGTCATGAGCTTACGGCTTGGCCACAAGTAGTTTGTGATCGCAAGCTTGCAGGTCAGCCATGCCTCCTATGTCGCAGAGGTCGTGAGCATTTCGCTTGACCATGCCAGAAGCTCATCATGACTAGACAGTCTGTCTATTTAACTGAGTTGCAGTTACTTTTGTTTCAATTTAGTTATTTGAGGTTTATATATATATATATATATATATATATATATATATATATATATATATATATATATATATATATATATATATATATATATATATATATATATATAAAATGAAGGATCATCATTACTCTTATGGTCCAGGCCCCCTGAGCATCTAGTCACTCTGATTCACTCTAGCTTTTTCCGCTAGTATCCGGTCATCCTAACTTATTCCGGAACCTTCTTTGCAAGTATCCGGTCAACCTGACATGCTCTGGGGTCTTCCCGCAAGCATTCCATCAACCTAACTTGCTCCGAGACCTTCTCACAAACATTCAGTCAATCTAACCTACTCCGGACTTATCCTCAACTTCGTTCAAGGTTGTTGGGATCCTTCGTACGTCTAGAGAGGGGGGTGTGAATAGCCGACCCCAATCTTTCGCGTTTCTTCCTACGATTAGGTTAGTGCAGCGGAAATACAACGTAGAAAGAAAACAGGAGAAGAAAGACAAACCATATAACGAGGTTCGGAGATGAACTCCTACTCCTCGGCGTGTCCGTAAGGTGGACGAAGCCTACCAATCCGTCGGTGGATGAGTCCCCGGAAACCCGGCTAATAGATACTCCTTGTGGGTGGAGAAACCTCACCACAATCTTTGCAACAGCAATAGGACTACAAATAGGAACAAGAAAACAAGAACAGAAATGTAAACAACACTTGCTTGCCTTCTTGAAGTCAGCAGGAACCCTGGTGAAGCAGCAGCTTCTCGGATCCAAGCCTAGCTAGAAAACCAGCAACAGGAAGAAGCTCACGCGAAGCTTTAGCACCCAACGAGCTCAACAAAGCTCGGCAGGAAGAAGAAGCGAAGCTTCAGCAGAGAGAACTTCGAAAGGAAGAAGTAGTCAAGGTGTTTCACCAAGTCCCGTAGCCCTCTTTATACCGCGAAGAAGAAGAGAGAACTAGCCGTGCATCGCAACGGCTAGATTCTGATCGGTCCATGGACCGATCAGGAACCTCTGATCGGTCCACGACTCAGGCTTGATCCTCGTCTGATCGGCGTCTCTGATCGGTCTTGTGGACCGATCAGGAACATCCCTGATCGGTCCATAGACCGATCAGCTTCTTCCCATCCGATCGATAGCCACTGATCGGTCCGCCGACCGATCAAGTGAGATCTCAGGACCGATCCACGTCTTTCTTCTCGCGAGGTTGCGTTGCCTCGACGGTCTCCGATCGATTCAATCGATGAGCCACCGATCTGATTCTCGATCGGTCACCGGACCGATTAGGCAAACGCAGATCACCGGATCGGTCACCGCACCGATCCAAACTTCTCGCCCTAAACCTAAGGCTTCCACACCAACATCCGGTCAACCTTTACCTGTTGGTACATCATCCCTAACATCTGGTCACTCCCCGCTAGCACTCCCCGCTAAGTGTCCGGTCAATCCCTTTGACCCACTTAGACTTTTCCACACCAGATGTCCGATCATCCTGATCCATCTGGATTTTCCTCTTCGTGCCAAGTATCCGATCACTCCCTTGACCTACTTGGACTTTCCAACACCAGAAGTCCGATCATCCCTGATCCATCTGGATTTTCCCTTGCCTGGTTTCACTCACCAGGACTCTCCAACTGCCTAACATCCTAGTTAGGAATTTCCCACTGCCTGGCTTCACTTACCAGGACTTTCCACACTGCCTAACATCCTAGTTAGGACTTTCCCACTGCCTGGCTTCACTCACCAGGGCTTTCCAACTGCCTAACATCCCAGTTAGGACTTTCCCATTGCCTGGCTTCGCTCACCAGGACTTTCCAACTGCCTAACATCCCAGTTAGGACTTTCCCTCGTGCCAAGCTCCCTGCTTGGACTTTTCCCGTGCCAAGTCTCCATACTAGGACTTTTCGCGTGCCAAGCTCCCTGCTTGGACTTTTCCAGTGCCAAGTCTCCATACTAGGACTTTTCGCGTGCCAAGCTCCCTGCTTGGACTTTTCCAGTGCCAAGTCTCCATACTTGGACTTTTCCAGTGCCAAGCTCCCTGCTTGGACTTTTCAGGTCAACCAGGTCAACCTTGACCTACGGTTGCACCAACAATCTCCCAAGTTCGTATTCTTGTCAACACATCAGAATACAACTTTTCTACTCTCCTCAAACATTGTCAAACATCAAAATACAACTCGAGTCAGGTCACCCTTGACCAACTCGAGTCAGGTCAACCAAGTCAACCTTGACCTAACGTTGCACCAACAATCTCCCCCTTTTTGATGTTTGACAAAATCCAAAATCAAGTTAGGTTAACCCGATAACCTAACTTAGGTTTTCCAACCATCTTCCAATGTCCAATGTTCTTTCCTTGAACATTCTCTGGACATTCTCCCCTTAGGTTAACCCGATAACCTAACTTGGGTTCTCCAATAATTCTCCCCCTTTTTGACACACATCAAAAAGAATTCCAATGTTCTTCCTTGAACATTCCTTGACATTCTTCCCCTAGCTTAGGTTAACCCGATAACCTAACTTGGGTTCTCCAATAATTCTCCAATTAACACTCTCCCTTTTTGACACACATCAAAAGGAAAAAGGAGGTATCAAGGTCAAGAGTTTCTTCCTAATGAAAGTCCCATACCTTTCATTGAAACTCTTAATTTCCCTGATACTAAACTCAACAATCAACTTAGTGATAATCCCATATCACTAATCCTCAAAAGTCTTAAGGAGTAAAACTCCCCTAAAGTTAACTCCCCTTGACAATTAGGTAAAACTCCCCTAAAGGTCAACTCCCCTTGACCATTGCACCAACAATGTCTTTGTGAGTTCCAAACCTTTAGAAATCCAAAACCCAACTTCCAGCTGAAATTTCAGACCAACAGTGAAATTAGAAGGTCGGCATGCTCTGATCGGTCCCTGACCGATCAGACCTTCCCTGGATCGGTCACCGGACCGATCAGGTCTTCTCTGGATCGGTCACAGTGACCGATCCACAACTGCCTGGATCGATCAGACTCCCTTCTGATCGGTCCACAGACCTCTGATATCAGTTTCAAAATTTCCTTCCGAAATTCAGAAACTCCTAGAAAATTTCAAAAATTTCAAAAATTGTGAAATTTTGAGGATACATTCCTCATAACATATACTATCATGGAAAAATAGTTTTCTATGAAAATAACTTCCATTTTTCAATCTTGATACAAAGTTCAAAAACTTTGAAATAGTTCAAGTTTAACTCAACTTTGTATCACAATGTTCAATGATGAATGCTATCACTAGGAAAGCTTCATCAAGGTTTTTCAAATCAATTTTAAAATGCTTTTAAAACCATTTGAATTTAGGACCATAATCTTAGGGCTAGATGTACATGACTTGTACACAAGCTTTCCCTATGATCCTTAATTTCTTGAATTAGGGTCATCTAGGTACAAGGACAATGCACCTTGATCCTAACTCATGATCCTAATATCTCACACACATCTAAGGTGTATCAAACCACATTCAAGTCAATTTGATGTGAGATATGGGTTAAGGTCAACTTAGGCTAAGTTCTCATGCATTTTCTAAACACCAATTTGATCTCAATATCAAATTATATGTTTGTCCTCAAATCAATTTCATTGATTATAATGCAAGAGATGATGACATGGCATATAATGATATCATAAGTAAAAACATGTGCCAATGTCATGATGTCATGGCATAAAGTTTGAAAACTTAAATAAAGCATGACATATAAACTAGCCTAAGCATTATCATGACATTTCAAATGATAATAAGATAAATATGATGTCATGGCATGGCATATGGCAACCAATCATGGCAAGTTAGCACAAATAAAATACCTAAATTCCCTATCTAAGTATCCTTAGCCTTAACTAACTTAAAATCTAACCCTAGATTGCCCATATATCCCTAAGAGAAAACCAAAATCCCAATTATGGTATTTCTCTAGGTTTTCTTAAATTGTGCCAAATAAGATTAAAATCGATATTTTTTAAATATGGCACAATTTACTCTTCAAGGAGTAAATAATAATTCTTTTTCATTTTCAAAGGTTATCAAAACCTCGAAAATGCTCCTTGAGTGTCAATTTCCTCAAAGTTGGGTTAACTACCCTTCTAATTGGAGTTGACACTCTCTAACCCATCTATGGGGTAGAGAAGATGCTCCTAGGAACCCAATACCTATTTGAGCTCATTGGGTTCACTAAATATTCACTAGGGATAACTTCCCTAGCAACCCTCCTAATGACCCTCTTAGGCTTTGAAGCCTTGGTCATTTGGGATTCATCAAGATCAACTCTAGGGGTGACTCCCCTTGTGACCTTGGTGGTGGTCTTCCTAGCACTAGGTTTTGTTCCATAATCGAATGGAACATTATGATAAGTGGGCTTGACCATTTGGGACTTAGGTTTGTGACCCAAACCTTTCTTGTCCTTGGACTTGGGTTTTTGACTCTTAAACCCTAGAGATGACTTCTCCATGTTTTTAAGAGCCTTTTCTAAATTATCAAGTCTTGACCTCAAGACTTGATTTTCCTTCTCTAATACCTCAAGCTTTAATTTATCATTATTCCTTGAGGTATTTCTAGGCATATGTCTAGATGATTTGGGATTTCTACCTAGGTTCTCCTTAACCTTAGATTAGTTAATCCTAGTGTTATCATTTCTAGCATTGTCCTTACCTAGACTAACATGCTTGGCACCTAAGCACATATATCGATTTCTATGATTATCATGCTTATCATTCTTGACAATTGCAATAAGACTACTAGCATGTATCTTATTAGAAGTGCAAGAATGAACCTTAGAGAATACCTTAGGGTTTGCCTTCGCTCCCCCTTTACACATGCTTTGTCTTTTGTCCTTGTGAGATTGCCTCCCCCTTGGACATTGACTCCTATAATGTCCCCGTTGCTTGCATTGGAAGCACACCATGTGCTCCTTGCCCTTGCGTTTTGGGACTCCGACTTCCTTGATCTTTGGCGCCGGTGGAGTCTTCTTAGTCTTCTTTGGACATTTACTCTTGTAATGTCCAAATTCCCTACACTCAAAACACATTATATGCAATTTACTTGAACTTAAGGTGTTTAAGTTACCTAGGGTTGAGGATAGATGGATGCTCTCTTCTTCATCCCTCCCGGAGGTAGAAGCTTCTTCTTCGTGCTCCGAACTTGAAGAAGAACTCTCCTCCTCTTCGTCCTTAGATGTTGAGTAACCCTCAACTTCTAATTCCTCTCCTCCATGATGTGAGCTACTTGATGACTCACTTGTCTCCTCTTCATGATTTGAAGTGGAGCTCTCCTTATGGTACTTGGCCAAGTTATCCCATAATTCCTTGGTATTGTTGTAACCTATCTTACACAAGATGTTAGTAGGCAATGAAAATTCAATTATTCTCGTTACCTCTTCGTTGATTTCGAATTTGTGAATTTGTTCTTTGGTCCACTCCTTCTTCTCAAGAGGTTTTCCTTCCTTATCCACCGGAGGAGTAAAACCTTCTTGTACACAAAACCAATTCATTATGTTAGTCATAAGAAAGTACTTCATCCTTACCTTCCAATACGCGAAGTCACCGCATTCGTAGAAGGGTGGAATGATGACATCTTCTCCGAGTAGATCCATCCTCTAGCTCGTGCTCCCCGGGTGTTAATCCGATGAAGAGCAAACCTTTACTCTGATACCACTTGTTGGGATCTTTCGTACGGCTAGAGAGGGGGGTGTGAATAGCCGACCCCAATCTTTCGCGTTTCTTCCTACGATTAGGTTAGTGCAGCGGAAATACAACGTAGAAAGAAAACAGGAGAAGAAAGACAAACCATATAACGAGGTTCGGAGATGAACTCCTACTTCTCGGCGTGTCCGTAAGGTGGACGAAGCCTACCAATCCGTCGGTGGATGAGTCCCCGAAAACCCGGCTAATAGATACTCCTTGTGGGTGGAGAAACCTCACCACAATCTTTGCAACAGCAATAGGAGTACAAATAGGAACAAGAAAACAAGAACAGAAATGTAAACAACACTTGCTTGCCTTCTTGAAGTCAGCAGGAACCCTGGTGAAGCAGCAGCTGTTAGAGTGTATACTAAAAGCCTAGCTTTTGGTATAAACATTTATCTAGAAATAAGAATCACATTGGTCAAATGTCTACATTTGTGATAAATGTAGTTGTTCAATTAATTTATATTGTAGATAACATGGTGTGTGGTGTCACACACAGAGGATCATGTTATCAGTACCTTATAAATTATAAACAGTAGCTCACGACCAAAATGGAAAGGAACAAACCATTAGAAGGTCGTAGTGTAATTAGGTATCAGTTTATCTTGACTGTATAATTACACTAGTACACTTAGAGTGTATTGAGTAGGACCATTTGAGGTCGTTTCTTTTATACTGACTTTATAAAGAAACAAAGACCTCGGTTATTATGGAAGTGTGTGCTCTTAATCCTAATATAATAACAAGCACATATATTTGATATTTATTTCTTTAATTTATCAATGGGTGAGATTTAGTTCGATGAATCAATAAGCCCGATAAGTTGGGAAATGGTATCACTTATAGTGTGTGTTGTTGATTATAGAAGGAAACTGTGTCCTAGAGATACTAGGTTGATAATGTCCTCAAGAGGAGCTCATAAGGATTGTCATGTTAAACCCTGCAGGTGGACTTAGTCCGACATGACGATAAGGTTGAGTGGTACTACTCTTGGACTAAGATATTAATTAAGTGAGTTGTCAGTAACTTACTTAATTAGTGGACATTTGTTATCTTAAACACAGGGAGACTAACACACTCATAATAAGAAGGAGCCCAAAATATAATTTGGGATTGGTGCGGTAGTTCAATAATAGTTCTCTAGTGGAATGAATTATTATTGATAAAATTAAGTTGTGTGTTCGGGGCGAACACGGGATGCTTAATTTTATCGGGAGACCAAAACCAATTCCTCCTCTCGGTCCCTATCGTAGCCTCTAGTATATAGAGATTTATATCCACCGCATACCCACCTTCTTACCCATCCAATGGGGCCGGCCAAGCTAGCTTGGAACCCAAGCTAGGGCCGGCCAAGACCAAGTGGATGAGCCAAGTTGGTGGCCGGCCAAAGCTTGGGTCCCAAGCTTAGGTGGCCGGCCACTAGAATATTAAAAAGGATTTTTATTAAAATTATTTCTTATGTGGATATCATGTTTTTAAAAGAGAGTTAAAAAATTAAAAATTTCCTTTTATAACTTTCTACAAAAGATTAAGAGAAGAGATTAATCTCTTTCCTTATTTGTAGTTTAAAAGGATGGTTTTAATTTTTGGTAAAAACTTTCCTTATTTGTAAATCATCCACATGATTAAAAGAGAGTTTAAAATTTGAAATCTTTCCTTATTTGTTGATTAAAGGAGGATTTTAAATTTTAAGAAAACTTTCTTTTTAAACATGTTCATGATTTAAAAGAGAGTTTAAAAATTAAATATTCTCTTTTATAAGTTTCTACAAAAGATTAAGAAAAGATTTGATATCTTTCCTTATTTGTAGATTGAAAGAGATTTTAATTTTTAGAGATAACTTTCTTTTTATCCACATGTTTAAAAGAAAGATTTTAATTTATTAAATTTCCTTTTATAAACCAATCATGAAGGGATAAAATTATTGGAGAAATTTTTATAAATTTCCGAAAACAAATTAGGAAGTTTTAATTCTTGTTTAATTAAAACTCTCCTTGATTTGAGGAAGTAAGTGGTCGCCATGTTTTAGTGAGAAGAAAAATTATTTTAATTAAAATAAAATTTTCCTTTTCATGGCAAAAGAATTAAGGAAGTTTTTATTAAAATTTCCTTATTTGCCAAGACCAAGGATTATAAAAGAGGAGGTAGAGGAGCCTTCAAGGGTGAACAACCTCTATTATTTTCTCCCTCTTTTCTTCCTTGGTGTGGCCGGCCTCCTTCCTTTCTCTTCTCTCCATCTTGTGGCCGGACCTCTCTTCCTCCTTGAAGATCAAGTGGTGGCCGGATTTTAGCTTGGAGAAGAAGGAGAGAAAGCTTACATCCCTTGGAGCTTGATTGATGGAAAAAGATCTTCATCTCTTGGAAGCATAGTGCTTGGCCGAAACTTGAAGAAAGGAGAAGAAGGTGCTTTGGTGGTTTCTCATCTCGAAAGATCGTTGCCCACACAACGTCCGAGGTTAGAAGAGGAATACGGTAGAAGATCAAGAGGTTTTTCTATAAGGTATAACTAGTAATTTTTCTTTCCGCATCATACTAGTTATTTATGGAAATAATACCAAATACAAGAGGCTTACGATTCTAGTATTTCGAATATGTTTTTCGAAGTTGTGTTCTTTTATTTTTCTTTTCCTTGTGATTTGATTGTTCCTTTTGGTTGACCTAAAGTTATTTTAGGAAATTAAATATTAGCTTTCCATAAAAGGTTTTGTCTAGTCGGTGGTGGTTGTTCTCATATCCAAGAAGGTCATGTGCCTCGCCACGTCAGTACTGGGAACCAATTATGGAAATTAATATTTAATGGAATTAATAACTTAGGTGATTTGGATCAAACGTGTTAAGTTCCGCAGGAGATCCAAGTCTAAACCTTAAAGAACAAATAGATTAAGTTTTGGATCAAACGTGTTAAGTTCCGCAGGCGATCCAAAATTTAATTTAAAAGAACACATGGTAGCTAGGAAAAGGTTCAGACCTTTGTACAAAATTTTTATACAGTGGAACCTCTAGGTTTTCCGAGTAGCAATCAACAATTGGTATCAGAGCTAGGGTTTTGCCTCTGTGTATTTGGTATTAGTTTAATTATTCACATATCATACATAATTTAGGCAGGATAATAGTAGGATGTGCTAACTTTGTGGATGCATGATCCAACTATTATGGCTTATAGTTATTATGTGTGTGATTGGACCCTTGGACATGTCAAGGGCATTTATTGTGTGTGCATGATTGTATTATAAAATACAGCAGGAGCTGTATTTAGTTTTATTAGGATTTTATTTTGATCTAGATACATGTACATTCCTTTTATGGAATATAGGATCAAAATTGTAAAATTCTATTTATGTCATGGATCAAATCTTGCAAAGCGTGGAACCTTCTAAGGACCAGAGGCGTAACAAGGAGCAAGATGGACAGCTAGACCCGATGGCGGTGGCCAAATATGGCAGCAGCTTGGGATGACAACACACGGAGGACAACTAGAGATAAAAGCCATAATAGTTGAAAATTAGATTTTCTATTTATTGCTTTTATATTGTCAGTGTGCATGTTAGTTTACAAGTTTAGTAGGCTAGCATAGTTAAAATTCCTCATTAATAAATAACTAAGTGGGAGAGGGATTTTAAGTAAATCCCATGGTCTCCATTATTGGTTTGTAAGTGATGCAAACAAGCTTGCGCGTTGGCTCGAGTGCCTTCCTCCATAACGGATGAGCTTATTTGCGGATCACTAGAATAGACTTCCATTTTGGATGACTATAGGAAGTTAATTAAGAGCGTGTGATCTTCCCCAACGGAAGGGCATAATCTTATTAATGGACTTAGTGTCAAGTAATGGTATACACTTAGACACATCTAATAGTATCCTCCCCATCGAGTCCGCTATTATTTGTGTGACCAAATGAAACCAACTATTAATTTGTCATAAAACTAGGTTGACAAGATAATAAAATTAAAGGGTTAAAACCCTCTTACAAATGATTGATTTTGTACGTTCACACTAACGTGGCATACAAAATTAACGGTGTTTGAGATAATTTTATTTGTCATAAAGTTACGTTGACAAGATAGTTAATGGGTAAAACCCTCCTCTTACAAATGTTGATTTTGTATACGTCCACACTAACGTGGCATGCAAAATTCACGGTGTTTTGAGGTGTTGGTAAATTTAAATAGTATTGTTAGAGGAATCAATATTATTTTAAATTTAGAGTCTTGACCAAATATTTGATTAAAGATAGACCAACTATTAATTTTATTCGTCATAAAGTAAGGTTGACGAGATAATAAAATTAAATGATAAAATTTTCTCTTTGAATTTGTATACGTCCACACTAACGTGGCATACAAAATTCATGGGAATTTTAAGGAGTTGATCTTGACCAAATATTTTTGTGACTCTTAGGAAGATGGTCAAACCCTAGCTGATAGACTTAGTGGTCCCAATTATAATTGATTGGAAATAGAATTTGGACATTAAGGTAGACTGTTCTCTTAGAATTAAGAACAATATAGGTGTATTTTATTCATTAGTTGATACATGTTTAGTGGAGTTATCTACCGGTACCTGGTGTGTAGATACAAGATGCCATTAATCATGTCTGCAATTCATTGCTCCAGGAAACCCAACAACTAAATGAAAGGTAAATCACCGTCCATATGGGCACTACTGTAAAAGTGGTAGCTGTTGCAGTGGGAGATGTTTATCCTTTGATAAGAATAAAATATGGATTTTAAGTAATTGTCTTTACATACCAAGTTTAGAAAGAACCTGATTTCAGTTTCTAAACTATTATAGATATTGTGTCTATTTTGATAACAAAGTTGTTATCAAGAAAAATAGGAAAGTTATCTATTCTGGTATGATGGTTGACAATTTATAATCCAATAACTCCCACGATGCAACAAATGGAAATTAGTCACACATCTTCTAATTTTAAGAGAAAGCAACCTTCGGAAATGAACCAATTATATCTTTGGCATCTAAAGCTAGGTTATATTAACTTAAGTAGGATTCATTGGTAGCTGATGAACTTTTGTGTTCATTAGTAGTGGAAATCTTTCCAACCTACAAGTCTTACTTGAAAGGAAAAATAACCAAGAAGTTTTTAAGTCTAAGGGGAATAGAGTCAAAGATATATTGGAATTGGTTCATTCTGATTTGTGTGATCCTATGACAATCCAGACAAGAGGTAGTATCGAATATTTCGTCTATTTTATAGACAACTATTCAAGATACAAATACATTTACTTAATGTACCGCAAGACTAAGTGCTTTGATTAGTTCAAAGAGTACGAGGCTGATGCGGAGAAATGTTAAAGTAAAAAGTCACTATGGAAAATCGTAGTGGCAAGTACCTCTTGAGAGATTTTAGGAGTCACTTATCAGAAGTTGGATTTCAATCCCAACTAACTGCATCTGGAACACCCCAACAGAATGGTGTAGTAGAAAGAAGGTATAGGACTCTTATGGAATTATTAGATAGATGATGAGTTATTCAGAAAATTACCAAATTTGTTTTAAGGATATGCTCTGGAAACGGAAGTGAACTTTCCAAAGTCATAACTCTCTGCTCATATAGAATTGCTGAATAGGTGTAAGCCTATTTTGAAACATATTCGGATTCGGGTAATCCAGCACATATGTTAAAGAGAGATAATGATAAGTTGGATAGGAGTTCACTTGTTTGTAAGATATCCTAGATAAACAAAAGTAGGTTTATAGTCTTAAAATCAGAAGGTCATTGTCAGCATAAATGACTGATTTTTAGAAAAGGACTATATAATGAACCACGTGCTCATAAGTAAATTTGTTCTTAAGGAAATAATAAAGGACATGTCTAATCGAGTACCAACTGTACAAGATGAGATACCACAAGAAAACTGCAACTCGTATCACAAATTGATACACAATTACAGAAAGTGTCTTATTGTAGTGGGAGGGTTGTTATGCAACCTAAATAGGTTCATGTTTTGGGAGAGTTTTTGGACTCGATCTCTGGAGGGCATGAACCTGATCTCCGGTCATATGATGAAGCACTCCAAGATAAAGATGCAGCATCTTGGCAAAGAGTAATGAATAAAAGAATTAGAATATATGTATTCTAATAAAATCTGGAAGCTTGTAGAATCACCAAATGGTGTAAAAGCCGTTGGGTATAAAAAGGTCTATAATAGGAAAAGAGGGATAGACAGGAAGGTAGTAACTTTCAAAGCAAGGCTTGATGAAAAAGGAAACTTTTTCACTGGTAGTCATGCTTAAGTTTATCCGAATTCTTTTATCTATTTGGCAAGTGGATGTCAAGACAGCATTCCTTAATGGAAGTCTTGAAGAAAACATCCATATAAAGCAACCAGAAGGGTTCATTGCAAAGGGCTAAAAGCATCTTGTGTGTAAGCTCAATCAGTCTATGGACTGAAGCAAAGTTTCAAGGTCTTGGAACATCTGATTTATCAAAGTAATCCAGATCTATGGATTTAGTAACCGGATAAGTCTTGTGTATACAAAAGATGTGATGGAAACGTGGTGGTATTTCTTGTACTATACTTAGATAACATTTTTGGTAGTTGGAAACAATATCAAAATGTTGTCAGAAGTAAGGGTATGGTTGTCCAAACAATTCGATATAAAGGACTTGGGAGAATGTATATATTCTTGAGATCAAAGTAATAAGGGATCGCAAGAAAAGAATATTTTACTTATCCCAAGCTTCATACATCGGAAAAATCCTTGCTCGTTTTAAGCATACAAAACTCCAAGAAAGGTTTCTTACCTTTTCAGGATGGAGTAACTTTATCTAAAGATATGTCTCTGTAGACATCAAAGGAGATAAAGGAAATAAAGGCAGTTCTTTATGTTACGGCTGGAAGCCTAATGTATGTTATGCACTAGATCAGAAATCTGTTTGTCAAGGGCATAGTTAGCAGATATCAAAGTAACCTAGACAAGGACATGCAGCAAAGCATATATTGTAGTACCTTAGAGGTACTAGAGATTATATGCTAGCTTACAAGGCGATTAATTTAGTCCTTGTGGGTTGCAAGGATTTTGACTTCCAACTGGATAGGGACAATAATAAGTCAACCACGGGTTTTGTGTTTACTTTAGGAGGTAAAGTCATAACTATGGAAGAGTGATAAGCATAGGTGTTTTTCTGGACTCCACCATAGAAGCTTAGCATATGGCAAGCCTCTGAGGTAGCCATAAAAGCTGAATGACTCAATAACCCCAAGATAGACTTAGATATGATTTCTAGTTTGTCCAAAAATTATTACAATTTATTGTAATAATGATGGTGCAGTAGCAAACTCGAAGAAACCATAAGTCTATAAGGCAAGTAAACACAATAGAGCGCAAGTACCACCCAATACGAGGAATCGTATAAATGAGGAGAAGTTGTTGCCGCCTAGATTGCATCAGGTGATGACCTATAGATCCTTTCACTAAGGTCCTTAAGGCAAGAGCTTTTGATGGGCATGTTGAAGGGATGGGAATCAGATGTATGGCAGCAGATATGGCAGCTTAGTCTTTTAGTATAAGTGGGAGATTGTTAGAGTGTATACTAAAAGCCTAGCTTTTGGTATAAACATTTATCTAGAAATAAGAATCACATTGGTCAAATGTCTACATTTGTGATAAATGAAGTTGTTCAATTAATTTATATTGTAGATAACATGGTGTGTGGTGTCACACACAGAGGATCATGTTATCAGTACCTTATAAATTATAAACAGTAGCTCACGACCAAAATGGAAAGGAACAAACCATTAGAAGGTCGTAGTGTAATTAGGTATCAGTTTATCTTGTGTATAATTACACTAGTACACTTAGAGTGTATTGAGTAGGACCATTTGAGGTCGTTTCTTTTATACTGATTTTATAAAGAAACAAAGACCTCGGTTATTATGGAAGTGTGTGCTCTTAATCCTAATATAATAACAAGCACATATATTTGATATTTATTTCTTTAATTTATCAATGGGTGAGATTTAGTTCGATGAATCAATAAGCCCGATAAGTTGGGAAATGGTATCACTTATAGTGTGTGTTGTTGATTATAGAAGGAAACTGTGTCCTAGAGATACTAGGTTGATAATGTCCTCAAGAGGAGCTCATAAGGATTGTCATGTTAAACCCTGCAGGTGGACCTAGTCCGACATGATGATAAGGTTGAGTGGTACTACTCTTGGACTAAGATATTAATTAAGTGAGTTGTCAGTAACTTACTTAATTAGTGGACATTTGTTATCTTAAACACAAGGAGACTAACACACTCATAATAAGAAGGAGCCCAAAATATAATTTGGGATTGGTGCGGTAGTTCAATAATAGTTCTCTAGTAGAATGAATTATTATTGATAAAATTAAGTTGTGTGTTCGGGGCGAACACGGGATGCTTAATTTTATCGGGAGACCAAAACCAATTCCTCCTCTCGGTCCCTATCGTAGCCTCTAGTATATAGAGATTTATACCCACCGTGATACCCACCTTCTTACCCATCCAATGGGGGCCAAGCTAGCTTGGAACCCAAGCTAGGCCGCCAAGACCAAGTGGATGAGCCATGAAGGTGGCGCCAAAGCTTGGGTCCCAAGCTTAGGTGGCGCCACTAGAATATTAAAAGGATTTTATTAAAATTATTTCTTATGTGGATATCATGTTTTTAAAGAGAGTTAAAAATTAAAAATTTCCTTTTATAACTTTCTACAAAGATTAAGAGAAGAGATTAATCTCTTTCCTTATTTGTAGTTTAAAAGGATGGTTTTAATTTTTGTAAAACTTTCTTATTTGTAAATCATCTACATGATTAAAGAGAGTTTAAAATTTGAAATCTTTCCTTATTTGTTGATTAAAGGAGGATTTTAAATTTAAGAAAAACTTTCCTCTTTTAAACATGTTCATGATTTAAAGAGAGTTTAAAAATTAAATATTCTCTTTTATAAGTTTCTACAAAAGATTAAGAAAAGATTTGATATCTTTCCTTATTTGTAGATTGAAAGAGATTTTAATTTTTAGAGATAACTTTCTTTTTATCCACATGTTTAAAAGAAAGATTTTAATTTATTAAATTTCCTTTTATAAATCAATCATGAAGGGATAAAATTATTGGAGAAATTTTTATAAATTTCTGGAAACAAATTAGGAAGTTTTAATTCTTGTTTAATTAAAACTCTCCTTGATTTGAGGAAATAAGTGGCCGGCCATGTTTTAGTGAGAAGGAAAATTATTTTAATTAAAATAAAATTTTCCTTTTCATGGCAAAAGAATTAAGGAAGTTTTTATTAAAATTTCCTTATTTGCCAAGACCAAAGATTATAAAAGAGGAGGTAGAGGAGCCTTCAAGGGTGAACAACCTCTATTATTTTCTCCTTCTTTTCTTCCTTGGTGTGGCCGGCCTCCTTCCTTTCTCTTCTCTCCATCTTGTGGCCGGACCTCTCTTCCTCCTTGAAGATCAAGTGGTGGCCGGATTTTAGCTTGGAGAAGAAGGAGAGAAAGCTTACATCCCTTGGAGCTTGATTGATGGAAAAGATCTTCATCTCTTGGAAGCATAGTGCTTGGCGAAACTTGAAGAAAGGAGAAGAAGGTGCTTTGGTGGTTTCTCATCTCGGAAGATCGTTGCCCACACAACGTCCGAGGTTAGAAGAGGAATACGGTAGAAGATCAAGAGGTTTTTCTATAAGGTATAACTAGTAATTTTTCTTTCCGCATCATACTAGTTATTTATGGAAATAATACCAAATACAAGAGGCTTACGATTCTAGTATTTGAATATGTTTTCGAAGTGTGTTCTTTTATTTTTCTTTTCCTTGTGATTTGATTGTTCCTTTTGGTTGACCTAAAGTTATTTTAGGAAATTAAATATTAGCTTTCCATAAAAGGTTTTGTCTAGTCGGTGGTGGTTGTTCCCATATCCAAGAAGGTCATGTGCCTCGCCACGTCAGTACTGGGAACCAATTATGGAAATTAATATTTAATGGAATTAATAACTTAGGTGATTTGGATCAAACGTGTTAAGTTCTACAGGAGATCCAAGTCTAAACCTTAAAGAACAAATAGATTAAGTTTTGGATCAAACGTGTTAAGTTCCGCAGGCGATCCAAAATTTAATTTAAAAGAACACATGGTAGCTAGGAAAATGTTCAGACCTTTGTACAAAATTTTTGTACAGTGGAACCTCTAGGTTTTCCGAGTAGCAACCAACAGCAGCTTCTCGGATCCAAGCCTAGCTAGAAAACCAGCAACAGGAAGAAGCTCACGCGAAGCTTTAGCACCCAACGAGCTCAACAAAGCTCAGCAGGAAGAAGAAGCAGAAGCTTCAGGCAGGAGAGAACTTCCAGAAGGAAGAAGAAGTAGCTGCTGAAGGTGTTTCACCGAAGTCCTGTAGCCCTCTTTTATACCTGCGAAGAAGAAGAGCAGAGAACTAGCCGTTGCATCGCAACGGCTAGATTCCTGATCGGTCCATGGACCGATCAGGGAACCTCCTGATCGGTCCACAGACCGATCAGGCTTCGGTCCCTCGTCTGATCGGCGTCTCCTGATCGGTCTTGTGGACCGATCAGGGAACATCCTGATCGGTCCATAGACCGATCAGGCTTCGGTTCCTCAGCCACTGATCTATGCCTGATCGGTCTGCCGACCGATCAGGCCATGGGTGGATCGGTCAGCAGACCGATCCACGGCTTTCTTCTCGCGAGGTTGCGTTGCCTCCTGATCGGTCTCCAGACCGATCAGATTACAATCAGTGAGCCACTGATCTGATTCTGATCGGTCACCAGACCGATCAGGGCAAACGCAGTATCACTGGATCGGTCACCAGACCGATCCAAACTTCTCAGCCCTAAACCTAAGGCTTCCACACCAACATCCGGTCAACCTTGACCTGTTGGTACATCATCCCTAGCATCTGGTCACTCCCTTGACCTGCTAGCACTCCCCGCTAAGTGTCCGGTCAATCCCTTTGACCCACTTAGACTTTTCCACACCAGATGTCCGATCATCCCTGATCCATCTGGATTTTCCTCTTCGTGCCAAGTATCCGATCACTCCCTTGACCTACTTGGACTTTCCAACACCAGAAGTCCGATCATCCCTGATCCATCTGGATTTTCCCTTGCCTGGTTTCACTCACCAGGACTCTCCAACTGCCTAACATCCTAGTTAGGAATTTCCCACTGCCTGGCTTCACTTACCAGGACTTTCCACACTGCCTAACATCCTAGTTAGGACTTTCCCACTGCCTGGCTTCACTCACCAGGGCTTTCCAACTGCCTAACATCCCAGTTAGGACTTTCCCATTGCCTGGCTTCGCTCACCAGGACTTTCCAACTGCCTAACATCCCAGTTAGGACTTTCCCTCGTGCCAAGCTCCCTGCTTGGACTTTTCCCGTGCCAAGTCTCCATACTAGGACTTTTCGCGTGCCAAGCTCCCTGCTTGGACTTTTCCAGTGCCAAGTCTCCATACTAGGACTTTTCGCGTGCCAAGCTCCCTGCTTGGACTTTTCCAGTGCCAAGTCTCCATACTTGGACTTTTCCAGTGCCAAGCTCCCTGCTTGGACTTTTCAGGTCAACCAGGTCAACCTTGACCTACGGTTGCACCAACAATCTCCCAAGTTCGTATTCTTGTCAACACATCAGAATACAACTTTTCTACTCTCCTCAAACATTGTCAAACATCAAAATACAACTCGAGTCAGGTCACCCTTGACCAACTCGAGTCAGGTCAACCAAGTCAACCTTGACCTAAGGTTGCACCAACAAAGGTCACCCTGCATAGTATCTGGTCTGGATCATGACTCTGATATAATTTGTTGTTACCAAAGGATATTTAAATATCTCTATAATTACATGATATTATCCACAGTCTAAGATCTCATGACTTTACTTTTTGACTCTATCTGAAAAGTCACATCCCAATAAAAATATCCTACCTTGTTTAAATCTATAATTTTTATTAAATCTTTTTAATATAGGATTTGATTGAATCTTTACTACTAAATAAATTTGAAAAAATCAAGTGGATTCGTAACGTGACTCTCTAATGTCATGGTTACCAACGTAAAGAATTACGTTGAAGACAAATTCCGTTGACAAAGTATCATGTGTATAAATCAGATTCTCTGTCTTAAAATTTTCGTGTTCCTATATCTTCTCATCGATCGAATGGTCATGACATTCTCATAGTGTGTACTGCATTTTTAAAATATGATTTAATGTGTCAGATCGACAAAAAAAAAACATGAAGATACAAAAAAAAATCTAAGGACAGATGATCTGATCTCCCATCTACTATATCTTCCATGACTAACATTTTACAAAAGTATTTTTTATAATCTTAACATGTCATATCAAAAATTTATAGAGTAGTTTTAATTGGGTCCCTTTTACATCATTTTAATATACCATTTTCATATCTAAGAGACATCAAATATATTTCAACCGTGTCACTTAAACTTGCACTAGTTTGATACAAGTTAACAGTACAGCACCAATTTCTTTCTTTATTTTCTACTTTCAAATTTAGAAAGCTACTTTCTTTAATATAATATATTATAATATTAAATTTATATTTAAAATATTTTTAAATATTATTTAATTTAATAGAATGTATTATGTAAAATTTATATATTATAAATGTATATTAATTATTAATTTAAATAAGTAATATTTAAAATATTTGTTATATTACTTAATATTATAATATTTTAAATTTAAAATGAGTGTTTTTAGGTTACATATTTTTTATTTAATTAGGTAAGTATTTTGATACATTATTTTACTTTTAAATTATTTAAAATTTAACTTAGAAATAATTAAAATAACAAATTATATTGATAATTTTATTTTGTAACTAAAAATATAATATCATAAAAATTAATTATTATGTATTAGAAAATTATTAATTTTAATAATAATTATTATTATCATCACAATAAAAATATTTTAAAAATTAATATGTATATTGAATAATAAATTATAAGATGGAAAAATAGAATATTCTAAGGAATATTTTTTTATAAAAAATGGTGTGTATTAGTTAGAGTTAAAAAAATATTTAGTGCTGAAATGATATCAAATTAGTATTAAAAATATAATAAAATGGGTGTTATGATTAGAGATAGTCTTAGAACTTTAAATAATTTTTGTATGGTTCAATTCATACCATGTAATTATATGATTACATGTATATTATTTTGATTTTAAGATAAAAAAAATAAATTTAAAATTTTATTACTATTCTTATACTATAAATCTCAAACTTTACACTCACAATAATTAAAACTTTTTTCTTCAATTTTTTATTTTTACGAACTTTTTTTAACAAATTTGTCTAAGAGATGCTCTTAGACTCTCGTTACATAAAAATTCATTATTATCCTCAACCACTGCACCACGTATCTGGGGTAGGGATCCTCTGGTCCAGAATTTATGGACTAATCTTGGACCCTTGTATGTTCATTGAATTGGTGGACTGTACTCCACCTGTTAAATAGGTGGGGTCCAATTCATCTCATCAATGAACATGCAGGACCTCCTCTGAGATTCTGGACCAGAGGATCTGACCTCCACGCATCTGTACCCAACATTCATAATTTTAATCATCTATAATTTTTTCTTTTTAATATAATCTGAAAATAGACGGGAAGAAAATTCTGATATATGAAGGAATGTTATGATCTTTTTTATCTTCATCACATGATTTTCCATACTGATACGAAAGTTTTATTATCAATAACTTGGAGATCGATTTCCGCAAAATGTCCTATTGATTTTCTCAATCCCACTGTGCTATTATTACTGATGAAATTCCTCGCATAATTTATTTCATTTCAAATATAAACAAATATTATGAATGGATCGTCAAAATGGAAAGGAAGTTTTGTCTCGTAATTTATTGATGGGATGAATAATCTTTATTTATAAAATAGGTAAGGATCATTTATCTCCATTAATATATATATATATGTAAAATGAAGATTCTCTAATCAAAAGTGTATACTTTTCCCCAAATAGAGCATAAAGTTAAAAAAAAATAAGGAATACAATTTGCAGAACCATTTCTCTCTTTCAACTATATTCTGCGGGCGGGATCCTGGGCCCGCCTGACCTGGTCTGCTTTGGACCAGGAGCCATCATAAATAGATAAGAATCAGTGAATTTATTTATCACTGTATTAGACTAGGACTAAGGCCCTGGTCTATTAAATATGATTCAGAAGATCCTGCTCGTATTGTGACACTGCTGCCCATCATCTAGCAAGTTGCTTGGCTAAATCTATCAATCTCACTCGTTAATAATGTTTAATAATTCGTATTTTGCACACTTGAAAGTGTTAGAATTGAATCTGCCCAAATTAATAGAAATTTGTCCCCCAGTTGACCTAGAATTCATGAGTCATCCATTATAAATACTTTCTATTTTTTTTATAACTGATGTAAAATTTTTATAGGGTTAAATTAGTCACATTAAAAATTAGTCAGTATAAATTAAATAATTAGTATCAATTAATAATAATAATAATAATAATTTATATTTTGATCCATAGTGATGGAACAAAATTATCGAAATTATGCCAAAGACGCAATGATGCAACAGTATAATATTTTTTTCAGTTTATATATATATATATATATATATATATATATATATATATATATATATATATATATATGTTAGGAATACAATTAAAGTCCTATATTGAAAAGCTATGAAAAAGATCATGAATTTAAAAGAATCTAAAATATCTTTATTGGAATGAGACATTTTTAGTATAACCCAAAAATAAAGTCATGAGGACTTAGCCCAAAGTAGACAATATTATATCATTGTGGAGATATCTGAATTCCTTTTGGATACAACAAATGGTATCAAAGTCATGGTTCAGACCAAATATCATATAAGGTGGTCTTAAACAAAGTTATGGGGAGGCTCGAAGCAAGTCAGAGTAACCAGAAGCTTGCAGAGAGACCCAAATCAAGTCAGGTTAACTAAATGTTCACAAGGAGGTCCGAAGCAGGTCAAGAGTAATCGGACACTCACGGGTAGGCCTAGACCATGAGAGTAATTGTGGTCTTTCATTTGAACGGAGGATTGTTGGAGATACAAAAATTAAAGTCTCATATTGAAAAGATATAAAAAAGATTATGAGTTTAAAAGAATGTAAGATATCTTCATTGGAATAAGAACTTTTGGGTAGAGCCCAAAAATAAAGTTATGAGGATTTAGTCTAAAGGTGGACAATATCAATGGCACACTTGTTTGGGAGGGAAGGGCACTTTGAACTTTGTTTGTAAAGGAGTGAGTTAAAGGAAAGGAGAAATGTATATAAAGGGAAGCGGGACTTTGAAGTGAGCTAAAAGAAAAGAAAGGAAAGGTAGGGATTGATAACCTTTAACCTTCTTTACCCACCAAATTATCCCTATTCTAATTTTATGCTAATTTATTTTTTTTTTCTACTAGAAGTGTTCCCCTCTTTGTATTTCTCTTTTTTCTCACGACACAAACCACTCCTCTTCTTGCTGCTGCCGATTATGCCTTCCTCTTCTTGTAGCCGTTTCATCATCTTCTCGAGGCCGCTTCAATGTCTAATTTAAGAAGTAAGAATATTTTTATAACTTTATATATTTAACCTTTATTCCCTATGATTTCTCCCAAATAAAATAACACATGATATATTAATAAATTTTCTCTTACTATTAAATAAGAAAAATATAAATACTTTACTTCTTCCTTAACCTTTCTCACACCCATCTAAATGAATCCTAATGATCGAATGTCAACTTCAACAGTGAATTAATGAATAAATTTTTGTTAATAAGTGATTAATTTAAAAATACTTGGCTGATGAGTAAGAGGATCAAATTAAATAAATCATTTTAAATTAATTGGATACCTGCCAATTAAAATAAATTATAAAAATTATCAATCTTGTCGGAACTTTGTTCATTCACAACCTTGATTAAAAGAATTTCATGCTAAATCTAAATTTGTGTGAGAAAGAGAAGGGGCCAGACATAAAGTGAGGAAGTATTGGCGATGGCGGCGGCGATGGTGAAGAAGTACGGTCCTCTCGCCGGCATGCTCTACGTTCAGGTGGCCTACGGCGCGATGTTCCTAATCAGCCGCTTCGCCCTGACCCGCGGCATGAGCCACTACGCCTTCGTCCTCTACCGGCAGCTCATCGCCTCCGTCACCATCTTCCCCGCCGCTTACTATTTCAACAGTTCGATGCAACTCAGCACGTTAAGCTGGAAGAACTTGAAGCATATCTTCTTCCTCGCTCTGATCGGGTAATTAAATAGTCAATTTTCCTTTTGTTCCAGTTATCTGCAGTATTCCTCACTTTCTCACCAGGTGCATCGATCGCGTGTCGCTCGTGCAGGACGAGCATAAGTCAAAATTTCTACTACGCCGGACTTGCGCTCACTTCCTCCACTTTCGTCAGCACCATGAACAATCTCCAACCCGCCATCACTTTCCTGCTGGCCTATCTACTCAAGTAATAATTACTCGTTAATCAAGGACTAATTATAATGGATTCACATCATTTTCATTTGTTAATTAATCTCAGTTGTTGATCAGATTGGAAGAGGTAAAAATAAGGAGATTGGAAGGGCAAGCAAAGGTAGTTGGAACCCTAGTGTGTGTTGGAGGTGCAGTGGTGATGACTCTCTCTAAGGTTCATGGTGAGGGCCTGCATGAAGTGCTCAAGCTGGTCGTCCATGGCGAGGAAAATGATGCCGGCTTCATTTTTGGAGCCATTCTTACTGTCATAGGATCTTCTTCCTGGTCTCTCTTCGTAATATATCAGGTCAGTGAACCCTCAGTATCTTTGCGTTCATTTTTTTTTTCCTTTGTCCAGATGATTAATTAAGAGTATTATCCTTCATCTCTGAATGATTAAAATATTAATATAAGATTTAGACATTGAAGGTGCATGGCAAAAGCAACTCATGGCTATTGACTTGGAGGAGGTGGAGCGCTGCTCTGCTAATTTAAATTGACAAAGAACAATTAATGCCAACTATGTTCATTAGTGGCATAAAATTGAAATTTTAAATTAAAAAAATAAGTGAAGAAATGACAATTTTTTTTTTTTTAATGTACTCTTGTCTATTGAGAGTGGGTATCGAGGACAAAGGCAATTAATGGATGGTGTAGAAAGTCACAGTGTGGTTGTCTAAATGACCGCAGACATCTCCTATAGTAGATCCAAAAATAGTAGATTTATTTTTTCGCCATCATATACCATATTAAAAATTATAAATCCACTTGTATTCTCAATCATAAACCTAAAAAGTAGATTTATTAGCCCACTATTTTAGTAATTATAATAGTAGTTAGATATTAATGGAGCCCATAAAAATTTGGTAAAAATATGATTCTTAATTTTAGAGCTAAGTTTTTTATTTGAACCAAAAATACAAGTCACTCATAGTAATAGGTTTAAAAATGGAAGTTTATCTCCCAAGACATAGCATAGAAGGTGGATGCATGATATCTCTGATGTAATGATTAGAAGTCGATTTTTAAAAACTGACAACCTAGGAATTTTAGAGCTAAGTTTTTTATTTGAACCAAAAATACAAGTCACTCATAGTAATAGGTTTAAAAATGGAAGTTTATCTCCCAAGACATAGCATGGAAGGTGGATGCATGATATCTCTGATGTAATGGTTAGAAGTCGATTTTTAAAAACTGACAACCTAGGATTTACCCTACCATGCATCTAATATCTGTGTATCTGTATTTACCTCTCTCTATATTCGTGGATAGAGGCTCGTTAATATAACAGATATATATATATATATATATATATTAAAAAATAGAGGTGATCTGGTGATAACTCAGGAGGGCCCACCTCAAGGAAATTCAACGTTTTGGTGGTCGCCAAAGTCAAAAGGTGGTTAGCTATTAAACTAGCCGATCAGAAGGGCCTTCGCCCCCGGTCAGCAGGAAGAATTCGGAGGGGGTTGGCCGAGCCTACGACGCACCGAGGCAAAGGGCACTCAGGCCGATCGGACTAGACATAGGCGTAGGAGGTCAAAGAGGTGGGCGGTCGGACTGATCAAAGGGAGTCCAGTTGGACCAACACCCGATAAATGAGACGGGAGATACGTGCCAACATCCTTTTGGGAGTCAGTATCGTCATTAGTGGTGCATATGGACCGAACATCCTTTTGGGAGTCGGTGCCGCCGACTGACGGCGCGGATGGACAGGAGATCGTATGGAAGAAGATCCCGCTGCCTAGGCAAAGATACGTTTGCCCTGTTATGGTAAGATGTTCGGGACCCTTATTCGATGTTAGCTTTTTGGGAAAGTTTAGGGATGCACATCCACTCGGAAAGCGCATAGCCTGCCCGTCGAAGCTCTATATAAGGAGAGGAGCAGCCATTCGCGGAGGTACACATACACGTCTTCTGGAGCCACTATTCATTGCTTCATCTTTGCCTTCTCGATTTTCCTTGCTTGCCGGTGTGTGACTTGAGCGTCGGAGGGCCGTTGCCAGGAGCCCCCTCCCGGCTTGGCACTAACGACTTGTGGTTGCAGGACGAAGACGAAGAGCCACCTCAGCGTTGCTTCCCGGTTGCCATCTACTCAGCTTCTAGGCAGGATCAAATTAGCACCGTCTGTGGGAACCTCAACCTGAACCCAGAAGCAAAAGATGGAGGGCGCCGGAAGATCAACGACCGTAACGCTGCCGATAGAAGAATTGGAGAAGCTAATCCAGGCTGGAGTGGCAAGGGCAATGGAGCAGCAGCAACGGATGTTGGCCGATCGACCGACACAGGAGCCAGCCGTCTCAGGATCCGGCCAACCAGGGGATCATGTTCGCGGGATGGAACCCGCAGCCGACCAGGACATCCGTAAAAAATTGGATACATACAGACTAGCACCCAACGCACCCATCCTCTTTCACCGAGCATTATTCCGGACACCCTCGGTGGAAGGAGGCGGAGCCCGCCGAGACCGGGGCTCCTCGTCATATGAGGTGCCCAAAAGGGATGCCAGAAAGGGAAAAGCGTCGCGGGACGAGGACTCGCCTGAAAGGATCAATTGTCAATTTTCAAGAGGAATTATGGAGGATCCGCTACCCCGACATTACACTCCATTGGCGATCGGAGAGTACAATGGAAGCACCGATCCTGACGATCATTTAGCCAAGTTAGACAATGCAGCTACACTGCACCAATATACCGACGGGCTTAAGTGCAGGGTCTTCTTAACAACCCTATCGGGGTCGGCGCAGCGATGGTTCACACGGGTGCCGAGCGGGTCCATTCGTAGCTTCAAGGATTTCCAGGCGGCCTTCCTGCATCATTTTGCTAGCAGCCGCCGACATCAGAAGACAAGTGTCAACTTGTTCTCGCTGAAGCAAGGTCCACGAGAAACGCTTAGGACCTATATCCAGCGCTTCAACCAAGTAACGATGGATATACCAGCAGTCTCTTCGAACGTACTGGTAAACGCTTTCACCCAGGGACTCGTAGAAGGCGAATTCTTTCGGTCACTCATCTGTAGGCCACCACGCGATTTCGCCCATCTGTAGAAGAAAGCCACGGAGTATATCAACGTGGAGGAAGCACAGGCGGCCCACAGAAAAGAAGCACCAGCCGAGCCCCACGCGCCATCCGAGCGGAGAGTACCCAGCAGCCATCATCCCCCGCGAGGACCCTGGGGCCACAGGGGCACCATAGTACCCCGAGCCAAGGACGTATGCCCATTTGGAGGCTAGTCAGCAGAAGAAAGGAAAGAAATGGACGCCGATGTTCTGTAAGTTCCACCGGTCAGAAACACACAACACATGGGAATGTCGTGGCGACCCCAGTGTTCACCGACCCAAGCCAAGGGAATATCGACACCGGTCACTCACCCCGGATCGGCATCCCGAACGCAAAACTGAACAGCGGAATGATGGTCAGAGGACGCGCGAACGGCAGGAACATCATCCGCGGGATCGGAGCCCCACTCGAGTGTCCGCCAAGCGGAATAGACATTCTACATGAGAGGAGAAAATAGAAGAAACGCCTCCCGCGGAGAAATTGGAATGATCTCAGGCGGCCCGACTGGAGGAGACTCTAACCGAGCCCCAAAAAGCCATGCTCGGCAGTTATTTATTCACGTGGTGGGATGTAGCAAGGAAAAAGCGGAAGGGCCAAAGATCAGTTTCGACCCTAAGGACTTGGAGGGAGTAGAGGTCCCTCATGATGACGCGTTGATCGTCAAGGCGGTGATCGCTAACTACACTATCCATCGAACTTTTGTCGACATGGGAAGTTCGGTAAATATCATTTTTAAGCAAGCATTTGATTTATTGCAAATTGACCGAGCCGAGCTCTTGCTCATGGCAACTCCGCTATACGGCTTCACTGGTAACGAGGTCTTGCTAGTCGGGCAAGCAAGGCTAGCCATCTCGCTCGGAGAAGAGCCACTGGTTAGGACGCGCACCACGAATTTCATTGTGGTGGATGCGCCCTCAGCGTACAACGTAATATTGGGTCGGCCGGCCCTCAACGAGTTTCGTGCCATAGTGTCTACCCATTATCAAAAGATCAAATTCGCGGTGGGGAACCTGGTGGGCGAAGTTCGGGGCGACCAAGTGGCGGCCCGGCGTTGTTATGTCGAAATGTTCAAGTCGGAAGCTAAAGTAGCCAGGAAATGCCCCCCGTTGGAGGTGAACGCCATCAGAGAGAAACATCCCACGCTGGTGTACGACAATAAGGAGGAGGTATAAATACACTCGAGCCAGCCGAAGGCTACTACTTTCGTAGCATCTGATATGTCGGACCAGCACAAGAAGGAGCTGGTAGCCTGCCTTCGAAGGAACCATGACGTATTCGCTTGGTCAACTCATGAGTTACCCGGAGTCGACCCAAGCGTGGCGCAGCACGAGCTGCACGTCCGGCCAGATGCTCGACCAGTCAAGCAAAGGAAGCGCAACTTCAGCGCCTAGTAATATTTTATCATCCGAGTCGAGGTTGACAAGCTACTGGACGCCGGACACATCAGGGAGATTCAATTTCCAACTTGGCTCACCAACGTGGTACTGGTCTCCAAGCCAGGTAATAAATGGCGAGTGTGCATTGATTTCAGGGATTTGAACAAGGCATGCCCCAAGAACTCCTTCCCATTGCCCCGGATCGACTAGATGGTGGACTCGACAGCCAGGTACGAGCTGATTTGCATGCTCGACGCTTATCAAGGCTATCATCAGGTGCCCCTCGCACGCGAAGACCAGGAGAAAGTCAGCTTCGTCATGGCCGACGGAACGTTCTGCTATAAGGTCATGTCGTTCGGGTTAAAGAACCCCGACGCCACTTATCAACGGATGATGAACAAAGTGTTCCGGAAACAAATCGGGTGGAATTTGGAGGTATATGTCGACGACATCCTCATTAAGTCTTTTCGATCTATCGACCTATGTGCAGACATAGAAGAAACTTGCCAAACGTTGAGAAATTACGGGATCAAGCTCAACCCGATCAAGTGTCTGTTCGGTGCTAAAGGCGGACGTTTTCTAGGCTATATCATCACCGAACAGGGGATTGAGGCAAACCCCGACAAAATAAAAGCGCTCCAAGACATGCCACCGCCCCACAATCTAAAAGAGGTGTAGAGGTTGACCGGAAGAATCACGACTTTGTCAAGGTTCATCTCCAAGTATTCCGATCGGAGCCTGCCGTTCTTCAAGATTCTGCAACGAGCGGCCAAGTTCCAATGGGATGACGAGTATGACCAGGCCTTCGAAGAGCTCAAGCAATATCTCAGCTCCTTGCCCATATTGGCCAAGCCGATCGTGGGGGAGCCGCTTTGGATTTATCTATCATCTACCAAGTACGCGATCGGATCGACATTAGTCAGGCAAGAGGGGGGAATGCAACAACCCGTGTATTTTCTGAGCCACATATTGAAAGATGCCGAGTCTCGCTACACCAGTCTCGAAAAGCTCGCTTATGCATTAGTTCTCACCGCCCGAAGGCTCCGGCCTTATTTCCTGACCCACTCCATAATCGTGTTGACCAACAGCACCTTGGGTTGAGTACTGCTCAACCCCGAGGCATCCGGCCGGTTAATCAAGTGGACCACCGAACTCAGTGTGTTTGACATCCAATATCAACCCCGGTCGGCCATAAAAGCACAAGCATTGGTAGATTTTATCACGGAAGTACAAAACCCGGAGTTGGAATCCTCATGGAAGGTGTACGTGGATGGGTCGTCCGCTCGGTAGGGAAGCGGAATTGGCATCTTACTCATATCTCCGAGAGAAGACCGGATGCAGTTATCCATTCGGTTGGATTACCGAGCAGCCAACAACGAAGCTGAGTACGAAGCGCTCATAGTCGGTTTACAAGCTGCTCGGCATGTCGGTGCCACCAAGGTGCTCCTACACTCAGACTCACAGTCGGCAGCCCAGCAGTTGACCGGAACGTTCGAGATCAATAGCGTGCGGCTCAGGCTATATGCGGAGGCCTTCGAGAAACTCAAGGCGAACTTCCAAGAGGTTATCATACACAAGATTCCTCGATCGGAGAACCAAACAGCAGATGAACTGGCCAAGTTAGCCAGTGCAATGACGTCGATCGTCGCCAGTTGCCCAATCGAGCAAGTCTCCCTAGTGGCACATGTTGACCGATCGGGAGGGACACCACTTCCGGAGGATTGGAGGACACCCATCATTGAGTTCCTCCAACCGGGGGGCCAATTGGGAAACCATGAAGCCGATCGAACTCTAAGGAAGTGAGTCGCTCGGTTCACATTAGTGGGTGAGCAATTATATAAAAAGGCATTTTCACGCCCTCTGCTCAAGTGTGTGCTCAAGTGTGTGGGTACTGAAGATGCTGAATACATCCTTCAAGACACTACAAGAGTTTCTGGATTTAACCACACCTAATAGACAACAGTTTTTCTAGAATTACATCAAGGTTCCTGCGGGAGACATCCAGGTGGACGGTCGCTGGCAAGGAAAGTTATCCTGGCAGGATACTTTTGGCCTACACTCCAGGAAGATGCGAGTCGGGTGGCAGCCACCTGCTTGTCCTGTCAAAGGTATCACAATTTGGCACATCGCCCGACCACCGAAATGAAAGCGTCCACTGTCGTATGCTCGTTCGACCAATGGGGAATGGGCATAGTCGGCCCTTTTCCTATAGCGATCGGTCAAAGAAAGTTCTTGCTCATAGCTGTGGATTATTTCTCAAAATGGGTGGAAGCCGAGCCGCTAGCAAGGATAACAGAAAGTATGGTCAAGAAGTTCATATGGCAGAACATCATATGTCGATTCGGCATTCCTCGGTGACTCGTCTCGAACAATGGAAGACAGTTCACCAGCCAAGAGCTAAAGGAATGGTGTGAGGGTTACGGCATGCAGCAAGCCTTTACCTCCGTGGCCTACCCCCAGAGTAATGGATAGGCTGAGGTCACTAACCGGGAAATCCTCCGAATACTACGTGTCCGGCTCGACCACCTGGGAGGCAGTTGGGTGGATGAACTACCTAGCGTATTATGGGCGCTTCGAACGACCCCCAAAGAGGGAACCAGCCTCACTCCTTTCCATCTGGTATATGGCGGGGAGGCTGTCGTATCCGTAGAGATTGGAGTTGCGTCCGATCGGGTGCTGCACTACGACGAAGAAAATGACGAAAGGAGGCAGATGGAACTCGACATGATCGACGAGGCTTGCGACAAGGCAGCTGCCCGGCTTGTGGCATACCGACAAAGAATGAGGCAAAATTATAATTGACGGATGATCCCTAGATCTTTTCAGGTGGGTGATCTAGTATGGAAAAGGGTCAAGCCAGTTGGCGATGTCAAAAAGTTGGAAGCTCCATGGGCCGGCCCATTCAAAGTAGTAGAGAAGTTGCGATCAAGTGCCTGCTATTTGGAAGATGCGGAAGGAAGAAGACTGGATCGACCATGGAGCGCAAACCACCTCCAACCTTATAGAGCCGGATGAGAGGTGCACGAGTGGATTCATGTACCCTTGCATGTATGTATTCTTGTTGTTCGCAGGAAGAAAACAATTGGATTTTTCCAAACCACCTCTTAATGAGCGCGTCATCGACGGTCGCTCGAGCGACGACCTTAAACTCTTGTGTCATCGACGGTCGAGCGACGACTTTAAACCCTTGCATCATCGGCGGTCGAGCGTCATCGGCGGTCGAGCGGCGACCTTAAACCCTTGCATCATCGACGGTTGAGCGACGACCTTAAACCCTTGCATCATCGGCGATCAAGCGGCGACCTTAAACCCTTGTGTCATCGACGGTTGAGCGGCAACCTTAAACCCTTGCGTCATCGGCGGTCGAGCGGCGACCTTAAATCCTAGCGTCATCGGTGGTCGAGCGGCGACCTTAAACCCTTGCATCATTGACGGTCGAACGACAACCTTAAACCCTTGAGTCATCGACAGTCGAGCGACGACCTTAAACTATCGCACCACTTGAATCGTACCCAATTCGTCGACTAGATAAGCGAGTATGAGGACGACCACCTTGTTGTATTTGGAAGACAAATGGAAAAACGTCAAAAAATGTTAGAAAGAAGATGGGCCCGAATTTTGTAAAAGTTTACACCGATCGGATAAAGGCAAACAAAAAGTACAACAAAAAGACCCCCAAACAAGGCATACAAGGAGATGTCAACACTCATTCCAAGTAATCCAGAGCATCATCTGGGATGGAGTCGTTGAGCTGGTCACGGTCAATGATCGTGCCTGCCAGATCAGCAGGCAGGTGCCTCTCTTCTTGAGTTGGTCAAAAACGTTGTCAACGGCAAGTCCGAAAAGTCGAAGAATCCGGGCAACGAACTTGTCAACGAAGGTGTCAGACCGGATATAGGCCACCTTCATCTCCTCGAAGCGGCTAGGCTCGATTTCTTTATGCGCCTCTAGGGTCGACCGGGCGTTCTCCAGGTCCGCCTTCACCACCGTGAGATCGGCATCCTTGTCGGACAGCTGGCAACTTAAAGAGGCTTCTTCGGACTCGCGGGTTTGCCGTTCGGACGCCAGGAGGTCCTCCACCTTCTTCAGCTCGTCCTCCGCCCCTTTTAGCTTCTGCTTGAGAGCCCAGGCTTCCACATTCTTCTTCTCCAAATCATCGACGGCCCTTTGCTTGCGGGTGGTGGCGAGCGTGATTTTGCTCTCAAAGGTAGTGATTTCTTTTTTGAGCCGGTCGATGTAGACGGCCTGCTCAGCACTCTTACCCCGCTCGGCAGCTAGCAGCTCCTCACTCTTAGCCAAGTCATCCTACAGCTGAGCCACTTGAGTATCGTTCAGACCATGAGTGGTGCCCGACTGGCCTGGAGCCTCCTTCAGCCGTTTCAGCTCATCCTCCACGAAAGCGAGCCTCTGGCACATCGCCAGGCCGTCCACCCAAAACTGCAGAAACCAGAACCTGGAGTGGATTAGTGATAAGGCCAAACTAGTTGGTGTAAGAGCTAAAAGAAAAACTCATGCCAATAAGTTACCTAGTGTGGCTATCTGCCAGCACACCCGGGGGCACGACCGTCGCTCGGGCATGTGCATCCTCTCACACCTCGGCAATTGGCCTCGAATGATGATTCGGTGTTCAGTCTGGCCTGTCGAGCCCCCCGTTACTGAAAGCTTTTCGGTTGGAAGATGGAGGGTTGCAGTGACGTGTCTCCGGCCGGTCGGGGCTGAATGAGAGGAAGCCAACCTGCCAGCGCGGGAAGAAGAGGGTGCAGGGTTGATGCTTGACCTTAAAATACAACCTTGACCCGATATTAGCGGTAGACTGACAACTGGAGAGGCGACAAGAGGGTCGGAAGGTGTCCGTCGGAAGAGACGTTGGCGGTCTCCGGCAATGTTGGTCCAGAAGCACCAGTTCGATCGGCGATCCTCACCGCTGAGGACGCTGAGCGAGCAGCTTTCTCTGCTCGGCGCCTCTTGCGCGTATTCTCGAGTGGCGTCTCCAACATCGAGCCCTCTTCTAGAATCGACAGAGTGGTCGGAAGCTCTACAATCGGAGCACCAATTGTCGCTCCTTCTGTTGGCGCTTGACCCGACTCCCCACCAGCCTCCTGAATGCCTATATGCCCGCGATCGGTGGATGATTGCTCTGGAAGATCATCTGGTCGGAACCCGCGCTCGGCCAAAACTTCGACCACTACTTTGTCGACATCAGCAGTAGTAAGCTTCAATTGCCCAACCAAGCGTGCCCTCATCATGATGTCGGCTGTAAAATAAAGAAAGAAATCAGTTAGACAAAAAGAAAAAAAAAGCGAGTCAATAGTTTACCTAAGTTGACTGGCTCGTACGGGCTGATCAAGCTAAGGCCGAAAAGCATCAGGACTCCTTCCTCCAGCAACTTATGAATGTTGAACTTTTGACCGGCCAGCATGGAGGCGGCTTGTAAGTAGGCCGGAGTGCTCTTATATCGGGGCAGTGAGGGTTGGGGCCCCAACGAAAGTTGCCAAGTGGTTTGAAACGGTGGTCGATCGGGAAAGCGAACAAAAAAGAAATACTCTCTCCAATGCTTATTAGAGAATGACACCCTATCAAAAAAGACTAGGTCAGGGCGAGCCTACAAGAGGAAGGTGCTCGACTGATCGGAAAGCTTGGGATAATAAAAATAGTGGAAACAGAAGGTGTCAGAGGGATGCGATGCAAGCGGAACAAGATAATTACCCCGCACAAAAGGTGAAAAGAGTTCGGGACTAACTGGGAAATAGATAAACCAAAATATTTACAAACATCTGCAATAAAGGGATGAAGGGGCATCCGCAGACCGGCAGTGAACTGATCCCGGAAGAAGCAAGCACAGTTGCTCGGAGGATTGGACGGTCGATCGGTGGCTAAAGGAACAAGGATCTCGTAGCCAGGGGTAGTTCGAAGGTATTCACGAGAAGCTGAGCATCATCCTCGTCAAACCTGGACTCTATGCTGTTGTACCAAGGACTCGAGGCCGGAATCGAGGACTGGGAGATACTGGCCATGGTCGAAGAGACAACCGAGAGGGGCCGAGAAGGAGCGAAGAAAAGGAATCGAAAGGTAGATGAAAAAGTTCACCGGAAGGGTGTTGGAAGGGGAAAAATAGAGAAGGACTACAGAAGAAAGTAATGGACTCACCGGAGGCGGAAGCAGCGAGAGAAGTAGAAGAATTCGCCGAAGAACAAGGAAGAAATCGCCGGAAATAGGAACGCTGAAGGAGGAAGGCGGCAGCCGCGGGCTTATGAACCTCAGGAGGAAAGGCTGAGCCATCCGATCGGTACCACGAATACTTAGAGAAATCTGGTCGTTAAAATTCAAATCGCCAAAGGTCGCGTCCCCCCTGTCACATCAAGCGTGCGGCGGCAGGCGGTGACACGTGGCGTGCACTCGTAGGGCAAGTGTCAGAACAATTAAGAAGGCGTGCTCCGCATTAACGCCTCAGAGTAGCGCTAGTTTCAAGAGATTCTGCCGAGGAGAAGTGCCAAGGCAGAGACTCTATGGGCCGACCGAGCGGGAATAGTAGACTCATGGTCATGCGTTCCCCCATGCTGACCGATCAGCCTGTTGAAGGCATCACCTCATGAAGAAAACTTAGGACGAGCAGTGGATCTCCCGCGAAGGAGCATAGTCGACCGAAGCGCTAAACAGGGAGTAATATTTTCACACCATTTGTCCAGTCAGTCGGACTTATAGCCTCCTTCGACTAGACTTAAAGGGGAGGCATGTGATACGATGATAACTCAGGAGGACCCACCTCCAGGGAAGTTCAACGTTGTGGTGGTCGCCAAAGTCAAGAGGTGGTCAGCTATTAAACTAGCCGATCGGAAGGACCTTCGCCTTTGGTCGGTCAGAAGAATTTGGAGGGGGTTGGCCAAGCCTACAATGCACCGAGGCAAAGGACACTCAAGCCGATCGGACTAGACATAGGTGTAGGAGGTCAAAGAGGTGGTCAGTCGGACCGATCAAAGGTAGTCTAGTTGGACCAACACCCGATAAATGAGACGGGAGATACGTGCCAACATCCTTTTGGGAGTCAGTATCGACGATTAGTGGTGCATATGGACCGAACATCCTTTTGGGAGTCGGTGTCGCCGACTTACGGCGCGGATGGACAGGAGATCGTACGGAAGGAGATCCCGCCGCCTAGGCAGAGATACGTTTGCCTTGTTATGGTAAGATGTCAGGGACCCTTATTCGATGTTAGCTTTTTAGAAAAGTTTGGGGGTGCACATCCACTTGGAAAGCGCGTAGTCTGCCCGTCGAAGCTCTATATAAGGAGAGGAGCAGCCATCCGCGGAGGTACACATACACGTCTTCTGGAGCCACTATTCATTGCTTCATCTTTGCCTTCTCGATTTCCCTTGCTTGCTGGTGTGTGACTTGAGTGTCGGAGGGCCGTCGCCGGGAGCCTCCTCCCGGCTTGACACTAACGACTTGTGGTTGCAGGAGCAGAGGAGCCGCAGCGAAGACGAAGAGCCACCTCAACGTTACTTCCTGGTTGTCATCTACTCACCTTCTGGGCAGGATCAGGAGGTTTATTTTTTAAACTCAATAATTTAATCCCCATTAGAGATGCCCTAATGGAAGTGAGTGAGTTTTCCTATGGTATAAAAATTTATTACTTTCTCCATTATAAAAAAAAGTTTTCTAATAATTTTTTTAAGACCCTACACTATTAAATCACTCTTAAAATAAAAATCTCAAATCTTACGTCCATAATGGTTCAAACTTTTTTATTCAGTTTTTTTAAATTTTATAAATCTCTCTAAAAATCTTGTATTAGAGTTGCTCTAATTATGATGGTTTGGTCAGTCGACTACTAGATGATTAAATAATTATTTTTTTCTTCTAGATTATCAAGTATTTTGTGTTATTTTATTTTGATTCAATAGTCAACTGCTCACTAACCTCCAATTGTTCTAATGTTGTGACTCAATCTTTCAATTCTTGATTTTCTTATATTAATGTTTCTACTTGAGTACATGAAAAACTATGGTGAACCTTGAGCCTAGAAGTTATCACACGATTATATGTGACTTTTGCTTGGGAGCTAAGGCCGTAGAGAAGGTTTTTTTTCCACTGATAACTTCATAATATTTATCATTTATAGTATCATTTGATAGAGTCTGTAACTCTTCTTCCTCTATAGCAGGCTGAGATGTCTATGTAACTTGATCAATTATATTATTCTATATAAAAATATTATTAATATCTAATATACATAAAGCTAGTCATTATTAAATGTGAATGGTAATAAAGTTTACATTTTTATGTCTATGACTTTTGATCGATTATTGACAAAAGTGTCATTTTTTTGTATTTATGAAATACCTCCCAATGAGAGGTCTCTATAAAGTATCAACCCGCATATAATTTTTTTATAAAATAAAATAAGTTCATTAATAATTAAAAAAAATTCTTATATAACTTTATTATAATTCACTAAGTCCATTGCATGCTCTATAATAGATCATCATCCTAGTTTATTTTGTGGATCCGGTATTTAGGCTACCAAGTTCAGTATTTCTATTGTTTTGCTGTCATTTTTAACAACCCAAATTATTCTTCCATGCATCCAAATCTCATCTAGTACATGAGATAACCTTGTTCCCTTCCTTCTTCACTTGCATAATAAGTCCTTATATAATTTTTGATAATAATTATTTCATTGTTGGGGTTGTAAAGTTGCAAACATAGTCCCACATTGAAAACATATGGGAAAATCATGGGTTTATAAGAGAAAAGATATCTTTATTGACATGAGACCTTTTGGGTAGAGCCCAAGAGCAAAATTATGAGGGCTTAAGCCCAAAGTGGACAATATCAAACTATTGTGGAGATATCTAAATTCTTTTTGATCCTATAATTGGTATCAGAGCCTGCCAGAAGGTTTCACCGCCAACTATGCACAAGAGCTATGATCTGATTGAGCCATGTGAGCCATGTGAGTACAATATTGACTTCGAACAAAGAAAGTGGGAGCTCCTATGTTCGGATCAAGAGGACCAAACACCAGGCAGGAAGTCCTAATAGGTCGGGTGGACCGAGGGGCAGGAAGACCTGGCGGGTCAAGGATCGGATGTGGGAAGCCTGTGATCCTTTGTTTAAAGGGGGGATTGTTGGGTGGACCGAGGGGCAGGAAGACCTGGTGGATCAAGGATCGGATGTGGGAAGCCTGTGATCCCTTGTTTAAGGGGGAGATTGTTGGGGTTGCAAAGTTGTAAACATAGTCTCACATTAAAAACATATGAAAAAATCATGGGTTTATAAGAGAAAAGATATCTCTATTGATATGAGGCCTTTTGGGTAGAGCCCAAGAACAAAACCATGAGGGTTTAAGCCCAAAGTGGACAATATCATACAATTCTGGAGATATCTAAATTCTTTTCGATCCTACAATTTCATGTTGCCTTAAATTTTGCCTTGTGTCATTCCTCCAAAAAAAAAAAATTTACGACAATATCGAGAAAATAAAAGATATTATATTACACAGTATCAATAATATTTAAATTACTTATCAAAAATTTCTAATAATAAAAATATTTAAGATCTTGGTCTCATGGCTCCTTGTAAAACCAAAGAGAACTGACATTCTTTAAATTTTTTTTATAATCGGGAGTAAAACTACATTTTTTCATTTTTTGAAGTAATAAATAAAAAATTAGATAAATTTTAATTACTAATAATAGCAATACTTATAAATCTCTAAGAATCTTCAACATAATTTGGCCACAAATCAGAATAATAATATCTTATATAGTAGAACTAGCTAATGAGATTTACATGTAAAAAATAAATATATCCTAAAATTTAATCATTATTACAATCTAAATTATTAACATTAATAATTTCTAAGTCTTTATCGCTAGACTCTATTCTGGTTGAAAACTTGTGCCTACTATAAATTCTTCTCTAACTACTCAATTTGTTGCCTCAACAATGGTTCTTTTTGTTATGCCCAAAGGATGTTCACATATTTTCATAATGACATGATATTGTCCACTTTGGGTCTGAGCTCTCATGACTTTAGTCTTGGGATATACCTAAAAATCCTCATGCCGTTAAAGATATCCTACATTCTTTTAAACCCATGATTTATTACTCTCATGGTCTGGGCTTCCCCGCGAGCATCCGGTCACTCTTGACCTACATTGAGCCTCCCTGTAAGTATCTAATCATCTTGACCAATTTCGTGCCTCTCCGTAAGTATCCGATCATCTTAAACTACTCTGGGTCTCTCTACAAGCATTCGCTCATCCTAACCTACTTTGGGCTTTTCCCGTGAGCATTTGGTCACCTTGACCTACTCTGGACCTCCCTACAAGTGTCTGGTCATCTTGACCTGTTTCGGACCTCCCCACGAGTATCTAGTCACCTTGGCCTGCTCTGGGACCACCCTCAACTTCGTTTAAGGTTGCTCACATGACATTTGGTTTGGACCATGACTCTGATACCATTTGTTGTGACCAAAAGATATTCATATATCTCTACAATGGTATTAGTTTGGGCCCAAGCCCTCATGACCTTCCTTTTGGGTTCTACTCAAAAAGCTTCATGTCAATGGAGATATGATACATTCATGTAAATCCATGATCTTTTTTAAATATTTCCAATGTAGGACTTTAATTAAATTCCAATAATCCTCCCCTCAAATGAAGGATCACCATTACTCTCATGGTCCGCCCCTCTCCCCCTCCGATCATCCTGACCTGTTTTGGGTCTTCCCCGTGAGTATCCGGTCATCTTGACCTACTTCAGGCCTTCCTGCAAGTGTCCGGTCACCTTGACTTGCTTCGGGCTCACCCTCAACTTCGTTTAAGGCCACCACACATGACATCTAGTTTGGACCATAACTCTGATACCATTTGTTGTGACCAAAGGATATTCATATATCTCCACAATGGTATGATATTTTCCACTTTGGACCTAAACCTTCATATCTTTGCTCTTGGTCTCTATCGAAAAAACTTCATACTAATAGAGATATCATATATCCATTTAAACTCATGATTTTTTTAAATTATTCTAATATGATACTTTGATTGAATCTTAAGACTCTTAATTATCGGTGCTTCAGAACTAGTTATTTTTCTTGGAGGTCAAAAATAGTGGTTTCTATGAAGTAGATTGGAAGCATTCTAGTGGAAATGTTCCTTGGACCAACTGATTGCACCTTAATAGTGACGGAGATGCACTTGCTAGATCATTTTTATCGACTTGTTTAGGCTTGAACACAAGTGAATGTGACTATCTAGAGAGTTGAAATTCCTACTCTTTCATGTGATTATTTTTTTAATATCCCTAAGTAAGGTTGGTAATCCAATGGGAGATCCAAACAAATATAATTAGTTTTATTAAATGAACTCTTGGAAGTAGCAAATGTTAACTTTGTACATAATGCCAAGAAAAAAAGAATCTTTACTATAATTCTATCGAATTAACAAGTATAAATTAGATTTGAGCTTTCATCTTTGATACTTTGCACCAATTCAAATTGATAGTTCTTTTGATCTCTGTCTGCTCATCTTCTTTGTTAATTCACTGCCCATTTCAGCAGTAGCACAACACTGGAATGCTTTTGAGTTCGAATCAACAGATACATGTTGGAAACCAATTTTAAAACATTTGGTCGAGACAGAGTAAGATTCAAACAACACAACCTTTGTATAAACTTGAAAAACCTTACATGAACACAACTAACAGTCAATGAAATTACACACATACACAATGAAAATATTAGCTCCTGTCATCTTTAACAAGCAAAAATATAGGTAACTACTTCATTAAACTCCTAATCCAAGTAAATATATTAACTACTTCATTAAACCCCTGGTTGGGCTCAGCTCGTAGCTGCGCGCACTTGGCCACCTAGCCAGGGATGTGCGCGTGCCCGACTGCCCAGCTAGAGCTACGCACGTGCTTGGCCAACTAGCAAGGGCTGCGTGGGTGCTTGGCCACCTAACTAGGGTTGCGCTGCACCTGATCGTCTAGCCAGGGTTGCGTGTATGCTCAGCCGCCCGACTGCCCAACCAGGACTATACGTGCATGCCCAACCGCCTAGCCAGGGCTACGCGCATGCCCGACCATGGCTGCGCATGCACACTACAAGCCGACCAAGGCACACAGCTGAGGTAGCTGCCCAACCTCACTGCAAGGCAACAGTCAAGGTGAGACCTCGTTGTGAGGTCGCCACTAGGCTATCACTAAGAGGGGAGAGGATCGAGCATATTGACGAAATATGTGTCAATGCAAAAGATTGGAGAAGAGAGGAGCATGTCGCAAAGAGGATCAGATCAGAGATGAAAATTTTAAGACATCGGAAAGCAAAAATAAGGAATGAATATTCTAATTAAAAAGTCAATTAGCATAAGTTTCCATCCCTAAAATAGTAACAAAATCTTAATTTCATCACTATTTTAGTGATGGAAATTAGTTTCGTCATTAAAATAGTCATGGAAACTTAGTCTTATCACTGTAATAGAGATGGAAATTTAATTCCATCATTAAATTTAGTGACAAAATTAATTTTAGTCAATAATTAAATGATGAAAATAATTTTTGTTACTAATTTAAATCATAATTAATTTTGACTTTAACTTGGATGAATATTAATTTTGTCACTATTTTAGTGATGGAATCCCAGTTAGTTTCATTGATTATTTCTGGGGTGATCGATCCAGTTTCACGGAAGTTTTTCACCGACTACCAGGGTAAATCGGGAAGCACGCGCGACAGCCAACCCAGACGCTCAGCATTCTTTGATTACGCTCTCCATTTGGAAGAAAATTCTTGTAAATACGTCGTAGCTTGGGATCGAATCGTGGGTGTCTAAATGACAACTTATATGTCTTACCGTGACATCATATCCCGGGGACAGATGATGAAATAAGAATATAGATGAAATAGATGATGAAATTTAATTTTCGTTAATAAATTAGAGATCGTAATTTATTTTAATAGTTAAATAGTGATGAAAATTAAATTTCATTATTAATCTCGTCACTATTATTCTGATACTATTGTTTCATGATTTTTTTTAAAAAATAATACATAGGCACACGTATATTCTATTTAGGATGCACTAGAGAGACAAGCAATCCTTTAAATATTTCTAAAAGTGATTTTCATAGGATGGAGAAGAAATCCATCATTACCATTAGCCAGTGTGACTCATATAGTGGCTAACAATATGATAAAAAAAAGGGTATATCTGATAGAGATGGGAGGTATAACTGTCACGCTCCAGAGGAGTCCTTGTCCGAAAAAATTTCGGCAGCATCTCCCCTGTACGGTGGACAATCTAAAACTTTTCTACATCTCACAAATACCTCAGCCACAGGCGGCTGGAATAATAACAACAAAATAAACATCACCACGTAGTTATATAATAGTAAACAAAACATTAATACTCTGACTCGAAATCCACCCTACTCCACTACACACGTAAAACTCAAAACCGACGAACTCACCTTTTCTGTCGTCCAGGCAGACATGTAGTAGAATAAAAACCAAATCCAAATCCATCGATATAATAAAATCTATACCATGTCCATAAGTAAATAAATCCAGAACATAACAAGTTCAAACAGTCTAGAACAGAAAAGGGAACCAAACGAAAACCAATCACATCCTCGAGGTCTGCAGGGACCAGCAACTGGAACTCTCTCCTGACAGCATCAACCTGAAAATATCAACAATGGAGGTGGGGTGAGTCCAACACTCAGCAGGTACAATTGATATGCAAAGTAAAGAAATAACACCTAGCACTAATCATGCGTACAGTCTCCTGATAAAAGAAAGATAATCACATACCGAAGTAAACAGGAGAGAATCTGTACTAACCAGGACTCGGTATAAGGACAAACAGTCCGAGTGGTATAGAATACCTGTATGCATGTCAAACATAGGTATCCAAACAATATGCAGCATATAAATGCAGCCAACACAAACACAAACATATGATGCCAATGATGCGTCCTGGTCACCCCTGACGCCAGTCGATCATCTCACACACATAGTGAGGCCAAGTGGGTAGGGCTGTGACAACCGTGCACTCTGTCGTCACTACTCCTGATGAGTGACCGAGTGGACGGGATGCTGTCGGAGTACACCTATCCTCCTATCCCAAATCATAAATGGGGGAGCGCAATGCTCTCATCTCCCGGTACTCAAAGACGGGGAGGAATCCCTGCCGGATAACACGTTGTGTCACACTACCCATGAGCGGACCAACGGTGCCTAACAGAGTCCCTGCTGCAACACACTCAGCCTGAATCGACCACTAACCCATGAGTGGTGGTGTGTGCAGATCCATGTAACTGGCGATGTGCTCAACAATAATGGAGCGGACTATCGCTCAGCATGCAATCATGCAAATGGTGCATGACACTAACCACAAAAATATCCTGACCTAATCCACGTATATATAAAAATGCATCATAGGTCAACGAATCCAAAACAATCCAAAGGTATACAGAGGGTATAAAACATAGGTCCTGAACATGGTCAAGCATGACATATCACTACCCCTATATGCATGTATAGACAGGTAAAGTATACATGGGATGCAAAACAAATCAATCAATCAAACATATACCAAGATTTGGGTAATGATTAACCGGAATAGATAAGAAACATAATTAATGAAACATGTTAATTCCATTACTAAGCATATCAAAGACAATAAGTCAAAAGTACCCGCCTACGATAAAATGGTCCAAATCTGACTCCGAGATACTCATCTCGCGTCAAAGTCCTGTAATACCAAACATATACGATTATTTAGCTAAATTCCTATAAATAGCTAAATAAATTCTTTAACCCTAAATTAGGGCAAAAACCCCAATTCCAAAAACACATAAACCTAATCAACCGACACATGAATAATCATCTAACAAAAATCAAGTACACTACGATCTACAACTAAGCAAATGCTTAATCCAGATACCCAATAAACCTTACCTACTCTCACAGCCACTGTTATTAATCCACAATTAGGGATAGTGCCGCCAAAAGGAGTAGCCGCTGTTGGAGACCAGGACCCTACAATCAGAGACCACCCAACATAGTACTGCTCACGGTAGAACACAAAACAAAGCACAAAAAGGAAAAACCAACTCTAAACCCTCACCTTCAATCACTGCTAAGACACGACACAGAAAAATGGAACCACGGTGTCGGCTCGATCAAACTGACAGAGAGATCAGTGAGGGCATCAGCAACTGGGGGCGGCAGTGTGCAGCGGTGAAGAGGCTAGGGCAGAGGTGGCCGGCGGTGAATCTAGGGCATGGCTCAGTGGAGGAGGCCGGCACAGAGGAGATCGGCAAAGGCTCAACTAGGGCTTGCCTCTTCCGTGCAGAGGACGACTCCGAGAAAAGAAGACAAAGCCTGCCGTGGTGCTCGGGTCAAGAGTTGGCGGCGGTCGGAGGACTCTCGGTGGCTGGCGGAGGCGTCGGGTGGAGAAGGCCGGCGTCGGGGCAGAGCTTGGTGCACTCGGGGAAGAAGGAAAACTCGGCGTGGGATAAGTAGAGAAGAGGGGAAGGAGGAGGAAACCGCCGAGTGGCCGGCGGTTAGGGCTCAGAGGAGTCGGGCTGAGAGGGAAATCGGCGTCGGGGGGAAAGACTCGGGCTCGCGGAAGAGGAAAAAGAAACGGGGGAATAAAAATAAGGAAAAAGAAAAAAAGAAAAAGAAAAAGAAAAGGAAAAGAAAATAAAACTTTTCCTCATTTAAATGGGGTAGCCTAAACAGGCTTTTCCGGATCCCGTTTTTATCCCCGTCAACTCGTCCGTACGAGCTCCGAAAAATTCCCGAAAAATTTTCAAAAATTTCGGAAAATTCCCTTATTAATATTCGCCTATTTTCCGGTATTTTACATTCTCCCCCACTAATAAAAAATTTGGTCCCCAAATTTCGTGATCTACCATCAGCAAGTACTAACAATAGACAGGAAGTATAAATGCTGAACGGTAAACTGAATCACATACCTCAAGTAAAAAGATGGGGATATCGAGCTCAGATAGTGTCCTCAAGCTCCCAAGTAGCCTCCTCGTCTGAATGATGCTGCCATCCAACTTTAACCAGCCGGATAGTCTTGTTCCGTAACTGACGCTCTTTCCAGTCGAGAATCCGTACCGGAACCTCCTGGAACTGGAATATCTGCCAGCACATGCGTCGGGTCGGGCACGTATCTCCTCAGCATCGATACGTGGAATACATCGTGAACGCCTGACAGGGACGGTGGTAGTGCCAATCGGTAAGCTACAGCTCCGATCCTCTCCAAGATCTCGAAAGGACCAATGTACCGCGGAGCTAGCTTACCTATGAGGCCAAATCTCTTCACCCCTTTCGTGGGTGAAACTCGCAGAAATACATGGTCACCAACAGAGAACTCTAGTGGTCTGCGTCTCCGATCAGCGTAACTCTTCTGGCGATCCTGCGCCTCTGACATCCTCCGTCTGATAGTACGGACCAACTCTGCATCCTGCTGAACTCTATGAGGTCCCAACAGCTGGGCCTCTCCAACCTCATCCCAGAGGACGGGTGTCCGACAAGGTCTACCATACAACGCCTCAAACGGTGCCATCTGGATAGCCGAATGAAAGCTGTGTTGTAAGCAAACTCTACCAACGGCAGATGGTCCTCCCAACTGCCTCCGAAATCCATAACACATGACCTCAGCAGGTCCTCTAATGTCTGAATGGTCCGCTCTGACTGTCCATCTGTCTGTGGATGGAAATGTGCCCAAAGCCTGCTGCAGACTCTGCCAGAACCGAGACGTAAACCGTGGATCTCTATCCGAAATAATACTCAACGGAACACCATGTAGCCTGATGATCTCCCGGCAATACAGATCTGTCAATCGATCCAGGGAATCAGTCCTCCGAATCGCTAAAAAGTGCGCGGATTTGGTTAATCGATCAACGATTACCCAAATCGCGTCATGGCCTCGTCGTGTCCTCGGCAAACCCACCACAAAGTCCATGGTAATGTGATCCCACTTCCACTCAGGAATAGGAATCCGCTGAAGTAATCCTGCAGGTCTCTGGTGTTCAGCCTTCACCTGCTGACAGACAAGACATCTAGCTACGAAATCCGCGATGTCTTTCTTCATGCCATTTCACCAATAGGAACGCCTCAAGTCTCGATACATACGAGTCCCGTCCGGATGGATCGCAAATCGAGAACGGTGTGCCTCCTGTAGTAGCTCCTGTAAGACCGGGTGAGACTGAGGTACGCATAATCTACCTCAGAAGTATATAATACCCTCCTCGTCTCGTGTAAACTCGGTCTGCTGCCCGGAAGCTATCTGACTGCCAATAAACTGCAAATGCTGATCACTGGCCTGTGCCTCTCGGATCCTCATCCTGATCGACGACTGAGCAACCATGGTAACCAGAATACCCTGCTCTGTCGGTCCCTGCTCCTCAAGATCTAACTTAGAGAAACCCTGAATCAAGTCCGTGACTGAAGTCCGGTGGCAAGCCGAAGTCCCTCTGGACTTCCTGCTGAGTGCATCTGCAACCACATTAGCTTTTCCCGGGTGGTAGCTAATGGTACAATCATAGTCCTTCAGGAACTCCATCAATCTCCTCTGTCGGAGATTAAGCTCCTTCTGAGTGAAAATGTATTTGAGACTCTTATGATCAGTGAGAATCTCAAATGTGATACCGTATAAATGATGTTGCCATAGCTTCAGAGCAAAGATGATGGCAGCTAACTCCAGGTCATGAACTGGGTAGTTCTTCTCATGCTCCTTCAGCTGACGAGAAGCATAAGAGACTACTCTGCCGTGCTGCATCAGAACAGCGCCCAAACCCTGAAGAGATGCGTCGGTGTAAAGTACAAATCCATCCTCTCCAAAAGGTAAAACCAAAACTGGAGCCGACACTAATCTCCGCTTCAGCTCCTGAAAGCTTGTCTCGCAATCCTGACCATGTAACTTCACGCCTTTCCGGTAAGGCGTGTCAACGCATAGCAATACGCGGAATCCTCGACAAAACGCGTCGGTAATATCCGCCAATCCTGCGGATCTCTCGAATCGACTTTGCTCCCAACCGGTGACCTCGATCTTCGAGGATCAATCAAATACCTCGCTAGAAACCACGTGTCCCGAAAATCGATCGAGGATAGCGAGATGCATACTTGCCGAACTTCGCTGGTACGATGTCGTCGAAGAATCTCCAAGATCGTGCGAAGATGCTGTGCATGCTCCTCGGAACGAGAGTAGACCAATATGTCATCAATGAAAACGATAACAAACTGATCCAGATACTCCGAAATATGCGGTTCATCAAGTCCATAAACACCGCTGGAGCATTGGTAAGCCCTCATAATGACCGTATCTGGTACGGAAAGCTGTCTTCTGAATATCTGAGTCTCTGACTCTCAGCTGATGATATCCGGATCGCAGATCAATCTTAGAATACACTGATGTACTTCTAAGCTGATCAAACAAATCCTCGATCCGTGGTAATGGATATTTATTTCTGATGGTCACTGTATTCAGCTGTCTGTAGTCAATACACAACCTCATAGTACCATCTTTTTTCTTGACAAACAGAACTGGAGAACCCTATGGTGAAACACTTGGGCGAATAAATCCCCTGTCTAAAAGCTCCTGGAGTTGAACCTTCAGCTCGTTCAACTCTTTTAGTGCCATACGATACGGAGCTTTCGATGTCGGCGCGGTTCCCGGAATCAGCTCAATAGCGAACTCCACTTGTCTTCTGGGAGGCAAACCTGGCAGCTCCTCTGGAAATACATCTGGGTACTCCCGGACTACAGGAACGTCGGAGAGCTGCGAACTACTAGTGTCCTCAGTACTGATCAACGATAACAGAAAACCATGACAGCCGTGAGACAGCAGCTTCTGCGCCTGAATCACCGAAATAATCGAGATGCCGTCATCTCTAATGCCAGTGAAACTCCACGAGGGTTGGTTCGGAGGCTGGAAGGTGACCACCCTCGTCTGGCAATCAACGGTAGCATGATAAACTGATAGTCAATCCATGCCAAGAATAATATCAAACTCGACCATCTCCAATACTAGAAGATCTACCGTAAGTATCATGTTGCCAAAGTCTAATGGGCAACCTCTGATCTCCTGGGTGACATCTAAAGTATCACCGGACGGTAGAGAGACAGTCAATCGTTGGGGTCTGCAAGTGGGTAATCTACCAATCTCCCGCATAAATGTACGAGATATAAAAGAGTGCGAGCTACCAGTATCAATCAATATATCAGCGGAAAATGAATAAATGGAAATCATACCGCGGAAAACGGATCCGTCGGCTCGCTGCGCATCCTCCCTGGTAATCGCATGAACACGTCCAGTCTCTGGCGGAGGAGGAGGAGGTAACGCTGCCAGCGGCTGCTGCGGCTGGGCAGAAGCCTGCCGCTGAGGCGCTGTTGGATACTGCTGTGCAGCTGGCTGGGACTGAGTCTGGTACTGCCCCTGAGTCGGATAATAAGGTCCTGGAACAAAACTCTGGGGTGCTATGGAAGCACTGGAGTACTCCTGTCCAAGCATGCCAAATGCTGCTGCTGAGGGAGCTGCTCCCTGCTGACGCTGTGAAGACTGAGCTTTCTGCCCTCGATATGCCCCTGACTGACTAGACTGTCCCCTCTGACCTGACCCTCCTGCAACTATGTGCTGAGCCTTCAGTTGACACTCTCGGCTCTGGTGTCCAAGCAGTTTGCAATAATAGCAAACTGACTGTCCCAGAGAGCAAGCTGAGGTGAGGTGATCTCTGGATCCACATCTGAAACAATGTGTATCACTGGAAGGTGGTTGCCGGTTCTGCTGAGAAAATCGGGAATGTCCTGAAGAAGACCGCCCTGATTTTTGAGGCCTACGAGACGCCCCAGAAGTACCCTGACCTGACCGTCTGTGACTACTCTGAGGCTGTCCTGTCGCCTGTGTCTGCTGGACCTGCCCTGATGTCTGACCCGTATGCTTTCTTTTCCTGTCCGAATATGCTGTCTGCCGAGCTAACTCTATCATCAAAGCTCGATTCAATGCATCAGAGTAAGATGTAATCCCTAATCCGGCAAGCTGTACATGCAGATAACCATCCAATCCCTGTATAAACTGCATCATGCGAGTTCTGTCCTCCGCAACTAACTCTGGACAAAACTGAGCCAACCGGAGGAATTCAGTATTATACTCAGTCACTGAGTGATTATTCTGCCTCAGACTCATAAAATCCTGTCGGCGAGCCATCTGATAATACAGTGGAAAGAAACAGCTCTCAAAAGCCTCTCTGAACCTGGTCCATGTGACATTGCGCTCACCAATAATAAAACGCTGAGTAATCCACCAGGCATTAGCTTCATCCCGTAAATGATAGGCGGCCAACTCTGCTTTCTCCCACTCGGAGCAAGCCATATAGAAGAAAGTCTGCTCCATAGTCTCTATCCATGACAGAGCCATACTCGGATCGAGATCTCCGCGGAAAAGAGTGAAACGAGTCTTCATCGACTCAGCCAGTGCTGGAATCCTAGCTCGTGCAGCGACAATATCAGTGAGCTGTGTCGGGAAGGCTGCAGGAGCTGGCGGAAATACTGGAGCTGATACTACAGGTGGTATCGCGGAATAAACCGGAGGAGGAACTCCCGGTGCTGCTGTATATACCGGAGCATAAGCCGTCGGTGGTACTGCCTGGGGAACAAAAGTGGTGGCAACTGGAGGTACGGTAGGAAAAGGTACCGGATGTGGAGCAGCTGCTGCTACTGTAGGCACTGGGGGTACAGGTGCCACTGGTATAGGATACACTGTAGATCCAAGTGGTGGTGGCACTGAATACGCCGTAGGCTGCGCTGGAGCAGATGTCGGGTACACCAATGGTACCCCTGATGGTACTGTAAACAGGGTAGGCGTGGATACCGTCGGTGTGGCCAAAATAGGTATCTCCACAGGAGCTATCGGGATTTGAGAGCCCGATGCTCCCGCCGCATCCTGAGTCTGTCCCTGACTGACAGGCTCATCAATAGTGGGCATCTCTGGCATATCCAGAGATCCCGTGGTCCTCCCACGTGGTCGTCCAGCACCACGTCTCGCAGCAATACGTGTGGATCGTCTCATATCTGTTAAATTAAATTACAGATATTACTACAAGTATAAAAATCATAAACTAACAACATACCTATTTGCTGTCTGGAGATGTTTCGTCGCTGTCCAGTCCCCAACTTGACCTCAAAATTTCGAACGAGAATATCGTCGGAAATCCAATAAATCCGAAACGGAAATCCGAAACATAACCATATCGAAATCCGAAAATGCCCAGTTTGACTCGCAAACCCGGCTAACCCAAATATCCAGAATACCAACAACCAGTATCCGATAAATCTCCAGAACACCAAAAGCAGGTATCATAACCCGCTCTGATACCAAATAAATTGGTATCAGATAAATCTCGAAAATCCAAAATACAAAAATCCAACAAGTATCGCCAAACCTGGCGCTCTGATACCAAGTAAATAAATTGGTATCAGGTTATCCCAAACATCCAAATACGAAAACAAAAGATCGTATAACTTGGCTCTGATACCAATAAATTGTCACGCCCCAAAGGAGTCCCTGTCCGAGAAAATTTCGGCAGCATCTCCCCTGTACGGTGGACAATCTGAAACTTTTCTACATCTCACAAATACCTCAGCCACAGGCGGCTGGAATAATAACAACAAAATAAACATCACCACGCAGTTATATAATAGTAAACAAAACATTAATACTCTGACTCGAAATCCACCCTACTCCACTACACACGTAAAACTCAAAACCGACGAACTCACCTCTTCTGCCGTCCAGGCAGGCATGTAGTAGAATAAAAACCAAATCCAAATCCATCGATATAATAAAATCTATACCATGTCCATAAGTAAATAAATCCAGAACATAACAAGTTCAAACAGTCTAGAACAGAAAAGGGAACCAAACGAAAACCAATCACATCCTCGAGGTCTGCAGGGACCAGCAACTGGAACTCTCTCCTGACAGCATCAACCTGAAAATATCAACAATGGAGGTGGGGTGAGTCCAACACTCAGCAGGTACAATTGATATGCAAAGTAAAGAAATAACACCTAGCACTAATCATGCGTACAGTCTCCTGATAAAAGAAAGATAAAAATATGCATCTGAAGTAAACAGGAGAGGAACTGTACTAACCAGGACCTGAGTATAAGGACAAACAGTCCGAGTGGTATAGGAATCCTGTATGCATGTCAAACATAGGTATCCAAACAATATGCAGCATATAAATGCAGCAACCACAAACACAAGCAATAAATGCATCATGCATATGATGCCAATGATGCGTCCTGGTCACCCCTGACGCCAGTCGATCATCTCACACACATAGTGAGGCCGAGTGGGTAGGGCTGTGACAACCGTGCACTCTGTCGTCACTACTCCTGATGAGTGACCGAGTGGACGGGATGCTGTCGGAGTACACTTATCCTTCTACCCCAAATCATAAATGGGGGAGCGCAATGCTCTCATCTCTCGGTACTCAAAGATGGGGAGGAATCCCTGCCGGATAACACGTTGTGTCACACTACCCATGAGCGGACCAACGGTGCCTAATAGAGTCCCTGCTGCAACACACTCAGCCTGAATTGACCACTAACCCATGAGTGGTGGTGTGTGCAGATCCATGTAACTGGCGATGTGCTCAATAATAATGGAGCGGACTATCGCTCAGCATGCAATCATGCAAATGGTGCATGACACTAACCACAAAAATATCCTGACCTAATCCACGTATATATAAAAATGCATCATAGGTCAACGAATCCAAAACAATCCAAAGGTATACAGAGGGTATAAAACCTAGGTCCTGAACATGGTCAAGCATGGCATATCACTACCCCTATATGCATGTATAGACAGGTAAAGTATACATGGGATGCAAAACAAATCAATCAATCAAACATGTACCAAGATTTGGGTAGTGATTAACCGGAATAGATAAGAAACATAATTAATGAAACATGTTAATTCCATTACTAAGCATATCAAAGACAATAAGTCAAAAGTACCCGCCTCCGATAAAATGGTTCAAATCTGACTCCGAGATACTCGTCTCGCGTCAAAGTCCTGTAATACCAAACATATACGATTATTTAGCTAAATTCCTATAAATAGCTAAATAAATTCTTTAACCCTAAATTAGGGCAAAAACCCTAATTCCCAAAACACATAAACCTAATCAACCGACACATGAATAATCATCTAACAAAAATCAAGTACACTACGATCTACAACTAAGCAAATGCTTAATCCAGATACCCAATAAACCTTACCTACTCTCACAGCCACTGTTATTAATCCACAATTAGGGATAGTGCCGCCAAAAGGAGTAGCCGCTGTTGGAGACCAGGACCCTACAATCAGAGACCACCCAACATAGTACTGCTCACGGTAGAACACAAAACAAAGCACAAAAAGGAAAAACCAACTCTAAACCTCACCTTCAATCACTGCTAAGACACGACACAGAAAAATGGAACCACGGTGTCAGCTCGATCAAACTGACAGAGAGATCAGTGAGGGCATCAGCAACTGGGGGCGGCAGTGTGCAGCGGTGAAGAGGCTAGGGCAGAGGTGGCCGGCGGTGAATCTAGGGCATGGCTCAGTGGAGGAGGCTGGCACAGAGGAGATCGGCAAAGGCTCAACTAGGGCTTGCCTCTTCCGTGCAGAGGACGACTCCGAGAAAAGAAGACAAAGCCTGCTGTGGTGCTCGGGTCAAGAGTCGGCGGCGGTCGGAGGACTCTCGGTGGCTGGCGGAGGCGTCGGGGCAGAGCTTGGTGCACTCGGGGAAGAAGGAAAACTCGGCGTAGGATAAGTAGAGAAGAGGGGAAGGAGGAGGAAACCGCCGAGTGGCCGGCGGTTAGGGCTCGGAGGAGTCGGGCTGAGAGGGAAATCGGCGTCGGGGGGAAAGACTCGGGCTCGCGGAAGAGGAAAAAGAAACGGGGGAATAAAAATAAGGAAAAAGAAAAAAAGAAAAAAGAAAAGGAAAAGAAAATAAAACTTTTCCTCATTTAAATGGGGTAGCCTAAACAGGCTTTTCCGGATCCCGTTTTTATCCCCGTCAACTCGTCCGTACGAGCTCCGAAAAATTCTCGAAAAATTTCCAAAAATTCTGGAAAATTCCCTTATTAATATTCACCTATTTTCCGGTATTTTACAATAACTACAAGTTAAGTAGTAAATTATGGATTAGAGGATTATCCTTTGCACGAGAATTCTTGATTTGGATAGACTCCACCTTTAAATAGATGGAATCTATCCAAATCAAGAGTGTAAAAAAATGGATCATCCTTTGATCCACAATTTGCGGACCAGAGGATCCGTCCTCGTTAAGTATGGTGGTACTAATTATATTCATCCCGGATACTAGGGGTGTCAAAAATAGATTTGACATGTCAATCTAACTTGAATCAACCAGAAAAATATTAGATTCTGATTAAGGGTTTTAAGTTTTTTGGATTGGTTAGGTTCGGATTAGATTCAAATTGATCTGAATTTAGAATTTAGGAATTTTTAGGATTAAATTAAATTTTATTTTAATAAATTAAGATGTTTTATGTACCTGAATAACAGAACGTTAATTTAATAATGATGAAATATTGAGATAAAAATGAATAATTTTAGGGAATAAAAAAAAAAAAGGTTTTCAGGTCTAGCATGTTATTCAGGCTGGTCAAGTTATTTGGACGGGTTCGAGTTTATGGTATTCAGATTGAGTTCGAGTTCAGATTGATTTTTTTTTTATAATATTCTTACTTCAACCTGACCCAAATTTATTCGACCTATCCGAATTGACACCTCTATCCAAAGGTGACTACTGCTAAGAGACAAAAAAACAAAACAATATTATTTCATATTTTAATGAGAATTCTCTAATTAATCAACAAGGATAGAAGGAAAAGGTGATCATAGGGTCAAAGATCTTACCGGTGTAGATCTAGGTCTAGAATCTAGATCTTCAAATTAAAGATGTTTAATGCTATATCGGCAATGCATACAAAAGATAACAAAGAGATATGGTTAGATCCTCTAATGGATAGCTAAAAGATTTAAAATTTGAATTTTAGCTATAGTGTACTATAGGAGGTTTTATCTTTAGTGGTGGTACTTTCATTATTAGTCGGTTCGAAGAGCTGGATACTCAGATTATTTTTTAAAAAAAATTGAATTATCCAAAGAAGAAGATAGAAACTTAGGGTACTATAAAGATAGCAAATTAACTTAGGATATTGTTGTCCTTATTATTTTGGAGAACAAACTATACAAATTTAAGTTGTGCAATTTAACATTTATGGAGTGATGAAGACCATGAGTTTAAGAGGTGACTCAAGTAGAGACGCAAGGCATCAACATAATCAAACTTAGTTTACATTAAGTTATCATGGGGTAAATGGACTTTATCTCAGAGATGACGAGCAATCTAAAATAAGTTAATTGTATTAAGAAGAATGCTAATATAGAGTTAAGAGGGTTGGAAAATGCCTCTAGTGGTATAGTGCACCTCACGACGATAGATGACAAAGGAGCAAATTTGTTAGTTATCTGTTCAGAATTTTAAGATTCTAGATAGGCAAATAAACATAATCTGCTCAATATAGCATTAGAGCCCTAGCTAGAGAAAATTTGCATTTGAAGGACGACTTCAACATGTGAAGACTTAGGAAAGATTTTTTTAAATATGAATATCTTACTATGAGCATTGTAGAGCATATGAAAGGTGCTTTGGAACCATGCAAACTTTGTGAGAGACCAGAAGACTTGTAAACAGAGAGCTTTCTAGACCAACTTATTTTTTGATGTTAAAGAGCAATGGAGAGAGTTTTTTCTGTTTTCTCTTTATTGGTATTGAGAGATGAGTGCAAGTACAACATGATGAAATCAATTTGTTTAATTTTAATTTTCTCTCATCTATTACATAGATTTTGGATTTTCTTCATAGAGTACTAGTCTTACACCAATAAATTACTCTTATTCTCTTAGTGTATTTGTGTTATAGAGAAATATTCTACCATATGGATCATGTGGTGAAGATGATCCCTCATTCTATAGGAATTAACTTAAGATTTACAAGAATATGATTTCAAGGATGGTCTAACACCATCTAAATGTACTAGAGAAACTTCTCATCCCAACACAATTAATTGTATTAGTTAAGAGATAGAGATGGATAAAGAAATATAGAGTTGAGCATGTAATAGTTAGCAAGTAAAATAATAATAATAAAATGCGATATAATAATTTACCCCTTATTAATGTTTTTACCGAACGTCGATGCATTTTTTAATGGCCCAAATGTCAATATATAGTTAGAAAACATATGATTTTTCACACATCTAATTAAAAACTATTTCATTTTAAATCTTAATTTCTTATAACTATCTTATGATTTATCTGTGTAGGCATGGATTGTGGAAGAGTATCCTTCACAACTCACTCTATCGGCTCTTGTTAGCTTAATGGGAAGCCTTCAAGTCATTGTTATCGCATTCACATTTGAAAATCCGAGGGCCTTAATCTTAGACTTTGGCTCGCAACTTCTCGCCGTCAGCTATAGTGTATTCAATTTTTTTTATATATCTTTAAATATTACTAAAAAACTTACTCTACCTTTCATTTTACTATTATTTATATAAAATATTTTTTTTTAAAAAAAAATGAAATTATAGGGAATATTTTGCTCGGGCTTGGGTGCGTTCACCATCATGTGGTGTGTAAAGGAAAAGGGTCCGGTTTACTCCACAGCATTCAATCCTCTCGCCACTCTACTTGTCGCCATACTAGAGCCTCTTCTCCTTCACGTGAAACTCACATGGGGCAGGTCGGTTTTTCCTACTCTTTCTATATAGCATTTATTTTAGTTGCATTATGTTAAATTTTTCAATGGCCTTAATTACAAAGTAGCACAATATTGCTAACAATTTGCATTATATATATATGTTCAGCTTGACAGGCATGGCGATGGTGATAGGAGGGCTCTACTTGTATCTGTGGGGCAAAGCTCAAGATGTAAAGCCGTGCAATACTTTAACTCAATGCTCTAATGGAATATCAGGGGGAGAATGCGATTCAAATGAAATAATTATCACAAGGGAAGAAGTAGGCAACCAGGAGCCATTGTTAGCTTAAGACAATGTATAATTTCAATTTTTTCCAAACAACTAGTTGAACAAATTCTCTTGAACTAGACATATATGAACATGGGAGAAGTTATAAATACGGTATGGTGTAATAGTTGTACAGAAATGATCTCTACATTTTTATTAGCATGTGAAAAGATAGAGGCTTGAACCTTAATTAGCATGTGTTAAAAAACTAGAAGACTCCCATGAAAAAATGTCATTATGTAAGTGTGTCGTTAGATTATATCAGAGAAGAAAATAGGGTCAAGATATATGGATAAATAACATCTTGGCTCAAATTATTCTTGAATTATTATTAAAAAATGGAATTAATAGAGTTATCAATTGTACTTTACCCCTTTGGAGAGGAGAGGATAGGAGAGGAGAGGTGAGAAAAGGGGAAAAAATCATTAGCTGTATTAATTTTATCTTTGTGTGGGAGATCGGAGGAGACGAGAGGGAAAAAATACAATAATTTTTTTATCTTTATCGACCAAATTCTCAATTATGTATGACAATCATTGTGTATGATTTTGAAGTGTAAGAAGAAGAATAGAGAGAGAGAGTAAGAAATAATATGAGAGTAATAAAATATATTGTTCATTTATATTTATCCTAAGGGCAATACAATATATAATATTCAAAAAGTACATCATCAATTAATCAATTAATCAATTAATAAATAGAATAATTTTGAGAATTATTCTAATAATTATAATAAAATTATTAGGATAATCTAAATATTAATTTAATTTGATTTGGTAATTTGATCCGATCAATTTTGATAATTTATTTTATCTCTTTTATGAAAGACAATTCGATGCCCCCGGAAATGATGTGGTGGCAAGAGGATTAGTATTTCTCTCAAATAACAAGGGTTCAATTCTCATGTAAAACACACTTGCGGCGATTGAATTTCTGGTGACGCATGGTGCCACATTAAAAATTTTTTGGATTTACTTGATGGATGAAAAATGAGATCGACCCATCTTGTTAGATATTTAGTTTTCATAATCCGCATGAATTCTACAGCTTTACGGAATAAGCAAACAAAAGGATCTAATAGCAGAGCTGGACCTGATGCCAATCTCATGAAGCCATTGTTTCAGGCCCTAAGCTCCCAAAAAAAAATAGATATAGTATTATATATAGATATAAAATGTGTGGTAAAGTTTGTTGGATTAGAAAATTAAAAATGTCCAAACCCAAATTAAAAAGAAAATAAAAAGTAAAAAAAACACACACACACACAACACACCACCATACAGACTAAACTCACGTAGATTTAAGTTGTACCTCAGATTTAGAGTTTTACATTTTCTTAATTTCTTCTATCTAACTGTAAGTGAGAGTGAGATTATGGGAGATGGCAACGGAAACGGCAATGCCCAATGACAAAAACAAAGGCAAAGGTGATCAATAATTTCAATTCTAAGTTTTCTCTAGGGGGGTAAATGAGTCAAGCCGGTCATGAGCTATTCAAAGCTCGATTCGATAAAAGCTCGTTTGAGTTCGTTTAATGAAGCTCGTTAAGATAAACAAATCAAGCTCATGCTTCATAATATTCGGCTCGTTAGCTCGTGAACATGTTCGTTAAGCTCATAAATCAACTTTTAAATAAAAATAATAATAATTTTGATATTGAATTTATAGATTTTACACTCTACTTATGAAAAATATAGACAAATATATTAAATTTATTTATTAGAATAAAATTATAAATTTTAACAAGAATATTATAATTTTTTAAAAATATATAATTTAGTTTTTAATGAATATTTAAATTTATAATTTATATTTATTAAGCTCATTTAGGCTCGATAAAAGCTCGAATAAGCTCATGAGCCATGAATATAGTCGTTAAATAAAGCTCGAGCTCAAGCTCGGCTCAATTATAAATGAGTCAAACTCAAACATCCAAGAGTTCGGCTCGGCTCGGCTCGGCTCGGCTCGATTACACCCCTAGTTTTCTCTCAGGTACTAGTCTCATAACTCTTTCGTCTGTCTAGTTGAATTGATATTATGAATCTATATCTTCTTTCTATAGTTTTTCTTGTTTTCATGTGATGATATGCTAATGTTATTGCAATTGCAGAAATTAAGGAAATTAAGGAAGTTTTAATTAAAACTTTCCTTATTTGTCAAAACCAAAAAATATAAAAGAGAGGGTAGAGGTGCCTCATCTCATAACAATCTATCTTCTATTATTCCTCTCTTCCTTGTGGTGGTCGGCCCTCTCTTCTTCCTCTTCCTGTCACGCCCCAGAGGAGTCCGTGTCCGAAGAAATTTCGGCAGCATCTCCCCTGTACGGCGGACAATCTGAAACTTCTACATAACACATATACCTCAGCCACAGGCGGCTGGAATTATAACAATAAATAAAAACAATCACCACGCAGTTTATATAGATATTCAGCCTCTGGCTGTCACAACCACGCAGTTAATAATAGTAATCACAAATAATAGTACTCTGACTCGAAATCCACCCTACTCAACTACACTCGTAAAGCTCAAATCCGACGAACTCACCTCTTCCGCCGTCCAGGCAGGCATTGTTGGTTGCTACTCGGCAAACCTAGAGGTTCCACTGTACAAAAATTTTGTACAAAGGTCTGAACCTTTTCCTAGCTACCATGTGTTCTTTTAAATTAAATTTTGGATCGCCTGCGGAACTTAACACGTTTGATCCAAAACTTAATCTATTTGTTCTTTAAGGTTTAGACTTGGATCTCCTGCGGAACTTAACACGTTTGATCCAAATCACCTAAGTTATTAATTCCATTAAATATTAATTTCCATAATTGGTTCCCAGTACTGACGTGGCGAGGCACATGGCCTTCTTGGATATGGGAACAACCACCACCGACTAGACAAAACCTTTTATGGAAAGCTAATATTTAATTTCCTAAAATAACTTTAGGTCAACCAAAAGGAACAATCAAATCACAAGGAAAAGAAAAATAAAGAACACAACTTCGAAAAACATATTCGAAATACTAGAATCGTAAGCCTCTTGTATTTGGTATTATTTCCATAAATAACTAGTATGATGCGGAAAGAAAAATTACTAGTTATACCTTATAGAAAAACCTCTTGATCTTCTACCGTATTCCTCTTCTAACCTCGGACGTTGTGTGGGCAACGATCTTCCGAGATGAGAAACCACCAAAGCACCTTCTTCTCCTTTCTTCAAGTTTCGGCCAAGCACTATGCTTCCAAGAGATGAAGATCTTTTTCCACCAATCAAGCTCCAAGGGATGTAAGCTTTCTCTCCTTCTTCTCCAAGCTAAAATCCGGCCACCACTTGATCTTCAAGGAGGAAGAGAGGTCCGGCCACAAGATGGAGAGAAGAGAAAAGAAGGAGGCCGGCCACACCAAGGAAGAAAAGAGGGAGAAAATAATAGAGGTTGTTCCCCCTTGAAGGCTCCTCTACCTCCTCTTTTATAATCCTTGGTCTTGGCAAATAAGGAAATTTTAATAAAAACTTCCTTAATTCTTTTGCCATGAAAAGGAAAAATTTATTTTAATTAAAATAATTTTTCTTCTCACTAAAACATGGCCGGCCACTTACTTCCTCAAATCAAGGAGAGTTTTAATTAAACAAGAATTAAAACTTCCTAATTTGTTTCCGGAAATTTATAAAAATTTCTCCAATAATTTTATCCCTTCATGATTGGTTTATAAAAAGGAAATTTAATAAATTAAAATCTTTCTTTTAAACATGTGGATAAAAAGAAAGTTATCTCTAAAAATTAAAATCTCTTTCAATCTACAAATAAGGAAAGATATCAAATCTTTTCTTAATCTTTTGTAGAAACTTATAAAAGAGAATATTTAATTTTTAAACTCTCTTTTAAATCATGAGCATGTTTAAAAAGTAAAGTTTTCTTAAAATTTAAAATTCTCCTTTAATCAACAAATAAGGAAAGATTTCAAATTTTAAACTCTCTTTTAACCATGTAGATGATTTACAAATAAGGAAAGTTTTTACCAAAAATTAAAACCATCCTTTTAAACTACAAATAAGGAAAGAGATTAATCTCTTCTCTTAATCTTTTGTAGAAAGTTATAAAAGGAAATTTTTAATTTTTTAACTCTCTTTTAAAAACATGATATCCACATAAGAAATAATTTTAATAAAAATCCTTTTTAATATTCTAGTGGCCGGCCACCTAAGCTTGGGACCCAAGCTTTGGCCGGCCACATTTCATCCATCATCTTGGTCGGCCCTAGCTTGGTTCCAAGCTAGCTTGACCGGCCCCATTGGATGGGTAAGAAGGTGGGTATGGGTGGGTATAAATCTCTATATACTAGAGGCTACGATAGGGACCGAGAGGAGGAATTGGTTTTGGTCTCCCGATAAAATTAAGCATCCCGTGTTCGCCCCGAACACACAACTTAATTTTATCAATAATAATTCATTCCACTAAAGAACTATTATTGAACTACCGCACCAATCCCAAATTACATTTTGGGCTCCTTCTTATTATGAGTGTGTTAGTCTCCCAATGTTTAAGATAACGAATGTCCACTAATTAAGTGAGTTACTGACAACTCACTTAATTAATATCTTAGTCCAAGAGTAGTACCACTCAACGTTATCGTCATGTCGGACTAAGTCCACCTGCAGGGTTTAACATGACAATCCTTATGAGCTCCTCTTGAGGACATTATCAACCTAGTATCTCTAGGACACAGTTTCCTTCTATAATCAACAACACACACTATAAGTGATACCATTTCCCAACTTATCGGGCTTATTGATTCATCGAACTAAATCTCACCCATTGATAAATTAAAGAAATAAATATCAAATATATGTGCTTGTTATTATATTAGGATTAAGAGCACACACTTCCATAATAACCGAGGTCTTTGTTTCTTTATAAAATCAGTATAAAAGAAACGACCTCAAATGGTCCTACTCAATACACTCTAAGTGTACTAGTGTAATTATACAGTCAAGATAAACTGATACCTAATTACACTACGACCTTCTAATGGTTTGTTCCTTTCCATTTTGGTCGTGAGCTACTGTTTATAATTTATAAGGTACTGATAACATGATCCTCTGTGTGTGACACCACACACCATGTTATCTACAATATAAATTAATTGAACAACTACATTTATCACAAATGTAGACATTTGACCAATGTGATTCTTATTTCTAGATAAATGTTTATACCAAAAGCTAGGCTTTTAGTATACACTCTAACAGGCATGTAGTAGAATAAAATCCAAATCATACCAAAAGTCCATCAAATGGAAGGATTCCATATAATATCCATATGAAAAATCCAAAATAAGACTAAAACAAAGTCTGATAGAGAAAAGCTAAAATAAAATAAACAACTCAAAACTAGCAGAGGACTAGCACTACGTGTTGTGGGAACCAGCGACTGGAACTGCTCCTGACAGCCTCAACTTGAAAATATATCAACAATGGAAGCGGGGTGAGTCCAACACTCAGCAGGTACAACTGATATGCATAATAAAACAAATAACAGACAACACTAATCATGCGTACAGTCTCCTGAATACGAGAAGGATAAATGCAACTGAAACGAAATCAAGAGATAACTGTACTAACCGGAATCAAAGTACAAAGGTAACAGGGTCGTCAGACCGAGAAAGTCATAATCCTGTATGCATGTCAATCATATGCATCCATATAAATGCAGCAAGTAAATGCAGCAATCACAAACAATAAATACAATAAATGCATATGGTGACCGTGCACTCTGACATCACTGCTCCTGATGAGCGACCGAGTGACGGGATGCTGTCGGAGTACTCCTGTCCTCTGACCCCAAATCATAAATGGGGGAGCTCAATGCTCTCATCTCCCGATACACGATGACGGGGAGGATATCTCTGCCGGCTACCACGCTGAGTCATCTGACCAACGGAGCCAAACAGAGTCCACCATCTGCCGGCTACCACGCTGCTACACTAAATGCCAACGGAGCCAAACAGAGCGGAACTGACTGCCGGCTACCACGCTGAGTCCTGCCAAACAGCAGAACCGCCACACACCTGCCTGATATACCACTAATCCATGGGTGGTGGTGTGTGCAGTACATGTAACTGGCGATGCGCTCACAATAATGGAGCAGACAACCGCACAGCATGCAATCATGCAAGATGATGCATGACTCTAAACATGGCAATATCATGAATAGCATAGCAAGATCCATACATAAATAAAAGGTGTACCACAAGTCAATGTATCAGATGGAAGGTACACAAACAGATAGGGTATCATATAAACCCTAGGTCCTGATCATGATGTATCACATGGTTGGGTCACTACCGAAAGCATGTATGGTCAGATAAATAATAACATGCAGTGCATAATAAATAAACAAACAACATGTAACAGATCATGTAGTGACCAACCGAATCAAATGGAAAACATAATCATTGCTATATGTTAAACACTTTATTATGCATATCAAAAGACATAAGTCAAAGTACCCGCCTCCAATGAGAGGATCGTATCCGAATAAATCCTCGTCGAGACACCGTCTCGAATCAAAGTCCTGTAATAACCACATTTAATTTAGCTACATACATACCATATAGCTAAAAATAATTTCTTATTTACTAGAATCCTAATTCGTTCTACTATACAATTTGATTTAGGTCTAAACCTAAATCAACTTGAACTCTTCCAAATATGAACCTAATACCAAAACAAATTTATACACCTTACCTCTATTCACAGCCTTGATTGTTGATCCACACAAGGTTTTGTTGCTGCCAGCAAAGGTTAATTACTGTTGGAAACCAAGAAACACCACAATAACCAATTAACTCACTAAGCACAAAAATTGAAAATCATATTTCTACCTGTTTCCTCTTCGACAGTAGATAATAACAACCGATTGGAACCAAAAACCTGTGGCCAACAGCCAAGGCACCGAACTCTCTGTCCTTGAATCTGTCTTCCCTGTGGAGAAAGCAAAGCACATCAGGTGTGACCACAGTGAGGTGATCAGCGGCTTTCCGACCAGTGTTGGCCGTTGCAATCGAGACGACGCGAGGGGAAGGAAAGGTATGCGATGCTGTAACAGAAGAAAGGAGGAGATAGGGTAGCAGAACCTTGGCCGGCGTCGCGAGAAGTGACGCTAGGACTGAGGAAAAGGACTGTGGTGGCACCGGCTAGGGCAGATCAGGAGAGAGCTCGGTACTCCCTCTTCCGGCCAAAGCTTGCTGACGAAAGGGGCGGCGATTTGAGTCCTCCACGGCGAGAGGCGACAACAGAGGAGAAGAAGAACCGGCGCTAGGGCTGAGTAGGAACGGCAGTGGCGTCGGTGTGCGGCTCAGGAGGAAGAAGGAGAAATGTCGGCACGGCTTTGTGCACTCGGGGAAGAAGGAAACCGCCGTGGCCGGCGGTTAGGGCTCGGAGGAGAAGATGGTGTCGGCGCCGAGTGAGGCTCCGGAGAGAAGGAAGTTTAGTCACGGGGAAAAAGAAAATAAATGAAAAAGAAAAGGAATAAGGAATTTATAAAAGAAACAATTCCTCGCTTAAATGGGTCGCCTAAACAGGCTTTTTTCCGGCCCCGTTCTTGTCCCCGTTAACTCGTCCATACGAGCTCCGAAAAATTCCTGAAAAATTTCCAAAAATTCTGGAAATTTTCCTTATTAATATTCGTATATTTTCGGTATTTTACATTCTCCCCCACTAATAAAAATTTGGTCCCCAAATTTCATTGTCTACCATCAGCAAGTACTACAACAGATATAGAAAGTATGAATGCTGAACGGTATACTAAATCACATACCTCAAGTGAAAAGATGAGGATAACGAGCTCGGATCGTATCCTCGAGCTCCCAAGTAGCTTCCTCGTCCAAATGATGCTGCCATCCGACTTTAACCAGCCAGATAGTCTTGTTCCGCAGCTGACGCTCTTTCCGATCGAGAATCCGTACCGGAATCTCCTCATATGTAATGTCAGGCTGAACTGGAACTGGAATATCTGCCAGCACATGTGTCGGATCGGGTACATATCTCCTCAGCATGAATACGTGGAATACATCGTGAACGCCTGACAGGGACGGTGGTAGTGTCAGTCGGTAAGCTACCGCTCAGATCCTCTCCAAGATCTCGAAAGGGCCAATGTACCGCGGAGCTAGCTTACCTCTGAGGCCAAATCTTTTCACCCCTTTCGTGGGTGAAACTCGCATAAATACATGGTCGCTAATAGAGAACTCTAGTGGTCTGCGTCTCCGATCAGCATAACTCTTCTGACGGTCCTGCGCCTCTGACATCCTCCGTCTGATAGTACGGATCAACTCTGCATCATGCTGAGCTCTATGAGGTCCCAACAACTGGGCCTCTCCAACCTCATCCCAAAGGACGGGTGTCCGACAAGGTCTACCATACAACGCTTCAAACGGTGCCATCTGGATAGCCGAATGAAAGTTGTTGTTATAAGCAAACTCTACCAATGGCAGATGGTCCTCCCAACTGCCTCCAAAATCCATAACACATGATCTCAGCAAGTCCTCAAGAGTCTGAATAGTCCGCTCTGACTGTCCATCTGTCTGTGGATGGAAAGCTGTACTAAATCAGAGCTGTGTGCCCAAGGCCTGCTGCAGACTCTGCCAGAAACGAGACGTAAACCGTGGATCTCTATCCGAAATAATACTCAACGGAACACCATGTAGTCTGATGACCTCTCGACAATGCAGATCTGCCAATCGATCCAGGGAATCAGTCCTCCGGATCGCTAAGAAATGCGCGGATTTGGTTAATCGATCAACGATTACCCAAATCGCGTCATGGCCTCATCGTGTCCTCGGCAAACCCACCACAAAGTCCATAGTGATGTGATCCCACTTCCACTCAGGAATAGGAATCCGCTGAAGTAATCCTGCAGGTCTCTAGTGCTCAGCCTTCACCTGCTGACAGATAAGACATCTAGCTACAAAATCCGCGATGTCTTTCTTCATACCGTTCCACCAATAGGAACGTCTCAAATCTCGATACATACGGGTCCCGCCTGGATGGATCGCAAATCGAGAATGGTGAGCCTCCTGAAGTAGCTCCTGTAAGATTGGATGAGACTGAGGTACGCATAATCTGCCTCGGAAGTATATAACACCCTCCTCGTCTCGTGTAAACTCGGTCTGTTGCCCAGAAGCTATCTGACTGCCAATGAACTGACAATGCTGATCACTGGCCTGGGCCTCTCGGATCCTCGTCCTGATCGACGACTGAGCAACCATAGTAACAAGAATACCCTGCTCTGTAGATCCCTGCTCCTCAAGGTCTAACTCAGAAAAACTCTGAATCAAGTCCGTGACTGAAGTCCGGTGGCAAGCCAAAGTCCCTCTGGACTTCCTGCTGAGTGCATCTGCAACCACATTAGCTTTCCCCGGGTGGTAGCTAATGGTACAATCATAGTCCTTCAGGAACTCCATCCATCTCCTCTGTCGGAGATTAAGCTCCTTCTGAGTGAAAATGTATTTGAGACTCTTATGATCAGTGAGAATCTCAAATGTAACACCGTATAAATGATGCCGCCAAAGCTTCAGAGCAAAGATGATGGCAGCTAACTCCAAGTCATGAACTGGGTAGTTCTTCTCATGCTCCTTCAGCTGACGTGAAGCATAAGAGACTACTCTACCGTGCTGCATCATAACAGCACCCAAACCCTGAAGAGAAGCATCGGTGTAGAGTACAAATCCGTCCTCTCCAGAAGGTAGAACAAAAACTGGAGCCGACACTAATCTCCGCTTCAGCTCCTGAAAGCTGGTCTCGCAATCCTCGGACCATGTGAACTTCACGCCTTTCCTGGTAAGGCGTGTCAGTGGCATCGCAATACGCGAGAAACCCTCGACAAAACGTCGGTAATATCCGGCCAATCCCAGAAAACTGCGGATCTCCTGAACTGACTTCGGTTGCTCCCAACTGGTGACAGCCTCGATCTTCTGAGGATCAACTGAAATACCTCTGCTAGAAACCACGTGTCCTAGAAAACCGACTGAGGATAGCCAGAATGCACACTTGCTGAACTTCGCGTACAGCTGATGTCGTCGAAGAATCTCCAAGACTATACGAAGATGCTGTGTATGCTCCTCCTCGGAATGCGAATAGACTAATATGTCATCAATGAAAACGATAACAAACTGATCTAGATACTCCAGAAAGATGCGGTTCATCAAGTCCATAAACACCGCTGGAGCATTGGTAAGCCCAAATGACATTACCAAAAACTCATAATGACCGTGTATTGCGGAAAGTCGTCTTGAATATCCGAGTCTCGACTCTCGGTGATGATATCCGGATCGCGGATCAATCTTAGAATACACTGATGTACCTCGAGGTGATCAAACAAATCCTCGATCCGTGGTAAAGGATATTTATTTCGACGGTCACCGCACATTCAGTGTCCGTAGTCAATACATAACCTCATGGTGCCGTCCTTTTTCTTGACAAATAATACCGGAGAACCCCATGGAGAAACACTAGGGCGAATAAACCCCTATCCAAAGCTCATGGAGTTGAACCTTCACTCGTTCAACTCTTTTGGTGCCATACGATACGGAGCTTTTGATGCTGGTTCCGGAATCAACTCAATAGCGAACTCCACCGCCTTCGGGAGGCAAACCTGGCAGTCCTCCGGAAATACATCCGGGTACTCCGGACTACAGGGAACGCTTGAGGTCTGAATCGTCATTGTCCTCGATCGATCAAAGATAACGAAAACCGACAGCGCATGTGGCAATGACACGGCTGTATCGAAATGATCGATAAGCCATCGTCTCTGATGCCAGTGAAATCCCACGAGGGTTGGTTCGGAGGCCGAAATGTGACCACCCTCGTCTGACAATCAACTGTGGCATGATATGCTGACAAAAAGTCCATGCCAAGAATAATATCAAAATCGACCATTTCTAATACTAAAAGATCCACTATAAGTATTAGGTTGCCAAAATCTAACGGGCAACCTCTGACCTCCTGGGTGACTTCTAAAGTATCACCGGACGGTAGGGAGACGGTCAATCGCTGGGGTCTGAAAGTGGGTAATCTACCAACCTCCCGCATAAAAGTACGAGATATAAATGAATGCGAGCTACCAGTATCTATCAGTATATCTGCAGATAAGGCATAAATAGAAATCATATCGCGGAAAACGGATCCATCGGCTCGCTGCGCATCCTCTCTGGTTATCGCATGAACACGTCCAGTCTCTGGCGGAGGAGGAGGTAACGCTGGCAGCGGCTGCTGCGGCTGGGCAGAAGCCTGCCACTGAGGCGATGCTGGATACTGCGCCAGAGAAGGCTATACGGTGCAGCTGGCTGGGACTGAGTCTGGTATTGGCCTAAAGGCTGAGGCTGCATCTGATACTGCCCCTGCGTCGGATAATAAAGTCCCGAAACAGAACTCTGAGGTGCTATGGAAGCACTGGAGTACTCCTGTCTAAGCATGACATATGCCGCTGCTGCAGGTGAAGTACTCCGCTGCTGGCCATGCGAAGGTTGGGCTCTTCGCCCTCCTCGATAAGTTCCGGATTGACCGGACTGTCCTCCATGATCAGACCCTCCGGAAGTCATATGCTGAGTCTTCTGCGGACAATCTCGACTCTGGTGCCCAGGCAGTTTGCAATGAAAGCAAACTGATTGTCCCAGAGCACAGGCTGAAGTGACATGATCTCTGGACCCACATATGAAACAGCGAATGTCGCTGGCGGGTTGTTCCGGCTCTGCTGGGAAGACCGGAAACGTCCTGAAGAAGACTGCCCTGATTTCTGAGGTTTACGTGATACTCCAGATGTACCCTGATCTGACCGACTACGCCTGCTCTGCTGTGGTGTATCCTGTGACTACTGGATCTGTCCAGATGTCTGACTCGGCTGCTTCCTTTTCCTATCCGGAAAAACTCTCTGCTGAGCTGACTCAATAATGAGGGCTCTATCCAACATCTCCGCATAAGATGTGATACCAAGACCGACAAGTCTTAGTTGCAAATGTCCATCCAGCCCCTGAATGAACTGCTGCATACGTGAACTGTCCTCAGCAACAAGCTCTGGACAAAATCTGGCCAATCTATCAAAATCTGTATTATACTCTGTCACCGACCGGTTGTTCTGTCGCAAACTCAGAAAATCCTGCCGGCGAGCTATCTGATAAGCTCGTGGAAAGAAACGGCTCTCAAAAGCCTCTCTGAATCTGGCCCAAGTGATGTTCTGCTCACCGATGATGGAACGCTGGGTAAGCCACCAAGTGTCGGCCTCATCCCGTAAGTGAAAAGCAGCCAGCTCTGCTTTCTCCCACTCGGAGCAAGCAATATAAAAGAAAGTCCGCTCTATAGTCTCAATCCAAAACAAGGCCACACTCGGATCTCTGTCTCCTCGGAAGAGTGTGAATCGACTCTTCATCGATTCTGCCAACACTGGAATCCTGGCTCGTGCCGCGGCAATGTTAGTGAGGTGTGTCGAAACGGCTGTCGGAACTGGCGGAACCACTGGAGCTGGTGCTACAGGTGGTACTGCTGCATAACCTGGAGGAGGTACTCCCGGTGTTGCTGGGTAAACTGGAGCATATGCTGTCGGTGGCACTGTAGGGTGAGCATAGGTGGCCGCGACTGGAGGTACAGTAGGTAATGGTACCGGATAAGGAGTAGCCGGTATCCCTAATGCAGGTGCTGCTGGGTACACCGTATGTACTGGGAGCACAGGTGTCGCTGGTGTCGGGTACACTGTAGGCCCAGGTGGCGGTGGTGCCACGTATGCTATAGGCTGGGCTGGAGCTGGTGTTGGGAATGTCAACGGTACCCTTGATGATACCGGAAATACAGTAGGAGTAGATACTGTCGATGCAACTGAGGTAGGTACCTCTAAGGAAGCCATCAGGGTCTGAGAGCCCGACGCGCCCGCAGCATGCTGAGTCTGTCCCTGGCTGATAGGCTCATCAACAGAAGGCATCTCTGGCGTATCCAGAGATCTCGCGGTCCTCGTACGTGGTCATCCAGCACCACGTCTCACAGCAATACGTGTAGATCGCCTCATATATGTTAAATTATATTACAGATATTACTACCAGTATAACCAACTACCAAAATGACATCATACCAAATTGCTGTCTGGAGATGTTCCGTCGCTGTCCAGTCCCTAATTTGACCTCAAAATCCCGAACGAGAAAATCATCGGAAATCCATAATAAAATCGGAAACGAAAGTCCAAAATATATACGTAATGGAAAATCCGTACAACCAAAAATAACTACCCAGTTTGACTCGCAAACTTGGGCTAGCACAATATATCCAAAATACTAAAAGCAGGTATCACACCCTGCTCTGATACCAATAAATTGGTATCAGATAAATCTCAAAAATCCAACACACAGAAACCCAACAAATATCGCCAAACTTTGGCGCTCTGATACCATATAAATTGGTATCAGGTTATCCCAAATATCCAAAATACGAAAACAATGATCGCAAAACTTCGCTCTGATACCAAATAAATTGTCACGCCCCAGAGGAGTCCCTGTCCGAAGAAATTTCGGCAGCATCTCCCCTGTACGGTGGACAATCTGAAACTTCTAAATAACACATATACCTCAGCCACAGGCGGCTGGAATTATAACAATAAGTAAAAACAATCACCACGCAATTTATATAGATATTCAGCCTCTGGCTGTCACAACCACACAGTTAATAATAGTAATCACAAACAATAGTACTCTGACTCGAAATCCACCCTACTCAACTACACTCGTAAAGCTCAAATTCGACGAACTCATCTCTTCTGCCGTCCAGGCAAGCATGTAGTAGAATAAAATCCAAATCATTCCAAAAGTCCATCAAACGGAAGGATTCCATACAATATCCATATGAAAAATCCAAAACAAGACTAAAACAAAGTTTGATAGAGAAAAGCTAAAATAAAATAAACAACTCAAAACTAGCAGAGGACTAGCACTACGTGCTGTGGGAACCAGCGACTGGAATTGCTCCTGACAGCCTCAACCTGAAAATATATCAACAATGGAAGCGGGGTGAGTCCAACACTCAGTAGGTACAACTGATATGCATAATAAAACAAATAACAGACAACACTAATCATGCGTACAGTCTCCTGAATACGAGAAGGATAAATGCAACTGAAACGAAATCAGGAGATAACTGTACTAACCCGAATCAAAGTACAAAGGTAACAGGGTCGTCAGACCGAGAAAGTCATAATCCTGTATGCATGTCAATCATATGCATCCATATAAATGCAGCAAGTAAATGCAGCAATCACAAACAATAAATGCAATAAATGCATATGGTGACCGTGCACTCTGACATCACTGCTCCTGATGAGCGACCGAGTGGACGGGATGTTGTCGGAGTACTCCTGTCCTCTGACCCCAAATCATAAATGGGGGAGCTCAATGCTCTCATCTCCCGATACACGATGACGGGGAGGATATCTCTGTCGGCTACCACGCTGAGTCATCTGACCAACGGAGCCAAATAGAGTCCACCATCTGCCGGCTACCACGCTGCTACACTAAATGCCAATGGAGCCAAACAGAGCGGAACTGACTGCCGGCTACCACGCTGAGTAAACAGCAGAACCGCCACACACCTGCCTGATATACCACTAATCCATGGGTGGTGGTGTGTGCAGTACATGTAACTGGCGATGCGCTCACAATAATGGAGCAGACAACCGCATAGCATGCAATCATGCAAGATGATACATGACTCTAAACATGGCAATATCATGAATAGCATAGCAAGATCCATACATAAATAAAAGGTGTACCACAAGTCAATGTATCAGATGGAAGGTACACAAACAGATAGGGTATCATATAAACCCTAGGTCCTGATCATGATGTATCACATGGTTGGGTCACTACCGAAAGCATGTATGGTCAGATAAATAATAACATGCAGTGCATAATAAATAAACAAACAACATGTAACAGATCATGTAGTGACCAACCGAATCAAATGGAAAACACAATCATTTCTATATGTTAAACACTTTATTATGCATATCAAAAGACATAAGTCAAAGTACCCGCCTCCAATGAGAGGATCGTATCCGAATAAATCCTCGTCGAGACACCGTCTCGAATCAAAGTCATGTAATAACCATATTTAATTTAGCTACATACATACCATATAGCTAAAAATAATTTCTTATTTACTAGAATCCTAATTCGTTCCACTATATAATTTGATTTAGGTCTAAACCTAAATCAACTTGAACTCTTCCAAATATGAACCTAATACCAAAACAAATTTATACACCTTACCTCTATTCACAGCCTTGATTGTTGATCCACACAAGGTTTTGTTGCTGCCAGCAAAGGTTAATTGCTGTTGGAAACCAAGAAACACCACAATAACCAATTAACTCACTAAGCACAAAAATTGGAAATCATATTTCTACCTGTATCCTCTTCGACAGTAGATAATAACAACCGATTGGAACCAAAAACCTGTGGCCAACAACCAAGGCACCAAACTCTCTGTCCTTGAATCAGTCTTCCCTGTGGAGAAGGCAAAGCACATCAGGTGTGACCACAGTGAGGTGATCGGCGGCATTCCGACCAGTGTTGGCCGTTGCAACCGGGACGACGCGAGGGGAAGGAAAGGTATGCGATGCTGTAACAGAAGAAAGGAGGAGATAGGGTAGCAGAACCTTGGTCGGCGTCGCGAGAAGTGACGCTAGGACTGAGGAAAAGGACTGTGGTGGCACCGGCTAGGGCAGATTAGGAGAGAGCTCGGTACTCCCTCTTCCGGCCAAAGCTTGCTGACGAAAGGGGCGGCGATTTGAGTCCTCCACGGCGAGAGGCGACAACAGAGGAGAGGAAGAACCGGCGCTAGGGCTGAGTAGGAACGGTAGTGGCGTCGGTGTGCGGCTCAGGAGGAAGAAGGAGAAATGTCGGCACGGCTTTGTGCACTCGGGGAAGAAGGAAACCGCCGTGGCAGGCGGTTAGGGCTCGGAGGAGAAGATGGTGTCGGCACCGAGTGAGGCTCGGGAGAGAAGGAAGTTTAGGCACGGGGAAAAAGAAAATAAATGAAAAAGAAAAGGAATAAGGAATTTATAAAAGAAACAATTCCTCGCTTAAATGGGTCGCCTAAACAGGCTTTTTCCCGGCCCGGTTCTTGTCCCCGTTAACTCGTCCATACGAGCTCCGAAAAATTCTCAAAAAATTTCCAAAAATTCTGGAAAATTCCCTTATTAATATTCGTATATTTTCGGTATTTTACACTTCCCCTATTCTTCTTATTAAGTGGCCGGAGGCATCATCTTCTTGGAGAGATATTGGTGGCCGGATGTTGCTTAGAGAGGAAGAAGAGATAGGAGACATTGTTTCTTTGCATCCCTTGGAGCTTGGTTGGTGGCCGAAGTTCTTCATCTCAAGGAGTTTGTTGATTGGCCGAAACTTGCTTGAAGAAGAAGGAAGTTTGGGTGGATTCTCGTCTCGGTAGATCGTCTCGGACAGCTCCGGGCGCCCCAGAGGGAAAAGTCAACCCTATTGACCTTTTCTAGCCCGGGTCTTCTGCTCCAGCTCCGTTCGCCTCAGACCGAGTCTTCCGCTCGCTTGGGTGATCTCTGTTATCTGGAATAGGGCTCACCCTAACCCAACTTCCGGTCTTCTCGAGCAGGCTTCCACTCCGACTTCTCGTCCCTCGGAATCGCCGCGTGCTTCCTTCTATTCCGTCAGCGTACTCATCCACAGTCTTCATCCCTCGGTCGCACCCCGTGGCGACCTTCTCGCTAGCTGCGCCTCTTGCTCCTCGAGCAGTCTTCCGCTCCAGCTTCTCGTCCCTCGGAACCACCGCACGCTTCCTTCTCATTCGTCGGCGTACTCTTCCGCAGTGCCTCATCCCTCGGATGCACCGCGTGCCGTCCTTCTCGCTAGCTGCGTCTTCCGCTCGACTACCTGTGCTCCTAAGCTCCTGCACACTTAGACACAAGGTTAAAAATACACAAGACCTAACTTAACTTGTTGATCACATCAAAACAACCTTGGGGTTCCTACAAGGAGCACAGAAAGTCGAGCGGAAGACGCAACTAGCGAGAAAGATGACACGAGAGAGAGCCAACGGGCTCGGTGCGTTTGAGGGACGAGGCGCTGCGGATGAGTACACCGGCGGACGAGAAGGAAGCATGCGGACTTTCCGATGGACGAGAAGCCAGAGTGGAAGATTGCTCGGGGAGTAAGAGACGCAGCTAACGAGAATGTCAGCACGGGAGAGAGCCGACGGGCTCGGTGTGTCCAAGGGACGAAGAGCTACAGATGAGTACGCTGGCGGACAAGAAGGAAGCACGCGACGATTCCGAGGGACGAGAAGTCGGAACGGAAGTCTGCTCGAGAATGTCGGAAGTTGGGTTCGGATGAGTCCTATTCCGGATGGCCGAGATCACCCAAGTAAGCGGAGTCGAAGCAAAAGACCCGGCCCAAGGCGAGCTGAACCAGAGCAGAGGGATCAGACCAAAAATAATCAACTCTGTTGACTTTCTTGGTCCAAGCGCCTGGAACCATTCCGGGCGCCCGGACTTGGATGTTGTCCAGATCGTAGTCATGCGCGATCTATGCGAGAAGGGATAAAGTTTTATCCCCTCCCAGGCGCCTGTAACCCTTCCAGGCACCCCGACCAAGACTATAAATATAGCCTTGGTCCAAGAAGATCAACAAGACAAGCGATTCTGATCACAACACTTGTATGCCTTCATTGTTAGTTTAGCTTCTTATTTTCTATGTGCTTGAATGCTGTAAGAGGTTTCTCCGCCCAAAAGGAGATATCTATTGCGCTTCATTCTCCTTAGATTAACAACCTCTCCGGTTGTAACCAAGTCAAATCTGGCGCCTCTTCTTTTTGTAATTTTTTGTTTATTTTATATATGCAAGTGTTTCTTTGAAAGTCCAAGAAGGGTAGTTTTCTTTTGTTTTTGTGCAGGCTATTCAACCCCCCTTCTAGCCGGCCAACGCGGTCTATCAGAGGCTAGGGGTTCTATGTAGGAAGAAGGGCTGATGCAAAGAAGGGGAAGGAGAAGACTGAAGAGGAAGAGGCTAGGGTTGTAGGTTGGATCGTTGGAGAAGGGGAGGGAGAAGAAGGTTTAGGGTTTAGGCATTTACAGCTGAAACTGAAAGTGAAAATTCAAAATCAGGATTAAAAATTTAAAAGACATCTTTTTGTGGCCTTGAATCGATCAACCAATTGATTCAAGGGTTGAATCGATAAGCTGATCAATTTGGAAGGATTCTGTTAATCTGTTCGGAAATAGAACCCTCTCGAATCTATCACCTGATCGATTCAACACTCTAAATCGATCGGGTGATTGATTCGGGCGGGTTTTCACGAAAAAATCAAACAGAATCCTCCCGAATTAATTACCTAATTGATTCAACATACCAAATCGATCAGCTGATCTATTTGGATGAGTTTTTGCAACAAAAAAATTTAGGCGCCGTCGAGAAGGCGACGCCCGATGGTATCCTAGGTGGCGCCCAGCCGCCTAAGCAGCCGACTTATTCAACACCGCCTAGCCTCTTTGCCTTGGTGAAAGGTGGGGTGGTGGGCTGCCACCAACCGCCTAGGAGGCCCTAGGTTGGTATTTTTTGAACACTAGACTTTTTTAGTGATCGATCTTTAATCCGACACAAACTCACCCGAATTCCCCTAGTTACTGATGATCTTCGGAGCAAGAGTGTGTTATCGCATTCATCGACTGGTAGCTTGACCATCCATGGTACTTAGCTGGAGAAAATTGATGTCGTCTGTGGGAACTTTGAGCCAAGATGTTGGTGTAGGAAGCACTAGACAATCGAACCTAAGTTTTGATAATGACAAAGAGTTCAAAAGTTAAGATGTTTTATGATCTAATAAGTGTGACTGAGCTTGCAGGAAAGTCCTAAGTGTTCTTAGGCAAAAGTCCTAGTGGATTCTAGGCAGGTAGAAAACCCTAGAGGGAGGTAACCCTAGGTCATAGGGAGAGGTAACCCTAGGTTATGAAAAGTCCTAACTGTGGTTAGACAATGAAATCCTAGTCTGGGTGACTGGGCGAAGTCTTGGCGGGTCAAGGACGTTAGGCGAAATCCTAGAATCGATGACTTTAGGTGAAAATCCTGGGGGTCGCAGACACCAAGTGGAAGATTGGACGGGTCGAAATCAGACATTCAACATGAAGTCCTGACGTCTCGGACGTTGAGTAAAAGTCCAGACGGTATGAAAGACTAGTCTAACAAAAGGTAATTTCTCCTAAAAGGAATAGGTAAAGACGTGTTCCTAGAAGAGGGAACAGTACCGGACAACCAGAGGTTGTTAAAAAGTTAATTTTTATATATTGTTTGCATATTATTCTAACTCTGTCTCGTAGGAAGACTAACATTTTGCATGGTCAGAATTTACCTTATTCGGTCGACTGAATGTTGAGATCAGTCGATCGAACCCTAGAGATCAGATCAGCTCACAGTGAAGCTTCAACCAAGGGATCGGTCAATCAAACCTCGGGTTCAGTCGACCGAACAGTGGATACACTGCAGGCTAATTGAACACGGTTGATCGGACCAGATAAGCCGAAGAGCGTCGAAGGTTCGGTCGACCGAAAGGCTGGATCGGTCGACCGAACGAAGACTTCTATCCGAAGCGACAACATTTAGATGGAAAGCTAGGTGGATTCAGAAAGATCAATCGATCGATCATAGAGGATCAGTCCACCGATCAGCATCGAGTCAAACCTGATCTCGAGATCAGTGGATCTGGATCTAGATCAAGCTCAACTTGGCTATAAAAGGAGGCCTCGACCAAGCACTTCAATAACGAACTCTGACGATCTTCCTAGTGCACGCTGCTCCTAAGATAAGTCCACGAAGCCGTAACACCGCTTCGACGACCGAAAGCTCGCATCTCCAACTCTCCAAAGTCGTCGGTATAATTGTTCATAGTACTTTAATTACATTATCATTATACTTCATCTCTATATTTAAATTTCCAAAACTATAATAATTACCCAATGAAAGCACTCTCAAGTGTGAGCCTCGGAGTAGGAGTCACCATAGGCTCCGAACCAAGTAAATCTTGACATATTTGTGATTATCTATTTATTTATTTCCACTGTGTATTCTATATTTTTCAAAAAATGAACCTGAAAGCTACAAGTGTTATTCCCCCCCCCCCCCCCCCTAAGCACGTCTCGATCCTACACAAGATGCTACGATAGTTAACACTAGAAGAACCACTGACAGTCGTGACTCCGTCAAGGAGAGAAGCTACAAGAAGGCATGAAAGGCTCAAAGAGGAGAGGTCTATTCCTTACAAGAAACATCTGTTACTCAACAAACCTTAGAAAAACATGAAAGACTCAGAAGCACTCAGAGGAAGATGATCCACTCCTTATCGATCATACTGGTTTTTCAATTGGTCCATGAGAAGAAGAAAACTTCCAATGACCTTTAAATACATTGTTGTATCCTTTTTTCTACACTTGTTGTCATTTCTCCTTGTAAATATTCACATTTTATTAAGAGGAATTGTAGTTTTTTCCTTGTCTATCTCTTCTTAACATAAAAATAAATGTTGAACTTGTGTGATATAATGGACTTGGATTTTTTTTGTACCTTTTCCCACAGACAGTTCCAATTTGATAGTGTCACTTTTAACTCACTCGGGCTCTTCATTCCCTTCCTTCTCTTGGGTTGCAATTGCAAGGATCTTCTAGGAAGCAAGCATATGGTTCGGCAAGTGTTAGTTAGGGGCCGACGTTGTCGGCGTGGCCACTCTAACGGTCAAATCAGCGAGGGGAACAAAAGGAGCATAAAGAGCTCAAAAGAGAAAGAAGAAAAGAGATAGCCTTTGCAAGTGTCCATAAAAGCCATACTTTTCACTTACCATCTCCTGACCGTATATAGACGAGAGAAGAGGACGTCTTGGTAGATCTCTACACGAGTCGGAAACCACAAGTTGGCTAGCTAGGTGGATATAAGTCGAGCGACGGAGGGGACAATGGTGGAGTTGTACCCCTGCTATGGTTAAGCTATTGACTAGGAGTCACCTTTGGTGCAAAATACCTTGCCAGGGGTGGCTGTCTCACAGTGTACGATGACTGTAGTCGTAAGGAATCGTCGAAGGTTTGAGGGCGAATAAGGTGGATGTAGTATGTGATTTGAAGTCGCCGAGCTACCTTTTGCTGCCAATTAATTTTCACACATGATTTCTTTTCATTTAATTAGAGATTAAAAAATAGTTAAAAAAAAACGGACTCCATCGAAGGTGGGGCCATCTACACCGGCCTGCAACTGCAACCCTAGAGAAGAAAGGGAAGGAGGAGCTCAAGCGCGCGAGTGAAAAGAGACACCATCAAATTGGAGGTGTCTATGATAAAAGATATGAAAAATCCATGTTCATCATTATATGACATAGGTTCAACGTTTATTTTCATCTTAAGAAGATATAGACAAGCAAAAAGTTGTGATTCCTCTTGATAAAGTGCGAATATTTACAAGGAGAAATGAAGCAAGTGTGGAAAAAATATACAATAAGGTATTCCAAGTTCACTGGAGTTTTCTTATTTCTTATGGACCGCCTGAAAAACCAATATGACTGATAAGGAGTGGACCATCTTCCTCTGAGTTCTTTTGAGTCTTTCGTGCTTTTCTGAGGTTGATTGAGTAATGGATGTTTCCTGTAAGGAGTGAACCTCTCATCATTGAGTCTTTCGTGCCTTCTTGTAGCTTCTCTCCTCGACGAAGTCACGACTGTCAGTGGTTCTTCTAGTGTTAACCATCACAATGTCTTGGTTCAGACTTCCCATAGACAATGCCAATTTGCTCTTGTAAAATTCCATGGATGGTCAAGCCACCAGTCAATGCACATGGTGACACGTGCTTTCTTAGAAGATCGTCGATGACTAGGGGTGTCAATTTGTGGATTGGAAAGATTCGGATCGGGTTGAAGATCAGTTACTAAAAAAAATTCAATTTGAACTCGAACTCATGGTTATGCTAATAGATTTTGCCTTTAGGATTTAAGGGTTGGATTATTGGTAGGAAAAATTTGCATGCACTCTCCAATCATAATTTAAACTTTGCATTCAGTCCCCATTTCCAAAAAAAAAACTTTGTTTCCACTTTCTAACTAAAAATAATGGATACCAATTTACTTAATTGCCCCTCATATATTTTAGGTATAAAAAGTCTAAAATTGAGTATAATTCTCTTAAATTTAGCATATTAAACTAGAATCTAGTATATTTTCTATTAAATTGAGTAGGACTCTTTTTCTATCTCAATTGGATGGAAAATATACTAGATTCTCTTTAAATGATGTTGAATTTAGGAAGAATTCTATTAAGCGGGGAAAAAACTGTGCTCAATTTTCCACTCCTTAACCAAACATAATAGATATCAATTTGTCTAATTGCCCCTCTTATTTTTTTAGGTATAAAAGTCTAAAAATGAGTATAATTCCTCTTAAATTTAGTACATTAAACTAGAATCTAGTATATTTTCTATTAAATTGAGTACAACTCTTTTTTCATCTCAATTGAATAAAAATATACTAGATTTTTTTTAAATCATGCTGAATTTAAGAGAAATTATATTAAGAGGAAAAAAAAACATATTCAATTTGATACAAAATATACTTAATGTTAATTTAAAGTACTGAATTTAAGAAAAATTATACTTATTTTTAGATTTTTTATACCTAAAAAATATGAGAGGTAATTAGATAATAATATTTATATAAGAGAGTTGAAATAAATAAAATTTTATACGAAGGGAATGAAAATAATTTTTTTTTAAAGATATAGATTACATGCAAAATTGAAATTATATTTAGAGATTTTTCTATAATTTACTCAAATAGGAACGGGTATGCATGGAATTATAAAAACTAAAGCATATCTATTATTTTATTTATTATACAACTGTTCTCTAACAGGGGAAGTAGATGCTCAAACAAAAGTCACGTTATCAAGAAAATCATCTCCTCAGAAACTCCCATGGCCCCCTTGCTGCTCCCATCCTGCACAAAGATGAAAAAGAAGAAACAAAGTGCCGATTTCATTTCCTTTTTTTTTTTTTTTTTTTGGTTTTTCTGCAATAAAAACAATCTCAATTTTAATCTTTTATACCTCCAGGTAGATGCAAGCATCCTGATGGCCATGTAGATGGATAGTGCTATCCAGATTCCTATGAACCCATGTCAAGATCATTAATTAGGTAATGATGTTTGTATGAGAGAATTGAAATAAATAAAATTTTATATGCAAGGAGTGAAAATAAATTTTTTTAAAGATGGATATTACATTAAAGTTAAAATTATATTTAGGAAATTTTCTCACATAACAACGGGTATGCATGGAATTATAAAAACTAAAGCATATCTATTATTTTATTTATTATACAACTGTTCTCTAACAGGGAAAGTAAATGCTCAAACAAAAGTCACGTTATCAAGAAAATCATCTCCTCAGAAACTCCCATGGCCCCCTTGCTGCTCCCATCCTGCACAAAGATGAAAAAGAAGAAATAAAGTGCCGATTTCATTTCCTTTTTTGTTTTTTTTTTTTTTTGGTTTTTTCTGCAATAAAAACAATCTCAATTTTAATCTTTTATACCTCCAGGTAGATGCAAGCATCCTGATGGCCATGTAGATGGATAGTGCTATCCAGATTCCCATGAACCCATGAGCTGGAGCAAGGTATATCAGAGAGGGAATACTAACAGCAGCCACACCAACCTGAATTATATGATTTCATCAACATAAAAATTTACACATTGAAAGCATAAATCAAAGGACTTGCCATAGAATAAGCTGCAAATGTGTAATCAGAGGCTCCAAAATTGATGCCATCGAATACAAAGGCCACCGAGTTGATTGTTTGTGTTCCAGCAACAAACTGCACAAGGAGAAACCATGTCAAGATCAATAGCAACAATATGCAGTCAGCTTGTTGTTTCAGATAACGATTCATACTGGAATAGCTTTGTGGATCAGTTTCTGCACTTCGATATCTTTGGTAAATATTCCTGAACCGAATCGTATCCCTACTCCAAGCACTAGCGAGAGAGCTAACCCCAACACTACACTGTGCTGAAGTTTGCAGCAAATTTCTTGATAAGCAGAATTCCCTTCATAAATACTGAACAAATCGACTGGAGAAGATCTTTTTAGGTACCTGCAATACACGAGCTGTCGCAAAAACAACTTTGTGATGATCTGACTTCGTGAATGAAGTGGCTAGTATTGCCTGCAAAGTGCAAAGATCATATATACGATCAATTTCACAGGGACAACAAAAGGTGAATGCCTTAATTATCTCTCTACCCAACCTGCCCGGCAACAGCCAATCCATCGGCGAGCAGAGACGTCGACAGCCAAAGCTGCAAGCAAATCTGGAAGGCGGCCATTGGAGTTGGTCCTTGGCGTGCAGCCAGGGATGCAGCGAGTGTGACGCAGAATGTTACTGCTATTACTCTTGCAAGAAGCAGAAAACCTTGAACCCACAAAACGAAGGACTGCTCTGAATGGATTTACTCATTTAAGCAATCGAGAAGTTGAGTTTAAGATTCTTACCACATCTGAGAAAACGACTAAACTTGAGGGCATTGACACTCGGTGGCACAACATCAACCTTCTGCACTAGTCTACAAAGCAGTATCAGGGTTATGAGGTACCTGCAAGAGGACCAACATTTTGAATATGCCGACAGTAAAAGGGATCGATCAGAACAGGAGATGAGATTGATGGTTACTGAGAAATAACATGGGCAATGGCTGCACCACTGACGTTCATATGGAAAACAAACATCAAAATCGGATCGAGGATGATGTTTGCAGCATCCCCCGCAACTGCAGATAGAAATTGACATGTTGCATGTTAAGTGACTCCTGTGAGATATTTGTGAGATTTAACAACTAACCAGTCGCATAAAGAGGAATTTTTGTGTCCTTGAATCCCCGGAAAACACCTTGCATTGCCAAAGATAAGAGCACAGCAGGAGCACCGAGTGACCTCAGTGTCAAGTACCTCAGAGCAGGAGACAGCATAGGAGACCCCTGTTTCACATAGAGTAGCAATTTCTTGGCATGGTTATGTTTTACTTATTTATTTATGATCTTTGAAGAAGATTTAAGGAGAAAAAAAAAATGTAGGTCTTGGTTTTGATTAAAAGATCTCGAAAGAGTAATCTGAATAATTAAATATATAGCTGAAACAGCTTTCCTGTTCCTTCTCGCCACGTTGAGTGTGAGTGTTTGTCGTCAAAAGCAAATAAATAAGATTTCTTGTCCGGAATGAACTTGGAAGGTACCTCTTTTGTATTTTAATATGAAGCTCATCATTCATGGCCGACGCATGTTCTGATGGCAAACTTTGTCTTAATTAATTAGTATATTATATGTGTGCTCGTCAGTGATGAATCGACTTACAGGTTTTACACCCATGATCCTCAGCACCAATTTTGCTGCAAAAATGAGGAAGATGGCTTGGAAAAGACCGAGCACTCCTCCAACGATCAATGCCGAGGTGACTGATGGAATGTATTTCTTCTTCTTTCCATATCTTTTGCAAGCAGAAGCAGCAGCATGCGATGTGCTGCTGCTCCCTGCGTTCTCTGAATCTGCAACAGGAGGCGGCTTAGTATCTGATCCGGGAGAAGCCTTTTCCGGATCTTGGACCTTCCGTTCCTCCATGCTTTTACTCATGATGGCATCTTCCTCTGCTACGAACGAGGTCGTCACACTGATGAGAGGGTAGATGCAGATCTTGGACGCCTGGTTGAAGATGGCTATAGACACTCCTACCGCAGCAATCTCAACAGAACCTGCAAAATTATATATGCATGAGCGATATGCATCCTGTTACACGTGAATCGATCATAACCCCGCTGGCCCGTACCTAATCGGCCAATGAACGCAGTGTCCACTAGAGAAGCAAGTGGATCAGCCGCCAAAGCCAATGCTGCAGGGACTGCAATGCGCAGAATCTCTGATCCAAGATCATCCAGCTTGAACACACTCCTGTTAATGAATCGTTCACCCGCCATTAACGTAAAGAAATTAGGAAACGCAAGCAGTTGATCGATTACCTTAAATCTAGAAAGAAGATATGAAGCCCAGTTTTCCTTGGTTTGCCTAACGCGGACGGTGTCTCTTCTTCTTCTTCTTCTTCTTCATCCTCCTCAGTTTCTTGATCCTGAGTGCTCGTTGCAACATATAGAACTGTCGCCGTCGCAGCTTCCTCCGGCGCCGGTTGGCCGCTGACGTTGTCTTCCAAGGAAATGCTCTTTTCGGATTCGACGTCGGGGCCTTCGACTGGCTCCATTCCTCTGGCGGTGAGGGGGACTGACAGTTCAAGAAGAGGAAGTAACTATTTATAGCTCTACAGCTCCATGCAGCTTTCCAGGAAAGACGGAGTGTTTAATTTGCGCGCTTGATTAGGCATCTCGCGCGCGTTAGTTAATACCTGGCACAGCACGGTACGGCAAAGGGTTGCAGGCACAGCAGCGTGCCTTCACGGCATGGAGCCTTCCCTGGTTGATGCCACCTCGTGGCGCCACCACATTTTTTGTCGGTGGCGAGGAAGATGAATCTGCAGGTTGCAGCAGCAGCAGAGATCGACGGACGTGAATTCCAAGATTAGTGAGCGATGGCACCAGATACGACCTCAACGTACGTCCCAACCTAAAGTTGATTAATTAGGAGGAGGGTTAAATTAATCAACCACATGGCAATTGCCAAATTGCTGATGGTGATTCGGTTAGGTTTCGATTTGACAGCGTCGCTGTGGCTAAGGCAAGGAAGCGATGGCAGGAACTGGGGTTAATTATTTAATTATTTTGTTTGTCATTTGTTGACCTGTGCGACCTTTTTCTTCAACCATACGACAGCCACCAGCGCTAGCTTTGTCCTTCTCCCAAGTCTTGTTTTCATACGAATGACTTCATTAAGTTTGAACTTTGAAGAAACCGATTTTGAGCCCTGACCAATGGTGTAGCGAAGATGGTCTTCTCAATTTCTCCGGCATTTAAGAATTAATTTTTAACAAATTAAGGCATAAATTTTTCTAAATGCATAGTTAGTTTAAGAATGCTCAATCTACTGTAATCTTTTCTAATTTATTTTAATAATCGATACAAACAATTTTAATGGACCTCATCACCCCAAAATTAATTAGTTCACCTACTGCACGTTAAAATAAATTAATTTAATTCGATTTATATATATATATATATATATATATATATATATATATATATATATATAATAATTTTATATAAAAATTTATTACCATTCGATTAAAAAATACTTATATTTAATTAAAATCATTTTTACATAATCTGATTAAAAATACTTAAATTTATTCCGAAAGATGTGAGAGACTAAAACTTGCACGAAGGTTTTTTTCTCCTTTTCTCTTTGTTGAACCAGATAATATTAAATTTGGGGTGCATGATCCTATTCTCTCAAGATAAATAATTGATTTGCACATGACAGTATTATCATCATAAGATGTAGGGTCAAATTTTGACTAATAATCGGATATCTAATCTTTCTATACGTTATTCAATTGTATAAAGTTAGTAGTCACTAATAATTTATCTCTTTCATGTTGACTTAGAGGTGAGTAATTGTCTTTTATACCATGGGACGATCAATCCTGCTTCAAGAAAATTTTTCATCGGCTATAAATAAATAGAGAAACACTTATAACGAGTGATCCAGAAATTCAATATCTCATGAATATACATTTCATTGAAAAAAAAAATTCTTATAAATATATTGTAGTCAAGGATCGATGGATGAAAACTTGCAATCTGCACATTGTTGTTAATGTATAGATGTTATATCATTTAATTCTTGAATACAGTTAATAAATAAAATTTTAAAAAAAAACATATGTTTAAGTGCACGGATCAGCTTAGGTCAACCGTATCTATAAATAATGAATGGCCGTGAACTCACAAATAATATTAAAATGAATATAAATGTGTTAATAAAAAAATATTAATATAATAGGTAAAAAGATGATTCGTTCCCTTCTAATGCCCAGTCAACCCATCTTTAGCCAACACGGAGAGATAAAAAAAATATTAATATAATAAATATATGATAGGTAAATTCTATATTTTGTTAAGACAGATTAAGAAGCTTTTGTAAAATCAATTTGTTTAATTAGAATTTCAATTTCTCTCGTATATTACATAGATTTTGGATTTTCTTCAAAAAGTAGACTTGCACCTGTAAAATCAATTTGTTATTCTGTGTATTTGTGTCACAGGGAAATATCTTACCCATATGATTATGTAGCGAAGACAATCCCACATTCTATTGGAATTAACATAAGATTTATACGAATATGATTTCAAGTAGGGTCTACCTCCATTTAATTGTATTAGATAAACATCTTGGGTCCCAACACAATTAATTGTATTAGAGCATGTGTAATGCTCTGTTAATAAGGATGTTATAATATCTCGTGATGTTAACATATGTTGCGGAGAGTGTTATAACACCCCTCCACTTAAAAGTGTTCAAAGAATTGAACGCGTTCAAGCAACACACGTTGGCCCACTCCACTCCACGTGTGTGTGGTTTTTTTTTTTTTGAATTTTATTTATTAAAAAATTAAAATTTTAAAAATATTAATAATTTTAGAAAGTAAGATTATTATTAAAAATATTAATAATAATTTCAATATTCTAAAATATATTTATTTAATATAATATAATTTTAAGATAATTGAGTAGATTATGAGACCCATAAATAATTAATGTTAATTGATGCGGTAATAAGGAGGGGTCTCACCCCCGTGGAGGATAGCGACCACGGTGGAGGTCAAAGTCAAGGTGGTCAACGCGCAAATAGCATCGGTCGGTCGGGCGAGCATGCCCGACTGGGGGAAGAAGGTCCCGATCCGATCCCGCCTTCGACACGAGGAGATGTCAAATGATCGACGCTCAATGAATTATTGGGCGTCGGACGGAGGAGGAGACGATGTGCTGAAGTCGGGTTGAACGGCTACCCTGCTCGGCCAACCAGCAGGACTCGATAGGTAGAGTAGAATTTCGGCCAAGTGGACACGACACAAAATAGTGGAGTTCCGGCCAAGCAAACAGGATGCAAGAATAGTGAAGTTCCGACCTAGCGGCCAACTCGCTCGGCCTAGCAGCATACCCTCTCTGATATCCATCAACATCCTTTTAGGAGTTAGTGTCGCTGACACCGGGCATGGACAACCAGAAGATCGTATAGCGAAAGCTTCCACTGTCACTTTAGAGATATGTTTGGCATGTTAAGGTACTTTGTCAATGACACTTTACTGATAATTTTTTTCTGAGAAAACTTTGGGGAGTGTGCTCACCTTGGGGAGCGTGCACGTGTATTACAGGAGTTATATATAAAGGGAGTCCAAGCATTGGCGGAGATACGCAATATGCAAGAGACATTATTCTCACTACTGTTCATTCTTGTTGCTCTGCCTTCTACTTCATCACCGGTGACTAACTTGAGCATCGGAGGGATAACGTCGAGGACCCCTTTCTTGGCTCGACACTAACGTAATCTGTGTTGCAGGTTAGAGCGGAATCTACAGACGATCAACGGGAGCGTCATATCCCCAGCTTTCCATCTTATTGACTTTCGGATAGGATCATTAATGTTAAAAAAATATGGGTGAAAGAGATATGTTATTATAATGAATATGTGACAGTGGACTATATTTTTTAATGAGATAGTGAATATTATAATGATGATAGTGAGTATTATAATGGCGATGCATTGTTAATGCCATTAGTTGAGAGTGATGGAGAAGAAAGATACAGCAAATGATTTGAAAGTAGCCATTTGATTTACATAATTTGCCTTTTTATTAATGTTTTCTAATCCAAACGTTGATGCATTTTTAATGATACAAATATAACATATGATTTGAGAATTAATTATAGTTAGCTTAGTTATCATTTGGGCAGTTTTTCAAACTACATAGAAAAAATGGTACACCATCATATTAGGTCATCTTCTCCGTCCTCTTTTCTACCCAAGTGACAGCTAAGTGAGAATCCATACCGACAAACCTCCATGACTGCCAGCACTTGGCCCAAGCCATCAACCATTTGAGTTGTTATAGAAGTACAACTCTTGTTCTCTTTCAAACCCTTCACATCACTCATAGACTCTCAAAAAGACAATTGGGGTTCAGGACAAAGTTGTCAAAGCGCTAGGCGAGGCCAAGGCGACAAGTTGGAGCCGAGCGCCTGAGTGCCTAGGCGACAAAAACCAATCGCCTGGCCACGAGGTGATAATGCATAGAAAATATATTATATATTTATATTCTTCTAAAAATCAACTATTAACAATAATAAATTATATAAACATCTAAAACAATAAAGTTTCAAGCAAAAATAAAATAAAAAATAACTCAATATTGTCAATAAAACAACACATCTAAATCTTATGCTAGACAATTTTATTTTTCCAAAACAAACTAGACTCAGATCAATCATTTTCAAATTCAATCATTTCATCCTCATCACCATCCTCCACGTTTTCATCAATGTCCGAATAATAATCTTTTAACACGTCATCATCAAACTCTCCGTCGTCAGTAGATTCTTCATCTTCATCCGCTAGTGATTGTAGAGTACGAGTAGTTTGGCTTGTTGCCCTACCTCTTCATCCTCCCCTACCTTTGCCTCTAGAAGTTGAAGTTGAAGCTCCCCTATAAATAGGGGTTGATCCGGTGATAAGGACGGGGGACCCTCGCTGGCGGAAGGTCAACGACACGTGGAGGTCAAAGAGATTCAACCCTGAGACCCGACCGACCGGACTGAGATGGCCGACCGGTCGGGAATCCCCCATGGAATAAAAGACAACCTGACTAGGGGTCGGGTTTCCGATGCTCAGGTAAAATGGTTTCAGGGCCGATCGGGCTGTTCGTTCAGCCAGGGCACAAGGCAACAAAGACAGGCAGAAGCGATCTCATCCAAGCATACGACCGAGACAGAAGTGATATGCCCGTCGAGCGGCCGAACCGCTCGGCCCTGGAACAGACAGGAAGCGCAAGAGGACAAAGGAGATAGGGATAACATCATCCTCGAAACGTCTGCCGCCAACAGGCAGCATGGTTGGCGGGCGAGCCGTACACAGGATCATACGGTGGAAGCTTCTACCGTCACATCCGGGATATGCTCGGACGATTGCGGAATGACGTAGAGGTACTTTTCTGACAGGGGCTCGTTAAGGTATGTTTGGGGAAGCGTGCACGCATAGAGAAGCATGCACGCGCCTTCCCGGGGTCCTATATAAGGACCCCCAGACGTCGACGAAGGTATGAAAAATCTTCACTGTAGCCACAGTTACGCTGTCTCTCTCGTTGCCTGACTTGAGCGTCGGAGGGCCGTCGCCGGGAAACCCCTCCCGGCTTGGCTTCTTTGCAGGTTCGCCGGATATCTACACCACCAGTCGGAGACAGCGGAGTGTGTCATGTCCCCAGCGTCCGTCGACTCAGCGCTCGGACAGGATCAAATTGGCGCCGTCTGTGGGAACGCACTTGAATCCGAGCCAAGAAGATGGAAGAAGCTGGACGTCAACTTCTGGTAACGCTCTCTCCTGAGGAGCTCGAAGCACTCATCCAGGCGCGAGCAGCAAAAATCGTGGAGCAGCAGCAGAAAGCTCAGGCCGAGCGGGCAGCACAGCAGGCGACATCAACCTCGGGGGGCCAAGCGCCACCCGAAGATAGGCAAGAGCAGCTCTCAATATGGGGGCAAAATAAGGGACTGGTCGGTACCCAGATGGGGGCGCCGCCCGCCCCGATACCTTTTCATCGAGCTCTGTTCCAGACGCCCTCGGAGGTAGCGCAAGCTAATCAAGACAAGGGATCTTCATCGGACGAAGCACCCGCCCGGGACGTCAGAAAAGGAAAGGCACCCCGAACGGACGCGTCACCCGAGCGGATCAACCGGCAGTTTTCAGATGCCATCCTACGTGATCCACTGGCGAAGCATTATGTGCCCCCCTGCGATCGGGGAATATAACGGGACAACCGACCCAGACAATCATCTGGGTAAGTTCGACAGCACTACCACTCTGCATCAATACACAGATGGTGTGAAGTGCCGAGTGTTCCTCACCACCCTTTCGGGATCGGCGCATCGGTGGTTCCGGAGGCTGCCAGACGGATCTATCACCAGCTTCAAGGAATTTCGAACGGCGTTCCTCCACCATTTTGCGAGCAGCTGATGTGCATAGATTATATACTCTTTTATGCATGTTTTTACGCACATTTACATACTTTGAGGATGCTTGATCTATGCACTTTTATACTTCCAGCTTTCCTTTTAGCATATTTACTCTTTTGGTTCGGAGATATGCTTTTTGTACATTTTCTGTACACAGAAGTCGAAATTGGTGAAGATTATACGTCCTCGGGCAAGCTTGGAAGGAATTGAAAGGAGAGAGCATCAGGCCGTGTACCACACACGACCGTGTAGTTTTAACAGGAAGGGAAGAGGACATGGCCGTGTGAATCTCACACGACCGTGTCTTGATTTGAAGAAATTAGAGCAGATGCCTTACATGGCCGTATAGATCTACACGGCCGTATGAGGTTTCCCGAGGCTAAGCAGGTGGTGGTCGTGTGCACCACACGGCCGTGTAGCATTTCCAGAGAACAGAAGGGTCCTGGCCGTGTGAGTCACACGGCCGTGCAGCTTTGGCAGAGGAGTGTGAATCTCACACGGCCGTGTCATGGGGCCGTGTGGCACCCGATTTCCTCCTCTATTTAAACCCTCCTTCATGAATTGAAAGGAGATCTCTTCCCCTTTGGGGAGAAGGCAAGATTTGGTGGTTTCCTCCCATTCTTGGGAGGATTTCTGGGCAATTCGAGGGGAGTTCTTGACGATTTCGACTCCGGAGCGAGGATTGGATCCGAAGACGAGGCTTCTTCGTAGATAAGTTTTCTCTTTCCCCCTTTTCTTGGTTTCTTGGATTGGGGATTTAAGAAATGCTTGTAATCTTTATTTCTTCGGGTATTCTTCCTCGATTCATGGAGTAGATATTGTATTCTAGGATTAAGGGAGTATTTGTATGATGGATTGATGTAATCTCTTATGGATTTGCCATTTTCTTGTTTCAATGACATTGTCTTGCTTGTATCAATTAGATCTTGAATGATTAATGGTGATTTGTGCTTAATTCTCATTCTTGATTGATTGTTTGGATTTCTTGTGAACTTTGTAAAGATAAACTCTCACTCGATCATCCGAGGGATCCATGTGACAGGTGCAAGCCCGTGTAAGGACGTTTGAGAGATAATCTTGAAGAGGAAATAGGAATATTCAAGAGAGTAGGATGGATCTTATGATTAGTTTCTTGTATCTTAATAGATTAATAAGTTGTTGGCTTCTATGTTGATATCCGAGGAAGGCATAATAATAGGTGCGCTTCTGTGTAAGGACAACGTAGGTTCACGTCTAATTGATTATATTTAGATACATTTCTCAGTCCTTAGCCGGTTATCTATTGCAAGAGAGAACCGACAACTTTCTACAAGTGTTTGGCAATTGAGGGATAAGAATTGGTGAACCATTTACATTCAAGAAATCTTACAAAGAAACCGAAACTGCTAGAATCTCCCTTTATCATAACCCAAAACACTAAACTCTTGTTTGTTGATCTTTAATATTAGATTTGTTTACCTTCACTTTGCATTTGAAACAATTGGATAGTTATTTAGCTAATTCGCATTGAGACATTTCTAGTGCTTATTCCAGTCCCTATGAATACGATAATCTTTTATATTACTTGCGACATTTCCATACACTTGCGGAGCGTAACAAGTTTTTGGCGCCGTTGCCGGGGACTGCGCTATAACATTAGGAATTATCAATTGAGTTAGACTAAACATAACATTTGTTTTCCTTTCATATTGAATAGTTGTAACTAATCATTAGATTTCTGTTTTTACTTTCTTGTATAACTTTTACTTCTTGTTAATTCTTTTTGTACAAATTCAATTCTGCATTTTTGATTCTTTTATTTTTTTCTTTTTCTGTTGAATTGTCATTTGCTATCTTGTTCTTGTGTATGCGAAGATCTAACTTTGCAGGGGAATTCTTTCCTTTTGACCCTGAGATTGACAGAACTTTCCATAAAAGAAGAATTTTGCAAAGGCAAATAGAAGAACAAGAATATCTAAACATGGTGTGCAAGTCACTAGTAGATTATGGAGCTCCGAAGTCTGCAAAACAAATGGGAGCAATTGTTTACCCTAACATACAAGCAAGAAATTTTATGCTCAAACCATCTTTTGTTTCCATGGTTCAGAAAACTCAGTTTGGAGGATTGGAGATTGAGAACCCTTATTCCCGTTTGATGGAGTTTTATAGATATTGTTATACTTTGAAATATGAAGAAGTTTCATCTGATATTGTTCAGCTGCTTGCTTTTCCATTTAGTCTGAAGGATGCTGCAAAAAGATGGTATAATTCTCTAAAGTCTCAAAGTATCAAAACATGGGATGAGTTAGAGCAAACATTCCTTGACCAATATTTCCCTCTAAGGAAAACTACTTATTTGATAAGTCAAATTTTAAATTTTAAGTAATTGGATGGAGAAAAATTATACCAAACCTGGGAAAGATATTCTTCTCTTCTGCAGTTATGTCCACATCATGGAATTGAGAAATGGTTAATTATGCATTTGTTCTATGTTGGGCTTTCTTTCTCAAATAAGAATCAACTGGATTTAGCATCTGGAGGATCATTTTTGAAAAAAAGTCTAGAAGAAACTTTTGAGATAGTTGGCAGAATTACGCAAAATTCCAATGATTGGACAGAGCAAGATAGCTCATTCTTAACAATGGATATCATTAGAGAAAAGGATGATGTTGAAAAAGGGCTTATCTTGAATCAAAACGATTTCCAAACATTATTTCCTTGGTGCTGTGAATCATTATCAAAAATGTTTGGTGAAAAAGCATTTTCAACAGAAAAGGGGGTATGTCTTGGTGATCATAAGGAGGATGATCTGTCTTTAGATAATGAAGAGTTTTTAGAAGAAAACTTGGCTAAGGAGAAGACTATGTTGATAGAACAAGAGCCAGTTTTACCAGAAACAGTACCACCTCAACTTGAACTTAAACCATTACCACCAAATCTTAAGTATGAATTTCTTGGGCCGAATTCTACTTATCCAGTTATAATTAATGCTCAGTTAAATGAGTTTGAAATAAAGAGACTGTTGGATGAGTTAAGGTTGCATAGAAAGGTCATTGGATATACAATTGATGATATAAAAGGGATTAGTCCATCTCTCTGTATGCATAGAATTTTACTTGAAGGGGGGTACAAGAACTCAATTGAGCATCAAAGGAGACTAAATCCAAATTTAAAAGAGGTAGTAAAGAAGAAAGTGATTAAACTTCTTGATGCAGGGATTATTTACCCAATTTCGGATAGTGAATGAGTGAGTCTAGTCCACGTGGTTCCAAAGAAAGGAGGAATGACTATTATCAAGAATGAAGAAGATAAGCTAATTTCAACACGAACAGTGACGGGGTGGCGAATGTGCATTGATTATCGGAAGTTGAATAAAAAAACAAGGAAGGATCATTCCCTTTACCATTTATTGATGAAATGCTTGAAAGATTAGCTAAACATTCCTACTTTTGTTACTTGGACGGATATTCTGGATTTTTTCAAATTCCAATTCATCCTCAAGACCAGGAGAAGACTACTTTTACTTGTCCTTATGATACCTTTGCTTATCGTCGGATGCCATTTGGGCTTTGTAATGCTCCAGCCACTTTTCAGAGATGCATGATGGCAATTTTTTCAGATTTAATCGAAAAAATTATGGAGGTTTTCATGGATGACTTCTCAGTTTATGGAAATGACTTTGATTCTTGTTTGTCAAATCTTTCTACTGTTCTAAAAAGGTGTGAAGATACAAACCTAGTGTTGAACTAGGGAAAATGTCACTTTATGGTTAAGGAAGGAATAGTTTTGGGGCATAAAATTTCAGAGCATGGTATTGAGGTAGATCAAGCAAAAGTGGAAGTAATAGACAAATTACCCCCACCCATCAATGTAAAAGGAGTTAGGAGTTTTTTAGGACATGCTGGTTTCTATAGACGTTTTATTAAGGACTTTTCAAAGATTTCCAAGCCATTAACTAATCTGTTGATTAAAGATGTTGAGTTTTGTTTTGATAGCGAATGTATTGAAGCCTTCAATAAAATCAAGAGTGCTCTTACAACAGCTCCAGTCATTCAAGCACCTGATTGGGATCTTCCTTTTGAAATAATGTGTGATGCTAGTGATTTTGCTGTAGGAGCAGTTTTGGGACAACGAAGAAATAAGATTTTACATGCGATCCATTATGCAAGTAAAACACTTGATGCAGCCCAAGTAAACTATTCTACTATAGAAAAAGAATTATTGGCAGTGGTATTTGCTATTGATAAATTTAGATCCTATCTAGTAGGATCAAGAGTAATAGTATATACTGATCATGCAGCTATTCGGTATCTACTTGGAAAGAAAGACGCTAAACCTAGGTTAATCAGGTGGATTTTACTTTTGTAAGAGTTCAACCTTGAGATTAGGGATAAGAAAGGAGCTGAAAATGTAGTAGCGGATCATTTGTCTAGAATATCTCAAAAGTCAGAAAATGAGGTGGATTTTGATTTACCTATTGATGACATATTCCCGAATGAACACTTATTAGCTTTATCAAGTGTGAAAACTCCTTGGTACGCAGATTTTGTGAATTTCCTTGCTAGTGGAGTGTTACCTCCGGATTTTTCTCATCAACAAAGGAAAAAGTTTTTTTCAGAAGTTAAGAATTTTGTTTGGGATGAACCTCTCCTATATAAGAAGTGCAATGATGTGATTTATCGAAGATGTATACCTGAAGAAGAAATTAGAGATATCTTGTTTCATTGCCATTCTTCGTCCTATGGAGGACATTTGGGTAGTTCAAAAACGATTACGAAAATTCTTCAAGCAGGATTTTATTGGCCAACCTTATTCAGGGATGCTAAGTTGTTTGTTCAGTTTTGTGATCAATGTCAGAGAACTGGGAATATAACTAAAAGAAATGAAACGATGTTGAATTACATTCTTGAGGTTGAGTTATTTGATGTTTGGGGAATTGATTTCATGGGACCTTTCCCTCTTTCATATGGGAATAGGTATATTCTTGTGGCGGTAGATTATGTGTCCAAATGGGTAGAAGCTGTGGCATCTCCTACGTGCGATGCGAAAACAGTTATCAAATTATTTAGGAGTATTATCTTTCCAAGATTTGGGGTGCCAAAGGCAGTCATTAGTGATGGAGGATCACATTTTATAGAGAAACAGTTTGAAAACTTACTTAGAAGATATGGAGTGAAGCATAAAGTAGCAACACCTTATCATCCTCAAACTAATGGGCAAGCTGAGATATCTAACCGGGAAATTAAGTCCATATTGGAAAAGACTGTATCCACTTCAAGAAAGGATTGAGCATTGAAATTAGATGATGCTTTATGGGCATATCGAACTGCTTATAAAACTCCTATTGGGATGACCCCATTTCGATTAGTTTATGGTAAGTCTTGCCATCTTCCAGTTGAACTAGAACATAAGGCTTATTGGGCAATTGCAAATTTGAATATGGATTTAAAGGAAGCAGGGGAGAAAAGGAAGCTTCAGTTGAACGAACTTGATGAATTAAGGATGGATGCATATGAGCATGCTAAATCTTACAAAGAAAGGACGAAGAAATGACATGATCAGCACATTCTTCGTAAAGACTTTAATGTAGGAGATTTGGTTTTGTTGTTCAATTCAAAATTAAAACTTTTTCCTGGGAAGCTTAAGTCAAGGTGGACGGGTCCATATGAGGTAAAGAAAGTTTATCCTTTTGGAGCTGTAGATATTTGGAACAAAGATTTTGGGATAATTAAGGTAAATGGTCAACGTTTGAAAAAATATATTCATGGTACGAAAATAGAAGAGGTACAAAGGTTGTATTTTTCTGAACCTCGCCCTCCAGATTGAATTCTTTTAGCTAGTATAAATTCATTTTGTTGGTTTTTACTTGTTTTTGATTTTGTTTTCAGGTTAGGTGCAAAACAGAGCCCAGCCGTGTGCTAGACACGGCCAGGCAAAGGTTGTAGAGAAGGGAAGTGCTTGGGCCGTGTCATCCAGAAACGGCCGTGTAGGATCTCCCGAGGAGAAAAAGGTCTAGGCCATGTCTCAAACACGGCCGTGTAAAGAATCCCGAGGAGAAAAAGGTCTAGGCCATGTCTCAAACACGGCCGTGTAAAGAATCCCGAGGAGAAAGATGGAGAGGTCGTGTCCCAGACACAGCCCGTGTCTGGAATCCAGAGAAGAAAGAGAAGGGGGCCGTGTCACAGACACGGTCGTGCGATGAGAAATGAATATGGCCGTGTGATATCACACGGCCTAATCCACATCTTTTTAGGGAATTAGGGCACGGGGTGTGGGCGACACACGACCATGTACCGCCGCTCGTTCCTCTTTCCTATTTTCCCATTTCTAAAGGTTTAAACTACTTCTTCTAATTTTTCTTTCTCATTCTTCTTAAGGAGATTTGATTTTCTTCCATGGAAAACGTGATTGAGAAGATTTTGGCCATAAGAAAAGGGAAGGAGAAGGTGGTTGCAAGAAAGGAGAGGAATGTTTGCTTTAAAGGTATTTCTAATGACTTTGGTATTGTTTTCTCTAGTGATGAGCAACGGTATAGATATTCTTCTTTATGTAAACGACCTCTTTTAGGCACTAGGTTTCTTGATGTTGAAACTTTAGAAACTTTGGGGTTTAAGGATGATTTAGTTTGGTTATTTGAAAGGATAGGATGGAGTGGTTTAGTGAACACAAGAGATTCATAGTTTTATGTTTCAAGAACTTAATTCTGCTTTAAAAAATATTCATAGTGATTTAGATTCAACTAATGAATTTCTTGAGAATAAGAAGCTTATGGAGGAGGAACTATTTAAAAAGCTACAAGATTGTTTTAAGAGTGAAAGAGAATTGTGTGATAAGATTTCTAAAATGATGAATGCTTATAAGGCTAAAATGGAATTTCATGAAGATCTTAGAGGTTTTATGAGATTTGTGCATGATGATATTGATAAATTGTTTGAGTATCATAATTTTTTCAGAAACGAAGTTAAATGGTTTGTTAAAGATTTTGCATTTTTCTTCCCTGATTTTCCTGATTTTCCACCTCCTCCACCATATTGATTTCATCGGGACGATGAAAAGTTTAAGTCTGGGGGAGTGTCATGTACTATTTAGTTTGGTTTTCAGTTTTTAGTTTTTGTTAGTTTTTCATGTTGGTTCTTATTTTCATTGCTTGTTGCTTTATTTTGCTTGTTTTTGAAATAATCATGGCAATTTTGATAACATCAAATCTTCACTTATATGCTTTCTTGGATTCAAGTGAAATGTTAGCACGATTATTGTCTTGATTCATGATATTCGAATGATGCTAGTAGTAAACTTTGTGTAGTTCTTTTTTCTATCTTGGGAAGCATTAATAAGCTAAAAATCTTATGGTGATGAGTTTTAGTTTTGGTTCAACCTTAAGGATTTTATCTTCACTACACTTGTGCTTGATGCTTGAATAGTTGATGTCATTGAAATAGTCATGATTCATCTTGTTTGCTTAGTACTTGGTTTCCATGGTGATTTCTCAACTTTCATTTTGGTTACTGGATGAGGCTCAAATCATTAAAGCTCATTTGGAAAAATCAAAATATCCCAACATGTGTGCTAAAAAGTACATTTGTGAATAAGTTTTGCACAATGCAAACACTTATAAAAAAAAATAAAAAAAAAATAACAGTTGTCATGAGTGGAATCTAGCAAGTCACCCCTTTGAGACCGAGTTAGGTTACTGGGGAAATGACTGCTTAGCTTCCCTTGAGATTGAGCATACCTTTGAGACCTTGGGTTAGTTGAGAAATATGAACCAAGTGAATGGTGAGTAAGTGCCTATCACTGGTTACTTGTCTTTCACTGGAAACACTAGAAATTCAAATTTGATGACGACTTGACTAGGACATGGATTGAAACTTGAAGGGTGTTGAGTTACTTTTACACTGTGCACAAGATTCTTATGCTTGAACCATACTTTACTTGTTTCCATGATCACGCTTGTTAATGAAACTTTTTGATAGAGTTAGGAAAGTGCACTAGGTTTTATGAATGTGTTGTAGAACATATGAATTTAGACTGCAGCATTTTGCTTGAGGACAAGCAAAGGTTTAAGTCTGGGGGTGTGATGTGCGTAGATTATATACTCTTTTATGCATGTTTTTACGCACATTTACATACTTTGAGCATGCTTGATCTATGCACTTTTATACTTCCAGCTTTCCTTTTAGCATATTTACTCTTTTGGTTCGGAGATCTGCTTTTTGTGCATTTTCTGTACACAGGAGTCGAAATTGGTGAAGATTATGCGTCCTCGGGCAAGCTTGGAAGGAATTGAAGGGAGAGAGCATCAGGCCGTGTACCACACACGGCCGTGTAGTTTTAACAGGAAGGGAAGAGGACATGGCCGTGTGAATCTCACACGGCCGTGTCTTGATTTGAAGAAATTAGACATGGCCGTGTAGATCTACACGGCCGTGTGAGATTTCCAGAGGCCAAGCAAGTGGTGGCCGTGTGCACCACACGGCCGTGTAGCATTTCCAGAGAACAGAAGGGTCCTGGCCGTGTGAGTCACACAGCCGTGCAGCTTTGGCAGAGAAGGAACTGGACATGGCCGTGTGAATCTCACACGGCCGTGTCATGGGGCCGTGTGGCGCCCGATTTCCTCCTCTATTTAAACCCTCCTTCATGAATTGAAAGGGGATCTCTTCCCCTTTGGGGAGAAGGCAAGATTTGGTGGTTTCCTCCCATTCTTGGGAGGATTTCTGGGCGATTCGAGGGGAGTTCTTGACGATTTCGACTCCGGAGCGAGGATTGGATCCGAAGACGAGGCTTCTTCGTAGATAAGTTTTCTCTTTTCCCCTTTTCTTGGTTTCTTGGATTGGGGATTTAAGAAATGCTTGTAATCTTTATTTCTTCGGGTATTCTTCCTCGATTCATGGAGTAGATCTTGTATTCTAGGATTAAGGGAGTATTTGTATGATGGATTGATGTAATCTCTTATGGATTTGCCATTTTCTTGTTTCAATGACATTGTCTTGCTTGTATCAATTAGATCTTGAATGATTAATGGTGATTTGTGCTTAATTCTCATTCTTGATTGATTGTTTGGATTTCTTGTGGACTTTGTAAAGATAAACTCTCACTCGATCATCCGAGGGATCCACGTGACAGGTGCAAGCCCGTGTAAGGACGTTTGAGAGATAATCTTGAAGAGGAAATAGGAATATTCAAGAGAGTATGATGGATCTTATGATTAGTTTCTTGTATCTTGATAGATTAATAAGTTGTGGGTTTCTATGTTGATATCCGAGGAAGGCATAGTAATAGGTGCGCTTCTGTATAAGGACAACGTAGGTTCACGTCTAATTGATCATATTTAGATACATTTCTTAGTCCTTAGCCGGTTATCTATTGCAAGAGAGAACCGGCAACTTTCTACAAGTGTTTGGCAATTGAGGGATAAGAATTGGTGAACCATTTACATTCAAGAAATCTTAAAAAGAAACCGAAACTCCTAGAATCTCCCTTTATCATAACCCAAAACACTAAACTCTTGTTTGTTGATCTTTAATATTAGATTTGTTTACCTTCACTTTGCATTTGAAACAATTGGATAGTTGTTTAGCTAATTCGCATTGAGACATTTCTAGTGCTTATTCCAGTCCCTGTGGATACGATAATCTTTTATATTACTTGCGACATTTCCGTACACTTGCGGAGCGTAACAGCAGCAGGCGCCACCAAAAGACCAGCGTCAATCTGTTCGCCATCAAGCAAGGCGCGAGAGAGCCGCTCCGAGCTTACATCCAACGCTTCAATCAGGTGGCCATGGACATTCCAACGGTCACCTCGGAAACAATGATGAACGCGTTCACACAAGGGCTCGTGGACGGTGACTTCTTCCGCTCGCTTATCCGGAAGCCGCCCCGGGACTACGACCATATGTTACATAAGGCCAACGAATACATCAATGTGGAGGAAGCTCAGGCGCCAAGAATAAAGGAAGCCCAGACGGACCAACTAGCTTCCACCGAGCGGAAGCAGCCCGTCAGTCACCAGTCCCCCAGAGGACCGCGAGCCAAAGCCACCCGTCCTCATCAGCACACTCGGTCGCACGTCGTCCAGCAAGTCATGGTTGATCGATCCAAGCCCAAGGGGAAGGTATGGACCCCAATGTTTTGTTCGCTCCATCAGTCAGCTACTCACAACACCCGCGACTGTCGGAGCCTCCCCCCCATCGCTCATCCTGCGCCAAGGAGCTACTGCCGCCGATCACCTTCACCATATCGGCGACATCGACAATGGAGCCCCGTTCAAAGGATAGAAAGGAGATCCCCTGAGCGGCATCATCATCAGTAGCCCGGAGCCCACCATCGGGCGTCCCATGAACGACCTCGATCATCCGCTCGGGAGGAGGAGAACAGGGGCAACGCATCCAAAGGCGAGATCAACATCATTGCCGGAGGCCCGACTGGGGGAGACTCCAATAGAACTAGAAAGGCACACGCAAGACAGTTGAGGATACACGCGGTCGGCTGCAGCCAGGAGAGAGCGAGCGGACCCGAGATCAGCTTCGGCCCTAGGGACCTCGAGGGGGTCGAAGTCCCACACGATGACGCCCTAATCATTCGAGCGGTAATAGCCAACTATACTATTCACCGTATTTTTATTGACACAGGCAACTCGGTAAATATAATATTCAAGAAGGTCTTCGACCAACTACAAATCGACCGAGCTGAGCTACTGCCAATGACAACCCTCTCTATGGGTTCACTGGGAACGAAGTCCTGCCGGTCGGCCAGGTCCGGCTGGCTATTTCGTTGGGAGAGGAGCCGCTCAGAAGGACAAGGACCACCAGCTTCATCGTTGTTGATGCTCCTTCTGCGTACAACGTTATCTTGGGGCGACCGGCTCTTAACGAGTTTCGGGCGGTCGTCTCTACCTTCTGCCAGAAGATCAAGTTCCCGGTGGAAGATCAAGTAGAGGAGGTACAAGGAGACCAGCTGGCAGCTCGAAGATGCTATGTGGAGATGGTCCGAGCCGAGGCCAAGTCTGCTCGGAAAGTGCCGCGAGTCGAGGTAAATGTTATAACCAAAAAACCACCTTATTTGGTTTACGAAGAAAAGGAGGAGGTGCAGATTGACTCTTCCCGACCGGAGGCCACCACCTTCATAGCGTCCGACCTGGGGGAGAAGCAGAAGGAAAAGCGGATCACATGCCTCTCCCTCAAGTCTAGTCGAAGGAGGCGCTAAGTCCGACTGACTGGACTGCAGGTCGGCCTGAGTGACATCGCCCCACAGGCTCGATGTCGAAGACCCCGTGCCGTTCGGCCGGGTGTATATTATTCAAGGCACAGGCTCGATGGCGAAGACCCCGTGCCGTTCGACTGGGTGTATATTATTCGAGGCACAGGCTCGATGGCGAAGACCCCGTGTCGTTCGGCCGGGTGTATATTAGTCGAGCCACAGGCTCGATGGCGAAGACCCCGTGTCGTTCGACCGAGTGTATATTATCCGAGCCATAAGCTCGATGGCGAAGACCCCGTGCCGTTCGGCCGGGTGTATATTATCCGAGCCACAGGCTCGATGGCGAAGACCCCATGCCATTCAGGCGGGTGTATATTATCCGAGCCACAGGCTCGATGGCGAAAACCCCGTGTCGTTCGGCCGAGCATATACTATCCGAGCTGTAAGCTCATTGTAGAAGACCGTCGAGCAGCGACGTTAAATCTTAGAGTCGGACCGGCGACTATAAACCCCCCGGCCTAAAGATCGTCGAGCAGCGACGTTAAATCTTAGAGTCGAACCGGCGACTATAAACACCCCGGCCTGAACACCGTCGAGCAGCGACGTTAAATCTTAGAGTCGAACCGGCGACTAAAAACCCTCCGGCCTGAATACCGTCGAGCAGCGGCATTAAATCTTAGAGTCAGACCGGCGACTATAAACCCCCCGGCCTGAAGACCGTCGAGCAACGACTTTAAATCTTAGAGTCGGACCGGCGACTATAAACCCCCCGGCCTGAAGACCGTCGAGCAGCAACGTTAAATCTTAGAGTCGGACCGGCGACTATAAACCCCCCGGCCTGAAGACCGTCGAGCAGCAACATTAAATCTTAGAGTCGAATCGGCGACTATAAACCCTCCGGCCTGAAGATCGTCAAGCAGCGACATTAAATCTTAGAGTCGGACCGACGACTATAAACCCCCCGGCCTGAAGATCGTCGAGCAGCGACGTTAAATCTTAGAGTCAAACCGGGGACTATAAACCCTCCGGTCGGAAGACCGTCGAGCGGCAACGTTAAACTCTAGAGTCGGACTGGCGACTATAAACCCCCCAGATGAGGCAACGTCGCGTTGAAGCACTTCAGCGAGACACTAGCAGAAAGTCATGAAAAATGGAAAGTCGTTTAACCGATTGGCGAAGTGAAAAAAAACACTAAGCAAAAAGATCATAGAAATCCAAAGAAGTGGGAGGTCGGTTAACCGATCGACGAATTTGAGAAACTCCCTGCGGGAAAAAGGTTGAGAGACCAGTCGGCACAGTTAAAGGACACTCGAAATGAAAAGCTAACGTAGCAAGAGTGGGCATTCATTTAAAGATAGCATTTAAAAGTCACAGATGACATATTGAAATTAAAGTCCAGTTGATTGGTAGAATTACAGAAGATACTTCATTCAAGGTAGTTGAAAATGTGTTTTGGAATGGCAGTGAGAAGCGTCGCGTGCTCTGTCGCAGGGATGACCACGGACTCGGGGAGCTGACCCTTGGACTTCAAATAATCCGCCGTGGCGGCGATGGCCAACTCGAAGGCGATGACTAGCCGGTCGCACACCTTCTCCACGAACTCCGCTGAGCGGATGTAGGTTTGCCTCAAGGAGGCAACGCGGCCCGGCTCCGCCTCTTGGTACTCCTTGAAGGCAGCACGGGAAGCATCGAGAGCCCCCTGCAGGTCCTTCAAATCGTCCTTCAGCTTGGTCATGTCCTCCGAGTGACCTTTCTGCTCCCCTTCTAGCAGCTCGGCCAGCTCATTTACATGCTATTGCAGAGCTCAGGCTTCCACATTCTTCTTTTCCAAATCAGCTATGGCGGTGTTCTTCCGAGTGGTGGCCAGATCAATCTTGCGGTCATAGGATTTGACCTTTTTGTCTAGCTGGTCCAACATGTAAGCCTGGTCGACTGTCTTCTTCCTCTCGGCCTCTAACAGATCCTTGGTTTTGTCGAGCTCCTTCTACAGCTCAACATAAGAAGGGCCTCGGGAAGACGATGGGTCGCCCTGACTCTTTAGCCTCTTCAGCTCATCCTCCACCATCGCCAAGCGGTTGGAGACAGCAATCTCTTCTACCCATCGCTGATGTACACTGAAAGGTTAAGAAGCCGATCGGGAAAACTACATAAAGAAGAAGTAAACCTTACCCCTGTTCACTGCTGCATATGGCTGTCAGCCAGCTTGTCGAGCGGTATCATGGCCACACGGGCCCGAGCGTCCGCCCACATCTCGGCGAGGGGCCCCTTCATAGTGATCATATGCTCCAGGGTCGTAGGCCGATCGGACTCGGCCATGAACGCCTTGGTAGGTAGGTGCAGAGTGGCCCTAACAGTGCGGCGTTGGCCCGGAGTCGTCTGAGCGGACGCCAAAGGATCAGATGCCGGGCCGGAGAATGTAGACAAAATGCCCGAGCGAAGGGCTCAGCGCGGTGCAGGAGGAAGGGAGGTAACCGACACCGCTTCGATGGGGGCCGCCGCCGCATCCAGCTGAGAGGGAGTCCGGTCGGAGGATAGAGCTTCGACCGATGGTGCTTTGCCGCATTGAGAGGCGGTGCCCGTCCGCTCGGACGCTTGCACGGCGGAGGTTGCCGAACGGAGGGGCTTCTCAACTCGCCGTCTTTTCCTGTCGAGCGGGAGCTCGTCCTCCGGTTCGAAATCTTCCTCCCGAACGGACGGTTCTTTGCTGCCAATTGCACCGCCAGCCACATCCATAGGTGATGCCTGAGCGGCCGACTCTCCAGCTTGCGCTTCACTCTCTTCCTCATGAGAGCCGACTGGAGCAATGCCAAGTTGCTCCATTTCCTTGGCCGCTACTGCTTCGAGCGCGACCGCTCTCTTCTTCAAAATTCTGAACAACACGGACTCCATTACGATATTTGCTGCAAAGAAAAGAGAAGGAAATTAGTTAGAACTCAAGGCAAATGTACAAGTGAAGTTCTTACCAAAGCTGCTCGGAAGGGGGGTCCGACTCGAACTCAAACCAAATATGTACATCACTCCTTCGAGTAGGAGCTTGTTGATGTCGAGCTTCAGACCGGCTAGCAGATTCGCTGCTTGAAGATAGTCCGGTCGGGTCTTAAATTTCTTCAGCTCGGGAGAGACGGGCGGTCCGACCTGCCATTTCCTACGGAATGGGAGCCGCCCAGGAACACGAAGGTAGAAAAAGTTCTCTTTCCAATGTTTGTTGGAAGAGGGCAGCTTATCAAAAAAGACCAAGCCGGGCCGAGCTTGAAACAGATAAATGCCCGGCTCGGATTGTTTGGGATAATAAAAATAATAGAAGACCTTCGGACGGAGGAAAATATTGTGTATCTTAAATAAGACCACAACTCCGCACAGGAGGCGGAAAGTGTTGGGAACCAATTGGGCGAGCGGGATACCAAAAAAGTTGTAAACTTCAACAATGAAGGGGTGAAGGGGAAACCGCAGACCGGCTACAAATTGGTGGCGAAAAAGACAAAAGGCGCCGCTCGGTGGTCTGTGAGGCCGAGCGGAAGGTGAAGGTAAAATTAGTTCAAAATCAGAAGGGATATCAAAGGCGTTAAACAAGCTCTCGGCATCGCGCCGATCGAACCGCGACTCCACGGTGGTATACCATGGGCCGAGAGCCGGGTCTGCAGGATGAGAGGAGCTTGCCATCGCCAGAACAATGGAGGAAGCAGAAATCGAAAGGGAAAGCAAATGAGCAAGCGAAAAGAGGAGCGAAGCAGTACCCAAAAGACGGAACGCGGCCAAAAGCACGAAGAAAACACAGGAATCAAAGGAAGAAGGGTGGAAGAACCTTACAAGGAGGTGGAGAATCGTCGGAACACGGGGAATCAGAATCGCCGGAACGTTGAAGCTGCGGGACACGCAAAGGCAAAAATGTGGCGGACGAAGAAGGTGAAGGTTTTATAAGGTCGGGCCCGATCGGCCTCGATCGTCGGATGCAGGTCACAGGAATCGAAGTCCCCATCAGGTCGTTCATTTCAAACCGCCGATGTCCCATCGGACACATCGCCGAGCCGTACGATGACTTATGGCAGGGCGCCACGTGGCACCCTGCCATAAGGGCACATTTAATGAGCACCATTACGGCGCGTAGTGCGCGTGCTCGGCCTTAATAGAGAGGATTTGCATGAATCCCGAGGAGATCCGAAGAGCGTCAGCGTTGACCGTCGACACGGTAGCAAAGCCAACGGCAGTAAGAGGCCGAGTGGCCATGAGGAGGAACATTTCAGAAAGTGACGAAGCGGTGTCACTCCGGTCGACCGGCAGTCCAGTCAGTCGGACTTTGCGCCTCCTTCGACTAGACTTGAGGGGGAGGCATGTGATCCGGTGATAAGGACGGGGGACCCTCGCTGGCGGAAGGTCAACGACATGTGGAGGTCAAAGAGATTCAACCCTGAGACCCGACCGACCGGACTGAGAGGGCCGACCGGCCACCCAACCGACCGGATTGAGATGGTCGACCGGCCGGGAATCCCCCGTGGAATAAAAGACAACCCGACTAGGGGTCGAGTTTCCGATGCTCAGGTAAAATGGTTTCAGGGCTTATCGGGTTGTTCGTTCGGCCGGGGCACAAGGCAACAAAGACAGGCAGGAGCGATCTCATCCGAGCATACTACCGAGACAGAAGTGATATGCCCGCCGAGCGGCCGAACCGCTCGGCCCTGGAACAGACAAGAAGCGCAAGAGGACAAAGGAGACAGGGATAACATCATCCTCGAAACGTCTGCCACCGACAGGCAGCATGGTTGGTGGCCGAACCGTACACAGGATCATACGGTGAAAGCTTCTACCGTCACATCCGGGATATGCTTGGACGATTGCGGAATGGCGCCAGAGGTACTTTTCTGACAGGGGCTAGTTAAGATATGTTTGGGAAAGCATGCACGCATAGAGAAACGTGCCCGCGCCTCCCCGGGGTCCTATATAAGGACCCCCAGACATCGACGAAGGTATGAAAAATGTTCACTGTAGCCACAGTTACGGTGTATCTCTCGTTGCCTGACTTGAGCGTCGGAGTGTCGTTACCGGGAAACCCCTCCAAGCTCGGCTTCTTTGCAGGTTCGCCGGAGATCTACACCATCAGTCGGAGATAGCGGAGCGTGTCACGTCCCCAGCGTCCGTCGACTCAGCGCTCGGACAGGATCAGGGGTTGAGGTCTGTTGTTGCCTAGTATGTCTTGTCACTTCTTCTACTCCAGTAGCCTCTGCTACAATGTTCCATGTTAAAGTGTCATCATCATCATCAAAAATAGGTTCCTCACCATCTTCTATCATTCCAGTCAACCACTCATTATTGCAATCATCAATATTCCTCAAAACTATAGGATCTCCTTTATCCTTCTTAACCGCACGAGCCTTGAGTGTTTGATTGTACTTCACGTACACCAAATCTTGTCGTTTCTTGTGATCGAGTCTATTCCTTTTCTTTGAATGTATCTGTGCCACATATGACGGAACCATCATACTTTTAGAGTGAGTAAGCAAACTATAAATTGAAAAGAAAAGTGAAAGAAGTCATGTACTGGCATTTACTCACATGCTCAAATATGCTCCAATTCCTTTCACAACCCGAAGCACTGCATGTGAGACTAAGAACTTTGATAGCAAATTCTTTCAAATTTGGAGTACCATTGCCAAACATTTTCCACCAGTTCGCTGAAAAAACAATGTATTTCACTATTTTCATTTGATATTTAAGTTTAACTATTTAACTTTTTTGAAACAAAATATATACTAGGTGTCATTGGTTGGTCTTTATTATTCATTGCTCTAATGGCAAATTCATTGCCAAACAATAACTCTGAGTTCTTATATACCGGCAACTCCTCTATAATAATCTTATCCCTCAGTTCAGGACTTGGAATCAATCTTTGTATGCATGCAAACAATCCATTTGTTACTTCTGTATCCGTCTCAACTTTCGGATTGTGATAGTAAAAATACGGGTTTAAGTAGTATCCCGCTGCATGCAAAGGATGATGAAGCTGATGATCCCATCTACTATCAATAATGTCCAACACATTTTTACATTTCTCTCTATTGTTATCAAAGGGCTTCAGAATTGTTTCTTTTGCTCTATCCATAGCTTCATAAATATAACCCATCACTGGCCTTGTTTCATTGTTAGCAATGCAAAGAACCATCACTAGAGGACACATCACTTTAAGTGTGTATGTCACATTATTCCAAAAAGAAGGCATGAAAACAATATCATTTGCCCTCTTACCCTTAGCATCATTAGCCCACTTACTCTCTACAGTGGATATAGATAAGAGCATTCTCTTTAAAGCCTTTTGTCGTTTGTGGAGGCTTTGCAAAGTGAGAAATGCAGTAGCAAAGCGGGTGACTCCATGTCTTGCCAGCTCCTTATTTTCAGTGCATTCTCTCATCATGTGCAAAACACTTCCATGATTGTAAATGAAGCCAACAAGAGCAATTGCTCTAGAAATAATCTTTCGAACCACCTCAATTTTGCCAATATCCTCTAGCATCAAATCAATGCAATGAGCAGCACATGGAGTCCAAAACAAATTCGGTCTTTTTGTCTGTAAAAGCTTGCCTACAAAAAAATAAAAAGTAAAAGAAGGTCGACGTAAACATATTCATTTATCAGTGAGGAAAAAATGAATGAACATTCACCAATCAAATAAATATTAAATAGTAGAGTTCGTTAACTTTACATACCAGCTAAAACATAATTGCTGCCATTATCTGAAATCACTTGCACAACATTTTTCTCCCCCGCGCGTTCTACAAATCTATCAAGCAACTCATATAGTAGGGTTCCAGTCTTGACATGGGTGGATGCATCCACAGATTTCAAGAACATTGTTCCTTTGGGTGAATTAACCAAAAAGTTGATCAATGCCCTCTGTTTCCTATCAGTCCATCCATCAAACATAATTGAGCAACCATATTTCTCACATTCATCTCTGTTTTCTTTTAACAACTCATTTGTGTAGACAATTTCCTTCTGTAAAAGAGGTACCCTCAATTCATGATAACTTGGTGGTTTCAAATTCGGCCCATACTGACCTATGGTTTCAATCATTTCCTTGAAGCTATCTAAATGGGTAGCATTGAAAGAAATCGCAGCTTGATACATGAAACGGGCTATCTTTTGAACTGTTCGATTTCTAAGCTCGTTGTCACATGCATCATTTATGCTTGTTTGCCTCAATTTCCCACCTTTGGTTTTCTTCTTCGTAATAAAGAGGTCCATTGGCCCTTTAACACTACCATTCTCAATCTCCTCTGTCGAAGTCCAATTTTGCTTTTTTACTTTCTTTAGAACTTAGTTGTACTACCTGTGCATCTTCTTCATCTTCATCGACATCAAGAAAGCAAAAATCTTGCTTCATTCCACCACAAGCTCGCAACGTTTGTTTCTTCTTTTCATTCATATAGTTCAACAGTTCATCACAGACACTTTGTGGGCATTCTTTGCATTTTCTAACATTTTTTGAATTTCCAGCAATATGTTGTTTGGCTCGAAAAATTCCTCCATTGGAAGTGAACCCACAAAACCTACATGTCACACTATTAGAATCTTTCGGGTTTTTCAAATAACAATGCTTCCAATCAAGGCCTCTTTTATTATCATCGTCTGATTGTGTGTTTTGATTTTCTGATTGCTGTTGAGAAGTCATACCTAATTGACAAGAACAACTTAACAAGGGGACCGATTAATATTGATAAGAACAAAACTTAACAAGGGAGTCGATTAGTAATATACTAATAATATATGATAGTAAATAAGTATTGGACAATTTGGATAGGATCAAAGGAACTTACATCTTGCAGGCAGCCTGCATGAAACTTCAGAGTATGAGGAAAAATTCCACGAGCAGAGGAGAAACTATGGGAAAACGTCGCTGAAGCGCCGCTGAAGCAGTGAAGCTTCGAATCAATTTCAAAGGAAATAGGGAAGAGGAGACGTACTGTCGTGCATGTAGAGAATTTGTATCACCTCTTGTCCATAGAGAAGAGGAAATTAATCATGAGTTGGACTTCTATGGGCTTTGGGTGATTAGATCATTTAAAAAAAAAAACCCTCGTACCCTAGTGGAAAGGCATCGCCTTTCCACCGCTTTGCGCCTCAAGCAAAGGGAGACAAAGGCGCAGCAGGCGCTTGCCTGGCCATCCTCGACACCCGATGGTTCCCTGAGGCGATGTAGCCTCGCCCAATGCCTGAGGCGCGCCTCATGCTCGCCTTTGACAACTTTGGTTCAGAATCAGTCTTATGTTCATAGAAAACATTGCTTCCTCTGAATATAATCAAATAATACATAAACAAATACGGAAAAACCATCAACCATTTTATATCGAGAATTATATTCCAACAGTCATATTACATGAGAAATTAAAGTAAAATTAGAATTCTAACGCACACTTCCCACTGAATTTTTCACGCGGAATGAAGTTCCACACATCTAACACAGCTGGGCACACAAAAAGGAAAAGAAAAGAAAAGAAATAAAATAAACGGCAACTCTTTTAATGAAAATGTTAAAGTGTGGCACTTAATCACTAAACATATATAGCCAGATATACGAAAGACCCTCTGATCAACAAAAAAATGAGTCAAGAGTCCAACGCCGGTGGATTGGACGAAGAACAAAGGTACCAAGGAGTACCATTAGATTAGTCTTGAAAATATAACTTACACCTCGCCTGATTGAAATTTTGGTCAGTTCATGCTGATGCTAAGCTTGGACAAAGTCTCTGATCCTCTAGATTGTTTTAGATCCTCCTGTTCCAAGAAATAGGTACAGAATTTCAGCAGGAGATGCATGTACCCTCCAATAGGATATAAATAAGAAAAGAAACTAACCAAGATAGTTCTGTTCTCAGTTTCCATTCCCTCGCACAACTTCTTGAGATTTTGAAGTTCTAATCTGAGGGCACTGTTTTCATTGCTCAAATCGGTCACTTTCCTTTCCAATTCTTCACATTCTTGCTGGTAAAAAACAGAAAAAAAAGTACTCTCAATTTGGTTGCTGATATTTTTTCAATAAAACTAGTCCAGATGAATATTAAACATACAAATAAGATAGAAAAACAAGTGTGTGCATTTTTCTACTAAAAATGTTAAAGCATACCACGATGCATGCTAATGAAATCCTAAAAGAAGCGGTAAAATATGAGAACTACCAAATGGTGAGATAAGCGGAAAATTGTAAGCAATATCCTATTGTTAATGATACTTTGGAAGAATCGAACATAATCAGAGCCTGAAAATGAGTGATTGTTGTCATGGAACAAATTTGCAACAAAAGAAGCCAAATGTAGCAACTAGTTGGAGTAGCCAATGTGGCCGATATTTTCCATTCTCTCCATTATCCCTAAGACATTTGATGGCCATCTTTGAACGTTCCCATTTTTATCATTTAAACATAAGCCAGGACTTCACCTCATTTTCCCTAGCTTTTCATTTATTTTTTTCTCGTTGTAACTTCACACATGCATTTCTATTTTTATGTTGGATCGATTAATGTTTTAGTTACTATTTCTTTTTATGTCTTATATACCATATGTCTTTACTTTTTAACACTTGGAAAGAATAATTTGTCATGCATGTTCATAGGATTTTTTTTTGTCCTTTTAGCACAAGTGATAGGATAGAAGAAGATCACAAATAGAATACCAAATAACATCAGATAATAATAAACTAACTAGGCCATTTAGGTAGATTCTTTTCCAACAAAAAAGCACCTTCCAAACCATATGGACTACCAGGCATTGTAATTGATTGCACATTCATAGATGCACTCTATACAAACGGATCAAATTAAAAGAATCGGAATGTGTAAGGTTTAAACTAGAAAGTTGGGACAATAAATCAATTTATGATTTATGCATATAAGGTCACCTGTATGATAGTTAATTTCCCATGCATAGTCCCATATCCGAACAGTTCTTATGGCACAAATGCCACCTTAATCTTCTTCAATTTGTAATGTAAAAGATTAAGTTCTGAAATTATTGAATTTATCTTTTATGAATATTATTAGTGATATAGTAAGATCAATGTAGGGGTAAGCCTCATGTAGCGAATCCCAAATAGTTGAAATAAACACAACATGATGATCATAATATCCAGTTCAAAAATTATAAAATTTGTATTTGGAATTTTAGTTTCTACACGTATAAAAATAATACTCTCATATTGTAAAGAAACTGAGAACAGAGAAAGTCCTACAAGTACCATAGCATTTATATAAAATAAATGCAAGGTGTATAACAATGAAGGAAAGTTTCATAAACAGTTCTAGAACAAGAAAATTAGAAAAAGACCCCATCTGTCTGGAACTGTGATTAGCTGGTGTCACCTATAAATAAGTTTGAAAACACAAGACTGACATATTAAAACAACCATCACATCTGAACGAAAGATGTGAGAAGAGATGCATCAATAAAGCCATGAACAACAGATACTGTGCAGGTAATTATTTGAATCTCCATGATAGCAATATTAGCCATATAATTATGTTTTCTTATGATTTTAAGAAGCAAGGGAACCCTTATAAAACTTAAAATTAAAGATGGACCAGTTTAGATCATTAAACTATATTCACAAAAAGATATCCTTCTCTTAATTGATCATCACCTTTAGCAGCTGAGAGCACATTAAAGCAATCCAGATCATTGCACTTTCAAGTCTAGTTATGCACATAATATCAAATTAAGTGATACATCATGTTATATTTTCAAACTTAACAATATCTAAAAGGCTAGTTAATTGGACATAGTGTTAATTTCTGATTAAGCAAATCAATTCTACAAACCTCCATTCCTTTTTAGCACAAATTTAAAGCAAGATATAACAGGGTACCGATAAGCTGAAGAAAATGAACTAAAAAGAAGAAAACTGAGAAGTGCCTTACGCCATAATGTAACAAAGCCAATGTTTCAGTAATCTAAAATTAAAAAAAAAAACCTGCTTCCTCATCCTTGATCTTCTAGCAGATTCTCTGTTAGATTGTTTTCGTTTCTCCCTCCTCTGATCACGTTCATCCTGCAAAATTATTAATATTATTATTTTAAAAGGAAAAGAAAGAAATGAGAAACTTAGATCATGGTTCATCATGCATGTCCTCCTGACATCATACCAATATTGCTCCTGAATTTGTCCCATTAGGCCTAGCATACATGGGGACAGATCCAGCAAGGGAAGAACCCAACAAGTCCATCTCAGTATTCATATTATTTTGAGAACCAGGAAGTGCTGCTCTTCCTGGGGCAGAGACTTGTAGTTTTTTGGCAGTTCGCACCCTTCCACTATAAGATGATTGACCGCTAACGCCATTATGTTCATCATTGCTAAGGGAACGAGAGGTTCCTCCTGAGCAAAACGGTAGAATGAATATGACCAGAAAATTTCAAATTGACCAAGAGATTAATCATTTTTCATATAAAAGATTTACCTTTTGCAACTACAATTTCATGATCTCTCTTTCCAGTCGAGTAATGTACCTAAATAACCAAGAATACTGTGTTAACTAAATTTGAAAAGATTTCTTGTGTTTTTTTTAACAAACAAGAGACTGAGCAGTAACAGCATCAATACTGGTCCCAAAATACAATGGTTTCAACAACACAAAGGTAGATGAGGCACAGACGAATGCCAAAAAGAAAAGAAAAGAAAAATATAGCTCCATCATCTAACCATAAATTGAAGGATTTCATTTTTCTTAAGACTTCCAAAGAAGTGCAAATGGCAGGAACAACTGCAACAAGTAACATAACAAAACCTGAGAAGCAAGGGAAAATGCCCTTGCTTACCTTTGGTTGGCCATCGTCTCCTACAGTATCAGACGACCCCTCTGTTTCGGTATGATCACTGCAGAAGAACAATATCAACAGAAAATTCAACAAGAACGAACAACTTCCATTTATCCATGCCGCAAAGCCAACCTGTGCGAGGCATCCTCCCCAACACTGGAGGCTCCTTTACCGTTATTCTCTCTATTCCTTCGAGATTCCCCTCCAGAAGCTTCCTTGCTTGCTGGATGCTGCTCCTTCAGCTCCGAGGGTCTCCCTTCAGTTTCAGTCGTACGGTAAGCTATGCCCTAGGCAATTACCCACTCACAAACATTATTTGTCTACAATCAAAACCCCAAATCGAAGCTAATTTTTTTTTAAAAAAAAAAACTTGAAGCAAAGGAAAACTAAAAAGATGAATATAATATTTATCTACCACGTTCATCTGCGGTTGAGCATAAAATCCTCCATGGGGGTAGAACGAAGCGTACGGGATCGGACTTCCAAAGGGTGGCGGAATCACTTGCTGGTAGATTCAATTACGAAAAAAAACCATCAACAGAAACCAAAAAGGGGTAAAAAGATCCAGTTTCTTTTAACTCCGATGCAAGCTTTTTCCAATCCCACCAGGAGGAATTTTACAAACCTGAGGTCCCCAGACCATCGGCTGCCCCGCGGCGATCGGAGAAGCGGAATAGAAGGCCTGGGGCATCACGGCCGGGACTCCGTGCCCGTAGAAGGCGTGCATGGGGTGGACGGCGGTCAACGGCGTCGGTTGCGGTTCTAGTGGGCCCTTGGAGGGGGCTTCCGGCGACAATTTGGCGGTGGCGGTCTTCTCCTTGTGGGAACCCATCCGATTTCGCCACAAGTGGAAGCAGCGGCGTAGGACACGGGAGGAGGAGGAGGTGGAGAGGGCGAGAATGAGATGGCAAGCGGAACTCGATCGATTCGGCCACGGAGAGAGATCTGAGCGCTAGGGTTTTATTACCAGCGAGGATTGGATCCGACGCGGCGCTGGGAGAGGAAAAAGGAGCCATCCGACCACGCACATACTTGCACGCGCGAAAGTTACGCGATGAATTTTCATTGGTAGCCTAGAAATGGGACCCGGAGACTGTATCCGTTATCGTAAGGCGGAGCCCTCCAGCGAACGCGTCTCCCGGGTTGATAAGGAATTTATTGAAGAAAACTAGATCGTGGGAAGTGATGAGGTGGCAGCGCGTGAGAGATTGGATTTTCATTCAGCAACGTGCTTAATGGGCTGAAACACTGAATCATGGGCCTATTGCCTTTTGCTTACGAGAAAAACTTTAGTTTTTAGCCCAAACTTTAATTAATCGTCCAAAATGTTCCCAATACTTTCACTATTTGTCTTTCTTTTATAAGTATTGTTTTAAAAATATCTTTATAACTTATTATTGGTAGGGGTTACCCTTATAATTATTTATGGTTTTTTTTATAAAAGAATAAAGGGGCTGAGAGATACTTTATATTCTTTGTAAATATAAAGTATATCAAAAAATTAAAAGAAAATTATATAAAATATTAAGCTGAATATAAGATGAGAGTATGGAAAAAAAATGAGGATGTTAAAATATATATGAACATTATAATAAAAAAAAGAATATTATCGGGGGACTGACCATCTAAGTTTTTGCTCCAATAATATCAAATTATATATGTCAACCATAGAACTATGATTATTGAATAATTTTATTCTTCATTGGCTACCTAAGAAATTATTCATATGATTCTCTTAGTTTTCTCAAAAAATAAATAAATAAATAAATAAATAAATAAATAATATATTCTTTTCAATTTATTTGTTACTTACTTGCGAAGGTATTATTAAAAAGGATTACCGGCCCACGAAGGCCCATTTTTAGGACAAACCGAAGATAAAGGAACCAGACGAAGAAAAGGGGCGAAGTGGTTGAAGAAGCTACTGATGGATCTACAGCTGGAGGAGCTGCAATCCTTGTCGGCGGCGGACGTGCTCCGGGAATCGGTGGCGGTACCGCGCGCCGCCCCGCGCACCTTCGCCGCCCTCACCCTTACCCTCGTCTTCCCCTTCTCCTTCGCGGTCCTCGCTCACTCCCTCTTCACCCACCCCCTCCTCCTCCACCTCCGCCACAACCCCTCCTCCGCCGCCGCCGACTGGATCCTCCTCCTCCTATACCTCTTCCTCTATCTCCTCTTCCTCTTCACCTTCTCTCTGCTCTCCACCGCTGCAGTCGTCTTCACCGTCGCCTCCCTCTACGCTGCCAAGCCCGTTTCCTTCGCCTCCTCCCTCTCCGCCGTCCGCCCCATCTTCCCTCGCCTCTTCCGCACCTTCCTATGGGTCGCCCTCCTCATGCTCGTCTACAATCTCGCACTCGTCCTCGCCCTCCTCCCTCTTCTCCTCGCCCCCTCCTCCCCCCTGGTTATCATCCTCATCGCCCTCGTCCTCCTCGTATTCCTCGCCGCCCACGTCTACATCTCCGCACTGTGGCACCTCGCCAGCGTCGTCTCCGTCCTCGAGCCCCTCTGCGGCCTCGCGGCCATGGCCAAGAGCCGCGACCTCCTCCGCGGCCGTGTCCGCATGGCGGCCGTCCTTGTCGTCGCCTACCTCACCGCGTGCGGTCTGGTCGGAATTATCTTCCGTGCTGTCGTTGTGAAGGGCCCCCGCGAGGAGGGCAGCCTTGGCGTCACTAGCGTCTCCACCAAGGTTCTTATCGGCGGCGCCCTTGTGGCCGTGCTTGTTGTTGTGAACCTCGTCGGCCTGCTCGTGCAGAGCGTCTTCTACTATGTCTGCAAGAGTTACCACCACCAGCAGATCGACAAGAGTGCCCTGTATGACCACTTGGGCGAGTATCTCGGTGAGTACGTGCCGCTCAAAAGCTCCATCCAATTGGAAAACCTGTGAAAACCAGATGAGTTGCTATGTACTTTTAATCTTCATCTTTCTCATTCCATCGTTTTGCCTGTTCTCACTCTTGAAAAATAATGTAGAGACATGGTATTCCTGATAATGTATCTATTGGGTTGCTATTTAACTTCTAGCTGTAAATTTCTTATCGTCCATAGATTTTTCTAGTTGTTTTCTACTGAGAATGTCCATTTAGCAATGTTTCTGTACTTATCTGATTGATACCTTCACTCAGCAATTCAATGCGACATTCTACTGCTAATTCTTTAAGCTCTCTTAGTTCAATGATGTTAATGAGACATGTTCAATCTCTGGAGGCATTCTCTTGACTCAGGCCAAGCAATTTTTTCCATTGTGCTCTTTTACGGATTTACTTGTTTTTTAGTTTGCTGAAGGTCTGACATTTTCCATGATTTGACAGTTTATCTGAGGTGCTATCCACTTGAGAAACATTATTATTAATTTATTGAGGTTGCTTTCATGCTCTTGATTCTTTTCTTCAATATCCATTTTGCAACTCCAAATTGGATGCTGTCGTAAGTCTTGGATCACAGATTAGTTATTTCAAACATATCAATCTACTAAAAAAAGTTCCCTGTTGACACTGTTGTTTCCCTCTCTAAACTATTGGTTGATCAATATGGTCAAAATGCCAACGAGTTATATAACTCGTTCGTATAGTATAAACTCATCATGGCGCTTGGTTCTTGCCATCCAAAATGGGCTTCTTATTGCATACTTCAAGTTTGCTGTTTGACATTTCAACCTGAAACACACTAGTCCTTGCTGAAAAGTGAACCTGAACTAGGTCTCAAACCATTTTGTCCAAGTAATATAAATGTCTGAACCTAACTGGAATTCAACAATCGAACTTGACTTTTGCTGGTCTAGAGGGGTTGAGAATGAGTCATGATCAACTTTGCTAAGTTGACACCATGCCATTAAGATTACTTAGTTTACTCATGATGAATACTTTAAACTAGGGTTAATTAGTAAGTATATGTCTCTCAACCTTAATCATTTTTAATAAATTTATTTTCATCTTTCAGTAATCAATTTAAACTTCTATCAATTCTATCTATGCTGAATTTATTTTTCATTTATTATTAAATCTTGACATAATACCTTAAAATGCAATAAACTCTATCAATATAAAAATTTGAAATAACTTTTTTTTATAAAGAGATTAAAGACAAAATGGGAGTGGTAAATGAAATTTACCTTTTAAATATAACATTTAACATTTTTAATGTCACTTTTTAATTCTTTTAAATAAACATTAATATTTTAAAAACATTGGCACATACAAGACTACTGATACAACCTTTTGTATATATGATCTCAATGAAGAGAGAGATTGAGCCAGAGAGCACTCATACCTGTTGTCTTCAATAATCGATTCAGATCTAGATGGATCTTTCCTGTTTCTAATTTTATCCTTAATCTCACACGCGAGACACAGCTGAGTGAATGATAATGACCGAATTAAAGACTAATTGTTGGATGCTTCACAGTGTCATCCACTAAGATTGATGAACTCCTTCCTTGAAATTGAATTAACTTTGATATGAGCTTTACTCTTCACTACATCTTCATGCCATCAACAAGGTTCCACAGGTGAAAGTTCTTTGGAAGCAAAGCAGAGGGAGAGATGCAAGGAAGAACAGCACAGGGTTTGATAAGGAGAGCTGATGGAGTCAGCAACGTTGGGTTGTGGAGTACTTGTGGATGGAAGTTTGATGGAGAATCGTCACAAGGTAACATTTTTGTGCATAGGGAGAGCTGATGACTCCAGTATTTGTGCACCAGGTAACATTTTTGAAGTCACAAACTTACATTAAATGTTGTGTTAAAGTTGGGAATTAAAAAGTTTTATCCATCAACGGCATCTCCAATGCAAGATTTTTAAAGAGGTTTGAAAAATGAAAAAGTTGAATAAAAAAGTTTTAACTATTGTGGATGCTTAAGATTTGAGTTTTGTATTTTAAGAGTCGTAGTGAAATTTCAAAGCTGTGTTTTTCTTTGAAATTTATGTAATATGCATGTAGTCATGCAATTATATGTTATTAATTAGACCACTTAAAAATTATTTAGAACTTTTTAGAACTCTAACTATTGGAGTTGTTTTAATAGGTTTTTAGAATGTTGATGTGACATATTGGAATCATAAAAAAAAGTTTAACTTTAACCATTGAAAATGCTTTAAGCTTTATAATTGTGTAGGAGAGGTTTGAGATTTTTAATTGAAGAGGAGGTTTGAGTTTTCAAATTTTTTTTTTTTTTCTCTTAAAGATGGAGCTAGTAATTAATGTACATTAACTCTTTCCAAATAATTAAAAAATAAATTATTTGATAAACCATTTAATTATAATATTTTATTTCATAAATAGTTAGATAAGTTAAAAAAATATACAAATAATTATAATTAAATTAAATTTATAAGTAAATTAAATATTAAATAAAAATTATAAATTAAATTAAATTAAAAAGCATAAATAAATTAATTTATTAATTATAAATTATAATTAAATTAAAGATCATAATTAATTAAAATATCAAATGAAAATTATATAAAGATATTAAATAAAAAATAATAAATAAAAATATGTGATTTATAAAGTAGGACACAAAAAATTATAGGGAGGTTTTTAATTGTGAAGAGGATAATAGATTTTTATACTTGTGATATGGTATTGATGTGGCATATTGAAAATTATAAAAAACTTATTGAAAGAGTTAACCATTAAAGATGTCTTAAGAGATTTTTATACTAATGATGTGGTATTGATGTGACATATTGGGAACTATAAAAAAAATTTATTGAGAAATTTAACTATTAGAGATGTCTTTATATGACTATATTCATATGAACTAAAAAATTACTATTTTAATTAAATTTTCTTTCGATTTGAGGATGTCAAATTTCAAGGCACAGCTATTTGTGTCTCATAAATCCAAGATTTTTATTATATTTTTATTGAATCATCATTTATATTTAAATAAATTTATTTTATTTTATTATTGTTAATTAATTAATTTTTTTTAGTTTGATATCATATTTGTTATAGTTTGATTATTTTATTATTGTTAATTAATTTTTTTTTTTAGTTTGATATCGTATTTGTTATAGTTTACTTTATATCACTCAATTTAAGTAAATGTTTATCTCCAAGTATGTCAAAATGTACTTTTGGAACTGGGCATTAACTCAGAATAGATTTTTTGAGGATCTAATTGGCTTGTGTCCAAAATTTAAGATTTCTAATTTTAATAAGGTTGTAACGTGCGTATTTACAAGGCGGAAGATGATTTTACAATCATTTTGCACCTTTAAACTTGTCAATGACTATCATGAGATTTGCAAATTAATTTGTGAATCAATTTATGACAAAATTTGAGAGGCTATGCGTTTTTTAGATTCTTAGCTTTAACATGAGCTTTGAGAGCTTCTAACTCTAAAATGTTAAAATCATAAATTTATTGGGCACAAGTTGATTTATAAATTCGCTTACAACTTCTAAACTTAACATTATGTTGGCACATAATGGTCTCAAAGTGGTTTTCAATTCAGTTTGTCGCCAAATTTTAGTTGCAAATTTGAAAAGACATAAATTTTTTATAGTGTTTTTGAATTTAAAATCAGTCAAGACTAAAAAACAATCAAAATAATCTATAATTTACGAGGCATAAATTGATTTATAAACTAGCATATCTTATAAATAACGGATGAACAATCAAATAATATTTCATGTACTTGTTTAAACTACACTTTGTCATTGCACCATTCACCCTTCAAATATGTTGAAGTCTTCATGTTTTCTTGTCTTGATGCCCATATTGTTTTGACCTTAAAGTTTTCTATTGTCTCACGATAAGATCATCATGTAGGAAATGGGAACGTGGGACATGTCTATATTCTCCACTATTTTTAATGAAAAAGTCCATTATACTCTTGGATTATTTCCCTTTATAAGGGGTGCACCCAAGGATCATGAGGAATGATTCACGGTGTAGAGAAACAGATGAGAGAGTGAGAAAAACATCTGAGACGGTGAGATTTGGTTCATGGAATTGTGGAGAGCTTTCCGATCATGTGATCGCTCGTCCGATAGCAAGACCAATCGTTGCCAATTGTAGATATGTGGGAGATCATTGTAAGCGTTCACCGTTTTAATTCGTTTTGATTCATATATTTAGAATATCAACAATGGTATCAGAGCGTATATTAGTTCTACATGCATGACAAATTTCTTGTTTAAAATCATTGTCGATTTCTATTGGAGTATGTTGCCTGCTGTCAACACAGGGCAAGATCGCGTGCATGTCGTGATTTGCCCCAATGGCCTACGCCGTAAGCTTTGATGGAACGGAGTTTTTGTTGTCTCCGATGGTTGTCAACAATAAGGTCACAGGGAGACCTGTGACGGGGTTGCAGGTCGGCAATCGAGGCATTCGCCAACGTTAGCATCGCTGCCGAGTAGATCGTGATTTCCATCAGAGCCGGACTCAGGCCGCATGGATATGCGAGCGAAGGAATTTTGTGGCTGGCGATGGCATCCTCGATGGCCGGCGATGCGTTGGTGGCTGGGACGGTCAAATCAAGCTCCTGTGACCTCGTTGTGTTAAAAATGACTAGATTCTAGTGCTGGAAAGGACCGGCAACCACCTTGTAAGGTCGGCAGAAGGCTGACAAGGCTAGCGACCGAGTCCGTTGCGATTGCAATCGAGTCCGTCGTGGTTGCTTAGCGTGCGGCGGGCATCGTGTAGAAAACGGCGAAACGCGTGAAATGGTGAAGCACGATGAAGGAAAAGTTTGATTTTAGAAAATCAAATAGAAAAAACGTTTCATTACTACATGCATTCGAAATGAAATGAAGAAACATAATTATGCTTTTTGTCTTAATTAAGTAAAGCATATTTTTTTTTTGCCAACTAATGCATTAGTAGCATTAATTTTTGCATTCAGTAATTAATTGTCAAATGGATTTAATTAATGGACTAGATCAGTTTGGTCCAGTTAGACACGGTTCAGATTTAAACCATTAATTAGTTTATTTGAACCAATATGATCCAAACTCGAATAATTTTAGGTTAATTAATTGGGTTTAGACCCAATATAATTAAATGATTAGATTTCTTATAATTGGTCAGATTTAAACCAATGAGCATTGATTTGATCAAACGGACCTGAGTTTGATCAATAAATCTAAAATTAACTGAAATGAACTTATATCAAATAGTAATAAAATATAGATACAAAGATCTCTATCCAATTAGATCAGTTATAATTGTGGATAATGGACCAAGCTTAGAATTTAGATTCTTAATCAACTGATCCAATGGGTCAGTCGACTTAGACTCCTGAAAATCGAGAAGATTTGTTTTTCTTAATTTATTATGTTAGCACTATGCCTCTATCAATTAAATTAAGCCGGTTTTGTACTGGTTAGTCGGTTTTGTACTGACTTATTTAATTTTAATTTTTCAGGTGGTACGAACGATTACCACATTGACTCGTCGCGAAGTGCGACAAAAATAGCTCAAGGAGGAAATTCAGAAGATAGAGTATAACTCTACTTGTGGAGTCGATGGACACGTTGGACGGTTTGATGATCTATTTTGGAAACTTGAGCGAGAAGAGTTTCCAGTTTTGAACAGTTATAGGATTTGGGTTTTGATGCGTTCATTGCCAGAAAATCCTAGGATGATAGCAGACTATGTTTGGGGGTGTCATCAAGGGTGCATCACATATTCAGTATTATGTGAGAAATTGCTTCACCATATGGCTGAAAAGGATCCTAAAGAGTTCAAAGAGGGCCCGGAAATGATCGAGGAGAATCCAGAGATAGATCTGATTGTGGATCTAATAGAGAATCCTGAAGCTATCTTGCTTGAGATTACCCCAAATGAGTTCAGGCTAAAAGGGATAATATTGGTCATTGTACTAGTGTCTGTCCTAGTGAGAGTAGTAGTAGCCTATCTAGTTTACTAGAGTTCTGTTCTTGTTATTTTCATTACGTGTGAACAATATTAGTCTATTTCATTTATTACATTTAGTTATATATTAATAATATGCAGCATAATTTCATGTTAATGATATGCTCATTTATTTATGCTGTTTACTCGACATGATGCATGATAGTCTATTTTTATTAAATGATCAGTTTATTTAATTAAAGTAATCATGATTTATTAAATAATCAGTTCATTTAATTAAAGAAATTATAATATTATAGATGATTAGTTCTTTTTTTGGGATGTATATAATAGAATTGATCAATATTGATTTGATTGGTCATATGAATGATGAGTGAAAACACTGTTGTCACTTGATTTTGTAAACCAACGCAAATTAATATTGAGTCAATCATAAATTGCATGCATATGAATTACACTGAATACAAAATAATGTATTTATTTATGATAGATTATGACAACCAAAAACATTACAACTGAACTCAACAAGGGTGAAAAATTTAATAGAGATAACTATAAGATCCGGCACTTCAAGATACAGTATGTACTTGAGGAATAAGAAGTTCTAGAGGCTGTAAATCAGGTTATGGTAGAACCTATAGATGGTCCCACTACACAACACATACGAGATCTTGATGCCTATAAGGCATGGAAGAAAAATGACTCCACTTCAAAGGGCATATTGATTTGATCAATGGTAAACGACTTAGCTTTTGAATATGAGTCGTATCTTTCGACTCATACAGTTTGGGTAGCCCTTAAAGAAACATATAGTGGAGTAAATCTGAGTAAGCTTTGATAACTGACAATCAAGTAGAGCCGTCAATTTGGGTTAGGTCCGTCGGGTTGGCCCGCCCCGCCAAACAATTTAAGTGGGTTGGGTTGGAATTTTATCAACCCAAGTCCGCCGTGGGCCGACCCGCCTAGGCCCGCGACCCGCGCGGGTCGGCCCGCTCGGGCTTGGGTTGGCCCGTGGGTTGAAAAACACATGTAAGATAAGTTTTAGGCCAATTTATTATCTTTCTTTGTTATAATTTTGAAATAAAAATAGTACTTTTCATCCAACATAAGTACTCGTTTGTGTTCATTTATATTTAAAATACATGTTTATGTATACATTTAATTGTAGAAAACTTTTTCGAAGTAAATTATTGAAGATATGAAATATTTTTTAATTTTTTTAAAATTTTTTTACGGGCCCGTGGGTTGGCCCGCCAAACCCGCAACCCGCCTTAGAATGTGTTGGGTTGGAAATTTCCCAACCCGCCAAGTTGACGGGTTGACCTGCCCCGCCCCGCCAAATGGTTAGCCCGCCGTGGGCCGACTCGCCTTGCCACGGGTTGGCCCGTCTGACAGCTCTATAATCAAGTTTGACAGCTACAAGAAGCGTCCGAATGTATCAATGGTTCAACACCTCAGGGAGATGTCGAACATGATTCGGGAGCTTAAAACTACTGGTCATGAGTTGACCGATGAGCAACAAGTTCAAGCAATTATTCATTCACTTCTAGATTCTTGGGGGACCATGAAGTAGACCCTAACTCACATTGAGAGTATCAAGACTTTCACTGACGTCTCACACCATGTAGAATTGGAGGCGGAGAGAGTTGAATCAGCAAGGATTTCTAGACAAGCCTATGTGGCTGTAGGTTCTGCTAGATCATCTGGATCCATGAAAAAAAAATGGTTCAAGAAAGGGAAGGGAAAGAAGAGAGAAGCTACTGCTATGGGGCAGGGCCCAATCAAGAAGATAGTAAAGAAGACTGGAAAGAAACCTAAAAATAAGTTGACTTGTTTTAACTGTGGCAAGAAGAGTCACTTCACTCGGGAGTGCACTAAGCTGAAAAAGGTAAATCCAAGTGTGTCTTCTTTTCCTAAGCATTTTGTTGCTAGTTCAGTGTTGTTAGCTGATTTTTATCTTTTGTGGATTATAGATTCGAGAGCAACCAATCATGTAACTCAGGAACGAGTTATATTTGTTGAGTACCGTCGGATACCAGCTGACAACAAGTGGATCTATGTGGGAAACAATGCAAGAGTTGAAGTTAAAGGAGTCGACACTTGCAAACTCAACCTTCGTGGTGGTAGTGTTTTGTTTCTACATGATGCCATGTATGCTCCTGAAATTCGACAGAATCTTGTTTCTGTTACGTGTCTTCTTGATTTAGGGTATTGTATTAATTTTTATAGTCGATGTGTTGAACTTAAGATTGACTCAGTGTCAATCGAACATGGTTTTTTAACAAATGGTTTTATGGTTCTTGATGTAGAACTAAATGTCAATTATGCTATTGATGGTTGTTTTTCAAACATTGCTCTAACTAGTGATGCAGATATAATTGATGAGATTTGACATGCTAGATTAGGATACATAGGACAAGAGCGTATGAATTGGCTGACTAGAGAGGGTCTAATGGGCACTCGAGCTAAGATTCATTTGTCCATATGTGAGTATTGTCTTGCTGGAAAAGCAACTAGGAAACCATTTGGTAAGGCTATTAGATCTGAATCAATATTACAGTTAATTCATTCGAATATTTGTGATCCAATGAATGTGAAGGCTAGACATGGAGCTTCCTATTTTATTACATTTATTGATGATTTCTCTCAGTTCGGTCATGTGTATTTGATTTCTCACAAATCTGAAATATTGGATTGTTTCATTCGTTATATGAACGAAGTTGAGAATCAAACAAAACGTAAAGTTAAAGACTTTACGTACTGACCGTGGAGGGGAATATTTGTATGATATGTTCAAGACAATATGCAATGATAGAGGAATTATAAGATAGCTGACAATCCATGGAACTTCACAACAAAATGGGGTAGCTGAAAGAAGAAATAAGACTCTTCTTGAAATGGTTAAGTCTATGATGGCGCAGGATAATTTGCCAATCTCTTATTGGGGAGATACATTATTAACTGTAACCTATATACTTAACAAAGTGCCTTCAAAGTCAGTTCCATCTACCCCATATGAACGTTGGACAAGCAGAAAACCAGATTTGAGTAATCTGAGACCCTGGGGGTCAGCTGCTTATGTTCATGATAGTTCTCACAAGTATGGAAAATTGGAACATAAGGGTAATAAATGTATCTTTATAAGATATCATGAGACCTCCAAAGGTTATATTTTTATAGGTGAGCAACTAGATGGAATCATCTCTGAAATAGACTTGAGAGATGCGACTTTTCTCGAAATAGAGTTCCCAATCATAGGTGATGTTGATAAAAATATTCCTCTATTTGAGGAGGATGAAATATTATCAACAAGAAATGTGTCAAAAGGGATACCCGAGTCTAGTCAACCGAGCGGGAGTGATATGCCGAGTCATGAGTTGACTTCTCAACAGCCTAACTTACGAAGAAGTGTTCGTAAGATCAAACCTAAGAAGAGGTTTGATATTGAGAATGAGGCATTGGTTACACTTCCAATTGACGACGATGAACCTCAATCCATTGAGGACGCATTGGGATTTAGAGCTAGAGAAAAATGGAAAGCTACAATGGTTGAAGATATGGAGTCCATGATTCAGAATCATGTTTAGGATTTAGTCGATCTTCCTCCAGGATGAAGGGCTATTGGGAATAAGTGGATTCTCAAAATAAAGAGGAAAACTAATGGATCGATTAACAGATACAAAGCTCGTTTAGTTGTAAAAGGATATATCCAAATGGAGGGTATTGACTTTGAAGAGACATTTTCTCCCGTAGTGAAATTTGTGTCAATACAAGTTATTTTGGCCTTTGTAGCACATTATGACTTGGAATTACATCAAATGGATGTAAAAATCGCTTTCCTTAACGGTGATCTTAACGAAGAAATCTATATGGTTCAACTAGAAGATTTCAATGCTGAAGGTCAAGAGCAGAAAGTATATAGATTTAGAAACTATATATATGGGCTAAAGCAAGTATCAAGATAATGGAACATAAGATTTAACGAAATCATTTTATCTTCTGGTTTCGAGATGATCAATGAGGATCATTGTGTTTTCCTGAAAAGGGAAAAAGGAAAGTATGTCATTTTATTATTATATGTTGATGATATACTGATAGCTGAAATGACATAGGATATGTGAATGAAGTCAAGAAGTGGATGTCATCACAATTTGATACAACGGATATGGGAGAAGCTGAATACATCTTAGGAGTGAAGATCATAAGAGATTGTCCTAAAAGACTTTTGGGTTTGTCGCAAGAGTTTTATATAAATAAGATGTTACATCATTTCAGCATGTCAAATTACAACGTAGAACATACACCTATTGTGAAAGGTATTATTTTGAGCAAGAGTATGTGCCCTAAAACTCCAGAGAAAATAGTTGAGATGAATAAAAAATCATATGCAGTGCTATTGATAGTTTAATGTACACTATATTGTGTACACGTCCGGATATCAGGTATGTTGTGGGCTTGGTCAGTTGCTTCCAGTCAAACCCAGAACCGAGACATTGGAAGACGGTGAAAAGTATATTCAAATATCTGAAGGCGACAACAGATTATTGTCTCTATTTCAAGAATCAGATATGAGTCTAAAAAGTTATTCAGATGCAGATTGGGTTAGGATATGGATGATAGAAAATTCACATCAGGCTATGCATTCTTGCTGAATGATGGCGCCATCTCTTGGAATAGCAAGAAATAAGCTTGTGTAGCTTTGTCGACTATAGAAGTTGAATATGTGGCATGCTCAATGGCTGTGTAAGAAGCAGTATAGTTGAGAAGATTCCTGAAGCATCTGAAAATTGTTAAGGATAGTGGAAGTCCAATAAATGTCTACTGTGACAGTCAAGCTACAATAGCTTTTTCTAAGGATTCCAAATATCACAGCAAAAGCAAGCATATAGAAATTAAATATAATTTTTTGAGGGATATTGTGGCTAAAAGAAAAGTAATTCTTGAGTATATCCCTACACATGTTATGTTTGCAAATCCTTTTATTAAGCCAATGACTAAAGAGTCATTTAAAGAACATGTAAAATCTTTGGGACTTCGTATAATGTAACAATATTAAAATAACAATCAGACTTTGTGATTTGATTGTGTCATTTGCCATAATTTATTCACTGTATATGTTGTATTTGTTACATTCATATAAGATCTCGGTGAGCATGTTGCCAGGTTGAGATTGGTCCACTTACATGGACAATCATCTCTGTTTGTTAAGTACAAATAGAAGTAAGATCGTTACTTATGGAATGACTTATGTAGTTGAAATTAGAGACAGATCCATAAGTTGACGTCGTCTTGATAATTATATCAAGATGAGATCATTTATGTGTTAATAATGATCGAAATAAATGAAACCACCATTTACTGAACTTGTTGAAAACTAGATTAGAATTCATATGTTGGATTCAGGGTTAGACATTAGATATGTCTAGATCAAAATCTATACAATGTTAAATTTGAAGACAACATGTGTTTTTTTAGTAAGGAGAATAACATCGTAACATGTGATTCATATCACATGTGCTATTGCGACAATAAAGGTAGTAAGAAAATAGATCTCTGTTTCTCTACTATGTGAGACATTTAAGATTATAAGTTAATCTCAGTTTTTTGCCTTAGTGACTATTTAGCTGTTTACTTGAAGTTCTAATCAGTGTCTGCTACTTTAGCATGTATCCTATGGCTATGTATGATTCAGTCTATAGAACATAACTAGGAAAACGACTGATTAGTATGAATAGATTCCAGTTAAAAAAGAAAATTAAACATATTTACATCATTAGATGTTATTCACTGGTGGACCCATTTCTGTTATGTATAGTGATCCTGTACGAATGCTGAATCAACGGATGCTGGGCACGGGGCGCTCTCCGACTGCTGACGTGGATCTTCGACTGGTGGCACGAAGCTCCGGCGAACCTGCACAGAAGTCGGGCCGGGAAGGGGTTCCCAGCGGCGACCCTCCGACGCTCAAGTCAGGCAAGCAAGCAGTGGAAAAAAGTGGCTCCAAAGGTGTTCCACGCGTACCTCCGGCGAAGTATGCGACTCTTTATATAGAGCAGTGAAAGAGCTCCTACATGTCCACCGAGGCGCGTACGTGTCCGCAGCCCACACCTCGGTATGTGTCTGTTAGAAAGCTTACCTGACGCCATACTGCTACAGTCCAATCATGTCTTCGATGGGACAACAGAACACCTCGTTGTCAGACTTGGAGTATGGCCTAGCCATAGGATACCCACCACCGGCCGGGACGTCTGTCCGGCCGGCTGGACGAAGAGCGTCGTCCGGACGGCCCTCATCCCCTGCGCCGGCCGGGCGGCACGCCCATCACGTCCCGCCTGTCATTTGCCTTGATATGCTGGGGAGACTTCCGGGCGGGTGCTACGTAAGGACTGTTAGCAGTATGTCACCTTCTCTTAGGCCTTCCGCTCGGCTCTTAGCTATTGTTTCAACTGAGCGTCGGAACCCCGATCCCTGTCAGGGCGTCTTTTTATTATCGGATGTTCATCGGTCGGCCGGTCGGGAGGCCGACTCATCCATCTCCGATCGGCCGGTCGGTCTGCCCTTCTCTCATGAGTCCGGTCGGCTCACCCTTCTCCGATGGACCACCTGGCCCTTTGACTTTCACGTGGCGTTGACCCCTCGCTATGGGGTCCCGTGTTCTAACCGCCGGATCACTTGCCTTCCCCTCAAGTCTAGTCGAAGGAGGCGAAGTCCGACTGACTAGACTGCCGATCTGACCGAGTAACGATTGATACATTAGTCCGCTCGGCCAGGATCAGGGATGCTCATCCGTTCGGCGGTACTTTGCCCATGCCTTAAGGGGCCCTTGGAATCCATGCCCCAAGTACATTTTATAAAGGAGCCGCTCGGTCATACAATGTTACGGCGGGCCTGACCGAGGTTTACGCAGGAAATCATTCGTCTAGCGGCCTTATAGGCTCCGGTCACCCGTCAAATTTTACCGTCGGAACTAGACTACCTTCCGATCGGTGGGTTTATAGACGTCGATTCGTCTCTTGATTTTTAACGTCGGAGTTCGACGGTCTTCCGCTCAGAGCGTTTATAGACGCCGGCTCGTCTCTCGATATTTAACGTCGGAGCTCGACGGTCTTCCGCTCGGAGCATTTAGAGACGCCGGCTCGTCTCTCGATATTTAACGTCGGAGCTCGACGGTCTTCAGCTCGGACATTTATAGACGCCGGCTCGTCTCTCGATATTTAACGTCGGAGTTCGACGGTCTTCCGCTCGGACGTTTATAGATGCCGGCTCGTCTCTCGATATTTAACGTCGGAGCTCGACGGTCTTCCGCTCGGATGTTTATCGGCTCGTGTCTCGATATTTAACGTCGGAGCTCGGCGGTCTTCCGCTTCGGAGGGTTTATAAACGTCGGCTCGTCTCGATATTTAACGTCGGAGCTCGGCGGTTTTCCGCTCGGGCGTTTATAGGCGCCGCTCTCGATATTTAACGTCGAGGCTCGACGGTCTTCCACTCGGACGTTTATAGATGCCGGCTCGTCTCGATATTTAACGCCGGAGCTCGGCGGTCTTCCGCTCGAGCGTTTATAGACGCCGGCTCTCTCGATATTTAACGTCCGGGCTCTTCCTCTCGGAGGGTTTATAGACGCCGCTCGTCTCTCGATATTTAACGTCGAGCTCGGCGGTCTTCCGCTCGGACGCTTATAGACGCCGGCTCGTCTCGATATTTAACGTCGGAGCTCGACGGTCTTCCGCTCGGACGTTTATAGACGTCGGCTCTTCTCTCGATTTTTAACGCCGGAGCTCGACGGTCTTCCGCTTCGACGTTTATAGACACCGGCTCGTCTCGATATTTAACGTCGGCTCGACGGTCTTCCGCTTCGGCTTTAGACGCCGCTCGTCTCTCGATATTTAACGTCGGAGCTCGGCGGTCTTCCGCTCGGAGGGTTTATACGCCGGCTCGTCTCGATATTTAACGTCGGAGCTCGGCGGTCTTCCGCCGGACGTTTATAGACACCGGCTCGTCTCGATATTTAACGTCGGAGCTCGGCGGTCTTCCGCCGGGCGTTTATAGACGCCGGCTCGTCTCGATATTTAACGTCGGAGCTCGACGGTCTTCCACTCGGACGCTTATAGACGCCGGCTCATCTCGCGTTAACGACGGAGCTCGATGATCTTCCGCCGGAGGGTTTATACGCCGCTCGTCTCTCGATATTTAACGTCGGAGCTCGACGGTCTTCCGCTCGGACGTTTATAGACGCCGGCTCGTCTCTCGATATTTAACGTCGGAGCTCAACGGTCTTCCGCTCGGACGTTTATAGACGTCGGCTCTTCTCTCGATTTTTAACGTCGGAGCTCGACGGTCTTCCGCTCGGACGTTTATAGACGCCGGCTCGTCTCTCGATATTTAACGTCGGAGCTCGATGGTCTTCCGCTCGGAGGGTTTATAGACGCCGGCTCGTCTCTCGATATTTAACGTCGGAGCTCGACGGTCTTCCGCTCGGAGGGTTTATAGACGCCGGCTCGTCTCTCGATATTTAACATCGGAGCTCGACGGTCTTCCGCTCGGACGTTTATAGACGCCGGCTCGTCTCTCGATATTTAACGTCGGAGCTCGACGGTCTTCCGCTCGGACGTTTATAGACGCCGACTCGTCTCTCGATATTTAACGTCGGAGCTCGACGGTCTTCCGCTCGGGCGTTTATAGACGCCGGCTCATCTCTCGATATTTAACGTCGGAGCTCGACGGTCTTCCGTTCGGAGGGTTTATAGACGCCGGCTCGTCTCTCGATATTTAACGTCGGAGCTCGACGGTCTTCCGCTCGGACGTTTATAGACGCCGGCTCGTCTCTCGATATTTAACGTCGGAGCTCGACGGTCTTCCGCTCGGACGTTTATAGACGCCGGCTCGTCTCTCGATATTTAACGTCGGAGCTCGACGGTCTTCCGCTCGGACGTTTATAGACGCCGGCTCATCTCTTGATATTTAACGTCGGAGCTCGACGGTCTTGCGCTCGGACGTTTATAGACGCCGGCTCGTCTCTCGATATTTAACGTCGGAGCTCGACGACCTTTAAGGCTACTTTTAACACAGCCGATCGGCGAAGATATTTGCCCTCTTTATAATTTTGCTTCCTGCATTACAAGGATATAGGCGACCGAAATGTATATAAATTTACATTTAGCGCACCTTTCACCCAGCTCGGATAACGTACTCCCGACCGAACGGCTCGGGGTCTTCTTTGTCGAGCGCTTGGCTCAGATAACATACTCCCGGCCGAACGGCTCGGGGTCTTCTTTGTCGAGCGCTGGGCTCAGATACTGTACTCCTGGCCGAACGACGCGGGGTCTTCCTCGTCAAGCATTTGGCTCGAATATTATACCTCTGGCCGAACGACTCGGGGCCTTCGGCATCGAGCGCTTGGCTCGGATATTATACCTCCGGCCGAATGGCTCGGGGCCTTCGTCATCGAGCGCTTGGCTCGGATATTATACCTCCGGCCGAATGGCTCGGGGCCTTCGTCGTCGAGCGCTTGGCTCGGATATTATACCTCCGGCCGAATGGCTCGGGGCCTTCGTCGTCGAGCGCTTGGCTCGGATATTATACCTCTGGCCGAACGGCTTGGGGCCTTCGTTATCGAGCGCTTTGGCTCCGATGATATACGCCTGGCCGATCGGCATGGGCCTTCTTTCGGAAAATTACGATGAATTCTATGCCCGAAAGAAACTATATCTGAAAGACTAACCTGCCGATCAGCATAAGATCTGACTCAATTTTTCAACTCTCGAATACCCGTGGAGTGAGGTGGATACAATGTACTCGTCGAAATTTATCAAGGCCAGGAGGATGGCGAAACTTCCTGGTCGGTCCTCCATGGCTGCTCGGCCCCCCAGAGGTGGAGGCGGCCTGCTGCGTTATCCTTTTACTTGAGCCTTCTTCTCCTGTTGCTCCACGAGCCTAGCTACTCTTGCCTCTATCAGAGCGTCAAGTTTCTCCACGGAGAGCATCACCATGTGTGGTCGTCCAGCTTTATCCGTCTCTTCCGATCGGATGCAGGAGCGTTCTCACAGATGGCGCCAAATTGATCCTGTCCGAATGCTGAATCAACGGACGCTGGGCACGGGGCGCTCTCCGACTGCTGACGTGGATCTTCGACTGGTGGCACGAAGCTCCGGCGAACCTGCACAGAAGTCGGGCCGGGAAGGGGTTCCCGGCGGCGACCTTCCGACGCTCAAGTCAGGCAAGCAAGCAGTGGAAAAAAGTGGCTCCAAAGGTGTTCCACGCGTACCTCCGGCGAAGTATGCGGCTCTTTATATAGAGCGGTGAAAGAGCTCCTACACGTCCACCGAGGCGCGTACGTGTCCGCAGCCCACACCTCGGTATGTGTCTGTCAGAAAGCTTACCTGACGCCATACTGCTACAGTCCAATCATGTCTTCGATGGGACAACAGAACACCTCGTTGTCAGACTTGGAGTATGGCCTAGCCATAGGACTTGACGGCTGTCAGAAGATGTTCCTGTCCTTCTTTACCCACCACCGGTCGGGACGTCCGTCCGGCCGGCTGGACGAAGAGCGTCGTCCGGACGGCCCTCATCCCCTGCGCCGGCCGGGCGGCACGCCCATCACGTCCCGCCTGTCATTTGCATTGATATGCTAGGGAGACTTCCGGGCGGGTGCTACGTAAGGACTGTTAGCAGTATGTCACCTTCTCTTAGGCCTTCCGCTCGGCTCTTAGCTATTGTTTCAACTGAGCGTCGGAACCCCGATCCCTGTCAGGGCGTCTTTTTATTATCGAATGTTCATCGGTCGGCCGGTCGGGAGGCCGACTCATCCATCTCCGGTCGGCCGGTCGGTCTGCCCTTCTCTCTTGAGTCCGGTCGGCTCACCCTTCTCCGATGGACCACCCGGCCCTTTGACTTCCACGTGGAGTTGACCCCTCGCTATGGGGTCCCGTGTTCTAACCGCCGGATCATATAGAAATGAATGTGAATATTGGATATAGAACATGTTCTTGACATAATGGTCATTATATTGGATATGGAACATGTTCTTGACATAATGGTCATTATAAGGGATTAGAGATATTCATATTGATGTAAATGGAAATTATTTAATCTGGATAAATAACAAGACATGTATATCTCCAAGATAATGACTGTGTACTACTGGAAGATTGGATGGATCCTGGATAAAAGCTATGTGCCACCAGTAAAGAAACTATGTGCCATGCAGAGTGTGTTTCTAATTTATTTGAGCGGCTAAGTAAAGTGTAACAACTTTGTTAGCATTGATCGCTCAGAGAGCGGCTATATAAGGTGTAACAATCTTCTTAACAACTATCGCTCAGTGTGTTTGTTGTCGCATGAACCATTTTCTCTAAGTATGAATTGGATGTTCTAATATGATCTATGTGACTAAACTCTCAAATAGTCTATGTGACTTATTTAGTGTTTGTGACTAACTGGTCTTAGTGACAAACTTAAATGAACTAGTCTTAGTGACTTATCTTGGACGAGTGAGAGATGTAGGAAATAGGATCGTGAGAATATGCCCACGTTCCCCACTATTCTTAATGGAAAAGTCCATTATACCCCTGGGTTATTTTCCTTTATAAGGGGTGCGTCCAAGGATCATGAGGGATGATCCACAATGTAGAGAAAGAGAAAACGACAGAGTTAGAAGAACATCTGAGACGGTGGGATTTGATTCGTGGAATTATGGAGAGCTTTCCGATCTTGTGATCACTCTTCCGATAGCAAGTCCAATCGTCATCGATTGTAGATCTGCAGGAGATCGCAGTAAGTGTTTACCGTTTTAATTCGTTTTGATTCATGCATTTAGAATATCAACACATCGGGTGACTACTTGTTCTAGGTGGCTAGACACTCGGTAGCCTGGACTAATTGAATCTTGGTGGTACCTAACCACTTTTGTATATCCATAGACTACCACTATGTGAAAATGTGAAATAGACTTCGTCATTGTTTACTTCGGCAATTAGTAATTATGAAGTAATATATGATAATCAACTTCGATAATAAATTTGATGCATTAAATTTGATTTTATACTTTGTAGGTTTAATTTTATTTGATATTTACTTTAAAATATATATTCGATGAAGTAATACGTTATAAAATAAAATTTATATTTCTAAGTGTTGAAGTAATAAGTGAATGGATTAAAATTTATGGGGTAGCTAGGGCTTGAACCGACCGGTTTACTTTTTTTTTTTCCCAACCCCTGCTAAAACCTAATTTTGCAGAAAGCTTCGATCCCATCTCATCTTTCTCCTTTGCGTTTTATCCTCGACGCGCGACGGCCACCCGATGACAACCTCATTTTTTCTCCCATACGCGCGACGACCACTCGTCGACAACCTTCTCTTTCGTGTTCACCCCTGACGACAGCCTTCTCCTTCGACGTTTTCTCCCTGAAGCATGACGGAAGACTTCTCCTTCGGCGTTGTTCCGCCGAAAGAAAACTAAGGTTTTTTCCTTTGCGTTCCCCTCCAACGACGGTAGCCGACGGTAGCTTCTTCTTCCCATCCCCCCTTGACGGTAGCTTCCGCTTCCCCCTTCCCCCCTTCCCCCTGATGAGTTTATTGGTGGGTGAGTAAACTCCATGGTTGGTGCTCGCCTTGTCCTCTCCAAATCCAGTCATGTAATCACCAGAGGCGGGCTTGCCACCATCGTGGAAGGCCACCACCACCAGACTCTTCTTCCTTGCACTATAGATGGGGAAGGAGAAAAGAGAAGAAGATGCTTACTACTTCAAGAACTTCATGCTTGCTCCTTTACCCACTTTTAACTTGTGATAAAGATTGGTATTATTGACTTAGCTACTAACTTAAACATTAGTCCAATTTTCAATATTGATGACTTGCTACCTTTTCGAGGAACATTCGAGTCTTTTTATTTATTTGTTAATTTGTCTAAAGGTCATATAATACCAGCTCTTGTACTCTCACCTGTGGCACCACCCACCTTCAGTTCCAACTCATTATGGATGCAAATGATAATAGCACCTTATGGAAACACCCAAAGGTACTTAGTGCATTGGTAAGGATTTCCAGAGATCAACAACACTTAGATCACTGAACACGAGTTTTGACATTGTGCTTCCAAGTTACTTGAAGCTATGAAGCAGTAACCGTTTGCTCTGCCTACAGAGGTGTCTCCACTTTGCACCTATGTTGATATCAAAAGCCTGATTCAACGAGTGTTTTCTTCTCACTTGATAGAGCTACTTCTTTTTGCACTGAAGAAAGATGCAGAAAAGTGGGGGCGACAATTTCAATTTTAAAATTTCAATTTTAAATTGTAATAATTTCAATTTGATTTGTTATTTTTTCAAGTAGTTTGATATTTTAATTGGTAGTAAAATTAATAGGGGCAATTGTTTAATTAATCTTTAGATCAAGTGAATATAAAGGTCTTATCTTTTGAGAAAATAATATCTAACTTTTTCTCACTTTGTGTGATGTTAGGATTTTTGCCGCATGCTATGCCATCTAAAGTTGTCAAATTATTGGATCTATATGACTAGTTTGTGTTGGAACAGGGGTGTGAACTTGCAATCTAAATGTTTGTTAAAGAGTGGTTATTTTGATATGTGTTACCCTTTGTATCACATAGTTACTTTGATAAGATGTCATGATAGTAACCCTGTAATGATATTACCTTTTGTGACATGTTTTCTAATTCCATATGAAGTCATCACATGATTTGAATACATTAATGATGACTTTTATGCTGCTTGTTTTGTGGAAGCTAGTATGTTTCTTTTGCAGTAACCAGATAGATTTAATATCAATTCATTGAAATTGTTATTTAAATTAGAGGGAGTTTGAAAGAAGGGCAGCTATAATGGGAGGTGGAAATTTTGTGGTCCTTGTGCAAACTGTCCCTGATTTTCTTGCCAATAACTTGTCAGTTAACAATAAAGTTTTACATTTTTGTTATTTGTAACTTTTGTAGCTGATTTGGCTCTTTCCAGAAACATCTCTACCACCATCAAGCTACCGCATGGGTGTTTGTGCATCAAACCTTCATGAGCTCTTCCCATCTCACATCACAGAAGCTTTGCAGCATTCAATACTAATGTTTAATAAAGAGGTTTCCATTGCTAATCTACTTTTTGTGATCATGGTGGTGATTGTCGAAGCAACTATTTCAATTCTTTTCTCCTTCGGATATTCATGGTCATTATCAGGACAAGTACATGGAAATTGAAAAAATATTACCGATGGCATGCAAGTATATCTACTCGTATGCTATCAAATTGATACATGAAGATGAGAGTATACATATAGAATTCGATGAAGCTATGTTTGGACGTCCTAAAAATGTATGGTTGCTAAGAGAAGATATCTTACATTTTATGGAGATGAAAGAGATAGGTGCAAGACAAATTTTGATTTACATGGGGTATGTTATGTGTTAAATACAATATTTGTTCATATGGTTTGCTTTGTTCACAATATTAGTTCACATGCTTTTGCTTTGGTTTACATGGGGGTATATTTATATTTTTCATCACTTTGTCATTACCTTGCAATTACTTGCAGTTACCTTTACAAATACTTGAAGAAAGAAAAAAGAGCTGAGTATATGTCATTTGTGAATCCTGGTCACATACCTACATGCGGTGTGGGTGAAGAAGGTAGTAAATTGTCACAACATATTGCTTCTCAGTTGAGAGCATCGAACAAAGATAACATTTGCTTCATCTCATATAATACTGGGTAAGATTTTAATTATTTATCAATTCCTACTACATGCTAGTCAATGTTATATTTTCATTTGTACAGGTACCATTGGATCTTGACTATAATTAATGAAGATAAGAATATGATATATTTATTGGACTTTTTGAGTAACAGGAACCGAGAGTATGCTTGACAAACTATTGTGACCAAGTAAGTAATAGATTATACTGATTTTGAATGCATTCAATTCATTATAGGTTGTAAAAATAAATTTCTATTGTTTACAATGTAGTGGGGTCAAGATATATAATGCATCAAGGGGTATTTCAAAAGGACCAAGTTTTAAACAATTGACAGTATGTATTGTGACTATGTATTTAGACAACAATTAATAATTTTTATTATTTGGATTATGACTTCTTGCATGACATTTTCAATTTCATTAGGGTAATCTTAAACAAAATGGTGGTGTTGAATGTGGATATTGAGTGATGCGGTACATGAAAGAGATAGTCTTGGATGAAGATCCACAATTGGAGAGAAAGGTGAATTTCTTCTTTATGAAATATTTTCTTTATAAACTATTGAGTCATTTTTTATTGATCCTCAAACTTCTATTAATGTTTCAGTTTGCAGCATCAAAAAATAAAGAGTACTACAATCAATCTCAGTATGATGAAGTCTGAAGTGAATGGAGCGAATTCGTCTACTTCTATGTGGGTGCCTAAGTGTATGCTATGATATAAATTTTAGACATGTATTTAGAGATTTTTGGATACAAAAGTTTTTGGGTTATGGTTAAATATGTCTTTTATGAATACACTTTTGGATTGTACTTGATACACATTTGTGATATATTTGTTTAATTTTGGTGGTCTAAATTTTTGTCAATTAAAATTGTATTGCAGTAAAATATGGTCAATTACTTTGATACTATAAATAAATGATGAAGTAATACGACAAACAAGACTTCGCTAAATTTAAATAGTGGTGTAGTTAAAGAAACTATTTACTTCACTACTGATCAAATTTATGAAGTAGTTCATATAAATTACTTCGCTACATTGAATTTTTTGTTGTAGTAAAATATACTCTATTACTGCTATACTACCATGAAGTAATACAATAATAAATACTTCAACCAAGAAAAATTATGCAGAAGTAAAATTAAACTTTTACTGCACCAGAATTCAAAAATTGTGAAGTTGTATACCTATTTTACTTCGTCAAACAACGAAACCTATGAAGTAATATATCATCAACTACTTCAGTCATTTTACTGGTCTCGATGAAGTAATAGGGTTTTTTTACTTCGAAAATAGTCCGATTTTGAATCGATTTTGGACCGGTGATAGACTTCGATAAAAGTGCGGTGAAGTAAAAAATTGACCCTTTTACTTCACGTGCGTCTAATTCAGTAATTATCTACCTATTACTTCGGATAATATCCGAAGTCTATTGTCGATTTTCACATACTCTTTTTTTTTTCCCTTTCCATCCTTGATTCTCTTCTATTTATTTGACAAGGATGCTTTACTAGGATGGAATATAGGAGACGAGTTGAAAAAGCAAAAGACTCACAAAACTATACATACATTTTCATGCCATTTCTCCTCCTCCCCTTTTCCCTCCAATCTTTCCATCCAAGTAAATCCATCCTAAAATAGTCTCTAACAGCTTTTATGTTTTCTTAGGATAAAACTTCTTGTGTATTAACTCTCTTAAGTCAAAAAGTTACAATCTAACCTTACTAATATAAAATAATTACTATAATTGCAATGCAAACATTTAAAGGGGTACATAAACTCAAGTTATAAGATCAAGTTGGATCCGCTCTCAGTGTGATTCTGAGCAGCTGATTCGTGTTTTCGATGATGCTTCGCCATTTGAACATCGCGCGTAAAATGTGTTCTTGCTTTGGCGTAGGGTGCTTCTCTTGCTTCAACAAAAGAACAAGAAAGAAGTCAAGTCACAATTAGTTCATGCAAAGTCTTCAATTTTTTATTTTTTGCCTTTCTTTTTGATTTTTGAATATAGAAGATGTTCAAGTACCGGCGGCTATCATTTGGGCGCGAAGGATGTTCTCTCTTCGTTTCCACCAGACGAGAACGATAACAAGTGCTAGAAGGAATGCAAACAAAGCCCCAAAAGCAATGCCAAGTTTAGCTCCAGGAGATAGATGAGGGCCACAAGCCGGCAATCCAGGAATTCCACAGAGACCTGCATTACCAGTAAAACTGATACATTTCATCTCAGTAAGCATTCTCATAGTGCACAGCGAAGATTTATCGATCAATCAATATCCATCCTGAACACTACAAACCCTCAGAAGTTCACATCATAAAGTCATAAGAGAGAGTTCTTACTTGAAGCTAGCCCGGTGCAGTGGAGCTCCTCCGAGGCTTGCAGGAACTCTTCCGGATAAAAGGTTTCCATTGAGATTTCTGCAAGAATGTGAAGCAAAAATTCAGAATCACTGAGCAACGTCGAATAATAAATTCCTGCTTTGTAATCCTTCTTACAGAATCTGTAACAATGTTAGCTGGCCAAGGCTCTCTGGAATTGATCCATTCAATTGGTTGTAGGAGAGGTCTCTAACAATGGAGAAACATAGAGTTAAGAAATAATTCATCTCATTCGCAGAGTTGCAGTTAAGATTGTGAAAGACCGAATCTCATAGCTTCAGAATGGTAACCTTAAAACATGAACAAGAGAATCATTCTTAGCATTCCTAGTACTTACTACAGTTTTGAAAGTATGAACAGCTTAATCCTAAGAGAAGATGAATTCATTCTTAGCATTCCTGGTACTTACTACACTTTTGAAAGTCTGAACAGCTTAATCCTAAGAGAAGATGAATATTGAACTTTGTTTAGACAGATACCGAATGAATGAGTGAATGAGTGATGTTCAATGACTACGACCATTTACAGTAACTGCAGTGTATAAAGAAGTTTTCATGTCAAGGATGGTAGATTAACTTACAGTATTTGCAACCCAGTAATATTGCCAAGAGAGGATGGTATTGACCCAAATAGGGAGTTCTCGCTTAAGTTTCTGCAGAAAATAAGGAAAGAAACAAGTAAATTAACTATTAGCTTCTCGCTTAAATTGTTTTTTAGACGGATAATGGAGACACTAAAACACACAAAAGACACAAATCTACTAGATACACTTACAAGTTCTGCAAATGTTGCAACGTAGCAATATCATCAGGCAAGGAACCTTTCAATCCTTGATTATCAAGACCTCTGCACATTAAAAAAAAGTACATATCGTTAGCATTCTCGATGTTGTTAAATGGCAAATCTCTTCAGATGTATGCAGAACAATGCTGAAGGTCTAATGTCAGTACTGAAGATTCAATTAGTAAGTAACTTTGTATGAACTTAAGTCAGTGTCATGAAGGTGCCAAGTGGTATAGTTCACTAAAATCCTCTATTGCCTTGTTAATAGGTGGTCACTTGGAAATTCTAAAACAAAACGAAGAAGACAATACCACAAAACTAACCTCTAAACAATGTAAACTAAGCATTCAGTTTGTGTGAATATTAGAGACTAAAAGGGAGGAAAATATAAGGTTGAGAAAGTACAATCCGTAGATGACCCAATTGTTACTAGCGCTGTCGAATTGGCATTCAACTACACTCCATGGATGTTCTTGAGGAACACATGGATCACCGTGCCAGCCAAAACGACTTGGAAGCCCCAAAGAGCTCTTCAAAATTTGCAAAGCGCTCACTGCAAGAAAGGGTTTCAAAGATAGTTAAACTGTGAAAAACATGAGCTATATATGCCATAACCACTGATTCACTTAGCATGCAGGACCATGAATTCTGAACAAATGTGAGCAACAAGAACCAATAGTACACAAAAGATGCAATTTCTTATTTTACAAAATGAGATTTACCTTCCTCAGCTGAAGTTTTAAACTCTGCCAAAATAACCTCAAGAACCTCAATTGCGCTTATGATTGCATGACTTCCATCCGCACAGCGTAGCTCAACTGTGAGTGTCCTTCCACTCATCTGGACAGTTTTATTCAGCACAAGGGCTACATGACTTCCCCCTGCCATACTAATAATGTCAACACTTTCAAAAGCAACATCACCATTTATCACTATGTCGAAAACTCTTTGCTGTTCTTTAGTTATTCCCGGATCAATCTCACAAAAGTGAAGCCACAATGAGTAGTTATTATTTGGATCAAGGTCCATTTGGAATGATAAATCAGGCTGTAGATCATCCCCTACAATGGCAGATTGATATAGCATCTCTGAGTAGTAGTTTGGCGAAACTGATGCGCGAGTGATATTATGTTCGGTCGAGATTGACTGACTAGAATCTGCAAATGATGAAACTCCAAACCAGAATCTATCACCACCCCAATGGTTGCCCCCGTAATCTTCGTCATATGCCGACTTCCCAGTACCACATGTCAATCTTCTTGCTGTTCTAAGAACTGTCCCCTTACTCCATATCGGACCGATACCATAAGCATCGTCATCTACTTGAAGGATCTCAATTGTGAGAATGGATGGATCACCATGGCCAGTGCTATGAAAACAGGTAGTCAAAGATGTGTTGTTAGCAAATACCAAAGCATCCACAAATGACTGCTCATCAGTGGTGCTCCAACCAGACTGCAAAGAGTAGATTTGGGTCCCTTCTATCGATACATCGAAAATGGGTTCACTGTCATAGTTTGAATCGTTGATGAGCGCAAAAAACAATCTCACTTGGTAATGACCTCTAGTGATGTTACCAATGGTGTAGCAGTTCTCAGGGCCATCCGACAGAGGAAAATACCGAAGAGTGGTCAGATGAGGTTCGATATAACTAGGAATCTTGGCGTTCGCCGATTTTCCACCAGTGTAACCAAAGTCTCTGTGCCATAAGGTACTTGTAGGACTAGTAGTAACATCCTGTTGAGATCCACAGCTTATGCGCATTGAGTATGGTTCTCCTATTCAAGAACAAACAAGTCAATGGAAACCCCAACAACACGTCTCTCAACAATAGTTTCTGGAAAATGAACTGAAAATTTTAACATAATTGCATTGTAGATTCATAACCATTTTTGAATCACTGAAAGAAAAGAACAAATGTGATTCATTACGATTCCAAATCTTCTGCTTCTTCCACACAGATCAAGGCCAATAAATTATCGCAAAGAAGAGAGGGGAAGAAAAGAACAAACCATGCCAAAAAAAACCAGAACGAAGAGAAGAAAGGAAAATTAGTTTATAAGCTCTAACCATTTTGAGCAGCTGCAGTCCCAATAGCAGATAAAATGGTGGAGAGAAGGAAACACCGGTAAACAAGAGACCTAGGAGGCATTATTGATGTTTGCAACTCCTGTTTTTTTCTTTGCATCAACCCTTCAAGAACTTAATCTCTGTCAAAAGAAGAATGGAAGATTGTTGAAGGCATTGAGGGGGGAGGAGAGTGCTTGCAGTGATTGTTGGAGCACGCGTAGATTTTTCTTCTATTCTCTGCAGTGGAAGTGGGGATGGAAAGGAAGAAGCATGAAAAGGCAGGAGTTGTGATCATGTTGTCTTTTTTGAAAACTTAAATTTTGTGGAATCGTAGTTTATTCTTCTTGGATTGATTAAAGTTAGTCAATTAGTGGTGCGATTTTTGATGATCGTGTGTTGTCTGGCATGGAGTTGGCAAGCAGAGTTGACTTGGGTAAACAGCGGCTTGATTACCGGCAGTCGTGCCGGCCGGCACTACACGTCCAAAAGGTCGTGTGGACGTTTTTTGCAGATATTTTTTTCAGAATATAATGCGATTTCGCGTGGACGTTGGATTTGGAGTGGGGTAATCATTGCCGCACGATCACGCTTTGCAGGCTTATTTAGTTTTGGACAGGATTCAATTAAGATAAATTAGAGAAAAATCTCTCATCATAATTTTAAATTTTACATGTAATCCTCAATCATAAAAAATAAAATTTTATTTCCACTCTCTACATATAAAATTATATTTACTTCAACTTCCTCATCGTAATTTTAAATTTTACATGTAATCCTTAATAATAAAAAATAAAATTTTATTTCCACTCTCTACATATAAAATTTTATTTATTTCAATTTTTTCATGTAAAAATTATAATCTAATTACCCTTCAAATTTTTGAAATATAAAAGGTCAAAAAATAATATAATTCCCTTTAAAGTCAATATTTATATTAGAATCGAGCATACTTTCTATCAAATTTGCCCATTATATTTTTTATATCAAAAAAATCTAAAAATAAATATAATTCTTATTAAATTTAGCACTTTATACTAAAATGAGTATATTTTCTATTAAAGAGCAAGATTTTTTTTCTGTTTAATATAATTTCTCCTAAATTCAACATCATTTAAAGAAAATCTAGTATATTTTCCATTCAGTTGAATATCATTTAAAGAAAATCTAGTATATTTTCCATTCAGTTGAATATCATTTAAAGTAAATCTAGTATATTTTCTATTCAATTGAGGTGGAAAAAGAATCGTGCTCAATTTGATAGAAAATATACTAAAATTAATTCTCTTAAAGTTAGCACTTTATACTAGAATTGAGTATATTTTTTATTAAAATTACTCCTCACATTTTGTAGGTACAAATAGTCTAAAAACGAGTATAATTCCGGTTAAATTCAATACTTTAAAATAGAATCGAGTATATTTTCTAATAAATTGAGTATGATTTTTTTCCTGCGTAATATAATTCCTCCAAAATTCAACACCATTTAAAATAAATGTAGTATATTTTTTATCCATTGAGTATCATTTAAAAAAAATCTAGTATATTTATCATCCAATTGAGGTGGAAAAATCGTACATAATTTGATAGAAAATATACTAGATCTAATTGAGGTGAGAAACAAAATTGTACTCAATTTGATAGAAAATATACTAAATTTTAATTTAATGTACTGAATTTAAGAAAAATTATATTTTTTATGATTTTTTATAAATAAAAATATAGATAATTATGTAAATATATTTAACTAGAGAGAGTAGAATTTTTTTTTAATACGTACCACATGTAAAATTTTATTTACTAAAATCTAGCATGTAAAATTTTATTTACTAAAATTTAGCAGCATCTTCCCTATACCGATGATATTTTTTTGATATCAGAGTATGATTCGAATCAAATGTTGAGTTATGTGTTTACTTTCAGTGGTGTGAACTTATTATACTGTGTGATTGTGTATTTACTTTCAGTCGTGTGAACTTATTATATTGTATGATTGTATTTATATCCAACTGTATGAACTGTTGAATATATTATTTGTCATGTATATGTATATTATTTTGTATTATCATCGGTACAGAAGAACTCCTATCGGGGATGACACACTGTCAAATGTTGGAACTGCAGGTAAATTTTCAACGATGTCACTGAATTGACAACAGCAGCTTAATTTAAGATGAGAAATGATAGTTTTAAATTAAATATAAAATGACTCTTGGCTCTATACTTTTTCAATCCAGACATAAAAGATTAAAATTAAAATTTACTATTTATTATAATAATTAAATTATCTAAAATTTAATTTTATATTTATCATAATAATAATAATAATAACTTTTTTTAAGCAAACATGTTTTCACAATTTTTTTAAATGTGATTCCGTTGTACGAAGAATGGGCAAATTAAAGCAACCGTGTCTGCATCGTCCCTGCTCCAACTCACCTTCCTCGGCCGCCGCCATCGCCGGAGCCGCTTTCAATCCATCCTCCTCCTTCTTGAGTCCTCGGAACATTCGTCCCAAGCCCTTCCTCCGATTCCGTCCACAGAAGCTAGGAGACGGCGGCCCGATCACCTCCAGATTAGGTCGTGATGATATCCTTCCACAATCTGCCTCCTTCGAGGCTCGAGGCCCCTGCGAACCTTTTGGTTCTCTCCTCCTCCAGAGAAACCTCTGTAAGTTCAGGTAGTTCCTCTTCCTCTTTCGAGTGCTAAATTCGAAAGGGTTGTTATAGGAATGTAGTCATAGATTGAGAATCGGAAGCAAAGTGCAATTTTGATTCATCATCCTCTTTCAACTTCTGAGGAATTCGCTATAAATTTATATTCTCTGTTGTTTCCTGATGCTCATCCAAGCAATTAGCTACAAATTATGCTTTTCATGCTCGATCTCCTCGTCGATAATATTGCCCTTGATATCATTCCTGATTGTAATACTGACAAAACAGTCCGAGAAAGCTACGTACTCATCTTCTCACTTACGTTTACTGAAAATCCAAATGCATACAAGACGAAACTCTACCTCATTCAGTCACACTTGAGATGACTCTTTGAGTCTCGAGGCTTGATTTAAGAAGAGTCATTTGATGACTTTTGCCTTAGATTTAACTTGAGAACGAAATTTGAAAGAAGATCGAGTGATGCCATGTTTAATTACTACTTAATTCAGGAAATAATTGTTGCAACCCATCTCATATTCTCATTTAGTCATTCTCCTCCTCAGATAAAAAAATCTTTCGTGAGATGGATGAATCTCACATTTGAGAAATGTTCAATATTTTAATATTAGTCTGCGCTAATACTTCGCACTGGTGTAGGATCGTGAACAAAGAAAAACTAAACAAACTAAATAAACACGATGAGGTATTAGAAATATGAATTCTTTTACCAACTGATCATAAACAATTATATTAAAATATTTACCATGAGATTCCACTTGCAGCCATTTATTGATATAAAGCTTGTTAACATGGTTGTGCATGTGTGCGTGCCTTTTTTTGTTTTTTTAGTTTTTTCATATATATATATATATGAATTGTGCTTGCCTATGTTAGAGGAAAAATTACATTGCGTGATGAGTATAATTTACATGCTGATTCACCTCCTAGATTGTAACTTGTGTGCATTAGTTCCTACTTCCTAACAATCCTTAAATAAACTTGGACACTGAAAAAGTTTGATTTTGACACATTCATTTGATATATTGACCAACTTAACCTTTATGAGTATAAATCCTCCCATTGAAGTTTTCTGTAATCAATAGTACTGAACTGTGTTCAGACATTCCAAGAACATGCTCCTCCACCTCTCTGCACGATGACTCAAGATAATTAGTTAGCTTAGCTAATATGACAATCTAAGTTAAGAGACAGTGGTGAAAGTTAGGATATATATAGTTGAACGAACCATTTTTCTTGGATAGGGCTTTCAGAATAAATTCGGGCAACCCTAGAGTCGGTCGGATTTATGGGACTTAACTTCCACTTCTCATGGACAATGCTCCTAATATAAATCCGAGTGGCCCTAGAGCCGGTTGGACCTACGAGGCTCAGCTCCACACTCCTCATGGACAAGGCGCCGAACATAAACCCAGGTGACCCTAGAGCCGGCCGGACCTATGAGGCTCAGCTCCTCACTTTTTATGGGTAAGACTCCCAGCATAAACTTGGGCGACCCTAGAGCTGATCAGACTATAGGGCTCAGCTCCTCAAGGCTTCCAGCATAAATCCGGGCGGCCCTAGAGCTAGCCGGACCTACGGGGCTTATCTCTCCACTTCTCATGGGCAAGACTCCCAATATAAACCCTAGTGACCCTAGAGCTGGTCAGACTCCCTCGAGGAGACAGTGTTGTCAGAGAATCGCAACTGCCTATCAGATAATAACGGCTACTCGTCAAAGAATATTCTATTACTCTGACATATACACACAATGGAGCATTCCTCTATCTAGAGGAAGACTGTTGTACATCCTCCATCATCCGACATATTCTGACACCAGACAGTCTTTGACGTCTCATTATTACGGAGGTTATGAGAGGCAGTATAAAAAGGGAATCCTTTCCGTTGGCCAGGTGCGTGCACTAATGCACACACATCCATATTTACTGTTCTACTGTTCATCTTCTTCTCCATTTTTGCTCGACTACTATTCTGATTTGAGCATTAGAGTGCATGCACAAGGGATCCTGATAAGATCTTACTGTCGTGATACAATATCAAAAAAATTAAGTACCGAATCTATCTACGCTAGTATAGTGTAGGGTCAACTCGAGTCATCTCCCAATAAATGCAACGATGGAATGATAACTATAAGATTGTATGCTATTTATGTTTTTAGTTTTTTGATATGAAAATGGAGATTTTGGATTTTGATTCTAAATCTAACAAATGAGATAGTAAAACAAGTATAAAATTTACTCTAATGAAATAGACAACATCCGATCTACCTATTAATAGTGATCTCATAACACATTGTCACTCTATGCTACGATTTCACCATCAATGTAATTAAACTACGGAATGAAATTATGAACACTAAAAGGAATTGTAAACAAATAGAAATATGATCTAAAGCAATCTAATGCAAGTAAGCAAACTATGAAACTGAACTAATTGGCTCTTAAGAAATGACTAAACTACTTAATGAAAATTCAATTACAACTAAACAAACAAAAATACTAAGTCTATGGAATTTAACTTAGCAACTAGCAAAAGAAATTTGTTCTACAATTGAAATACATGAACTAAACAACAAATGCAGGAAATGAAATGAACCAATCTCTCAATCGCAACTTTACAAGCAAACCCTCTTGCTATCACACAAGAGGCCGAAGATGAAATTGTTGGACCCTTTGACAGTCAGCAAGAGGGGGGTTAATTACCCTGCAAATACAAAGACACCTTTCTCGTACTTTACAGCGTAATTAAAACTAACACTTGCATAAAAGGAATTAAGAAACTAATTAAGAAAAAGAGGCACAGAATTTACTTGGTTTGCAATTAGAAGATTGCTAATCCAAGACCTTGAAAAGCGCACTAAGATTCTCTTTTAGGCGGAGTAGCCTCTTACAACGTTGAAGCACATAATTACAAAGCTAGACAAAAGAAATTGATTACAAGTGTTTTGTTTAAGCTTTTGGAACCAGGGCAGTATTTATAGCCTGGTCGGAATGCCTGGAAGGGGGTCTAGATGTCTGGAAGGGGATAAACTTTTATCCCCGTCGCAACAGGATGCGCCATGTCACGTTCAGGATAATTTTTGGTTTCGGGTGACCAAACCAGAAAGTCAACTTCTAGTTGTCTTTTTGGTTCGGGTCTTCTGCTCTGGTCCCGCTCGAATTGGTCTGGATCTTTCACTCCAGCTTCGTTCGCTTGGGTGATCTCGGCCATCCGGAATAGGGCTCACCCAAACCCAACTTCTGGCCTTCGAGTAAATTTTTGCTCCGGCTTCTTGTCCCTCGGAAACGTCACACACCTTCTTCTCGTTCACTCGCGTACTATTACACAGCATCTCATACCTCGGACGCATCGAGCCCGTTGGCTCTCTCCCATGTCATCCTTCTCGCTAGCTGTTTCTTTCGATCTACTTCCTACGCTCCTAAGTTCCTGCACACTTAGACACAAGAGTTAAATACTAACAGGACCTAACATGACTTGGTTGATCACGTTAAAACTACCACGAGGTACTTACAATCTCCCCCTTTTTAATGTGAGCAAATCCAAGTTAAGTTAGGATAATCCACAAACAACTAATAGTTATAATTTTTGCAAGTCAGAATTTGCAAGTAATGCGCAAAAAAAAATTTGTAAGTACAAAACTTAAGAATTTGTACTACCCTCTCCCTATATTTAATTTTCACTACTCTCCTTTTGATCACATTAAAAATGGAGGTACTGTTAAAATGACTTTAGAAAATTTAAATTAAAAGTCTAAGGAAAAACCAAAATTTAAAAAAAAAAACTCCTTAAAATATTAACAAGGGTTGAACAGGAAAAAAAATTTCTTTAATTTTAGGCAAAATTTTTAAAAAAACTACATTTTGATAATTTTTTAAAAAATTTCCAATGGGCAAAAAAAAAATTTCAAAAATTGATCGTTAACATGATAAGAATTCACAGAAAAATAAGATTTACAAAAAAAAATTCACTACAAGATATAATTTAAAAAAAAAACGATTCAAAGATAAAAAAATTCTAAATTTTTCTTACTGATCGGTGTTGAACTCCTCTTTATCATAAGAATTTTGGATCAAATTAATTTCAAAAAGAAAAGTGATATGCTCAAGGAAAAAATCTCAATGAAATGCTCAAGGATAGACACATAAAATAATGGGACCCACAAAAAGTGAAATGGTGGGCCATGAATTTATGTGTCTATCTTTGAGCATTTCATTAAGATTTTTCCTTGGGCGTATCATAGCTCTTTCAAAAAATTGACAACTCTAAGTAAGAAAATTAAGTCAAGTAAAATCTGCAAGAAGAATTTAATTTAAGCATGAATGATGTTTTTTCAATTTAAAACTGACTTTAGAACTCAATATAGGTTCCTACCTACTAGATTAATAAAAAAGTTATTAGGAATATATTTTCTATCAACTTTTGCAATATGACCCTTATGATATTTAAAATACCAATTAGGCCTTCGATGATGTTTGTAATTTCTTTCTAGAAAATGCCAAAAATTTGAACATAAAATTTTCTTTTTTATTTTATCTTTTAATTTTACATTTTCATCTATTAATTTATGAAATTCTTCTTTTAAGTATGCATATTCTTTCTTTATTTTTACATACTTTGTTCTCTTTTTATATAATGATTTACTTAGTATTTGCACCATTTTAAATAATTACTTTGGAGGAAGTTTACTTACCTGACTTACCATATATTCATTGGTAGATGCTCCCCCTACATTGTTGCTTTCTTTTGTAGTGTCTTCTCCTTCATCGATGCTCATTTTTGAGGTACTTTCTTTATCTTCTAGTAGATATTCGGCTATGAGTGTTGTTTCGGCAGATTCCTCGATCTCGGATTCTTCCGTCGATAACTCAATGCCCATCGAGGAGTTGGATTCGACTTCTTTTAGTTTTTTGTAGAGCTCCAAGAACTTTTTCCAAAGTTCTTTTACACATTGGTAGTTACCAATTTTGTTGAGTTCTTGAGCAAGAAGAAAACTCAGTAGGTGGAACTCAGCCTACCATTTGCTATGAATTTATCACGTTGTATCTGAGTCCAAAGATGCTCCTCGAGTTCTTTTCCATCTTTTTTTTTGGGGACATCAAAATCAAATTTCATAGAAAGTATTATATCAAAATTAGTTTTAAAAAATACTTTCATTTTTCGTTTCCAGAATAAGAACTCCCCCTCAAATGTTGGCGGGTAGATGCTCGGTCTGACCATCGATTTTGCTTCGGTCGATGGTTAGTCTTTCTGAAGTGAACCTTGCTTTGATACCACTTGTTGGACTCTTTGACGGCTGACAAGAGGGGGTTAATTACCCTGCAATTAGAAAGGCACCTTTCTCGTACTTTACAGCGTAATTAAAACTAACACTTGCATAAAAGAAATTAAGAAACTAATTAAGAAAAAGAGGCACCGAATTTACTTGGTTTGCAATTAGGGGATTGCTAATCCAAGACCTTAACAAGCACACTAAGATTCTCCTCTGGGCAGAGTAGCCTCATACAACGTTGAAGCACACAATTACAAAGCTAGACAAAATAAATTGATTACAAGTGTTTTGTCGAAGCTTTTGGGACCATGTCTGTATTTATAACCCTAGTCGGGGAGATTAGAAGGGGTCCAAGCATCTGGAAAGGGATAAACTTTTATCCCCATCGTAACGGGATGCACCACATCATGTTCTGGATAATTTTTGGTTTCTAGTGCCCGGAGTCCGGGCGCTCGGACCAAGTCTGGGCGCATGGATCAGAAAGTCAATTTCTAGTTGACTTTTTGGTCCAGGTCTTTCACTCTAGTCCTGCTCGCATTGGTCTGAATTTTCTGCTCCGGCTCCACTCACTTGGGTGATCTGGCCATCCGGAATAGGGCTCACCCAAACCCAACTTTCAACCTTCGAGCAAACTTCCGCTCCGGCTTCTAGTCCCTCAGAAATATCGCGCGCCTCCTTCTTGTCCACTCGCGTACTCTTCCGCAGCACCGAGCCCGTCAGCTCTCTCTTGTGCCGTCCTTCTCACTAGCTAGATCTTTCGCTCGACTTCCTACACACTTAGACATAGGGATTAAATACCAACAGGATCTAATCTGACTTGGTTGATCACATCAAAACTACCACGGGGTACTTATAGAAACCCTCATCTCTGGTAGTCAGGGAAGAAGCACTAGTAAGCTCTGAACTCTGGAATCAATTTGAAGCTTGCAATCTCTCTTGAAGAAACCCTCTCCAATGAATCTTACAAGAACAAATCGAAATTGAAAATTCAGATATGGAATCTGAAATTCTGAGCTGACTGGATGAAATGGGATGTTGTGAATGAACAAAGAGCTTCCAGGAATCACCAAAGAACCACTCTGATGATCACTAATGTCCAGATGATGAAGAAGCTGAGGTATGGTGGAAATTCAAGAACGGTCCATAATTCAGCAAACTCGTCATTAAAATCCTCTTCGACGAGCTTCTAGCTGATTGAAGGTGATCCAGAAGCTGCCTTTAGCCTCCACTCCAATGTTGTAGCTTGAGAAGAAGGAAGGAAGAAGAGATCGGAGGCTGTGGTGAAGAAAATGTGGATGAATACTAACCCGTGCCACTGTTCATCCATATAAAATTGGGTTTTTATACTATGACCTGAATTGAGATTTGAGTGGGGTTTAGGTTTTTGGAGCAAGTGAGGTTTTAGGGATTTGGTGTAGGAGGGTTAACTTGGGTTAAGATCAAGGTAATGGTGTGGGATAAAATTGAACCAAGTAGGGGTTTAAGCTCCTTAATTTAGTTGGATGAACCAAGATTCCCCTTGCGATTCCATCTTCTCTTAAACCATGTAGCAATTTGAACCAACTTCTTTGTTCTACAAGATCAAGTTCAAATATGTATCGGATAATATCATAAATCAAGGAAGAAAATACAATGATGTTAAAAATAATCTTCAACTCATAAACATAGTTTAAGACGTACTTTAAGTATGCAAATGGATACAAAATACCAAATCACCACCCAAAACAAAGTATCAAATAATGACTTATCATTCCCCCACACTTATTCTTGTATGTCTCGTGCAAGTGAACAAAACTAAGGAAACAACTAAGGTTGTACCCCCTAATCATTTTCAATCATGTTTAGAAGATATTAAAAGAAAGTTACTTAGGATTGTCAAGTTTCAACAATTCAAGCATTCATGGTTTCAATTCTTACCTTGGTTAGACATAATGACTTCAAACTATCATGAATAAACTGAAAATGATATCAATAAACTAATCCTCACAAGGAAATTTTTGGTGGCTCTCAATCCTAATCTCAAATTCATGTAATGGTGGAGCAACTCAAGCTACTCATGTTCATGTACTACCATATGTTTGCTTATCTTCTACTCTTCACCACTATCCTGAGCCTTTGAATACATAATTATGAAGGTTGATGACTAAGAAATAATGGATCAAATGAAATCAAATTATAAGTGTTAAGGCAAGAAAAGAAGTCAATATGATTCAAATGAAAGTGGAAGACATGAATACAATGAATGCTATATAGATGAATGCCCTGCCATATTTCCTTCTTTTCTTTACTTCGTAAACTTACTTCCCAATGTATTGATCAGTACTACGAAGAGGGCTTGACACACAACCAAGTTTCAATTTTAGAATTCCAGAATTTAGATTTTAAGTTCAGTGGTGTCGTTTCCTAACTATTTCCCATTTCAAGTTCAGGTTTTGGCTATAACTTTCCAATATCCAAGGTTCAGCTTCAGGATTTAGTTCTAAAATTCAGGATCAGAAAGGGAAATTCTGATATGAAATTGATTTTTGTACTTTTAGTTTTTTAATTCCCAATTTCAGAATTTGAACTTAAAGTGATTCTTGCCTTGAACCATGAAGAATTAAACTCGATAAAAAGTTTCATTTAGCATTGAGTTGATAGAAATTTCAATTCAAAACAATGTTATTCAAAAATAGGATAAGGATTTGGCACACATAATCAGGCTTTGGAGTAGACTACTGTAACAATTCAAAAATTAGATTCATGCTTCAGTTCCTGGCTTCAAAAATCAGATCTGTAGAATCAAATTTCTTTGAACTTTATACACTATATTCCTTTCATTTCTGAAACTAGGAAATCAGAGAAATCCAGAAATAAACTGTATTTTGGATGTTGAATTTTATTTCTCAACTTTAGTTTCAGAATTCCTTGACTGAATTCCAGACCTCATACAATGAGTGTAACTTGTTGTTTCTTTTAATTTTAGCATCAGAAATTTTACCCCACTTACTGTATCATAGAAATCTAATCATATTCTGAATCCACTAGGTGCAAGGATTGGATTCCTTCATCGTTGATTCTTGTTCTGCAATTCTAGATTTCAAATTCAGCAACTCTGGTTTTCTTCTTCCTTTTTCTTATCCTGATGTAGAAATTGGAATTAATGTTAAATAGTTTGAGGCATATGTTCATATAGTATAAGTGGGGATTTCTAAATTTCATCAGCTTAGAAATCTAGTTTTAAAATTTAGATTTAGATCTTCAAGAGTGATATTCAGATAAAGAAATAACCAAACAATCCAATAGCTAGTTAAGTCTATTACATTTCTTAAACAACTCTGATTTCTGGATTCCCAATTCAGATTCAGAATTTGACACGGTTTCAATTTTAACCTTCTTGTTCTTTGTACTTGTTTGCTTTTGTTGTCTTATTGTGCATTCAATCAATGAAACAACTTGGGCCATACCTCCTCCACACTTAAAACTTTGGTCATCTCAAGCAATGAAACTCAACAAGATCACTCCAAGTTGATACACTAGTTCCAAATCTATAATTTTTTATACTATTAACAATTTTCTTTTCTTTATAACAATGAGGTTGTCATACATAATCTATCATTCTTTCTCCTATTGTTAAATACCTTTTGGTTGAAGGATTAAATTCAACCCAGCAATGTGTAGTTCAAATTTGACAGCCTTCATCTTCAAGAGTGCTATTCAGAAAAACCTTTAAATAGATGGTACATCTGCTGTGTAGAATTTAGTCATTCCAGCATATTTCAACACTTACAAACCATAGTCGATATAGCAAGGCTCGAAAATAAAAGCATTAATCCCCCCCCCCCCCCCCCCCCCCAAACAATAGCTGCATAGTTTTCCTTCAAGAGTTTATAGTAAAGAACTATCTAAATGAATAGGACCAGCAATGATAATTGTCCAATTCCTTGGTGGTTCCATTTACTTCCTCAAATAGCATCAACTATGTCATTCTTACTTGTCAATTTCTAAACATAAATCCAAATCCTGATCTCCCTGATTCCCTGATGATCAAGCTTTACATTTAAGTTCTATAGTAACATCTCATTAAACATTCAATCAATTCTAGCTTGAATCCAATCGATTTCAAATCAGGTGATCCTGTTCGAAAGCGTAAAGTTGGAAAGCCGGGGATGTGGCAGCTTTTCTGACTGGATGAACACCTCGCTCCTCCCAAAATGATCCTATCTGAAAGCGTGAAGCTGGAAAGCCGGGGATGTGGCAGCTCTTCTGACTAGATGAAGACCTCGCTCCTCTGTAAAACAAACCGAGCCAGGGAAGGGGTCACTGGTGTTGGCCCTCCGACGATCAAGTTAGAAACAATAGTAGGAAAAGAAATCAAGAATAATATAGACAGAGATCAATCCTCCCTTCTTCATAGTTAGCATACTCTTTTATACCTTTCTTAGTGACCCTCGATCTCCCCCCATTTAATGATATTAATTACCGACAAAAGACATCTTTGTTTTGGCTTCTCACATTCATGGAATTAGTATTAATCATCGACAAAAGACTATTTTGTCTTGACTTCTTTGCATTCAATGATAGATGGAATGTTTTCTTTTACTTTCTCTTCCCTTTATTAAGTATCTTAGTTTTTTCCTCTTTTATTATTTTATCAGTTCGTTATTAATACATACAATTCCATATCCTGAGCCAGACGGGTAGCCCACTCGGCCCATTCTCCTACTAAATGGGCTGACCAAATACTGGTTATCCGGTCGACAGATTGGATAGTGGTTCATCTGATCAATCGATGTAGCCACCTTCCCCCCGGGTTATGTAGACGAGCCTTGCTTAAGCCCTAGCGTTGAACGCCCTAGCTTTGACCTACACCGTGGCAATTGACTCGTGCTAGGTGGGCTCTTCCTTATCGTTGCATCACAAGCCTCCCTATTAAGTCTAGTCGAAGTAGGTTGCAAGTCTGACTGACTGGACAGGTTATGTCTTAGGCGGATTCCACGTCCGATCAGACTGTAAGTGATCCCCAATCTCTGATCGATCCATAAGATAATGCCACTCAGCTTCATTTTGTCGTGTTGGGCCTGTAGCTCTCTCGGGTCATGGCTGGGGCATATGGTGCATTGGATGTTAGGCCCTATGACCCATCCTCTGTGTCGATCAGGATGATGGGTAGCCCTGACCCATCCCCGATGTCAACAAAACGATGGGCAGCAACACTTGGCTAAAACTTCTCCTTTCCCTGCGCTTCCATGGGCGAACGTGGGCTCGGCTGACATCATCCAAATTTCTTGAAGATCGTGTAAATCCATGATAATTATGGCTGAGCACACAACCATATCTTTTAATTAAGTTCATTAAATGTTGTCTGATGATCGAAGGACATGTGTCCCACACTGCTATTGCACGCTTGATGTGACATGCGAATATCTGCTCGCTACGCGATGTGGGCCTTTTCAAATTCAACGGCTAGATCTGTTTCTAGGTTTTCGCAACCCTGGATCGGACGATGTAGGTCGATTGGCCGCGAGGTTTATAAACTGCGTGTCCGTCACCTTCCTCCACACACCTTCGTCTTCGAGTTCTCCGGTGACATTTCATTTTCTTCTGTTTCTTCGGCGATCTTTCCAGTAAGTTTCCTTCCCCTTTCAATCGGATCTTTTTGTTGCACCTTTTCAATCTCTTCATTTTTCGATGTCTAGCTCCTCACCACCTCCCGTCACCATTCCTGGGCTCTGGTACACGCCCATCAAGTCCAGGTTTGACGGTAGCGACGCTGAGAGTTTAAGAGCTGCTTATAAATTCCCAACCGACTATCAAATCGGTCTTCCTTCGACTTTTGACCGTTTGAACGAACTGCTGCCGGGTTTTTTATGCTTCTTTAGGGACCAATTTAACGCTGGTCTGTGGTTCCCGATCCACCCTTTCTTTTCTACCGTTTGTAAATATTTTCATATTTCTCTCCATTAATTAGTGTCGAACTCCTTTCGACTACTGTGCGGGGTCGTCGTTCTATTCCGCTTGCACTATATTCCTCTTACTGCTCGACTCTTCCACTATTTCTATTATCCCAAATTGTCTGAGTTGGGGACTTTTCTCTTTCAAGCCCGAGTGGGCCTAGTCTTCTTTGACAAGATGTCATCCTCCAATAAGCATTGGAAGGACTACTTCTTTTATATTCGCTTTCCTGAACGACCGAACTTTCCAACCAGCAGGCAATTTGAGGCACTGAATCCTCCAGAGCTCAAGAAATACAAGAGTCGATCGGACTACCTCTATACAACTTCCATATTGGCCGATCAGAAGTACCATATCCATAAGTTGATGTTGGTGGCCGTCCTCTACGTGTTCGGCCTGAGCCCGATCCGTACAAGGCTTTCGTGCAGCTTAGGCATGCTCTTTCTTTTCCCCAACTTTTGAATCTAACTGATTTTTCTTCCTTTTGTGCAGCTTGAATCATGTTGTGAGCGCATCTAGCCGGCAAGTGTAAGCTTGTGGATGCAGACATCAACGCCGAGGCTATAGCTGAGCTGGAGAGCTACGGTCTGCAACTGGTCGACTCCAACAAGGATCTGCTCACGCTAGGAGGAGGGAACCCAAGTGCCGGGGAGCGGCGCTGGGGGAAGCCGGACAACCGCAAGCGATGCAGTGGTTGCAACAGTGGACCTTCCGCCCAGATGACCGTCCATGGTCTCGATAGTGGTCGCTTCGGAGTCGGCAACTTCAGACGAGCCCCTTCGACAACGCAAGAGACGCCGAGCAGAGGGGTCTTCCCGAACTACCACTTCTGCTCACAGACTCTAGTACCGACCGTCTCTTGACCTCCTTCCGAGTGGGGCGAGACCTCCACGCCTGCTCCCAATCAAGGACTCGCTGCGCTCCCAGGCTCTATATCTTTTGACCAGACACTGTCATTGTCTGGGCTGCTTGAGGGGTTTCTAGCTTCACCACTGGTCGCCTTCATGTCACCCTCATTACTAGCGGCCCAAGTGTCCCGCATTTAACTAACGTCAGTGCCTCAGTCGGCTAGCAGAGAAACTTCAACCCTGTCCGCTCTGAGTGGCCGACTCTATATAACGACAGTCATCCATCTGCCTATGGACGAGTGGCTTGCCTCCAACGACGCTGAATCCCAAGCCCCTGAGCACCAAATAATTATCCAGGGGCCACTTGCACAGATATGGGTTGACGCTTGAGCCCGCGCGGCGATCATGCCTCCAAGGGTACTCGCCGACAGTTATACCTAGATGCCCACTGGGGTAAGTATTTTACTTGTATGTTCCTATTCATTTCCGCTCAACCCTAATAATTTCCTAGTTGTAATATTAGGCAGCGAGCCTGACCATATGCCAAAGGCTCACATTTTTGGAGCAGGAAATTAAGCAGCTGCGTGCATCGAGCAACCAATCGTCTGCTTCTCAGGCGTAGCTAGAGCAGATGAGTGCTGAGATGGCTCAACTGAGAGACGATATGGCTACGAGCTCCGAGCAGCTGGAGACGGAGAAGGGCAAGAGTGCCGAGTAGGCAACACAGCTGGCTTGACTTAATAAACATGACACCTCTTTCAAAGCGAAGATCCACTCGGCCAACACCAGGAAGCTCTAAGCTATAGAAGACTTGGAAATAAAAAATAAGGAGTTTCGGGTGTTGGCTTAGAACTTGAAGGATGCAGAGGCCTTGCTGAGCGTTGAACGAGAGGGCAGGTCGGCCGATCGGTCTGCGGTGAAGGCTCAGCTTGATGCCAAGGATGAGGAGCTGGTCCAGTTGAAGGCAGACTTGGAAGCCTCCCGTGTGGCGCTGCAAGTTTACCAAGACGCAGAATCCACTCGGTTCAAGGCGTAGAAAAAGGCTTACCTCTGCACGGACGCCTTCAATGACAAGGTCACCGATTAGGCGCTCCGTCTCTTCAACCTTGCGATCGATGGGACTCTCGATCAACTGAAGGACGACTACTACATTCGAACTGCCCTAACGAGCAAGGTCATTAGCTGGGACAAGATGACTGAGTCGCTGCTCGACGATGTTCTAGATTATCTTGAATAAGCCTACTCCCACACGCCTTATTTTTTGTACTACATTTTTTGGGCTTGAAAAAACTATCCAAGTGCTAATGAGTAGTCGCCCATTCGCCCGTTCGGCAAACCTTTTTACTTAATGTCACTTTTTTGTTCTACGTCGTTTGACTCTTTCTTTTCATATTTTCCGCTTTGCGAATCGCTAACCATAACACACTCACTCGTGTAGCTTCGTGACCTTCCAATCTGTTAGTTAGAGCCCTAGAGTCAATCATATGATGATTATTGTATGTACTCGATGTATCATATTCCTATATACTAATAAAGGTATTTCTTTATGATTATTATACTTACTTGTATTAGTGTCAAATAACTAAGTATAATAGCGTCCTTGAGTAGAAGGTTCTTATCTATGTCAATCGATTGGTTGAATTGATAGTGAGATGATATAGAGAACACTACTCTTAATCATTCCTAGTCAAGTATTAACATTCAGGGACAATGTTAATGCGATGAGACTAGCATGTAGGTCAACTCGATGACTTGATCTCACAAGTCATGGATATAGAGATATCAAATTGACACATAAGTATACATTGGAGAATGTATACTGATTGACCCTCCATGAGAAAGTATCATGGATCGTTATATGAGTGTCATATACTTTCTCATGTGACTATTAGTATGACTATCAGTTCTTGGACCTGAAGTCACCATGGTTCCCTACATAAGGAGTTGCATACTTTGACTTTGTCAAACGTCACCCGTAAATGGGTGGACTATAAAGGCGACTACTGGGTATGTAACAAATTGTATGAAGGGATGTGAGTGATGTAGATGGGATATATCCCTCCTATATGATGGGAGTGACATCATGATTCTTGATAGAGTGAGACCACTAAGTGCATGACCATGCCCAAATGAGTCAATATGAGATATTGAGCTCATTTGATTAGAGTGAGTCTACTTAGAGTTCAAGACATAAATTGATTAGAGGATGACACGGTCTATGCCTCAGTCGATCAATTTAGATGTCAAGGATAGAAGGACATTATCATATATTGTGAGAGTCACAATTAGTAGTCACAAAGGTGATGTTGGATCTCAACATTCTTGTAACTTGGGTAGTAATGATGTGTTGCTAGATACCGCTCATTACTTATGTTTCTAAATGAGTTTAGGAGCATTTCCAACGTTACAAGAACCTATAGGGTCACACACAAAGGGCAATTAGATGGAGAATAGGTTCATATGATGGACCAAGAGGATTAAGTTCATATGATGAACCAAATTGGATTAAGAGTAATCCAAATTACACTAATTGAGTTGGACTCAATTTCATTCATGTGTCTAATGAGTCTAATTTAGATTATGATTCATTGAGTTAATTTAAATCAATGAATAGAGATTCATTGAATTAGGTTGACTTGAATTAAAGGTTGGATTTGATCAACTATGTGAGATAAGAGGTCAAGTTTGACTTGACTTGAGAGGGAAGATGAAGGGTCAAGTTTGACTTGACCAATTGCCACCTCATTGTGACTTGGCATAGGGTCGGCCAATGATGATGACCCACATCATCAAGGCTACATCAAGTATGTGCCACCTCATGAGGGAGACCAAGAGTCATGACTCTTGGTATTACATGGAGGTTTAAAACCTCTCAAGAGTGGCCAGCCACATATTGATTGGAATTCAAGTTGGAATTCAAGTCTTCTCCTTCCTCCTCTCTTCTTCCCTCTCCCTCATCCTCCATTTCCGAAACCCCTTGAGAGTGCTAACACACTCTAAGTAGTTTTTCTCCATCTCTTGTTCGTGTGGATACATATAAAGGAGTGTTCACTTGACACTCTACGAGATCCGGCAACTTTTGGACAAGCGGGATAAGCGAAGGGCTTCGCTACAAAGGTATAATCTCTACCATGTAGATCTAGTGTAGATCTAGGAGAAAACTAAGTATATTTAAATTTTTATCTTCTCAAGGATCCGTGGCAAGAACTTTGATCTTTTCCGTAACGCAAAAAAGCAGTTTTTGTGGCTCGAAGGTTCCTACAGTGGTATCAGAGTCATGTGCGAAGCATATACTAGTTTTATTTGCATTTTATTGGATATTTGCAGATCTGTAAATTTCTATAAATTTACTAAATTTTAACATTTTTATGAGTATTTTTCTCTTGGGAGTGAAACAACAAGTGTATAGTCACTTGGAGGTTTTCGGCCACTAAGAAAAATTTTTCACAACGAGTTGGTCTCGACCATATCGGTGATCTAAGTGATTTTAGGTGCTGTATGGTCTATGTAACACTCACAAAATTAATTTTGTGAGTAGGAGTCCTGCCCCTAACCCCGCAAGGGGAATTGTTATTTGACCTCGGCTGAAAAATCAACAAGCGAGATCGCTCCGAAGTTGCGGCTCATAAAGGGTTGTTAGAATGGTAGTAAATTTATGAAAATTTATGAAAAATGCATATTTTTAATATGTGTGTGATGTGTTCATGGTTATGGCCCAAAAGGCCCAATATGATTGGAAATTGTGTGTTGTAATTCATAATACGGCCTACGAGCCGTCAGTTGGTTGTGCGTGTTGTATTTTGTTACACGACCTGTGTGTCGTGCCCTCCTTCTTTTAATATTCCTATTGTAAAATAATTTTAGACTTGAATGTAACTCGAGTTTCACTTTTGTAATGAACAATTGAAGATGGAGTTACAAGAAGGGAGCCGACAACACAAGGTGGTCAAATGAAGACCTTAGAGAAGGTGCTATCCCTAAGTTGACCATTCGATCTTCTCTTTGACTAGAGAGGATCGTAGTAGGGCCATAACCATGTCACATTATTTTTGAATATTGATATATTCTTTGTCTGTGTGTGATGCATGCTGTTGTAGGGTAATTAGTACCTTGATGCGTATATGATACACATTGACGATTAGATTAGATCTTAATCAAGTCAACTCGAAATGCCTACCAAGTTTTGATACCCATCACTACCTCGATCATTTGTTGTTGTTGAATCTGCCAAAGCAGAGTAACACATATTATCTTGGTAGGGTGCGGAGGGACAATCTTGGTCCCGCCTATCAAAGCTTGGGTGAGTACAAACTCAATTAGATTGAGTATAACTAGTTAACTCAATTGGATCGGGTATAACTATAGGTATTTTCCAACGGTTGGAAGATAGGATACAAATCACATTTATACTAAGTCTTGGGTGATTTAGCCAAAGCTAACTCAAGTTTTAGTATAAATGAGGATCTTGATCCTATAAACAAGAGTTGCATAGAGATGTAATTGATAATTAGTTATCTACCGATTATACTAAGTCTTGGGCGATTTAGCCAAAGCTAACTCAAGGCGTAGTATGATGTGGATCTTGTCCCACGAGAATTATAGCTAATTGGTATGAATCTAGTAGTGTGGTTTGACCACATCCATGACTTGATTCTACAAAAACCCTATAATTCAATGGGAGCATCATTTAGTTAAAGGTCTAATTAAATGATAAATAGAATATGATATTTACTTTCTGCGTTATTTTTGTTGTAGATTGTCATGTCGACAAACGCGAACACTTTCTCCCTGCGTTCTGTCCTTGATAAGGACAAGCTCAATGGAGCTAGTTTCCTGGACTGGTACAGGAATCTGAGAATCATTCTCACACAAAAAAAAGAAAACTGTACGTCCTGAAACAGCCCATTCCCGAGGCACCTCCTGCCACTGCCACGCGAGCTGACCGAGATGCTTATAAGAAGCATCAAGATGATGCATTAGATGTGTTATGCCTTATGCTCGCGACCATGAACTCTGAGTTTCAGAAGCAACACGAGTTGATGTCTGCTTATGATATGGTTGAACATCTTCATCAACTATATCAAGGACAAGCGAGGCACGAGAGATTCAAGATCTCCAAGGCACTGTTTTAGTGCAAGATGCAAGATGGGACTCCCGTTTACATATGTGCTCAAGATGATTGGGTACATAGAAAACCTACAGAGGCTGGGATTCCCACTTGGCCAAGAACTGACCACTGACTTGATTTTGCAATCCTTGCTAGAGAGCTACAGTCAATTTGTCATGAATTACAACATGAACGAAATTGACAAGCCACTGCCTAAACTGCTAAGCATGTTAAGAACTACTGAGCTCAACCTTAAGAAGGTAAAGCCCAACTCCATTTTGATGGTGCAAAAGCATCAAGGCAAGGGCAAGCCTAAAGGTAAAGGAAATTCCCAAGCCAAGGGCAAAGGCAAGATAATGAAACCTAAAGGAGGGGTTGCCAAGGATGCTACCTACTTCCACTGCGGTCAGACCGGGCACTGGAAGAGGAACTGCAAAGGATACCTGGAAGATCTTAAGAAGAAGAGAAGTGAGACTTCTGCTTAAGGTATATATGTTATAGAAGTCAATCTATCTATTTCTGCATCATGGGTATTGGATACGGATGTGCTTCTCACATTTGTACTAATGTGCAGGCGCTGAGAAATAGCAGGGCATTGACGAAGGGTGAGGTGGACCTACGAGTAGGCAATGGAGCACGGGTTGCTGCTGTTGCTGTAGGAACTTACTATCTATCTCTGCCCTCTGGACTTGTACTAGAATTAGATGAATGTTGTTATGTGTCTGCTCTTACAAAGAACATCATTTCAATATCTTGTTTAGACAAGAAAGATTTTTCATTTATAATAAAGAACAAATGTTGTTCCGTTTATTTAAACGATATGTTCTATTGTAGTGCACCTCTGATGAACAAATTCTATATTCTAGACTTAGAGAACCCCATCTATAACATAAGTACCAAAAGGTTCAAGTCAAATGAAATGAACCGAACCTATCTCTAGCATTGTCGCTTAGGTCATATAAATGAGAATCGCTTATCCCAGCTCCATAAAGATGGTTTACTGGACTCATTTGATTTTGAATCATATGAGACATGCGAGTCATGCCTACTAGGCAAGATGACCAAGACTCCCTTTAGTGGACACAACGAGAGAGCAACTGACTTGTTAGGACTTATACATAGTGATGTATGTGGCCCTTTCAATGTCACTGCCAGAGGTGGTTATAGGTACTTCATTACATTTACTGATGACTTCAGTAGATATGGTTATGTATATCTGATGACAAATAAGTCATAATCCTTTGAAAAGTTCAAAGAATTCAAGAATGAAGTACAAAACCAGCTAGGCAAGAGTATTAAAATACTTCGATCAGATCGAGGTGATGAATACCTTAGCCATGAGTTTCGTGACTATCTAGCTGAGTGTTGGATTCTATCCCAGCTCACTCCTCCTGGAACACCATAGTGGAATGGTGTATCCGAAAGGAGGAATCATACCCTATTAGATATGACACGATCCATGATGAGTCACACAGATCTTCCTATATCCTTTTGGGGATATGCTCTAGACACAGCAGCCTTCACACTTAACTGTGTTCCATCTAAAGCTGTGATAAAGACACCATATAGGATATGGACTGGGAGAGATGCCTAGGTATCTTTTATGAGGATTTGGGGTTGTGAGGCTTATGTTCGACGTCAAGTCTCAGATAAGCTGGGACCCAAATCTGACAAGTGCTATTTTATAGGATATCCCAAGGAAACGAAGGGATATTACTTCTACATTTCCAGTCAACACAAAGTGTTTGTGGCTAAGAATGAGGTATTTCTAGAAAAGGACTTTGTTTCTAGAAAAACTAGTGGGAGTACGTATGATCTTGAAGAAGTTCAAGATATGGACCATAGCACTGAGGCCTTGATGGAAGTTGAATTGGAACCACAAAGTGTTGTGGATGATGACATTATTCCACAAAGAGTTGAGGAACAACAACCAGTTCAAGTAGATCTACCTCTTCGCAGGTCTGATAGGGTACATCGTCAGCTTGAGAGATACTCATTTCTCTTGTCTGACCATGATAACGTTATGCTCGTTGAGAATGAGCCTACCTCCTATCAAGAAGCTGTGATGTGACCAGATTATGAGAAATGGCTAGAGGCCATGAGATCCGAGATGGAATCCATGTACACCAACCAAGTATGGACTTTGGTTGATCCACCTGAAGGTGTCAAACCCATTGGGTGTAAGTGGGTCTTTAAGAGAAAGACTGACATGGATGGACATTTGCATACCTATAAGGGACGTTTGGTAGCTAAAGGTTTCAAGCAAATTCATGGTATTGACTATGATGAAACATTTTCTCCAGTAATGATGTTTAAGTCCATTCGGATCATGCTTGCTATTGCAGCATACCACGATTATGAGATCTTGCAGATGGATGTCAAAACCGCATTTCTGAATGGAAACTTGCTCGAGGATGTGTACATGACACAACCTGAGGGTTTTGTAGATCCATTGCATTCTGGCAGAGTATGCAAGCTGCATAAGTTCATTTATGGACTAAAGCAAGCTTTTCGGAGCTGGAATCTTCGATTCGATGATGCGATCAAACAGTTTGGTTTCATCAAGAATGAAGATGAACCCTGTATCTACAAGAAGGTTATTGGGAACACAGTTATTTTGCTTGTATTATATGTGGATAACATACTACTCATTGGAAATAACATCCCTTTGCTGCAGTCTGTAAAGATTGGATGGGGAATTATTTCTCAATGAAGGACTTAGGTGAAGCAGCCTGTATTCTAGGTATAAAGATCTATAGAGATAGATCTAAGAGATTTCTTGGCCTAAGTCAAAGTACATATATTGACACGGTATTACTATGGTTTGCCATGCAGAATTCCAAAAAAGGATTTCTACCAATGTCACATGGTGTGAGTCTTTCGAAGACTCAAAGTCCCTCTTCTAGAGAGGAGAGAGACCGCATGGATAAGATCCCTTATGCTTCAGCTATAGGATCTATCATGTACGTCATGCTATGTACTCGTCCTGATGTTTCATATGCTTTGAGCATGACTAGCAGATACCAGTCAGATCCAAGTGAGTGTCACTGGATAGCAGTCAAGAATATTCTTAAGTACTTGAGAAGGACTAAAGAATATTTCTTGATATTTGGAGGCGATGACGAGCAAGCTGTAAAGGGTTATAGTGATGCCAGCTTCCAAACTGACCAGGATGATTATAGATCGCAGTCTGGGTTCGTGTTTTTCTTGAATGGTGGTGCTGTGAGCTGGAAGAGTTCGAAGCAGGACACAGTTGCTGATTCTACAACAGAGGCCAAGTATATTGCTGCATCAGAAGCAGCAAAGGAGGCAGTTTGGATCCGCAAGTTCATTACAGAACTTGGGGTGGTTCCTAGCATAGCCGATCCTATAGAGCTCTATTGTGACAACAATGGAGCAATTACACAGGCTAAGGAACCTCGCTCACACCAGCGGACCAAACACATACTACGGCGCTTCCATCTCATTCAAGAGATCATCGATAGAGGAGATGTGAAGATTTGTAAAGTACCCACAGAAGCTAACGTCGCTGATCCCTTGACCAAGGCTTTGGCACAGAGAAAGCATGATGGTCACACTAGGTCATTAGGCCTTAAAGCCTACACTGATTGACACTAGTGCTAGTGGGAGATTGTTAGTTAGAGCCCTAGAGTCAATCATATGATGATTGTTGTATGGACTCGATGTGTCATATTCCTATATACTAATAAAGGCATTTCTTTATGGTTATTATACTTACTTGTATTGGTTCCAAATAACTAAGTATAATAGCGTCCTTGAGTAGAAGGTTTTTATCTATATCAATCGATTGGTTGAATTGATAGTGAGATGATATAGAGAACACTACTCTTAATCATTCATAGTCAAGTATTAACATTCAGGGACAATGTTAATGCGGTGAGACTAGCATGTAGGTCAACTCGATGACTTGATCTTACAAGTCATGGATATAGAGATATCAAGTTGACACATGGGTATGCATTGGAGAATGTATACCGAATGACCCGCCATGATAAAGTATCATGGATCGTTATATGAGTGTCATATACTTTCTTATGTGACTATTAGTATGACTATCAGTTCTTGGACCTGAAGTCACCATGGTTCCCTACATAAGGAGTTGCATACTTTGGCTTCGTCAAATGTCACCCGTAAATGGGTGGACTAAAAAGGTGACTACTGGGTATGTAACAAATTGTGCGGAGGGATGTGAGTGATGTAGATGAGATCTATCCCTCCTATATGACGGGAGTGACATCATGATTCTTGATAGAGTGAGACCATTAAGTGCATGACCATGCCCAAATGAGTCAATATGAGATATTGAGCTCATTTGATTAGAGTGAATCTACTTGGAGTTCAAGACATAAATTGATTAGAGGATGACACGGTCTATGTCTCAGTTGATTAATTTAGATGTCAAGGATAGAAGGACATTATCATATATTGTGAGAGTCACAATTAGTAGTCACAAAGGTGATGTTGGATCTCAACATTCTTGTAACTTGGGTAGTAATGATGTGTTGCTAGATACCGCTCATTACTTATGTTTCTAAATAGGTTTAGGAGCATTGCCAATGTTACAAGAACCTATAGGGTCACACACAAAGGGTAATTAGATGGAGAATAAGTTCATATGATTGACCAAGAGGATTAGGTTCATATGATGAACCAAATTGGATTAAGAGTAATCCAAATTAGACTAATTGAGTTGGACTCAATTTGATTCATGTGTCTAATGAGTCTAATTTAGATTATGATTCATTGAATCAATTTAAATCAATGAATAGAGATTCATTGAATTAAGTTGACTTGAATCAAAGGTTGGATTTGATCAACCATAGGAGATAAGAGGTCAAGTTTGACTTAACTTGAGAGGGAAGATGAAGGGTCAAGTTTGACTTGACCAATTGCCACCTCATTGTGACTTGGAATAGGACTGGCCAATGATGATAGTCCACATCATCAAGTCTACATCAAATGTGTGTCACCTCATGAGGGAGACCAAAAGTCATGACTTTTGTTGTTACATGGAGGTTTAAAACCTCCCAAGAGTGGCCGACCACATATTGATTGGAATTCAAGTTGGAATTCAGTCTTCTTCTTCCTCCTCTCTTCTTCCCTCTCCCTCATCCTCCATTACCGAAACCCCTTGAGAGTGCTAGCACACTCTATGTGGTTTTTCTCCATCTCTTGTCCGTGTGGATACATATAGAGGAGTGTTCACTTGATACTCTACGATATCCGACAACTTTTGGACGAGCGAGATAAGCAAAGGGCTTCGCTACAAAGGTATAATCTCTACCATGTAGATCTAGTGTAGATCTAGGAGAAAACTAAGTATATGTAAATTTTTATCTTCGCACGGATCCGTGGCAAGAACTTCGAGGTTTTTTGCAACGTAAAAAAATGGTTTTTGTGGCTCGTAGGTTCCTACACGATCGGCAATGAACTATCCATTTTCATAGTCGATCAGCTAATTCATCATTGCAGCATTTCTGGGTTATCCTTTAACATCGATTGAAGTCTCAGGTTTAAGGTCGTTGCTCGATCCTTGAATGGCGTAGACATGGGTTTAAGGTCGCTGCTCGATTATTGAATGTTGTAAACATGAGTTTAAGGTCGTCGCTCGACTGTTGATGAAGATAGGGGTTTAACATCGCCGCTTGATGGTTGACGAAGACAAGGGTTTAACATCGCCGCTCGATGATTGACGAAGATAGGAGTTTAACGTCACCGCTTGATAGTTGATGAAGATAGGAGTTTAATATCGCCGCTCGACAATTGACGAAGATAAGGGTTTAACGTCGCCGCTCGAAGGTTGACGAAGATAGGGGTTTAACATTGTCGCTTGACGTTTAACTTGGTCGATCAACTCAAGTACATCTATATCCATGTCTGTCCTGCATCTAGAAGGCATATACACAAGTACATCTATATTTACTCATGTACCTCTCACCTGGGTCTGTAGGGTTGGAGATGATTCATGTAGCGTGGTGAGTAAAATCCTGCACTTCACCCCATCCGTGTATTGGTGAAGTGTGGTCGTGTTATCAAACTTGGCCAAGTGGTCGTTCGGATCGGTTGCTCCATTATATCCCCTATCGTCAGGGGATTGTAATACTTTGGCAGAGGATCATCCAGAATCTCCTGCGAGAACTGTTGATTGACTTGCTCGGGCGAATCATCTAACCTTGCCGCTTTTCCCTTTCATGTATTCTGGACGGGCGCTTCATCCAAGGAAGATCCCCGGTCTCTATCCGCTCGGCCCCCTCTTCTGATGGAGCCCAAAATAGCATTTGGTGGAATGAGATCGGTGCATTAGGGGCTTCCCCATAGGTGTCGATCAACTTCTTATTCGGTTCCCAAGTGGAAATTTGTTCTACTCGGTCTCCTCGCTTAGCCTAATGACCTACTTCTTGTTAGTGCGGGAAGCATCCGACGATCGAACCTAAGTTTTGATAATGGCAAAGGATTCAAAGTTAAGGTTATTTGTGGTCTAACATGTTTGAATGAGTTTCCAAGAAAGTTCTAAGTATACTTAGGCAAAAGTCTTAGCTGCGGTTAGGTAGGTGGAAAATCCTAGGAGGTGGTAACCCTAGGTCCTAGGGGGTGGTAATCCTAGGAGGAAAGTCTTGGCATGTCGAGTGCTTCAGGCAAAAATCCTAGAGTCGGGGACTCTAGGTTGAAATCCTGATGTCGCAAACTAGGTGGAAGTCTGGGCGGGTCGTGGAGTGGATGTCCAGCATGAAGACCGGAAGCCTCGGGTGCTGAGCAAAAGTCCAGTTAGTCTGGAGGACCGGATTGACAATAGGTAAACTCTCCTGAGTGGAGTAGATGAGGACGCGTTCCCCGGTGAGGGAACAGTAGGTGTCTGTTCGACCTAGGATTTCCAGATGGAAATCCAAAGTCAGAACCGGACAGTCCGGAGATTGTCAAAACGACTTATTATTTCTTATATTATTGTGCTAAACTCTGTTTTGCAGAATATGTTTTGTATTTTGGATTAACACATCTTGCAGGGAGTGAAAAAGCCTTAAGCCTCGGATGAACAGTACCCGAGACGCCCTCCATGGAGCTTAGAGGCGCCTCGGGTGCACTGCTTGAAGACTCTACGTAGCAGAGCAAGAGGTGCCCTCCATGGAGCTGGAGGGGCCCTGAACGCTGGGTGGAGGGCGCCCTCCATGGGCTTGGAGGCGCCCTTAGGCGGATAAGCTGCGAGCAGTGCGGAGCTCATCCACATGTGGCTGACCTGGAGCTTAAGGGTGCCCTCCATACAGTTGGAGGCACCCTCAATGACCTACTTAAGGTCGGTTCGATCAGCAGCAAAGACAGATCTCTGAAAATGCAATCTTTCTTCCATGTGCTGCTTAAAGGACGATTCAATAAGCTGTAACAAGACTCCGATGACCCGAAGCTTTGAATTTACTGTTTTAATCATTGGTATATTTTACTGCACTTAATTTCTATATTCTAAATTGTAAAATTACAAATTGATAGTGATTGGCCAAAGTAAACACTCAACAAGTGTGGGCCTTGGAGTAGGAGTCGTCACGGGCTCTGAACTAAGTAAATCTTGGTGTTCGAGTTTGCAATTGTTTCTTTTATTTTTGTTGCATAACGTTTACTCCGATCGATTGCTTTAAAATGATATGAAAGCCATGAGCGCTATTCACCTCCTCTAGCGCTTTCGATCCTACAATTTGTATCAGAGTAGGGTCGCTTTGAATTGATGAAACCACCATTCAAGAAATTTTTCGTGGTAATTTTTAATTTTTTGGAGTCGATCAGAATCGGTAAAATTACCGCCTTTCGATATGTTTTTATCGCAATCGAAATTTTCTCTTGAAGTTGGTGCAACACCACTCGAGTTCGCACATTTATTTTTAATCTTGCACTACTAATCCAAGACCAAGTCTTGGAACAAAGTTTCTTGTTTTTGTTCGTGCGAGATTTTACTTCTACAATGGCCCACCAAGAAGTCTACAACACAGCCCGCCCGCCTCTCTTCTCCGGTGAGGACTTCGACTACTAGAAGGGGCGAATGGAGACCTACCTCCAAATTCAGTTCGAGACGTGGATGATCATCAAACCGGCATCTCACTCCCACTCGACGGCACGGGAAAACCGGTATCATGCGAGAACTGAGACGCAAGTATAATAAAGAAGGTCAAGGCCAACGGCAAAGCAATGTGCACTCTTCAATGTTGTCTAACAAAGGAAGAGCTGAATCGAATCGGTCCATTCTCAAGCGCAAAATAACTATGGGAGAAGCTGATCGAACTGCACGAAGGCACCGCCGATATGAAAGTAAGTAAGTGCGATCTAATTTTAAATAAGTTATATAATATAAAGATACAAGAAGATGAGACAGCTAGCCAACTTCACGCGCGGATACAAGATCTACTGAACGGACTCCATGGGATCAGACAAAAGATGGAGAATCGAGACATAATAAGGTACGTACTCAACGCCTTTTTGAGGAATACTTTATGGGCATCCATGGTAGATGCTTACAAAGTATCCAAGGATCTTTCATCAATTAAGTTAGATGAGTTATTTTCAGAATTTGAATTGCACGAACGGACTAATGCACGTCCAGTTGAGAAAGGTATTGCATTGATTGCAGGTACAAGCAAGGCAAAGGAGGTTAGAAAGAAGCATCAGATGGAACCCGAGTCTGAAGATGAATCAAACTCAGAAGACGACGATGACAAAATTACTGCCAAGCTCATAAAATTGGTATGAAAAATGTGCAAAAAGAAGAAGGTGACTCAATCGAACATGAAGGTCAAGTCTGGAGTTACCTGCTATGGCTGTAACTAGAAGGGACACTACAAACTGGAGTGTCCGAACCAGAAGCAAGAAAGAAGGAAGTCCTTCAAGGCAATGTGGTCCGAGTCATCAGAAGAGTCTGATGAAGAAGAACACGAGCAAGCAAGCTTTCTTGCTCTACTAGCACAAGCGTACGTTGTCGAAACTGACTCTGACTCTGAAATCGAGAGCGAATCGGAAACTGAGTCAGAAATAAGCCATGGTTCCGTATCCATTTCCGAAGGGCCAAACATCGCTGTAAGACCTTCTCAAGTAGATAAATTGTATAATTTAATTAACTATTTAATGCAAAAATTAGCTAAATCTAATGTCCGGGTCAAATCACTTCAAAAGGAGATAACAACGCTTAAAGAAGTGACTAACCCTAGCTCCTTGACTGACCTTATTTAGACTAGAACCTCAACTCAAGTCCAAAAGCTTGATGAAGAGAATTCTAACCTGAAAAATCAAGTCAAGGAACTAAAGGACACATTGGAATAATTCACTTTGGATTCCAAGAATCTTGATATGATTCTTGGAAAACAGAGAGCCGTCTACAATCGATCCGGACTTGGATCTAAAGCTAAATGAAATAACAAGTCTTACCTATCACTTGTAAATAAAACTAATAGAAAATTAGTCCAAGCATGGATTCCCAAGCCAAACTTGATTAATTAAGTTGGACTTGGACAATATTGGGTCCCCAAGGATCAAATCCATTACCTTAATAGACCTTATTGAGGATATGATCCAGGGGAAGCCAATAGAAAAACCATCTTTATTTATAAATAGAATTGTTTGATGCTTATCTTACTATTATTATATATGCTTAGATTAGGCTAGATAAGGACCTAGTGTGATTTACACTTAACTAGTTAGACCTAGGGGTTTCAAAAAGAAAATTAAATATCCAATTTGTTTGAAAGGCTTGGTCTAGAAGTGGTGGATAATCTCATACCCAAGAAGGTCTAGTGCCTCGCCACAGCCTAGAAGCCAATCTTTGAAATGAATATTTAATTGATTGATTGTAAAACCTAAGTCTAACTCAATTATAAATCAATTCTTAGATTAGAATTTAAATTGAAAATTAAATTAACCATCTCACAATAACCCATAAGGTTCCTGATTGACAATTTAAAAAAGGGTGAGGTGGACTTAGGATAAATTTAGTCAACTTAATAGATTAAACTCAACTTAATAGACTTAACTTAATTTCAAAATTCTTAATTAATTTCAAAACTCTTAATTAATTTCAAAAGTTTCATTAATTTCAAAACTTTAATTAATTACAAAATTTTAATTAATTATAAAACTTTAATTAATTTCAAAACTTTAATTTCAAAAGTTTAAGTAATTAACTTTCATATCTAATTAAGGTTCAAATATCAATTAACTTTCAAATTCAATTAATTTTCAAAGTGTTAATGTTAATTGATTTTCAAAGTATAAGTAACCTTCAAAATCTTAATGATTTCTAAATGCTAATTAATCCTTAAATTTTAAATTTATACTTATATTTTAAAATTTGAAATTCAAACTCATTCAAAAATCAAACTTAAGTTTCTAAATCTTATTTTCAATATTTTTGAAATTCAAATTCTAAATCAAACTTAAATATTTTTCAAATACATCAAACTTAAATATTTTCAAAATTTAATATTTTTGAAATCCAAATTTAAAGTCAAATTTAAAATTCAAAATTCTCTAAATTTAAGTTCAAACATAAACATTTTCAATATCTTTAAATATTTATAAACTTAAAATTAAGTTGAAAATTAACTTAAGTTCATCTCACAAACTCATAAGCTGAACATGTTTGATAACTTAGAAAGGGTGAGATGGAAAATTAGGATAAGAAATAACTACTTCTATTTTAAACTTGTATATTTTTGAATTTTCATGCCTGGACTCTAGGACACCCTAAAATATTTTTGACATTAATTAAGGAGGTGTGAAAGAAAGTTAAAGCATTAATTATTTTTCAAAATTTCCAAAATTAATTTTTTTAAAAAGGGAATCCAATTTTTTTTAAAAAATATAAACATTAGATATTTCATCAAGTTCAAATATTTTTTATCTAGAAAAATAAGTTTTGAAAAAGTATTTTTCACTAATTTTCAATGTACTTAACTAAGCTTTTATTAAAAATCTTTTCAAAAGTTAAGTACTTGATAAGTACTTTTCAAAGAAATCATTTTCTTAGCTAAGTATTTTTAGAAGAAAATCTTTTAAAACTAAGTATCTTATCAAAATCTTTTGAAAAACTAAGTACTTAAACTAAGTTTTTAAACTAAGCTTTTATAAAAAAAAACTGAGTACTTTTAACTAAACCTTTTATTAAAACTTTTATAAAGCTAAGTCCTTTACTAAAACTAAGCTTTTATCAACATCTTTTTAAAGGTAAGGACTTAACAAAGTTTTATCAAAATTTTTAAAAGCTAAAGTACTTAACTATCCTTTTTATCTAAATCTCTTCAAAAGGTTAAATTTTTTTTTTGTTAAACTAATATTTTTGAAGTAAAGAGCTACCTTTCAAGGGGAGCTAAATATTAAGGGAGATAGAAAAGTAAAAGTTAAGTATGTTAAGTAATTAAATAAGTGATTAAGGGGGAGATACAACAGATATAATAAGTTACAACTAAATATTTATATTTTTTGCACCTACATAACTTGAATCTTGATTTTATGCCTGTACACATTTATATTACTTTCATATTTTACTTAACTTTGAATTTTATTGTCATAATCAAAAAGGGAAAGATTGTTGGTGCGGAAAGCATCCGACGATCGAACCTAAGTTTTGATAATGACAAAGGGTTCAAAGTTAAGATTATTTGTGGTCTAACATGTTTGAATGAGTTTGCAGGAAAGTCCTAAGTGTACTTAGGAAAAAGTCCTAGCTGCAGTTAGGCAAGTGGAAAACCCTAGGGGGTAGTAACCCTAGGCGGAAAGTCTTGGCAGGTCGTGTCACACCCCAGAGGAGTCTCTGCCAAAGGAAAATCCGACAACATCTCCCCTGTACCGGTGATAATCTGAAGCATGAATACATCAACACACAAAATACCCCAGCCCACACGGCTGAAATATACACAACCATGCAATTATATAAACTAAACAACCCACACGACTGTACTAAAAACACAACCACGTAGTTATATATTTAACAACCCACTCAGCTGTACTAAAAACACAACGAAAAAATAAACGGAAAGCCCATACAAACCAAAACAAGATAATGCATGTTGGCACGACTTAAACACAAATACAACACCAAAAATCAAAGACAATAACCACATGGCTAAACACCAATACAATGCTAAAACATTAAAGAATATATATAAAAGAAAATAAAAGCGAAGTAAAACCGTCTTCTAATATGACGAGGGACCGACATACAGGATTCCTCCAAGCAACTGCTTAATCATCTACCTGTAATAGGAATAATGCAACGGAGTGAGTTCAACAACTCAATGTGTATCAATCTAACATGCATAGTAAGAAATAACTACTAGTAATAATCATGGAGTATAGTCTCTTGAACAATAACATGTAATGCAAAATTGAAACAAGGAAAGAAGAACTGTACTCACCAGAGTCTCCTATCATGACATAAGGGTGGGAGCCACACCAATAGATGCAGGGTCACCAAACCAAATACATAATGTATCCTGTATGCATGTCAATCATATGCAACCACCAAAATGCAACATACATAATGTAGCAAGCACAAACAATAGATACAATCCATGCATATGATGCAAAAATGACATGACCACCCTTGACCCCAGTCAGCCATCTCACACGCAATGATGAGACCGAGTGGGTAGGACTATGACAACTGTACACTCTACCATCACTACTCCTGAGTGACCGAGTGGACAGGATGCTGTTGAAGTACACCTATACTCCTACTCCAAATCATAAGTGGGGGAGCTCAATGCTCTCATCTCCTTGAGACAGTCTAGAGGAGGGATCTCTGTCATGCTATCACGCCGCGTCATACTACCCATGAGTGGACCAACAGAGCACTTACAGAGCAAACTACCACATACCCTGCCTAATATACCACTAACCCATGAGTGGTTGTATGTGCAGATCCATGTAACTGGCGATGTGCTCAACAATAATGGAGCCGACAATCGCTCAGCATGCAATCATGCAAAATAATGCATGACACTAAGCATGTAAATCCTGAAAATACCAACCTTCCCATAATGTGTACCAAAAGGAAACCAAGTCCATAACAATGATCTAGATACACATGCCAGAAAACAAACCTATGTACACATGCAAAGAAATACACCTAGGTACACATGACAGGTAATAAAGCTAGGTACACATGCTAGGAAATAAACTAGTAGCTAGACCTGTATCCGGTAATACATTGAATGCCACTACATAAGTACACATGGCAAGAAATAAGAGAACATAAGCATGAATGCACAATAGATAATAATAAGGGCAAACTACGACTATCAAGTGGTGACATACTAAGCAGATATAAACATAACCATTACTACTAGTTATAACCTACTAAATATATCATAATGACAATATCTAAAGAGATAAGTCAAACGTACCCGCCTTTATTTGTCTATCGTGCTAACAATCCCACGTCGAGATGCTCGTCTCGAATCAACGTCTTGCAAATCACATGATATACCGATTTAGCTAATTACATATAAATTAAATAACTAAATCAAATTCCTAAACCTATTTTGGATAATCCCTATTGAAACATGATCATTAATTAACCCTAATTAATGATTAACCCCAATTAATTCCCTTTTTCCTTTTAGATCCACAAATTGCTAATTATCCAAGCAATAACTGATTACCAAAATTTCTAACATAATCTGATACACACATACCCTAATGTGATTGCTCCTCTATTGCTCATGGCCAAAGATCTTGGCGTTGGAAATTTGTGGCCGGAGCTGTGGATTGCCCACTGATCCTCACATCAATTACCCTAAAATCATAATCGGTAAATTAACATTGCAATCCACTTCAAGCTCAGTTCAACAGTCTTATCTAAATGTGTCGACAGATTCCTCTAACCAACTCCTGATAGCCAAGCCTGCGGCCAACGATAGTCCTGGATCGGTGATTGCTGCTAGCAGCCAACAATGACTGCTACTGTGGTGGCAGTACACAGTTGCGATGGTGGTTCACAGAAAGCAGCAACGAGTTTATGGAAGGAAGGGGCGCCGATGTTGATCTAGGGCTAGCTGCGTCCAATAGAGACTGGGAGGAGGTGGCGAAGATCCAGATCAGACTCTAGAGGCTGAGATTTCACTCTGATGGAGGAAGTGGGTGCGGCAATGGCAAGGGGGTGGAGGACTTGACGCTACCACTTGTAGAGGTCAGAGAAGAGAAGGGTCGGTTGTAGCAAGTTCCCCCCTCAACGCACTAATAGTAGCTTTGCGCCGGCGACGTCGAGAGGAGAAAGAGAGTAAGCCCTAGCCTCCCCTTTGCGTCAATCCTTCCTCCGGCGACAGCGGCACCCAACGGCGAAGCAACTTCAATGGTGATCAAGTGGAAAGAAGCGCTGACGAGGCAGATCTGCTTCAGCCTCGATCGATCAGAAGGAGCAATGACAAGGCAGAGTGGCTTTGACGTCGAGGTCGGCGGCGCACGGGCAGAGGCAAAAGAGAAGAGGGGAATCAGGGTTTGCGGCGGTGAGAGGAGAAGGAAATTGTTGGACGACACCGACATTGTCGGCTCAATCCTGCGCGGGGAGGCGGCGGTGGAGTGGCGTTGGCGAAGTGGAGAAGGGAGAGAAGGGGATCGGGCGTATGAGGATCGGGAGGGGAAGGGAAAGGATGAGATTAGGTTTTATATTTTATATAATATGAACTTAGATTTAAGTAAAACAAAACATAAGTTCATTCCTCAATCAACTCCCATATTTAGATATTCCAAATAAATTTCTTCCCAACCTATAAATTCATCTCTTCAAAATACGTCATACGAGCTCCGATAAATTCTAAGAAAAATCCTAAAATTTTTTAAAAATTCTGGTAATGTTATTCATCCATTAAACCTTATTATTATTATTATTATTATTATTATTATTATTATATTTTACATTCTTCCCCACTAATAAAACTTTGGTCCCCAAATTTCGTTACTTACAATAAGCAAGTACTAGTAATAGATAAACAAATAAATGCTGAACGGAACTCTAACCCACATACCTAAAGTAAAAAGATGGGGGTATCGAGCTCGGATCGTATTCTCGAGCTCCCAGGTAGCCTCCTCTTCAGAATGATACTGTTATCCTACTTTAACCAGCCGGATAGTCTTGTTCCGCAACTGACGCTCTTTATAGTCTAGAATCTGCACCGAAACCTCCTCGTAGGTAACGTCAGGATGAATGAGAACTGATATATCTGACAAACGTGTGCGGGGTCGGGCACATATCTCCTCAGCATGGACATATGAAATACACCGTGAACGCCTGCCAGAGCCGGTGGTAGCGTCAGACGGTAAGCTACCGCTCCAATCCTCTCCAAGATCTGGAAAGGTCCAATGTATCGTGGAGCTAGCTTAACTTGGAGACCAAATCTCTTTACCCCTTTCGTGGGCGTGACTCTAAAAAATACATGGTCGCCAGTAGAGAACTCCAGAGGTCTCCGTTTTCAATCCGTATAACTCTTCTGACGGTCCTGTGCCTCAGACATCCTCCATCGGATAGTGAGGACCAACTCTGCCTCCTACTGAGCTCTATGAGGTCCTAGCAGCTAGGCCCCTGCAATCTCCACCCAGAGGGTGGGTGTTCGACAAGGTCTACCATACAACGCTTCAAACGATACCATCTGGATAGCCAAATGATAACTGTTATTGTAGGTGAACTCTACTAATGGCAAGTGGTCCCCCCAGCTACCTCCGAAATCCTTAATGTAAGACCTCAACAAGTCCTCTAAAGTCTGGATGGTCTGCTTTGACTATTCATCAATCTATGGATAGAATGTTGTACTGAAACAGAGCTGTGTGCCCTAGGCAATCCCACCATAAAATCCATGGTGATGTGCTCCTATTTCCACTCCAGAATATTAACCCTCTGAAGTAATCCGGCAGGTCTCTGGTGCTCAACCTTCATCTACTGATAGACTAGACACCTAGCTACAAACTCTGCGATGTCTTTCTTCATGCCGTTCCACCAATAAGAATGCCTCAAATCTCGATACATGTGTGTTCCACCTGGGTGGATAGCAAATCGGGAGCGATGAGCCTCTTGAAGTAACTCCTCTAAGACCGGGTGAGATTGAGGTACGCATAATCTGCCTCAGAAATAAGTAATACCCTCGTCATCTCGGGTGAACTCAGTCTACCGCCCAGAAGCTATCTAGCTGCCAGTGGACTATAAGCGCTGATCACCGGCCTGGGCCTCTAGGATCCTCATTCTGATCGACGATTGAGCAACCATGGAAACCAGAATACCCTGCTCTGTCTATCCCTGCTCCTCAAGGTCCAACTCGGAGAAACCTTGAATCAAGTCCGTGACCAAAACTTGGTGGCAAGCTAAATTCCCTCTGGACTTCTGGCTAAGTGCATCGGCAACCACACTAGCTTTCCCTATGTGGTAGGTAATGGTACAATCATAATCCTTCAGGAACTCCATCAATCTCCTCTGTCGGAGATTGAGTTCCTTCTGAGTGAAAAGATATTTGAGACTCTTATGATCAATGAAAATATCAAATGTAATACCATACATACGATGCCGCTAAATCTTCAAAGCAAGATAATGGCAGCCAACTCTAGATCATGTACTGGGTAGTTCTTCTCATGCTTCTTCAACTGACGAGAAGCATAGGAGACTACCCTACTATGCTGCATCAAAATATCACCCTAACCCTGTAGAGATGTGTCGGCGTAGAGTACGAATCCGTCTTCTCTAGAGGGTAAAGCCAGAACTGGTGCCGACTCTAATATCCTCTTCAGCTCCTGGAAGCTGGTCTCACAGGCTTCTAACCATGTAAACTTCATGCCTTTCTTGGTCTAGTGTGTTAGTGGCATAGCAATGCGAGAGAAACCGTCAACGAATCATCTGTAGATCTCCTGAACTGATTTCGGCTATTCCCAGCTAGTGATAACCTCGATCTTTTGAGAATCTACCAAAATACCTCGGCTAGAAACCACGTGTCCCTGAAAACCGACTGAGGGTAACCAAAAACACACTTGTTGAGCTTTGCATATAGACGATGTCGTCGAAGAGGCTCCAAGACTATGCGAAGATGTTGTGTGTGTTCCTCCTCGGAACACGAGTAGATCAGAATGTCGTCGATGAAGATGATAACGAACCGATCCGGATACTCCTAAAAAATGTGGTTCATAAAATCCCTAAATACCGTTGGAGCACCGACAAACTCAAATGGCATTACCAAAACTCATAATGTCCGTATATAAGGCATACTCAACCATAAGGTTACTAGCAATGAATCTATAATCCGATCACCAACTACATATCACCAAATCCATAAATATCACACATGATACTCACTATGTCTCCATCAATGACAAACATAAATAATAGATCATCAAAATAAATATCCACTAATAGATCATCAAACAACCACATAACTCAACATTTAATCCAATAAATAATTAGAAATCAACATATCACCATATCTGATCTCACCATATCCCTTAATAAATCATTATAAAATAACAAATCATAATATTTGATCTAACAATATCAATCAATCTCAAACCATCCTCAACATCAATCAAACCTGATAATTTTCCAATAACAAATTCTCATCTATGTGTACTATCAAGATGTATAGATATATCACAATCCCACCTAAGATGTATGACTACTGAAATCCAAGGGATATCCTTAACTTCCTGATTGATAATCAACAACTCTCCAAGTAGTAGAAATACGATCAATCCAAAAGATGAGTATAAAAACTCTACTAATCTCATCCAAAAATGTCCAAAGAGTATATCAACTCTCATCCTTAAGATACTCAAATATCTACAATAAAAGAATCACAATCCAAATTTCAAAGGGTCACTCAACCTTCTGACTGAGAGTCTACCTATCAAGAGGGTATCCCCACAACTCTCATAGTCATGCTCATAAATATCCTCCAACAACTACCAACAAAAGATCGAACACTCCAATCTGAATTATAATCTTCAAGACCTTGGTAAAATGATCATGTGGTCAAGGTCTCGAGCTACTCAATGGAGACAATGCTAGTTGAGTCAACGAACCATTATCTTATAACACATCATACTACGATCACTCCGCCTGAGGTTCAGTAATATCTACTGACGAACAATGCCCACAAGGGTAGAGAAGTACTATCAGCAAATAGCTAACCGACATAACTGTCGATCGGCGCTCTGCTCCTCGTAAATCATCATAAAATATTTTCACTCAGTGAAGGTGAAACTTCCTAGGTGTTAATCAACTAACACCACCTTTGTATCACTGCGGGTCATAAATCCCTAGATACTATCAAGGATATCTGCGATCGGTCCATGAGTCAGGATCCCCCATGGAATAGCATTAGGCGAGTCAACTGACCATCACCTTATAATTCATCATGCTACCGAAAGAGGTAGTGAAGTACTCGCTCTCAAAATGCCTCAACGTAATCATCAAATGATGCCTTGATCTAAAAAATCATCATCTGCTTCTTCCTTCATATGATGTCTGGTCACGTAAAAGATAAGCAGCTAACTTCACCTTTTCCTACGCCAGTACAAGTTATATATCCGAATGTACTCACCAATTTATACGCCCATGAAATGGTTGTATCTCCTAAGTGTTAAGCAAGTAGCTTTACACCTTTCCACATCAGTGGGGGGTATCCTATCTGAATGTACCTTATAAATCATCCTACTAGGTACAGACGGTCCAAGGTCAATGTCCACATGGAATAGGATACGTCGATCCTCTATAGGTTGACCAAGCCGCAATGGTATACGACTAATTCAGTCTTCTCTACATTGGTACAAGTCATGTACCTAAATGTGCCTCAAAATATCTAACCAAGCACGAGCAACCCAAAAATTAGAATCTCTATAAAAATAGAGTAAGTCGGTCCCCTACTGATCGAACCAACAAAAATAGATCGGTCATCTATTAACTGATCCAATAAGAGTACATCAATCCTCGACAAAAGAAACTAAGATAAATCAATCCTCAACTACCCAAGTCAATAAGGGTAAATCAGTCCTCTACAGACAGAACCAAAGAGAATACAAATTAATCCTTTACAGACTAAGTCAACATGATTATTACTGGTAGTATGATAAGACGAATCCCCTGAGACTGTTATCCTTGATCTCTAGTAGGGTCGACCGTGATCAGTGGTTGACCCATCACATGAAATATATGTTACAAACAACTAGACAGGTACTAAAAGAGTACTAACACATGTCATAACTAACTATCATAGACAACTATATATACTAAAAGAAGTGCATGATAACAATATCAACATACCTCCTATAGCTTGGAAATGTCCTACTGCTGCCTGGTCCTAAAACCTGAAAAGTCACATTGAGAAAACCAAAACACGAAATCCAAAATATAAAAAAATAGGCATCATAAACCTGTGGCTTTGATACTAAATAAATTGTCACACCCCAGAGGAGTCTCTGCTAGAGGAAAATCCGACAGCATCTCCCCTGTACCGGTGATAATCTAAAGCATGAATACATCAACACACAAAATACCTTAGCCTACACAGTTGGAATTGTAGGATTGAAAAGAATTTAGATATCTCCACAATTGCATGATATTGTCCACTTTGGGCCTAAGCCCTCATGGTTTTGCTCTTGGGCTCTCCCCAAAAGACCTCATGCCAATGGAGATATCGTTTCTCTTATAAACCCATGATCTTTCCCATGTGTTTCCAATATGGGACTATGTTTGCAACCTTGCAACCCCAACAATCCCCCCCTCAAACAAAGGACCATAGGCTTCCCACGTCCGATCCTCGACCCACCAGGTCTTCTTGCCCCTCGGTCCATCCGACCTACTAGGACTTCCTTGCCTAGTCGCAACTAGGACTTCCTGCCTGGTATCTGGTCCTCTTGATCCGAACATAGGAGCCCCCACTTTCTTTGTTCGAGGTTAATATTGTACCCACATGGCTCAATCAGACCATAGCTCTTGTGCACAGTCGGCGGTTAAACCTTCTGGCAGTCCGAGCTCTGATACCAATTGTAGGATCGAAAAGAATTTAGATATTTCCACAATGGCATGATATTGTCCACTTTGGGCCTAGGCCCTCATGGCTTTGCTCTTGGACTCTCCCCAAAAGGCCTCATTCCAATGGAGATATCTTTTCTCTTATAAACCCATGATCTTTCCCATGTGTTTCTGATATGGGACTATATTTGTAACTGTAACGCCCGAAAATTCTCAAAACTGTTTTAGAAATATAGTATGATTTTTCTGGAATTTTTAGATATTTTTCCGGAATTTTCCGAGTAGCGGAAGTAGCAAAAATAAATATAAACGAAAACGGCCTAAGCGGGAATCGAACCCGAGACCTATGGTTTAGGGGATACTGCTAGTAACCAGTGAACCCAGCAGGGCCGTGCTGAAAGGAAAGGGAGACAACTTAATTTATATTAGAGTTGGTTCGGGTTAACCACTTAATATAAATAGAGGGTTTAAGTGGGGTTTGGTTTATTTTGGTTCGGCAGCCCTTCCTCACAAAAACCTCACGCAACTCTCCCTCTCCAAACCCTCAACGCCGAACACCCCTCTTCCTCCTCCTCTCTCGGCGCCCAAGCCCCAAGGGCTCTCGGATCACTTTCCGGCGAGGACTCCAACACGAAAAAGGTTCATCTCAGCGAGAGGAACGCGAAGACGTGAACGGATCGTCGAGAGGATCAGTTTTCCGGAAAACCTAGCGGATAGAATCGTAAGAAAACCTTACGATTGAGGTAAGAAACCCCTCACCTGCAGTATAATAGCTCCGTTTGGTTTTCTACGCATTAGTTTGGCTATATGCAGTTTTTTTCCGACACATAGGGTGGGTTTAAACCCTCCTCGAGGATTAGGGATCTAGTTGAGCACCTCTAGATGGGCCGGACGCGTTGGTCTCCTTTAGTTGGAGATTCTAGACGTTGTCGGGTGCCTAGAGGTGATCTCCCTATTAGAGGAGAGAGTTGGAGCACCCCAAGTGTTCGGTAAAATGTTAGTATAGCTAGAATACCACCTCAGTATGTTTAATAGCTCAGTTAAATGCATTAGGAGCATTTAAAACAGCACTTTAGTTTTAGTTCCGTTTATTACAGCTTATATGGATCAGATATCCAATGGGTGGGCTCCCACAGTCGCCTCTAGGTTCAGACAACCTAGCTCTAGGTTCAGATAACCTAGAAACAGCATGTTATATCAGTTAGCTATAGATATCAGTATTTTATTTTCAGTGGCACTGTACCGGATCAGATATCCATTGGGTTGGACTCCCACAGTCGTCCCTAGGTTTAGATAACCTAGTTAACCCTACTAAATTCGGGACTTGCAAACCCGGGTCTAGTTAGGGATGCGCGCACAGCAAGTACAGTTGCCGGGCCCAACAGCATGTTTATTATTTTCACTTACTATGTACTAGTTTTCAAAACTCAAAACAGTTATATCAGTTGAGTTGATTGCAGATTTGTTTTAGTTCAGCTTAGCTCAGCATTATGCTTCAGTTTAGTTTTCCATGTTAGCTCTATGTTCAGCTTATGTTATGCCATGCTTTGTATGATACCATGCCATGCCATGTTTGCATATTCAGTATGTTTTTGAAATAACATGATTTAAAATCATATTCGCATCGTATGCATGATTTAGTGAGGTAGATGGTTTCTTACTAAGCTTTAAGCTTACAGATACTATTTTCCTTATACTGCAGATACAGGTAAAAGGAAAGTGGACTAGTGGAGGCTGGAGGGCGATGCTACGACGATGTGTGTGTGCAAGGGGTCTGGAATAAAGATCCTTGGGATCTAAACACTTTTGTTTCAGTTTTAGCACTTAATATGTCTAGTTTTACTTTTAGACTTGTTACTAATTGTTCTAGCTGAGTAACTATGTCTTGTTTAGCTTAACATGCTTAGAACATTAGTACTTTCATGCTAGAATGTTATTACATGTTGTTAGAATAGTTTATGATGCATTAGTTAGGTGTTATGTGGAATTTTGGCACGCCAAAGTGCTGAAATCAGAATTCTCGAGTGAAATCAGACACTGATCGGTCTCCAGACCGATCAGAGTCTGAGCTGTTCCACTGGATCGGTCAGCCGACCGATCCAGCGAGATACAGTAGCCTCGAAGAGATTTCCAGGTGCCTGGGTCGGTCAGCCGACCGATCCAGCCATTCCTGGATCGGTCTGCCGACCGATCCAGCACGGGACAGTAGCGAACCCAGGATTCTACAGGTTCCTGGATCGGTCAGCCGACCGATCCAGGCATACCTGGATCGGTCTGCCGGCCGATCCAGCCACTCCTGGATCGGTCTGCCGACCGATCCAGCAGCGTACAGAGTCGCAGTATAGCTTGGGGATCGGTCGATGGAACGATCCAGCCCTGAACAGAAGTTGAGCTTTGTGGATCGGTCAGCCGACCGTTCCAGAACCCTTCTTCCGTGCCGGTAGTAAGCTGGAATGATCCTTGGATCGTTTCGATAGCCCAATCGACCCACGGGTCGATTGAAATGTCTGATTACAGTTAGTAGAATATCCGAGAGGCATAGATTGTCTTTCCTAGCACGGGTACAGTAATTAGTTAGCAAAATTTTAATTAGCCCAGCTTTCCGCACAGTATAGTTTAGCACAGTACAACTGTAGCGATTCGCCTTATAGCCTAGTAGTAGAAGGCGGGTCGTTACAGAGTGGTATCAGAGCCGTGTTCCATACTTCCTACACACACATCAGCATTGTACCTGCAGCTTCCAAGTAAGAATACCTCTACTCTCTTAATTGTTCTTGTTTATAGTTACAGTTCATGTTATATGCTTATTGCCGGTTAGTACATGATAGTTTAAACAGGATGTCAGAAATTATATAACTGTGATAGTATTAGTTATACATATGTTCTCTATGTCATTAGAAATGGCACGAGGACGCCCAGCTAGAAGGGCACTAGCTACTGAGCCCCAGCAAGAGGCAGGCAGCTCAGTGCTCAGTTACAGCAGCAGCTAGCTGAACAGCAACAGGAGATAGCCACCTTAAAGGCTAATCAGCAAAGTACCCCCACAGTCACCCCGGAACCGAATTTGACAACTCCGGTAGTCTTAGAGGTTCCACCAGCTCAGCCTACAGCACCAGCACCAGCACCAGCAGCCCCAGCAGCTGAGCCAAGGAAGGAAGCCTATCTAATCCAGTGGCAGCGAGTCAAGCCAGAGAACTTCTCAGGCACTAGTGAACCATGGGATGCTCAAGCCTGGTTCAAAACACTGGAGAGCACGATGGAGCTTCTGGACTGGCCAGAACACGAGAAGGTGAAGTGTGCCTCCTTCTGCTTGACAGGAGATGCACGCATGTGGTGGGAAAGGATCAGAACGAAGCGCCCCGTGAATCAGATGTCATGGGGGGACTTCGAGAGGGAATTCTTCGAGGAGTTCTTTCACATGCGGGTTACAAACCGCCACTACGACGAGTTCACGGAGTTTCGTCAGGGCAACCTTTCAGTGGAGGAAGCCGTGAAGAAATTCAACAGGTTGGCTCGTCTATGTCCAGAGTTAGTCAGCACCGAGAAGGAACGAGTCCGGTTGATGCTCAAGATGCTGAGGCCCGAGATCGCAGTGAACGTGGCAGGTGGCATTCATAGGCCACAGACCACGGAGGAGCTAGTGAGCAGTGCCTTGACCACAGAGCATTACCAGAACAGCATGAAGCAACAGAAGCAAGTCTCCTCAGAGTCCAAAGGCCAAGGAAGCTCTCACACTCAGAAACAGCAGGGCCACAGCTCCAACTGGAAAGGGAACTCCAACAACAAGCGCAAATCAGGGAGTGACTCAAAAGGAGGACCATCTAGCAAGCGACCCAGTTATCCAAAGTGTGTCACTTGTGGGAAATTCCACCCAGGGGTTTGTCGCAAGGGCGCACGAGGATGCTTTGAATGTGGACAAGAAGGGCACATGGCCAAGCAGTGCCCGAACAAGGCCGGTCTTCCTCAGCCACAGCAGATTCAGTATGCAGGCCAGCCAGCTCAGTTATATCAGATGCAGGCCGCTCTAGAAGGCCCACATATCAGCCAGGGCAGATTAGAAGCCCCCCCAGCTATGGCGAATGCGAGGATCTACTCACTCACCAGAGAGGACGTAGCAAATGCCTCGACAGTCGTCACAGGTCAGATTAGCATTTTTCAGTATAGTGCTACTGTTCTATTTGATACTGGGGCAACCCATTCATATATAGCCAGGATGTTCTCCGAAAAATTAGAGGTACCCCCAGAGATACTCAGCGGTCAGTTTTTGACGGCGCTACCTTCAGGAGAGATCATGGCGTCCACGCACTGGCTCAGAGCAGTGCCGGTCATTATAGCAGACAGGGAGCTCTTTTGCGATCTGATAGTGCTAGAAATGACCGACTATGACATTATCTTCGGAATGGACTTTTTGGTCAAATACGGTGCCTCTATCGAGTGCCGTAAACAGAAAGTCACGTTCCAACCTGAAGCGGAAGCACAGTTCGAATTCGTCGGGGAACCAAGGAGAAAGGCCAAGAGGTTTCTCTCAGCTATGAAGGCACAGAAGTTACTGGATTCAGGATGCACGGGATTCCTAGCACACGTAGTCAGCACCAGTCGGGACAGGGACCAACAGCTTTGTGACTACCAGCAGTCTTCCCTGAAGAGCTACCAGGCTTAGCACCAGACAGGGAGATTGAATTTGAGATAGAGCTTATTCCCGGCACAAATCCAATTTCCAAGGCACCATACCGCATGGCTCCAGCAGAACTGAAGGAACTTCAGGAGCAAATACAGGAGCTGCTTGACAAGGGTTTCATACGCCCGAGTCACTCACCATGGGGAGCGCCTGTGTTGTTCGTGAAGAAGAAGGATGGAAGCATGCGACTGTGCATAGACTACAGATCACTGAACCAGGTCACAATCAAAAACAGGTATCCTCTTCCCAGAATAGATGACCTATTCGATCAGCTGAAGGGGGCATCAGTGTTCTCTAAGGTAGATCTCAGATCAGGTTATCATCAAGTAAAGGTTAAAGAAGGGGATATACCAAAGACAGCATTCAGAACCAGATACGGACACTACGAGTTCGTGGTCATGCCCTTTGGCGTGACCAATGCTCCAGCTACATTCATGGATCTCATGAACAGAGTATTCAGGGAGTATTTAGATAAGTTTGTTATTGTGTTTATCGATGACATTCTTATCTACTCAGGAACTCAGGAAGAACATGCAGAGCACCAAACTAATATTGCAGACACTTCAAGAATCCTTTTACGCCAAGTTCACGAAATGCGAATTTTGGCTAGACCAGGTGTCCTTTCCGGGTCACATCATCTCAAAGGATGGTATTATGGTGGATCCCAGCAAGATAGAAGCAGAAAGTAACTGGAAGAGACCAAGAACGCTGAAATCGGGAGCTCGGGATTAGCAGGATATTACGGAAGTTTGTAGAGGATTTCTCGGTAGCCTCCCACCGATGCTCTTACGAAAGAACAGAAATTCCGGATGAGGATCGTGAGAATTGAGCTAAAAGGAGATTGACCGGTGCTCATTTTGGCTCTACAAGACACCAGCTTTGACATCTATAGTGATGCCTCTAAGTTGGGACTAGGAGCAGTCTTGATGCAAACGGCAAGGTGATCGCCTATGCCTCAAACAACTCAAGGATTATGAGAAGAATTACCCTACTCATGACCTTGAGCTTGCAGCTCGTCTTCTCTCTCAAAATTTGGAGACATTACTTATATGGAGCTCAGCAGAGTGTATACAGATTATCAGTCTGAAGTACTTCTTCACTCGGAAGGATCTGAATATGCGACACAGATGGCTTGAGCTGGTCAAGGACTACGATATAGACATCCTCTACCATCCGGGGAAAGCCAATAAGGTAGCAGATGCACTTAGCAGAAATCCAGTGCTACCTTATTGTCTCTTCCAGCCATGTCGCGCCCCTACAGAAGGAGATCGTGGATTTCGGTCTCGAGCTCATCGTGGGACAGCTCTCTACTATGACCTTAGAGTCTACCTTGCTTGGTGATATTCACCGGCTGATCGGACCACGAGATTCGTAAAATCAAGCAAGGGCCAGCGTAATCAAAGTAGAGAATTGAGTGTCCGATATGGCGGGTGTTGTATTTTGGGCGATGCACTGTGTTCCGCATCGGGAGGAGCTACGAGATGCATTTTAGATGAGGCTCACAGGACTCCCTTTGCGATGCATCAGGCTCCACCAAATGTATCAAGACCTGAAGAACCAGTTTTGGTGGCCCGGGATGAAGCGAGACATCGCCAGATATGTTAGCATCTGCCTCACCTGTCAGAGGGTCAAGGCAGAACATCAGCGACCAGGAGGAGTTCTGCAGCCTATACAGATTCCAGAATGGAAGTGGGAGGATATCTCCATGGATTTCATAGTGGGACTACCCAGAACCACGAATGGTTTTGACGCCATCTGGGTAATAGTCGACAGGTTGACTAAATCAGCCCACTTCTTAGCTATCAAGATATCCTACTCCATGGAGAAGCTAGCTCAGTTGTATCTCCAGGAGATCGTCAGACTACATGGAGTCCCACGAACCATCATTTCAGACAGAGACAGCAGATTCACATCACACTTCCGGGAGTGTGTACAGTAAGCATTAGGCACGGTTAAAATACAGCTTTCCATCCTCAGACGGATGGTCGAATGGAGCGAGTAAATTAGGTACTCGAAGATATGCTCCGAGCTTGTGCCTAGATTTCAAGGAAGTTGGTGCAAATATCCGAGTCTAGCGAATTTGCATACAACAACAGCTTTCGAGCCACTATCGGCATGGCACCTTATGAGGCACTCTATGGGCGGAGGTGCAGATCACCAATCTGCTGTGGTGAACAGAAGGAACTAGAGCTTCAGACGGATCTAGTAGCAGCTACCACAGCAGCACAACAGATTCGCCAGAGGATAGAGACGGCCAGAGCCGGCAGAAGATGCACGACGCAGACCCCTAGAGTTCTCAGTTGGGGATACAGTCTTCCAGTAGCTCCCATGAAGGGAGTCATGCGTTTTGGAAAGAAGGGCAAGCTAGCCCCGGATATGTGGGACCATACCTTATCACGAGGAGAGTGGGCAAGGTAGCATATGAGCTAGAGCTACCTCAGAAAATGTCACCGTCCACAACGTATTTCACGCTCCATGTCAAGAAGCATATTCCGACGCCACCGGTGATTGAGCCCGGTACAGTCCGTGATGATCTCAGTATGATCGGCCTATTCGGATAATAGACCGAGCAAGTAAAGAAATTGCGGAACAAGGAAGTACCATTAGTTAAAGTCACCTGGCAAAATCACATGCAGCAGAGGCGACTTGGGAGACGGAAGCTAGTAAGTACCCAGGATTGTTCTAAGTTCGAGGACGAACTTTTTATAAGGTATGGGGGATTGTAACGCCCGAAAATTCTCAAAACTGTTTTAGAAATATAGTATGATTTTTCTGGAATTTTTAGATATTTTTCCGGAATTTTCCGAGTAGCGGAAGTAGCAAAAATAAATATAAACGAAAACGGCCTAAGCGGGAATCGAACCCGAGACCTATGGTTTAGGGGATAATGCTAGTAACCAGTGAACCCAGCAGGGCCGTGCTGAAAGGAAAGGGAGACAACTTAATTTATATTAGAGTTGGTTCGGGTTAACCACTTAATATAAATAGAGGGTTTAAGTGGGGTTTGGTTTATTTTGGTTCGGCAGCCCTTCCTCACAAAAACCTCACGCAACTCTCCCTCTCCAAACCCTCAACGCCGGCCACCCCGCTTCCTCCTCCTCTCTCGGCGCCCAAGCCCCAAGGGCTCTCGGATCACTTTCCGGCGAGGACTCCAACACGAAAAAGGTTCATCTCAGCGAGAGGAACGCGAAGACGTGAACGGATCGTCGAGAGGATCAGTTTTCCGGAAAACCTAGCGGATAGAATCGTAAGAAAACCTTACGATTGAGGTAAGAAACCCCTCACCTGCAGTATAATAGCTCCGTTTGGTTTTCTACGCATTAGTTTGGCTATATGCAGTTTTTTTCCGACACATAGGGTGGGTTTAAACCCTCCTCGAGGATTAGGGATCTAGTTGAGCACCTCTAGATGGGCCGGACGCGTTGGTCTCCTTTAGTTGGAGATTCTAGACGTTGTCGGGTGCCTAGAGGTGATCTCCCTATTAGAGGAGAGAGTTGGAGCACCCCAAGTGTTCGGTAAAATGTTAGTATAGCTAGAATACCACCTCAGTATGTTTAATAGCTCAGTTAAATGCATTAGGAGCATTTAAAACAGCACTTTAGTTTTAGTTCCGTTTATTACAGCTTATATGGATCAGATATCCAATGGGTGGGCTCCCACAGTCGCCTCTAGGTTCAGACAACCTAGCTCTAGGTTCGATAACCTAGAAACAGCAATATAAGATTAGCTCAGATATAAGTATTTTATTTTCAGTGGCACTGCACTGGATCGATATCCATTGGGTTGGACTCCACATCGTCCCTAGGTTTAGATAACCTAGTTAACCCTACTAAATTCGGACTTGCAAACCCGGGTCTAGTTAGGGATGCGCCCAACAGCATGTTTATTATTTTCACTTACTATGTACTAGTTTTCAAAACTCAAAACAGTTATATCAGTTGAGTTGATTGCAGATTTGTTTTAGTTCAGCTTAGCTCAGCATTATGCTTCAGTTTAGTTTTCCATGTTAGCTCTATGTTCAGCTTATGTTATGCCATGCTTTGTATGATACCATGCCATGCCATGTTTGCATATTCAGTATGTTTTTGAAATAACATGATTTAAAATCATATTCGCATCGTATGCATGATTTAGTGAGGTAGATGGTTTCTTACTAAGCTTTAAGCTTACAGATACTATTTTCCTTATACTGCAGATACAGGTAAAAGGAAAGTGGACTAGTGGAGGCTGGAGGGCGATGCTACGACGATGTGTGTGTGCAAGGGGTCTGGAATAAAGATCCTTGGGATCTAAACACTTTTGTTTCAGTTTTAGCACTTAATATGTCTAGTTTTACTTTTAGACTTGTTACTAATTGTTCTAGCTGAGTAACTATGTCTTGTTTAGCTTAACATGCTTAGAACATTAGTACTTTCATGCTAGAATGTTATTACATGTTGTTAGAATAGTTTATGATGCATTAGTTAGGTGTTATGTGGAATTTTGGCACGCCAAAGTGCTGAAATCAGAATTCTCGAGTGAAATCAGACACTGATCGGTCTCCAGACCGATCAGAGTCTGAGCTGTTCCACTGGATCGGTCAGCCGACCGATCCAGCGAGATACAGTAGCCTCGAAGAGATTTCCAGGTGCCTGGGTCGGTCAGCCGACCGATCCAGCCATTCCTGGATCGGTCTGCCGACCGATCCAGCACGGGACAGTAGCGAACCCAGGATTCTACAGGTTCCTGGATCGGTCAGCCGACCGATCCAGGCATACCTGGATCGGTCTGCCGGCCGATCCAGCCACTCCTGGATCGGTCTGCCGACCGATCCAGCAGCGTACAGAGTCGCAGTATAGCTTGGGGATCGGTCGATGGAACGATCCAGCCCTGAACAGAAGTTGAGCTTTGTGGATCGGTCAGCCGACCGTTCCAGAACCCTTCTTCCGTGCCGGTAGTAAGCTGGAATGATCCTTGGATCGTTTCGATAGCCCAATCGACCCACGGGTCGATTGAAATGTCTGATTACAGTTAGTAGAATATCCGAGAGGCATAGATTGTCTTTCCTAGCACGGGTACAGTAATTAGTTAGCAAAATTTTAATTAGCCCAGCTTTCCGCACAGTATAGTTTAGCACAGTACAACTGTAGCGATTCGCCTTATAGCCTAGTAGTAGAAGGCGGGTCGTTACAGTAACCTTGCAACCCCAACAGGAATATACACAACCACGCAGTTATATAAATTAAACAACCCACACGGTTGTATTAAAAATACAACCACGCAGTTATATATTTAACTACCCACTCGGCTGTACTAAAAACACAACAGAAAAATAAACGGAAAGCCTATACTGTTGGATCAAAATGTGCTGGGGGGGTGAATAGCGCTTGTGGCTTTCACTTTTCGTATTCGAAATGATCGAGTAAAATGCAGCGAAAATTTAAATAAAACACAGGAGGATGCCAAGATTTACTTGGTTCGGAGCTTAGGGCGACTCCTATTCCAAGGCCGATGCTTGTTGAGCGTTTACTTTAAGCAACAACTATAATCACGAAATAGTACAAGAGATTATTACAATTTAGATGCATAAAAACTTATACCAACAACAAGAATTTAAAATTCGCAACTCCGGGTCATCGAGGTTGTGTTATGGCTCAGCCGGAACGTCTCGTTAGCAGCAAACAGTTGTATGATCACTTGGGAGTTGATTGTCTAGGCTGCTGGTCGAGACTGCCTTATAAAGGCTGTTGAGGGTGTCTTCAACGTCCTTGAGAGCGCCTTCAATCCCCAGGTCAACTGCGCGTGGATAAGGCTGACTTCTTCGTCGCTTATCCTCTTGAAGGCGCCTCTATACATCTTGAGTGTGCCTTCAAGGCTGTCCGAGGTGTCTCAACTCTCCTTGAGGGCACCTCTGGCTCCTCTGTGCACGCTCCCTCTGCCTTGCACCTGAGGCGCCTCCAAGCTCCATGGAGGGCGCCTTGGGCACTGTTCATCCGAGGCAACACTTGTTCTTTTGTCCCTGCAAGATACGTCAGTCCACAAAACAACAACATATCCTACAAAACAAAGTTAGAACATAAAAATACCATCAATATAAATGTTTGATAGTTAACGGACTGCCCGATTCTGACTTCAGATTTCTGACCGAAAACCCTAGGTCGAACAGACGCCTACTGTTTCCTCACCGAGGAGCGTGTCCTCACCTACTCCACACAGGAGAGTATACTTATTGCTAGACCGGTCCTCTAGACTGACTGGACTTTCTACCTAGGGTTACCACCCCCTAGGACCTAGGGTTACCACTCCCTAAGATTTTCCTCCACCTAGGGTTACCTCCCCCTAGGACCTAAGATTACCACCCGTTAGGATTTTCCATCACCTAGGGTTACCTCCCCCTAGAACCTGAGGTTACCATCCCTTAGGATTTACCACCACCTAGGATTATCATCCCCTAGGACATAAGGTTGTCGTCCCTTAGGGTTTTCCATCACCTAGGGTTACCACCCCCTAGGACCTAAGGTTGTCACCTCTTAGGGGGTTCCACCTACCTAACTGCAGTTAGGACTTTCCTGCAAACTCATTCACACATATCAGATAACAATTAACCTTAAGTTTGAATCCTTTGCCATTATTAAAACTTGGGTTCGATCATCGGATGCTTCCCGCACCAACAATCTCCCCATTTTTGATTATGGCAACTAAAATTTAAAGTTAAGCAAGAAGACATAAATAATAAAAAAATGCTATAAAGAACTTTGAATAACAGTACAAGCATAACTGAATAAATAACAACATAAGCATAAATTTAGTGCAAGCTCCCCCTTAATAGAAGCTTAAGTGAAAAACACTCCCCCTGAATAAAAGCTCCTCTTTCTAGAAATTTTTATTTATTATTTATACTTATTTGCCCCTTAATAACTGAATTTATTATATATACTCTCCCCCTTTATCATATATCAAAAAACAAAAGGAAGATATAATCAATAAAAATAGGCAAGTTGAGAAGTTGATCATGGCCTTAGTTAGGGTTTAGGGATTTAGCTCTAAAAAAATATGGTTTTGAGAAATATATTAGATTTTAAAACTTAGCTTTTCAGAAGGTTTTGAAAAACTTAGCTTTCAAAAACATAGTTTTAAAAATTTAGCCTTAGAAAACTTAGCTTTTCACAAAAACTTTTTTTTGCTAAAACTAACTTAAAGAAAATTTAATAGAAGACACATACTTAAAATATTTTGATAAATACTTAGCTTCTAGAATAAAGTTTCTTGTAGACTTTTTAGCTAAGTGAATGATTAGAAAAACCTTTATCAAAAAGTTCTTTAAAAGTAATCTAATTTTTGAGAAAGAAAACCTTTTCCTTAAAAAAATTCAGAAAGTAAGTATGGAAAGTAGTTTTTAGCTAAGGAAAAGTTTGAAAATATTTTGTGTTATAAAAATTTAGTTTATAAGAGCGAACAAAAATATTTGTTAAAACTTTTTTTAAAAATTTTTAGAGGTTCAAAAATTAATTTTACTTAGTTAAATTTGAAAAATACTTAGCTTAAATAGTATCAACTTGTAAAACTTTAACTAAGGTCACTTTCACTTAGAACCATAAAGAGTAAGTCAAAATTTAAAAAAAAAAAAATAGTTCTCTTTTCCAAGAATCCTAAAGTCCAGGCATGAGTAATTAAAAGTTAAACAAAATACTTAGTATCCTTAGCCAAATGTCAAACTATTAGCTACTGACTGTTCACCTAGTGGGTAACAACTTTCACTTGGTTAGTCAAGTTAAGTTAGTGACCTAGTTAGATTTGACTAATACAGGATAACTTAACTTGATTAATGTAAGTTGGTATTTATCGCCCAGACTTATGTCGATGCACAGACATAAGCATTCTTAAGTCAAGGCAGTACTCTATGCATCTCACACCATTCTAAGTGTTTTCATACACAAGCGAGTTAAACTTAGTGTGATTGTGAGATGCTCTGGTTGATATCTAGGGGTACACGATTTCTAGGGGTAAATTCTTAGGCTGAGTCCAAATTTTTGAAAACTATCAAAATTGGAATTTTGGAAAATATTTTTCCTAGAATTTTTAAGGGCAATTTTAAAAGTAAGCTGATTTAAAAACATAGTAAGCAGAAATAAGTTCTATTCTACTAAGCACATCCCTATTTGTCTTCTAAGTGCACTGAACTCAAGTTCAAGTAAGGGCTTTGTGAATATGTCAGCCAGGTTTGAATTGGACTCAACATAGTTAAGCACAACGTCACCCTTAGCTACGTGATCCCTTACAAAATGGTGTTTTACTTCTATATGTTTAGTTCTTGAGTGGTGAATTGGGTCCTTGGTTAGATTAATTGAACTTATGTTATCAATTAAAATTTTCATATTTTGATATTTTAGTTGATAGTCTTTTAGGGTATGCATCATCCATAGTAATTGAGATGCACATTCACCTAGGGCTATGTCCTCAGCTTCAGTAGTGGATAAAGCAACACAGTGTTGCTTTCTGCTTGACCAACTTACTAGGCATTTACCTAGAAATTGGCAGCTACCACTTGTGCTCTTTCTATCTAGTTTGCACCTGGCATAATCTGAGTCAGAATAGGCTGTTAGATCAAAGGTGCAAGACCTAGGGTACCAGAGTCCTACGTTTAGGGTTCCCTTAATATACCTAAGTATTCTTTTGACGTGTGTTAGATGTGACTCTTTTGAACAAGATTGGTATCTTGCATACATACCTACTGCAAAAAAGAATATCCGGTTGACTTACAGTTAGGTATAGTAGACTCCCTACCGCACTTCGATAGTATTTCAAGTCTACCTGTTTTCCTTCCAAGTCCGAGTCAATTTTAATGTTAGTAGCCATTGGTGTATTAATATTTTTTGAATTTTCCATTCCAAATTTCCTAATTTATTCCTTAGCACATTTTGTTTGAAAAATGTAAATACTATCTTTGATTTGTTTAATTTGTAGGCCTAAGAAAAAATTGAGTTATCTTACTAGGCTCATTTCAAACTCATTTACCATTAACTTGGTAAATTCTTTTAAAAATTTAGATTTGGTGGAACCAAAAATTATGTCATCTACATAAATTTATGCTATAAATATGTCTTTTTCTAGGGTTTTTACAAACAATGTTGGATCTATTTGACCTTGATTAAATCCTTTAGATATCAAATGATTCGGTAAACGTTCATACCAAGCCCTAGGTGCTTGTTTTAGTCCATACAGAACTTTTTTTTAACCTAAAAACATGGTTTGGATGTTCTAAGTTCTTAAATCCTGGAGGTTGACTTACATATACCTCTTCTTTAATAAATCCATTTAGGAAGGCGGATTTTACATCCATTTGATATAGCTTGAATCTTTTATGTGCTGCATAGGCCAACGACATCCTAATAGATTCAAGTCTAGCTACAGGGGCATAGGTTTCATCATAGTTTAACCCTTCTACTTGGCTAAACCCTTTATCTACTAATCTTGCTTTGTTTCTAATTATTTCACCCTGATCATCTAATTTGTTCCTAAAAATCCACTTAGTGTCAATTATGATTTTGTTAATGGGTTTAGGTACTAGTTCCCAAACCTAGTTTCTTTCAAATTGAGCTAACTCCTCTTGCATTGCTAATGTCCAGTCTGGGTCTGGTAGGGCTTCGTCTATAGTTTTGGGTTCAATTTTGGAGATCAGGGCTATTTGACTTAGGTTCCTAAAATAGGACCTAGTTCTGACTCCTAGAGTTGGGTCACCCAAAATTTGGTCAGATGGGTGATAGGTACTTGCTCTTGTTGGTCTTATATTTGAGTCAGTAACTGGTTCTTGTAATTCACTCGGTTTAGGTTGAATTTCTTCATCATCTTCTATATTTCTTGAGTTAATATTTTCTGTATTAATATTTTCATTTATTACACTGGGTAAGTTATTTTCTTCATCAAAAATTACATTGGTTGATTCTTCAACTTTTAGGGTGTTTTTGTTATAAACTCTATCTGCCCTACTTGTTGTTGAGTACCCTAAAAATATTCCTGGGGTTGTTTTTGACTTAAATTTTCCTAAGCAGTCTTTGGTGTTTAGAATGAAAACTTTACACCCAAACACCTTTAAGTAGTTTAAGTTAGGGATTTTATTATAATATATTTCATAAGATGTTTTATTTTGAAATTTATTAATTAAAATTCTATTTTGTATATAGCAGGAAGTATTAATTGCTTCTGCCCAGAATTGATTAGACAGATTGTATTCATTCAACATAGTCCTAGCGACTTCTTGTAGGGTTCTATTTTTACGTTCTACTAGACCATTTTGTTGGGGAGTCCTAGGGCATGAATATTCGTGTTTATACCCATTGATTTCACAAAATTCAATAAACTTGTGATTTTTAAATTCTCCCCCATGGTCACTTCTAATTCTTTTTATCTAAGTCTTTTTCATTTTCTATTAATTTACAAAAGATTTTAAAGACTTTGAAGGTTTTATCTTTAGTTTTTAGGAATTTTACCCAAGTAAATCTTGAGTAGTCATCGATTATTACTAAGCAATACTGGTTTTTGCTTAGTGACTTGGCCCCATGTGAATCAAACAAGTCTAGGTGAAGGAGATCAAGTATCAAAGTTGTTCTATTCAGGTTGGTTAACTTATGGTTTGACTTGGTTTGTTTGCCCTGTTGACAAGCATTGTAAATTGAATTTTTAGTAAATTTTAATTTGGGCAAATCTCTAACTAAATCATTTTGACTCATTTTTGAAATGAGTCTAGTGTGAGTGTGACCCAGTCTCCTGTGCCACAACTCAATTTCCTCTTGTTGTGTCAACAGACACTCTAGTGAGGAGGTTGGTAGGTATATTGTATAGATGCTCTTTTTCCTAACTCCCTGAAGCGTGATTTCAGGATTTTTAGTATTCCTAATTATGCACTCAGTTTTTGAGAATGTGACTAAGTATCCTGAGTCACACAACTGGCTAATACTAAGTAAATTAAAATTGAATTGTTCAACCAATAAGACTTTTCGAATGTAAAAATCAGAATTTAATTGAATATTACCTATTCCGATTACCTTAAGTGTTCCGTTGTTGTCGAATGCAAAATGCCCTAGGTTCTTGAGTTTCAGCTTAGTGAATTTCAATCTATCTCTAGTCATGTGTCTGGAGCATCCACTATCTAGCATCCATTGATCCAAATCTTTATGTTCCTACATAAAGTATTTGATTTGGGTTAATTCAATGGATTCAGAAGATAGCTTGATTGAAATAAACTCCTTAATATTCCATCTCACTCAGTCTAGATGATCAAACATGGTATTCCTATGGGTGATTGTGAGATGGTTTATTAAGTTATACTTAATTTAATTAAATTGATTTATTAGTTAAGTTAATTGGTTAAGTGGATTAATTAAATTGAGTTAAATTGATTAAGTTAATTAAGTGGTTAAGTTAATTAATTAGATTAAGTTAATTAAGTAGTTAATTTTAATTAAGATGAAAATTAAGTTGAATATATTTGATAAGTTAATTAACTAGTTAAGTTAAATAATTTGATTAGTTAATTGAATTAATTAATTTAGTTAATTTGAGTAAGTTAAATTAATTAAGAATAATTTTAATGGAGTTATTAATTTGGTTTGTTTAATTAAGTTGTATTTGAATTAGTTAGTTAATTAAATTAAGATTTAAATTGAATTAGGATTAAGTAAATTCAACTAAGTTCAACCTAGATCCATCTCACCCGATTCTAAGTTGTCAATCAGGGAATCTTATGTATTTTTGTGAGATGGTTATCTTTTAATTTAGATTATATTTAAGGATTAATTTACATTTGAGTTATACTTAGGTTTTCCAATTAGTCAATTAAATACATATTTCAAAGATTGGCTCCCAGGCTGTGGCGAGGCACTAGGTCTTTTTGTGGCAGAGCCTTTCAAAGAAATTATATATATAATTTTTTTTTGAAATCCCTAGGTTTAACTAATCAAGTGTAAATTACGCCTAAGTCCTTAATCTAGCCTAATCTAAGCATGCATAAAATAAAGAAACGAAAACAACAATCATCAAACAATTCTAATTATTTATAAAGATAGTTTTTCTATTGACTCCCTCTGGATCATAGCCTCGATATGGTCTATCAAGGTAATGGACTTGATCCTTGGGGACCAATATTTACCAAATCCAACTTGATTGACCAAGTTGGACTTAGATACCCATGCTTGACTACCTTACTATTTAGTCTGTTAACAAGTGACAAATATGAATGGTATTTTCTTTTTGATCTAAATTCTAGTCTGGATCGATTGTATACGACCTTCTGTCTTCCAAGAATCAAGTTAAGATTCTTGGAACCCAGTGTAAACCGTTCCAATCCAATCTTCAAATCCTTGACTTGAGTTTTCAGGCTGAAATTCTCTTCCTCAAGCTTTTGGACTTAAGTTGAGGTTCCAGTCTGAATCGGGTCAGTCAAGGATTCAGAGATAGTCACTTCTTTAAGGGTTGTTACCTCCTTTAGAAGTGATTTGATCCGAATGTTAGATTTAGCTAATTTATGCATCAGATAATTAATTAAATTATATAACTGAGAAGTACTTACAGAGGGGTTAGACCCTTCGGAAATGGATACGGATCTATGGCTTCTCTTGGACTTAGCTTCCAATTCGTCCTCGCTTTCGGATTCATTGACTTGGTCCCGGGTCATAATTGCAAGGAAACTCGTCTGTTTGAGTTCTTCATCGTCGGACTCTTTTGAAGAAGACTCGCCCCAAGTTGCCTTCAGAGATTTCTTCTTTCTCTGCTTCTTTGCATCCTTTTGATTCGAACAATTTGCTTTGATATGTCCCTTTTGGTTACAGCCATAGTAGGTTACGTCGAATTTCATCTTTGAGCTTGGTTGGGCCTCCTTAGACGAGATCACCTTCTTTATATCTTTCTTGTTGAAGCCCTTCTTCTTTTTATAGAGTCTTCTCACCAAGTTAACGAGTTCGACCGTGAGTTCATCATCGTCATCTTCTGAATCCGGTTCTCCTTCTGACTCTGGTTCGATTTTACGTCTTGCTTTTGGTTTGCTTGTACCTGCAATCAAAGCTATATCCTTCTTGGTCAATTGAGCGTTAACTTGTTCATGCAATTCAAATTCAGCAAATAGTTCATCTAGTCTAATTATAGATAAATCCTTAGATACCTTGTAAGCATCTACCATGGATGCCCACAAGGTATTCCTCAGAAAGACATTTAAGGCGTACCTTAGGATGTCGCGATTCTCCACTTTCTGTCCTATTGCATGGAGTCCGTTGAGCAGATATTATATTCAGGCATGGAGCTGGCTAGCCGTCTCACCTTCCTACATTTTAACATTACACAATTTATTAAGTAGTAAGTCACGCTTACTTACCTTTGTATTGGGCGTGCCCTCGTGCAACTCGATCAACTTTTGCCACAGTTCTTTGGTGCTCAAGAATGGGCTGACGCGGTTCAGCTCCTCCTTGGTTAGGCCACACTGAAGTGTACAGGCTGCTTTGGCATTTGCTTCTACTTTCTTGATTATGCTTGCATCCCAATTCACGCACGATACTGGTTCTCCAGAGCCGTCGAGTGGAAGTTCAAGACCGATTTTGATGATCATCTAGACCTCGAAATTAGTTTGAAGGTACGACTCCATCCGACCCTTCCAGTAACCGAAGTCATCTTCGGTGAAGAGCGGTGGGCGGGCAGTGCTATAGCCTTCTTGGAGTGCCATAAAATCTTGCACACAACGAAAAATAAAAAGAACTTGTCCCAAGACTTGATCCTGGATGAGTAGTGTTAGAAACAAGAAAACTAATACGTGATCTCGAGTGGTGTTGCACCAACTTAAAAAAAAATCAATTACGAAAAAAAACTGGATTGGAAGACGACAAGAATAACGATTCCGATCGACTCCGAAAAATTGAAAATCACCACGAAAAAAATATGCTTGACTGGTGGTTGCACCAAATCGAAGCGACTCCGCTCTGATACCAATTGTTGGATCGAAACACGCTAGAGGGGGGGGGGGGATGAATAGCACTCGTGACTTTCTCTTTTCGTATTCGAAACGATCGAGTAAAATGCAGCGAAAATTTAAATAAAACACAGGAGGACGCCAAGATTTACTTGGTTCGGAGCCTAGGGCGACTCCTACTCCAAGGCCCATGCTCGTTGAGCGTTTACTTTGGGAAACAACTATAATCGTGAAATAGTACAAGAGATTGTTACAATTTAGATGCACAAAAACTTATATCGACAACAAGCATTTGAAATTCGCAGCTCTGGGTCGTCGGGGTTGTGTTATGGCTCAGCTGGAATGTCTCGTTAGCAGCAAACAGTTATATGATCGCTTGGGAGTTGATTGTCTAGGTTGCTGGTCGAGACTGCCTTATAAATGCTATTGAGGGCGCCTTCAACCTCCTTGAGGGCGCCTCCAATCCCCGGGTCAACTACGCGTGGATAAGGCTGACTTCTTCTCCGCTTATCCTCTTGAAGGTGCCTCCATACACCTTGAGGGCGCCTTCAAGGCTGTCCGAGGCACCTCAACACTCCTTGAGGGTGCCTCCGGCTCCTTTGCGCACACTCCTTCTGTCTTGCGCCCTAGGCGCCTCCAAGCTTCATGGAGGGTGCCTCGGGCACTGTTTATCCGAGGCAACACTTGTTCATTCATCCCTGCAAGATACATTTTTCCACAAAACAACAACATATCCTGCAAAACAAAGTTAGAACATAAAAATACCATAAATATAAATGGTTGCCAGTCAATGGACTGTCCTATTCTGACTTCAGATTTCCAACCGAAAACCTTAGGTCGAACCGACGCCTACTGTTCCCTCAGCGGGGAACGTGTCCTCACCTACTCCTCACAAGAGAGCATACCTATTGCCAGACCGGTCCTCCAGACCATTGGACTTTTTGCCTAGGGTTATCACCCCCTAGGACCTAGGGTTACTGTTGGTTGTTACTCAGAATATCGTACCGGTTCCCCTGTACAAAAATTTTATACAAGTCCTGAACCTTTCCTAACAACCTATTGTGTTCTTTAGAAATTAAATTTGAAATCACAAACAGAACTTAACATTATTGATTCTAAATTCAACTTATCTGTTATTAGTGGTTTAGACTTGGATCACAAACTATACTTAACATTATTGATCCAAATCCACCCATGTTACAAATTCAATTAAATATTACTTTCAGAGATTGGCTTCCAGGTTAAACATGACGAGGCACTAGGCCTTCTTGGGTATGGGAGCATCCACCACTTCCTAAACAAACCCTTTCAACGAAATTTAATATTTAATTTCCTTATAGTAACCCTAGGTTTAACCAAAAAGAACAATCAAATCATAAGTTCGAAAAAAAAAGAAACACAAAATCAAAAACATAAATTTGATTACCTAGATTCATTAGCCTCTTGTGTTTGATATTTCAAGATCTAAATAAAAGGATGAACTAGTTATGATGCGGAAACTAATAATTAGTTATACCTTTTATAGCTTATAGACCTCACGATCTTCTATCGTATTCCTCTTCTTATCTTGGACATCGTGTGGGGCACCAAGTTTCGGCCACCAAGAATCTCCTAGAGATGAAGGTCTTCGGCCACCAACCAAGCTCCAAGGGATCAAAGAAACAAAGCCTCCTTTCTCTACTTCTTCTCCAAGTAAAATCCGGCCACCAAGGGTCTCGTAGAGAGTTGATGCCGCCGGCCAAGGAAGAAGAAAAGGGGAAGAGGAAGAAGAGAGGGAGGGCCGACCACCACAAGGAAGAGAAGAGAGGAATACTAGATGTATATTCTTCTGAGATGAGGCACCTCTACCCTCTCTTTTATATTCCTTGGTCTTGGCAAATAAGGAAAGTTTTAATAAAAACTTCCTTATTTTCTTTGCTATAGAAAAGAAAATTTAATTGATTAAAAAAAATTCCTTTTCTCTATCAATGTGGTCGGCCACTTCAATTCCTCCAAACAAGGAAAGTTTTAAACACAAAATTAAAACTTCCTAATTTATTTCCGAAAATTTTTAAAATAAAAATTTCTCTTTAAAAATTCCCTTCATGGTTATAAAAGGAAACTTTTATAAATTAAAATCTCTCTATTAAAACATGTGGATGATTACAATAAGAAAAATTTTCTCAAAATTAAAATCTTCCTTTCAATCTACAAATAAGGAAAGATATCAAATCTTTTCTCTTAATCTTTTGTAGAAACTATAAAAGGAAAGATTTAATTTTAAAACTCTCTTTTAAATCATGAGAATGGTTACAAAAAGGAAAATTTTATCAAAAATTAAAATCTTCCTTTTAACTACAAATAAGGAAAGATATCAAGGAAAGATATCAAACCTTTCTCTTAATCTTTTGTAGAAACCTATAAAAGAAAAGATTTAAATTTTAAAACTCTCTTTTAAAACCATGAGGATGGTTAAAAAAAAGGAAAGTTTTATCAAAAATTAAAATATTCTTTTTAACTACAAATAAGGAAAGATATCAAATCTTTCTTTTAATCTTTTGTAGAAAGCTATAAAAGGAAAGATTTAAATTTTAAACTCTATTTTAAAACCATGACTTCCACATAAGGAAAGATTTTTAATAAACTCCTTTTATTTAATTGTGGCCGGCCACCTAAGCTTGGGTTCAAGATAGGGCCGGCCACCTACTTGACCCATCCAACCTTAGTTTGGCCGGCCCTAGCTTGGGCTCCAAGCTAAGCTTGGCCGACCACCTTAAGGTGGGTAAGAAGGTGGGTATAAGACTTTATAAATAAGAGGCTATGATAGGGACCGAGAGGAGGAATTGGTTTTGGTCTCCCGATGAACTTGAGCTTCCTGTGTTCACCCCAAACACCCAACTCGAGTTCATCAATAATATCTCATTCCACTAAAGAGTTATTATTGAACTACTGCACCAATCCTATATTACTATATGAGCTCTTTCTTATCATGAGTGTGTTAATCTCCCTGTGTTTAAGATATAGAATGTCCACTAATTAAATGAGTTACTGACAACTCACTTAATTAATATCTAGCTCCAAGAGTAGTACCACTCAACCTTATCGTCATGTCGGACTAAGTCTACCTGCAGGGTTTACATGACAATCCTTATGAGCTCCTCTTGGGGACATTATCAACATAGATTACTAGGACACAGTTTCATTCTATAATCAACAACACACCATATAAATAATATCATTTCTCAACTTATCAGACTTATTGATTTATCGAACTAAATCACACCCTTTGATAAATTAAAGAAATGAATATTGAGTATATGTACTTGTTATTATATCATGATTAAGAGCACACACTTCCATAATAATAAAAGTCTTGTTCTTTTATGCAGTCAGTATAAAAAGAACTTACCTTAAATGATCCTGCTCAATACACTCATAGTGTACTAGTGTAATTTTATAGTCAAGATAAACTAATACCAAATTACACTACTACTATTCCAATGGTTTGTTCCTATCCATCTTAGTCGTGAGCTACTATTTATAATTTATAAGGAATTGATAACATGATCTTCTGTATGTGACACCACACACCATGTTATCTACAATATAAATTAATTGAACACCTATCCTCCTACCCCAAATCATAAGTGGGGGAGCTCAATGCAAAAATCACTGAGACAGTCTAGAGGAGGGATCCCTGTCGTGCTACTATGCTGCGTCACGCTACCCATGAGTGGACCAGTGGAGCACTAACAGAGAACACTAGCACACACCCTACCTGATATACCACTAACCCATGAGTGGTTGTGTGTGCAGATCCATGTAACTGGCGATGTGCTCAACAATAATGGAGCCGACAATCGCTCAGCATGCAATCATGTAAAATGGTGCATGATACTAAGCATGTAAATCCTGAAAATACCAACCTTCCCATAATGTGTACCAAAAGGGAACCAAGTCCATAACAATGATCTAGGTACACATGCCAGAAAATAAACCTAGGTACACATGTAAAGAAATAAACTAGGTACACATGGTAGGTAATAAAGCTAGGTACACATGCCAAGTAATAAACCTAGGTACACATGCAATGAAATAAACTAGTAGCTAGACCTGTATATGGTAATACATTGAATGTCACTACATAAGTACACATGACAAGAAATAAGAGAACATAGGCATGAATGCACAATAGATAATAATAAGGGCAAACTACGGGTATCAAGTAGTGACATACCAAGCAGATATAAACATAACCATTACTACTAGTTATAACCTACTAAGCATATCAAAATGACAATATCAAAAGAGATAAGTCAAAGGCGTTAGAGTGTATACTAAAAGCCTAGCTTTTTTGTAAACATTTATTTTGAAATAAAGAATCACATTGGTCAAATGTCTACATTTATATGCTAAGTATAGTTGTTCAATTAATTTATATTGTAGATAACATGGTGTATAGTGTCACACACAGAAGATCATGTTATCAGTTCCTTATAAGTTATAAAAAGTTGCTCAAGACTAAGATGGAAAGGAACAAACCATTGGAATAGTCGTAGTGTAATTTGGTATTAGTTTATCTTAACTATAAAATTACACTAATACACTCTGAGTGTATTGAGTAGGACCATTTGAGGTAGTTTCTTTTTATACTGACTATATAAAAGAACAATACCTCTGTTATTATGGAAGTGTGTACTCTTAATCATGATATAATAACAAGCACATATACTTAATACTTATTTCTTTAATTTATTAAAGGGTGCGATTTAACTCGTTAAATCAATAGGCCCGATAAGTTGGAAAATGATATTATTTATATGATGTGTTGTTGATTATAGAATATAACTGTATTCTAGTAATCTAGGTTGATGATATCCCCTTGAGGAGCTCATAAGGATTGTCATGTAAACCCTGCAGGTGGATTTAGTCTGACATGACGATAAGGTTGAGTGGTACTACTCTTGGAGATAGATATTAATTAAGTGAGTTGTCAGTAACTCATTAATTAGTGGACATTCAATATCTTAAACACAAGGAGACTAACACACTCATGATAAGAAGGAGCCCATATAGTAATATGGGATTAGTGTAGTAGTGCAATAATAACTCTTTAGTGGAATGAGATATTATTGATGAACTTGAGTTGGGTGTTCGGGGCGAACACGGGAAACTCAAGTTCATCGGGAGACCAAAACCAATTCCTCCTCTCAGTCCCTGTCATAGCCTCTTATTTATAAAGTCTTATATCCACCTAAACCCACCTTCTTACTCATCCATAGGTGGCCGGCCAAGCCAAGCTTGGAGCCCAAGTAAGGGCCGGCTAAGATAAGCCTTGGATGAATCAAGTGGTGGCCGACCCTAGCTTGGAGCCCAAGCTTAGGTGGCCGGCCATAATAAAAATAAAAAGGATTTTATTTTAAAATCTTTCCTAATGTGGAAGACATGATTTTAAAAGAGAGTTTTAAAATTAAAATTTACCTTTTATAGTTTCTACAAAGGATTAAGAGAAAGGTTTGATATCTTTCCTTATTTGTAGATTGAAAGGAAGATTTTAATTTTAGAGAAAACTTTCCTTATTGCAATCATCCACATGTTTTAATAGAGAGATTTTAATTTATAAAAGTTTCCTTTTATAACCAACCATGAAGGAAATTTTTTAAAAGATAAATTTTTATTTTAAAAATTTTCGGAAACAAATTAGGAAGTTTTAATTTGTGTTTAAAACTTTCTATGTTTGGAGGACTTGTAGGGGCCGGCCACATGAAAGGTTTATGAGGAAATTTTAATTAAATTTTCCTTATTAGCTATTGGCAAGGAAAATAAGAAAGTTTTAATTATGTTTAAAACTTTCCTTATTTGCCAAGACCAAGGAATATAAAAGAGAGGGTAGAGGTGCCTCACCTCACAACAACAAGACATCTATTATTCCTCTCATCTCTTCCTTGGTGGCGGCCGACCCTCATCCTTCCTCTCCTCCTTTTCTTCTTCTTTGGTGGCTGGCGGCATCAACTCTTGGGGAGATTGTTGGTGGCCACCGAATTTAGCTTGGAGATGAAGTAGAGAAAGGAGGCTTGGTTTCTTAGCATCCCTTGGAGATTGGTTGGTGGCCGAAGTTCTTCATCTCAAGGAGATTGTTGGTGGCTGAAACTTGCAAGGAGAAGAAGGAGGCTTGGGTGGATTCTCGTCTCGGTAGATCGTCACCCACACGACGTTCGAGATAAGAAGAGGAATACGATAGAAGATCATGAGGTTTATAAGCTACAAAGAGAGGTATAACTAGTTGTCTTGTTCCGCATCATACTAGTTTTCTTTGTATGGATTTTGAAATACCAAACACAAGAGGCTAACGATTCTAGGTTTCGAATTTATGATTCGATTTTGTGTTTCTTTTATTTTTCGATCTTGTGATTCAATTGTTATTAATGGTTAAACGTAGGGTTACTATAAGGAGATTAAATATTTAATTTCGTTGAAAGGCTTTGTTTAGGAAGTGGTGGATGATCCCATACCCAAGAAGGCCTAGTGCCTCGCCATGTTTTACCTGGAAGCCGATCTCTGAAATAAATATTTAATCAAATTTGTAACATAGGTGGATTTGGATTAATAATGTTAAGCATTGTTTGCGATCCAAGTCTAAACCTTTAAGAATAGATAAGTTGAATTTGGAATCAATAATGTTAAGTTTTGTTTGTGATTCCAAATTTAATTTCTAAAGAACATAATAGGTTGTTAGGAATGGTTCGGGACTTGTACAAAATTTTTGTACAGGGGAACCAGTATGATATTTCGTGTAGCAATCAACAAGTGGTATCAGAGCTAGGGTTTGCCTCTTTGTGTTTGATTTTCAGTTTAATTATGCACATGTCATACATATTTTAGGCAGGATAATAGTAGGATGTGTAAATAGATTTAACTCTATGGTTGCAGGCATCATAGATCTAACTATTATGGCCCTAATGTGATTGTGTGTGATTGGACCCTGAGACATGTCGAGGGCATTTTATGTGTGTGCATGATTGTATGTATTAAATACAGTAGGAGCTGTATTAGTTTTAGGATTTTACATTTTTGTTTCGATCTAGATTACATGTACATTCCTTCGTCGAATATAGGATCGATATTTGTAAAATTCTATTTTTGTCGTGGATCGTATTCTTACGAGGCGTGGTACTATTTATGGACCAGAGGCGCAGCGAAAAAAGAAGCAAGATAGATGCGACAACTAGACTCGATTGCGGTGGCTAAAGATGGCAGCGGTTAGGGTTGACAGTACACGGAGGACAGTGATGGAAAATGCCATAATAGTTGGAAAATTATTTTTCCATATTTATTGCTTTATTTGCTGTGATGTGTGTGTGTGCATGATAAAATCCTCATCTTAAAAAAAACTAAGTGGGAGATGGATTAGTAAAACAAAAATTTCATGGTCTCCATTACTGGTTTGTAAGTGATGCAACAAACTTACGTATTTGCTCTGAGTGCCTCCCTCCATAATGGATGAGTTTGTTTGCAGATCACTAGATCAAACTTTCTAAATAGATGATTATAGGAAATTATTTAGGAGCGTGTGATCTTCTCCAACTGAAGGGGCACAATCTTATTTAATGGACTAAGTATCAAGTAATGGTATACACTTAGGCACATTTAATAGTATCCTCCCCAACGGAGTCACTGCTATTATTTGTGTGACCAAAGGAATACCAACTATTAATTTTATTTGTCATAAAGTTAGGATGACAAGAATAAAATTAATGAGTAAAACCTCCTCTTACAAATGTTTGATTTTGTATACATCCACACTAACGTGGCATGCAAAATTCACGGTGTTTTGAGGTGTTGGTAAATTTAAATAATATTGTTTGAGGAATCAATATTATTCTAAATTTAGAGTCTTGACCAAAAGTTTTTTTTGTGATTCTTAGGATGACTTTCAACCCACTGGCTATTATACTGAAAGAGAACAAACTTACTGGTCCCAACTACATAGATTGGAAAAGAAACCTGGACATTGTCCTAACTGCTGAAGGCTATAAGTTTGTACTGTTAGAGGTCCGTCCTAATGTGCCTAACGACGATTCTAGTGAAGAGGAGATTGAGCATCATAGGAAATGGGTCAAGGCAGATGAGATGACACGGTGTTACATTTTGGCTTCAATGTCAAATGTACTACAACATTAGCATCAGGACTTGCCAACTGCCTATGACATGATGAACAATCTCAAGGAACTCTTCGGACACCAGAATCAAGCTGTTAGGCAAGAGGCAACGAGAAAATTAATGACAGCCACAATGTCAGAGGGAACACCGATAAGGGATCATATCCTAAAGATGATGGCTTATTTGAACAAAATACAAATCCTTGGAGTTGAAATCGATGGGGAAACCCAGATCAATATTATTCTCCAAATGCTACCCAGAAGTTTTGAGCAGTTTTGCCTAAACTATAACATGAACAAAAGGGCTTATACGTTGGCAGAACTTCTGACAGAACTTCAGGCAGCAGAAGGTATATTTCATCATAGTTCTCAGATTCACTTTGCTGAAAACGTTTCTACTTCTAAGTCTAAAGGCAAGAAGAAGAAGAAATAGGCTGGCTCAAGAAAGAAGGTGAATAGATCTCTAGGTACTGGACCAAAAGCTGGAGTGAAGAAGCCAAAGGGCAAGTGCTTCATCTGCAAGCAGTCGGGACATTGGAAGGTGGACTGTCCTCGTAGGAGAGAGAACAATAAAGGTATCTCTTATTCTCTAGTAGTTGAAACATGTTTAGCGGTGTTATCTACTAGCACCTGATGTGTAGATACAGGAGCCACTGGTCATGTTTGCAATATATTGCAGGGGTTCCAGGAAACCCGACGACTATATGAGGGAGAGATAACCGTCTACATGGGCAATGCTACGAATGTGACGACTATTGCAGTGGGAGATGTCTACTTTTCATTCGATAGGAATAAAACTTTGGTTTTGAGAAATTATCTTTATGTACCAACTTTTATAAAGAATTTAATTTCAGTTTCTAAACTATTTGTGGATGGATATTTTGTTTCTTTTGATGACAAAGTAGTTATCAAGAAAAATAGGGTTATTATCTGTTCTGGTACATTACTAGGCAATTTGTATACTCTAAATCCAATTTCTCCCGCAAAGCAACAAATGAAAATTAATAACACATCTTCTAATTCTAATAAGAGAAAGGAGCATTCGGAAATGAACCAAACATATCTTTGGAATCTAAGGCTTGGTCATATTAACTTGAGTAGGATTCAAAGGCTAATTGTCGATGGACTCTTGGGTTTATTAGTGTTGAAAAACTTTCCAACTTGCGAATCTTGCTTGGAAGGTAAAATGACCAAGAGACCTTTTAAGGCCAAGGGGTATAGAGCCAAAGATGTGTTAGAACTGATTCATTCTGATTTGTGTGGTCCTATGTCTATCCAGTCAAGAGGTGATTTCGAATATTTTGTCTCTTTCATAGACGACTATTCGAGATATGGATACATTTACTTGATGCGTCGCAAGTCTGAATGCTTTGATAAGTTCAAAGAGTACAAGGCTGATGTGGAGAAACGTCATGGTAAAAGTATTAAGACACTACGGTTTGATCGTGGTGGCGAATACCCCTTTGGAGATTTAGGAATTACTTATCAAAGGTCGGGATTCAATCCCAATTGTCTGCACCTGGTACACCCCAACAAAATGGTGTGGTAGAAAGAAGGAATAGAACTCTTATGGAGATGGTTAGATCGATGATGAGTTATTCAGAATTACCAGATTCATTTTGGGGATATGCTCTGGAAACAGCAGTGTACATTCTGAATATGGTACCTTCTAAATAAGTACCCTCTACTCCCATGGAATTGTGGAATGGGCATAAGCCTAGTCTGAGTCATATTCGGATATGGGGTAGTCCAGCATATGTACTGAAGGGAGATACTGACAAGTTGGAATCATGTACAGAAGTTTGTTTGTAGGATATCCTAAGGGAACGAAAGGTGATTTATTTTATAATCCTAAAAATCAGAAGATCATTGTTAGCACCAGTGCTCAATTTTTAGAGGAAAATTATGTAATGAATCATAAGCTTATGAGTGAAATTATTCTCGAAGGAATTAGAGAGGACACGTCTAGTCTAGTACCAACAGTACAAGATGAAATGTCACAAGAAACTGTAACATATGTCACAAATGATGCACAGTTATAGACAGTGTCTCGTCATAGTGGGAGGCTTGTAGGCAACCTGAGAGATTCATGTTTTTGGGAGAGTCGTCAGACTTGATCCTTGGTGAACACGAACCTGATCCCCGGACATATGACGAAGCACTCCAAGATAAAGATGCAACATCTTGGCAAAGAGCGATGAATTCTGAAATAGAATCTATGTATTCTAATAAGGTCTGGGAGCTTGTAGAACCACCAAATGGTGTAAAAGCTATTGGATGTAAGTGGATCTACAAAAGGAAAAGAGGGATAGATGAGAAGGTGGAAACCTTCAAAGCAAGGTTTGTTGCGAAGGGGTATACTCAGAAAGAGGGAATCGATTATAAGGAAACTTTTTCTTCGGTAGCCATTCTTAAGTCTATCCAGATACTCTTATCTATTGCCGCTCATATGGATTATGAGATTTGGCAAATGGATGTCAAGACAGCTTTCCTTAACGGAAGTCTTGAAGAAAGCATCCATATGAAGCAACCAGAGGGGTTCATAGCAAAGGGCAAAGAGCATCTAGTTTGTAATCTAAATCGGTCTATTTATGGATTGAAGTAAGCTTCAAGGTCTTGGAACATCCGGTTTAATGAAGCAATCCAGTCGTATGGATTTATTCAGTGTCCAGATGAATCTTGTGTATACAAGAAGTGTGATGGAAACGTGGTGGTATTTCTTGTACTATACGTAGATGACATTTTGTTAGTTGAAAACAATATCAAAGTGTTGTCAGAAGTAAGGGTATGGTTGTCCAAGCAATTTGATATGAAGGATTTGGGAGAATGCACACATATTCTTGGGATCAAAATAATAAGGGATTACGAGAAAAGAATGTTATGCTTATCCCAAGCTTCATATATCGATATAATCCTAGCTCGTTTTAGCATGCAAGACTCCAAGAAAGGTTTTCTACTTTTTAGGCATGGAGTATCTTTATCTAAAGAGATGTCTCCGAAGACATCAAAAGAGATAGAAGAAATGAAGGCAATTCCTTATGCTTCAGCTGTAGGAAGCCTAATGTATGCTATGTTATACATGAGACCTGATATCTGTTTTGTCGTGGGCATGGTTAGCAGATATCAAAGTAACCCTGGACAAGAACATTGGACTACAGTAAAACATATATTAAAGTACCTGAGAAGGACTAGAGATTATATGCCGGTTTACCAAGCAGATGATTTACTCCCTGTGGGTTACACGGATTTTGACTTCCAATCAGATAGGGACAATAGTAAGTTGACCTCGGGGTTTTGTGTTTACTTTAGGAGGTAAAGCTATAACAATGGAGGAGTGATAAGCATAGATGCTTTTCGGACTCCGCTATGGAAGCTGAGTATGTGGCAGTCTTTGAGGCAGCCAGGCTCAGTAACTTCATGATGGACTTAGATGTGATTTCTGGTTTGCCCAAAATTATTGGTGCAGTAGTAAAGTCAAAGGAACCATGAGCCCATAAGGCAAGTAAATACATAGAGCACAAGTACCACCCAATACGAGACATGGTATAACGAGGAGAAGTTGTTGTCGCCTAGATTGCATCAGATGATAACCTGGAATATCCTTTCACTAAGGCCCTTAAGGCAAAAGCTTTTGATGGGCATGTTGAGGGGTTAGGAATCAGATGTATGGAAGGGTATATGACAGCATAGTCTTTTACTATAAGTAGGAGATTGTTAGAGTGTATACTAAAAGCCTAGCATTTTTGTAAACATTTATTTTGAAATAAAGAATCATATTGGTCAAATATCTATATTTATATGCTAAGTGTTGTTGTTCAATTAATTTATATTGTAGATAACATGGTGTGTGGTATCACACACAGAAGATCATGTTATAGTTTCTTATAAGTTAAAAAAAGTAGCTCACAACTAAGATGGAAAGGAACAAACCATTGGAATAGTCGTAGCGTAATTTGGTATTAGTTTATCTTAACTATAAAATTACACTAATACACTCTGAGTGTACTGAGTAGGACCATTTGAGGTAGTTTCTTTTTATACTGACTATATAAAAGAACAATACCTTTGTTATTATAGAAGTGTGTACTCTTAATCATGATATAATAACAAGCACATATACTTAATACTTATTTCTTTAATTTATTAAAGGGTGCGATTTAACTCGTTAAATCAATAGGCCCGATAAATTGGAAAATGATATTATTTATATGATGTGTTGTTGATTATAGAATATAATTGTGTCATAGTAATTTAGGTTGATGATGTCCCCTTGAGGAGCTCGTAAGGATTGTCATGTAAACCCTGCAGGTGGATTTAGTCTGACATGACGATAAGGTTGAGTGGTACTACTCTTGGAGCTAGATATTAATTAAGTGAATTGTCAGTAACTCATTTAATTAGTGAGCATTCAATATCTTAAACACATGGAGACTAACACACTCATGATAAGAAGGAGCTCATATAGTAATATTGGATAGGTGCGGTAGTGCAATAATAACTCTTTAGTGTAATGAGATATTATTGATGAACTTGAGTTGGGTGTTCAGGGCGAACACGGGAAGCTCAAGTTCATCGGGAGACCAAAACCAATTCCTCTTCTCGGTTCCTGTCGTAGCCTCTTATTTATAAAGTCTTATACCCACCTAAACCCACCTTATTACCCATCCATAGGTGGTTGGCCAAGCCAAGCTTGGAGCCCAAGCAAGGACCGACCAAGATAAGCCTTGGATGGATCAAGTGGTGGCCGACCCTAGCTTGGAGCACAAGCTAGCTTAGGTGGTCGGTCACAATAAAAATAAAAAGGATTTTATTTTAAAATCTTTCATAATGTGGAAGACATGATTTTAAAAGAGAGTTTTAAAATTAAATTTTACCTTTTATAGTTTCTACAAAGGATTAAGAGAAAGGTTTGATATCTTTCCTTATTTGTAGATTGAAAGGAAGATTTTAATTTTGGAGAAAACTTTCCTTATTGTAATCATCCACATGTTTTAATATAGAGATTTTAATTTATAAAAGTTTTCTTTTATAACCAACCATGAAGAGAATTTTTTAAAAGAGAAATTTTTATTTTAAAAATATCCGAAAACAAATTAGGAAGTTCTAATTTGTGTTTAAAACTTTCCATGTTTGGAGGACTTGTAGGGGCCGGCCACATTAAAGGTTTATGAGGAAATTTTAATTAAATTTTCCTTATTAGCTATTGGCAAGGAAAATAAGGAAGTTTTAATTATGTTTAAAACTTTCCTTATTTGCCAAGACCAAGGAATATAAAAGAGAGGGTAGAGGTGCCTCACCTCACAACAACAAGACATCTATTATTCCTCTCCTCTCTTCCTTGGTGGCGGCCGACACTCATCCTTCCTCTCCTCATTTTCTTCTTCTTTGGTGGTCGGTGACATCAACTCTTGGGGAGATTGTTGGTGGCCACCGGATTTAGCTTGGAGAATAAGTAGAGAAAGGAGGCTTGGTTTCTTAGCCTCCCTTGGAGATTGGTTGGTGGCTGAAGTTCTTCATCTCAAAGAGATTGTTGGTGGCCGAAACTTGCAAGGAGAAGAAGGAGGCTTGGGTGGATTCTCGTCTCGGTAGATCATCGCCCACACGACATTCAAGATAAGAAGAGGAATACGATAGAAGATCGTGAGGTTTATAAGCTACAAAGAGAGATATAACTAGTTGTCTTGTTCCACATCATACTAGTTTTCTTTGTATGGATTTTGAAATACCAAACACAAGAGGCTAACAATTCTAGGTTTCAAATTTATGATTCGATTTTGTGTTTCTTTTGTATTTCGATCTTGTGATTCGATTGTTCTTAATGGTTAAACCTAGGGTTACTATAAAGAGATTAAATATTGAATTTCGTTGAAAGGCTTTGTCTAGTTAGTGTTGGATGATCCCATACCCAAGAAGGCCTAGTGCCTCACCATGTTTAACCTCGAAGCCAATCTCTGAAATAAATATTTAATCAAATTTGTAACATAGGTAGATTTGGATTAATAATGTTAAGCATCGTTTGCGATCCAAGTCAAACCTCTAAGAACAGATAAGTTGAATTTGGAATCAATAATGTTAAGTTCTGTTTACGATTTCAAATTTAATTTCTAAAGAACATAATAGGTTGTTAGGAATGGTTTGGGACTTGTACAAAATTTTTGTACAGGGGAACCAGTATGATATTCTGAGTAGAAACCAACAAAAGGTACCCACCTTTATCTGTCGATCGTGCTAACAATCCCACATCGAGACGCTCGCCTCGAATCAACGTCCTGCAGATCACATGATATACCGATTAGCTAATTACATATGAATTAAATAGCTAATTCAAATTCCCAAACCTATTTTGGATAATCCCTATTGAAACACGATCATTAATTAACCCTAATTAATGATTAACCAAATTAATTCCCTTTTTCCTTTTAGATCCACAAATTACTAATTATCCAAGCAATAACTGATTAATGATCCTCACATCAATTACCCTAAAATCACAATCATTAAATTAACATTGCAATCCACTTCAAGCTCAGTTCAATAGTCTTACCTAAATGTGTTGACAGATTCCTTTAACCAACTCTAGGCAGGCAAGCCTGTGGCCAACGATAGTCCTAGATCGGAGATTGCTACTAACAGGCGACAATGACTGCTACTGTGGTGGCAGCACACAACAACGATGGTGGTTCATAGAAAGTAGCAACGAGTCGACAAAAGGAAGGGGTGACAGCGTTAATCTAGGGCTAGCTGCATCCAGTAGAGACTGGGAGGAGGTGGCAATGATCCAGATCGGACTCTAGAGGTCGGGATTTCACTCTGACGGAGGAAGTGGGTGCGACAATGGCAAGGGGGCGGAGGACTTGACGATGCCACTTGCAGAGGTCAAAGAAGAGAAGGGTCGGTTGTAGCAAGTTCCCCCCTTAACGCTCCAATAGTAGCTCTGCGTCAGCGACACCGAGAGGAGAAAGAGAGTAAGCCGTAGCCTCCCCTTTGCGTCGATCCTTCCTCCAGCGACAGCGGCACGGCTCAGGCGATGCCACCGAAATGGGAAGAAACGACGCAAGAAAGCTAGGGCTTTAGCCTCGATCGATCAGAAGGAGCAATGACAAGGCAGAGCGGCTTTGGCGTCGAGGTCGGTGGCGCATGGGCAGAGGCAAAAGAGAAGAGGGGATCGGGGTTTGCGGTGATGAGAGGAGAAGGAAATTGTTGGCTGACACTGGCGTTGTCGGCTCAATCCTGTGCGGGGAGGTGGCGGTGGAGTGGCATCGGCGAAGTGGAGAAGGGAGAGAAGGGGATAGGGCGTGTGAGGATCGGGAGGGGAAGGGAAAGGATGAGATTAGGTTTTATATTTTATATAATATGAACTTATTTTTAAGCAAATCAAACAAAAGTTCATTCCTCAATCAACTCCCATCTTTAGGTATTCTAAATAAGCTTTTTCCCCAACCTATAAATTCATCCATTCAAAATACGTCATACGAGCTTTGATAAATTGCCAGAAAATTCTTAAAAATTATGGTATGGTTATTCATCCATTAAACCTTATTATTATTATTATTATTATTATTATTATTATGGTATTTTACAGGTTGAGTGCTAGTGGGAAAAATCCTAGAGTCGGGGACTCTAGGCTGAAATCCTGGTGTCACGAATTGGGTGGAAGTCTGGGCGGGTCGTGGAGCAAACGTCCAGCATGAATACTGAAAGCCTCGGGTGCTGAGCAAAAGTTCAGTCGGTTTGGAGGACCGGACTGACAACAGACAAACTCTCCTGAGTGAAGTAGGTGAGGACATGCTCCCCGGTGAGGGAACAGTAGGCGTCAGTTCGACTTAGGGGTTCCAGATGGAAATCCGAAGTCAAAACCGGACAGTCCGGAGACTATCAAAATGACTTATTATTTCTTATATTATTGTGCTAAACTCTATTTTACAGGATATGTTTTGTATTTTGGACTAACACATCTTGCAGGGAGTGAAAAAGCCTTAAAGCCTCGGATGAACAGTACCTGAGGTGCCCTCCATAGAGCTTAGAGGTGCCTCGGGTGCACTTCTTGAAGACTTCGTGTAGCAGAGCAGGAGGCGCCCTCCATGGAGCTAGAGGCGCCCTGGATGCTGGGTGGAGGGCGCCCTACATGGGCTTAGAGGTGCCCTCAGGCGTATAAGCTATGAGCAATGCAGAGCTCATCCACATGTGATTGACCTGGAGCTTAAGGGCACCCTCCATACAGTTGGAGGCGCCCTCAACAACCTACTTAAGGCCGGTTCGAGTATCAACAAAGACAGATCTCTGGAAATGCAATATTCTTCCATGTGCTACTCAAAGGATGATCCAACAAGCTGTAACAAAACTCCGATGACCTGAAGCTTCTAATTTACCGTTTTAGTCATTGGTATAGTTTACTGCACATAATTTCTATATTCTAAATTGTAAAATTGCGAATTGATAGTGATTGCCCAAAGTAAACACTCAATGAGTGTGGGCCTTGGAGTAGGAGTCGCCACATGCTCCAAACCAAGTAAATCTTAGTGTTTGAGTTTGCAATTGTTTCTTTTATTTCTGCTGTATAACGTTTACTCTGATCGATTGCTTTAAAACAACGTGAAAGCCACTAGCGCTATTCACCCCCTCTAGTGTTTTCGATCCTACACCGCTGAGGCTACACGCTCTTGCGCTTGGTGTTCAGACAGTGCCTGTTGGCGCTCACTCAGCACCTGTTGTTATTGTTGTTCCACTATCTTCACTGCTCGGGCCTGTATCAGCGTGTCGAGATCCTCTTGCGTCAGCGACACCGTTGTGAATTGTCCAGCATCTTCCATCTTCTCGTTCAAATGCAGGTTAGTTTCCCACAGACAGTGCCAAAATGATCCTGTCTGAAAGCATGAAGCTGGAAAGCCGGGGATGTTGAAGCTCTTCTAACTGGATGAAAACCTCGCTCCTCCCAAAATGATCTTGTTCGAAAACATGAAGCTGGAAAGTCGGGGATGTTGCAGCTCTTCTGACTGGATGAAGACCTCGCTCCTCTACAAAACAAACTGAGCCAGGGAAGGAGTCCCTGCGTTGGCCCTCCGACACTCAAGTTAGAAATAATAATAGGAAAAGAAATCAAGAATAATAGAGACAGAGATCAATCCTCCCTTCTTCATACATAGCATACTCTTTTATACCTTTCGTAGTTACTCTCCATCTTCCCTTGTTTAATGATATTAATAACCGACAGAAGGTTTCTTTGTCTTGGCTTCTCACATTCATGGAACTAGTATTAATCATTGACAGAAGACTATTTTGTCTTGGCTTCTTTGCATTCAATTATAGATGGAATGTTCTCTTTTACTTTTTTCCCTTTATTAAGTGTCTCAGTTTTTTCCTCTTTTATTATTTTATCAGTTCATTATTAATATGTACAATGTCATACCCCGAGCCGGACGAGTAGCCCACTCTACCTGTTCTCCTACCAAACGGGCTGACTAGACACTGGTTCATCCAGTCGACTGATCGGACAGTGGTTCATCCGATCGACTGATGTAGTCGCCTTCCGCCCGATTATGCGGACGAGCCTTGCTTAAGCCCTAACGTTGACCGCCTTGGCTTTGACCTATACCGTGACAATTGACTCATGCCAGGTGGACTCTTCCTTATTGCCACATCATCAGGAAAACAATCTTCCATATTAGTATAGAATTTTGAAGTTTAGCAGTTTCCAACTTATTAACAGCTTCTGTAAATTTCAATTTCCTACATATTTTAGCTTCCAATCTAGAATTTCAAGAATATTCTTCATCTACTTGTAATTCCTCTCTTTAGTTAGCTGGAAAATGATCACAATTTGCGTGGTTCAAAAATCAAACAACTTAAATTCCATCACAGCAGCCTACACAGCTCATCACAATCTCCCTTTTCAGCATCTTGCAATTTCAGCAATTTGCATTTTGTTTTTGTCACGCCCTGGAGGAGTCCCTGTTCGAAGAAATTTCGACAGCATCTCCCTTGTACGACGGACAATCTGAAACTTTACTACATCCCATATACCTCAGCCACATGTGGCTGGAATAAATAACAATAATAAACAAACCACAACATATAGACATCCACACAGTTTAATAAGCAATGATAATAAGACTCAAAATCCACCCTACTCAACTACACCCATAAAGCTCAAAACCGATATCCTACTCCACTACACTCATAAAATACAAATCCGATGATCAAATCAACTTACCTCTTCTGCCGTCTAGGCAGGCATGTAGTAAAACAAATCCAATTAAAAATCCATCGACAAGTACAATCCATGCAAGCTCCAAGTATCAAAACAAAACAAGTCCAAAACATAGTCTAGTACATAAGGCCAAAAGATAAATAAACATCCTCGTGGGCTGCAAGGGACTAGCAACTAGAACTCTCTCCTGACAGCATCAACCTGAAATAGCAATGGAGGAGGGTGTGAGTCCAACACTCAGCAGGTACAACTGATATACATAGTAAGGAAATAACATCTAGCACTAATCATGCATACAGTCTCCTAACATAACAAGGATAAATGCAAACTGAGATAAACAGGAGCATAACTGTACTAACCAGGACCAGGTATAAATATCATAAAGTCGTCAGACCAAGAAGTACCAATATCCTGTATGCATGTCAAGCATATGCATCCATTCAAATGCAACAAATAAAATGCAGCAAACACAAACACAACCAATAAATGCATCATGCATATGATGCCCATGACATGTCCTGGTCACCCCTACTCTCCAGTCAGCCGTCTCACATATGATAGTGAGACCGAGTGGGTAGGGCTGTGACAACCGTGCACTCTGTCGTCACTACTCCTGATGAGTGACCGAGTGGACGGGATACTGTCGGAGTACACCTATCCTCCTACCCCAAATCATAAATGAGGGAGCTCAATGCTCTCATCTCCCGGTACACGATGACGAGGAGGGATCTCTGTCCTGCTACAACATTGCGTCACACTGACCCATGAGTGGACCAACGGAGCCCTTGACAGAGCAACTGCTGCAACACACCCTGCCTGAATATACCACTAACCCACGAGTGGTCGTGTGTGCAGATACATGTAACTGGCGATGTGCTCAACAATAATGGAGCCGACAATCGCACAGCATGCAATCATGCGAATGGTGCATGACACTAAGCATGGAAATATACTGAACCAATCAACATACATATATGATGTGCACCATAGTCAATAAAACATATCAAGGGTACACAGATCAAATAAGGTATTACACCTAGGTCCTGAACATGGTGAAGTATGGTTATATCACTACCCGTATAAGCACGTATAATCAGGTAAGTAATAACATGAGATGCAAAACAAGCAATCAACCAAGCATGCAACAGGTATCGGGTAGTGACTAACCGAAACAAATAAGAAACATAATTATTGCTATTTATTAAATTCACTACTATGCATATCAAAGACATAAAGTCAAAAGTACCCGCCTCCAAATCGAAAAGTCCAAACTGGTAGTCGAGATACACGTCTCGCGTCAAAGTCCTGTATCGAACATATAGATATATTTTATTTAGCTACAATTCTTATAAATAGCTAAATAAAACCTCCAACCCTAAAATTAGGGTAAAATGCTAATCATACTAGTAGACAAATTCCAAACCTATTCCATAAATATATAACCAACTTAAACTTAACTAAGTTTATGTATTATTCATTTCTTATCTTTTTCATAGCTCCAATTAGGTGTATGCTGTAACAAAAAAAATTACTTTCTCTACGCCTTACCTCAATTCACCTCGATTCGCAGCCATGACTGTTGATCCACAGCAGGAAAGTTTACTGCCGGATAGAGAAATCACTGCTGGAAACCAAGAACAACTCCACCGCAAGTCTTACTTCACCTCACGATCTCAATTCCAGCACCACCGCAACAAAGTACCTCTACCTCACAGCCTTGATTGTTGTTCCACAGCACACAATCCTGCAGAACAGAATCTAATGGTGGCTGAATGGTACCTAGTCCAGCAGCGACAGCAAAATCTAGGGCACGAAATGTACCTCTCGTGTTGGGCGTCGCAGGAGGGGAGAGGGATCGGGAGGCAGAGGAGGGAAGGTCGGCACTAGGGCACTCCTCGGAGGGGTAGCCGGTGACGGTGCTAGGGCACAAAGGTCGGCTGTGAGGGTCGGCTCGGGCAGCACAGAGGGAAGGAGGACGACGCTAGAGCAAAGTGAAGGTCTCTGCTCGGCTATGCTCGCGCGTCGTCGACGCTTGGACAGGGAGGAAGAAGGGAGGCGGCGTCGGTCGGCGGTGACTCGGTACCCTAGGGCAAATCGGCTGGTCGCGAGAGATGAGGGAGGAAGGAGGGTTCGGCTCGGGAAGGAGAAGAGAAGCAAGACCCTTGCCGAGGGGTTTTGTACTCGGGTGGGGGAGAAACCGTCGGCGCCGGTTAGGGCTTCGGCGTCGGCACGCGCGGGGGGAGGAGTCGGGCACACGACGTCGAAGAGAAACCGGAGGAAAAGAAGAAAAAAAAGGAAAAAAAATAAAGAAAAGAAATAAAAGAAAATAAAAGAAAAAGTAAACTTTTCCTCGCTTAAATAGGTAGCCTAAACAGACTTTCCCAGGCCTCATTTTTATCCCCGTAAACTCGTCCATACGAGCTCAGAAAAATTTCCAAAAATTTCAGAAAATTCCCTTATTAATATTCGCATATTTTCGGTATTTTACAGTTTAGTTTTAGAATTTAATAACTTAGCATTTCTTTCCAAAATTTTTTAGAATCAAGCCCTTATATGCTCCTTCATTTACTCCGATGGAATTCCTGGAAAAAAAGATCAAGGATTCCATCTCAGATTTGAAACTCACAAAAGCTGGAAGTTTGAATTTCTGAACATCAATTCAAATTTTGAAAGCTGATCTTACTAATTTCTAACCAATCTTTAACATTTAATTTTTGTAGGACATCTCATTTAACACTTAATCAATAATAGCTTGAATTCAATTGGTTTCATCTCAGGAAGATCGATTTTTCAAAGTGGCACAACTTATATTTTTAAAGTCTCAACCTTTTACAATTTTTGTTTCAGAAACCAAAATCCGTCCAATCTTCATCTTTCCTTCTAAAAGCTTCAAAGAGCTAAGTAACTTGACAAATTCTACACTGTAGTTTCAGAAATCAACTCACTAGATCATAGTAGGCTTGAGGAGAAGTAAACACAAGTAATATTGAGAATTAAAGTTCTTCACTTAGACTTTTTAATTATTGGAAACTTGCAACAAGAGATTGGCATTATATGTTGAGACTGATACATCACTTTAGAGTTTAACTGGCTCTTTAAAATGTCTTCCTTTTATTCAAATACAAGAGTTATTAAATTTGAACCAGCTGTTGTATTCAGTTTCAGAAACCAACACAATTTTGGAATTTTTTTAGCTTTTTCCAGACTTAGGTTTTAGACTTCAAAATCTAAGGTCATCTCAGGCTATCTTAAGAAGAATTTAGCTAGAAAGAAAGCATCATTTAACACTAAAGTGATAGAAAAGTGAATTTAGATTGGCCATTGGTTAGAGATAGTCTTGAGGATCAACGCTTAAACTCAAACTGTATGTACCCCAAGGTAGTTTTGATGTAGTCAATAGAGTTAAGTTGGGTTCTGTGTATGTTTGGCCGACTGTTGGATGAATCCATTACCTATTTTAAGGAATTCAGTAAGACGTTCCTCCACCACTTCACTAGTAGTCAGAGATACCACCAAACCCCGCTCAATTTGTTTGCCCTCTGGCAAAGGTCAAAGGAAACACTAAAGGAATATATTTGTTTGCCCTCTTCGACAACTATAGAAATACTGGTGAGTGCTTTCTCATAGAGCCTATCAATTAGGTATGTTAGTTTGGAGAAAACTCAATATGCTAGGCAAGAAATCAATAGACCAACTCCTGCCATCACTCAGACAAAGTAGAAGGCTCTCCCTCCACCCTTGCAAAATGCAGGTTGGTATTTGAGCCGCCCACTTGAGCCAAGAAGGGAGGAGAGAGCAATGCAGGAAGTGGAAGACATCCTAGAACTGACTACCACACCAGACCAATCACTTCCTGAAAAGCACTGATGTTTTTGTGATACCATCAATTCCATTAGCATACTACGAGTGAATGCCATCAGTATGTCAAGATGCTCCATCAAATAATAGAGTCAGGAGAAATGAATAAAGAATCATCCTCGTTTCCCTCTCAAGGATCTCCTTTAAGAACATAGTGGGAAGAGCCTAGCTGATGCTCAGACCAAACATCCAATCGATAACTTCGATGATCAAAAGACCCATTAAAAGTCAAAATGGTCTTAGTCAGCTCCAATAGAAAAGTCAAAAGACAACATTGGCTACATCTCAAATTTTGAGCAAATCTAAGTCGATCAGCCAAAATTGGCAGGTCAAAGTGGAAAATTCCAGTCAATTTGGATTGGATCGATTTCACTCGACATTTAGTTTCTTCCAGCTTCGCCAAATCTAATTGAAAAATATAAGCAGTCATCAAAATCACATGTAAAAGAAACAAAATTCTCATAAAGAAATGTCAAGTGGCAGATTCTCCAAATTGGCCAAAAGCACATCTGATCAGCATCTTCACGTAAAGTCTGATCAATGCCCCCAAGCAAAAGTGGATCAACAAAAATCAAAATGGACAACCTCCAAAAGCCAAGGCATTCGGGTCATATACCGTGCCTCCAAACTCTAAGGCATTCAGGTCATACATCGTGCCTTCATTCTCTAAGGCATTTGGGTCATACACCATGTCTTCGCCCTCTAAGACATTCGAGTCATACATCGTGCCTCCAAACCCTAAGGCATTTGGGTCATACACTGTGCCTCGAAACTCCAAGGCATTCGGGTCATCAATCGTGCCTCTAAGCTCCAAGGCATTCGGTAAAGGATCGTAAAAGATGATAGAGGGGGGGGGGTGAATATCGTCCATTAAAAATCTTTTCTTTTATCATAAAACGAATCAGAATAAGCAACGGAATAATAAAATAAAAGCAATACATAAGAGACACGGTTATTTACTTGGTTCGGAGCCTATATTAATTCCTACTCCAAGACCCGCGATCCTCATTCGCACTGTTGGATAATCCACTAAAATTCCTCTTTTCGAAATCTTTGAAAAGAGGTAATTCATACAATGAGGTTTACAATGAATTATGGAAGATAAAATTAAATTTACCAAAAAATAAGAATCGGATGAAGATAGTCGGAGAACTTTGATGTCTTAGCTTGCACACAGAAGCGTAGAACAGTAGCAACACGAATAAAGAGGAAAAGATCAGAGAGTTGCACCAGAGTTGTAATGGGTCAAAGCTCGAGGTGCACTTTTATAAGCATCTTTCGGTCAACCGAAAAACCTTTGATCGATCAAAAAAACCTTCGGTCGATCGAAAAAACCTTCGGTCGACCGATCTGCCTATCGATCGCCTATCACACATCCTTCCTTCTTCGCCGAGATCCGATCTTCGCCTCATTAATTGCATTTAATGTTTAGTCGATTGATCACCTTGATCGATCCACCAATCCCTCTATTTCCAAATTTGCCATTGTGTGTTATCAAATTAGGTTCGATCAACTAATCCCTGGGTTCGGTCGACCGATCTGCCTAACTTCCAACTTTGCTCTACGCGATCTGAACCCTGCCACATCAGCTAGGTTCGATCGACTGATCTATTCAGTTTATGCAAAATAGAGTTAGTTCCATAGTATAAAAAATATCCCTGCAACACAAATTAGAATAGTAGTATAATGCTACATGAACAAGAAAAGACAGTAAGATCAATCTTGATGTCAACTTGGAAACCTCCTAGTTACTTCAGTTGTACCAATGACTTAGGGTTTGCACTACAAGAAAAATCCTCATAGACATCGGTGGAACAACAACAGTTTTAAGAAAAAACTGATGTCTTTGAGTATTTTACACCGGTTTTTCCAAAAATCGGTGTCTATGAGCGCAGATTTTCGCTCATAGACATCGATTTTTTAGCCGATGTCTATGAGCGCCTTTTTTTTGTTAATAGACACCGATTTTAACAACGGTTTTTAAAACCCGGTGTTAATGAACCAAAAAAAAATAATTTAATTTTTCCACCAGCCAAAATTTACAACACTTCGTTCCCTCAAAACCTAAACTAATATCGCGCGCCGCTTCTATCAGCCTAAACCTAAACCTAAACCTCTTGACCATCTCTCTCAGCCTCATCTCCCTCTTCCCCTTCCTGGATCTCTTCCCCTTCTTGGATCAATGCCCCCCTCAATCGGATCAAAACCACCTGCTTCTTCTCCACGTTCGCCGGCACGATCTGGCCAGGCCAGTCCGGCGGCTCCGGCCTCACCGGCACCCACGGGGGCTCCGTTGAAGGCTCTTGCTTGCTCAACGACGGCGGCGAGCTCGTGTTGAGGCAAAAGGAAGCAGAGAACAGGGATGCGTCTCCTCCATTTCCTTGTTACCGCTGAAGCTCGAGAATCGATTCCTCCAACCTCTGAGCAAACTCCTCCACATTATCCTCCTCCGCCCGACCATCATCGACGACGCCTCAGCATGAACCGGCGCCGAGCGACCCATGTCCCCTCCGGTACCTTCCTGTGCCTCCCCCAACCTCCATCGACCGAGTCCGCAGTAGCCTGGCCGATTCGCCAGCCCCAAGGAACGTGCAGCCCATGATGCCCTTCCGCTTGCCGGACACAACGGTGGAGACAACGGCAGCAAAGACGGCGGCCTGCGACGATGTCGTGGAGGCGGACCACGTCCCAGCGACCTGAACACCCATCTCCTCTCGACGTCTCCTCCGCCTCTGTGCTTTCAATGAAGTCAAACCTTACCTTTTCGTGACTGAAAACGTAGGCCTCCTCTCACCCTACCCGCCCATGGAAAGTGTTCATCAAGAACAATACTAAAACCGGACACTATCGCACGGTCTGACACCAAGGAGATCTAGTGAACAATTTGGGCACTATCACACGGTCTGGCACCAAGGAGTTCATGGAGGCACTCCAAGTCGGCATGGATGTGAGCATGATTGGTCAATTTGGTGTCGGTTTCTACTCCGATCTCGTGAGGTATCTCGCTTCGAGTTGCAAGCCCAAGGAGAAATGGAGGTATATACTCTTCATCTGGCTTTTCTGCTATGCCTGCTAGTCCTTCCTAGGATCGTTGGTGGATAAATATGGATTGCCTCTGATCATGCATTTGGTGTACAGAAGTTTATACAGGATCTCTATTGATGTGATTTTGTTTCTCCTTTCCAATTATTATGTTTTTTTAAGTTTTCTTTGAATGATTAGTATATGGAATTCTGTAGGAACTAAATACATATCCTGTTAATTATCTAAGTCAAGGAAGACTTGGCTGGTTGTATTAGTTACTGTCCTAGTATCCTTGTGAAGTATAGGAACAAAGAAGAGTTTTTTTCCTTCGTATTAATATTGCAAATTAATCTTGTCCATTTATTGTACCCTGAATAAACTGCTTTATTTCCTTATTTAAGGCTCCTTGTTTATGAATTTGTTTTTTTTTTCCATTCATTTCCTTACATAGAGGTCAATGTTGAGAAAAGATCCATGGAGCTGGCCTCTAGGAATCAATAGTTTATTGATGTTGTTTCTTATGAAAATTAATTTCCTTGTACTTATTGAATTGTTTCATTTTTTCTATTCCATATGAAGGGATGCCTCTTTGTTTATCTTTGAAGTTTAAAGAGACGTTTCACTGTCGTTGGTCATATTGTTATGATGACTTGTATGTTTTTTTTTTGCTAAAACAGAATTGGTACTGAACATGAAAAGTTTGGTTTTGAAGTTGATACTTTGCGCCCAATGAATTATGAGCAGATCGCAGACTTGCTAAATGGTTTGGCAGAGAGGTTTGATTGGGATAAAGTCATGGAAGAGAATTACATTATTGGTCTCAAACAGGTGATAAAATGTTTCTCTTTTAAGTGTTTAAGATTGCATAGTATGGCTTTGGGTTACTTCTATGATCAGGTTCGGCTCTATATATTTATCATGTATGGCTTTGGGTTCCTTCCTCGTGTTATAACATTTGAGCAACAACATCAACGTTTTAGTGAGTCATGATCCTGTGTATCTTGGGCATGTTCAATTATGCAGTGATTTTATTATTACATGTATTTCTGCACATAACTGTTTTTTTGCTTTACGTTTCATCTCACTTATTTTAACAACTAAATTGTGTACAACTTTGTTGGACCAGCATGTACCTTCTGCGTCAGAAGTTTCATGATTTAAATCTATTCCTCATATGCTAGTCTTCCTAATCATTTGTGTTTTGGTGAACTTCTTGATGCTAATTATGAAGCCATTTCTGTTACGTTGGACTAACTACAATTTAACAACTTTCATTATGCACTTAGTATGTGTATGATATGAGTTACTTATGAAGTATACAATAGTCTTTTGTAGAGTATTTTGTTCTTCTTGAAAAACTTTAAGATACTGTAAAGTGCAATTGAATGTCTTTTCTGCATAATGCAGCAAGTTTTCTATAGTAAATCCAACATATATGAAAAGCTGATTAACTTATTTTAACCTTCCCGATCAACTTGTTTCAATTAGACATAATAGGGTTTAGTCTATAATGTTTCTAAACTATTGAAAAGTTATAACTGTTTTCAAAATTTTTATGCCTTGTGACTTTCTAGGATACTCTCTAGCTACCATTCCTTTGATGTTGAATTCTGAATGCTATATTCTCAACACACTTCATTTTGGCGAAGTTGAATTTGTAGACAAGCCTAGTACCTGGACTGATTTTGTTTCTTCTGCTTAATACAATGTTAAATCCGATTGGATGATTATCTGCCCCATGAGCTTAAGCTGTCAGTAAATCACTTGATTTATGCTATTTTATGCAATATAATAAGTCATTCCCCCCCCCCCCCCCCTAATTTATATCGTTTAACTTGTGTGCCTGCAAACAATTGTGAATTTTCCTCCTTTATAGAGAATTATATATCTGCTTGCAGGAAAAGAACGATGTTAAGCTTGAGAAAGTTCTAAAGGAAGCAGCTATGGAAAACAAAACAGTAATATTAACAACTTTGAATGCTGCCTGGGCTTCTCCTGGTTCTATTATAGATTTGTTTTTTCAAAGTTTTCGGACAGGAGATGGAACATGCAGACTCCTGGACCATTTGGTAATCATTGCCTTGGACAAGAAAGCGTACATAAGGTGCATATCCTTACATACTCACTGTTTTGCTCTTTATACTGAGGGAATGGATTTCTCAGATGAGAAGATTTACATGACTGCTGGATATTTGTCAATGATGTGGAGAAGGATAGAATTTCTGTGTGTTATTCTCGAAATGAGATACAACTTTATTTTCTCGGTAAAATTCTCCTTCCTATGATTGGCCTTTGTAATATTCTGTTTGTTAAAGTACTGATGTGTGAAAGTGACCATACCTTCTGGATCTTCTTGTTCTCTAAGTATCTATTTCTATGTAGACTATCTTGCCTTTTTTTGTTCATAGCCAAGTTTGCAGGCAATGCTCTATTGTTAAACTTTGTTCCTTGTTTCTTGTTTGTGCAACATATTTTGTTACCCCTTCTTTCATCTACTACAAACGCATATAAGATAGAATCATATATATCTACAAATTTATGCATGGAATGCATGCCTAGGATAATAGTTTGCTCGAGTGTATGAAAGTTTATCCAATGGGGTAGGCATTAAGTTGTCCATATAAGCATCAATATGTGACAGACTAATTGTTATCCATGCTCTTACTGCCTAATATTCTTTATATAGCTTTGCATATAATTCTATTAGTAGGAACTGCTAACATCTTGTACTACTGATACTCTGCATGCTGTATCCTTTTTAGTCTTGGTTTACTAATATATTATTTATGTGTTTTTACAGTTTACAAATCTCAAGTACTCCAGAGTTGAAATTGATGAAGTGCGGTTCGAGTGGGCTGAATGCATGCTAGATTACATTTGAAGTGCGGTTCTACCTTGATGTGTTAAAAGAATGTTCTACCTTGATTTTGATATCTATTAGCTAGCTTTTGATGTAAAAAGAATGTTTGGGTATTTTATGGATATTGTTGTAAGAAGATTATTTATATAATTTGTGAATATTTGTGTATTTTATGGATATTATTGAATGAAGAATATTTGTATAATTTGTGAATATTTGTGTTTTTTTTTTATTGTCGGTTTTTCATTGTTTCGAAAATCAAATTTGTGTTGTTAAAAAATATACATATTACATCGGTTTTCCACCGCTGCAAAACCGGTGTTATTAACTAATATTACATCGGTCATTTACCGCTGCCAAAACTGGTGTTATTAACATACAATATTACATCGGTTTTACACCGTTGATGAAACGGTGTTGTTAAGTGATACTACACCGGTTAATAACCGATTCGAAGACCGGTGTCGTTAAGTGATACTACACCGGTTTTAACCCGATGTCTAAAATGACAGACTTTTAACATCGGCTTCATAGACATCGGTCGAAAATGAAATAGACACCGGTGGAAAACTGATGTCTATGAAGGTTTTTGTTGTAGTGTTATCTCTTCCTGGGACATGACCTACCCGTCGCTCCACTCCAGTTACTTACCTCAACCTACCTGCCAAATATCAGATCCTCCAGACATGTTTAGACTTTGACTCAGCATCGGATATGCTCGCTAGGGCTTCCCCTCGATAATAGGTCCTCTAGACCTATCGAGTCCAACTGCTAGGTGTCAGGTCCTTGCCCCACCTAGACTTTCCTACCTAGCTTCCACGATATGCTAAGACTTCCCTGCCTAACACAACTCGGACTTTCCTGATTGAGTAAATAGCCTGTACACTTAGTCAATTCATCATATCATAATAAGACTTAACTTGATCCTTTGACAACATCAAAATATAAGTTTGATTATGGTGCTCCTTGTACAAACAATTTCTCCCTTTTTATGTTTGGAAACCTGGTTCAAAATTAAGTTAAAATAGCATATGAATTAACTTGTAAAGAAGAATTCCCCCTCAAGTAAAAACTCCCCCTGAATTTATATCATAATATCTTTCCTCCTTTGACATACATCAAAAATTGGGGTATTAGAAATCACCAAGTTTGAAATATTTTAAGGGACAACTAAGGTTTGGAGTTAATTACTTGGAAAAATTTTGTAACAAAAGTTTTCTATGCTATAGCATAAGTTAAAAACCATGATTTTAAAATTTTTTTAAGGAGAATATTGTACCAAAAAGTTTAGTTTGAAAATCTTTCTTACAAAATTTCCAAGAAATAAGTCTTAAAAATCTCTTGAAAAAGATTAAGATAAATTTTGAAAATAAGATTTGAAAAATTACCCTAAAAATATACACTACAAGTATAACTTTCAAAAAATTTCTAAGAAAAGTTTTGAAGCATATTTTGAAAGAAGCTATGCATTTTGAAAATTTCCAAGAAAGTATAAAAATGTTTTGAAATTTAGAAAATCATGCACCAAAAATTTTCTAAGAGAAAACAGGGAACAAAAAACTAAGTTTTGAAATTAGTCGTTATAATTTAGAAAATATGTATAAGGAAAATAATTTTTTGAAATTTGAAGAAGAAACTTTAAGTTTAAAAAAATTAAGTTTTGAAAAAAAAATTAAGCAATTTTTTTCTAATAAGAAAAAATTTTGAAACATATATGTTTTTTTTTAAGAAAAATACATAAGTGTATAACTTTTGAAATGTTTTGTAAAGAGAATTTTAAAACATATTTTGAAAATCCATAAGTCTTGAAGAAAGATAAATTTTGAACCAATAGGTTTTGGAAATATGATTTTGAAAAATTTTAGGGAAGATTAGTTTTGAAATAGATTCAAAAAGAGATGTTAATGCTCCCCCTTAATTAAAAAATATTCTAAAGTCTAAGTGGGATATGATATCTATAGGTTAGAACAAAGTTTTAGAATTATTTTTAATTTACTTAATTCATCTCACCATTTCTAAGTTATCAAACAAGATAAATCTATAGTTGTGTTAGATAATTCAAATTATTTTAATAATTCAGTTAAATTAATACTTGATTAATTATTAAAATATAATTTATGATTAAAGTTTAAAGTTAATTTAATTAAGGATTAATTTAAGGTTAAGTTTGGTTAAGCTAAATTTGAATTGATGATTATTATTTGCTAGATTAACTTAAGTTTGATTATTGAATTATTTAAGTTAAGCTTAATTAAAGTTAATTTTGAATTGATTAAAACTGATTAATTATTATTTTTGAATTAATCAATTAATTTAGGATTAATAATATTTTAAAATAATTGGTTAATTAAATTTGAATTAATTTGAAAATATAATAATTAAGTAATTGATTAAGGTAATTAGTTTAATTTGTTGATCAATTTCATATTAATTAAAGTAGCATAATAATTTGATTATTTTTGAGTTAAATTAGATTAGATTAAATTATTAAGATCATTTAAATTTGATTAATTAATTTTAATTAATTTTAATAATTTAATTAATTAATTAAGGATTAATTTAAAGTTGATTTTTAAGTTAATAATTTAAAGCAATTTAATTAGTTTGGATTAACTTAAACTTAATTAATTTAGAGGCTAATAATTAATAACAAATTTATTAATTAAGAATAATTGATTCATTAATTTATTGAATAAATTATATTAATTGATTAAGTTGATTAACTTAGTTTAACTTTTTATTTGTTAATTTTAGATTTAAATAATTTGATTAATCTAGGGTTAATTGATTAAATTAATCTAATTAACTTAGTTTAGTTGATTTAATTAGATTTTAAATTAATCAGAATTAAGATTAATATAAAGGATTAATTTCTATATTTAATAATTAACTGATTGAGTATAAGATTAAGTTTTTCAAATTCTAAAATTAAGTTAATAATTAGGTTTTATTTTAAATTTAAAATTAATTATGAATTACTTAAAAATTATTTAAGTTTTGATTAAATTATAGTTGAATTAATTTGTTTTGATTAAGAAAATTAATTATGATTAATTTTATTTAAATGTTTACTTCTAGATTAAGAATAATTTTGATAATTGTTTAATTAATTTTGAATTAAATTATGATTAAGTAATTAATTAAAGTTCAATTAAAGTTATTGATTAATTAAGTTCAAATCTAATTAATTAATGTGGATTTTAAATTGTTAATTTTGATTAAGTATTAGTTTATTAATTAATTTCAAGTTAAGTTAATTATAATAGTTAATTTGGAATTTAAAATAATTTATTAATTTTAAGTTAATTAAATTAATTTCAAATATAAGGTAATTTATTAATTAATTTCAAATTTAGATGAATAATTAATTTATTTAGAATTGGTTATTGGTTATAAATTCGATTAATTATTAATTTTTTAGTTAATTATTATTTTGTTTCATTATATTAATTAAAGTTACTATTTGAGTTTGAATTATTAAGATTTCTTGAAAAGGTTGTTTAACCCTTATTATATTCAAATTTACCTTTGAGTTTATTAAGGAGTTTATAGGGTAAATTTTTAGACCGTGGTCAATCACTATGAATATCATTAGAGTAACCATATCTGAGATAATTTTTCAAAAATAACCAACTTAAAGAACTTAATACTAGATTTTTGTCTAACTACCTCATGTTTGACTGAGGTAGCTTCAATCAATTCCACTAAGTTTAGTGTATTAGGTAGAACACATATGATTCAGCCTAGACATGCATTCGATAAAGTTTCCTCAGTGTACTATTATCTCAATCCATTCTGATGCTATGTTATTAGTGTTTATTAAACCTTTTTTATTTCTAATCATCCTAATCTAAGAAAAAAAGTAAATCTAAATCTAAGCATGCATATTCAATTAATCAAGTAGGGTAAACAATTTTTCTATTTGCTAATTATTATATATTAATTAAAGTTACTATTTAAGTTTGAATTATTAAGAATTCTTGAAAAGTTTGTTTAACCCTTATTAGATTCAAATTTACCTTTGAGTTTATTAAGGAATTTATAGGGTAAATTTTTAGACCGTGGTCAATCACTATGAATATCATTAGAGTAAACATATCTGAGATAATTTTTCAAAAATAAAAAACTTAAAGAACTTAATATTAGGTTTTGGTCTAACTACCTGATGTTTGACTGGGGTAGCTTCAGTCAATTCCACTAAGTCTAGTGTACTAGGTAGAACACATATGATTCAGCCTAGACATGCATTCGATAAATTTTCCTTAGCATACTATTATCTCAATCCATTCTGATGCTATGTTATTAGTGTTTATTAAACTTTTTTATTTCTAATCATCGTAATCTAAGCAAAAAAAGTAAATCTAAACCTAAGCATGCATATTTAATTAATCAAGTAGGGTGAACAGTTTTTCTATTTGCTCCCCCTAAGTCATATATTAGATATGAACTATCTAAGAGATGAATCTGACTCTTAGGGACGAAATACTTATTTTTTTCAATTTATTTAGTTAAAAGTGACTTAGGGACTCATGCTTGGACTTGATTTCTAACATTTTGACTAAGTAAAGATAAGCATGATTTGTTGATTGTGTTTGGTTTGTAACTAAGTCATGATTTGTTGTATATGACTCGTTGTGATACAAGTACCATATTTAGACACTTGGATCTTAATTCAAACTTTTCAAAAGTTTTCTTGAGTTGCTCTACTTGACCTTTTAAGTTAGAATTTTCTTCCTCAAGTTTTACAACCTGAGTTGAAGTTCCAACTTGAACTTTGTAAGTCGAGTGATTCAAGCTAACTTGCTCCTTATGGTGGTCAATTTCCTTAAATAGTAAGTTATTTTGTTTCTTAGTTTTTGTTAATTTTTTAAACAAACATTTAATTACTTTCAAAATTTCAGACTTTGAATTGAAAGTTACCTTATCGGGTCCTTCGAAAATGGATACAGATCTATGGCTTCTCTCGGACTCGATATCGGATTCTAACTCATACTCATCCTCAGATTCGGACTCAGATTCTTCATTTCTTGGCATAAGTGCAAGGTGGCTTGAGTGCTTTGGTTCTTCCGTGTCAGACTCCTCGGAAGATGACTCATCCCAAGTCGCCTAGAGAGCTTTCTTTTTTTCTTGTGAACTTGGTCTTCTTCTCCTTCTAATTTGGACACTCGTATTTGAAGTGCCCCTTCTTGTTGCATCCATAGCAAATTATTTTTGATTTGTTTTGATTTGAGTTGGGTGACACCTTCTTTGTACTCCTTTTGAATTTCTTCTTGTTGAACATCCTTTTGACCATGTTCACCAGTTTTTCTTCATTTGTTGAGTCTGAGTTTGACTTACTTTCAGGTTCAAGTTTTGTTCGGGATTTTATCTCCTTGCATGATCTTATATACAATGCAATTCCTTTCTAGACTTAACTCAAGTTAGACTATTCATATAACTCTAATTCATAAAAAAGTTCATCTAATTTAATAATTGAAAGGTCCCTTGAAACTTTATAGGCATCTACCATTGATTCCCACAATGAGTTTCGAGGGAAAGAGTTTAGAGCATACCTTATAGTGTCACGATTTTCCAATTAATGCCCAATTAGATGGAGACTATTGAGGATGTCTTTGAGTCGTGGGTGCAATTGGGTCTCCGGGCAACATTTTTATATTAAATAAATTATTTAGTAAAAGATCTCTTTTTGTTACCTTGGATTCGTCGATTCCCTCATGCAGTTTTATCAGGAGATCCCATAGTTCTTTTGTGTTCTCATAGGGTCCAACTCGATTTAGCTCCCCCATTGTTAAGTCGCACTGATGGTGTTTATAGCTTTGTAGTTTACTTGTGCTTTCTTTATTATTTGGGGATTCCACTTTTCTAGGTCTAGTGGTTCCCCATTCTCCATGGGTGGTGTGTATCCCTTTAGAATTGTAAGCCAGAGTTTGATATTAGACTTGAGGTAGCATTCCATTCTCCTTTTCTAGTAGCTGAAAATTTCTCTATTGAATAGTGGAGGACGACCAGTGCTGTAGCCCTCTTGGTAGGAATTTAACATTCTTGGAAAAAGAATAACCAAATAAAATTTTCAAGACCTTTGTCTTGGGATTAGCTGTTGGAGCAATCCCAATGGTTCGTGGGACCATGCATTTTGGTATTTGGGCAAAGGGTTTAAGTTAGGTTTACCCTCGTTATTTGATATGTGTACTTGAGTTGTGCAGGACTGCAGGTGACACATGTGACTCAGGTTGACGGCTTCGGGTCCGATGAAGGATGGCATTGAGGACAAGCCGCGGGCTTGAATGCATCTGAGGGATCGTGGACAAGGCAGCAAGGACAAGGGCCGAGGGAAGCGACTTCGAGGCATACGCGAAGGATGGCATTGGAGACAAGCTGCGGGCTTGGATGCATCCGAGGGACGAGAGCCAAAGGAAGTAGGCTTGAAGGCAAGAGGTCAAAGCTGCAAAGAAGAGTCAAGTGAGTCGTGAGGGTCCGAGTGTGAGTGAAATGTACTCGGGATGGGAAACCCTAAGTTTAGGGTTGTACCAGTCGACTAGTACTGGGACCAGTCGACTGGTGGTGAGCACAGAAGCATTCTGTGCCCGAAATGGCTGGGATCAGTCGACTGATAGATAGTCGTTGGAGTGTCGTTGGGCTGGCACCGGTCGACTGGTGCATGGACCAGTCGAGCTGATTTCCCCAAGCTCTATAAGAAGGAGCTTGGGATGGCCGGCCAACTTGACGAAATTAGACTTGGTTAAAGCCTAATTAGTAGTCACCAAAGTGCTCAAAGTTCCCTTGTGTCTAAGTGTTGTTGGTGAGTGTTGTGGTGAGGTTTCTCCACCCACAAGGAGGTTGAGCTAGCCGGAGTTTGCCGGGGACTAATCCACCGACGGATTGAGGGATCGTCCACCTTACGGACACGCCATGGAGTAGGAGCAAGTTATCTCCGAACCACGTAAACGGACGTGTTAGCGGTTTGGTTTGCATTTCCTTTCTTTGTCTTGTATTTAGTTTAGCTTGTTTGTTTTTATTTGTATTCCGCTGCGCAAGCTAACAATAGTGTAGGAAGCTAACGATTTAGGGGTGTCGTCTATCCAACCCCCCTTCAAGCCGGCCACCGATCCTCCAACATTAGCAATGTGAGATAAAGGAGAAAATAGAATATAACAAAAAAAAGATTAAAATCTTTTTAAAAGGAAAGAAAATATTTTTAAAGTGCTCGAAAAATAATTAAGTTAATTCAGAGAGAATGACTTTGACACCAAATTGAAGGATCGAAAAGGACGATAAAGGGGGTAATTTTTTTTTATTTTATCATAAAATGAATTAGAATAAGTAGAGAAATAATAAAACAAAAGCAATACACAAGAAATACAGTTATTTATTTTTTTGGAGTCTATGTCAACTCCTACTCCAAGACCTACGATTCTCGATCACACCGTAGGGTAATATAATCAACTAAAATTCCTCTTTTCGAAATCTTTGAAAAGAGGTAATTCGTACAATGAGGTTCACAATGAATTATGCAAGCTAAAATTAAATTTACCAACAAATAAGAATTTAGAAGAAGATCGTCGGAGAACTTTAATGTCATAGCTTGCACATAGAAGCGTAGAACAGTAGCAGCACGAACAGAGAGGAAAAGATAAGAGAGTTGCACCATAGTTGTAATGGGGCATAGCTCAAGGTGTACATTTGTAAGTGTCTTTTGGTCGATCAAAAAAGCCTTCGGCCGACTGATCCTTTTGGTCGATCGATCTCCCTATCGGTTGACTAATCACGCATCCTTTCTTCTTCGCTGATATTCGATCTTCGCCTCAATAATTGCATTTAATGTTCGATTGACTAATCACCTTGATTGGTTGATCGATCCCTCTATTTTTCCAACTTTGCCAAGATCGAATCTGCCAATGTGTGTTACCAAATTAGGTTCGGTCGACCAATCCACTTGACTTCTAACATTGCTCTGTGTGATTTGAACCCTGCCACATTAGCTAGGTTCGGTCGAATAAACCTTCTATTTGGTCGACTAATCCCTTCAATTTCTACACAATAGAGTTAGTTTCATAGTATAACAAATATCTCTACAACACAAAGTTAGCACAATAGTATAATGTTGCATGAATAAGAAAAGATAGTAGGACCTGTCTTAATCTCAACTTGGAAACCTCCCCGTTTCTTTAGTTGGACTAGTGACCTAAGGTTTGTCCCTTTCTGGGACACGACCTCCCCTTCGCTCCACTCTAGTTGCTTATCTCAATCTACCTACCAAACATCGGGTCCTATAGACCTATTTGGACTTTGGGTAAGCATCGGATTGGCTAGCTCGGGTTTCCCCTCGATATCAGGTTCTCCAGACCTATCAAGTCCAACTACTAGGTGTTAGGTCCTCGACCCACCTGAACTTTCCTGCTTGGCTTTCACGATTTGCTAAGACTTCCTTGCCTAGCCAAGACTAGGACTTTCCCAGTTGGGTAAACAACCTGCACTCTTAGTCAATTCATTAGATCAGAACAAGATTTAACTTAAAATTTTAATAATATTAAAATATATGTTCGATAATGGTGCTCCTTGCACCAACATTTGGGTCATACACCATGCCTTCAATGACATTCCTCCAATCTCCAAGGTTCAATCCCAGACACTCGTCTTAGTTGCGAGTTATAAGTGTACATGGCTCATGCACCCAATGGCTATCTGGTCGGCTATCCAAGACTCTCGCCTCAGCTATGAGTTATAAGTGTGCATGGCTCATAGGCTCAACGACTATCCAGGTGACTGTCCTAGACTCTCGCCTCAGCTGCGAGTTATAAGCCTCCATGGTTATAACCATGATTTTGCTACACTATTTTGACTTATACATGCATGATTTGATATTTTATTTCATAGATGAAACTCATATTTACATTACATTTCATGCATTGTATTTATTCATGGACTTAATTGCAAATTATCTTATTATGGTGTTATTTGATGCTAATATTTGATTATTATTTTGTAGACATCAAATGATCTTAGACTCAGATTAATTCGAACCAAATTTGTGCTCGAATCAGAGTCTAAACAAGATGATCAAGCTTCGGAGCAATTTAAACCGTCCATCCAAGATCAAGAGAGATATGAGCCTTACATAGAAGATCTACTCCATCTGAGCCATGTGGAAGTAGATCTCAGTCGTTGATGAAGATTCAGAGTTTTTGATCTAAAACTGAGATGTTTGGACCGTTGATCAAGATGGAATAATTATGGATTATCCGATCATATTTGGAGTTAATTTAAAAGTGTGAGAAGCTACAGTGATTTACGGGCTCAGGTATTTTCTCTTCTCGCAATTTTGGCACTGTTCACCTTCGTCCCCGTTGCTCCCGCTTCACTTCCAGATCTGAGATTAAGTCTTCTTCATCTCTCGCGATCTTCGAGCTACCAGGACCATCACACGGAGGTCAGAGCACATCAGAGGGAGGTTCCATTGATCACGATATTGTTTCTTGAGTTTCTCCACTTTGTAGCAGATCAAAGAGAGTTTCTTCGATCTTTGGTATCCATCATCCAACGGAGCTTGAAGGGAGGTGCCCAGGAGTTTTCAATTCCATTCCATTAGCCATTTTTCCAGCAACTCCTGAATCGATCAGATCAATCGATTGGGTGAGAAAGTACCAGTTTATAATGCTCTGTTTCGTTGTGTGTTGAGTTTGTCAACCAATCGCGAGCTTGAAGGGAGGTACCCAGGAGCTGTGAGCATCGTCTATACCACTAGGAGCTCGAATCTTCTCCAGAGATTGCTTGAAGGGAGGTCTCTAGGAGCATCTTTGTGTCACAACAGAGAGAAGGAGTTTGATCTTGGATTTGAGTTGTGAACGTTTTCTTTATCTTTTCAATTCCATTCCATTTAGCTTTTCAATTGCTCAAATCTTATGATATGATTTCCTTATTCTGCAATTCTATTTTTATTTGAATTTTTGCATTCCATATCCTGTTTCAGCTACTTAATTTGTTTGTAGTTTGTTTTTGATGTTTGAACCACTCAAAGCATGAGCTAGTTTTGTGATAATTTGCATTGATTAATCTGATTAGAATATGAAACCTGAAGAATTACATTCATTAGCTTAATTCGGAAGCAAATTCTTAATGGTTATTTGACTAATTTGCATTGGCACTAGAAGATTTAAATGTTGAATGTTACTTGAGCTGTTAATTGTTCGCTTTTGTTATAAGTTGTCGATTATGATTGTGATTTGATGATATATTAATTGTTTTACTTGATTTAATGATGCATTAAAATCTAAACTTTATTATTTCTAATCTGATGAGATGATAGTGAATCATGAGAGCTATTGCTCAAGTTTTGTGGATAGAGAGATAGGGTTCCAGATTTATACTGTTTGATTTGCAAGATTAATTTAAAATTGATAAGAAAACTCAACAATAGATTTGAATATAGAATTCACACACTTATTAGTTATCCTTGGGAAAAATATGACTTGGGACTCCTTACTACAACTCTTCTTTTGAGTTTAATGAGTTTCCAATCTTTATTAATTTTGAAGTGCCACGTGACATGTAAAATGACCAACATCAAAATTTTGGCGTCATTGCTGGGGAACCATAACTAGTAGTGTGCGTTTATTTTAGATTGTGCATTGGTTGGTTTTCTTTGTTTAGGATTTTTCTTGATTTGATTGCTTATCCTTTTGTATTTTCATGTTGACTTATTCTTGAATTATCAAGTACTTTAATGTTCATATATCCATGTGTTTGAAAATTATGCTCTTGAGTCTTCTAATATTGATTGTTAGTGTTGTAGTGTAGATCAAGAGATTACTTTTAGTATGGATCCATATTTTCAATATTTTGGAGGTGGAATGGAGAATCAGTATTTTCAGCCTGAGCATCAATTTTATCCAACCATGGATCAACAAAATAGGTATGAATCATTTTCTAATACTTATAATTCTAATTGGGTGGATCATTCACATTTTAGGTATGAAAATGTAAAAGGACCATTTTTTAAGCCAGATCTAGCCTACCATAATTCATATGGGTTTCAGGAAGTTTCAACATTCACTTAGTCACATTCTTTTCAACAGAATGATCCTCAATTTGGAATGTCAACTTGGAAAGTCAATGAGGTTATGCAACAAATGAGAGAGCATCAAGAGCAACAATTTTCAAGGATACAGAATATACAAATTCAATTAGATCAAATTGCATTATCCATCAACCAGCTACAAACACAAAACTCTAGTGAGGAGATGAAAAGTAGAGATTTTGTCAGGCCTGACCCTACTTCCATTACTTCACAAAATTTTTCTAGTATTTTTTATGATGATGATGTAGCTGTACAGATTTCTGATTCTTCTGATATTGTTACTGTAGATGTTGTTGATGATGCAGGAATTAAAAATTTACTTGAAGATGATTTAAGTGTAGAAGTTTGCTTACTGGAAGCAATATCCCAAGAATCACCTGAACTAGATGTTGATGAATTAAGTGTAGGGGATTGTTTATTGGAAGCAATACTCCAAGAATCACCTGAACCAGAGCTTGAACCATTACTTGATGATGAGGAGGTCACAGACACCATTTTAGAACCCACAGGTATCTTTCAACATCACAAAGTTAGTATTTCTTGTGATCTTTCATAAAATTTTTTAAGGTGACAGATTTTGAAATTATAGAATGTGATGCCCATTTTGATACATTTAGTGTAGAGATTAATTATGTTTCACTATTCTCTTATCATGGAAGTGTTCGGGAGGAGTTGTTTTTATTTGCTTTTGCAGGACACAACAGATGTTTAAAATAGATACTTAATCTAAACCACCTTCGACCTCCAAAAAGAAGTTTCAAGGGAAAAATGATGAATAAAAAGGATTTGATTGTAACCACAATTACTTCATTATTGGTGTGGATACTACTTCTAAATTGTTTGAAACCGCTCGGAATAAAGGGGAGTTCATTCTTTATTTTTCTTGTTGCCTTATACGTTTCTTTAGTTTCATACTTTACATTTGCATTTTGCTTCCATAATTTGCATGTTGTTTAGTCTACATAACACTACATTTTGAATAAAACTCTCCATGAAATTGTTCTAGTAATACTTTTAAGATGGGAAAAGTTTCTTAAGTTTGACCATCAATTTTAGGTCATTTGACATGATTGGATACTTTACTTGCATGCTATTGGTTACTGTGGTGGTGGATTCCACTTTGATTAATTGAGTTTGATTGCATGAAAATTACCTAGTGAGGACTACCACAAGCCTAATCTCTATTATATTTTTGTGTGTTATGTACTCATAGCAATTGAAACTCTAGAACTTGCTTTCCTTCTTTTCAAAGTCACAATAGCATATGTATGCATGGAAATGAAGGATAGTTCTCATTCTTGTTCCCTCATAATTTCAAATTTCTTTCTCCATAATTTTCTTAAAACATTTTCATCTAGCATTTTAACCTTTGATCATCATTGTTTGCTCTATTTCGTTAAGAGTTTTGGATTAATTGCTTGATGAGTTAGCTTGAACAAGATGTGGACAAAGGATAAGTGTGGGGGAGGATTGAGTATGCTTGAGGTGTATGGAGGTTCCTTACTACCAATTGATTGGAAAATTTGAAATTGTGGAATAATTTATGAGTTGCAGAATTTTTGGAAATATTAGAGATTTTGCAAGGATTCATGAATATTGGTACAATTACTTTACTATTGAGTTGCTTAGTGGAATTTTGGAGCTGAAATTTTTTATGCAATTTGATTATCTTTGCTCTTGTTGAAGTAAAGAAACGATTTGAAACACTTTTTGATGAATGGACGGTGGAGAAATCTAGAAAATGATGATGAAAAAAAATTATGAAAATGGCTGATGAAGAAAAAAATTGATAAATTGAGTGTGCCATTTTGGAAATTGTTTGTGCCAAGATATTGATTGAAGCTTTGGACGGTGATTGAACTAATTCAGAGTGTCCATCTTGTAGTGTCATTTGATGTTACAACTCTTCCTTGAAGGGCTACATTTTGATGACAATAAAAAAAAGTGAATGATGAACCTATGGAGAGTTGTGAATTCTTGCTATAAGATTCAGAAATGGAGAAGTTTATCTTTGAATTGTTGCTGCATCAATATTGGTTGATTCTATTATCATGCAGCATGAATACACTCCTCAGTTGTTCAAGAGATGCTAGTCATCTGTAGAAAAAGGAAAAAAAACTGGAAATCAATGAATCTGATTTTTGAAATCAGATTTCTTGTGATGAGATATGCATTGAAAAAAGATGAGGTTATTGATTCCCAGGGGGTACTGGACAGATGAATCAATTTTGTTGTTTGCCATTTTCATGCAAGAGCAAAATCGAAGCTGCAGAATATGAAGAGAGCAGGATGCTAGGAAGTGCACAGCAGAGGCTACAACAAAATTCATAATTTAGTCATTTTATGCTATTAAGTTCTTGAAACCTCATTGTACTCGAGTGCTAGATGGCACAATTGAAGTTGAATCTGAATTCAGAATTGTTCAGATGTGAAGGTGTATATTTAGAACCTATTGGAGATGGAAGTTGGTTTGTTTGAATGCTATAAGAGTTGGTCCTTGCTACTTGACCTTGCTGCTAGAAAGAGTTTCGGAGGAATATGTAAGTTTCAGGGATTGTTGACAGCAAGAAGTTGTTGAACTTGAATCCTTAAAATTTTGAATTTATGTGCTGCAATTTCAGAAGTGGTTTCTGAAACTCTGCCCAAATTATACTGAAATCTGTTGCTGATATCAGAATTCGAAATTCAGAATTGAGCATTATATAATGTTTGGAATTCATTAATTGCATAGATTAATTCTGGCTCAGATTTTTCTTTGCTAGTGTTGAGAACGTTATTGAAAGAATACACAATGGTTTTCAGTTAAAAAAAATGTAAACGTTACAACTGGTTTTAGATTTTGTTGCTGGAAGTAAATTACATTGAATCTGTTATGAGCCAAGTTATCTTTGCAGGGTTCTAATCAGTGAGAAACCATATGAAGTTGTTGGTCTTAGATTGTCATTTGATGCTCCACTCTTCCCAGTTCCTCATGTACAAAATGTTGGTGCAAAAAGCATACGATGATCTAACCTAAGTTTTGATAATGACAAAGGGTTCAAAGTTAAGGTTATTTGTTATCTAACGTGTTTGAATGAGCTTGCAGGAAAGTCCTAAGCGTACTTAGGTAGAAGTCCTACCTACGATTAGGCAGGTGGAAAACCCTAGGAGGTTGTAACACTAGGTCCTAGGGGGTGGTAACCCTAGGCAGGAAGTCTTGGCCGGCCGAGGGCTTCGGACAAAAGTCCTAGAGTCGAGGACTCTAGGTGGAAAGTCCTGGTGTCGTGAACCAGGTGAAACACTGGGCGGGTCATGGAGCGGATGTCCAGCGGAAAGTCCTGGAGCCTTGGACGCTGAGCAAAAGTCCAATTGGTCTAGAGAATCAATTGACAATAGGTAAACTCTCCTGAATGGAGTAGGTGAGGGCATATTCCCCAGTGAGGGAACAGTAGGTGTCGGTTCAACCTAGGATTTCCGGTAGGGAATCCGAAGTCAGAATCGGACAGTCGGTGACTATCAAACAATTATATTTATTGTGCTAACTCTATTTTGCAAGATATATTTTTGTATTCTGTACTAATGTATTTTACAGGAAATGAACCTGGAGAAGACCCTCTCGCAGCAAGGCGCTAGGGCACCCTCATGGATCTTGAGGATGCCCTGGATGCTGAGTAGAGGGCGCCCACATGGAGCTTGAGGGCACCCTGGACACTGGTGCGAGGGTTCCCTCATGGAGCGTGAGGGCACCCTGGACCTTGGTGAGAGGGTGCCCTCATGGAGGTTGAGGGCGCCCTCAGGCGGATAAACTATGACCAGGTCAGATCTCATCTACATTGCGGATTCGGTGCAGATGAGGGTGTCTTCCATGCTGTTGAGGGTACCCTCCATGAGCTTTATAAGTATGTCTCGAGCAGCAGCAAGGGACATCAACGAAAATATGATTCATCTTTCGTGCACTGCTCAAAAGACCATCCGATAAATCTATAGCAAGACACCGACGACTTGAAGCTTCGAATTTACTGTTCTTAACGTTGTTGGTATATTTTCTTACTGCACTTGAATTATTATACCTTCTTTGTAATACTTTGCGAGCTTATAGTAATTGCCCAAAGTAAACTCTCAACGAGCGTGGGCCTTGGAGTAGGAGTCACCCTAGGCTTCGAACCAAGTAAATCTTGGCGTTTGCGTTGTTTGTTCTTATTTCCGCTGCATTTACTCGTTAAATTTTCTGAAATGAAAAGTGAAAGCCACGAGCGCTATTCACCCCCCCCCCCCTCTAGCGTTTTCGATCCAACACAAAACTTTGGAAATTTTAGGAATTAGAGTTCTGCAACTTAAATCTGGAATCTGAGTATGAAATGCAGAATTTTTATAAATCAGATTTGAGTGAGAGTCTGAAAGTAATTCTAGAATATGGAGGGAGCTGCTGTTCTAGGGTTCAAATTTCAGAAATTATTTCCTAGAAGCAACTTCTATCTTTTCGCGAGCTATAATTCTATGAAAGTGATTTTGGAATTGGAATAAATGTATAAGATATATTGATCAAAATGTTAAGGAGAAGAAAAGGAGCTGAATTTTGAAACTGAAGCTATTGAAAAATCAGAATCCAGAATTCAGTCTCATTGAATCTGATTTTGGAAACTGTGGAACCTTGGGTAGCTACAAACCCTTGAATTCTTGTAGAATTTGATTTCTGAATAGTTAAAATATAGAAACTTCATTGAAACTAAATTTTGGAAATGTTTGACTGGATCGAATACCTTGAATTGAAATTTCACTACACATAAATGGACTTAGAGTGTCTAACTGATTAAGAAACGGAGAATTGATTCAATGCATACAATAAAGAAGAATGTTGGCATGTTACAGATGCAAGTTGGGATTTGCAATTCAAATATGTAGAAGATAGGGTTATGGAAACATTGTTGCAGAGTGGTTGAAATTGTGTATGATTCCTTCAACTACTTCATTGATTTCTGAAACTACAATTCTTCAGAAATTATCAAACTTATAATCAACAACTATTCCATTTGAGGCTTCCTGATAATTCAATATCAAATGGTGTCATAACTTCTGTAAACTCTTCATGATTCAGACCTTCACTACTTCATACTTTCAAAATTCTAAAGCAAATTTCCTGAACTACTTTGAATTAGTTTGCCTTATTCCAATTTATTAAACTGTGAAGTATCAGAATTTTGTAATACTTCTTTGAATCTGATTGCTTTGTCGAATCTTTGTAGCTTTGAACCTTGAGAATTTCGTTGAACTGACGTATCAACTTGGATTGGATTGAGTTTCATTGTTTGAGACGAACTATGTTTTAAGTATGGGGGAGGTATGTAGGTATGATGAAATTGTTTTATGAAATTTCCATCCAGCAGCTATGCTTTGATGCTAAATCACAAATCAGAAAGGAATCTGAATTTTGTTTCTACTGAGAAACAATGGAAAAGTTCCCTACTTTCCACATTAGTTAATGAATTCTATAACTTTTAGAACTAGGTAGGATTTCAAATTTATGAAATTTTAGTCAAATAACTTAGTTAGTTCAAGAATGTTGATACAAGAAGTGAAGTGGATTCTCTGACACTAGAAGTGGACTTGAGTCGTAAGTCTTTGACAACATAAATTCATCTTGCTTAAATTCTTTGAATTCTGGAAATTTCTGAACTAGTTTCTAAATTAGCTAAGAATCTAAATTTCTGAACCCATCTTCCTGATTGCTTTGAATCTGATTGCCTGGTCTAAAAATTCAAATTTTATGAAACTCCTTTGAAACAAGTGCTCTTGATTCATATGGGCCAATTTGGAAATGTCTATAATCTAGTGTAGGGCTCATCTCAATATGAAGCAGGATGTTTGAACTGTTGGGACCGATATGCCGCTAGAGGGGGGGGTGAATAGCCTCTCGTCGGGTGTTTGTCTGTTGCGTCTTGGTGATATGCAGCGGACTACAAAGACAAAAACAACCAATGCTAACACCTAGGGTTTACTTGGTATCCACCTCAAGATGAGGTGACTAATCCAAGGATCCACACGACACACTCACTCCACTATGAAAACCTCCTTCTCGGTCGTAGCCGGAGGCGAAGAAGCCTCGTACAATACTCACACACAACACAACACAAATACAACAAGAGGAAACAAAAATACAACGCAACACACTCCTCTTCTTGCTTACTTGTGCTTGTCGTCGCCTCTTGAACCTTGGAGAAACTCCCCAAGTGCCTTCAAGAGCTGGCGTGAGTAGATCGGAGAACCTCGCTGTGAATCGCTGAAGAACGACGCAAAAGATCGCAAGAGATCTACTGAGAAAAAGCTCCGCCTGGGCTTTATACAGTAGCTCCAATTGATTGAATTCATCCCCAATCGATCGCCACGTCACATCCAGACAATCCCAGCTATCCACCACCTGTATCTTGCGCAACAATCGAATCCCAATCGATCGACCAATCGATTGGAAACATTTGGATCGATCGGTGGATCGATCCAGAAGCATTCTGTGCTTCTCGCGATCGTGCGAGAACACCTCTGCCCAATCGATCAACCGATCGATTGGCAGATCCCCAATCGATAACCCGATCGATTGGGAAGGGCTCTGTGCTCATGAAATATGGTCCCAATCGATCAACCAATCGATTGGGCCATTCCTTCCTTCGCAGCACACTCCAATCGGTCCACTGATCGATTGGTCCCTGGTTCAATCGATCGCCTGATCGATTGACCATCCTGGACTTGACTCAAACTCAAGTCTAAACTCCCAAACCCAACTCCCGGTCAACCGTGACCTGTTGGGTCTCCATGCCTAGCCTTTGGCCACTCCCGACCAACCTCGAACTAGCCTTCTAGCCTCCTCCATCAACCTTGCGTCCCTCAGATATCTCCCCATCCTTCACGCCTTGCCTTCAGGAGCTTCCTTCAGCCTCATCCTAGTTGTCGGATTATACACCACACTTGATCAACCTCAAACTAGCCTTCTAGCCTCCTCCATCAGCCTTGCGTCCCTCGGATATATCTCATCCTTCACGCCTTGCTTTCAGGAGCTTCCTTCGGCCTCATCCTAGTTATGAGTTCTCCTTGCCAAGTCACACTAGGACTTATCTTGCCAAGACCACATGCTTGGACTTTCAACCTTTGCCAAGATCACACTTGGACTTTTCCAATTGCCTGACTCCTCACCAGGATTTTTCCCCTTTGCGAAAATCACACTTGGACTTTTCAATTGTTTGATCTCACTTATCAGGACTTTCACCACCAAGTCTAGTCAACACTGACCTACTTGACTTCTCTCTTGCCTAACCTCCAGTTAGGACTTTCCTATATGCCTAAACTCCAGTTAGGACTTTTCCATTACCTAAACTCCAGTTAGGATTTCACCACTGCCTAACCTCCAGTTAGGACTTCTTCACTGCCTAACCTCTAGTTAGGACTTACCCAGTCAAGTCTCCTGTCATCCCTGACCTACTTGACTTGTCTTCTTCTTAACTTGGTCAACCCTTTGACCATCTCCACAACTGGACGATTGCCCTAGCAATCTACATACATTATCAAACATCAAAACTCAATTCCTGACTCAAACTTGACTCAACTCAAGCTTAGTCAAACTGGTCAAACATGACCTAGGGAAATTGCCCCAACATGAACTTGTATAAGGGCAAATAATTGTGAGGTTGATTTTTGAAATGGAAATCCAGAAAACTTATATATCTGAATTTGTTTTAATGTGATACTATTGAGTTTGACAACCAAATGCTAGATGGCTGCTATTGTGTAGCCTAATCACTTGTTAGAAATCTATAGAAAAGAAAAAGACTAAATTTGTTGAAGCAACTGCATGCCAAATTTTATTCATAAATCTCTGAAATCTTTTGAAAATGGATTCATGAATCTGCTATACATATTGTAGATTAGTGGGAATCAAGAGTTTCTACGTTTTGGATTCATAGATTGCAAGGATTAATTTCATCTCAAGAATAGTTACACAAAGAGAGTATCAAGTGAGTAGACAATGTATCAAGTTTTATTTGGTAACCATCCAATCAAAGGAGATCTTAGTTCAATCTCTTGTTTATCATTGACAAATGATATTCATTTCTTTTCACATTAAATTGAGCAACTCATCAAGTATATTCCTCCAATACTCTCAATTCTTCGTTGATTCCTTTTCTTTTGCCTATTACATTCACTTCACTAGTTCTTTTGATTCTATTTTAGTTCTTGATAAAATCCTTTTGATTCATTATACTATGTTTTATAGTGGTGGATAATTAGAAAATAAGCAAGCTTATAGTAGTGAAATGTTGTGAGTGACATTGAGTTGAGCTCCACTTATATACATGTTTGAGTGTGAGAGTTAGAATAGGTGAATACCTTGTGAGATTGTATCTTGCTTAGTTTTTTAATTGGAATGAAACCCCATACCTACTGTTATTGTTTGGATTGAATTCATGATTGTTTGTGATTTTTAGATGACCTTAGTTAATTACCTTTTACCATCTTCTAGGTATTACTAGAAGAATGCTAGCGAGATGATTTCTAGCTAGTTTGTCTTTTAATTAGTTTGCTTGTTCGGGACGAACAAGAATAAGTGTGGGAGATTTGATAACCATGATTTTGTCACACTATTTTGATTCATACATGCATGATTTGATATTTTCTTTCATAGATGAAATTCATATTTACATCACATTTCATGCATTGCATTTATTCTTGGACTTAATTGTAAATTATCTTATTATGACGTTATTTAATGCTAATATTTGATTATTATTTTGTAGGCATCAAATGATCTTGGACTCGAATTAATTCGAACCAAATTTATGCTCGAATCGGAGTCTAAACAAGATGATCAAGCTTCGGAGAAATTTGAATCGTCCATCCAAGATCAAGAGAGATATAAGCCTTAAATTGAAGATCTACTCCATCCGAGCCATGTGGAAGTAGATCTCAGCCGTTGATGAAGATTCAGAGTTTTTGATCTAGATCTGAGATGTTTGGACCGTTGATAAAGATGGAAGAATTACGAACTGTCCGATCAGATTTAGAGTTGATTTAAAAGGGTGAGAAGCTACAGTGATCTGTGGGCTCGGGCGTTTTCTCTTCTCGCGATTTTGGCACTGTTCACCTTCGTCCCCGTTGCTCTCGATTCACTTCCATATCTAAGATTAAGTCTTTTTCATCTCTGGTGATCTTCGAGCTACCAGGACCATCGCACAGAGGTCAGAGCGCATCAGAGGGAGGTTCCCCTAATCGCGATATTGTTTCTTGAGTTTCTCCACTTCGCCACATATCAGAGGGAGTTTCTTCGATCTTCGGTATCCATCATCCAACGAAGATTGAAGGGAGGTACCTAGGTGTTTTCGATTCCATTCTGTCATCCATTTCACCAGCGACTCCTGAATCGATCGGATAAATCGATTGGGTGAGAAAGTACCAGTTTATAATGCTCTGTTTCGTTGTGTGTTGAGTTTGTCAGCTGATCGCGAGCTTGAAGGGAGGTACCCAGGAGCTGTGAGCATCGTCTATACCACTGGGAGCTCAGATCTTCTCCAGAGATTGCTTGAAGGGAGGTCTCTAGGAGCATCTTTGTGTCACAACAGAGAGAAGGAGTTTGATCTTGGATTTGAGTTGTAGAACATTTTCTTTATCTTAGATTTAGCTTTTCAATTGCACAGATCTTATGATCTGATTTCCTTATTCTGTAATTCTATTTTTATTTGAATTTTTGCATTCCATATCCTGTTTCAGCTACTTAATTTGTTTGCAGTTTGTTTTTTATGTTTGAACTACTCGAAGCATGAGCTAGTTTTGTGATAATTTGCATTGATTAATCTGATTAGAATATGAAACCTGAAAAATTACATTCATTAGCTTAATTCGGAAGCAAATTCTTAATGGTTATTTGACTAATTTGCATTGGCACTAGAAGATTTAAATGTTGAATGTTACTTGAGCTGTTAATTGTTTGCTTTTGTTATATGTTGTTGATTATGATTGTGATTTGATGATATATTAATTGGTTTACTTGATTTAATGATGTATTAAAATCCAAATTGTATTATTGCTAATCTAATGAGATGACAGTGAATCATGAGAGCTATTGCTCAAGTTTTGTGGATAGAGAAATAAGGTTCCGGACTTATACTATTTGATTTGCAAGATTAATTCAAAGTTGATAAGAAAACTCAAAAATATATTTGAATCTAGAATTCACATACTTATTAGTTATTTTTAAAAAAAAATATATAACTTGAAACTCCTTACTACAACTCTTCTTTTGAGTTTAATGAGTTTCCAATCTTTATTAATTTTGAAGTGCCACGTGACATGTAAAATGGCCAACATCAATGGCTCACATGCCCAATGATCATCCGATCGGTTATCCCAGACTCTCACTACATGTGCGAGTTATAAGCGTGCATGACTCAAGTGCCTAATGACCATTAAATCGACTGTCCCAGACTCTCGCCATAGTTGCGAGTTATAAGGATCCATGACTTATGCGCCTAACAGCCAATCAGTCGGCTATCCCAGACTCTTGCCTCAGTTGCGAGTTATAAGAGGGCATGACTCATGCGCCAATGACCATCCAGTAGGTTGTCTTAGACTCTCTCCACAACTGCAAGTTATAAGCGTACATAGTTCATGCGCCCAATGACCATCCGATCAGCTATCCCAGACTCTCGCCTCAGCTACGAGTTATAAGTGTGCATGGCTCACGTACCCAACGACTATCCGGTCAATTGTCCTAGACTCTCGCCACAGCTGCGGGTTATAAGCTTGTATGACCTACGTGCCCAACGACCATTCGGTCGACTATCCTAGACTCTAGCCATAGTTGCGAGTTATAAGCGTGCATGACTCACGTGCCCAACAACCATCCGGTCGGTTGTCCTAGAATCTCGTCTCAACCACAAGTTATAAGCGTGCATGACTCATACATCCAACGACCATCCGGTCACCTATCCCACACTCTCACCACAGTTGTGAGTTATAGGCATGAATGACTCACACTCCTAACGACCATCCGATCGGCTATCCCAGACTCTTGCCATAGATGCTAGTTATAAGCATGTATGGTTCATACATCCAACGACCATCCGGTCAACTATTCTAGACTTGCTTCAGTTGTGAGTTTTAAGTGTATATGACTCACGCACCCAACAACCATCCGGTTGACTGTCCCAAACTCTCGCCACACTTGCGAGTTATAAGCATGCATGGTTCACATGCTCAACGACCATCCGGTCGGTCATTCCATATTCACTTGGGCATGACTCCCTACATCAATTCACTTGGGTATAACTCCCTATATCAATTCACTCGGGCATAACTCCCTATATCAATTCACTCGGGCAAGGCTCCCACCTGATCGACACTTATCATGAATCTTCTTCCGCTCAACACTCCTCACATATCATCTCCCGCTCAACGCTCACATATCGCCGCTCGCTCGGCACTCACATATCATCGTCGACTCAATACTCACATATCACCACCTGCTCGGCAGCTACATATCATCATCCGCTCGACACTCACATATCTCCACTCACTCAACACTCACATATTGCTACCCACTCGACATTCCTTACTTATCACCCCTCTCTCGACACTCACTGTAGGATCGAAAAGAATTTAGATATCTCCACAATTGCATGATATTGTCCACTTTGGGCCTAAGCTCTCATGGTTTTGCTCTTAGGCTCTACCCAAGAGGCCTCATGTCAATGGAGATATCTTTATCTTATAAACCCATGATCTTTTCCATGTATTTTTAATGTGGGACTATGTTTGCAACCTTGCAATCCCAACAATCCCCCCTCAAACAAAGGACCACATACTTCCCACATCCGATCCTCGACCTATTAGGGCTTCCTTGCCTAGCCACAACTAGGACTTCCTGCCTGGTGTCTGATCCTCTTATCTGGAACATAGGAGCCCCAACTTTCTTTGTTCGAGGTCAATATTGTACCCACATGGCTCAATCAGACCATAGCTCTTATGCACAGTTGGCAGTTAAACCTTTTGGCAGTCCGGGCTCTAATACCAATTGTAGGATCAAGAAAAAAATTAGATATGTCCATAATTACATGATATTTTTCACTTTGGGCCTAAGTCCTCATGGGTTTACTCTTGGACTCTACCCAAAATGCCTCATGCCAATGAAGATATCTTTCTTTTATAAACCCATGATCTTTCCCATATGTTTTTAATGTGAGACTATGTTTGCAACCTTGCAACCCCAACACTCACATATCGCCGCTCACTCAGCACCCACATGTCATTGCCCACTCGGCACTCACATATCACTGCTTGCTTGGCATTCCTTACATATCACCGCACGCTCGACACTCACATATCGCCACCCATTCGGCATTCCTTACATACCACCGTTCGCTCTGCCCTCCTTACAAATCACCACACACTCGACACTCCTTACTATATGTTTAAGGTTTTCTGTCCACAAAAGGCTCAAAATATAAAGGTTGCTACGTTAGCAAATCACCTGAATTCAAGAAAGATGCTCTTTTATGATCCTTTGGCGGTCTAAGAATTGCTTAGGCGGGTTAGCTAATAGATATCTCTCTTCTTAGAGTTGCTTGACTGCTCCGTCAACTCTATATGAAAACATCTTTATAGTATGTCGTCCGAGCTACAAGCGAAACTCACGAGATCAGAGATATGTTGTCCCTCTAGCCTCAAAATGCTCGTCCTCTCCTATCTTGTAAGCTGCTAGAAGTTGCCAGTCGATCAAATGACCAGATGGTAGTAGGACTTGGCTCTAGTTAGTCGGTTATGAGTCTCCTTCGACTAGACTTGAAGAGGAGGTTTGTGATATGATGTGTGATGAGTGGCCCTAGATGTAATGTGGGGGTGATAGTCAAGATGATGTGGTAGTCCAAGTCAATGTAAGATGATGGCCAAAGTCAAACTGTACATATCCGAACAAACCGCTTCTTCTAGGTAGGACTCCTAGCATAAACCTAGGCAATCCTAGAACCAGCCGGACCTATTGAGCTCAGCTCTCCACTTTTCATGAGCAAGACTCCTAGCATAAACTCGGGTGGTCCTAAAACTGGTCAGACCTAGAGCCGATCAGACCTAGAGCTGATCGGACATAAGGGGCTCAGCTACCCACTTCTCATGGGCAAGACTCCCAGTATAAACTCGGGTGGCCCTAGAGTTGGTCGGACATAAGGAACTCAGCTCACCACTTCTTATGGGCAAGACTCCTAGCATAAACCTGAGAAGCTCTAGAGTCAGTCGGGCCTATGGGGCTCAGCTCCCCACTTCTCATGGGTAAGGCTTCCAGTATAAACCTGGGTGACCCTAAAGTCGATCGGACTTACGGGGCTTAGCTCCTCACTTCTCATGGACAAGGCTCCCAGCATAAATCCAGACGACCCTAGAGTTGGCCAAATTCTTTCGAGGAGACAATGTTATCAGAGAAATGTAAATGTCTGTCAGAGAATAATGACTATGTTGGATCGATACGCACGTGAGAGGGGGGTGTTGACCTCCGCAAGTGTACAGAAATGTCGCAAGTAATATAAAAGATTATCGTATCCACAGGGACTGGAATAAGCACTAGAAATGTTTCAACACGAGTTAGCTAAACAACTAATCAATTGGTTTTTAAAAGCTAAATGTAACTAATGAAAAGTAAACATAGAAATGAAAGATCAACAAACAAGATTATGAGCTATGATAAAGGAATGCTCTAGGAGTTTTGGTTTCTTTGTAGACTCCTCAATGTAAATGATCTACCAAATCCTATTTCTCAATTGTCCAACATTTATAGAAGGTTGCCAGTTCTCTCTTGCAATAGACAACCGGCCTAGGACTGAAATCTATACCTAAATGTGATCAATTAGATATGAACTTATGTTGTCCTTACACGGGCATGTTCCTGTCACGAAGATTCCTCGGATAATCAACACAAAGATCATACTTCTCAACCCATAAGATATAAAGATTAATCCCTAAATCTATCCTACCCTCTTGAATTATCCTATTTTTTCCTAAATCTTATCCCTCAAACGTCCTTATACGGGTTTGCACCTTTCGCGTGCTTCCCTCAGAAAATCGAGTGGGAGATAATCTCTACAAGATCCATAGGACATTCAAACAATCAATCTAAAATGAGAATTAGGTCCACATCACAACAATTCATTCAAGATTGAATTGATACAAACAAGACAATATCATAGAAGCAAGGAAATGACAAATCCACAAGAGTTTACATCAATTCATCATACAAATACTCCCTCCATCCTAAAACAAAGAGATCTACTCCATGAATCGAAGAGAGAAATCAAAAAATACAAAGATTACAAGCATTTCTTTGATCCCCAATCCAAGAAGAGGAGAGAAAGAAAACTTATCTAAGATGAAGCTTGGTCTTCGGATCCAATCCACGCTCTCGGAGTCGAATCCGTTGAAGATCTTCCTTTAGATCACCCAGAAATCCTCCCAAGATTGGAAGGAAAGACCAAAATCTCGCTTTCTCCCAAAGGGGAGAAGATCCTCTTTCAAATCTTGAAGGAGGCCTTATATAGAAGAGGGGTTTGGGCGCCACACGGCCCCGAGGCACGGCCGTGTGAGGTTCACACGACCTGCTCCACTCTCTTCTCTTCTGACCTCACATGGCCGTGTGAGGTACATGGTCGTGTCTTGCCTCTATCAATGCCTCCTTTGCACGGCCGTGTAGATCCACACGGCCAGCACTGCCTTCACCTTTGGAAACCTGGCACGGTCGTGTGGTGCACACGGCCAAAACTCTCCTGCTCTCTGGAAACCTCACACGGTCGTGTAGCGCACACGGCCGAGGCTTCTCCTGTCTCTGGAAAACTGACATGGCCGTGTGGTGTACACGGCCCAAGCTTCCTTAGGCTTCAAAACTTGGCACGGCCGTGTGAGGTTCACACAACCATGCCATCTTCCTTCTCTGGTGCAGCTACACGGTCTCTCATCCTTACACAGTCTGAGCAACCCCCTATGGCAGGGCCGTGTAAGGTTCAAGTGTCATGTCTTCCTCCATCGCTTTGCTTGCAGATTTGGCCTCAAACATGCATCTTTCACCAGATTCGACTCCTGCGTACAAAAAATGCACAAAATCAGATCTTCGAACAAAGAGAGTAAATATGCTAAAAAGGAAAGGTGAAAGTACAAAAATACATAGATCAAGCATGCTCAAAGTATGTGAATGTGCGTCAAAACATGCTAATAAGTGTATACAATCTACGCACATCACACCCCTAGACTTAAACCTTTGCTTTTCCTCAAGCAAAATACTGCAATCTAAATTCATATGTTCTACAATGCTCTCATATCCCTAATGCATTCTCCTAACTCTATCAAAAAGTTTCATTAGTAAGCATGATCATGAAAATAAGTTAAGTTTGGCTCAAGCATAAGTATCCTGTGCACAGTGCAAATAAAACAACTCAAAACTCTTCAAGTTTCAATATATGTCCTAGTCAAGTCATCATCAAGTTTGAATTCCTAATGTATCCGATGGTAGACAAGTAACCAGTGATAGGCACTTACTTGCCAGACACTTGGTTCATATTTCTCAATCAACCCAAGGTCTCAAAGGCGTGCTCAATCTCAAAAGAAGCTAAGCAGTCATTTCTCCAGTAACCTAACTCGGTCTCAAAGGGGTGAATTGCTAGATTCCACTCACGACAACTGTTTTTTATATCCCTTATTCATTTTTTTCCATTACTTTTTTTCACATTTTTTTTTCATAAGCATTTGCATTGTGCAAATCTTATTTCACAAGCGTACTTTTAACACAAATATTGGGATATTTTAATTTTTCCAAATGAGCTTGCATGAGTTGAGTCTCATCCAGTAACCAAAATGAAGTTTGAAAAATCACCATGGAAACCAAGTACTAAACAAACAAGATGAATCATGACTATTTCAATGATATCAACCATTCAAGCATCAAGTCAAAGTGTAGTGAAAATAAGATCCTTAAGGTCAAGCCAAGACTAAAACTTATCTCCAATGATACTTAGCTTATATAATGCTACTCAAGATAGAGAAAAGAGGTACACTAGGCGTACTACTAGCATCATTTACAACATCATGAATCTAGATAATGAACATGCTAACATTTTATCTTGAAGACAAGAAAGCATATAAGTGAAGTTTTGATGTTCTCAAGATGTATGCCACAAGATTTCAAAAGATAGTCAAATGACTATCAAAACAAGCACTCAAGCAAGCAAAAACTAAAAACTAGAACGCAAAAAGAAATCAAGTTTGACACCCCCTAGACTCAAACTTTTCATCGTCCTGATGAAATCAATATGGTGGAGGTGGAGGGGGACGAGGAAAAGGGTGCCTACAACGTGGTTGGCCAATGGGAAAACTAGGGAAACCTGGAGTTTCACTCAAGATTATATGATACTCAAACAAAGCATCTACTTGTTGACTAGTGACACTCATGCTTTGCATAAAATCCCTCATTCTAGCTTGATCTGTATCATAATCCTGAACAAATTCAGCCACTTGACCTTGAAAATTCCTCGTGAACTGAAAATGCTCTTGTACTTCTCTAAACTGATTATCTGATAAAGAGAAGCGACCTTCCAACATTCTTCATTGGGCCTCATGCTTCTCCTAAAGCGATTCTAGAGAAGTACGAAAATCAGAAAAGTCAAATCTGGAAGAACTCGTACCATAAGCAAAAGAATGCCTAGCAGGATCCGGATGTCAGGATGGCTGCGGGTATCCAGATGTCGAGGGCTCAATGTGTGGCTCTGTGTCTCCGGATATTGAAGGGACATTCTCGGGGTCTACATCAGTGATTACCCAATTAGCTGAGTTACGAATGGAAGTTCGTTCGGGACAAGGAAGAGGTAAAGGAAAACCATTCCTCCTAGGAAATGCAAAACCGTTCTCATCCCGAATAATCATTTTCATGGCAAGACATGCATCCATATCGATCATATCATTGCCATGAATAACCTCCAACCCATCCAAATCAAGTTCCAAGTTAACTGCTACTTGAGTAATCAACCCACCAAGAACTATTGATCCCGAGGACGCCCTCGCAGTTCTCACTAAGGTTTGTAAGAAATGAAAACCGGAATCAAAATCAACCTTATATAGCATAGCCTATAGAGAATAAAGTTCTACTTTTTTGACGACTCCATCACTTTCACCCCTACCAAAAATAGTTTTACTCATGATTCTATGTAGATATCTAAAAACAGGATTTTGCATGTGAGAAACCTTGGCTCTAGAGAGCTCATAAGGGTGATCTAATCCGGTAATTGAATTCCAAAAATGATTCCAATTAAACCTAGAATCAAACTTTCAAGAGCTACCGGAAGACAATCCAAAACAAGTGTTAAAGTCACTAAATGTCCATTGAAATTCTTGATTCATTAATCTAAAAGTTATCTTGTCAACATAATCGTCCTCATTGGTAAAATGGACATCTAACAAACTCAGAAACTCCAAAACAAGGCGAGGATAAGTTGGCAGATGTGAGTACAACATATCACTCCAATCTAGGAACCCTATCATCCAATCTACATCATCCCTAATTCTCATCATATCTAAAACAGTTGGGTCCATATACCTAGAACACATAATCTTTCTATTGACAAGAATTGTAAATCTAGTTATATGATCATCATTTCTAAATACAATATTGAATTCATTGTCATTACCTTCGTCGCGTGATGTCCTCTTCCCCTTGCCTTTGACCGGTTGTTTCCCCTTATCCTTGCTTGGCTCCTTCCCTTTGTCTCCAATTGAACCACCACCTCCCTTGCGTAGTTTCTTCAAAAGATTGGGCATGGCCCCTAGGGCGTAGCGCAGACGGTGGGCGCATGGTATCTCTGGCGTAATGGCCAGGGGTCGATTCTCAGGAACTGACGACCTAGGGTTTACCCCGCCATGCGTCAATGGCCTGTGTACCTGCATGAACCTCCATCCATATCCGTGGGGCCGGCACTATGGGGGCCGCTAAGGTAGCGGATCTACCTTTTTTCAAAAGATTGGACATAATGTCTAGTTTAAGTAGGGGTGGGTACTATTTATGCTTAAAGGAATTAGATCTTGAGGAAATAGGTCTCAAAGAACAAGATCTTAGGTTAAGGAGATGAAGAACTTAGATCTAGGAGAAGAGAAGGATCTAGATCTGGTTGAAATTTGTGGAGAAGGGAAGGTTTTAGAACTAGATCTGAGAAAACTTGGAAGAGAGGTTGGAGAAAAGGGGAGTTTTGGAGAGACGGGGGTGCAAAGATGAAGAGGATGTATGAGGGACACGGCCTGGATCTGGCCGTGTATAGTAGACACGGCCTGGCAAAATTTCCCCACACAGGGCGTGTAGATCTACACGACCCCTTCCCTCTCCTTCTCGGGTTAATTCACACGGTCGTGCCAATTGGCACGGCCATATCCTTCTTCCTCTTGGTCTTCCTTGCATGGCCATGTCCGGAACACGGCCTTAACAGCCTTCTTCTCTGGAATCAATACACGGCCGTGTCGAATGACACGACCAGTGTATGCTTCTTCAATGGTTCCTTTGCACGGCCGTGTGATAGACACGGCCGAGAAACTCTCCTCTTCTAGATTCTTCACACGGCTGTGTCTGGGACACGACCATACACCTTCCCTTCTCTGGAAACTTCACACGGTCATGCCATGTAGACATGACCCAAGCATCTCCCTTTTTTGCGCTGCAAGCCTGGCAGTGTGCAGCACACGACCATGCTTTGTTTTGCTCCAATTGACACTTCTCCTCCTTTCTAGCTCCTCCCACATTCCCATGCCCATGAAGAAGTCATGGCCAGCTCATGGAAGTGAAATTTCAACTTGAAAACAAAACAAAAACCAAGTAAAACACTACTAATGAAAATTTGAAACATAGAATAGAACTTAATTAAAAAGGAACCCTTGGGTTGCCTCCCAAGAAACGCTTGTTTAAGGTCTTTAGCTCGACCAATCTAATTACTCCCCTCTTTTCCTTGCCCTTGGAGGGCAGACATATTTGTCATTTTTGTTGGGAGGTCTTCTCCCAACATCTTCCACCACATAGTTTTCTTCCTTTGGTGGCCTCCCATGAGGATGGAAATTCTATTCCTCCAATTTGTAAATGCTTGTCCTGCTACAAGCACTCAAGAGAGAAGAGACATGGTTAGAGGCTTTAGATAAATCATATTCCAACCGTTCCTTACCGATTACCAAAGAAAGTTTATGATTTTTAACATCTATAATAGCTCCTGCTGTAGCAAGGAATGGTCTTCCCAATATGATAGGGATATTTGGGTCCTCCTCCATGTCTAGCACAACAAAATCGGTGGGAATTAAACTCCCACCTACTTCTACCGGCACATCTTCCACAATACCCATAGGGTACCTGCAGGAGTGATCAGCAAGTTGTAGTGCCATGGTAGTAAGTTTAAAGTTTTTGAGACCTAACTTATTACAAATAGAATAAGGAATGAGACTAACACTTGCCCCCAAATCATATAAAGCTTTTTCAATAAATTCAGTTCCTATATTGTAAGGAATATAAAAGCTTCCAGGGTCCTTCAACTTTGGGGAAGTGTTCTTTCCCAAAAGAGCGCTGCATTCCTCTGTAAGCGCAATGGTCTCAATTTCTCCTTTCCTCCTCTTATTTGACATGATGTCCTTCAAAAATTTGGCAAACTTGAGCATCTGAAGGATTGCATCAATAAGTGGTACTTCAACACATATTTCTTTCACCTTCTCCAAGAATTTGCCAAACTCTTCATCTTTCTTTAACATAATCAATCTTTGAGGAAAAGGGACTGCTATACTTTGATGGTTGAGTGGAAGAGTCTCTTCAACCTTAATGGTACTCTCCTCATCAACTTGAATCTAATTTGGTGATGGAGGAGAGAGCTCTTCTTCATTGTGCATCCCTTTTGGAGCAGCCACTTGGGGATCTCCCAAGGTCCGTCCGCTCCTAAGCTCAATTCTATTACAGTGCTCCATGGAATTAACATCAGGCTTTCCAGGTAATTGTCCTGGTGCTCTAGAAGATGAGGAAGCTAGTTGGGCAATCTGACTTTCCAAAATCTTTTGATGTCTATCAGAATTATCCATTCTCTGAGTAAGCTTCAAAATATCTTGTTTCATTTCGTTCTGAGCTTGTTTCATTTCATTCTGACTGGACATAATTTCTTCAAACATCTTTTCAATTTTGGACATAGGAAAGCCTTGAGAAGATTGTTGCTGAAAATTTTGTTGCTCGGATTGAGAATTAGGCCTTGCCCCCATGGATGGTCCTTGATCTTGGTTATTTCTATAAGAGAAATTAGGATGACTCTTCCATCCAGGGTTGTAGGTATTTGAGTAGGGGTTGTTCTGCCTCTGATTGAAACCCATGATTGCATCACATTGCTCTAATTGATTGATTTGTGTAGTTATAGCCCCCAATGGACACGAGTCACTTAGATGTTCAGAACTTCCACATACTTCACAAGAAGCAACAATGACATTAGTTGTACTTGAGCTAGCTCCCATATTCTCAAATTTTTTTGTAAGAGCATCCAGCTTTGCAGCCAACAAAGTCACTGCATCAACATTAAATTTTCCTGATGCTTTTGTTGTTGGGTTCATACAAGAATAGCCACCACTTCTTTCATTAGCCCATTGATGGTGGTTTTGTGCTACGCTCTCGATTATCTCCTCGGCTTCATCTAAACTCTTGTTCATAAGTGCCCCTCCAGTAGCTGAATCAAGGGACACTTTTGTGTGATAGTTGATACCGTTATAAAACGTGTGTAGCACTAACCATCTTTCCAAACCATGGTGTGGGCATTGTCTGAGCATGCTATTGTATCTATCCCATGCTTCAAATAAAGATTCTGAGTCCACTTATTTGAAGCTTGCAATAAGATTCCTCATATGAGCTATTTTACTAGGGGGATAGAATTTGTTAAGAAATTGTTGCTCGCATTGCTCCCATGTGGTGATGCTATTTGGAGCCAAAGAATTCAACCATTGCTTGGCTCTATCTCTCAAAGAAAACCCAAACAACAGTAGACGCACTGCCTCTGAAGGAACACCATTCATTTTCATTGTACCGCATATTTCATAGAAGACCTCCAAGTGTTGATTTAGGTCTTCATGCGGTCCTCCACCAAATTGATTTTGTTGCACCATAGATATGATTGTAAGTTTGATCTCAAAATTATTTGCCTCAACTGAAGGTCTTGAAATACTAGATCGAAAACCCCTAGCATAAGGTGCTGCATAATCCTTTAGTGGTCTGTTTGTCATAATAGAATGTTATTGTTCTTCTTGTTGTCTTTGCAGAATTTTTCTTCTCTGAAATGTTCTGTCTATCTCAGGGTCTAGAGGAAGAAGTTCTCCTGCAAAGTTAGATCTTCGCATACACAAGAACAAGATGGCAAGATATGTTTACAAAAGAAAGAGACAGAGAAAGAGTAAATCAAAAGAAAACAGAGAAAAGTTAGACAAAGAATGTTAGAATAAAAAATACAGAATTAGAGTCACAACAGAAAGAATTTGACAAGAATGTTATACCAGAAATGAAAAACTTATAAAAATAGAATTCTAACAATTAGTTACAACTATGCAAATGAAAAGAAAAGTTATGTCTAGTCTAACTCAATTGATAATTCCTAATGTTATAGCGCAATCCCCGACAACGACGCCAAAAACTTGTTGACCTCCGCAAGTGTACGGAAATGTCGCAAGTAATATAAAAGATTATCGTATCCACAGGGACTGGAATAAGCACTAGAAATGTTTCAACACGAGTTAGCTAAACAACTAATCAATTGGTTTCCAAAAGCTAAATGTAACTAATGAAAAGTAAACATAGAAATGAAAGATCAACAAACAAGATTATGGGCTATGATAAAGGAATGTTCTAGGAGTTTTGGTTTCTTTGTAAACTCCTCAATGTAAATGATCTACCAAATCCTATTTCTCAATTGTCCAACATTTATAGAAGGTTGTCGGTTCTCTCTTGCAATAGACAACCGACCTAGGACTGAAATCTATACCTAAATGTGATCAATTAGATATGAACTTATGTTGTCCTTACACGGGCATGTTCCTGTCACGAAGATCCCTCGGATAATCAACACAAAGATCATACTTCTCAACCCATAAGATATAAAGATTAATCCCTAAATCTATCCTACCCTCTTGAATTATCCTATTTTTCCCTAAATCTTATCCCTCAAACGTCCTTACATGGGCTTGCACCTTTCGCGTGCTTCCCTCGGAAAATTGAGAGGGAGATAATCTCTACAAGATCCGTAGGACATTCAAACAATCAATCTAACATGAGAATTAGGTCCACATCACAATAATTCATTCAAGATTGAATTAATACAAACAAGACAATATCATAGAAACAAGGAAATGGTAAATCCACAAGAGTTTACATCAATTCATCATACAAATACTCCCTCCATCCTAAAACAAAGAGATTTATTCCATGAATCGAAGAGAGAAATCTGAAAATACAAAGATTACAAGCATTTCTTTAATCCCCAATCCAAGAAGAGGAGAGAAAGAAAACTTATCTAAGATGAAGCTTGGTCTTCGGATCCAATCCATGCTCTCGGAGTCGAATCCGTTGAAGATCTTCCTTTAGATCGCCCAGAAATCCTCCCAAGATTGGAAGGAAAGACCAAAATCTCGCTTTCTCCCAAAGGGGAGAAGATCCCCTTTCAAATCTTGAAGGAGGCCTTATATAGAAGAGGGGTTTGGGCGCCACATGGCCCCGAGGCACGGCCGTGTGAGGTTCACACGACCTGCTCCACTCTCTTCTCTGCCGACCTCACACGGTCGTGTGAGGTACACGGCCGTGTCTTTCCTCTATTAACGCCCCCTTTGCACGGCCGTGTAGATCCACATGGCCTGCACTGCCTTCACCTCTGGAAACCTTGCACGGCCGTGTGGTGCACACGGCCAAAACTCTCCTACTCTCTGGAAACCTCACACGGTCGTGTAGCGCACATAACCGAGGCTTCTCCTGTCTCTGGAAAACTGACATGCCCATGTGGTGTACACGGCCCAGGCTTCCTTAGGCTTCAAAACTTGGCACGGTCGTGTGAGGTTCACACGGCCATGCCATCTTCCTTCTCTGGTGCTGCTACACGGCCTCTCATCCTTACACGGCCTGAGCAACCCCCTATGGCAGGGTCGTGTAGGGTTCAAGTGTCATGGCTTCCTCCATCGCTTTGCTTGCAGATTTGGCCTCAAACATGCATCTTTCACCAGATTCAACTCTTGCGTACAAAAAATGCACAAAAGCAGATCTCCAAACAAAGAGAGTAAATATGCTATAAAGGAAAGTTGAAAGTACGAAAATACATAGATCAAGCATGCTCAAAGTATGTGAATGTGCGTCAAAACATGCTAATAAGTGTATACAATCTACGCACATCAGGGGGGTGAATCACGTGATTTTCAAAAACTTGTTTTATCATTTTTTTAAAAAAAAACATAAGTACACAGTGAAAAATTAAGTAAGAAAATGAACACATGAAAACACGGTCGATTTTACTTGGTTTGGAGCCTTTGACGACTCCTACTCCAAGACCCAGGTCCCGTGAATCTATCGATGGGTAATCCACTAAAATGGATCTTCCGGTACCTCCGGAAGAGGGAATCGAGTACAAGAAAAGTTAGAACACGTGCAATACCCTGCACTTGTTCTTTTACAATAATTAATTACAAAGAAATAATTCTATTACCAACACTTATGAGAGAGCTCGTGTGTCGACTTGTCAACCGTGATAAAAAAATCCTCGGACTAGTAGTTGGGTGCAGCAGCTTTGCAACAGAGTTGCATCAATAGCCTGGAGCAGTCGGAAGGTCGTTTGGATGTGTAGAAGCTCGTATAGGTGATGCCCTTGAAGCTTTGGGCAAGCATCCTTATAAAGTGCTTGGAGGGCACCTTCCATAACCATTGAAGGTGCCTCTAACTCGAGAAATCTGATCCTGATCATTCCGGCTCTTATCCACGACAAGGTCCAAAGTTAATCCTGTAGAAGGCGCCTTCCAAAGCCTCTGAAGGCGCCTTCAAGGGCGCCTTCCATCAACCTTAAAGGCACCTTCGGGTACTGTTCATCCGAATGCTTTTTGCTCTTTTGTTCTGTAAAATGATGTTAAACCAAAACTAAAACAACTACCATGCAAAACAAAGTTAGTACAGTTATAATAATAGTAGTAATTAGTCCAGCCCCCCGGGATCCAGAATTAGTCAAGGTCTCAGATTAGGTGTAACGACCACCCTTCTTACTACTACTACTCTCTAAGGATGACCGTTACTTAACTACTAACTCTACTTAACCAGTATGATTAAAAATCACATGGAAACCCTACCGAAAAATTTCGGCAGAGTCTCCCCTATACCGGTGACCATAATCATTAATACATAACATAATATACACAGCCACAGCCGGCTGGAACACATATCAAACACACAAAAGGAATAACATCACCACGCAGTTTAATGAAATCAAATCATGCAAGTAATGAATAACGGAAACAAAATAAAAACATACAATTAACTAACAGCGGAAGACTAAATGACTCATCTAATACATTCTTAATAAATGACAATCTTAATAAATTCTTAAACTAAGTCCCAAGGCTTCCATAGTCCTGGCATCACACACCATCCGCGCCACCTTGTCGCCTTCCTTGCTAAATCTTTTCTTTTCCTTTATCTGCAGTAAGAGGAAGTGTAGTCTATAAGCAAAATTTGCTTAGTAAGCGCTATCTAACTCACAAAATCACGAATGTGCATGTATACGAAAAGAACTAGAAACTATATGCTCTAAAAAGGAAATAAAGCATAAACATAACTGCTAATGTCAAACTAATAGCAAAGAAAAGCTAAGGAATCTACTCATCTACTAGATAAACATAGTAGAATAAAGAACTAAACTTACTGATTTTTAGAACTATATGAAACTTATTTCATTTGTTCTAAACTTATTATTTATTTCACTTGTTTAAAACTTATTCTTTAATACTTTATACTTAGATAAAACTTATTTTTTTTTTACTTGTTCAAAAACTTATACTTATAATACTTCAAAATAGTAATCAACTTCTTCTTGCGCCCAGGCATAGTATCATCTTATGCGCGTTCCCTAATAGGTTGGGGTAGCGAGCCACCAATCCTAAAAGAGCAGACCTCGGTCTACTAGGGCCAAGACCTCGGAATTGGACACCTGGATTTGTTTAACGACAACCTCGGAAGTCGGGTACTAGCCTCTTCTTAAAAGTAAAATACTTATAATCTTAATTACTTCTTCTTTAAATGCCTTGGCATTTTAATAGGCACCTTGTGTGCCAAAAATCCCTAAAGTCTTGACTTTGGGATCTACTTAAGGCCTCGGCCTTTTCTTTCTTTTCTTTATCTTTCTTATACTTTTCTTTATCTTTCTTATACTTTTCTTAAACCCAAAATACTGTTAGGGTATCTTTCGTGTGCATCTATGAATGAAACTAACTATGTAACACATAATTATGCATAGAATACAAAAGCAATCTACACATACAATACTTATCAAAAATCTGCACTAATGCTTAACAAAAATATGCATACTAGCTTAATAAAAATATGCTCTTGTAAACTTTATAAAATCTGCACTTGTAGCTTAATTAAAATCTTCACCAAAGCTTAACAAAAATCTGCACTAAAACTTAATAAAATCTGTATACTCAGCTTATCTAACATCTGCATACTAAGCTTAACAAAATCTGCATACTAAGCTCAACAAAATCTGCATACTAACTCAATCAAAATTCTGCAAATCTAATTAAGCTACTAGAGATCTAATTGGATCTTCCGATGCTAAACCATCAAATCTGCAATAATGTATCTTTTTTTTTGCCAACGTTACTACTATCAAGTCTATAATACGAAATTTAAAATGTTCAGGATATACTCTCTTGCATTTCTGCTATATCATCATTTAATTTACCTTATGCTCGCTTTTAGGACAGAATCTGTACTAACCACATAAAAGGTGATGAGCAACAACATATAACATAACTCAAACTTTTCCAATGCATGTAACTCAATATAAAGCTCTGACCACCTTAATTTGTTACAAACCTACATACTCTAGAAGAAAACTAAACTCTTTCTTGTTCCTTACTCATCAACAGGAATCCGAAATCTATAACCCTTTAAATTAACTGATCACGCCCATAAAAATTCATGAACAAAAGGATTTAAATCAACATCCGAATTCCTAGTTTTAAGGCCTAAAAACACAACCTCTTGTTCAGTGCCACGGCATGGAAACCATAAGGAATCAAATTGCTCAACACGCTTAACTTGGTCTTCTATTCTGTTACTATTAAACTGTCCCAAACTAAATCGAAGAAAAACATAAACATGACACCAAATCATGATCTCATTAACTCAACCTCCCACATGCAGTACATGAGACTAAATGAATCATCATCAAACCACATCTCTACCTACCATAACTCGACCAACAATCAATGTCAAGGAACTTCATGGTGGAAATACCAAATCATCCAACACCACGGCTGTAGTACTCCAAATTCAATTCTATCAACACAAATCCCATCTCAAGAAGGCCATGAAAACATCAAAACCGAGACCTTTCACCCAAATCACATGCTTTACCAAAACCGAAACCAAATCTATAATTCGAAACAATATAATCCGTTTCTCTTCTCTGATACTCTCGGCAGAAAACTAAAGACTGAAGGAAACATGAATCCTTAAACTATTTTAGATAACTTAAGGACACAAAAGATTTAGATAAGAACACAATCTATTCTTCCTTTGAAGGTCACGGCAGCAACCCTAATCTAACCTTCTTCACAGAACAAGTTCGGAACACAAAAGAAATAGAAATCCGAAAGTGAGTAAGCGACTTACAGCGGTTTCTTGGACTCACAGCCGAAGGGGAAGGCTCTAGAGTTTCCGAAGAAGTGAAGATCTCGCCTCCTCTTCGTGTCCACGAAATCTCCTCGACAAGGGGATTGTGATAGTGAAGAAAATCCCTTGGCGAACCTTGGTCGGCCGTCGAAAGAAGCCCTAGCTTCTCTTCGTCTTCCGCCCGAGCAGAGGACGACGCCGCGCGAGATAAGGGAGGGGGAAGAAAATTAGGTCACGGGAAAAATTAATCCCTAAGTTCTATCTTATAACTCAATATTCGGTTAACTTCTTTAAATAATTTTACTATCTATTCTTAAACAAAACCGCCCGCAGCACACTTGGTTAGCCAAATTTTAACCAAGTCAGAGATCTTGGCTTCGATTCCTCAGTCGCGCACTTTTATTTCCAATTTATTTTACTGTTCCTAACTACTACTTAAATATATATCGCTCCATATATGATTAACAAATCGAGCGTAGCTCGGTTTGTTGGGCCGGTTTTGCTTGGGTCCGGGGTGCTGGGTTCGAAACCCAGCTTCTACAACCCTTTTTTTTTATTTTAGTTTATTTTTAAAACTTATTCTCCTTGGTAAAAATACCAAACGAACTCCAAAAATTACATGAAAATACTCTAAAAATTTCTAAAAATCTCTAGAATTTTTCTATAACATTTCTAATTATTTTTGGGGCTCAAAATGAGGAAATTTGGGTCATTACAATTCTCCATACCTTATAAAAAGTTCGTCCTCGAACTTAGAATAATTCTAGATATCTCTATCTCATACTGTCCTCACGCTTCTAAGTAACTTCCCTCGTGCTTCTGGTTCCAAATAACTTTCACTAATGGTACTCTTTGTTTCTTAGTCTCTTAACTTCTCGGTCCTCTATCATTCATATCGAATCGTACTCATTAGTGGTCCTTGGAAGGCTTATTATAAGGTCTCTGAAGACCATAGGTGCATTAGTCACACCAAATAGCATGACTACAAATTCGTAGTGTCCATTTCTGGTCCTGGAAACTGTTCTGGGTGCATCACTTCCTTTCACTTTCAACTGATGGTTCCCCAAAACGCAGGTCTGTTTTAGAGAACATTATTGCCCTCTTTAGCTGATCCAATAGATCATCTATTCTGGGAAGAGGGTACTTGTCCTTAACTGCTACTTTGCTCAGCGCTCTAAAATCTATGCACATCCGCATAGATCTGTCTTTCTCCTTAACGAACAACTCTGGAGCTCCCCGGGATGAATGACTAGGGCGGATGAAACCCTTGTCAAGTAGCTCCTGAATTTCTTCTTGTAACTCTCTTAGCTCTACTAGAGAAATTCAATACAGAGCTTTTGAAATTAGGCTGGTGTCAGGAAACAACTCAATTTCAAACTTTACTTCTCTGTTGGGGAATAGTCCAAGTAGCTCTTCTAGAAATATCTCTGGATATTCACAGACTACTCGAACGTCTTCCTGCTTGGGTCTTTCTTGTTATCATTGTTCTTCTAGTTCTAATTACTTAAGTGGGGCTTCTGACTCCCCACTGTCTTGTCCTCCATCTTAACATCTAGTTATGCCAAGAATAATGCCTGATATCTTCTCTATCCTTTCTAAACATACTTACGTATATATAAATATAAGAGAAACAAAACTAAAATTGTCTCTATTCTTCCTAAGCTTATGTATCAAAACATAGAAAATTAAAACATGAATCTTCTTCTTTCCTAAGCACATATAAGCAGATACTCTATACTGCAAATAATAAAGAAAGCATAAAAGAAAATTAAATACTTTCTTACTCGAAGACGGCAAGGATGGTGCTGATGTGTGATGCTGGAGAATGGGAACTGCTATGATACCAACTGTAACGACCACCCTTCTTACTACTACTACTCTCTAAGGATGACCGTTACTTAACTACTAACTCTACTTAACCGGTATGATTAAAAATCATATGGAAACCCTACCAAAAAATTTCAACAGAGTCTCCCCTGTACCGGTGACCATAATCATTAATACATAACATAATATACACAGCCACAGGCGGCTGGAACACATATCAAACACACAAAAGGAATAACATCACCACGCAGTTTAATGAAATCAAATCATGCAAGTAATGAATAGCGGAAACAAAATAAAAACATACAATTAACTAAAAGCGGAAGACTAAATGACTCATCTAATACATTCTTAATAAATGGCAATCTTAATAAATTCTTAAACTAAGTCCCAAGGCTTCCATAGTCCTGACATCACACACCATCCGCGCCACCTTGTCGCCTTCCTTGCTAAATCTTTTCTTTTCCTTTATCTGCAGTAAGAGGAAGTGTAGTCTATAAGCAAAATTTGCTTAGTAAGCGCTATCTAACTCATAAAATCACGAATGTGCATGTATACGAAAAGAACTAGAAACTATATGCTCTAAAAAGGAAATAAAGCATAAACATAACTGCTCATGTCAAACTAATAGCAAAGAAAAGCTAAGGAATCTACTCATCTACTAGATAAACATGGTAGAATAAAGAACTAAACTTACTGATTTTTAGAACTATATGAAACTTATTTCATTTGTTCTAAACTTATTATTTATTTCACTTGTTTAAAACTTATTCTTTAATACTTTATACTTAGATAAAACTTTTTTTTTTACTTGTTCAAAAACTTATACTTATAATACTTCAAAATAGTAATCAACTTGTTCTTGGGCCCAGGCATAGTACCATCTTATGCGCGTTCCCTAATAGGTTAGGGTAGCGAGCCACCAATCCTAAAAGAGCAGACCTCGGTCTACTAGGGCCAAGACCTCGGAATTGGACACCTGGATTTGTTTAACGACAACCTCGGAAGTCGGGTACTAGCATCTTCTTAAAAGTAAAATACTTATAATCTTAATTACTTCTTCTTTAAATGTCTTGGCATTTTAATAGGCACCTTGTGTGCCAAAAATCCCTAAAGTCTTGACTTTGGGATCTACTTAAGGCCTCGGCCTTTTCTTTCTTTTCTTTATCTTTCTTATACTTTTCTTTATCTTTCTTATACTTTTCTTAAACCCAAAATACTGTTAGGGTATCTTTCGTGTGCATCTATGAATGAAACTAACTATGTAACACATAATTATGCATAGAATACAAAAGCAATCTACACATACAATACTTATCAAAAATCTGCACTAATGCTTAACAAAAATTTGCATACTAGCTTAATAAAAATATGCTCTTGTAAACTTTATAAAATCTGCACTTGTAGCTTAATTAAAATCTTCACCAAAGCTTAACAAAAATCTGCACTAAAACTTAATAAAATCTGTATACTCAGCTTATCTAACATCTGCATACTAAGCTTAACAAAATCTGCATACTAAGCTTAACAAAATCTGCATACTAACTCAATCAAAATTCTGCAAATCTAATTAAGCTACTAGAGATCTAATTGGATCTTCCGATGCTAAACCATCAAATCTGCAATAATGTATCTTTTTTTTTTTGCCAACGTTACTACTATCAAGTCTATAATACGAAATTTAAAATGTTCAGGATATACTCTCTTGCATTTCTGCTATATCATCATTTAATTTACCTTATGCTCGCTTTTAGGACAGAATCTGTACTAACCACATAAAAGGTGATGAGCAACAACATATAACATAACTCAAACTTTTCCAATGCATGTAACTCAATATAAAGCTCTGACCACCTTAATTTGTTACAAACCTACATACTCTAGAAGAAAACTAAACTCTTTCTTGTTCCTTACTCATCAACAGGAATCCGAAATCTATAACCCTTTAAATTAACTGATCATGCCCATAAAAATTCATGAACAAAAGGATTTAAATCAACATCCGAATTCCTAGTTTTAAGGCCTAAAAACACAACCTCCTGTTCAGTGCCACGGTAAGGAAACCATAAGGAATCAAATTGCTCAACACGCTTAACTTGGTCTTCTATTCTGTTACTATTAAACTGTCCCAAACTAAATCGAAGAAAAACATAAACATGACACCAAATCATGATCTCATTAACTCAACTTCCCACATGCAGTACATGAGACTAAATGAATCATCATCAAACCACATCTCTACCTACCATAACTCGACCAACAATCAATGTCAAGGAACTTCATGGTGGAAATACCAAATCATCCAACACCACGGCTGTAGTACTCCAAATTCAATTCTGTGAACACAAATCCCATCTCAAGAAGGCCATGAAAACATCAAAACCGAGACCTTTCACCCAAATCACATGCTTTACCAAAACCGAAACCAAATCTATAATTCGAAACAATATAATCCGTTTCTCTTCTCTGATATTCTCGGCAGAAAACTAAAGATTGAAGGAAACATGAATCCTTAAACTATTTTAGATAACTTAAGGACACAAAAGATTTAGATAAGAACACAATCTATTCTTCCTTTGAAGGTCACGGCAGCAACCCTAATCTAACCTTCTTCACAGAACAAGTTCGGAACACAAAAGAAATAGAAATCCGAAGCTATTCTACTGCAGGTGAGTAAGCGACTTACAGCGGTTTCTTGGACTCACAGCCGAAGGGGAAGGCTCTAGAGTTTCTGGAGAAGTGAAGATCTCGGCTCCTCTTCGTGTCCACGAAATCTCCTCGACGAGGGGATTGTGATAGTGAAGAAAATCCCTTGGAGAACCTTGGTCGGCCGTCGAAAGAAGCCCTAGCTTCTCTTCGTCTTCCGCCCGAGCAGAGGACGACGCCGCGCGAGATAAGGGAGGGGGAAGAAAATTAGGTCTCGGGAAAAATTAATCCCTAAGTTCTATCTTATAACTCAATATTCGGTTAACTTCTTTAAAAAATTTTACTATCTATTCTTAAACAAAACCGCCTGCAGCACACTTGGTTAGCTAAATTTTAACCAAATCAGAGATCTTGACTTCGATTCCTCAGCCGCGCACTTTTATTTTCAATTTATTTTACTGTTCCTAACTACTACTTAAATATATATCGCTCCATATTTGATTTACAAATCGAGCGTAGCTCGGTTGGTTGGGCTGGTTTTGCTTGGGTCCGGGGTGCTGGGTTCGAAACCCAGCTTCTACAACCCTTTTTTTTTTTTATTTTAGTTTATTTTTAAAACTTATTCTCCTTGGTAAAAATACCAAACGAACTCCAAAAATTACATAAAAATATTTTAAAAATTTCTAAAAATCTCTAGAATTTTTCTATAGCATTTCTAAATATTTTTGAATTATTTTTAGGGCTTAAAATGAGGAAATTTGGGTCATCGCCAGATATCCGAGACTTCTCGCCAGATATCCGGTCGGCCCATCGACCTATCTGGACTTCCCGTAAAATATCCGATCGGGCCATCGACCTATCTGGACTTCGTCAGTCTGTTAACTCCTGCACACTAGATGAAATGGTTAGACAACAAAACATCTAACTTAACTCACTTGTCATTTATCAAAATCTGAGTTAGACCGTTAGTACAAACTGCACCAACAGGCTACTCGGCAGAGAATATTTTATTACTTTGACATATACACGCAATGGAGCCTTCTTCTGCCTAGAGGAAAGTTGTTGTATATCTTCTATTACCTGATATATTCTAACGCTAGACAGTCTCTGACACATCATTATTGTGGAGGTTATAAGAGACGGTATAAAAAGGGATCCTTTCTGTTGACCAGGTACGCACACTCACGCACATACATCCACATTTGCTATTCTACTATTCATCTTCTTTTCCATTTACATTCGCTACTATTCTGACTTGAGCGTCGGAATACCTACGCCAGGGACCCACTCCCTGGTTCTCGCTCTATCTGTGGTATGCGCAGGTCCGCAACTTCTAGCTCTCGGTTCGCAGCTCCTAGCTCGAAGTCTTTCCTCTGTCAACATTCTCGCCACCTCACCGACCACCCATTTACTCAGTTTTCGGACGGGATCACTACGGATGAGTCTTTGCGGACTCATCTACACCTAACATGATTTCTTTTAGATTTTTTTGGGTTTTTTATAAGTTTTTGGTTATGTGAATAAGATTTTACCTTTAAAATTTAGGAGTTGAGTTATACACTTATACTATTAAGCACATAAAAAATTTTAAATCGAAAAACTTTTTTAGATTCTACCAGGTATATGTGACATAAGATCTTTAGGGCGCGTTTGGTTCAAGTCATCATCTATAACCTTGGTTATATGATTACCAGGTAATCACATAACCAAGGTTATGGGGAATATAACATAATCTAATGTTGTTTGGTTCAATTCTAAGTAATGTAACTCAAACTTGTTTATTTCAAGGTTCTAATATATAACCTAATTTAATATATACGGTATTACCCTTTGTTCCATCTAAGGTATTTTATAACTAAATCAATTTAATATTTGATTTTTTGTAAAATAAATTAAATTAATAATATTAATATTTAATAATATAAATAAATAAAATTAGATAATATTTTCTTTTTTATTTTATAATCTATTTAAATAATTTATTAAAATTAATAATGAAGTTTTACTTATAATTTGTTTTAATTTAATAAAGTTTTAATTAAAATAATAACATTTAAATTAAATAGTAAAGTAAAAAAAACGGAGCAGATAATAGGAAAGTCGGTTCTTCTTCCTCGCGTTGCCCACTGCCGCAAGCCGCCTTCGCTGCCCACTGCCCGCCCGTCTCTCCGCGCCCTCCTCGTCCTTCGCCGACAGCGGCATGAAGTTGGTGACGGCGTCACGACCGCGGAAGCGCTAACGCGCTTCTGGCGCTTGTAGATCTGAGCGCCCCAACCGCTGTTTGGCTGCGGTACGACACCCCTGTACTGAGACGAAGGCAGCTTCGAATAAGTCATCCCAGCTGCAGCCGCTTGTTGCAACCATCCAACAATCTGCTGCCACCTCCGACGACGCTGACCGCTGCCTACCAACCGCCGCCCGACGCCCGACGCCTGTTGCTGCAGCCTACCGCCACCTTCGTGCTCTGGTCATATCGATTCGAGGATAATTTCAGAAAAATAAATTCATAACCTCAGGAATCAACAAAAACCAAGGTAGGCGAAGGTATTTCTATTCCGGGTTGAATCCCCCAATTGATGACGTGTGCTGACGTTTTGGAATCGAGGAAAACTTAGGAATCCAAAAAAATCTCGAACCAAACGCAGTAATCATGAATAACCATAGACAGATAACTAAGGTTATCCACGATAATCTCGAACCAAACATGTCCTTAGGGTAATGAATTTTAGAACTATGAACAACTAGAGTCAATTACCCACTGCATTACTCACTACATAAAGAAATTTCTTTATTAAGACTATAAAAATTCATTGGAAAATCAAAAATACACATGTCTGATAAAATACGCAACTTGCAGGCGTTCACTTGTAAAATTAGGAGGCCGGGAAGAAGAGGGAGAGGGAAAAGTTGCACGATGGATCAGTCATATAAACGACAGCCTTGGTGCTCGGAATTGAATTAAGTGCATTGGAAACTTAATTCTTTGATAAATTTGGACCAATCAAAATTATAAAAAAAAAAAAAAAAAGGAGACAGACAGCGCGAGGGAGAGAGAAACGGTGGAGGAAGCAGATGAAAGGGCGGGCGAGGTCAACATCATGCTGTTGGGGCAGCTTCAATGTTCACGTTGTGGCCCAATGCGTACACTTGCACAAGAACATGGCTAGCAGGTTCCAATAGCTCCTACTGGGTCCTATTTCAGGAAAAAGAAATCTTATTTAAGTTGGTCTACAATATTTTCATAATTTTTTTTAAAAAAATTAATCAACATATATATATATATATATATATATATATATATATATATATATATATATATATACAATATTTTCATAATTTTTTTTAAAAAAATTAATCAACATATATATATATATATATATACAATATTTTCATAATTTTTTTAAAAAAAATTAATCAACATATATATATATATATATATAATATTTTTCTTATTCATCTTTTACGTTTTTGTCCAAAAAAAAAAAAATTCTCTTTCTATCTTTATTTTTCGTAAACTAAGTCATTTAAATTAGAGATATTAATCAGGCTCGAATGCCCAGTCAAATGAGTGACTCTGTTGGTTCAAGTTGGATGGACCCAATTGACTAGGCAATCCAATTGGTAGACATTTTAATCGATGATTTGGACGTTCCAGTTTGGCAGGATCGAACATGTTTATTGGTCTAATTAATCTAGTCAATCTATACGGGGGATTTAATCTAGTCGGTCTGAACAGATAAACTGGTTTGGTTTAATTGAGTGTGTTTGTCCGATTGAGAGGATGGTTTCAATACGCTAATCAAGTTGAGTGGTTTGTGAGTCAACTTTTGTTGGCTAGCTATTTGGTATCGACAAACCAATCAGACTAGGTCAAGTAGGCCAAACACCTCATCTACCTCACTTGACTAATTGGATCTGGACAAGAGAGATATTAAAAAGAATACTTACTTACAAATTTTAGTATCACATTCAAATAACAAAAATAAATTTATTTCCTAATATTTCAGATAAATTGTGATCACCAAGCTCATAAAAATTGAAATGATCAAACCTTGTTAGGGGATGTTAAGGTTCTGGGCCATCTGCCGTGAATATTTTGTTTGAGGTGTTACATGTTCTAATATTTTTTCTGGAGTTTTATGGTGAATGGAGCAATCAATATAACAGACACGAACTATTTAAGGATGTAAAAGATTTATGTGTGCTGACAAACAAAGTTAGTGTATATGTTGCCAGGAGAAAAAGAAAACTCCGTTGGAACAGGCGCAAAAAGGAGCCGTGGCAACGTAGACATCGAAGGAAGAAGATTCCATTCCAGTCCCGTCTCGTGATATATCTGATGCGTTTATGATCTTAATAAATGGCGCACTCGATTCCTTATTGAGTCGCTGTCAAGCAAGCATTTGTTACAGCTTGCAAAAGGCAGATTATTCATCTTCATAATGGAGGATGACGATGATCATGATGTTTGTTTGATCATGGCCATGAGACGTCGCTGTAGAAGAAGATTTCTTGCAAATTGACAGAGATTCCTCAACTCATTGTTCACGTTGCCTATCCCTTCGCCTCACATTTCCAGTGGCCCTTTCTCATTCCTGTTTTCTCTCTTTCTCTCTCCGGCTTTCCCTCTCTGATCTCCCGCCGCCATGGACCGCCCCCGGCCTCCAACGAAGCTCCCCAAGACCGAAAAGGAGAAGGAAGCGGTCGTCGTGCAGGAGGACGGGGACGAGGAAGATGAGGCAGCGGCGGGCGTGGACACCAAGAGGCGATTGGCGGCGAAGAGGGGGTCAGGGAGCTGCGGCGTGACGAGATGCCAGGCCGACAAGTGCACCGCCGATCTGACGGAGGAGAAGCGGTATAATTGTCGGCACAAGGTCTGCGAGGTGCACTCCAAGGCCGCGGCCGTCGTCGTCGCCGGCCGGCGGCAGAGGTTCTGTCAGCAATGCAGCAGGTGCTCCTCTGTTTCCCCTCCCTCTTGCTTTCTTATTTATTTATTTTATAAGGGAATCTGGACAAGCTGTTTGAGCGTCTTTTCTGATCTCCTGATCAATTATTTGTTTATTATTGAAAGATATGATTCGATCACCAAAGTTTAATCGAATGAAAACTTTATGAGGTTGCAACTCCATCGCACATGGATCAAGGACCTAAATAAAAAATCTAGTGTTAGGAGGAATTGTGGATCAGAAATTAAGATCTAGCTATCTTATATTAGATTACAACTTCATTTGCACATGGATCAAAGATTTTGATCCGGATACCTGGTATATATAAAAAAAAAGATTTTGGTCCTTGGAGCCCCCCACAAGTGCGCGATGCTTTGAAGAGCAATAAAAAGATCAATGTTTGAATTTCAAATGAGATGAATATTTTGAATGTCGATTTTTGAGTGTGCATAAATTGGAATTTACCATTAGCATAATCTGTGCAGAAGATTGATTTAACTACATGCATCACGGATCTTGATCCTCAAGATTATTCGTCTTCTGTGCGTGTGTGTTTTTGTCAATAATTAGTCTTTTGTATATGTTTTTGTCAAATCATTCGTCATTTGTTATTGCCTTCGATTCAAACAAAAGACACTTAAAACATGTGAAGTTCAGACGAGGGCATTAGAAGAAATGAGCTTAATTTCTTACTCGATACACTTTCATTCCTTCTCGGCAATCTAATTTTCATCCCATACTCAAAAATTGCAAAGCCCTAATCTATATCATCACGAGTGAAATGATTCTAATTCATTGAAATACACTAAGAAAATGAGGATATTATGATCAGTTCATTGGACGTTAGTCCCTTGAATTAATGCATGTTGTTGATCTAGATCAAGGGAATATAGCTAGAGCAGGAAGTTGAGTAACTTCATCGTCTTGAAACATTTCAATTGTTGCCCCAAACTGACATGCCCTGCTCTAACTATCTTCAAGCTAACTAATGGAAATCATATTGTAGCTAAGGTTGTTACGATCCTGCAAACGTTTTAATTTATTGAGTGTTTAGTTTTTAAGTTGGAGCTTAAGCTTCCTCCTTTAATATTTGTTCCATGCAGATTCCATGAGCTATCAGAATTTGACGAGTACAAAAGGAGTTGCCGTCGGCGTTTGGCTGGTCACAACGAGCGTCGCCGGAAAAGTTCTTCAGAAACTGCAGAGGGAAATCAAGGCTTGAGTCGCTGTAGAGCAGCCAACCAAGAAGGGAAGACTCAAATGACCGCAGCGACATTGTCCCTGGCAATTCCGCGTTCAAGCATTTCCACTTCCATCTCCCTTGAACCATGATCATGCTCTCTCTCTTCTGTCATCCTTCTGTGTCTCCTAACTCTAAGACTTTAATGTACAGCTTTGTTGGATCATTGGCGAATTAAGAATGAACAAAAACAATGAATTATTCCTATGATCCCTCACTTTTATACTAATTCCTCATTCGAAACTTATATGTTATTTGATTTTTTTTTTTTTTCTTTTGAACGAAATAAAATTTTTTAGGGTGATAAGAATGAACGCCCAATAGTTTCATTTCTTAAACCAAGTTGATAAATGAAGCAAAATAATGAGATAAAAATGGGCATGTGATAAGTTTCATTATCCTTAATATTCAATTTAAACAAAGGTAGAAACTATGAATATATATATAGGAGAGATCGACGCATGCCTCTTACTACTAGTTTAATTAGATGGGCCCCTACTTAAAAGGTAGAAACTATGGATTTCTGCAAGCGAAAGTATCAACTACGAACAACTAAACAGCCATGATAAAGGTGAAAAGAAGAAAGAAGAGCTAGCTAATGATAGCAAAGAGTTATTGAAGCTAGCTAGTTTGGAGCATTCAGAGTCATCCCTGCCTAGGAGCTCCACCAAGTCATAGATGCTAAATTTTTAAGCTACTTCCAACTGTTTTTGACCCGAGTTCTTCATTTTTTCTTCACCAATTCTCACCAACCAAAGTTTGCAGGTTGGAATTTGCATGCGTGACCATTTAGACTTTCCCGGGGTACATCATTAAAAACAATTTAATTTTCTGCAGCGAGGCCAACCAGATCTCAACATCAAAGCCTTTTTCGTCTAACTTTCTAGATTTCTCACCATAAAAGCATGATTCAATTGGAGACCTCATATCCAAGTCCAAACTTGATTTAAGGCATTTACCACCCCACTCTAGTAATTAAACTTGATAGTCACTGATGGTCTGCCGCAACATGACTGATGAAGCTTAATTACTGTATGGATTAATATGCGTCAGAAGGCTTTGAGGTTGTCCCACTGTAAAAGGAATAAAGTAATAACAATTAGAAGAAGAAAATTAGAGTTAGATTTAGACTCTCTTGTATACCATCCGTAACTATGCTATTTATAGAGAATTCTACTTTTCAAACCTTAATGGATCATTGGATCTTGAATTTGTAAATTACGGATTGTGGATTGGTGGGATATTATTATCAGGAGGTCTATCCGGTCTATCCAAGCAACCAACGTTCTTAGATTTATTGTTCCACTAGAGAAAAATTTCTACAGCTCGTGGCAATTGGGATTCGAACCCTAAATATCTGATTAACCTCTTTGGGATAGTACTCTAGAGATCAATTTTATACTGATTGTTTCAAGTGCTATTTTGGTTGTAGTCACTTGGATTTGAAGCACTTTTTTTACTAGTTCTTTTGAGTTGATAGATGCCAAAAATAAAGAAAGAATTCTACATCAATTTCATCGAGGCCTAAAGATTAATTAAACTTTCCTAAACCCTGCACTGACTCTATTTGTTATTATTATTTTAATTCTAGTATCAAGCACTTTAAACCGATTAATGTGATTAGTCTAACTTCACGAACATCTCTGACTAATACTAGGGTAAATAAGGAAAAACAAAATTATTCTATCACGCGCCACATCTAAAAATCAATCCATAAATATCTGATTAATTGCAAAAGCGTCTTACACCGTGACCCAGGAACTACTGACTCAGTTTCTTCCTGTGTCAAAGGAGCTGCAATTGAAGGCTCATGTTGAGCCTCTTTTAGGTGGAAATCTTATAAAAGTACTCAGTATTTTCAATTGAATCATTTTTCTATATATTTTTTACCACTAGTGATCATTCTATCTCAATGAGATGAGTCTAATATAATGATAAAATACTCAGTGAAATAATTAAGAAGATCATTAATATTCTAGAGGTAAAAGAAAATGTGTACATTGCCAAGGATTTCATCGTCGTTGCTTAATTAGCATGCTGTAATTAGGGTTGTAAATAAGTCAAGTCGAGTCAAATTTTGAAGTATTCAAGTTTGTTTGATAAGATAACTGAACTAAGTCAAGTCTAGCTTAAAATGAACTAAATCATTGAAATAATTATTTAGACTTGGCTTAATTTATTTTTTATGAGCATGAACTTAGCTCAAGCATGATTTAAACTTGGCTCGTTTAGATATTATTAAATTCTCAATTCAAGTATTTTTGATTGTTTGAAACTTTTGCTTGCTTGATTAGTTATTGAGCTTGATAATACAAACTTGTATGTTTATTTTAATTGTTTATTTAGTATATTGATAAGAATTTTATTAATGAATATGGTTCGTGAATATTGTTCACTAACGTTTTCATTAATATTGTTTATGAATATTGTTCATAAATGTTGCTCACGAATATTAACGAGTTACATACATATATGTTCAAACTTGCATGTTCGTTTAGTTTAACAAGTTGTTCATGCTTGTTTATTTAATTAATTTTGTGTGTATTGAACGAATATAAATAAGCTCTTACCAAGTCCAACACCAAACTTATTTACAAACATTCAATTCATTTACAACCCTAGCTGTAATTAGTTGAAATAAAAACGTGAACATGTGACGTCTTTCACAGAGTACATAATAAAAGAGAATATATTATCATTTTGCACCCGTTGGGTCAATTTTTACCCTCTGTTTGGATGGAGTGAGGGAAGGTTCATTAACGGAAGGGGAAGGGAGGGGAAGGAAAGGGAAGTAAAGTATTTAACTTCTCCTTGTTTGGGAGAGATAGAAGGTTCATTAACGTAACATGTGTTACTTTGTTTGGGAGGAAAGGAAGGGAAATGAAGGTTAAATAGATAAAGTTACAAAATACCCTTATTTTTTAAATTAGAAAATTTTCATAATATTAATATTTATTTTATAAAAATAAATTAGATATTTTTAATAATAAAATTAATTTTTTATATTATCATTTAAATTAGCTATTTTTTTAATAAAAATTAATTTTTTTTATCTATTCATAACAAAACAATGAATTACCGATAATCAAGTAATTAAATAAGAAATAATGAAAATAATAATTTTAGAAATCTTAAATAAAAAAATTTGAAAGATAACGCTGTTAACGAGAATTCCTATTCTTTAAAAACTTATTAAATTTTGATGGAAAAATTAAAAAATAGTAGATATCCTCTTAAATTTTGAGGACAAAAATAGTGTCTCCCTTCAATTCAGTTAGAAGACGTATCGGATCCCCTCCTCTAATAATCTGGTAGCAAGCGAGCTGTGAAGAAGGCGAGAAAATTAAACTCCGGCGACATAGTAAAATTAGAAATTGAAATATTTCTTAAACTATTAAGAACAGGAATAAAATTGGAATAAAAAATATTTTATTTTCCCTTCCCCTTCCTTACACCCCAATTCGGGGTGTAAGAAAATCTCTCTTTTCATGGATAACGAAGGTTAAAGCTTACCCTTCCTTACCTTTCCTTCCCTTTCCTCACTCCTTCCCAAACGAGGTTGAAAGTTTCCCTTCCCCTTATTTCCCCTTCCTTCCCCTTCCCTCACCTCCTCCCAAACAGACCATTAGTGAGTGTAAAATGTCTCGTTGGATGTATGATCTCTCTTATGAAAAAGGATGTCGCTCTAGGGAAAATCATCATTGATCGTTATTTTTATCATCATTATTCCACAAACTCAACAAATATATAGAACGTTAAATTTGATTGTCAACAGAACGTTAAATTTGATTGTAAGTATATTAAAGCATTGTTATAATAGTTTGGTGAAAATGTGAGCAAGTTAATCTAAAATATAAGAGACTAATAATTATCACATTTTCACATATAATGAAAATTAATTTCTGCATATTCAGTGCAAGTATGAAAAATTGAATTTACAACCAGATATATTGCTCCAATATTATCACGTCATATTTTAGATATAACACTAATAAAAATATGTAGTTCCAAAAGGAGTGACTAAAATCAAATGATTTTAGATATTGCATTGACTATAGCTTTGTATTCGATCTCAATGCTTGATATAAATACAGTAGATTACTTTTTAAAATGTTATGATATGATATTTCATCCAAACAAAGATTGCATATCCACTAGTGGAACGTCTATTGTTAAGAGATCCAACCCAATCTACATCACTATAGACGTGTAACTCTCGCAAGAAGTGTCAATATAAAAAGAAACTATATATAATAGTGTCTTTGAGATACTAATGTTCAGTGGGAGCATGCATAAATTGACAAACCTGATTGACAACGAAAGTAATGTCAAGTCATGTGATAGTAACATATTATAGGGCTCCAACAATACTCCAATACATTTGTAGATCAATCATAACCGGAGAGGGTAAAGGTGTAGAGAAGTTACCTACAACAATCGATGTAGAAATGGGGCGAGCACTATCCATTTTAGCCTATTGGAGAATTCTAATGATGTATATACTCCATGAGAGGAGACAACTTTCATAATTCAAGAAAAACTAAATAGTAAGAAAGGAAATGAGTATTGTTAAGATCTCAAATAGGAAAATTCTAATTAAGAAGATGAAGTAGAGTATTAATGTCTTTTTGATCATTACTAGTTAATGGAATATCATCGACAGTGTTGGAATTCAATTAAAGTCTCATATTGAAAAGATTTGAGAAAGATCATGGGTCTAAAAGAATATAAGATATCTCCATTGGAATGAGATTTTTTTGGGTAAAGCCCAAGAGTAAAGTCATAAGGGCCTAGGGCCAAAGTGGATAATATCATGTCATTATGGAGATATGTGAATATCTTTTTGGTCACAACAAATGATATCAAAGCCATGATCTATACCAGATGTCATGTGGGATGACCTTGAACGAAGTTGAAGGTAGGCATGGAGCAGGTCCACCAGGGTTTATGCTGGGGTCTTGCCCATATAAAGTAAGGAACCGCGCACCTTAGCCCTTAGCCGACTATTGGTCCATCTGAATTTATGCTAGGGCCTTTCCCATATGAAGTAAGGAACCATGCACCTTAGCCCCCGGCGAACTATTGGTCCGTCCGGGTTTATGCTATGACCTTGTCCATATGAAGTGAGTCATGTATGTCTAGCCAGCTCTATGACTGACTGACTATATACTTGGAACCTTGTTGATGAGAAGTGGGAAACTGTGCCCTTTAACCTCGATTGTCTCTTGGTCTACCCAAGTTTGCACTGGGGCCTTTCCCATATGAAGTGAGGAAATGCACCCCTTGCCCCTAGTCGGCTATTGGTCCACCCAGGTTTATGCTGGGGCATTGCCTATATAAAGTAAGGAACTGCGCACTTTAGCCCCCGTCCGACTATTCCGCTCGGGTTTATGCTAGGGTCTTGCCCATATGGAGTAAGGAACTGTGCACCTTAGCCCCCCAACCGGCTATTGGTCCGTCCGGGTTTATACTGGGGTCTTGCCCATATGAAGTAAGTCACGTATGTCCGCCCGGTTTTAAGACCAACTGATTGTATGCTGGGAACCTTGTTGATAAGAAGTAGAGAACTACACCCCTTAGCCCTAGCCGGATCTTGGTCTGTTCGAATTTGCCTTGCGGCCTTGCCCATTTGTAGTAAGGAACTGCACCCCTTAGCCGCGATCGACTTTGGGGCGGGCGGTTATATGCTAGGAGCTCTGCATCTGAAGAGTGATGAGTGGGCGACTAAGTCCCATAGATACGACCAGTTATTGAGCCCGATCGAACTTATGCTAAAAGCCCTGTCTATAAAAAGTGACTCACGGGAGGTGGTTCGTTCGGATACGTATACCCTGACTTTAACTCTCATCGTGACTTTGACCACCATTTTATCTTGACTTTAATCCTCCTATAGGTCTGGAATTCGAATTTCGACAAAGCCGAGGTAAATGTCTCCCTTATGTGCTAGCCACTATTCCAAAGGTTAGTAGCCGCCCGTGATTTACCTCCTCCATGTTGATCCTGGGACAAGTTGACGGAGACGCTAGGGGCGAACATATTCACATTTTACCACCTTAACTATCAATTTCATATTATCTTCGGAGCTACTCACACCATGCGGTATCAATATCAATAGTTTTTTTTTTTACTGTTTCCTTTTTTTTCTTACTGTGCTGGTTTTTTCCCCTACAAATCACTATAAATTGAAAAAAAAATCCGGAACTTTTCTTCAATAATCTCAATCTATGGAAGCGGAGAGGCTACAGCGGCTAAAGTGGCAAAAGGTGGCCGAGTATGCTGTATTGAGTAAGAAGAAGGGAGGAGCCGGTTTTTTTTTTATTTCAGATATCCATATCTTTAAATGGATTAATTTGAAAGTTGATTCAATAATTTTGGAGATGATTGCATAAAAATTTTCTATCAGAATTAATTAGGAAATACTAATGGAGCTAGAATTTTTACATCGCTTCTCATTAAAATAAACCTAACCTTCCAGCTACAAGTAGCGGGGTCATTGTTGTGGCTGGAATTTGAGGCGAAGAAGTGTAAATAAGGAGAAAGGGAAGGGGAGCTCGGCGCGTGGAACGACCGAACGAGAAGGAGGAGGCGACAATGGGTTGGGAGAAATCACATAATGAAAGGAAAAAGATAGGGAGGGGAAAAGATCTGAAGGAGAAGTAAAAGGTGCTGCTAGGAAAGGTAGAAAAGACATTGATACGAAGAGAACATAGAACAGAACAAAGCGAAGAAAATTGCTTCTTTTTTATTAATAATACATTATCACAGAATGTCATGGTGCCCTCTTGGTGAGTAGTTCCACCAACAGCTTTTTCATGGTAACGAAGGAAGAACCACCTTCCTCCCCGGCCCTCCTACTGGCCGCCATCATCTCCTTCGCCTTCGCTCTCACCCTCCTCCCTTCCTCCCCCTCCCCCATCAACCTCCCCACCCCTCTCTCCAACTCCTCCGCCCCCACCCAGTTTCCCTTCTCCCTCTCCACTTCCAGCCGCAGCGCCACCCCTATGTCCTCCGCCATCACTACTGCGTTCAGGTGCTGCTCAGCGTACAGCGGCCACCCTAACATTGGCACCCCAAACCACAAGCTCTCCAGGCATGAATTCCACCCGCAGTGCGTCACAAATCCCCTCACTGCCAGGTGCGCCAGTATGTCCGCCTGTGGCGCCCACGACGCCAACACCATCCCCCTCCCCTTTGTCCTCTCCGTGAACCCCTTCGGAAGCACCTCCTCCAGCCTCGACGGCTCTTCAGGCTGCCGCATCACAAGTTCCGCCTCCTTCAGACTCGCCACGCGCAGCGCCCATAGGAACCGGTGCCCGCTCCGCTCTAGCCCCTTCGCCATCTCCGCAACCTGCGCTGCCTCGAAGCTTCCTCTGCTCCCGAAGCAGAGGAATACCACCGACCCTGCCGGCTGCTCGTCAAGCCACGCCAGGCACTCGTGTCTCCGTAGTCGACCATTCGAAGCGCCGCCGCCGTCCACGTGGCTCGCGAGCACGGGGCCCACTGGGAACACCGGCGGCATCCAGCGGCCTGGCACGCAGAGCCCCTTTTCCACGGCCCGCAATGTCTCAGGCTGGAGCTCGGCGAAGGTGTTGATGATGATGCCGTCGAGCTCGCAGAAGCGCCGGCCGTGGTGCACGAAGCAGGTGTATCTCCCGCTCTTCTTGCTCATGAACGGTGCCGGCATCGAAAGCGGCAGAATGGGGCACACGCCCGGTATATGCACCGCTTCCTCCATTTCCTCGAACTCCATGGGGAAATTCTCGTGAAGAGTTGGTAAATAAAGCATGAGCGCAAGGAAGGCAGCACTGGTGGTGAAGTATACGTAGCAAGGCACGCCGAGCTCTCGGGTGAAATCTAGCGCCCCGGTGGCAAAAAAATCAACGATCAGCGCCGCCACGGGGGCGGCGGAGAGACGCTGTATGTCGGCGACGGCGTATTTCACGTGGGGCATGAGCTTCTGCATGAGGAGGGACGTGAAGTCCTCTGGGCCGTCGTTATCGGTGGGTGGATCGACGCGCGGAAGCCGCCGAAATTCGATGTCGAGGCCGGACGCCTCGACGGATTTGATGCAGGCGTCGACGGCAGGGGCGGAAGCGGGGCCAGGGAGGAGGATGGTGATGGAGAAGTGGGCAGCGGAGGTGTCGGAGTGGCGACGAAATAGCAGTTTGCCCATCTCCACCATGGTGATGATGTGGCCCACGGCGGGCGAGGGAAGGAGCACCAACTTGTTTTCCCCCATGGCTCCTCGATCTTTTGTTCTGTTCCGCAAACTTGCAACTCCCAACGTATCGAAACGGTACCTATATAGTAGTCCGTACCAAATTATAGCGATTATTTTATTTTTCCAAAATTTATAATGTCGATGTCAAATCGGTTTTTAACTATATTTTGTTAATTACATAGACATAATTTTTAAATTTAATTAATATTTCCTTAATTCCTAAAATATATTTTTTAAATTGTTATTTTATTAATATTTAACGCAATACACTCATAACTTTAAACAATTTTTAAGAATAGGACAATTTAATGAAAAGGACACTGCAAATTATATAATTAAAAAAAGTCAAAAGATGTCCTATCATATATTTTAACCTAAGAATATCCTTATTTTCAGCTCTATATAACTTGTTGCTATTATAAAGTAATTACTATAATTTATAATAACTATTCTTTAACAGTTATAATGATGTTAGTTACTTTTTAACCTTATTGTAATAGCCACAAACTAGTTATTATAATTTGTAATATTTAATATAATATTATAATAGTTACTAAATAGCTAGGTAGCTGCTATAATTATTTTAAAGTAATTTTGATATATTTAATATAATTTTTAAAATTACATAGAAAATATTTTGATATAATAATATTCAGAGTTTAAAATATAACGTTCAAATTTTAGAATTTAATTACAATAATTTTAAAGTGCTTTTAACCAACTTAAAATAATTCGATGAAATATAAGTAATTTTGATTAAGTTGTTAATTTTGATATAATAGTATTTTATGTATAGTAACTTCAATTAAAGCTAAATAGTTAATTTTTCATATTATAATAACTATTGAATAGTTGCTATAACAATACCGTAATACTGAATAAAATCGCTATTGGAGATCCTTTTGATTTTTTTTTTTTTTTTTGTTTTTTGAAACAGAGGCAATCTTTTGACATTTTGCATAATTTGAGGTGCCTTTTGATTTTTGCCCTACAAAGAATGATTACTCTATAAGATTTTCTCTAACGAGCACATTCATGACTATTCAATTTTTCGAGATTAAATCTTGACTCTTACTACTTAATTAACAAAGAGCAAAGTATCAACGGTCCAAATTTGCTCCAATCAAATTGAATGACTATAAAGGTCCTACATATGAAACCTAACAAATCCTTTCTGGCATGATGGTATGTTGGAGTCATAGTGGAGTAAGCATTTAAATGGGGGCCCTTAAACATGATGTAATAATACAAAAGAGGATCGACAAAAACATCTATTCGGTAGATTCGACATTGGAGTTGTTCTCTGAGTAGTATTGTGGAAGACTGGCACATGACTTTAGTTATTCTCGGCCACCATACGACAACATGTTGTATGGTAATGGTACCACAACATTTAATGGTGGAAGCATTTGGTTCTTAAGGAACTAGATTGGATTATTAATCGCACTTCGCTTAGTTCTTAAGAAATTTACTTTTTTTTTTTGAATTTATAGAATAATTAGCTTAATTCACTAAAAAATATTGTCAATTAGGGACAAATTTTACAACAATTTTTTTTTAAAAAAAAATCGTTGGAAATTGGATCTACGACGAAAAAAATTCATTGAAAATATCCTGTCCCAAAAATTTGCAACGAAAAATCAAAAATTCGTTGCAAATTTTGCAACAAATATCACATTCGTTCTAAAATTTATTACAAATTTATCATATTCGTTGTAAATTTTCCAACGAAACTAAATATTCGTTGGAAACACCAATATAGAAAATTTGAGACGAACCAAAAATTGGTCCCAAATTTCCAACGAAAATAAAATTCGTTGGAAATTTCCAACAAAGTACTTTTTCGTTGGAAATTTTCAATGAAAATTTCAATTCGTTGGAAATTTCCAACGAAAATAAAATTAGTTGAAAATTTACAACGAATTACTTTTTCGTTGGAAATTTCCAATAAAATTTTTAATCTATTGGAAATTTGTAACGAATTTTATTTCTGTTGGAAATTTGCAACGAATTACTTTTTCGTTGAAAAATAAGGGCGACCGAGCAGTACGGTCGGGCGGACAGACAGGCCTGACGAGAAACAGGTCGGGCGAGCAGACAGACCTAGCGAGAGACAGGTAGCAGACAGGCCTGATGAGAGGCAGGTCAGCCAAGCGAAGCAACAGGCCGGGCGTTTGGGCGAAGCGACATGTCGAGCAGTCAGAGAAGTCGGTCGGGCGGACGAAGAGACCGACCGAACGAGTGGAGAGGCCGGTCGAGCGGACGAAGAGACCGGGGCGAGCTGACCGAGGCCTGCGAGAGTTGTAGTTTCCTTAAAAAAGATTCGTCCCACCTTCGGCTATGCTTCGAGGCTTACTAGGGTTGTATATTTCCCAGGATATAACGATTGACCATGAATCCCACAAAGCACTAGTAGTCACGGCGAATTGAGAGGCACCCGATTGCTATCACAGGCACTCTGCCGAGCAGGAGTTGCACGACAAAGGAGGAGGGAACACAGGTGGAGAGCTTTTATTGCTTTCTATGTGTCTTCTGCATGTGATCGCAGCCTCCTTATATAGGAGCTCAGATCAACAGTAGCGTTAATGGTCGATTGAATACCATTACTTGTTGAGCAATGAAACGTCGACCGTTTCACTTATTATCACTCGACTATTTCGATTATGCATCCGTTACACAACAGCAAAAGGTTGGTTGTTTCCTTTGGGTAAATTTTGTCCCGACCGGTTCGGCATTCGAAGCGCAAAAGTCATGCCCACACATGAGCCAACATGGTTCAGTGCAATCCGGGCCCTGAATTTGCACCCCCCTGCGCACCCACGCATGAGAGAGAGAGAGTCTCTCCCCATGTATTTATTCACATCCTCAATGCATGTGAATCAATATAAACTAACCAACATGCCTTAAAGCTCCCAATATGGGACTAAAATCTCATTCACAATAGAGTTTCTATCCTCTTCCACCTCTTCTCCATTCACACGTATTCAACAATCCCCCATATGAATGAAGATAGGGTATGTGATAGCATTCAGCAGTTGAGTCAAGTATAGGATAGGTAGGTTTTACCCTTTGAACCTTCCCTTGTGAAGATTTGGTTACTTACTGGCTGATAGTAGACACGATGTCCTTGAACTATACTGTCGTCTGTGTAAGCAGTGACAAATATCACTCAAGACTCTCCCTGATACAACTCAGTTCTCACAAGTGTGTTTATTCTTGGCCATGAACACGTCTGGTGCTGTGAGAAGCTCTAAAAATTGTGCCTACAATTCCCTTCAAAGTAACCCCACTTCTTTCTCACATAGGCGATCCCTCAAGAGTTGTCATCTACTCTTCTTGATCATTAAAAACTCATCGACTTACCCTAGTCTAGTCACTTCTTCATTGGGCTATCCCCTACAGTGTGTCTAGTCAGTGTAGATTAGTTGTCCCTGTGAACCTAGTTCTTGGAATCTCCAGTCAGCATAGGTTGGGTGTCCTCTGCACTGATCGCTGACAACGACATCAAGCTCATTCCTAGTGATAAGCTTGCAACTAACTCTAAATTTAACCCTTTGGTTAGCGGATCCACTAGGTTATCCTTTGACTTCACATAGTCAATAGTGATAACTCTAGTTGAGAGTAGTTGTCTAATGATATTATGTCTACGACATATATGTCTAGACTTACCATTATACAGATGGCTCTGTGCCCGACCAATTGTTGATTAACTTTCGCAGTGTATGCAAATTGTCGGCACAGGTTTCAGCTATCATGGAATATCTTCTAAGAATTATCATAGTCATTCAGCCTCTTCATCACATTTGCCAAGAGCTATAAACTCATATTCCATCGTGGATCTGGTTATTACGGTTTGCTTAGAAGATTTCCAAGAAATGGTTGCACTGCTAAGAGTGAATACATATCCACTCATAGACTTGGAGTCTTTTATGTCAGATATCTAACTCGCATCATTGTATCCTTCGATCACAACAGGATATCTCATATAGTGCAGACCATATTCACGAGTATACCTTAAGTACTTCGGTACTCTTGTTATCCCTTTCCAATGCTCAACACCGGGATTGTACCAACAACCTATTCCTCTCAAAAGAGATTACCTTTTGCTAGATCGGTCCTCTAGACTATCTGGACTTTTGCTTAGATCTGAGACATCAGAACTTCATGCTAGACGACTAATCCCTGACCTATCTAGTCTTTCACCTAGTGTCTGTGATCCCCAGGATTTTCACCAAGCATCCTTAACTCTAGGATTTCTCCCAACGTCCTCAACCCGCCAACATATTGCCCAATCCCCTAGATCAGGACTTCGTTGCCTAACCGCATCTAGAACTTTCCACCTGCCTAATCTCAACTAGGATTTTCCTTTACTTAAGATCACTCAGGACTTTCCTGTTGGTTGCTATATCTGGAGACCGCTCTAGTTCCCCTGTACAAAAATTTTGTACAAACATAGAACTTTCCTAGATACCCTTGTGCTCTACTGAAGTTCAACTTGGATTGCAAACAGAACTTAACATTATTAATCCAAGTTGCCCTTCAGAAGTTAAATTTGGATTGGGAACAATGCCTAACATTTTTACTCCAAATTTAACCATTGTGTTCTTCTTAAGTTAAATCATATTACAGAAGTTGATCAAATATCCATTTCAAGGATCGGCTTCTAGGTCAAACGTGGCGACACACATGACCTTCTTAGGTATGGGAGCATCCACCACTGCCTAGACAAAGTCTTTCAAAGAAATCGGATATTTAAACTTCTTAAGTAACCTAGGTTTAACTACGAAGACCTTAATAGAAGCACAATATCGAAACATGAAATCGAAATGAAAAATCGATTACAAAAACGATAACTAAAAAAACCGATAGCCTCTTGTGTTTGGTTTTTCAAGATCTATACAAAAGATGAACTAGTTATGATGCGGAATTAAATAACTAGTTATACCTTTTATAGCTTATAGACCTCACGATCTTCTATTGTATTCCTCTTCTTATCTCGGATGTTGTGTGGGCGACGATCTACCAAGATGAGACTCCACCAAAACCTTCTTCTTCCTTCCAAGTTTCGGCCACCAACAATCTCCTAGAGATGAAGAACTTCGGCCACCAACCAAGCTCCAAGGGATGCTAAGAAACAATGCCTCCTATCTCTCCTTCTTCCTCTAACAAGATCCGACCACCACCAACTCCTAGAGATGAGATGCTGCCGGCCACCAAGGAAGAAGAATAGGGGAAGAAGAGGGTCGGCCACCACTAAGGAAGAGAGGAGAGGAATAATAGATGTGTTGTTGTGAGATGAGGCACCTCTACCATCTCTTTTATATTCTTTAGTCTTGACAAATAAGGAAAGTTTTAAATATAATTAAAACTTCCTTATATTCTTTGCCAATGTCTAAGAAGGAAAATTTAATTAAAACTTCCTTATAAACCTTTAATAGTCGGCACCTACCTTGTTCTCCAAACAAGGAAAGTTTTAAACAAAAAAATAAAACTTCCTTAATTGTTTCCGGTAAGAAATTTTAATTAAATAATTTCTTCCTTTAAATCCCTTCATGGTTGGTTATAAAAAGAAAGTTTTATAAATTAAAATCTCTCTTTTAAAACATGTGGATGGTTACAAAAAGGAAAGTTTTATCAAAAATTAAAATCTTCCTTTAAACTACAAATAAGGAAAGATATCAAACCTTTCTCTTAATCCTTTGTAGAAAGCTATAAAAGGAAAGATTTATAATTTTAAAACTCTCTTTTAAAATCATGGCTTCCACATAAGGAAAGATTTAAAATTTATCAAAAAATTAAAATCTTCCTTTTAACTACAAATAAGGAAAGATATCAACCCTTTCTCTTAATCCTTTGTAGAAAGCTATAAAAGGAAAGATTTATAATTTTAAAACTCTCTTTCAATGTGAATGTGGCTGACCACCCTTGCTTGGGCTCCAAGCTAGGGCCGGCCACAACTTGAACCCATCTAACCTTGGTTTGGCCAGCCTTAGCTTGGGCTCCAAGCTTGGCTTGGCCAGACACCTTAAGGTGGGTAAGAAGTTAGGTTTGGTGGATATAAGACTTTATAAATAAGAGGTTACAATAGGGACCGAGAGGAGAAATTAGTTTTGATATCCCGATGAGCTTGAGCTTCCCGTGTATTGGTTGTACTCAGAATATCGTACTGGTTCCCCTGTACAAAAATTTTGTACAAGTCCTGAACCATTCCTAACAACCTTTTGTGTTCTATAGAAATTAAATTTGGAATCGCAAACAGAACTTAACATTATTGATTCCAAATACAACTTATCTTTCTTAGTGGTTTAGACTTGGATTACAAATGATGCTTAACATTATTGATCCAAACCCACCCATGTTACAAATTTGATTAAATATTTATTTCAGAGATCGACTTCCAGGTTAAACATGACGAGGCACTAAGCCTTCTTGGTTATGGGATCATCTACCACTTCTTAGACAAAACTTTTTAATGAAATTCAATATTTAATCTCCTTATAGTTACCCTAGGTTTAACCAATAAGAACAATCGAATCACAAGATCGAAAAAACAAAAGAAACACAAATTCGAAACCTAGAAACGTTAGCCTCTTGTGTTTGGTATTCAAGATCTAAATAAAAAGATGAACTAGTTATGATGTGGAAACTAATAACTAGTTATACCTTTTGTAACTTATAGACCTCACGATCTTCTATCGTATTCCTCTTCTTATCTCGGACGTCATGTGGGTGACAATCTACCGAGACGAGAATCCACCCAAGCTTCCTTCTTCTCCAAGCAAGTTTCGGCAACCACCTATCTTCAAGAGATGAAGAACTTTCGGCCACCAACTAAGCTCCAAGGGATGCTAAGAAACAAAGCCTCCTATCTCTCCTTCCTCTAACAAGATCCGGCCACCACTAAGCTCCTTAAGATGAAGATGCCGCCGGCCACACAAGGAAGAAGAATAGGAGAGGAAGAGGAAGAGAGGGCCGACCACCACCAAGGAAGAGAGGAACAATAGAAGATGTATTGTTATAAGGTGAGGCACCTCTACCATCTCGTTTATATTCCTTGGTCTTGGCAAATAAGGAAAGTTTTAATAAAAACTTCCTTATTTTCCTTGCCATTGAAAGGAAAATTTAATTAATAAAAAAAATTTCCTTTTCTCTTATTAATGGTCGGCCACCTTAAATCCTCCAAGCAAGGAAAGTTTTAAACATAAAATTAAAACTTTCTAATTTGTTTCCAGAAATTTTTAAAATAAAAATTTCTCTTTTAAAAATTCCATTCATGGTTGGTTATAAAAGAAAACTTTTATAAATTAAAATCTCTCTATTAAAACATGTGGATGATTTCAATAAGGAAAGTTTTCTCCAAAATTAAAATCTTCCATTCAATCTACAAATAAGGAAAGATATCAAATCTTTCTTTTAATCCTTTGTAGAAACTATAAAAGGTAAAATTTAATTTTAAAACTCTCTTTTAAAATCATGAGGATGGTTACAAAAAAAGAAAAATTTTATCAAAAATTAAAATCTTCCTTTTAACTGCAAATAAGGAAAGATATCAAACCTTTCTCTTAATCTTTTGTAGAAAGCTATAAAAGGAAAGATTTAAATTTTAAACTCTCTTTTAAAACCATGACTTCCACATAAGGAAAGATTTTAAAATAAACTCCTTTTATTTTTTATGTGGTCGGCCACCTAAGCTTGGGCTCCAAGCTAGGGCCAGCCACACCTCAACCCATCCAAGTTTTATCTTGGTCGGCCCTTGCTTGGGCTCCAAGCTTGGCTTGGCCGGCCACCTAAGGATGGGTAAGAAGGTGAGTATTGGTGGATATAAGACTTTATAAATAAGAGGCTATGACATGGACCGAGAGGAGGAATTGGTTTTGGTCTCCCGATGAATTTGAGCTTCCCGTGTTCGCCCCGAACACCCAACTTGAGTTCATTAATAATATCTCATTCCACTAAAGAGTTATTATTGAACTACCGCACCAATCCCATATTACTATATGGGCTCTTTCTTATCATGAGTGTGTTAGTCTCCCTATGTTTAAGATATAGAATGTCCATTAATTAAATGAGTTACTGACAACTCACCTAATTAATATCTAGCTCCAAGAGTAGTACCACTCAACTTCATCGTCATGTCGGACTAAGTCCACTTGCAGGGTTTACATGACAATCCTTATGAGCTCCTCTTGGGGACATTATCAACCTAGATTACTAGGACATAGTTTCATTCTATAATCAACAACACACCATATAAATAATACCATTTTCTAACTTATCGGGCCTATTGATTTATCGAACTAAATCGCATCCTTTGATAAATTAAAGAAATGAATATTGAGTATATATGCTTGTTATTATATCATGATTAAGAGCACACACTTCCATAATAACAAAGATCTTGTTCGTTTTTACAGTCAGTATAAAAAAAACTTACCTTAAATGGTCCTGCTCAATACACTCAGAGTGTACTAGTGTAATTTTATAGTTAAGATAAACTAATACCAAATTACACTACGACTATTCCAATGGTTTGTTCTTATCCATCTTAGTCGTGAGCTACTGTTTATAATTTATAAGGAATTGATAACATGATCTTCTGTGTATGACACCACACACCATGTTGTCTACAATATAAATTAATTGAATAACAACACTTAGCATATAAATATTTACAAAAAGCTAGGCTTTTAGTATACACTCTAACACCGTGTTCACCCCGAACACCCAACTCAAGTTCATCAATAATATCTCATTCCACTAAAAAGTTATTATTGCACTACCGCACCAATCCCATATTACTATATGAGCTCCTTCTTATCATGAGTGTATTAGTCTCCCTGTGTTTAAGATATCGAATGCCCATTAATTAAATGAGTTACTAACAACTCACTTAATTAATATCTAGCTCCAAGAGTAGTACCACTCAACTTCATTATCATGCCAGACTAGGTCCACATGCAGGGTTTACATGACAATCCTTATGAGCTCCTCAAGGAGATATCATCAACCTAGATTACTAGGACACAGTTTCATTCTATAATCAACAACACACCATATAAATAATATCATTTCCCAACTTATTGAACATATTGATTTAACGAGCTAAATTACACCCTTTGATAAATCAAAGAAATAAATATTAAGTATACGTGCTTGTTATTATATCATGATTAAGAGTACACACTTCTATAATAATAGAGGTATTATTCTTTTATATAGTCAGTATAAAAAGATACTACCTCAAATGGTCCTGCTCAATACACTCATAGTGTACTAGTGTAATTTATTAGTCAAGATAAACTAATACATAATTACACTACAACCACTCCAATGCTTTGTCCCATTCCATCTTGGTTGTGAACAACTGTTTATAATTTATAAGGAAATGATAACATGAACTTCTGTGTGTCTCCTCACACCATATTATTTTTAATATAAATTCAATGGACAACTACACTTCGCATAAATATAGACATTTGATCAATGTGATTCTTAAATGTTTATACAAAAAGCTAGACTTTTAGTATACACTTTAATAATCTCCCACTTATACTAAAAGACTATGCTACCATATACCCTGCCATACATCTGATTCCCAACCCTTCAACATGTCCATCAAAAGCTCTTGCCTTAAGGGTCTTAGTGAAAGGATCTTCCAGGTTATCATCTGATGTAATCTAGGCGGCAACAACTTCTCCTCGTTATACGATGTCTCGTATTGGGTGGTACTTGTGATCTATGTGTTTACTTGCCTTATGGGCTCATGGTTCCTTCGAGTTTGCTACTGCACTACTTATTATCACAATACACTGTAATAATTTTTGGGCAAATCAGGAATCACATCTAAGTCCATCATAAAGTTTCTGAGCCATACAACTTCTATGGATACCTCAGAGGCTGCCACATACTCAACTTCCATGGAGGAGTCCAAAAAATATCTATACTTAACACTCCTCCATTGTTATGGCTTCATCTCCTAAAGTAAACACAAAACCCCGAGGTTGACTTACTATTGCCCCTTTTAGATTGGAAGTCAGAATCTGTGTAACCCACAGGGAGCAAATCATCTGCATTGTAAGCTAACATATAATCTCTAGTCCCTCTAAGGTACTTTAATATATGCTTTACGGCAGTCCAGTGTCCTGGTCCTGGATTACTTTGATATCATCTAACCATGCCCATGGCAAAACAGATATCCAGTCTCGTTCACAACATACATTAGGCTCCCTACAGCTGAAGCATAAGGAACTGTCTTCATTTCTTCTATCTCTTTTGATTCCTTCTGAGACATCTCTTTAGATAAAGATACTCCATGCCCAAAAGGTAGAAAAACCTTTCATGGAGTCTTGCATGCTAAAACGAACTAGGATAGTATCGATATATGAAGCTCGGGATAAACACAACATTCTTTTCTTGTGATCCCTTATTACTTTGATCCCGAGAATATGTGTGCATTCTCCCAAGTCCTTCATATCGAATTGCTTGGACAACCATACCCTTACTTCTGACAACACTTTGATATTGTTTCCAACTATCAAAAATGTCATTTACATATAGTACAAGAAATACTACCACATTTTTATCACACTTCTTGTATACACAAGACTCATCCGGACATTGAATAAATCCATAGGTCTAAATTACTTTATTAAATCGGATGTTCCAAAACCTTGAAGCTTTGCTTCAGTCCATAAATAGACCGATTGAGCTTACATACTAGATGCTCTTTGCCCTTTGTAATGAACCCCTCTGGTTGCTTCATATGAATGCTTTCTTCAGGATTTCCATTAAGGAAAGCTGTCTTGACATTCACTTGCCAAATCTCATAATCCAGATGAGCAGCAAAAGATAAAAGAATCCAGATAGACTTAAGCATGACTACTGATGAAAAGGTCTCCTCATAATTAATACCTTTTTTCAACAAGTCTTGCTTTGAAAGTTTCCACCTTCCCGTCCGTCCCTCTTTTTTTATTGTAGACCTATTTACACCCAAAGGCTTTTACACCATTTGGTAGTTCTACAAGCTCCCAGACTTTATTAGAATACATAGATTCTATTTCTGTATTTATTGCTCTTTGCCAAGATGCTGCATCTTTATCTTGGAGCACTTTCATATGTTTGGGGATCAGGTTCATGTTCACCAGGGATCAAGTCCAAAGACTATCTCAAAATATGAATCTTTCAGGTTGCCTAACAACCCTCCCACTATGACGTGGCACTGCCTGCAATTGTGCATCATTTGTGACACGTGTTGTAATTTCTTGTGGTATCACATCTTGTACAGTTGGTACTAGTTTAAACGTGTCTTCTCTAATTTCTTTAAGAACAATTTTACTCATGGGCTTGTGGTTCATAACATAGTCCTCTTTTAAAAATCGGGCATTGGTGCCAATAATGACCTTCTGATTTTTAGGACTATAAACCTTTCTTTCGTTTCTCTAGGATAACCCACAAACAAGTGGACTCCTGTCCAACTTATCAGTGTCTCCCTTTAACACATGTGCTGGACTACCCCAAATCCGAATATGCTTCAGACTAGGCTTACACCCATTCTAAAATTCTATGGGAGTAGAGGGTTCTAACTTTAGAAGGTACTATGTTCATTGTCGTTTCCAGAGTATATCCCCAAAATGAATTTGGTAATTCTAAATAACTCATCATCGATCTAATCATTTCCATAAGAGTCTTATTCCTTCATTCTGCCACACTATTCTGTTGGGGTGTACCAGGTGCAGTCAGTTGGGATTGAATCCCGACTTCTGATAAGTGACTCATAAACTCTCCTAAGAGGTACTCGCCACTACAATCTCATCGTAGTGATTTGATACTTTTACCTTGGCGTTTCTCCACATCAGCCTTGTACTCTTTGAACTTATCAAAGCATTTAGACTTGCGATGCATCAAATAAATGTACCAGTATCTCGAATAGTTGTCTATAAAATAGATGAAATATTCGAAACCACCTATTGCCTGGATAGTCATAGGTCCACACAAATTAGAATGAACCAATTACAACACATCTTTGGCTCTATACCCTTTAGACTTAAAAGTGTTGGTGCAATATTCCCTAGATCAAGGTTGACCTGGTTGACTGAGCTTGAATTGGTTCAAGCTTGAGTCTTGATATTTGAGTTTCGATATTTGACAATACATGGAGAGGACACATGGAGATTGCAGATGCAATTGTTTATATGGGGAGATTGTGAAGGAGAGTCAAGTAGGTTAAGGTTTATTGGATACTTGACTGGAAAATCCTGGTGAGTGAAGCCAGGTGAAAGTCCTAACTGGGAGGTTAGGCAGAGTTGAAAGTCCTGGTGAGTGAAGCCAGGTGAAAGACCTAGTGAGTGAAGCTAGGCAGAAGGAAAGTCCTAGTGAGTGAAGCTAGGCAGAAGGAAAGTCCTAGTGAGTGAAGCTAGGCAGAAGAGAAGTCCTAGTGAGTGAAGATAGGCAGAAGGAAAGTCCTAGTGAGTGAATCTAGGCAGAAAGAAAGTCCTAGTGAGTGAAGCTAGACAGAAGAGAAGTCCTAGTGAGTGAAGCTAGGCAGAAGAGAAGTCCTAGTGAGTGAAGCTAGGCAGAAGAGAAGTCCTGGTGAGTGAAGCCAGGCACGGGAAATCCAAGTGGATCAAGGTTGATCGGACACCTGGTGGAGATAAGTCCAAGTGGGTCAAAGGGATTGACCGGACACTTGGTGAGGGAGTCCTAGTAGGTCGAGGATGACCAGATGCTAGGCATGATATACCAACAGGTCATGGTTGACGGTATGTTGGTTTAAGGGATGTTTGGACTTGATTTGGCAAGTCTCACATGGGCTGGATCGATCAACCGATCGATTGGCTCATGCCCAATCGATCGATTGATCGATTGGGTGAGTCCCACTGAAGGAAATCCTCCCAATCGATCAATGTTTCGATTGGGGGAGAATCGCTGATCGCACAGAAAGCCTCCCGATCGATTGGGAGCCTCCAATCGATCTGTTGATCGATTGGGAGCTGTAATTTCACGCGATAAGCCCTGGATCGATCGACTGATCGATCCAAGTAATTCCCAAGAGCATAGAGGCGCTCTGGATCGATCGGTCGATCGATCCAAAGCCTCCCCAATCGATTGGGAGCAATCCAATCGATTGGGATTCGACTGTTGGCGCAGATAAAGCCGTTGGCGAGCATTTTTCTGCACACTTCTTCGATTCTTCTCCACGGGCGATCACAGCAGCTCTCCACAGTGATCTTTTCTTCCTCACCGCCAGTTCTTGAAGGTTCTTGGAGGCTCATCCAAGTCAAGAGGCGAGTTGCAACAACAAGAAGAAGAAACTAGGGTTTTCATTGTAATCTTGTAAGATTCATTTGTATTTTGCTTCTTTCTTTCTCATTGTTGTATTGTGAGGTTGTAAGGCTTCTCTGCCTTCGGTAGTTACTGAGAAGGAGTGTTTTTATATTGGAGGGTGCGTGAGTGTGTGGATCCTTGGACTAGTCACCTCTCCTTGAGGTGGATACCAAGTAAATCCCTAGAGTTAGCGTTGTTGTTTGTGTTTCTTGTATTTCCGCTACACATCATCCCAAGAAACAAGCATGATGATCGCGATGAGCTATTCACCCTCCCCCCCCCCTCTAGCTACATTTCGGTCCCAACAAGTGGTATCAGAGCAAGACCGCTCTTCACCGAAATCATCGCCGGAAGGGGCAACAAGGCTAGAGGGTGTAGAAGTTGGAGCAAACTCTATTAAGTCAAAGACTTCATCATCAAGCTCAACTTAAAATGGAATTCCAAGATGGACTTGGATTCGATACGAGGGTGTATCCACCATTCACAATGATGAGCTTCGATCTTTGGAAGTCAAGGATCGAAAATTTTTTGATGGTGAAGATAGAGAAATGGTTTGCTCTAATAGAAGGCTTCGAAGCTCCAACAAATTCAAAGGGAAAAATTCTCAAGAGGAGTAAGTGGAGCCAAGAACAAATTCAAAGGTGTGAGGCGGATGACAAAGTAACCAAATTATTGGTTAATTTATTGCCAAGCACCATTCTTTGCAAAATTGGAGAATTTGAAGATGTAAAGGAATTGTGGAGCAAGTTGGCCAAACTTCATGAAGAACCCTCCACTGTACCAAACCAAGATAAATCCAAAGAGGGCAACTCATTGGAGGAAGACCAAGAGCAAGATGACTCCAAAGTTGAGAGATGCTCAACTTCCGAAGAAGAAGAAGTCCAAGAAGCCTCCTCATCTTCAAAGGAATACAATGAAAAGGGCAAAGAGAGAGTATACTCTTTGTTCCATATACAAGATGAAGATGAAGAAGTCTCCACCTCTAGGATTGAGGGGGAGCGACTTTCGGTGATGCCGGATCAAGAAGAAGGAGAAGCTTCTATATCCGGGTCAAAAGGAGAAGAAAATGATGTATCCTCCAAAAATCAAGAGACATCAAATAGAGGATCAAGTGACATCCCTATATGTGAAGGTATAAATATTTCATTTAGAAATAAAGATCATATCATATGTTTTGAATGTAGGGAACATGGGCACTACAAAAGCAAGTGCCCTAAATTAGCCAAGAAGAAGGGTCAAGTGGCACCAAAGGGCAAGGAGAAGCCCAATGAGACCGCTCCCGGAACAAAGAAGAGCAAGGAGCACATTGTGTGTTTCTCTTGCAATCAAAAGGGACACTATCGTAGTCAATGGCCCAAGGGGAAGAAAGTGGTCAAGGCTTAAGGAGGAAGCACAACTCAAGGGGGAACCTCCAAGGTAAAATGTAAGATATCATTTGTTGAGCCTACCCCATTAAATAAGGGTAAAAAGCATGCTAGCTCTAATTTATATCATTTGAATGCAATTTACCATAAAAATAGGAAGCATGATAGCATTAAGGAAAAACATATAGCTCTTCATGCTAAAACTACCACACTTAGGTCTAGGAAGGTAGATAAAAATTTAGGCAAGAATTCTAAGGATTTTAGTTACAAGCCTAAAAATAAAATTGCTCAAGGATTAAATGAAAAACCAAAAACTAAGGATTTAATGAGAGAAAATCAAGTCTTGAGGTCAAGATTTGATAAATTAGAAAAGACCCTAAAAAGGATGGAAAATATCCTAAAAGGGCAAAATGAGAAAAATCTAGGTTTAGGAAAACAAGGGTCATCTTATGGTCGTAAAGGTTTGGGATACAAACTTAAGGCTAAGAAGGATGTAATTTCTTACCATAGGGTTCCATATAGCTATGGAACTAACCCTAGGCCTAGTGGTCAAGTCAAAAATACAAGAGAAGTTATCCCTAGAAGTATTTTTGCAACAAAAAACATGACTAAGACTTCTAAGAAGTCTAAGAAAGTCACTAGGAAGGTCACAAGGGAAGAAATCCCTAGAGTTGATCTAGAAAAAGTGACCAAGGCTTCTAAGAAGCCTAACAAAGTTACTAAGAAGGTATCTAGGGAAGTTATTCCTAAAGAGTACCTAGAGCATCCAAGGAGCTCCAATAGATTTTGGGTTCCTAAGAGCATTTTCTCTACCTCTTAGATGGGATAGAGAGTGCCAACTCCGATTAGAAAGGGAAGTTAACCCAATTTTGATGAAGTTGACACTCGGAGAGCATTTTCAAGGTTATTATTATTAACCTTTGAAAATGAAAAGGATTATCATTTACTTCTTAAATGGAGTAATGTGTGTCATAGTTTGAGTATTTGGATATAATTTTAATTGACACAAGAGATCAAGTGTAAAGAAATGCCAAGTTGGGATTTTGGTATTTTATTGGGAAGTTAAAAGCAAATCTAAGCCTTATTTTAACTTGTTACTCTTTAAAAGAGTAAAAATTGTGTCAAAATTTGAGGAATATGCTTAACTTAAATTGGCAAATGTAGGAAAAGTAAAAGAAATGTCAATTTGGGTTTTGACATTTTCTTGGGAAATCTTGGGCAATCTAGGTTTAAATTTTAAGATTAGTTAAGGTTTAAGGATACTTAGATAGTTAATCTAGGTATTCTATTTATGCTAATTTTCCATGCTTTGTTTGTTCATAAGATGTCATGACATCATATTTTGCATTCATGTTTTATTATAAAAAATACAAAAATATCATGTCATGTCATACATACATCATGTAGTTATAGGAAATTTTCTTTTGAGAATTATTCATCTTTGATGTATGCCATAACGCATCATGCATTATTTTAATTCCTTACAAATTAAGGACAAATGACATTCATTAACAAGTAACATCCTTGGTGGATGTTCATAATCTCAAAATGCCTAGACAGATATGCATGATCCCTAGATTAGGGTAAAACCAAAAGTTTACATCTCACTAAAGAACTATAAGGTGACTTGTATGTGGTTTCGGACACATTAAATACAAGTGAGATGTTAGGATGATTAACAAAACTCAAGATGTTGATTTAGTGCACTCTTTAGAGTTTTAAGTTCATCAAAACACATAGTTATGTGTTTTCCAATCATTGGGAAAACTAATGTACAAGTTACGTGCATTGAGCCCAAGGAACATGGTTGGATATTGGTTTTGAAAATATCTTTAAAATGCTTTTGGAAAACCTTGGTGAAGGCTATCTTTTGATAGTAATTATCATTGAATAGTTATGCACAAACTTGGAAGAAAATACTAAGGTTCTTACAAGTTTTCAAGTTTGTGTCAATCTTAGAAAATAGAAAGTATTTTTATAGAAAACTATTTTTCCTTGATAATATATACCCTAAGGATTGTCTACATGAATTTTTATGATTTTTGGAATTTTATAGAATTTTCTAGGGATTTCTGAAGTTAACTGAAATGAAATTTCAGCAACTTCAGACCTTCAATCGATCACCTGATCTATTGAAGGGTCTCAATCGATCGGGCGATCGATTGAAGGGTCTCAATCGATCGGGCAATCGATTGAGGGTGAGCTTCTCGCGAATAGAAGCTCACTGAATCGATCCACCGATCGATCCACACTAGCTGAATCGATTAGTGGATCGATTCAAGTAGGTTCAATCGATTGGGACCCAACTCCAATCGATTGGGGATACTGATTTTGATTGGGAAAGTTTATTTTTAGCATTCTAAACCATTTTTAGTCTATAAAATCATTCCTAACCCCTCAAAACACATTTGTATACCTTTAGGGGGAGTTTTCATGATGAAAACAAGGATGGATTGGTTAAGGAAGACTAAGTAGAGGTTTAGGTAGAGGTTTGGTTTCAATATTGAATTTTTGAACTTCAAAACTTCTAAATTTGGGTTTCCTAAAGGTTTAGGGATTCTAAGTCATTGTTGGTACAATGACAGAAGTTACGTGCATGTCTTTAGGGGGAGCTACTCTTCAAGGACATAAAAATCTATTTTTCATATACCTTGGGAGGTGGTTAACCTTCCTTAGCGTAAATGCTTAAGGTTGGGCATTTGCTTACAATGGAGAGTGGATATCTTCATTGTTCACATAATATATGCTCACGGATGAGCATTTGATGAAAGTGAAGGGTATGAGACCTTCATTTGAATCATGTACGAATATACCAGGTGGTATATGCTCAAGGTTGAGCGTTAAGAATAACGAAGGGTATGAGACCTTCGTTATTATGTTGTGAACAATGAGTGAAGTTGTGAACAACATTGGGAAACTCTTCAGGGGGAGAGTTTTTGATGTGTGTCAATAGGGGGAGAATGTAGGGTTTAAGTTAGGCCTTCATTACCTAAGAGGAAGTTTGCCCTCTAGAAAAGGAGGAGAATGAAGGGAACCCTCATTCATATTGGCATGAAGAAGGTTAAGGCTATGAGATTAGCCTAACTTAAAGGAGGTATTGTCAAACATCAAAAAGGGGGAGATTGTTGGTGCAATATTCCCTAGGTCAAGGTTGACCTGGTTGACTGAGCTTGAATTGGTTCAAGCTCGAGTCTTGATGTTTGACAATACATGGAGACGACACATGGAGATTGCAGATGCAATTGTTCATGTGGGGAGATTGTGAAGGAGAGTCAAGTAGGTCAAGGTTGATTGGATACTTGATTGGAAAATCCTGGTGAGTGAAGCCAGGTGAAAGTCCTAACTGGGAGGTTAGGCAGAGTTGAAAGTCCTGGTGAGTGAAACCAGGTGAAAGACCTAGTGAGCAAAGAAAGGCAGAAGGAGAGTCCTAGTGAGTGAAGCTAGGCAGAAGAGAGTGAAGCTAGGCAGAAGAGAAGTTCTAATGAGTGAAGCTAGGCAGAAGGAAAGTCCTAGTGAGTGAAGCTAGACAGAGAGAAGTCCTAGTGAGTGAAGCTAGGCAGAAGGAAAGTCCTAGTGAGTAAAGTTAGGCAGAAGAGAAGTCCTAGTGAGTGAAGCTAGGCAGAAGGAAAGTTCTAGTGAGTGAAGCTAGGCAGAAGAGAAGTTCTGGTGAGTGAAGCCAAGCACGAGAAATCCAAGTGGATCAAGGTTGATCGGACACTTGGTGGAGATAAGTCCAAGTGAGTCAAAGGGATTGACCGGACACTTGGTGAGGGAGTCCTAGCAGGTCGAGGATGACCAGATGCTAGGCATGATATACCAACAGGTCATGGTTGACCGTATGTTGGTTTAAGAGATGTTTGGACTTGATTTGGCAAGTCTCACATGAGCTGGATCGATCAACCGATCGATTGGCTCATGCCCAATCGATCGGTTGATCGATTGGGTGAGTCACACGGAAGGAAATCCTCCCAATCGATCGATGGATCGATTGGGGGAGAATCGCCGATCGTACAAAAAGCCTCCCAATCGATCGGTCGATCGATTGGAAGCCTCCAATCGATCGACTGATCGATTGGAAGCTGCGATTTCGTGCGATAAGCTCTGGATCGATCGGCTGATCGATCCAGGCAATTTCCAAGAGCATAGAGGTGCTCTGGATCAATCGGTCGATCGATCCAAACCCTCCCCAATCGATTGGGAGCAATCCAATCGATTGGGATTCGACCATTGGTGCAGATAAAGCCGTTGGCGAGTGTTTTTCTGCACACTTCTTCGATTCTTCTCCACGGGCGATCACAGCAGCTCTCCACAGCGATCTTTTCTTCCTCACCGCCAGTTCTTGAAGGTTCTTGGAGGCTCATCCAAGTCAAGAGGCGAGTTGCAACAAGAAGAAGAAGAAGCTAGGGTTTTCATTGTAATCTTGTAAGATTCATTTGTATTTTGCTTCTTTCTTTCTCATTGTTGTATTGTGAGGTTGTAAGGCTTCTCCGCCTTCGGTAGTTATCGAGAAGGAGTGTTTTTATAGTGGAGGGTGCGTGAATATGTGAATCCTTGGACTAGTCACCTCTCCTTGAGGTGGATACCAAGTAAATCCCTAGAGTTAGCGTTGCTGTTTGTGTTTCTTGTATTTCCGCTGCACATCATCCCAAGAAACGAGCACGACGATCGCGACGAGCTATTCCCCCCCCCCCCCCCCCTCTAGCTACATTTCGGTCCCAACAAAAAGGTCTCTTGGTCATTTTTCCTTCCAAGTAAGACTCGCAGGTTGGAAAGTTTTCCACCACCAATGAACCCAAAAGTTCATCGGCTATTATCCTTTAAATCCTACTCAAGTTAATATGACCTAACCTTAGATGCCAAAGATATGATTGGTTCATTTCCGAAGGTTGCTTTCTCTTATTAGAGTTAGAAGATATGTTATTAATTTCCATTTGTTGCATCGTGGGAGTTTTGGATTATATAAATTGTCAACCAACGTACAAGAACAGATAACTTCTCTATTTTTCTTGATAATAACTTTGTTATCAAAAGAGATAGAATATCAAGTTCTTTGAATAGTTTAGAAACTGAAATCAAGTTCCTTCTAAACTTAGTATGTAAAGATAATTTCTCAAAATCTATATTTTATTCCTATCAGAGGATAAACATCTCCCACTGCAACAACTGCTACTTTTACAGCAGTGCCCATGTAGACGGCGATTTTCCCTTCATATAGTTGTCGGGTTTCTTGGAACCCCTACAATGAATTACAGACATAATCAGTGGCTCCCGTATTTACACACCAAGTAATGGTAGATAACACTACTAGACATGTTTCAACAACTAATGAATAAAATACACCTTTATTGTTCTCAGTTCTGAGATGACAACCCACCTTAGTGTCCATGTTTTGTTTCCAATCATTATAATGGAGACTACTAAGTCTATTCTATAGTATAACAGCTAGGGGATTGAAAAACATTTGAAATCCTATGAATCACAAAAATATTTGGTCAAGACCAACACCTCAAAATCCCTGTGAATTTTGTATGCCACGTTAGTGTGGATGTATACAAATTCAAACATTTATAAGAGGAGATTTTATCCATTAATTTTATTATCTTGTCAACCTATCTTTATGACAAATAAAATTAATAGTTGGTCTGTCTTAGATCAAATATTTGGTCAAAACTTTAGAATTTAAAATAATATTAATTCCTCAAAACAATATCATTTAAATTCACCAACACCTCAAACACTGTGAATTTTGTATGCCACGTTAATGTGGATGTATACAAATTCAAACATTTGTAAGAGGAGGGTCTTACCCATTAATTATCTTGTCAACCTTAAATTACCTCAAACACCATGAATTTTATATGCTACGTTAGTGTGGATGTATACAAATTCAATTGTTTGTAAGAGGAGGTTTTACCCATTTTATTTTGTCAACCTAACTTTATGACAAATAAAATTACCTCAAACACCGTGAATTTTGTATGCCACGTTAGTGTGGACGTATACAAATTCAGACATTTGTAAGAGGGGGTTTTACCTAGCTTTATGACAAATTAATAGTTGGTATTCCTTTGGTCACACAAATAATAGCAGTGACTCCATTAGGGAGGATACTATTAAATGCACCTAAATATATACCATTACTTAATACTTAGTCCATTAAATAGGATTGTGCCCCTTCAGTTGGAGAAGATCACACACTCCTAAATAATTTCTTATAATCATCCGTTTAGGAAGTTTAATCTAGTGATCTGCAAACAAACTCATCCGTTATGGAGGGAGGCACTCAGAGCCAACACACAAGTTTGTTTGCGTCACTTACAAACCAGTAATGGAGATTGTGGAATTTATTTACTAATCCCTCTCCCACTTAGTTTTTTAAGATGAGAATTTTATCATGCAAGCACACATCACATGCACACACACACACACATCACAGTAAATAAAAAATAATAAATATGGAAAAATAATTTTTCAACTATTATGACCTCTTCCATCACTGTCCTCCGTGTGCTGCCAACCCTAGAAGTCGTCAAAACTAGGTGATAGCCCTAGGGCTCATGTCGTCGCGTCCATCGAGCTTCCTTTTCCGCTGCGCCTCTGGTCCTCAAATAGCACCAAGCCTCGCAAGGATACGATCCGCGACAAAATAGAATTTTACATATATCGATCCTATATTCCTCAAAGGAATGTACATAAAGTCTAGATTGAACAAAAATGTAAAATCCTAAAAGTAATACAGCTCCTGCTGTATTTAATAAGTACAATCATGCACACACATAAAATGCCCTCGACATGTCCGAGGGTCCAATCACACACAATCACAATAAGCCATAATAGTTGGAGCATACAACTACAGAGTTAATCTATTTGCACATCCTACTATTTTCCTGCCTAAAATATGTATGATATGTGCATAATTAAACTAAAACCAAACACACAGAGGCTAACCCTAGCTCTGATACCAATTATTGGTTGCTATATTTGGAGACCGCTCTAGTTCCCTTGTATAAAAATTTTGTACAAGCATGAACTTTCCTAGATACCCTTGTGCTCTACTGAAGTTCAACTTGGATTGCAAACAGAACTTAACATTATTAATCCAAGTTGCCCTTCAGAAGTTAAATTTGGATTGGGAACGATGCCTAACATTTTTACTCTAAATTTAACCGATGTGTTCTTCTTAAGTTAAACCATATTACTGAAGTTGATCAAATATCCATTTCAAGGATCGACTTCTAGGTCAAACGTGGCGACGCACATGACCTTCTTGGGTATGGGAGCATCCACCACTGCCTAGACGAAGCCTTTCAAAGAAATCGGATATTTAAACTTCTTAAGTAACCTAGGTTTAACTACGAAGACCTCAATAGAAGTACAATATCGAAACATGAAATCGAAACAAAAAATCGATTACAAAAACGATAACTAAAAAACCGATAGCCTCTTGTATTTGGTTTTTCAAGATCTATACGAAAGATGAACTAGTTATGATGCAGAATTAAATAACTAGTTATACCTTTTGTAGCTTATAGACCTCACGATCTTCTATTGTATTCCTCTTCTTATCTCGGATGTCGTGTGGACGACGATCTACCAAGATGAGACTCCACCAAAACCTTCTTCTTCCTTCTAAGTTTCGACCACCAACAATCTCCTAGAGATGAAGAACTTCGGCCACCAGCCAAGCTCCAAGGGATGCTAAGAAACAATGCCTCCTATCTCTCCTTCTTCCTCTAATAAGATCCGGCCACCAACAACTCCTAGAGATGAGATGCCGCCGGCGACCAAGGAAGAAGAATAGGAGAAGAAGAGGGCCGGCCACCACCAAGGAAGAGAGGAGAGGAATAATAGATGTGTTGTTGTGAGGTGAGACACTTCTACCCTCTCTTTTATATTCCTTGATCTTGGCAAATAAGGAAAGTTTTAAACATAATTAAAACTTCCTTATATTCTTTGCCAATGTCTAAGAAGGAAAATTTAATTAAAATTTCCTTATAAACCTTTAATGGTCTGCCCCTACCTTGTTCTCCAAACAAGGAAAGTTTTAAACAAAAAATTAAAACTTCCTTAATTGTTTCCGGTAAGAAATTTTAATTACAAAAATTTCTTTCTTTAAATCCCTTCATGGTTGGTTATATAAAAAAAGTTTTATAAATTAAAATCAATCTTTTAAAACATGTGGATGGTTACAAAAAGGAAAGTTTTATCAAAAATTAAAATTTTCCTTTAAATTACAAATAAGGAAAGATATCAAACATTTCTCTTAATCTTTTGAAGAAAACTATAAAAGGAAAGATTTATAATTTTAAAACTTTCTTTTAAAACCATGGCTTCCACATAAGGAAAGATTTAAAATTTATTAAAAAATTAAAATCTTCCTTTTAACTACAAATAAGTAAATATATCAACTCTTTCTCTTAATCCTTTGTAGAAAGCTATAAAAGGAAAGATTTATAATTTTAAAACTCTCTTTCAATGTGAATATAGCCAGCCACCTTTGCTTGGGCTCCAAGCTAGGGCCGACCACAACTTGAACCCATCTAACCTTGGTTTGGACGACCCTAGCTTGGGCTCCAAGCTTGGCTTGGCCGACCACCTTAAGGTGGGTAAGAAGTTGGGTTTGGTGGATATAAGACTTTGTAAATAAGAGGCTACAATAGAGACCGAGAGGAGGAATTGGTTTTGGTCTCCCGATGAGCTTAAGCTCCCGTGTTCGCCACAAACACCCAACTCAAGTTCATCAATAATATATCATTCCACTAAAGAGTTATTATTGCACTACCGCACCAATCCTATATTACTATATGGGTTCCTTATCATGAGTGTGTTAGTCTCCATGTATTTAAGATATCGAATGTCCATTAATTAAATGAGTTACTGACAACTCACTTAATTAATATCTAGCTCCAAGAGTAGTACCACTCAACTTCATTGTCATGCCAGACTAGGTCTACTTGCAGGGTTTACATGACAATCCTTATGAGCTCCTCAAGGGGACATCATCAACCTAAATTACTAGGACACAGTTTCATTCTATAATCAACAACACACCATATAAATAATATCATTTCCCAACTTATTGAGCATATTGATTTAACGAGCTAAATCACACCCTTTGATAAATCAAAGAAATAAATATTAAACATATATGCTTGTTATTATATTATGATTAAGAGTACACACTTCCATAATAACAGAGGTATTGTTCTTTTATATAGTCATTATAAAAAGATACTATCTCAAATGATTCTGCTCAATACACTCATAGTGTACTAGTGTAATTTATTAGTCAAGATAAACTAATACCTAATTACACTACAACTACTCCAATGATTTGTCCCATTTCATCTTGGTTGTGAACAACTATTTATAATTTATAAGGAAATGATTGTTGGTTAGTCCTAGGAAGATCGTACGGGTTTCACTGTATAAAAATTTTGTACAAGTGTCGAACCTTTCCTAATAACCTATTATGTTCTTTAGAAGTTAAATTAGGAATCGCAAACGGAACTTAACATTATTGATTCCAAATTTAAGTTATCTGTTCTTAATGGTTTAGACTTGAATCGCAAGCGGAACTTAACACTATTGATTCAAATCCACCTATGTTATAAATTTAATTAAATATTAATTTCCAAAATTGGCTTCCAGGACTACATGGCGAGGCACATAGCCTTCTTGGGTATGAGAGCATCTACCACTGCCTAGACAAAGTCTTTTAAGGAAAGCTAATATTTAATTTCCTTATATAACTCTAGGTTTAACCAAAAGGAACAATCGAATCACAGATTCGAAAAACAAAAAAAAACACAATTTCGAAACAAATCCAAAAAAACTAGAATCTAATGCCTCTTGTGTTTGGAATTCATACAAAGAAAAATAACTAGCATGATGCGGAAGAAAATTACTAGTTATACCTCTTCTTCATAAACTAATAACCTCGAGATCTTCTGTCGTATTCCTTGCCTCCTCTTGGACGTCGTGTGGGCGACGATCCCCCAAGATGAACACCACCCAAAGAGCTTCTTCTCCTTCTCTAAGTTTCGGCCACCACCACCACCAAGGAGCAAAAGAGAACAAAGGGAAAAGAGAGAGAGAGAGGGCCGACCACAATGAGGAACTTCACCAAGAGAATAAGAATTGATAATAATTGAGGTCTCCTCTCCCCTTCTTTTATATTTCTTGCCCAAGGCAAATAAAGAAAGACTTTTTACAAAAAATAAAATCATCCTCTTGTTTTTCCTTTTCCCCTTTTTTTTTTTCCTTTTCCCCATTTATTTTTCCTTTTCCTTTCCTTTGATTGATTCAATCATCAAATCACTGATTGGATGATTTATTGATTTGGTCGACCCCTTGCTTGGGCACCAAGCAAGGGTGGACGACCCCTTAAAAGGAAAGAAATAACCTTGTAAAATTTTTATAAGCAAAGAAAAAACTCTTATAAAATTTTACAAACTCTCTTTTGATTTCCTAATGTGGATGTTAAAAAAGGAAAGTTATAAAAATTAAAATCATATTTTAAAATTTAAAACTTCTCTTCTAAAATTTCCTTTTTTAAACATGGTTACAAAATGAAAAATTTAAAATTAAAAACTGCTTCTCTTCCTTTTTTCTAAAACCATGAGGATGGTTAAAAAGGGAAAGATTTAAAACTTTTAAACTTTCTTTTAAACCATGTGACCTAATTCAAATAAGGAAAGTTTTATATTTTAAAATCTCTCTTTTAAAACTTGTAGATTTCTACAAAGAGAAAATTTTAAAAATTCAAAACACCTCTCCTAGTTTGAATTATTGTGGCCGACCACTTCTTGCTTGGGCACCAAGCAAGAGGCCGACCCTATTGAGGAGGAAGTGGTCGGCCACATGGCTTGATCACCAAGTCATGGGCCGACCCTCTCTTGGACACCAAGATGAGCTTTTGCATGAGTGGATTTAAGGCCTTAATGAGGCTATGACAGAGACCTAGAGGAGAAAATGGTGTTGGCCTTCCGAAGAGCTTGAGTATCCCGTGTTCGCCCCTAACACACAACTCAAGTTCATCAATAATAACTCATTCCACTAGAGAGTTATTATTGCACTACTGCACCAATCCCAAATTACATTATGGGCTCCTTCTTACTATGAGTGTGTTAGTCTCCCTATGTTTAAGATATCGAATGTCCATTAATTTAATTGAGTTACTGACAACTCACTTTAATTAATGTCTTAGTCCAAAAGTAGTACCACTCAACCTTATTGTCATGTCGGACTAAGTCCACCTGCAGGGTTTAACATGACAATCCTTATGAGCTCCTCTTGGGGACATTCTCAACCTAGATTACTAGGACACAGTTTCCTTCTATAATCAACAACACACACTATAAGTAATATCATTTCCCAACTTATCGGGCCTATTGATTTATCGAGCTAAATCTCACCCGTTGATAAGTTAAAGAAATAAATACTAAATATATATGCTTGTTATTATATTAGGATTAAGAGCACACACTTCCATAATAACTGAGGTCTAGTTCTTTTATTAAGTCAGTATAAAAGAACTTACCTAAAATGGTCCTACTCAATACACTTAGAGTGTACTAGTGTAATTTATTAGTCAAGATAATCTAATACCTAATTACACTACAACTATTCCAATGGTTTTTTCCTTTCCATCTTAGTCATGAGCAACTGTTTATAATTTATAAAGAACTGATAACATGATCTTCTATGTGTGACACCACACACCATGTTATCTACAATATAAATTAATTGAGCAACTACACTTAACAAATAAATGTAGACATTTGACCAATGTGATTCTTTTATTTCAAAAATAAATGTTTATAAAAGCTAGGCTTTTAGTATACACTCTAACAATCTACCACTTATACTAAAAGACTAAGCTGCCATATCTGCTGTCATACATCTGATTCTTATCACCTCCACATGTCGATCAAAAGCTTTCGCTGGAAGGGCCTTAGTGAAATGATCTGCCAGGTTATCTACTGATGCAATCTTGGCGACGACAACTTCTCCTCGCTTGATGATCGCTTGATGATATCTCGTATCAGGTGGTACTTGCGCTCTATATGTTTACTTGCCTTATGGGCTCGTGGTTTCTTCGAGTTTGCAACTGCACTGTTATTATCACAATAAATTATGATGATTTTGGGCAAATCAGTAATCACATCTAAGTCCATTAGGAAGTTCTTGAGTCATACAGCTTCTTTGGCTGTCTCAGAGGCTGCCACATACTCAACTTCCATGGTTGAGTCTGAAACACATTTCTGCTTGACACTCCTCCATGTAATTGCTCCACCTCCTAAAGTAAATACATAGCCTGATGTAGACTTACTATTGTCCCTATCTGATTGGAAATCTGAATCTGTGTAACCCACAGGGAGCAAATCGTCTGCTTGGTAAACAAGCATATAATCTATATTCCTTCTCAGGTACTTTAATATATGCTTTACAGCAGTCCAATGTCCTTGTCCAGGGTTACTCTGATATCTGCTAACCATGCCCAAGGCAAAACAGATATGTGGTCTTGTACACAGTATTGCATACATTAGGCTTCCCACAGCCGACGCATAAGGAACTTCCTTCTTGTCCTCTATCTCCTTTGATGTCTTTGGAGACATCTCTTTGGATAAAGCTACTCCATGCCTAAAAGGTAAGAAACCTTTCTTGGAGTTCTTCATGCTAAAACAAGCAAGGATTGTATCTATATATGAATCTTGAGATAGGCACAACATCCTTTTCTTGCGATCCCTTATGACTTTGATCCCAAGAATGTGTGCACATTCTCCTAAGTCCTTCATATCAAATTATTTGGACAACCATAGTCTTACGCCCGATAACACTTTGACATTGTTGCCAATTAACAAAATGTCATCTACATATAGTACAAGAAATACCACCACGTTTCCGTTACACTTCTTGTATACACAAGACTCATCCAGACACTGAATAAATTCATATGACTGGATTACTTCGTTAAATCGGATGTTCCAAGATCTTGAAGTTTGCTTCAGTCCATAAATGGACCGATTCAACTTACACACTAGATGCTCTTTGCCTTTTTCAATGAACCCCTCTGGTTGCTTCATATGGATGTTTTCTTCAAGACTTCCATTAAGGAAAGTTGTCTTGACATCCATATGGCAAATCTCATAATCCATATGAGCAGCAATGGATAAGAGTATCCAGATAGACTTTAGCATAGCTACCGGCGAAAATTCTCCTCATAATTGATTCCCTCTTTCTAAGTATACCCCTTCGCAACAAGCCTTGCTTTGAAGGTTTTTACCTTCCCGTCTGTCCCTCTTTTTCTTTTGTAGATCCACTTGCATCCAACGGCTTTTACACCATCTGGTGGTTCTATAAGCTCCCAGACCTTATTAGAATACATAAACTCTATTTCTGAATTCATTGCCTTTTGCCAAGATTTTGCATCTTTATCTTGAAATGCTCCGTCATATGTCCGAGGATCAAGTTCATGTTTACCCGGGATCAAGTCCGAAGACTCTCCCAAAAACATGAATCTCTCAGGTTGCCTTACAACCCTCCCACTATGACGAGGCACTATCTCTAGTTGTGTATCATGTGTGACACGTGTTGTAGTCTCTTGTGGTACTTCATCTTGTACTGTTGGTACTAAAGTAGACGTGTCCTCTTTTTTTTCTTCTAGAACAATTTTACTCATGGACTTATGGCTCATTACATAATCATCTTCTAAAAAACAAGCATGGGTACTAACAATGATCTTTTGATTTTTAGGATTATAAAACAAACCACCCTTCGTTCCCTTAGGATATCCCACAAACAGACATACTTCTGTACGTGATTCCAACTTGTCAGTATCTCCCTTCAGTACATGTGCTGGACTACCCCATATCCGGATATGATTCAGACTAGGCTTACGCCCATTCCATAATTCCATGGGAGTAGAAGGGACTGTTTTAGAAGGTACCATATTCAGAATGTATACTGCTGTTTCCAGAGCATATCCCCAAAACGAATTTGGTAATTCTGAATAACTCATCATCGATCTAATCATTTCCATAAGAGTCCTATTCCTTCTTCTGCCACACCATTCTGTTGGGGTGTACCTGGTGCAGACAATTGGGATTGAATCCCGACTTCTGATAAGTAATTCCTAAACTCTCCAAAGAGGTATTCACCACCACGGTCAGATCATAGTGTCTTGATACTTTTACCAAGACGTTTCTCCACATCAGCCCTATATTCTTTGAACTTATCAAAGCATTCAGACTTGTGGCACATCAAGTAAATGTATCCGTAACTTGAATAATCGTCTATATAGGAGATGAAATATTCATAACCACCTCTTGCCTGGATAGATATAGGACCACACAAATCAGAATGAACTAGTTCTAACACATCTTTGGCTCTATACCTCTTAGCCTTAAAAGGTCGCTTGGTCATTTTACCTTCCAAGCAGGATTCACATGTTGGAAAGTTTTCCAATTCTAATGAACCCAAAAGTCCATCGTCTATAAGCCTTTGAATCCTACTTAAATTAATATGACCAAGCCTTAGATGCCAAAGATACGTTTGGTTCATTTCCGAAGGTTCTTTTCTCTTATTTGAGTTAGAAGACGTGTTATTAATTTTCATATTTTGCTTTGTGGGAGAAATTGGATTTAAAGTATATAAATTGCCAACCAATGCACCAGAACAGATAATCACCTTATTTCTCTTTATAACGACATTGTTACTAAAGGAAATAGAATATCCATCCAAATATAGTTTAGAAACTGAAATTAAATTCTTTCTAAAACTGGGTACATAAAGATAATTTCTTAAAATCAAACTTCTATTCCTATCAAAAGATAAGTAGACGTCTCCCATTGCAACAGCTGCCACCTTAATAGCATTGCCCATGTAGACGGTTATCTCTCCTTCAAATAGTCGTCGGGTTTCCTGGAACCCCTGCAAAGAATTGTAAACATAATCAGTGGCTCTCATATCTACACACCAGGTGTTGATAGATAACACCGCTAAACATGTTTCAACTACTAGAGTATGAGATATACCTTTATTTTTCTGATTCCTACGAGGGCAATCCGCCTTCCAATGTTCTGACTGCTTGCAGATGAAGCACTTGCCCTTCGATTTCTTCATTCCAGCTTTCTGTCCTGTACCCTGAGGTTTATTCACCTTTTTTGCTAAAAAGACCTGTTGATTCTTCTTCTTGCCTTTCGACTTAGAAGTAGAACCATTTTCAGCATAGTGAATCTGAGAACTGTGACGAAATATTCCTTCTGTTGCCTGTAGTTATGTCAGAAGTTCTGTCAATGTATACTTTCTTTTGTTCATGTTATAGTTTAGGCGGAACTGCTCAAAACTTCTGGGTAGCGTTTGGAGAATTATATCGACCTGGGTTTCCCCATCGATTTCTCCTCCAAGGACTTGTATTTCATTCATATAAGCTATCATTTTGAGGATATGATCCCTTACGGGTGTCCCCTCAGACATGGTGGCTGTCATTAGCTTTCTCATTGCCTCTTGCCTAGCAGTCCGACTCTGGTGCCCAAAGAGTTTTTTGAGATTGTTCATTATATCATAAACTGTTGGTAAATCTTGATGCTGATGTTGCAATACATTTGACATTGAAGCCAAAATGTAACACCATGCCATCTCATATGCTTTTACCCATTTCCTATGATACTCAATCTCCTTTGGGGTAGAGTCACCGTTAGGTGCATCAGGGCAAGCCTCAGTCAGTACAAACTTATAGCTCTCGGCAGTAAGAACAATGTCCAGGTTCCTTTACCAATCTATATAGTTGGGTCCAGTAAGTTTGTTTTCTTTTAGTATAATGGCCAGTGGGTTAAAAGTCATCCTAAGAATCACAAATATAAACTTTGGTCATGACTCTAAATTTAGAATAATATTGATTCCTCAAACAATACTATTTTAAATTAGCCAACACCTCAAATCACCGTGAATATAGCATGCCACGTTAGTGTGGACGTATACAAATTCAACATTTGTAAGAGGAGGGTGTAACCCATTAATTTTATTATCTTGTCATCCTAACTTTATGACAAATAAAATTAATAGTTGGTTTTCCTTTGGTCACACAAAACAATAGCAGTGACTCCGTTGGGGAGGATACTATTGAATGCGTCTAAGTGTATACCATTACTTGTGCCCCTTCAGTTGGAGAAGATCACACACTCCTAAATAATTTCCTATAACCATCCATTAAGGAAGTTTGATCTAGTGATCCGCAACAAACCCATCCATTGTGGAGGGAGGCACTCAGAGCCAACACACAAGCTTGTTGCATCACTTACAAATCAGTAATGGAGACCGTGAAATTTATTTAAAAATCCCTCTCCCACTTATTTATTTAGGGTGAGGAATTTTAACCTATGCTAGCATACATCACATGCACACATACATCACAGTAAATAAAAGCAATAAATATGAAAATTAATTTTCTAACTATTATGACCTTTTCTGTCACTGTTCTCCGTGTGCTCCAAACCTAGCTGCTGCCATCTTTAGCCACCACCATCGGGTCGGGTTGTCACATCTATCTTGCTTCTTATTCCGCTGCGCCTCTGGTCCTCCAATAGCTCCACACCTCGTAAAGATACGATCTGCGACAAAAATAGAATTTTACATATATCGATCCTATATTCCATAAAGGAATGTACATGTATTCTAGATCGAACAAAAAAGTAAAATTCTAAAACTAATACAGCTCCTGCTGTATTTGATACATACAATCATGCACATACAAAATAATGCCCTTGACATGTCCAAGGGTCCAATCACACACAACATCTATAAGTCATAATAGTTGGAGCCTGTAACCACAAAGTTAGCACATCCTACTATTATCCTGCCTAAATTATGTATGACATGTGCATAATTAATCGAAAATCAAAACACACAGAGGCAAACCCTAGCTCTGATACCAATTGTTGGTTAGTCCTAGGAAGATCGTACCGGTTCCACTGTACAAAAATTTTGTATAAGTGTCGAACCTTTCCTAATAACCTATTGTGTTCTTTAGAAGTTAAATTAGGAATCGCAAACAGAACTTAACATTATTGATTCCAAATTTAACTTATTTGTTCTTAATGGTTTAGACTTGGATCGCAAGCAGAACTTAACACTATTGATCCAAATCCACCTATATTATAAATTTAATTAAATATTAATTTCTAAAATTGACTTTCAGTACTGCATGGTAAGGCACATGACCTTCTTCGGTATGAGAGCATCCACCACCGCCTAGACAAAGTCTTTTAAGGAAAACTAATATTTAATTTCCTTATATAACTCTAGGTTTAACCAAAAGGAACAATCGAAACACAAATTCGAAAAATAATAAAAACACAACTTCGAAACAAATCCGAAAAAACTAGAATCTAATGTCTCTTATGTTTGGAATTCATATAAAGAAAAATAACTAGCATGATGCGAAAGAAAATTACTAGTTATACCTCTTCTTCGTAAATTAATAACCTCGAGATCTTCTGTCATATTCCTCACCTCCTCTTGGACGTCGTGTGGGCGACGATCCTCCAAGATGAACACCACCCAAAGAGCTTTTCCTCCTTCTCTAAGTTTCGGCCACCACCACCACCAAGGAGCAAAAGAGAACAAAGGGAAAAGAGAGAGAGAGAGGGCCGACCACAATGAGGAACTCCACCAAGAGAATAAGAATTGATAGTATTGAGGTCTCCTCTCCCCTTCTTTTATATTACTTGCCCAAGGAAAATAAAGAAAGACTTTTTACAAAAAAATAAAATCTTCCTCTTATTTTTCCTTTTCTCTTTTATTTTTCCTTTTCCTTTCTTTTGATTGATTCAATCATCAAATCACTGATTGGATGATTTATTGATTTGGGCGGCCCCTTGCTTGGGCACCAAGCAAGGGTGGCCGACCCCTTAAAAGGAAAGAAATAACTTTGTAAAATTTTTATAAACAAAGAAAAAACTCTTATAAAATATTACAAACTCTCTTTTGATTTCCTAATGTGGATGTTAAAAAAGGAAAGTTTTAAAAATTAAAATCATGTGTTTAAAATTTTAAAACTTCTCTTCTAAAATTTCCTTTTTTAAACATGGTTACAAAATAAAAAATTTAAAATTTAAAACTGCTTCTCTTCCTTTTTCTAAAACCATGAGGATGGATAAAAAAGAAAAGTTTTAAAACTTTTAAACTTTCTTGTAAACCATGTGGCCTAATTCAAATAAGGAAAGTTTTATATTTTAAAATCTCTCTTTTAAAACTTGTAGATTTCTACAAAGAAAAAATTTTAAAAATTCAAAACACCCCTCCTAGTTATTGTGGTCAGCCCCTTCTTGCTTGGGCACAAAGCAAGAGGTCAGCCCTATTGAGGAGGAAGTGGCCGGCCACATGGCTTGGTTACCAAGCCATAGGCCAACCCTCTCTTGGACACCAAGATGAGCTTTTCCATGAGTGAATTTAAGGCATTAATGAGGCTACGACAGGGACCTAGAGAAGAAATTAGTTTTGGCCTTCCGACAAGCTTGAGTATCCCATGTTCGCCCTGAACACACAACTCAAGTTCATCAATAATAACTCATTCCACTAGAGAGTTATTATTGCACTACCACACTAATCCCAAATTACATTATGGCCTTCTTCTTACTATGAGTGTGTTAGTCTCCCTATGTTTAAGATATCAAAAGTCCATTAATTAAATTGAGTTACTGACAACTCACTTTAATTAATGTCTTAGTCCAAAAGTAGTACCACTCAACCTTATTGTCATGTCGGACTAAGTCCACCTGCAGGGTTTAATATGATAATTCTTATGAGCTCCTCTTGGGGACATTCTCAACCTAGATTACTAGGACACAATTGTTGGAGTGTATACTGAAAGCCTAAGCTTTTGTAAACATTTATGTTAAATAAAGAATCACATTTGGTCAATTTATCTACATTTGTTTGTAGTTGTTCAATTAATTTATATTGTAGATAACATAGTATGTGGTGTCACATATAGAAGATGATGTTATCAGTACCTTATAAATTATAAACAGTAGCTCATGACCAAAATGGAAAGGAACAAACCATTGGAAGGTCGTAGTGTAATTAGGAATTAGTTTATCTTGACTATATAATTACACTAGTACACTTAGAGTGTATTGAGTAAGACCATTTGAGGTTGTTTCTTTTATACTGACTTTATAAAGGAACAAATACCTCAGTTGTTATGGAAGTGTGTGCTCTTAATCCTAATATAATAACAAGCACATATATTTGATATTTATTTCTTTAATTTATCAATGGGTGAGATTTAGTTCGATGAATCAATAAACGCGATAAGTTGGGAAATAATATCACTTATAGTGCGTGTTGTTGATTATAGAAGGAAACTGTGTCCTAGAGATACTAGGTTGATAATGTCCCCAAGAGGAGCTCATAAGGATTGTCATGTTAAACCCTGCAGGTGGACTTAGTCTGACATGACGATAAGGTTGAGTGGTACTACTCTTGGACTAAGATATTAATTAAATGAGTTGTCAGTAACTCACTTAATTAGTGGACATTCGATATCTTAAACACAGGGAGACTAACACACTCATAATAAGAAGGAGCCCAAAAATGTAATTTGGGATTGGTGCGGTAGTTCAATAATAGTTCTCTAGTGGAATGAATTATTATTGATAAAATTAAGTTGTGTGTTCGGGGCGAACACAGGATGCTTAATTTTATCGGGAGACCAAAACTAATTCCTCCTCTCGGTCCATATCGTAGCCTCTTATTTATAGAATACTATACCCACCTATACCCACCTTCTATATCCACCTAAAGGGGGTTGGCCAAGCTAGCTTGGAATCAAGCTAGGGCCGGCCTAAGCATGGTTTAGGGTGGTCGGCCCTAGCTTGAACCCAAGCTAGAGAGGGCCGGCCATAATTAAATTAAAAAGGATTTTTAATTTTTAATTTTATTATGTGGAAGATATAATTTATTAAAGAGAATTAAAATTAAAATATCTCTCTTAAAAGGATCTACAAAAGATTAAAGAAAGAGATTAGATCTCTTTCCTTATTTGTAGATTGGAAAGATATTTTATTTTTTCTCTTTAAAAATTATTCACATGTTGAAAAATTAAAATTATAGAAATTTCTTTTTATCAACCATGAAGGGATTATAAAGGGAAATTTTATTTTTTAAAATTTCCAAAGACAAATAAGGAAGTTTTAATTGTTGATTGAAACTCTCCTAATTTTTCTATTTGAGGTGGCCGACCATGATTAGTTGATTAAGAAATTTTATTAAATTTTTCTTAATTAATTATTGTCAAAGAAAGTTAAGGAAATTTTATTATAAATAAATTTCCTTATTTTCCAAAGCCAAGGAATATAAAAGAAGGGGTAGGGGTGCCTTCATGGGACACAACTTCTATTGTTCTCTCCCTCTTTTCCTTGGTGTTGTGGCCGGCCATCCTCTCTTTCTTTCTTCCTCTTTGTGGTGGCCGAATTCTTCATCTCCCTTGAAGCTCTTGTGGTGGCCGGATACTACTTGGAGAAGAAGAAGAAGAAGGAGAGAAAGCTTGCATCCCTTGGAGCTTGGTTGGTGATTTGTTCTTCATCCTTGGTAAAGCTTCCTTGTTGTGGCCGAACCTAGCTAGGAGGAGAAGAAGGTGGTTGGTGGTTTCTCATCTCGGAAGATCGTTGCCCACACAATGTCCGAGGTTAGAAGAGGAATACGGTAGAAGATCAAGAGGTCTTTTTAGAAGGTATAACTAGTAATTTTTCCTTTCCGCATCATACTAGTTATTTATGGAAATAATACCAAATACAAGAGGCTTACGATTCTAGTATTTCGAATATATTTTTCGATGTTGTGTTCTTTTGTTTTATTTTTCCTTGTGATTTGATTGTTCTTTTCGGTTAACCTAAAGTTATTTTAGGAAATTAAATATTAGCTTTCCATAAAATGTTTTGTCTAGTCAGTGGTGGTTGCTCTCATATCCAAGAAGGTCGTGTGCCTCGCCACGTCAGTACTGGGAACCAATTATGGAAATTAATATTTAATGTAATTAATAACTTAAGGTGATTTGGGTCGAACGTGTTAAGTTCCGCAGGAGACCCAAGTCAAAACCTAAAAAAACGAATAGATTAAGTTTTGGATCAAACGTGTTAAGTTCCGCAGGCGATCCAAAATTTAATTTAAAAGAACACATGGTAGCTAGGAAAAGGTTCAGACCTTTGTATTTGTACAGTGGAACCTCTAGGTTTTCCGAGTAACAACCAACAATTGGTATCAGAGCTAGGGTTTTGCCTCTGTGTATTTGGTATTAGTTTAATTATGCACATGTCATACATAATTTAGGCAGCATAATAGTAGGATGTGATAACTTTGTGGATGCAGGATCCAACTATTATGACTTATAGTTTTATGTGTGTGATTGGACCCTTGGACATGTCAAGGGCATTTATATGTGTGTGCATGATTGTATTATAAAATACAGCAGGAGCTGTATTTAGTTTTATTAGGATTTTATTTTTGATCTAGATACACATGTACATTCCTTTTATGGAATATAGGATCAAAATTGTAAAATTCTATTTATGTCGCGGATCGAATCTTGCAAAGCGTGGAACCTTCTGAGGACCAGAGGCGCAGCGGAACAAGGAGCAAGATGGCGGTGGCCAAATATGGCAGCAGCTTGGGATGACAACACACGGAGGGCAACCATAGATAAAAGTCATAATAGTTGAAAATTAGATTTTCTATTTATTGCTTTTATATTGTGCTGTGTGTGTATGTTAGTATACATGTTTAGTAGGCTAGCATAGTTAAAATTCCTTATTTATAAATAACTAAGTGGGAGAGGGATTTTTAAGTAAAACCCATGGTCTCCATTACTGGTTTGTAAGTGATGCAAACAAGCTTGCGCGTTGGCTCTGAGTGCCTTCCTCCATATCGGATGAGCTTGTTTGTGGATCACTAGAACAAACTTCCATTTGGGATGACTATAGGAAGTTAATTAAGAGCGTGTGATCTTCCCCATCGGAAGGGGCACAATCTTATTAATGGACTTAGCGTCAAGTAATGGTATACACTTAGGCACAACTAATAGTATCCTTCCCGTCGAAGTCACTGCTATTATTTGTGTGACCAAAAGATACCAACTATTAATTTTATTTGTCAAAAAGTTAGGTTGACAAGATAATAAAATTAATGGGTTAAAACCCTCCTTTTACAAATGTTGAATTTGTATACGTCCACACTATCGTGACATACAAAATTCACGGTGGTTTGAGGTGTTGGTTAATTTAAAATAGTATTGTTTGAGGAATCAATATTATTCTAAATTTAGAGTTCTGACCAAAAGTTATTTGTGATTCTTAGGATGACTTTCAACCCACTGTCCATCATACTTCAACAGAATAGACTTACTAGACCTAATTACATAGATTGGAAAAGGAACCTGGACATTGTCCTTACTGCTGAAAGCTATAAATTTGTACTGACTGAGCCTTGTCCTGAAGCACCTACTGTTGAATCTACCTAAGAGGAGATTGAATATCATAGGAAATGGGTAAAAGCAGATGAGATGGCGCGGTGCTACATTTTGACTTTAATGTCAAATGTATTGCAACATCAGCATCAAGATTTACCAACAGCCTATGATATTATGAATAATCTCAAGGAACTCTTTGGTCATCAGGATAGGGCTTCTAGACAAGAAGCCATGAGAAAGATAATGACAGCCACCATGCAAGAGGGTACTCCTGTGAGGGATCATATCCTAAAGATGATGGCTTATCTGAACGAGATACAGATCCTTGGAGGAGAAATTGATGGGGAAACCCAGATCGATATGATCCTCCAAACACTACCTAGAAGTTTTGAGCAATTCCACCTGAATTACAATATGAACAAAAGGGTATATTCATTGGTGGAACTACTGACAGAACTTCAGGCAGCAGAAGGATTGTTTCATCACAACTCTCATATTCACTATGTTGAAAATGATTCTACTTCTAAGCCGAAAGGAAAGAAGAAGAAGAAACAAGTTGGTTCAGCAAAGAAAGTGAATAAATCTCATAGGGAATGAAGAAGCCGAAGGACAAGTGCTTCATCTGCAAGCAGTCAGGGCATTAGAAGGCGGACTGTCCTCGTAGGAATTAGAACAACAAAGGTATATCTCATGCTCTAGTTGTTGAAACATGTTTAGCGGTGTTATCTACCAGCACCTAGTGTGTAGATACAGGAGCCACTGATCATGTCTGCAATTCCTTGCAGGGGTTCCAGGAAACCCAACGACTATCTGAAGGAGAGATTACCCCTACATGGGCAATGCTACTAAGGTGGCAGCTGTTGCAGTGGGAGACGTCTACTTATCTTTTAGTAGAAATAAAAATTTGGTTTTAAGAAATTGTCTTTATGTACCCAGTTTTAGAAAGAATTTAATTTCAGTTTCTAAACTGTTTTTAGATGGATATTCAGTTTCCTTTAGTAACGATGTAGTTATTAAGAGAAATAAAGTGATTATCTATTCTAGTACATTAGTTGGCAATTTATATATTTTAAATTCAATTTCTCCCACAAAGCAAAACATGGAAATTTATAACTCATCTTCTAACTCAAATAAGAGAAAAGAACCTTCGGAAATGAATCAAGCATATCTTTGGCATCTAAGACTTGGTCATATTAACTTAAGTAGGATTCAGAGGCTAATAGCCGATGGACTTTTGGGTTCATTAGAGTTGGAAAATTTTCCAACTTGTGAATCTTGCTTGGAAGGTAAAATGACCAAGAGGTCGTTCAAGGCCAAGGGGTATAGAGCCAAAGAAGTGTTAGAATTGGTTCATTCTGATTTGTGTGGTCCTATGTCTGTCTAGGCAAGAGGTGGTTTTGAATATTTTGTCTCTTTTATAGATGATTATTCAAGATACGGATACATTTACCTAATGCGCCGCAAGTCCGAGTGCTTTGATAAGTTCAAAGAATACAAGGCTGATGTGGAGAGACAACTAGGTAAAAGTATCAAAACACTACGATCTGATCGTGGTGGCGAATACCTCTTAGGAGAGTTTAGGAATTACTTATCAGAGGCCGGGATTCAATCCCAATTGTCTGCACCTGGAACACCCCAACAGAATGGTGTAGCAGAAGGAAGGAATAGGATTCTTATGGAGATAGTTAGATCAATGATGAGTTATTCAAAATTACCAAATTCGTTTTGGGGATATGCTCTGGAAACAGCAGTATACGTTCTGAACTTAGTACCTTCTAAATCAGTTTCTTCTACTCCCACAGAATTGTGGAATGGGCGAAAACCCTGTCTAAGACATATTCGGATTTGGGGTAGTCCAGCACATGTGCTGAAACCATATGCTGATAAGTTAGAATCTCGTACAGAAGTTTGAGTGTTTGTGGGATATCCCAAAGGAACGAAAGGAGGTTTATTTTATAGTCCTAAAGACCAGAAGGTCATTGTTAGCACTGATCCTGTCCGAACTAGGGGTCAACGAACGCTGGGGATGTGGCGCTCCCTACTAGATCCTCAGGTGCTCCGGCGAACCTGCAACAAAACCGAGCCGGGAGGGGTGTCCCGGCGACGGCCCTCCGACGCTCAAGTCAGGCGAGGAAATAGATGAAGTGGCTTAGAAGCAGAAGACTCGTGTACCTCCGGTTGAAGAAGTGGAGGCCTTATATAGACTTCTGAGGAGACTAATGTACATCTACCGAGGCACACACACGTGTCCTCAACCCATACCCAGTATGGGCTTGTCAGAGGGACTATGCCCAGATATGGGTCTGTCAGAAAGACGTCCATAAGGCCATACCGCTACTGTATCAACCTCTCCGTGATGTGACGGCGAGATCCTCCATCGTGCACTCTTGTGTACGGCATAATCATCAGACATGCCTTTGCTGACATACCATATTCTGAGCCGAACGGATAGGCCGCTCGGCTAACCTTCGTACCCTCGCCCTTGTCCTGGCCGAACGGACCTCCCGCTCGGCCCTTCGGTCCCAGCCGAGCATACGCCCCGCTCGGCCATTCGGTTCTCCCGCCTTGGCGTCGGAAACCCCAGTCCATGACTGGGTTATCTTTGGTTCCGCTCGGACCTACTCAGCTGCTCGACGCGGCCATTAACCGCTTAGCCCTCCATCTGTCCTCAAGCTGAGACCCTTCGAAGGAGGCAGTGAGTCCGACTGACTGGACTGTGTGTCCGAGCGGGCGGTCGCCGCCTTTCCATCGCTTATAATATCCCTGGGGTCGTTCGGCCCTTCTGCCAAATTCAGCCGCTCGGCTCTTCGTTTTGGTGGTCTTGTCGCTCAACGTGGATGTTTTCTTGTCTAAATCTTCTCGAAAATCACGCAAATCCTCTTCATTAAACCGAAGCATGCGTGGTATAGGCGCCTTAATTGTGCCTGGTGACAGTGCCACGTGGCTCTTCTTGCGTGGCGGTGATGCTCCGTACGATGGGACGCCGATTACTTTGAAATGGACGGTTAGATGATGACCTCGTCTCTCGTGACCTGCATCCGACGGCGGAGGCCGACCAGCCTCGGCCGTATAAAGCCTCCGTCTACTTCCTTCGCCGCATACTTGCTTGTGCGTTGTCCTTCCGCCTCTTCTTCTGCTGCGACCTCCGACGATCCGGTTCCTGTTTTTCGCCGGCTACCATCCCACCGGTGATCTTTTCCGCCCGTTTCCTTCTCAGTGAGTCTTCTCCCTTCGTTTACACGGTCCTCCCAAGTCGTTTTGCCTCTTTCGTTCCCGTTCCTCTGGTTTCTTTCCATCTTATTGCTTCTCCGAGATGGCAAGCTCCTCTGAGCCCGCTTTTGGTGTTCATGGCCCTTGGTATATGACCATGGAGAGTCAGTTTGATGAAGAGGGCGCTCGGCGTCTTGTTCGGACGTATGGGATCCCTGATAACCATGAAATAATTATAGCCGACCCGTCCGATCGGCCCCATAACCCGCCGATCGGCACCATTTGCTTTTTTCTAGACCAATTTCAGGGCGGCCTTAGATTTCCTACCCATCCCTTTATTTTGGAGGTTTGTAATTATTTCCGCATCCCGCTCGGCCAACTTGTGCCGAACTCCTTTAGGTTGCTGAGCGGGGTGGTTGTCCTCTTTAAGCTGCACAGTATCCCACTTGACCCCAAAATATTCCACTTCTTCTTCTACCCCAAACAATCCGAGCACTTTCATTTTCCAAAGTAGAATAGGCTTTAAATTTTTGATAATATGCCGCCTCTAACAAGCACTGGAAGGAGTTCTTCTTCTACATACGACTTCCCGAGCGCCAAAGATTCAACCAAATGGCGCATCATTGACCAAATAGAGTCGACAAATTCGAAGCAACCCTTACCTTCATGCGGCGGTTGTCCGGTCAAGACAAGATCGACCGATTGCTTCTCAAGGGGTGTTGTATATTTTGGATTATCTCCCGTTCGGGCCAATCTCCCCTACCGCATAAGTAAGGACTTTTTACTCTCCTCGCCTTTTTTGTCTAACTGATTTTAATTTCTTCCATTACAGCTGAAGTCATGTGGCGCTCCAAGGCCACCGATCATCTGAAGTTGAAGTCCGTGGAAATTGAAGCGGCGACTAAAAAAGAACTCGCTGAGCGGGGTCTTATCCCCAGCCGCCCGGCAGCTACAGGAGACGGGGGGACGCAGTCTGCCCCTGAAACAGAAGTTACCTCAGCAGAGCTGGGAGTCCCCCAGGTCGGGGATCCCCCACTGGAAGTTCAGCGGAAACGTCGAAGAGACCCCAGCCTTCCGCCGACCCAAGAAGGCGAACCACAAGCGCCGATCGGGGTAGATTCGCCGGATCGCACACCGCCGCAGATCGGGACCCCCGTGGCTTCGCCCACCGCACAGCCCTCTGGCTCTCCTCCCCAAACTCGTCGTCTCTTACGACGGTTGGGCGAAACCTCTACCATAGGGGAGTCCTCAGGCCAGGCGACTGCGGCTGAGGAAGCGCCGGCCGGCCACCCGACTGTCAAGACTACCCTTCGATTCCCATCGGAGGAATATTTATTGTCTGCTGATCGGCCCTCAAGCCCCGTTCATGAAATAACCCTGACGGGCCCGCTCGCCAAGCTCTTCGAGGACGCCCAGATTCAAGTGGCCCTCATGACGCCCAAGCAGCTCGGCGATAACAACATGCAGCAGGCCACTCAGGTAAATTCATTTTTCTTTCTGTGCTATGCTACTGTCCGGTTCCTCATTTTATTATTTCCCTTACAGCGCTGGGCTGAGCAAATCGCCACTAGCCATCGGCTAGCCGAGCTGGAGGAAACAAAAGAAGTCCGCCGACCTGGCTACAGAGGTGGCTCGGCTAGAGGGTCAAATCAAGAAGCGCGAAGCGGATGCCAAACGCGCTACTGCCCGGAAGAAGCGAGCAATAGCTGATCTGGACAAGATGAAAGTAGATGTCCGTGCGCTAGATCAGCGATCCAAGGATCTGGAGGCCTAACTAGCTGCCGAACGGGAGGGGCGCTCTGCTGAGCGCACTAAAGCGGAGGTGGACCAGAAATTCCTCCAAGATTCACTTATCGCTTCCCGAGCGGCTTTCAGAAAGTACAAGGAAGGGGAGCCGAGTCGCCTAGCAGCAGCGCGCCAAGACTACCTCCGCTCGGAACGGTTCGGCGCAAAATTCGGCGGCAACGTCTCATCAACTTTCGCTGAGGCGGTCAAGGTCACCATGGCATACTTGAAGAAGGGTGGCCACCTTCCTGCGGGAATGCACATTCCAGCCTCCGACCTGGCGGCCATGATTGACGATATCTCGGACGCCTTTTTCAATTTTGAGGACCCGGAGTGAGGCGAATTCTTCTAAGTACCTCCTGTATCTCATCCGCTCGGCGGATGTAAAATTTTTGTACGTGCCGTTCGGCATAATTGCATTCCTTTGCTTCCATTTTTGTCTGTCCTTCATTGCCCTCTTCTATCTGTTTGGTGCTCATTTGTAGAGTCAGTTAAGCTATACGTGTCTCCCACTAGACAACCGATCAGGTTAATCAATTGACTCGTTTTCCTCGAAATCGTTTAACGCTTGGCTATACTGCTTGAATGCGAAGTATTGGCAAACCGACGGCCGATCGGACTTAAACAATTTAGTTTTTGCGAATGCTCGTCGCGCGGATGTTTACAGACAATCGGCGCGGTTCTCGATTTTTAACGACGGAACTCGTCGGTCTTCCACTCGGTTTTTATAGCCGATCGGTGCGGCTCCCGATATTTAACGTCGGTGCTCGACGGTGCGGTTATTTATAGCCGATCGGCACGGCTCTCGATCTTTAACGACAGAGCTCGTCGGCGCGGATGTTTATAGCCGATCGGCGCGGCTCTCGATCTTTAACGACGGAGCTCGTCGGCGCGGATGTTTATAGCCGATCGGTGCGGCTCGAGCTCGTCGGCGCGGATGTTTATAGCCGATCGGCGCGGCTCTCGATCTTTAACGACGGAGCTCGTCGGTGCGGATGTTTATAGCCGATCGGCGCGGCTCTCGGTCTTTAACGACGGAGCTCGTCGGCGTGGATGTTTATAGCCGATCGGCGCGGCTCTACGGTTTAACGTCTGGGCTAGACGGCCTTGAAGGCTAACTCCTTACCAGGTCGAGCGACCTTGGCCTTCATAACTTATCTCGCGCTTGGACAGTCTTTGTGCCCGGCCGAACGGCACGGGTCATTTGCTTGCGAATCCAATCGGCTGGGAGGCCTTTACTATTCGGGCGCTTGGTTCGGATAATCCATATGCCCTTTTCACCTAGCTTGGAGAACGTACTCCTGGCAAAACAGCTCAAGGTCTGCTTCGTCGAGCATTTTGGCTCGGATAATTTACCTCCATCCGGAAGGTACTGGGTCTTCAATCTTTGAGCGCTTGGCTCGACCCATTTACCTCCGGCTGAACGACGCGGGGCCTTCGTTCCTTGTTGACGATGCCTTATATTTGTTCTCTTGATTTTTCATTTCTGCATTTCAAGTATTCAGTCGAAAAAAGTACACAGGATGATTTACATTGGCACACCTTTCACCCCGCCCGGTAAGGCTGGAGGTGGTTCGCGCTCCACGGTCTATCTAGCTGTCGGCCGTCCTCATCCTCCAAATAATATGCGCCCGAGCGGAGCTTTTCGATGATTTTGAACGGGCCTGCCCACGGCGCTTCAAGCTTGCCGACGTCGCCGACCGGTTTGACTTTCTTCCAGACAAGGTCGCCGACCTGGAATGATCGGGGAATGACGCGGCGGTTGTAGTTTTGCTTCATTCGTTGACGGTATGCCATCAGCCGAACGGACGCCTTGGCTCGTTCCTCGTCAATCAAATCCAGCTCCATGTTCCTCCGATCGGCGTTGTCCTCATCGTACAATTGGACCCGGACGGACTCGACGCCGACTTCAATCGGGATGACTGCTTCGCCGCCGTACACCAGATGAAAAGGTGTGACGCCCGTCGCTTCCTTAGGAGTTGTCCGGATGGCCCATAAAACGCCCGGTACTTCATCCGGCCAACTTCCTCCCACGTGGTCGAGCTCCCAGTTGGCTACTTCGGCTTGACCGTTGCTTTGGGGGTAAGCCACGGACGTGAAGTGTTGCTCAATGTCATAGCTTTTGCACCAATCTTCTAGCACCTTCCATGTGAATTGCCCCATTGTCGGAAACCAATCGGCGAGGGATACCAAACCATGGATGATGTGTTGCCATATGAATTTTTTGACCATCGGTGATCCTAGCTAGTGGCTCGGCCCACCCACTTGGAGAAATAATCGACCGCCACCAATAAAAATTTCCCCGGTCGCCATCGGAAATGGACCCACGATATCCATTCCCCATTGATCGAACGGACATGAGACGGTTGATGCCTTCATCTCCTCTGTCGGTCGGTGGGAGAAGTTGTGATACTTCTGGCACGAAAGGCATGTAGATACTGTCCGAGCGGCGTCTATTTGTAAGGTCGGCCAAAATTATCCAGCTAGCAGGATCTTCTTGGCTAATGATCGTCCGCCCGGATGCCCTCCACACGATCCTTGATGTACTTCTTGGAGAATGTAAGCCGAGTCTTCCGAGCTGACGCATTTCAACAGCGGACGTGAGAAAGCCTTCTTGTAGAGCTGATCACCGATGAGTGTGAAGCGACCGACCCTCCTCCTGAGCAGCTGGGCTTCATCCCGATCAGCCGGTGTGGCTCCCGAGCGGAGGAACTCTATGATGGGTGTCCTCCAGTCGCTTGGAAACGTGAGGCTTTCCATCCGGTCGACGTGCGCTACCAGCAATACTTTTTCAATTGGTTGCTGAATGGTGACCGACACTATAGAACTTGCTAGTTTGGCCAAGTCATCGGCTACCTGGTTCTCCATTCGGGGAATCTTTCGAATAAGGACCTCTCGGAAGGTAGCTTTGAGTTTTTCAAAGGCTCCAGCGTAGAGCTTAAGCCGAACGCTGTTGATTTCAAAGGTGCCAGAAAGTTGCTGAGTGGCCAACTGTGAATCCGAATAAAGTGTCACCCGACCGGCTCCTACATGCCGTGCTGCCTGCAGTCCGGCTATGAGGGCCTCATACTCTGCTTCATTGTTGGTGGCTTTGTAGTCCAGCTCCCACTTCCGAGCCGAGTGGACGACCCATCCACATATATCCTCCACATAGCTTCCGGCTCTGGCCTCTGCACTTCGGTCACAAAATCAGCCAAGGATTGCGCTTTGATCGCCGAGCGGGGCTGGTATTGGATGTCAAATTCACTTAGTTCTGTCGTCCACTTAATGAGCCGTCCGGACGCTTCTGGATTCAACAACACTCTTCCTAGTGGACTGTTTGTCCGGACGATGATGGTGTGAGCCAAGAAATATGGTCGAAGGCGCCGAGCGGCTAGAACCAAAGCAAAGGCCAACTTCTCGAGCCCGGTGTAACGAGATTCAACATCTTTTAAAATGTGGCTTAGAAAATACACCGGTTGCTCTTCGCCGCTCGCCCTCACAAGTGCTGAGCCTACAGCATGTTCAGTTGACGACAGATAAATATAAAGTGACTCACCCCCGATCGGCTTGGCTAGTATAGGCAAAGAATTAAGATATGTCTTCAATTCTTCAAATGCTCGGTCGCATTCCTCGTCCCAGTGAAATTTAGTGGCCTTGCGCAAAATTTTGAAGAATGGTAGGCTCCGGTCGACGGTTTTGGAGATGAATCTGGATAAAGCAGTTATCCGATCGGTCAATCGCTGCACTTCCCTTATATTCCTTGGAGGCGACATGTCTTGCAGAGCTTTCACCTTGCTGGGATTGGCTTCAATTCCCCGCTCGGTCACTATATACCCCAAGAAACGCACTCCTTTTGCTCCGAACAGGCACTTTTGAGGATTTAGCTTGACTCCATATTTGCGCAGCGTTCGGAAGGTTTCTTCCATGTCCTTGAAGAGGTCGGCCGCTCGGGCGGACTTGATAAGGATGTCGTCCACATAAACTTCCAGATTCCGCTCGATCTGCTCTCTGAATACTTTGTTCATTAAGCGTTGATAAGTGGCCCCGGCATTCTTCAATCCGAACGGCATCACATTATAGCAATATGTGCCATCGGCCGTCACGAAGCTTACTTTTTCTTGATCTTCCCGGGTGAGCGGCACTTGATGATACCCTTGGTAGGCGTCGAGCATACAAATTAATTCGCAGCCAGCCGTAGAGTCCACCAGCTGATCTATCCGGGGCAGGGGATAAAAATCTTTGGGGCATGCTTTGTTTAAGTCCCGAAAATCAATACAGACTCTCCACTTGCCGCCCGGCTTGGAGACTAATACTACGTTAGCCAACCAACTCGGAAACTGTACTTCTCGTATATGGCCGGCCTCCAGAAGCTGCTCGACCTCCGCTCGGATGATGGAGTTCTGCTCGGCGCTGAAATCTCTTTTTCTCTGCTTTATCGGCCGAGCGTCCGGTCGGACATGCAACTCATGCTGTGCTATGCTCGGCGAGATCCCAGGCAATTCATGTGTCGACCAGACGAATACATCATGATTTCGTCGGAGGCATTGGATCAGCTCCTCCTTCTGCTTCTCCTCCAGATCAGAGGCAACAAAAGTCGTGGCCTCCGATCGGGTCGGATGAATCTGCACCTCCTCTTTTTCCTCATAAATTAAGGCGGGTGGCTTTTCAGTGATAGCATTTACCTCGATTCGAGGCGCCTTCCGAGCGGAGTTGGATTCTGCTCGGACCATCTCTATGTAACACCGCCGAGCTGCTAACTGATCTCCCCGTACTTCTCCCACCTTGTCTTCGACGGGGAACTTCATCTTCTGGTGGAAGGTTGAGACGACTGCTCGGAATTCGCCGAGCGCCGGTCGGCCCAAAATGACGTTGTAGGACGAGGGAGAATCGACCACCACAAAATTTATTGTCCTGGTCCTCCTGAGCGGCTCCTCTCCCAGCGAGGTAGCCAGCCGGATCTGTGCCAATAAACCCGTAGAGCGGGGTTGTCATGGGAAGCAGCTCGGCATTTACTGCTGGTCAAACGCCTTCTTGAATATGATGTTGACCGAACTCCTGTGTCAACAAATATGCGGTGAATAGTGTAATTTGCTATTACCGCTTTAATGAGCGAGGCGTCGTGGGGCACTTGACTCCTTCTAAGTCCCGGCCCGAAGTGATTTCCGCCCACTTGCCCGCTCTTGGCCGCAACCGACCGTGGATCTGAGCTGACGCTTTTCTGGCTCGGTTGGAATCTCCTCCGGTCGGCCCACCAGCAATAACGTTGATCTCGCCTCTGGCAATATTGCTTCTATTCTCCTCTTCCCGAGCGGACGGTCGGGACCGTTCTCTGGACGCCCGTCGATTCTCCTGTCTTGGAGACCGGTGCCGATCGGGCGTATGCCGATGTTGCCTCTCGGTGCGGGTCCGGTCGGCTTCATGGGTCCTTTGTCTCCTGCCGATGGGAGGAGACCGTCGTTCGGCTTTCTTGGGAACGGGATTAGCCACGAAGGGAAGACTTCGACAATCCCTCGTGTTGTGCGTATCTGTCTGGTGGAAGGAGCAGAACATAGGGGTCCATCTCTTCTTTGGCTTAGGCCGAGTGGCAGCTACCTCTTGTATATGGGACCTCACGAGGGGAGCGGGTTGCTTCGGCCCTTGGTCCCCTCGGCGGTTGATGAGCGGCTAAGGGTCTCCGCTCGGCAGGAGGAGCCCGTTCGGTTGGCGTTTCTTTTTTCCTGGCTGCCTGCGCTTCCTCCACGTTGATATATTCATTGGCCCGGTGCAGCATATGATCATAATCTTGGGGCGGCTTTCGGATGAGCGACCGGAAGAAGTCCCCATCCACAAGGCCTTGCGTGAAGGCATTCATCATTGTCTCCGATGTGGTTGTGGGAATATCCATCGCCACTTGGTTGAATCGCTGGATGTAAGCTCGAAGCGATTCTCTCGGCTCTTGCTTGATTGCGAACAAGCTGACACTTGTCTTCTGATAACGCCGACTGCTGGCGAAGTGGTGGAGGAAGGCCGTTCGGAAGTCCTTGAAACTAGTGATAGATCCGTCCGGCATCCTCCGAAACCACCGTTGAGCCGATCCCGATAAAGTGGTAAGAAAGACTCGGCACTTTACTCCATCGGTATACTGATGGAGCGTAGCTGTGTTATCGAACTTACCCAGATGATCATCCGGGTCTGTTGTTCCATTGTACTCGCCGATCGTCGGAGGCACGTAATGCTTGGGCAAAGGGTCTCGTAGAATAGCCTCCGAGAATTGGCGATTGATCCGCTCGGGAGATGAATCTGCTCGGGGAGCTTTCCCCTTTCTGGCGTCTCGCCTGGGCATTTCGTCGGAAGAAGATCCTCTATCTTTCCAAGCTGGTACGGTTTCAAGGGTGCGGAATAAGGCCCGATGGAACGCAACGGTGGCTTGAGGTGCTTCCGCTCGGCCACCCGACGCAGATGTTGCTTGTTGCTCCGGCCGCTCGGCTGCCTCTTTCTGTTTTTGCTCCACAAGTTTGGCGGCCCTCATCTCGACCAGAGCGTCCAACTCTTCTTGTGAGAGTGCCACATTGTGTATTCTTCCAGCCTCGTCCATTGTCTCTGTTCGGATGCAGGTGCGTTCCCACAGACGGCGCCAAATTGATCCTGTCCGAACCAGGGGTCAACGAACGCTGGGGATGTGGCGCTCCCTACTAGATCCTCAGGTGCTCCGGCGAACCTGCAACAAAACCGAGCCGGGAGGGGTGTCCCGGCGACGGCCCTCCGACGCTCAAGTCAGGCGAGGAAATAGATGAAGTGGCTTAGAAGCAGAAGACTCGTGTACCTCCGGTTGAAGAAGTGGAGGCCTTATATAGACTTCTGAGGAGACTAATGTACATCTACCGAGGCACACACACGTGTCCTCAACCCATACCCAGTATGGGCTTGTCAGAGGGACTATGCCCAGATATGGGTCTGTCAGAAAGACGTCCATAAGGCCATACCGCTACTGTATCAACCTCTCTGTGATGTGACGGCGAGATCCTCCATCGTGCACTCTTGTGTACGGCATAATCATCAGACATGCCTTTGCTGACATATCATATTCTGAGCCGAACGGATAGGTCGCTCGGCTAACCTTCGTACCCTCGCCCTTGTCCTGGCCGAACGGACCTCCCGCTCGGCCCTTCGGTCCCAGCCGAGCATACGCCCCGCTCGGCCATTCGGTTCTCCCGCCTTGGCGTCGGAAACCCCAGTCCATGACTGGGTTATCTTTGGTTCCGCTCGGACCTACTCAGCTGCTCGGCGCGGCCATTAACCGCTTAGCCCTCCATCTGTCCTCAAGCTGAGACCCTTCAGGAAGTGGATCCCCCATTCTTACCACCGGATCAAGCACCAATGCCCAGTTTTTAGAAGAAGACTATATAATGGATCACAAGCCCAGTAGTAAAGTTGTTTTAGAAGAACTAAGAGAGGACACGTCTACTTTAGTACCAACAGTACAAGATGAAGTACCACAAGAAACTGCAACACGTGTCACACATGATACACAACCACAGACAGTGCCTCGTCGTAGTGGGAGGGTTGTAAGGCAGCCTGAGAGATTCATGTTTTTGGGAGAGTCTTCGGACTTGATCCCGGGTAAACATGAACCTGATCCCCGGACATATGACGAAGCACTTCAAGATATAGATGCAACATCTTGGCAAAAGACGATGAATTCTGAAATAGAGTCTATATACTCTAATAAGGTCTAGGAGCTTGTAGAACCACCTGATGGTGTAAAAGCCGTTGGATGCAAGTAGATCTATAAAAGGAAAAGAGGGACAGACGGGAAGGTAGAAACCTTCAAAGCTAGGCTTGTTGCGAAAGCGTACACTTAGAAAGAGGGAATCGATTATGAGGAAACCTTTTCACTGGTAGCCATGCTTAAGTCTATCCGGATACTCTTATCCATTGCTGCTCATATGGATTATGAGATTTGGCAAATGGATGTCAAGACATCTTTCCTTAATGGAAGTCTTGAAGAGGACATCCATATGAAGCAACCAGAAGGGTTCATTGAAAAAAGCAAAGAGCATCTAGTGTGCAAGCTCAATCGGTCCATTATGGACTAAAGCAAACTTCAAGATCTTGGAACATCCGGTTTAATGAAGTAATCCAGTCATATGGATTTATTCAAAGTCCGGATGAGTCTTGTGTATATAAGAAGTGTAACGGAAACGTGGTGGTATTTCTTGTACTATACGTAGATGATATTTTGTTAATTGGCAACAATGTCAAGGTATTATCAGACGTAAGGGTATGGTTGTCCAAACAATTTGATATGAAGGACTTAGGAGAGTGTGCACACATTCTTGGGATCAAAGTAATAAGGGATCGCAAGAAAAGAATGTTGTGTCTGTCCCAAGCTTCATATATAGATACAATCATTGCTCGTTTTAGCATGCAGGATTCCAAGAAAGGTTTCTTACCTTTTAGGCATGGAATAACTCTATCTAAAGAGATGTCTCCTAAGACATCAAAGGAGATAGAAGACATGAAAGAAGTTCCTTATGCCTCGGCTGTAGGAAGCCTTATGTATGCAATGCTATGTACGAGACCTGATATTTGTTTTGTCGTGGGCATGGTCAGCAGATATCAGAGTAACCCTGGACAAGGACATTGGACTGCGGTAAAGCATATATTAAAGTACCTGAGAAGGACTAGAGATTATATCCTAGTTTACCAAGCAGACGATTTGCTCCCTGTGGGTTATACGGATTCAGATTTCCAATCAGATAGGGACAACAGTAAATCTACATCAGGCTATGTGTTTACTTTAGGAGATGGAGCCATTTCATGGAGGAGTATTAAGCAGAAATGTGTTTCAGACTCAACCATGGAAGCTGAGTATGTAGCAGCCTCTGAGGCAGCTAAAGAAGCAGTATGACTCAGGAACTTTCTAATGGACTTAGATGTGATTCCTGGTTTGCCCAAAATCATCACAATTTATTGTGATAATAGCGGTGCAGTTGCAAACTCGAAGGAACCACGAGCTCATAAGGCAAGTAAACATATAGAGCGCAAGTACCACCTGATACGAGATATCGTGAAGCGAGGAGAAGTTGTCATCGCCAAGATTGCATCAGCGGATAACCTGGCAGATCCTTTCACTAAGGCCCTTCCGGCGAAAGCTTTCGATCGGCATGTGGAGTGAATGGGAATCAAATGTATGGGAGAAGATATGGCAGCTTAGTCATTAGTATAAGTGGGAGATTGTTGGAGTGTATACTGAAAGCCTAAGCTTTTGTAAACATTTATGTTAAATAAAGAATCACATTTGGTCAATTTATCTACATTTGTTTGTAGTTGTTCAATTAATTTATATTGTAGATAACATAGTATGTGGTGTCACATACAAAAGATGATGTTATCAGTACCTTATAAATTATAAACAGTAGCTCACGACCAAAATGGAAAGGAACAAACCATTGGAAGGTCGTAGTGTAATTAGGAATTAGTTTATCTTGACTATATAATTACACTAGTACACTTAGAGTGTATTGACTAGGACCATTTGAGGTCGTTTCTTTTATACTGACTTTATAAAGGAACAAATACCTCAGTTATTATGGAAGTGTGTGCTCTTAATCCTAATATAATAACAAGCACATATATTTGATATTTATTTCTTTAATTTATCAATGGGTGAGATTTAGTTCGATGAATCAATAAACCCGATAAGTTGGGAAATGATATCACTTATAGTGTGTGTTGTTGATTATAGAAGGAAACTGTGTCCTAGAGATACTAGGTTGATAATGTCCCCAAGAGGAGCTCATAAGGATTGTCATGTTAAACCCTGCAGGTGGACTTAGTCTGACATGACGATAAGGTTGAGTGGTACTACTCTTGGACTAAGATATTAATTAATTGAGTTGTCAGTAACTCACTTAATTAGTGGACATTCGATATCTTAAACACAGGGAGATTAACACACTCATAATAAGAAGGAGCCCAAAAATGTAATTTGGGATTGGTGCGATAGTTCAATAATAGTTCTCTAGTGGAATGAATTATTATTGATAAAATTAAGTTGTGTGTTCGGGGCGAACACGGGATGCTTAATTTTATCGGGAGACCAAAACTAATTCCTCCTCTCGGTCCCTATCGTAGGCTCCTATTTATAGAGTACTATACCCACCTATACCCACCTTTTATACCCACCTAAAGGGGGCCGGCCAAGCTAGCTTGGAATCAAGCTAGGGTCGGCCTAAGCATGGTTTAGGGTGGCCGGCCCTAGCTTGAACCCAAGCTAGAGAGGGCCGGCCATAATTAAATTAAAAAGGATTTTTAATTTTAATTTTTATTATGTGGAATATATAATTTATTAAAGAGAATTAAAATTAAAATATCTCTCTTAAAAGGATCTACAAAAGATTAAAGAAAGAGATTAGATCTCTTTCCTTATTTGTAGATTGGAAAGATATTTTATTTTTTCTCTTTAAAAATTATTCACATGTTGAAAAATTAAAATTATAGAAATTTATTTTTATCGACCATGAAGGGATTATAAAGGGAAATTTTATTTTTTAAAATTTCCAAAGATAAATAAGGAAGTTTTAATTGTTGATTGAAACTCTCCTAATTTTTCTATTTGAGGTGGCCGGCCATGATTAGTTGATTAAGAAATTTTATTAAATTTTTCTTAATTAATTATTGTCAAAGAAAGTTAAGGAAATTTTATTATAAATAAATTTCCTTATTTGCCAAAGCCAAGGAATATAAAAGAAGGGGTAGGGGTGCCTTCATGGGACATAACTTCTATTGTTCTCTCCCTCTTTTCCTTGGTATTGTGGCCGGCCATCCTCTCTTTCTTTCTTCCTCTTTGTGGTGGCCGAATTCTTCATCTCCCTTGAAGCTCTTGTGGTGGCCGGATACTACTTGGAGAAGAAGAAGAAGAAGAAGGAGAGAAAGCTTGCATCCCTTGGAGCTTGGTTGGTGATTTTTTCTTCATCCTTGGTAAAGCTTCCTTGTTGTGGCCGAACCTAGCTAGGAGGAGAAGAAGGTGGTTGGTCGTTTCTCATCTCGAAAGATCATTGCCCACACAACGTCCGAGGTTAGAAGAGGAATACGGTAGAAGATCAAGAGGTCTTTTTAGAAGGTATAACTAGTAATTTTTCCTTTCCGCATCATACTAGTTATTTATGGAAATAATACCAAATACAAGAGGCTTACGATTCTAGTATTTCGAATATGTTTTTCGATGTTGTATTCTTTTGTTTTATTTTTCCTTGTGATTTGATTGTTCTTTTCGGTTAACCTAAAGTTATTTTAGGAAATTAAATATTAGCTTTCCATAAAATGTTTTGTCTAGTCGGTGGTGGTTGCTCCCATATCCAAGAAGGCCGTGTGCCTCGCCACGTCAGTACTGGGAACCAATTATGGAAATTAATATTTAATGGAATTAATAACTTAAGGTGATTTGGGTCAAACGTGTTAAGTTCCGCAGGAGACCCAAGTCAAAACCTAAAAGAACGAATAGATTAAGTTTTGGATCAAACGTGTTAAGTTCCGCAGGCGATTCAAAATTTAATTTAAAAGAACACATGGTAGCTAGGAAAAGGTTCAGACCTTTGTACAAAATTTTTGTACAGTGGAACCTCTAGGTTTTCCGAGTAGCAACCAACAACAATTTCCTTCTATAATCAACAACACACACTATAAGTAATATCATTTCCCAACTTATCGGGCCTATGGATTTATCGAGCTAAATCTCACCCTTTGATAAGTTTAAAAATAATAAATACTAAATATATATGCTTATTATTATATTAGGATTAAGAGGACATACTTCCATAATAACTAAGGTCTAGTTCTTTTATTAAGTCAGTATAAAAGAACTTACCTAAAATAGTCCTACTCAATACACTTAGAGTGTACTAGTGTAATTTATTAGTCAAGATAAACTAATACCTAATTACACTACGACTATTCAAATAGTTTTTTCCTTTCCATCTTAGTCGTGAGCAACTATTTATAATTTATAAAGAACTGATAACATGATCTTCTGTGTGTGACACCACATATCATGTTATCTACAATATAAATTAATTGAGCAACTACACTTAACAAATAAATGTAGACATTTGACCAATGTGATTCTTTTATTTTAAAAATAAATGTTTACAAAAGCTAGGCTTTTAGTATACACTCTATCACTGATAACATGAACTTCTGTGTGTCTCCTCACACCATGTTATTTTCAATATAAATTCAATGGACAACTACACTTCACATAAATGTAGACATTTGACCAATGTGATTCTTAAATGTTTATACAAAAAGCTAGACTTTTAGTTTACACTCTAACATTTCCTACAAACTTAGTCACACTTATTAGATTATAAGACAGTTTAACTTTGAACCCATTTGCCATTATCAAAACATAGGTCCAATCATCTGGTGCTTGCTGCACTAATATAGTCTTCCATTTGGTATCCGTGACCCTCAGAATTTTCACCTAGCGTCCTCAACTCTAGGATTTTGCCCAACGTTCTCGACCCGCCAAGACTTTGCCTAGTCCCCTTACCAGGACTTCATTGCCTAATCACAACTAGGACTTTTCACCTATCTAAGACCACTTAGGACTTTCCTGCACACTTAGTTTAACTTGTTAGAACAACAATAATACTTAACTTAGAACCCTTTATCATTATCAAAACTTAGGTTCAATCTTCTAGTACTCCCTGCACCAATAAATGTAATATTGATTCCTTTTAGAATCATAAAGTTTGGATCATGATTTGCTTTTGCAGTTTAGGACAAAGTATTTACAGATATGATCTGACTTCTTTTGAGGTCACCTTAGAACCAAGTAGAAATTGACATATATTGATCATATTTCATATAATTTCCACACTATACATTTGTATCTTGATCTATCTTGTTAATGTTACTGGTATTGTGATTATTGTTGGGGGATGTTACGATCATATACAGTAGCTATGACCTCTTTAGTCTTATACCAATGAAGTTAATGGACTAGATTGTTTATAAAGGTATCTTGTACCCATACAGTTTGATATCAACTAAAATTTTACCTGTACTTCATATACAACTCACATATGGTCCAAGTGAGAGAATATTAGAGTTTATTATTCTAATTAGATGAGTTTATTTGTAAGTTGAGCATATGAATACAATGTTAACCCTTTAAAATGATCTAACTTATGTTTATTAGATTTCAGATTATTGGATGCATATTCAATGTGCCCTTTAGCCCAATCCGTCATCATCTATGGGCTGATAATGGATTGGATTCCTATATAAAAAGGAGGTCCCCAAGGGTTTAGAGATAATCTTGACCTAGTTTCTTATTCCCCATCAATAAAAAGCTTTTTGACACCATCACCCCTAAGCTCCTTAGAAGACCTTCCTCTTCTTTCCGTTGGATCTTTTTGTTGAGGTTATAAGATTGTAAACATAGTCTCACATTGAAAATACATTAGAAAGATTATGAGTTTATAAGAGAAAGATATCTCCATTAGTATGAAGCCTTTTGGATAAAGTCCAAAAATATAACCATGAGGGTTTAAACCCAAAGTGGATAATATCCTACCATTATGGAAATATATAAATTCCTTTTGGTTCTAATAATTGGTATTAAAGACCGGACTACCAGAAGGTCTAACCGCCGACTGTACATAAGAGGTATAGTCTAATTGAGTCATATGACTAGAATATTGACCTCGAACAAAGGAAATTAAGGCTCCCATGTTTGGATCAATATGACCAAACATTAGGTGGGAAGTCTTAGTTGCAGCTAGGCAAGGATGTCCTAGTAGGGTGGTCGGGCTGAGGGAAAGAAAGTCCTAGTAGGTCGGTTAGACAGAGGGGCAGGAAGATTTGGTGGGTCGAGATTCGGACGTCAAACAGATAAGCTTTCCACTTGAGAGGGGAACCTGAGGTCCTTCATTTGAGAGGGGGATTGTTGGGATTGCAAGGTTATAAACATAATCCCACATTGAAAACACATGAAAAAGATCATTTGAGAGAGAGAATTGTTGGGATTGCAATGTTGCAAATATAATCCCACATTAAAAACACATTAAAAAGATCATAAGTTTATATATAAGAGAAATATATTTTCACTTGAGAGGGGACCTTGAGGTCCTTCATTTGAGAGAGAGGATTGTTGAGATTGTAAAGTTACAGACATAATCCCACATTGAAAACACAAGAAAAAAATCATAAGTTTATATATAAGAGAAATATATCTCTATTAGTATGAGGTATTTTGAATATAATCTAAAATAAAACCACTACGATTTAGATCCAAAGTAGACAATATCATACTATTGTGGAGATATATAAATTCCTTTTAGTTCTAATACTTCTTCAATAGGGATTAAAGTCGACAACGGTAGGAAAAAGATATTGACTCTTCTTTAATCAAGTCGCTTGTCTTTATATTTATGTATTATTTTCTTATGTTATATTTAATTGATAAAACTAAATTTTCTTATTCTTATATTTCCTATATATGAGTTCTTTATGTTTTAGGATTCATGCAGCTTAAATTTTTTCAAGAATTAACACACAGGATATAATATATATATAGTATTTAGGATGCGTTTTTTTAATTTTTTTAAGCTTTGAATTTATGATTTAGAATTTACTGTTCAAAGTATAGCATTCAGGGTGCGTAATTTTTTTTTTGTAAAATTTAAGGTATAATATTTAGATTTAGGATTTAAAGAATTTAAAATTTACAAAAAGTTATTGCAATGTGATAAATATTTGCTATAGTTACTGTCACAATGTATAGTCATGATGAAATAGTTTCATTACAAAATCTATTGTTTAATAGAATCTCTTGTGATAGCTTTGTTATGAAAAACATAGACACTTATGGAGTAAAAAAACCATTAATATCTTTTTCATTTTTAAAAAAGTTAGTTACTAACGAATTCACATATGATTGTCCCTATCGACCTTCTAGCAATGTGATTGATACATTATTTCTAGATGACCTTTTTGTGGATGAATCACTATCAATATGATTTTTTAAATTAAAAAAACCAGGTTGTTTAGGATCCGGTATGAAAGCACTTTCGCCACCCAACATTTTCACTGTGATGGGCATTGTTGGTCGATCCCCTGGCCGTTCTTGAACACACAAAAGTCCGATCTTTATACATCTCAAAACATCATCCGTAGGGAATGAAGTTCCAAGTGTTTCATCAACTAGCTTGAGCGCTTCACCCGCTTTCCATAATTTCCATGCCTGAAAATAATTCTAATTGCTTAATACAAATGAAATATGTAAAAGGAAAAAGGTTAAAATAGAAGTTAATATCATACTTACGTATCCTAAAAGATTTATTTGGCTCTCTGAGTAATAAGTTGTTTTGCTCCTTTGACCACTTATAATTTCAAGTATTAACACACCAAAACTAAATATATCAGATTTCACTGATATAATCCCATCTATAACATATTCAGGTGACATATATCCACTGCATGAGACAATTAAAAGATATAGATATAAGATATTTCGGACATAAATGTTGAATGTGACAATAATTGAAATGCACTTACTATGTTCCTACAACTCTTCTTGTGTTAACTTCTGTTTCATCACTTCCAAATATTCTTGCCATGCCAAAGTCAGATATCTTGGGATTCATTCCTTTATCAAGGAGAATATTGCTAGCCTTCAAGTCTCTGTGAATAATCTTAAATCTAGAATCATGATGGAGATAAAGAAGACCTCGAGCAATCCCAACAATGATGTCATATCGTGTTTGCCAGTCCAACAATGTACTTTTGGTTTTATCTTCTCATGAAAGCGAGATATATAACAATAAGAAATAGGGTACTACTAAGAAAATGCATTGTAATAATCTCTCAAACAAATATACTAACCGAATAGAAAAGAATCCAAGCTTCCATTGGGCATATATTCATAAACCAATATTCTTTCCCCTCCTTGGATGCAACAACCAAAAAGTCGAACAAGATTTCTATGTTGGAGCTTAGCAGTTAGCATTACCTCATTTTTGAACTCGTCCACCCCTTGGGTTGATGTTTTAGATAGTCTCTTGACCGCTATCTCTTGATCCTCTCCTAAATTACCCTAGTTAATCAATACAACACATGTCAAATGCTTTGTTCTTTGTTGAAAATATAAACCAGAATTAAAGTTATTTAATATTATGTGCATGAATATTGGAGGATTCATGAATGACTCTTTGGATGATGCATGTAGGTCATTTAATATTGGTTCATGTATTTATGTAGATACATTACTCTCTATAAATACCCTATGTATTTAACAATTTAGATATGAATAAAATAAGAAGAAGTAGTTTCCTCCCATCTTGAGTGTTATAGCTTTATTTTTATGCTCTTCATCTGCTAACAAATTGGTATCAGAGCCACCATTTGTGTTTGGAGACAAAGCTTGAAGGAAAATGTCGAATGGAACCCTATTTGTTGTTCCATCTTTCACCAAGGAAAATTATGATAATTAGTGCATAAGAATGAAGGCTTTGCTTGGATCATATGAAGCTTGGGATCCTATGGAGAATGACGTTGATGAAAATGTGGCCTCCGCCAAGAAGAAGGACCTAAAGGCGCTCACCCTCATCCATCAAAGTTTGGATGAAAAGATGTTCGAGAAAGTTGCTTCGGCAACTACTTCCAAGCAAGCATGGGAAACTCTTCAAGCTTCATTTAAAGGTGTTGAGTATTGGTTGTCACAAATCAATTGAAAAGATACGGAGATGATATGAAAGATGATCGAATTGTTGGAAAAATTTTGAGATCTTTCGATCCAAGATTTAATTATATCGTGGTTGCCATCGAAGAGTCTAAAGATTTAGACACCATGACCATTGATGAACTTGCCAGATCTTTACAAGCACACGAAGAAAGATTGATAAAACCGGTTCAAGAATCGGTTGAACAAGCTTTGAAAGCAAAGCTATCATTGAATGACACAAACCAAGGCACATCCCAAAGAGGTCGCAAACGTGGAGGATCTCGAGGGCAGGGCCAAGGTCGAGGTCGTGGTCATGAAAGAGGTGGACGAGGTGATAAAAACACCTCATATAATAATGAGAGGAGTCAAAAGTTCAATCAAAGAAGAAATCGTGGAAGAGGTAGAAGTCGTGGAGGCCATCAAATGAGGTATGACAAATCTGAAGTTGAGTGTTTTACTTGTCATCGTCTTGGCCACTATTCTTGGGAATGTAGAAATAATATGGAAGAGACAAACAATTTTGCGGAGAGCAATGATGCAAAAGAAGATTTGGGCCCTACTTTGCTTCTACTTTGCAAAAATGATCAAGATGAGAATGAGAGTACATGGTATCTTGATTCCGGCGCAAGTAGCCACATTTGCAGAAGGAGAAATTTGTTTGTGGAACTTGATGAATCAACCGATGGAGATATACCTTTTGGCGACTCTTCAAAAGTTCAAGTGAAAGGAAAAGGTACGATTTTGATTCGTTCAAAAGATGGGAGTTATCAATTAATTCCCAATGTGTTTTATGTGCTAGCCATGAAAAGTAACATTTTGAGTTTGGGCCAATTATTGGAAAAGAATTATGGTATTCACCTAAAAGATAAATACTTGACGATGAAAGATGAAAATGGAAGATTGCTTGCTAAGGTGCCCATGACAAAGAATCGAATGTTTTTGCTAAATATTCAAAGTGATGTTCCTATGTGTTTGAAATCTTGTTTCAAAGATTCATCTTGACTATGGCACATGAGATTTGGGCATTTGAACTTCGATGGGCTGAAAATGATGAGCAAAGGAAGAATGGTGAAAGGATTGTCTTCCATAAATCATCCTAATCAACTTTGTGAAGGATGTCTTCTTGGCAAGCAAGCGAGAAAAACTTTTCCCAAGGAGTCTTTAACAAGGGCTCAACATCCATTGGAGTTGATACACTCGGATGTGTGTGGACCAATCAAGCCATCATCACTTGGTGAGAATAATTACTTTGTGCTTTTTTTTAATGACTATTCTCGAAAAACTTGGATGTATTTTTTAAAGGCAAAGTCGGAGGTGTTTAGAACCTTCAAAAGGTCCAAATTAATGGTGGAGAAATATAGTGGTTATCAAATAAAAGCTCTTCGGTCCGATAGAGGTGGAGAATTCACATCTAATGAATTCAAGGTTTTCTGTGAAGAAAATGACATTCATCGTCCCATGACGACTCCATACTCACCACAACAAAATGGAGTGGGAGAGAAGAAGAACCGAACTATTCTCAACATGATGAGGAGTATGTTAAAGAGCAAGAATATGGCGAATAAAAATTAGGCTGAAGTTGTCTCTTGTGCAGTGTACTTGATGAATCGGTGTCACATCAAAAGTGTTCATGGTATGACACCTCAAGAAGGTCGGAGTGGATACAAGCCAAGTGTTTCACACTTGAGGGTTTTTGGAAGCATTGCCTACACACATGTTTATGATGAGAAAAGAACAAAGCTTGATGATAAAAGTGCAAAGTATCTCTTCATCGGCTATGATCAAAGCTCTAAAGGGTACAAGTTGTATAATCCAAGAAATGGGAAGATTGTCATAAGCAGAGATGTGGAGTTCGATGAAGCAGGTGTTTGGGAGTGGAGTACTATAAAGGAAGAGAGGGGATATAGTTCTTTCCTTGATGATGAAGAAGGGGAAGAAGGCATGGCACCGCCTAATACTCCACCACCAACACCACCACCACAAGATTCACAAATAAATGAAGCAAGCTCGAGTGAAGGGCCTCGAAAATTCAAAAGTTTGAGTGACATTTATGATGCCACTGAAGAGGTAAATTTTAGTGATTTTACTCAATTTTGCTTACTAGCAAAAACTGAGCCTGTAAGTTATGACAATGCCGCTCATGATAACAAATGGAGAAATGTCATGAATGAAGAAATCAAGGCAATCACAAAGAATGATACATGGGAGCTAGTATTATTACCGAATGGCAAGAACACAATTGGTGTGAAGTGCGTGTACAAAATAAAGAGAAATGCGCAAGGCGAGGTTGAAAAATACAAAGCAAGATTGGTTGCCAAGGGGTACAAGCAAAAGGCCGGAATTGACTATGATGAGGTGTTTGCACCTGTTGCTCGTCTTGAAACAATTCGGTTGATCATTTCTATTGCAGCTCAAAACTGTTGGAGAATCCATCAAATGGATGTAAAATCCGTATTTTTGAATGGAGACTTGGAGAAAGAAGTCTATATTGATCAACCTTTGGGTTATGTAGTGCCTAACGAAGAAAATAAAGTGCTAAAATTGAAGAAAGCTCTTTATGGCTTGAAGCAAACCCCTTGTACTTGGAATAGCATAATTGATAAATATTTTCGAGCAAATGGTTTTATCAAGTGTCCACATGAACATGCTCTCTATGCAAGGAATAATAAAAATGGTGATATGTTACTTGTTTGCTTGTATGTGGATGATTTAATTTTTATAGGGAATAATCCAAAGATGTTTGAAGATTTCAAGAGAGCTATGACAAAGGAGTTTGAGATAATGGATATTGACATAATGTCCTACTATCTTGGGATTAAAGTGAAGCAATGAGATGATGACATATTTATTTCTCAAGAAGGATATGCTAAAGAAATTCTCAAGAAGTTTGATATGAAAAATTGCAAGCCGGTCGGGGCATCCGTGGAGTGTGGAATCAAGCCACACATGAATCAAGATGGTGAAAAAGTTGATCCAAGATTCAAGAGTCTTGTTGGAAGCTTGAGGTATCTAACCTGTATTAGACAGGATATTCTTTTTGGCGTTGGACTTGTGAGTCGTTACATGGAAGCTCCTACTACTTCACATTTGAAAATTGCCAAAAGAATTTTTCGCTATATCAAAGGTACAATTAATTATGGTATCTTGTATGATTTCTCGGACGACTTTATGCTTGTTGGCTATTGTGATAGTGATTGGGCCGGTGATATTGATAGTCGAAAAAGTACTATTGGGTTTGTTTTCTTTATGTGAAATCTAGCTTTTACTTGGAATTCTAAGAAGCAACCTATTGTGACTCTTTCTAATTGTGAGGCGGAGTATGTAGCTGATATTTCTTGTGTTTGCCATGCTATTTGGCTAAGGAGTTTGTTGAAAGAATTGAATCTGTCACAAGAAGATCCGACGAAGATTTATGTTGATAATAAATCTGCAATTGCATTGGCCAAGAATCCGGTGTTTCATGAAAGAAGCAAGCATATTGATACAAGTTATCATTTTATTCGAGATTGTATATCGAAGGAAGAAGTAAAGCTTGAATACGTGAAGTCACAAAATCAAGTTGCCGATATCTTCACGAAACCATTGAAATTTGATGTTTTCAAGAAACTTCGTTTTTTACTTTGAGTAATAAATCTGGTTTAAGAGGGGATGTTGAAAATATAAACCAGAATTAAAGTTATTTAATATTATGACTCTTTGGATGACGCATGTAGGTCATTTAATATTGGTTCATGTATTTATGTAAATACATCTTGGGTACTCTCTATAAATACCCTATGTATTTAGCAATTTAGATATGAAGAAAATAAGAAAAAGTAGTTTCCTCCCATCTTGAGTGTTATAGTTTTTTTTTTATGCTCTTCATCTGCTAACAATCTTTTCTCTCACTCTCTAGCTACGAATGCAAGATTAGTATACAACAACACTTTAAAATACCAAAGATGATTCACTATACTATAAGCATTAATCTACATATCAAACTTGTTCATATTTATCATACCTTGTACACCAACCCAAAGCCACCCTCGCCAAGTATGTTGCTAGTTGAGAAATTGTTTGTTGCATCCACAATTTTGCTAAAGTCAAGTAATGGTAGGTCTAGCTCAAGTCCTTTTCCTTCATCAATAGTAAGGCCGTCTGTCCAAGAAATCAAAGTAGAATAATTAGGATATTACAATACTTCCTGTGCTATTTAGTTCAATGAATGAAAGTCCTGATGATTTATAAACAACATAAGGACTGACTATATACCTTCGCTAGTGTTTCGCCTCTTTGTGTACCAAATGAAGCCACCAGCACAAATCAAGACAAAAGCTGCCGACAGTGGCACCAATACGATCAAAACTAGACGCCTGCTGCGAGAATACGCGGATCGTGACGCTGCAGCGACAAAACGAAATCATTAAAGCATAGACAATAATTAAACAATGAAGAACAGATTGATCGAAGAGATATAATTATGCATACGTATGTCCCTGGCTGCGAGCTTGAGGTAGAGTTCCTGACCGAATACATTGTTATAAAATTTCATATCGATGAGCTCGTGGGTCCAAATAATGCAGCCACTTCCGCTCCCACTAATGTTGGCCCTTGCATAAGCCATGCAGGAGCAGTCCTTCAGACACAGAGCCTTACAATCGTCCATGTTTATCATGCTCCAATCTACCGTAGCTCGCGATGTGTCCGGCAGCTTGGCATTCCTCAACCTGAAGAATCCAACAGTGTCGGTGCGGCAATCGTTTAACTCCGTCTTCCTCACGCACCCGTCGGACCACACGCGGAGGTCCCAGTTCTTCTGATTCTTGGGACGAAACCCTTCGAGGCAAGCACAGGTGGGGTACACAGTGGGGGAGCACAAGCTGTAAGGGCCGCAAGAGGAAGTGGAGTTGAGGTAATCGCATACGTCCCTTGGGAACTCTGCTTGCGATATCCATGACTGAGCTTCGTCTAACCACGCCCAGACTACTATGTGGCCATCTGAGCTGAGGGTTATCCTCGCAAGCACCAAAGGATCACGGAGAGCGTACCAATAGACAAACATCTGGGAGTTAACTACGAAGGCATAATCCATCAGATTTTCTGCGATAACTTCTGGGGCGCCGCCCATGTACTGTCCGTTCCAAGGCCCCAAGCGCCAGAACGGCACCATGTTGTTCCAAACCAACTCCTGAGGCACTCCATTCAAATCCATGCCCATCACGAAGTTGCCCGGCGTCGGATCGCTCTCGTTCGTCCAGGCCCTGAGGCTGATGTTGTGGCCGCTCGTCCTGTTCCACCCCATTTTCATCCCTGGGAGTATTGTGTCCGTCGGGAAATCGAAGCTCTGCCAGACGACCGTGTCGCTGCCGTCTTTGACCACCAAGTTCCCGTCGTCTTGGAGTCTCGCGATCGCGCCGACAGCGACCGTCGAGACGTTTCCTGAAGACCAAAAGACGGTAGAGTTCCCGTCGGCGAGGACAAGCCTTCCGTCGGCCGTCACGAAGAGGCGTCCTGAGCGGTTGGGGACCGGGTGGACGCCGTTGGCGACCCATACCTTGGTGGCTTTGTCAGAGATGCTGTGGTACCATATGCCTATGTAGCGATTGCTTGAGCCTTTGGGGCTGAAGAAGCCCAACTCGAACCTGCCTCCGGTGGAGATCAAGTTTCCTCTGCCGCCATCGTCGTCGTCGTCCCCGAGAAGTTGGGAGGGAGTTAAGGTACTGTCGTCTGCATAAGAGAGGAAGAGGAAAGCAGAGGCGAAATAGAGAAGAAAATAGGCGGCGGCTCTTCCACTCATCAGGATCCAATGTCGATAACGGAGAGGCAGTGGATATAAATATAATCAATGTTAACGATGTTGGTCAAATTGATTAAAATACGTTAGCTATATATATATAATATTATTCAATTAACAATTTATGCAATAATTTTGACTAAAACGCGCTAGCGACTTGATTTTTCTCCAGAATGAAAATGCCCAAAGTCATTGAGAAGGACATTGTGGCAGGTAGGAAACTCACCTTCAAATTAATTGGATTACACGAACTGAATAACTAATTTTTTTTTAAAAAAAATAAAGTATGAGAATGAATTGAAATGGCCAGTCCTTTTTTTTTTTTAACTGTCTAATAAACCTTTCTAAATCTTCTTGCAGTATTCTCTCCTATTCATCCAAATAAAAAAATTAAGAATATTTTTTAAATTTTCTGTATATAATATTTTAAATTTTACAACTTATGCAATAATTTTGACTAAAATTATAATTAAAATGGCTATAGAGTTCGATATTTAAACCATTAAATAAAAAAACACGCTAGCTTTTTTATTTTTATTTTTGGTCCAAAATGAAAAAATGCCCAAGTCTTTGAGAAGGACATTGTTACTACGCGCGCGCCTTCATAAAATAGTAATAGCACGTGGAATTCAAGAAATTGTAGGGATTCGAGATTAAAATTATTTTCAATTATCAAATCTAATTTAAGAAGTCCAACTTATTTTAATTAGAAAAGACATTCCTAGTCAATGTAGACTTTTCTATTCAACTATCCAATTTATATATATATATATATATATATATATATATATATATATATATATAAAGGATTGTTATGCTATGGACTATTTCCTACGGATTATTATGGACTTATCATGTCATTTTTTTTTTAATTTTTTAAATGCAATTTTTTCTTTTTTTTTCTCTTTGTTCTCGTCGAAACAACTCATCGCGCCTCCTCGCGCGCCCGCCACCCGCCCTGCCACCGGCCATCTGCCCACCGCCGGAGGCCTCCGGCCGCTTGGACCCACCCACACTATAGCCTAGGGGGTGAACCCGTTGGGGATCACGGCATGGATTCCGGCCACATCTCAATTCCAACCGCGATACAACTGCGATCAAGCTCGATTCCAACCGCGATCCAACGCGATCGCGGCCATGTTGGGCAGGCGACTGAATTTCGGCGCTTTCACAGCCGGAGGCAGGCGATTCCGGCCACAACTCCATTCCAGTGGCGATCAAGCTTGATTCCAGGCGATTCCAGCCGTGTTGGGCAAGCGACCGAATTCCGGCGCGGTCGCATTCGGATTTCGGTGCGGTCGCGTCTAGATTCCGGATGCGCCCGCGCCTGCCTCCATCGCGATCGCGTCCAGATTCCGGCGCTTCATTTCAGCGAGAACGACGAAGAAGAGGCGTGCGTGGTGAGCACGCTTCGTTTCAGCGAGAATGAGGAAGAAGAAAAAAAATCAAAGAAAGAGAAATTGTTTTATAAAAAAAATAAAATAATATGACATATATATATATATATCCGACAAAAATCGGACAGCATCTCCCCTGTAGCAATGGCAAATAAAACTAGTATACATTGCTCAAACTACTCACAAGCCAACAACAACCCACACAACTGAATATAAAACACAATCACGCAGTTATATACACAACCCACACAGCTGGAACAAAAAAATCATAATCACGCGTTGTATAGTAAGAAGCTCACACGGCTGAAATAAAAAGACAGCGGAAGACATAAGTCAAACATAAAAAAGTCAATACAACTAACTGTGAGTTGACCCGACTTGACACAAGAAGTTCATAACCAAAATAAAGGGCACCACAAGTCCGAAAAATCATACAGAATGTACATAATACAAATACAAGTACAAAACCAATAATGTAAGTGGAAGCAATAATGATAGAGGTTGCTCGATGTGACATGGGACTGGCGGACGGGATTTTCAGGCAACTCCAAAAATCCTTTACCTACTACCTGGCAAAATAAATAAGTTTACGGAGTGGTGAGTACTAAGACTCAACGGGTAATAGACAGATAGTGCATGAACATAATAAAAAATTAGAGATACAAAGGTATACAGTCTCATAAGGAAAATAGCAGATACTACAGTGATATCTTAAGAAATATCTATATCTGAAACAATATTCTAGGCTAGTAATAGAATGTCATGAGCAGTAAAGATCTGTCATAGTACTGCTCATAACTAAAAGGGTAACATGTGAGGTATATACATATTACCAATAAATAAGCCAGTGTCTAAGCACATACAATAGATATATATCTCAACATATGTAAGTATATCACCATAAGTAAGCAACAGCAGCATAAGCTAGCAACAGCAGCATAAGTAAGCACAATAGCATAAGTAAGCAACAACATCAGCATGTATAACAATAACAACGTATGCACGGATGGTCACCCCGCTCACCCTCTGCACCATATGGTCGAGAGGTCGGATCGACGACAATTGTACGACACTCTAACCGCCACTACTCTCGAGTGACCGAGTAGATAGTTTGCGTAGTAGTATAATAGCTACGTAGCACGGGGTCCCTGCTGCTCGCATCTCCAGCCGTCACTACCCATGAGTGACCGAGTGGGAGCACGACAGGACAAGCGACATCTGCTCCAGCTACCACTACACATAAGTGGCCGAGCGTACGACCTTGGCCAACGACCCTCTCAACCATAAGGGAGACATGGTCATCGGCATACATGAAATGACATGATGCGTAAAATGCAACAGTCATCATATATATATAAACATAAATCAGGTATGCTATATAAAGCCCACATGCTCAATAAGATACATGAATAAACAGTAGTCCAAAGCAAGTAAGCATGGTATCTAGTATCTGCTAAATATCATAGACAGCAACATAAGACTGTATAGATATAAAAATGAGTAGCTCAAAGTTCGAGTGGATAAACATCAAGCACAGGAAAAATACAAGTGGAGTCAAGATAAACACAATAACTATCCGAATATATAGCTCATGCACTAAGATCAATGTACTAAAAAGACAAAGCAGAAAGTACCAGCCTTTATATGTCGATAGTGCTAAATAATTCCACTTCGAGATGCTCATCTCAGTCAACATCCTGCAAATCACATGATGTATAATTTAGCTAATTACATATGCAACAACTAGCTAAACTCAAACTAATTAGGAAAAATTCAAATCGAATGATCATTAATTATCTTAATTAATGATTAACTTCAATTACACTCATCCATGATTCTCTTAATCTTTCTAGTCATAATCTACAATCCATTGATCAATCCAATATATCATCTACAAAATATCATGAATCGGTCTTACATAATTCATCCGCCCTAATTAATCCATTATTAAATCCATGACTTAAAATAACTAGACGCTCATTAACCAAACCATTCATACGACAACCTTAAAAGAAATCTGATACACATCCCTGTTACTCAACACCATCATTAACAATCAACCAATTCATCACTGAAATGCAAACTGATCCCTAACTACATAATTAAATAAATCCATGAATCATTAATTAAAATACATTCATCTTCAATATGAATCAACTAATCTGAACCCATAAACCATCACAACCACATTGAAATAGATATTCATAATTCTTCCATAATTAAATTGCATTAAATCTATGCATAAACCATCATCCAAACTTACCCAAATCCAGAGCTTCACTGTTGACTCAACCGGAGAAACTTGTTGTCAACGATTCATGGCCAAAGCTACAATGCAGTCGCTGCTCCTTCAATTCCAACCCCCAATTCACAATCAATACAACCACATCTGAGCATTAGCCTCTAATCCAAATCCACAAACCTTAAACAAGAGATCTTACCTCATAGTCAATCCTTAATTTCTGGCCGAAACAGAGTCGTTTGGCTGCAACTGCTCTCTTTAGGAGATCCAGGCCAGAAATCCCACGTTGAACCCGAGATAGAGGTCCAGCACTGACCCTAGAGCTAAGGAACTAGCCGGAGCAAAGGATCTAGTGGCAGCGGCTAGCCACCCACGGCCAATCTCCTCGCCGAAGCTACAATGATAGGTCACCCAACTATTCTTGACATCCCAAAATAGCATATGAAATCAAATCTATATCTATCTAACACCAAGCATAACTTACCCCTTATCATATCTGAGATCTCACGGAGGAAGTCGAAATATCGTCGTGCTGGTAAGCGGGGCAGATGATAGGGCGACACTACAACTAGGGCACAGTTGGCTGGAGTAGAACTATCCGATGGTCGGAGCCGCGATGTGAAGAGGTGCGTCGTAAATCCAACCTCGTAAGAACGACGACTCGATGGAGAGGGAAGGAGAAGAGATTGGGTGGATCGGGAGAAATGGGTTAGGATCGGAAATGAAAATGAATGGGATTAGAGCATGGGCTTATAAACTTAGGTTTAGTTAATTAAACCATAAGTTAATTCTCAATTAACTCCCACTTAAATGGTTATTCCAAACAGGCTTTCTCCATGTCTAATAGCTCTATCCTCTTAAACGTGTCATACATACTCCGTTTAAATCCATAATTTTTTTTAAAAATTTCTAAAAAATCCAATAAGATTATTTCTTCAATAACACTTATTATTTAATTTTACCGTATCTTACATTCTTCCCCACTAATAAAAATTTGGTCTCCAAATTTACTTCTCAACTCAGAAATCCTCATCCAAAGGTAACCACCAAGCAACATACTCATATATCACTCCATCCAAGTATCATAAACTAATCTTCAACCGTAAGGGATGATCTGTGGGTTATGAGCTCACCCTTCTTCCACTACTCCCACCTTGCTACCTAGCCAACTGTGGTAAATCAACTACCTCCGAAATACATAACACACACTCTCAGTAAATCCTCCAACATTTATATAGTGCAATCATACTGTCCATCTGTCTGAGGGTCGAAAGTTGTACCAAAATAGAGCTCTATACTTGTGGTCTATTGTAAAATCTGCTAAAAACGGGAGGTGAATCGCGGATCTCAATCTGATACAATGCTGAGAGATACACCATAAAGTCTGGTAATCTCTCTACAATATAACTCTACTAGCTAATCAATCCAAAGAATTCGTCCTACAGATCGATAGAAAGGAAACAAATTTATCAACCAATCAACAATCATTCAAAACGCATCATATCCTCTTCGTGTCCATCGTGATATGCTCACATTTCCATTCCAGTATCCGAATCTAATGATATAATCCAACTATTCTCTATTATTCAGTCTCTACTTGCTGACATACTAGACATCGAGCTACAAAATTCGTGATGTCTTTATTCATGTCGTTCCACAAATAGAAACACTCCAAGTCTCTATTCCTTCGAGTACCACCCAAATGTATCATAAATCCAAATCAGTGTACTTGCTAAGTAACTCCTCTCGGACAAAATGAGACTCAGGGAACATATAACCTCCCACGGAAATAATGAATCCTATATAAATGATGTCTCCCCATTTCTACACAAAAATGGTAGCTATTATCTCCCAACATAAGTCAAATAATTTTTCTCATGATCTCTCAACTGTCAAGAAGCATATGGAACTACACAACCACGATGTTACAAAACTGCACTTAACCCCTAGTACGATATATCTGTGTAGAGTATAAATTCGTCTACACTAGAATATACAACTAGGACGAGTGCAGTTATTAGTCTTCATGTCAACACCTGAAACTAATCTTAAAAGCATATGTCCCAGAAAATTTCATACCCTTCCTAGACAGTCAAGTCAATGACATAACAATACAGGATAAACCCTCAACCAATTTCTGGTAATATCCAGCCAGACTAAGAAAACTGTGAGTTTCCTGTACAAACTTCAACTACTCCCAATTAGTAACAGCTTTTATCTTCTGTGGATCCACTAATATACCCCTGCTAAAGAAAATATGTCCCAAAAATTCCAGACAATCGAAATGCACACTACTGAACTCCGCATAAAGATGTTCTCGTCGAAACATCTCCAAAACTATACGAAGATGACATTTATGATCCACCTAGATCAGAAATATATCACAATATTGTCAATGAAAATAATTAAATTCAGAAAATATATCACAATATAATTAAATTCACAATATATCACAACATCTTCTTGTTTACGAGTTTCCCTGCAAGTAGCGCAATACCTTTCTCGGCTCGAGTAGTATTAATTTGTTCATAAAGTTTAAATTCAGAAAATAATTCATCTAATCTAATTATGGAAAGGTCCTTAGATACCTTATAAGCATCTATCATTGATGCCCACAGTGTATTCCTAGGAAAGACGCTTAACGTGTACCTAATGATGTCGCAATTCTCAACTTTTTGTCTGATCGTGTGGAGGTCATTCAGAAGATCTTGGAAGTAAGCATGTAACTGACTCGCCAACTCACCTTCTTGCATTTTAATGTTATATAACTTATTTAATATTAAGTCACGTTTACTTACTTTTGCATAAGAAGTGCCCTCGTGTAGTTTGATCAATTTCTCCCATAACTCCTTGGTGTTGTTGAAGGAGCCAACCCAGTTCAACTCTTCTTTGGTTAGGCTGCTTTGGAGGGTAACATGTCACTTTTGCATCCACCTGGATCTTCCTCTTTGTTTGTGCGCCCCACTTGTCACAAGGAATGGGTACTCCGTCTTCTGTGGGAAATGTGAATCTGATTTGAATTCTGATATATATTTCCACTTGTGTCTTGAGATGGTACTCCATCTGACTTTTCCAGTACCGGAAGTCTTCACCAAAGAAAAGAGGTGGATGAGCGGTGTTGTAGCCTTTTTGGTGGGCTATTTAAAAAAAATCTTACACATAATAAAAAAAATGACAAATATCCCAAGACTTGGTCTTGGATTAGTAGTTCTGAAGAAAAATAAAATAAGATTGTTTAACTAATTTTTAAAATAATAATAAAAGAATTAAATAATAATAATAATAATATGATAAATTTTCTAAAATGTGATATTTCACCAACTTTGACTAATGGTGGAAAAATGAAAGTGAATTATTTTAAAAAAAATATAGGGAAAAACATAAGGAACCCCCCCTACTCATTGGTGGTTTCACCAATTCAGCGACCTTGCTCTAATACCAATTGTACGATCAAGACGTGCTAGAGGGGGTGAATAGCACTCGTGGCTTTTTCACACTTTTCATAACAATGGAGTAAAATGTAGCGGAAAGAAAGAAAAGAGAAACAACACTAACAAGACCAAGTTTTACTTGGTTCGAAGCCTATGACGACTTCTACTCCAAGACCTGCGATCATTGATCGTTTTTGTTGGACAATCACTATAATTTCAGAAAATCTTTACAAGTAGCAGAATTACAACTGTAGTAATTTAATTACAATATACTGACAACGACGGTGTTGAAATTGTAAACTTTTGGTTGTCGGCGCAGCGTTATGGATTCGTCAGATAGTCTTCGAAGTATCGCGCAGAGAGTAGTCATGAATTCAAGTTGTGTTTTGCCCTTTGCTCGAACCAGACTTTTATGGGATATTGAAGGCGCCTTTAACCCCTTTGAAGGTGCCTCCAGCTGGGACATTTATCCCCTCAACATCGGAGACAATAACTTCTTCTTTCTGTGAAGTTTATCCCTTTGAAGACGCCTTTAACCATATGGAAGGCGCCTTGAATATTATTCATTAGAGGCGCCTTCAGCCACATGGAAGGCACCTTTCAACACTGTTCATCCGAGTCTCTTTTGTGTTTTCCACTTCCTGCAAAGCATATTAGTCCAAATGCAAAATATACCCTACAAAATAAAGTTAGCATAATAAAATATGGTTAATGAAATGTTTGACAGTCTCCGAACTGTCCGGTTCTGACTTTCGATTTCCTAAAAATCCTAAATCAAACTGACACCTAATATTCCCTCAATGGGGAATGCGTCCTCACCTACTTCTCTCATGAGAGTTTATCTTTTGACAGACCGGTCCTCCAGACTATATGGACTTTTGCCCAACGTCCGAGACGTCAAGACTTCATGCTGAATGTCCAATCCTTGATCCGTCCAATCTTTCACCTGGTGTCCGCAACCCTTAGGATTTTCACCTAGAGTTCTTGACTTTAAGATTTTAGCCAACGCCCTCGACCTGCCAAGACTTTGCCCAGTCCCCCGGATCAGGACTTCGTTGCCTAGCCGTAGCTAGGAGTTTCCATAAACTAAGGTTACCTCCCCCTAGGACCTAGGATTACCTCCTCCTAGGGGTTTCCACCTACCTAGAATCCGCTAGGACTTTTGCCTAAGAGCATTTAGGACTTTCCTGCAAGCATAGTCACACTTGTTAGATAACAAGACATCTTAACTTTTAAACTCTTTTTCATAATCAAAACTCATATTCGATCGTCTGGTGCTCCCTGTGCCAATACAAACTATCTTACAAGTAGTTGAGGTCATGACAAAATACTCAGTTGCTATGGAAGATCTAAAAATAATATTTTGCTTCTTACTCTTCCAAGAAATGAGAGAATCACCAAAAAATACAAAAGACAGTGGTAGATTTACGATCCATAGGATCACCATCCCAATCCGCATCAGAGTATGCATGTAGCTCAAGAGATGAAGTAGAAGGAAATAAAAAGCTTTGAAATTGAGTGTCCTAAAAATACCTAAGAATACGAAGAATAGCAGCCCAATGAACTATAGTTGGTGCAGTGATAAATTGACTAACCACATGAACAACATATGTAATATCAGGATGAGTCACGATGAGATAAATCAAGCTTCCAATAATAATTCTGTACAAACTAGAATCTTGTAAAGGTGAGCCATCAGATTGAGAATATCAAGCATTAGTCTCAATAGAAGTATCAACGACTCTATTATCAGTAAGACGAGCACGCTTAAACAGATTAGATATATACTTTGACTGAGATAAAAAATAACCTTTTAAGGAATAAGCAACCTCAATGCCCAGAAAATAGTGTAGTATATGTAACACCCCAAATTTCATGATTTAGAGTCCTAAAAGACCTTATTAAAATCTAGAAATGCTTTAGAAAAATTCTAGAGATTTTTAGGAATTTATAGAATATTTTTATGTAATTTTTGGAGGTCGTTTGGTATTTTTACTAAACGAAAGAAGTTTCGACAAAAAAACGTCCAAGCTGAGGCTTGAACCGGCAACCCCTGACCCGAGCAAAACCGGGCTAACCAACTGGGCTAGCAGTTATTACTTGATCAAATAAGGATCGAATTGTATTTAAGTAATAAATAGTTAATAGTAAAATAAAAGGAGAATAAAAGGCTCGGCTGGGAATTTGAACTTGCGGCCTTTGGCTCGGTCAAATCCCGGCTGACCAAGTGATCCAGCCACCGGTTCTGTTTAGAAAAGGTAGGAAATTTTATTTAAGGAAGTTAACAGAATACCGGGTTATTAAAAGGAGAAACCCTTCTTTGCTCCTCTCCTCACACGGCGTCGGCGCGACTCCCTCTCGGGCGAAGACGCAGCAGGGGACCTAGGGCTTGGTCTCCGGCGCCGGTGAAGGGTTGTTTCCGACCGGTCTTCACCCGTGTGTGACCACTTCGACGAGGGGAGCTTGGAAACACAAAGAGGTCGCCGAGAATTGAAGCTCCTCCGAAGCCCTAGTTGCCTCCTTTCGGCTGTGAGTCCAAGAACACGAAGGTAAGTTGCTTACTCACCTGCGGTAAGAGTAGTTCCGGGATTTCTTTTGGTTTTCTGCCATATGTTGAGGTTTTCGGATTCTTGATTCCTTTTAGATTTCGAAGCATGGTTTTAAGGGGTTTTGTTTTGATGCTTACTGCCATGAACCCTAAAGAAAGAAGGAGAGTTTGTATAGGTTAGGCATGCAATTTAGGTTCTTCTGCCTTATGATTGCATTTTAGATTTAGACGTTTCCTTTGCTTCTGATCAGTTGTATTCGGCCTTCCGGATCTGAATTGTTTTCTGTGTGACCGTGATGAGCATGCCCGGATCAATGGGTAGTTTAAGGTCTTCGAATTTCGTTGCTCTATTAGAACATCAGTTGTGAACAAGTTATCATAGGATTTTCTTTGTTTTGTTGATGCCGTGGCACTGGGTGTGAGCAACAAATACGGGTTCTGTTTTAAATTCCAACAAGCCTTGTTGACCTTGCTGTGCAGGTCTAGATCTGTGCTAGAGGGGCACGAGCAGCCTTACTGTTAGTTTCAATTGTGTCTTCTGTTACTTGGCAGAAGTTAAGTTTTGAACAAGTTTAAATTAGGTTTCTTTTTAGTGTCAACAGGATTGTTAGCTTGGGGTTATGTTTCCTTACAACATTCATCCAAGCGTACAAGTTTTCCTTTAATTGAACCTTGAGCAGATTTTAGTTTTCATTTAGCTCTTAGAATTATGTGTAGCATTTTGGTTTGAACAGCTTTGTGCCGTCATGTATGTTTTAATGTAGATTTGTAAGCAATCGTTTTAGTTTCTAATGCAAGTTTTGTGTGCAATCATCTTGGTTTATGATGCAGTTTTCATATGCAGTTATCTTAGTTAACGCAGATGTGTAAGCACTCGTTTGTTTTAATGCAGATTTTTGTGAGCAATCGTTTTGGTTTTAAATCAGATTTTTCTTATAAGCTATAGAATGAATCAGATTTGTTAGGTTCATACTAATTATTGTAGTTTGCTGTAGTTCAAGTTCCCTATGCTAGTTCTAATACCTGTGAGCTATTCTCTAGTTTTACTATGCAAGAGATGAATTCTTCTTCAGTAGCTCATTGACTTTATGCATGAAATTGGTTATAGGAAATGAATGAAGTTCCTTTGTTGCCATGAAACTTAATTCAAATTGTTCAATTTCGAATAGTTGTGTAGTATAGGTTTTAATTCCAACAGATTTTAGATTTAGTTCAAGCTTGTATGATATGCAGACTTTCATAAGTATTGCTTGTAGATTTTGATAAGTGTTGCATGCAGAACTCCAATCTTGGAACAGATTTTTATTAAGCTTAATATACAGAATTTTATTAGCATAGTAGGCAGATTTTTGGTTTGAGCCTTAGAGTTAGAATTTGTTTAAACGTTTTAGTTTCTTTTTAAAGAAGTATTCTTTTATTAGAAGTATCAACAAGTATAAGAAAGATAAAGAAAAGAAAGAAAAAGGCCAAGGCTTTAAGTAGATCCCGAAGTCAAGACTTTAGGGATTTTGACACACAAAGTGCTAAAGAAAGTGCCGAGGCATTATATATTAGAAGTATTAAAAGATAACAAGTATTTTACTTTTATCAGTGGCATTGTGCTAGACTCTCAGTAGTCCTTGGGCTGGGCTCCCATAGTCGGTCCCTAGGTTTAGATAACCTAGTATGCAGGACTCTCAGTAGTCCTTGGGCTGGGCTCCCATAGTCGGTCCCTAGGTTTAGATAACCTAGTATGCAGGACTCTCAGTAGTCCTTGGGCTGGGCTCCCATAGTCGGTCCCTAGGTTTAGATAACCTAGTAAACCCTACTAGATTCGGGACCAGCTATCTCGGGTCTAGTTAGGGATGCGCGCATAGCAAGTACAGTTGTCGGGCCCAAGAAGAAGTTGATTACTATTTTGAAGTATTATAAGTATAAGTTTTTGAACAAGTAAAGCAAGTTTTACATAACTATAAAGTATTAAAGGATAAGTTTAGAACAGATGAATTAAGTTTCACCTTGTTTTAAAATCAGCAAGTTGAGTTTTCTTTTATGCTAGCATGTTATTTAGATTAGTTTACTGTTCTTTGCTATTAGAAGAGCATGAGTAGCTTTACATGTTTAGCACTTCAGTATGTTTGTTTATTTACTAGTAGATGAGCATGAGTAGTTTTCCTTTTGAGCATTCAGTTTTAGTTTTCAGTATATTCACATGCATATCGAGTTTTTGTGAATTAGATAGCGCTTACTAAGCAAATTTTGCTTATAGATTGCACTTCCTCTTACTGCAGATACAGGAAAGGAAAAGATATAGAAAGGAAGGCGACAAGGAGGTGTTCAAAGGATGTGTGATGCCAGGACTATGGAAGCCTTGGGACTAGGAAAGAAGTTTTAATTTTAGTTTCCGCATTTTAGTTATTATAAACATTTGAGTTGTATTTTAAGTTCATGTCATTTGAGATTATTCCGTTTAGATTGCATGTAGGATGAGTTCAGTTTAGTAAGTAGATATTTGTGTGTTTGATACTTATTTAACTGCGTGGTTGATTGATATGTGTTCCAGCCGTTTGTGGCTAAGTATATATTGCATGTATTGTTGAATATGGTCACCGGTACAGGGGAGACTCTGTCGAAATTTTTCGGTAGAGTTTCCATATGATTTTTAATCATACTGGTTAAGTAGAGTTAGTAGTTAAGTAACGGTCATCCTTAGAGTGTAGTAGTAGCAAGAAGGGTGGTCGTTACAGTATACCCAAGTCTTTTATAGTTAAATAATGAGCCAACTCAAACTTCAAGGAAGAAATTTCATTATAATCATCACTAGTAATAATCATGTCATCAACATATAATGATAAAAGAATACGACCTACACTTATACATTTGACAAACAATGCTGAATCATGATTACTAGGATGAAACCAATCGAAGTAATCACTATAGAGAACTTCTCAAACCAAACATGAGGTGATTATTTTAGACCATAAAATACTTTACGAAGCTTGTAAACTTCACCAAGTTAGTGTGAAATACTAGGAGGAGGTGTCATATAAACTTCTTCATGAAGATCATTATTTAGAAATGCATTTTTGACATCCATTTGAGATATTCTCCATCGATAAATATAAGCAACAACAATCAAGGTATGAATAGTCATCATTTTTGCAATAGGAGTAAATGTTGTAGGACCGTTAGATTCGATAGAGGGGGGGTGAATATCGATTCGAAAATGTAGAGTATAAACGCAGCAGAAAAGTAAATGAACACAGTTGTTTTTACTTCGTTCGGAGTCTGTGACGACTCCTACTCGAAGGCCCGTGGTCCTTGACCACTTTCGTTGGGCAATCACTAACAAGTCGAAATATGATTACAGAATGAATACAGAAAATGCTAGTGAAAACAAAGTAATACCGACAAGGAAATTAAATAAGAAACCGAAGGAGCACTTTGTTGGAGCTTTGTTGGCGTCGCACTTGACGTCGAGCAGCAGGACCAGCAGTAGAAGAGTTCTCTGATTGATTGATTGATTCTGAAGCTCCTGCCTGGGGCTTCTTTTATATGTTGTTCCGGGCGCCTGGATTCCTTCCGGGCGCCTGGAATGTGACGTAGCTGCTCAAACCGTGATGCTCCACGTGGCGACGACTTGGTTGGATATAATTTGCCTTCCGGGGGCCCGGATCCCCTTCGGGCGCCCGGACCACTTTGTTCTAGAAAACTCCCTTTTCCTGCAAAACAAAGTTAGTCCGAGGCAATATATAACCTGCAACATAGATTGTTAGCACATTTTATAATAGTATGAATTAGCACAAATAGTATGACTTAGATTCCGTCTTTCCGAGACTGGAATCTATTCACGATCTCGACTTAGACATCCGAAATGGATCTAAGCCGAATCGACGCCTAATGTTCCCTTCCCGGGAACGCGTCCTCGCAGTCACTCCTCTCCAGTGACTTACCTCACTTACCTGCCAGACGTCCGGTCAGCCCGTTGACCCGTCTGGACTTCTCGCCAAGCGTCCGGTCAGCCCGTCGACCCGCTTGGACTTCTCGCTAAGCGTCCGGTCAGCCCGTCAACCCGCTTGGACTTCTCGCCAAGTGTCCGGTCAGCCCGTCGACCCACTTGGACTTCTCGCCAGCTATCCGGTCAGCCCGTCGACCTAGCTGGACTTCGCGCCAGACATCCGGTCAGCCCGTCGACCTGTCTGGACTTCTCCTGCACACTCGATCAAAGTGTCAGATAACAACAAAACTAACTTAACCTATTTGTCATTCATCAAAACCTAGGTTAAACCGTTAGTGCTACCCGCACCAACAATCTCCCCCTTTTTGATGGAATGACAACCTGGTTAAGTTAGTGAAAGAACGCAAAAAACAGGTACATCGGTTTTAAAGTTAGTTTTAGTGTTTTCAATTTGGTTTATCTAACTTAACCGCCTAACCCTCCCCCTTTGGCATTCATCAAAAAAACAAGGGTGAACATAGTGTAGAGTTACTGTAAAACAGCTGATATTAAAAATTATCTCAGTTTGGTTCAAAATTCAAAGAAGAAAGTAAAAAAAATCCAAGTAAAAACAATCAAGTTGACTTGGGGGAGACAAGTTGAATTTTGAAAAGTATAAATTTAAAGTTAATCAAGTTTTAACTTTTCAAGCGTGTAAAATTTTTAAATCAGGTTTTTGAACTTTTCAAAAGGTAGATTTTCTGTTTAGGTTTAAGGAACTTGTACTTTTCAAGAGGTAAATTTTCAACTCCAATTTTTCAAAACAAAGCAAAAATTAAGTGAGATTAATTTTGCCAAAATAAAATTTTAAGGCTAATTTGATAAAAGCTAAATTTGGAAAGTTCAATAGTCAACTTTTAAAATCAGGTTTGAAAATTAGGTGGAATTAAACTTCCAAGTTTTTCAAACACTTTGTTAAATTTAACTTTTTGTAAACTAATGTTCAAACATAAATTAGTTTTAAGAAGTATTTTTCAAACACACAAAATTTTAGTTAATTTCTCCCCCTGAACTTGATACTTAAATTTAATCAGCTGTCTAACCAATTAGGTACTAACTAACTATCAGAAGATAGTAGCTTTCACTTGGTTAGTCAGATTAAGTTGATTATAAGCAGTCAGTGTTTGACTTGTCTGATGATCTTAATCTGATTACTGTTTGATTTGTATTTAATGTCCAGACTTATGCTAATGCACTGAAATAAGCATCTTAAGTCCAGACAGTCGGCCTATGCATCTCACCCCTTTCTATGTTTGTCAAACACAAGCAAGGTAAGCCTAAGGTGTTGGTGAGATGCTCAAAAACTAGTCCTATGGGTACATGCTTTCTATGGATTCAAAACTAATCTAAGGCCAAAACTGTTTTTGTAAAACTAAAAATAGGAAAGTTTTTGAAAACACACAATTTTAACTTATAATTTGAAAGCAATTAATTTGAAAACAATTTTGAAGAAATCCTAGTCTATTAAGCACATCCCTAATTTTCGACGTAAGTTGCTAAATTCACTTTCAGGGAGTGGTTTTGTAAAAATGTCAGCTAAATTTGATTTGGACTCAATGTACTTGAGTTCAATATCACCTTTAGTAACATGATCCCTGATGAAGTGGTGCCTAATTTCAATATGTTTGGTTCTTGAATGATGCACAGGGTTTTTGGTTAAGTTAATTGAACTTATGTTGTCAATTAATACTTTACATTTGTGATATTTAAGTTGAAATCTTTTAGAGTATGTATCATCCATAATAATTGTGCAACACATTCACCTATAGCTATGTATTCTGACTCAGTTGTAGATAGAGCAACACAATGTTGCTTTCTACTAAACCAGCTAACAAGTGATGAACCTAATAATTGGCATCCACCACTTGTGCTTTTGCGGTCTAATTTACATCCAGCATAATCTGAGTCAGAATACCCTATTAGTTCAAAATTATTTGTCCTAGGATACCAGATTCCTACATTTGTTGTTCCTTTAAGATATCTAAAAATTCTTTTAACTTGTGTCAAATGGGATTCCTTAGCACAAGTTTGGTATCTAGCACACATACTAACTGCAAATAAAATATCAGGTCGGCTTGCAGTTAAGTACAGTAGGCTACCTATTGCACTCCTATAATGTTTTAAATCAATTAGTTTTCCATTTGGGTCACTGTCTAAGATTGTGTTTACTGTCATAGGTGTTTTTATTTCTTTTGTATTTTCCATTCCGAATTTTTTAAGTAATTCTTTAGTGTATTTATGTTGATAAATATAATTTCCTTCATTTGTTTGTTTGATTTGTAATCCTAAAAAATAAGTTAATTTTCCTACTAAGCTCATTTCAAATTCTTTTTCCATTAGATTAATAAATTCTTCTAAAAATTCTGAATTTGTTGAGCCAAATATTATATCATCTACGTATATTTGCGCAATAAATGTGTCTGTATTTAATGATTTAACAAACAAGGTTGGGTCAATTTGACCTTGGTTGAATCCTTTAGATGTTAAGTAAGATGTTAGTCTTTCATACCATGCCCTGGGTGCTTGTTTAAGTCCATATAGTGCTTTCTTTAATTTAAAAACATAATCAGGGTGTTCTAGACTTTCAAAACCAGGAGGCTGACCTACATAAGCTTCTTCTTTAATTAGTCCATTAAGAAAGGCAGACTTAACATCCATTTGGTATAGTTTGAATCCCTTATGGGCTGCATAACTTAGTAACATTCTAATGGATTCTAATCTGGCTACTGGGGCATATGTTTCATCATAGTCAAGTCCTTCAACCTGACTAAACCCTTTGGCAACTAGCCTAGCCTTATTTCTAGTAATTTCCCCAGTTTCACTTAGTTTGTTTCTGAATACCCATTTTGTTTCTATTATTTTCTTATTCTTAGGTGGTGGGACTAGGTCCCAAACCTCATTACGCTCAAATTGGGCTAGTTCTTCTTGCATAGCTATAATCCAATCTGGGTCTAGTAGGGATTCATCCACAGTTTTGGGTTCAATTTTTGAAATTAAAGAAATTTGACTTAGGTTTCTAAAGGATGATCTGGTTTGAACTCTCAAGTCTGGGTCACCAATTATTTGATCAGTTGGGTGATTTGGGTTAACCCTTATTGTTCTAGGGGGTTGACTCTCTTGATGTTGTTCCTCTTCTTCATGACTTAGAGTTTGGTTGGTTTCTGGAACAAATTCAGGTGGTTGTGTAAGTTCTATGTCTTGTTTAGTTTTTTCAAATTTTACATTAGTAGTTTCTTCAATTTTTAAGGTAACCTTATTGTAAATTCTATAGCCTCTACTATTTAGGGAATATCCTACAAAAATTCCATTTTCAATTTTAGAGGAGAATTTTCCTAAGTGTTCTCTTGTATTTAAGATAAAAACTGGGCACCCAAATACTTTAAAATATTTTATATTTGGTTGTTTATTATAAAACATTTTATTTATATGTTGTTCTGTTCTGTACATAGCAGGCTGTACTAACGGCTTCTGCCCAAAAGTATTTAGGTAGGTTATACTCATTTAACATTGTTCTAGAAGCTTCAAGTAAGGTTCTATTTTTTCTTTCTACAATCCCATTTTGTTGGGGGGTTTTAGGGCATGAGAATTCATGATGGTAACCGTTTTCAAGACAAAAACTGTTAAAGTTGTGATTTTTAAATTCTCCTCCGTTGTCACTCCTAATTCTTTTAATTTTAATATCTTTTTCGTTTTCAATTTGTTTACAAAAATTTGTAAAAATTTCAAAAGTTTCATCTTTATGTTTTAAGAATTTTACCCAAGTAAACCTAGAATAATCGTCTATAATTACTAAGCAATATAAGTTTCCATTTATAGATTTGACTCCATGGGAGTCAAAAAGGTCTAAATGTAGAAGTTCTAATATTGAGTTAGTTTGTGTCTGATTTGTTTGTTTGTGAGTGGATTTAGTTTGTTTGCCTTGTTGACAAGCATTACATATGGTTGAATCTAAGTTAGATAACTTTGGTAAGCCTCTCACAAGTCCATTTAGTTTACTTATATTTCTGAAGTTGGTGTGAGACATCCGCCTATGCCATAACCAAGTTTCTTCTTTTTGTGTTAAATAACACTTAATGGAAGAAATGGTTAAGTTGATGACATAGATGTTGTCTTTTCTAAAACCTTTTAGGCTTATGGTAGGATTATCTAGATGTTTGATTAAACACTCTATGGATAAAAATTTAATCTTATACCTAGTATCACACAATTGACTTATACTCAGAAGATTATATTTAAAATTTTCAACAAATAAAACATTTGTAATTATAAAGTTTAATTTTAATTCAATATTACCTATACCAATTACCTTGAGTTTGCCGTTGTTTCCAAAGGCAACTGTTCCTAAGCTTTTATAAGTGAGTTGAGTGAACTTGGTGTGATCTCCAGTCATATGTTTGGAGCAACCACTGTCCAAAATCCACTTGGTTTCCTACAGTAAGTCAGATTTAAAGTTAGTCTTTTTGAGCAGGCATTATTTAAGTTAAAATTTTGAAATTAATTTTTAAGTTTAAAATTTTGAAATTAATTTTTAAGTTTAAAATTAAAATTTTGAAATTAATTTTTAAGTTTAAAATTAAGATTTTGAAATTAATTTTTAAGTTTAAAATTAAAATTTTGAAATTAAAATTTAAGTTAAAATTAAAATTTTGAAATTAATTTTTAAGTTTAAAATTAAAATTTGAAATTAAAATTTAAGTTTAAAATTAAGATTTTGAAATTAAAATTTAAGTTTAAAATTAAAATTTTGAAATTAATTTTAAGTTTAAAATTTTGAAATTAATTTTTAAGTTTAAAATTTTGAAATTATTTTTTTAAGTTTTAAAATTTTGAAATTAATTTTTTAAGTTTTAAAATTAAATTTTGAAATTAATTTTTAAGTTTAAAAATTAAATTTTGAAATTAAAATTTAAGTTTAAAATTAAGATTTTGAAATTAAAATTTAAGTTTAAAATTAAAATTTTGAAATTAATTTTAAGTTTAAAATTAAAACTTTGAACCTTATTCATCTCACCCGATCTATATTATCAATCAGGAAATCCTATGATTTTGTGAGATGAAATTAGATTTTTTACTTATGGAGTTTTGGTTTAACTTGTGTTAGATTCAGATTTAGCTTTGGTCTCCACAAATAGGCATTCTTCGGATAAATTTCTAAGCTTGGTGAGTCACATGGACGTCATTAGAAGTAACCAACCTTTCGAGATTTTCCGAATAGTCCTATCCACGGAGCTTAGTACTAAATCTTGGTCTAACTGATTAGGATCCATTTAAGGGTAGCTTCGGTCAGTTCCACTTGGCCAAATGCACCAGATCGAAGCCATATCTTTCTAGACATGCGATGCCCAAGCTTCCCTAACGTACTATCATCCAAAAATTTCACCAGTACCATGATTCAAGTTAAACTTGGTCTCTAATCCTAATTACCCTGCCGGGTTAGTTTGTTTTGGGTTACCCTGTCGGGTAAGTTAGTTTTGGAGGTGCCAGCTATTCTGGAGCCTCCCCCTGAATTATTGGCCATTAACTTAAATTTTGGTTTTAGGTTTGTGTCGATTCTTTTTATAGTTATGGTTAACTTGGTGATAATTTTGTTGATTTTTAAAGTGTTTAGATTTTGAATTTGATTTAAATTTGTATTTTGGATTTTGGTTTGGTTTATTCGATTTTATATAATGTATTTTTTCTTTAGGTATATAATATTGATTAAGTCCTACTTGCGTGGTCAGACACGCTTTTGGAACTCAAGCTTGATTAGTTGATTTGTATTGAGTTATTAATGACTTAAAAGTTTTATTTGAGTTTGACTTGTATCCGAGTCCGGTTTTATTATAACATGCTTTTTTATTGTTCAGGATTAAGTCAAGATTTTTTGATCTTGTTGTGAATTTTTCTAACATTTCTTTTAAATTGTTAATCTCATTTTTTAGTGATAAATTCTCCTCCTCAAGTGTTAGATCTTGAGTTGGATTTGAATTTTTGATTTGTTCCTTGAGGTTTTGATTTTCCTCAAGAAGTGATTTGTTTTCATTTTCTATTTTAGTTAATTTACTATTTAAACAGGAAATAATTCTAAAAAAATTTTTGTTTAAATTAAAATATACCTCATTCGGGCCTTCGGAAACGAGTACGGACTCGTGGCTTGTTTCGGGTTCAAACCCGTCTTCATCTTCCGACTCGTCTTCTGTTTCGTCTTCGCGGGCCATCAGTGCGAGGTGGCTCTGATGTTTCTGCTCTTCTTCCTCCGATTCGTCCGAGGAGTCGTCCCACGTTGCTTTGAGTGCCTTCTTTTTGGTTGTCTTTGGTTTGTCGAACTTCAGTTTTGGGCATTCGTTCTTGTAATGTCCCTTTTTATTGCAGCCGTAGCAAGTCACGTTCTTTTGTTCTGAGGGAGAACTGATCTTTTGAAGATCCTTTTTGCTGAAGCTCCTTTTTCTCCTAGTGAATATTTTTCTTACCAAGTTCACCAGGTGTTCTTCGTCTTCAGAATCTTGGTCGGAATCTTCTTCAAATTCAGGCTTGCTTTTCTTTTCTTTGGTGGAACCTGCAAATAAGGCTATACCTTTCTCGGCTCCAGCATTAGTTTGTTCATGTAATTCTAATTCACAGAAAAGCTTATCTAACTTTAACTTGGAAAGATTTTTAGAAATTTTGTAGGCATCCACTATTGATGCCCACAAACTATTACGTGGAAAAGCATTTAATGCGTACCTTATTAAGTCTCTATTTTCCATCTGGTGGCCTATCGCATGAAGCCCGTTGAGGATATCCTTGATCCTCACGTGGAGCTGATTTACCGTTTCACCTTCCTGCATTTTTATATTAAAAATTTTATTTAAGAGCAAGTCTCGTTTGGTTACCTTGGCGTCGCTCGTTCCCTCGTGCAGCTCGATCAATTTGTCCCACAGCTCTTTAGCGTTTTTGTGTGGACCGACTCTGTTTAGTTCTTCTCTTGTTAATCCACACTGTAGAGTGTTGATTGCTTTATTTTCTGTTGACGCTTTCTTCTTCAAATCAGCTGTCCAGTCTTCAGGATCCAGTATATTCCCGGAAGTGTCTGCTGGAATTTTGTAGGGTCTCGTAACGCTCATCCACTGGTCGAAGTCTGTTTTGAGGTAGACTTCCATGCGCTTCTTCCAGTACGGAAAATCGTCCTCGTTGAAGAGTGGAGGTTGTACTGTGCTGAAGCCTTCTTGTTGGGACATCCTGTACACAGATAAATAACCAAAAAAAATCCAAGACTTGGTCTTGGATTAGTAGTGCGGGAAGAGAGAATAGAAGAAAAATCTAGATTGGTGTTGCACCAATTTAGATTTAATTGCAACAAAAAATATTAAAAAAATGATAAACCAGTTTTGAGTTTAAGTGTAAAACTGAAGACCGAGAGAGAGAGAAAAAAAAAGGAAACAAAAAATTTCACCCCAGTCTGATTGGTGGTTGCACCAAATCAGAGCGGTACCTGCTCTGATACCACTTGTAGGACCGTTAGATTCGATAGAGGGGGGGGTGAATATCGATTCGAAAATGTAGAGTATAAACGCAGCGGAAAAGTAAATGAACACAGTTGTTTTTACTTCGTTCGGAGTCTGTGACGACTCCTACTCGAAGGCCCGTGGTCCTTGACCACTTTCGTTGGGCAATCACTAACAAGTCGAAATATGATTACAGAATGAATACAGAAAATGCTAGTGAAAACAAAGTAATACCGACAAGGAAATTAAATAAGAAACCGAAGGAGCACTTTGTCGGAGCTTTGTTGGCGTCGCACTTGACGTTGAGCAGCAGGACCAGCAATAGAAGAGTTCTCTGATTGATTGATTGATTCTGAAGCTCCTGCCTGGGGCTTCTTTTATATGTTGTTCCGGGCGCCTGGATTTCTTCCGGGCGCTTAGAATGTGACGTAGCTGCTCAAACCGTGATGCTCCACGTGGCGACGACTTGGCTGGATATAATTTGCCTTCCGGGCGCCCGGATCCCTTCCGGGCGCCCGGATCCCCTCCGGGCGCCCGGACCACTTTGTTCCAGAAAACTCCCTTTTCCTGCAAAACAAAGTTAGTCCGAGGCAATATATTGTTGGTTGCTACTCGGAAAGCCTATAGGTTCCACTGTACAAAAATTTTGTACAAAGGTTTGAACCTTTTCCTAGCTACCATGTGTTCTTTTAAATTAAATTTTGGATCTCCTGCGGAACTTAACACGTTTGATCCAAAACTTAATCTATTTGTTCTTTTAGGTTTTGACTTGGATCTCCTGCGGAACTTAACACGTTCGACCCAAGTCTCCTTAAGTTATTAATTCCATTAAATATTAATTTCCATAAAAGGTTCCCAGTACTGACGTGGCGAGGCACATGGCCTTCTTGGATATGGGAGCAACCACCACCGACTAGACAAAACCTTTAATAGAAAGCTAATATTTAATTTCCTAAAATAACTTTAGGTTAACCAAAGAGAACAATCAAATCACAAGGAAAAGAAAGAAACAAAAGAACACAACTTCGAAAAAACATATTCGAAATACTAGAGCGTAAGCCTCTTGTATTTGGTATTATTTCCATAAATAACTAGCATGATGCGGAAATAGAAATTACTAGTTATACCTTGTAGAAAAACCTCTTGATCTTCTACCGTATTCCTCTTCTAACCTCGGACGTTGTGTGGGCAACGATCTTCCAAGATGAGATACCACCAACCACCTTCTTCTCCTCCAAGCAAGGTTCGGCCACAAAAGAAAAGCTTCACCAAGGAGAAAAACCAAAATACTAACCAAGCTCCAAGAGATGCTAGCTTTCTCTCCTTCTTCTTCTTCTTCTCCGAGTAGTATCCGGCCACCACAAGAGCTCCAATAGAAGGGTAGGGTTCGGCCACCACAAGAGGAAGAGATGGAGAGGTTGGCCGGCCACACCAAGGAACAAAAGAGGGAGAGGAATAATAGATGTTGTGTCTTGTGAAGGCACCTCACCCCTTCTTTTATATTCCTTGGCCTAGGTAAATTAGGAAATTTAATTACAATAAATTTTCCTTAATTTCCTTGACATGATTTAATTGAGAGAAATAAAATAAAATTTCCCCAATTAATTTGTGATGGCCGGCCACATCATTGGAATACAAAAGAGGACAAGTTTTAATCAACAATTAAAACTTCCTAATTTGTTTCCGGAAATTTTAAAAAATAAAATTTCTCTTTAAAATCTCTTCATGGTTAATAAAAGGAAATATCTATAATTTTAATTTTATTAACATGTGAATAATTTTAAAGAGAAAATAAAACATCTCTTCCAATCTACAAATAAGGAAAGAGATCTAATCTCTTTCTTTAATCTTTTGTAGATCTTTTACAAGAGAGATATTTTAATTTTAATTCTCTTTAAAATATATCTTCCACATAATAATAAAAATTAAAATTAAATTTCTTTTTTAATTTTATTTGGCCGGCCCTACTAGCTTGGGTTCAAGCTAGGGCCACCACCCAAAATTATACCTAGGCCGGCCCTAGCTTGGCCGACCCCCAACTGGTGGGTATAGAAGGTGGGTATAGGTGGGTATAGTACTCTATAAATAAGAGGCTACGATAGGGACCGAGAGGAGGAATTGGTTTTGGTCTCCGATAAAATTAAGCATCCCGTGTTCGCCGAACACACAACTTAATTTTATCAACGATAATTCATTCCACTAGAGAACTATCATTGAACTACCGCACCAATCCCAAATTACATTTTGGGCTCCTTCTTATTATGAGTGTGTTAGTCTCCTGTGTTTAAGATATCGAATGTCCACTAATTAAGTGAGTTACTGACAACTCATTTAATTAATGTCTAAGTCCAAGAGTAGTACCACTCAACTTTATCGTCATGTCGGACTAAGTCCACCTGCAGGGTTTAACATGACAATCCTTATGAGCTCCTCTTGGGGACATTATCAACCTAGTATCTCTAGGACACAGTTTCCTTTTATAATCAACAACACACACTATAAGTGATAGCATTTCCCAACTTATCGGGTTTATTGATTCATCGAACTAAATCTCACCCATTGATAAATTAAAGAAATAAATATCAAATATATGTGCTTGTTATTATATTAGGATTAAGAGCACACACTTCCATAATAACTGAGGTCTTTGTTCCTTTATAAAGTCAGTATAAAAGGAACGACCTCGAATGATCCTACTCAATACACTCTGAATGTACTAGTGTAATTATATAGTCAAGATAAACTAATACCTAATTACACTACGACCTTCTAATGGTTTGTTCCTTTCCATTCTGGTCGTGAGCTACTGTTTATAATTTATAAGGTACTGATAACATCATCTTCTGTATGTGACACCACATACTATGTTATCTACAATATAAATTAAATGAACAACTACAAACAAATGTAGATAATTAGACCAAATGTGATTCTTTATTCATAATGAATGTTTACAAAGCTTAGGCTTTCAGTATACACTCCAACATATATAACCTGCAACATAGATTGTTAGCACATTTTATAATAGTATGAATTAACACAAATAGTATGACTTAGATTCCGTCTTTCCGAGACCGGAATCTAGTCACGATCTCGACTTAGACATCCGAAATGGATCTAAGCCGGATCGACACCTAATGTTCCCTTCCCGGGAACGCGTCCTCGCAGTCACTCCCCTCCAGTGACTTACCTCACTTACCTGCCAGACGTCCGGTCAGCCCGTCGACCCGTCTGGACTTCTCGCCAAGCGTCCGGTCAGCCCCTCGACCCGTCTGGACTTCTCGCCAAGCGTCCGGTCAGCCCGTCGACCCGCTTGGACTTCTCGCCAAGCGTCCGGTCAGCCCGTCGACCCGCTTGGACTTCTCGCCAACTATCCGGTCAGCCCGTCGACCTAGCTGGACTTCGCGCCAGACATCCGGTCAGCCCGTCGACCTGTCTGGACTTCTCCTGCACACTCGATTAAAGTGTCAGATAACAACAAAACTAAGTTAACTTATTTGTCATTCATCAAAACCTAGGTTAGACCGTTAGTGCTACCCGCACCAACAAATGTTTCCTCATAATCGATATCATACTCTTGAGAATAACCTTTAGAAACAAGACGGGCTTTGTATCATTCAATAGATCATTAGATTTAGTTTTAATCTTATATACCCAATGAGAACCAATAGTGTGTTTTCCTAGTGGCAACGAAACCAAATCTCATGTATGAGTTTGATGCAAAGCAATTAGTTTCTCAACTATAGCACTCTATCAAAGTGGGCTATAAGCAGCTTCTCTATAGGATACAGACTCAAAAAGATAATAAATAGATGCAACAAATGAAGCAAAAAAACAAGAATAACAAGAGTAAGCAAAATCTGGTAGTTTAGTAGACTTACGAATACGAGTGGATTAACGACGGTAGAGAAAAGAATCATTCGCAACCTAAGGAGATGATTGGGTAGTGGCAGAAGGAGGAGCATGTGGAGGGGATATCTCGGGAATCAAAGTACCAAATTTAGTTGAGTTACTAGTAGGAGCTGTGGGTGAAGCTTCATCAGTGTCGGTATTGAAAGGATCAATGCAAAACAGATCATACTTTGTCATATTATGTGAACTAGAGAGAATAGAAAAGATTGGAATATGCTTAAGAAACACAATATGATGAGAGACATACAATTTTTGACTAATAAGATTAAAGCAACGATATCCTTTTTGACTAACACCATAACCCCAAAAGATACAAAGAGCAGACCAAGAGGAAAATTTACTACGCTCGACATGTGGATGAAGGACGAAGCAAGTATAACTAAAAATATGCAAAGAGGAATAGAGAGGAGTATATCCAAATAATTTTTCAAAAGGTGACAAACCTGAATTGTGTGAGATTGGAATTCTATTAATCACGTGAGTAGCAGTAAGTATTACTTCTCTCCAAAAGGTACTAGGAACACTGACAGATAATAAAAATAAATAGGTTGTTTCAACAAGATCTCTATGTTTTCGTTCAGCTACACTATTCTGTTCAAGAGTATTTGTATAAGAGGTTTGATGAATAGTACCATTAGAAGCAAATAAATATTAAAAAGGATTTAAAGTGTATTCACCCCCCCCCCCCCTCTCTCTCCCAAAATCATAATGAAAATACTTTATGATACTAGAATATTGAGTTTTCACAAGAACTTTGAAGTTGTTGAAAATGGTAAGATATCAGACTTATGTTTCATAAGATAAACTCAAGAGTAACGAGTGCAATTATCAATAAACGAAAAATAATACATTGACCCCTCTTTTGTAGGAATAGGAGAGGGTTCCTACACATCAGAATGGATAAGATCAAATAGAGCAGAAAAAAAAACTTTTAGAAAATGATAAGGTAGAAAATTTGGCCACTTTACAACCACTGCAATTAGAAATATCAGAACTTTTTAAAGGTCCTAATACTCCTATAAAAGTTAAAAACTACAAATGAGACGCTGAAACATTACCTAAACAAGAGTGCCACAAATAAAAATTAGAAGATGAACGACCAGATGATAAATCCACGCTCGAAGTTACAACTTCTGGTATTTTGAGTTGATCTAAAATATAGAGTCCTCCTTGCCTACGACCTGTCCCAATCAGCCTTTGAGATTGCGGGTCCTGAACATAAAATTGGTTGAAGAAAAAGAGACTAGGTATCCAGACTTACAGAATTGACTAACAGAAATAAGATTTAAAGTAAGACTCGGAATATAATAAACATCAGTAAAAGATAAACAATATGTAATAATTGAACTGATACCTACTAATGATATAAGAGTACCATCAGCAGTCACGATAGATATAGATGAACGGGGAGAAAAAGAAACAAAAGATGATAAATTAGATGACATATGATGGGAGACACAAAAGTCCAAAATCTATAAGGATGAAAATATACCTGAAATATCAGACGATGATAAACCTATATGAGAGGAAGCTGACATGGCAGAGAGCTGTAAAATAAGGAATTGTTGAAACTGCTCCAACATATACGGATCAGATTTCCATGAAGTATCTACACGGCCATGTATGATAAGAAAACGAATAATGCTCAAAATAATCAAATTGTAAGGATACATATCTGTATGATCAGTAAAAATAAATGTCGGGATGACCCGTGGTTACACAAAGAATCTGAAGCAGAAAAGGATGTCAAACGTACAAATCGACAACACAGAGTGTCGACATCGAAATTGGAAGAAAAGAGTGTCGGTACTAAAATCGACAGCATAGGACGTCAACGTCAAAATCGATAGAAAAGAATGTCGACGACAAAATCGACAAAAAAAGAGCACCGGCGTCAAAATCGGTAGAAAAAAGTGTCGATGTCGAAATCAGTAGGATAGAACGTTGACGCTGAAATTGAAAGAAAAAAATGTTGACGTCGAAATTGACAATAGTAGTAGGAGACGATAATAATAATAGGAAATAATAACGGAGTGATAGCAGAAAAAAAAAATTAGATAAAAAAAAACATAACTATGATATTACGTGAAAATTAAGAAAAAAAATTAATTATATTATTAAATTTAAAATTGATACGTACAAATATAAAATATTTAAGTATAGAATTTTATATAATTAAGTTACTCTAAATATATCAGAGAAAGAAAATTAAATTATCTTAAAAATTATAAATAAATGGTGAAACGACTGAAAGAAGGGTGGCTTCTGTGGTTGGTAGAGCACCGTCCAGCGCATGGGAGTGCAAAAGCGAGGACCATTTGTGTACTTGGAAAAGACTTTTATGCCCTACAGCGCCGATAAGGGTGAAAAACCAAATACACTGCGGAGGAAAGAAAGAGAAAGGAAACGCGGGCAGATGAAGAAGAAAGCGGGAGAAAAAATAGAATTAAGAATAGAGTGGCCGTGATTTTGACGTTGATGATATCGATGGGAGGCCAGAAAAGGGATTTAGCACATGCACTACTAGCCGTCTCATTCCTTAATCACATTTGTGCTTGTATTAAAAATTATGAATTAGGAGCATTAATCTCATTCGTTCTCTCTCCTCCTAATCACACTACGTCTGATCCTGCGTACACTAACCGCCCTCCACTAGCCCAATAGTCCAATTACGGAAGAATATCGTGGGTCAGTCCTCTCCCCTCCGGCATCTTCCTGGGCATTAACATCAGGAACATGGAATGCCTTGCTGTGTCGACTGGCAGCGGTAAGTTTCGCACCGACATTGTACAATCTCAAAGACATACAACACTAATCTTAAATAATACATTAAAACCACGTTCCATATAATAGCTCAATCATTGTATCTATCCACCAATAATTTGTAAATTACCGCTGAATATATTCTCATTAATCTATTTTTGTTTTTAACTCTTTAACATTCTAAATCAAAGTGCCTAGTAATGACATTAATTTTTGTTAGAAATTTTAGCATATTTATCCATTCTTTAATCTGACTCTTATTACCAATTTGCAAGTGAAGCAATCGCCAAGTTGCTGTGTAATCTTTGCTCTTCCTTTCTTTAGATTACTCTGTGATCTTTGTACCATTATTGCCAAGTTGTTGTTGCACCACAAATAACAAAAAGGAATTAGGAAATTTGGTAAACTGTTTTTGTTCCCAGGCCCTTTTCCCTCTCCTCCGGTTGTTGGGTCTCCTTTCCTTCCTCCATAGTCCACCCCCAACAGTGATAGAGACCACCAATGGAGCGCAAGAGTCCAAAACCGAAGGCACTCCACCTCCAAGATCCAATTTTTTATCTTTCCTCTCAATCTTCCAGTCCTTTGAATACCAAATTCTAGCCTCTCTGCTGTTGAATTTTGCTTCCGGATGCTGCTCTGCGATTCTTCTGTTTCATTAGTGTGGTGAGAAAGGTAGGATTTTTATCGGGGAGTTGAGATGAGGACTGGCGATTGGAGGGTCCTTGTGGCGGCGCGATAAGAGGCGGAGGAGAAGGGGGAGAATGGCTACGAGCTTCAAGAGAGGAAGCGGTGCCGGCGGCGGCGAGGTGTCGGCCAGGGGAATGGTTTCGAAAAAGCGGACCTTTTTGCTTTGCCTTGGAAGCTTCTGTGTAGGTCTTCTCTTCACCACCAGGTGCGGATTTCCGCTCCTTTTTTTTTCATTGATAAATTTCTGTTCATTCTTTCCAGGATTTGATCAAAAAAAACATTTTCACAGATTCCAGTTTTAGATTTAGATTCCTTCTTATCTGAATTCTATGCATGTATGTATCAAGTTTTCTTTCTTTATCATTACAAAACCTTGATTTGGCAACTCTTCTCTCAAATTTCATAAGAACTCCATTCCTCTGAAACCTGAACTTCTTTGAGATGAGTTTACATCTAGTTTTGATCAAATCATGCTTGTACTTAAACATTTTTCTCTGGTGGCAGTTGGACTATGCCTGAAGCCAAGGGCGTCATTAGGACAACAACAGCATCAGATGGCAATAAGCTCAATCTCGTGTCCAGTGATTGTGTTCCGAGACCAGTAAGTGGTGTTAAAACTTCCAAGTGTTCTTAATTTCCTTCCAAATTACAGCAGATCTAACTTTCCAGATCTCCATCTCCAAGATGTGCATTGATTATTTTCTTTTATATTGTACCCTTTTTTTTTTCTCTTTTCATGTGTTCCAGAATAATGCAAAGCAACAGCCTAAAGACATCCTCAACAATGTTGAAAATACCCAGCAAGTAATCCAGTAAGTAATCTAAGGTTTTGTTGTAGATAGATCAGTTTCGATGAACAGTTGAAATATGAACATTTCTTTTGTTGCAGGACTCTAGATAAAACCATATCAGACTTAGAAATGGAATTGTCAGCTGCCAGAGCTGCTCAGGAGTCGATACTTAATGGTGCTCCAGTGTCAGAGACTCTCAAGGCAACTGAATCAGCTGGGAGGAGGAAATATCTCATGGTCATGGGAATTAACACTGCATTTAGCAGTCGTCGGAGAAGAGATTCAGTTCGCGCAACTTGGATGCCTCAAGGTTTGTTGTTGTACTGCCTACATTTGATGTGCTACTTGCTAAATGGTGAATTTCTTGCATCTGATCATCAAATTCTCAGGTGAGAAAAGAAAGAAGCTGGAGGAAGAGAAAGGAATTATTGTTCGCTTTGTTATCGGTCACAGGTCCGTATCATGCCTTCATCAGGAAATATGTTCTAGTAAATTCTTCCATTGTGAATCTTTTTATCAGCATTTAACATACTCATTTTAAGTTTCTCATTTGTCTCAGTGCTACATCTGGTGGAATTTTGGACAAGGCAATTGAAGCTGAACATAGAAAGCATGGTGACTTCATGAGGCTGGTTCGATTTTTCTCCTGGATTTTCATAAGAAAATAAAAACTATTCTGGATCTCATTTTGCTTCTACATCCAATTTCCAGGATCATGTCGAAGGCTATCTTGAGTTGTCTGCCAAAACAAAAATATATTTTGCAACTGCCGTCTCTATGTGGGATGCAGATTTCTATATCAAAGTAGATGATGATGTCCATGTAAATATTGGTAAGTATCACTATCTTTTTCATTCTTCATCCAAATCATCTAAATGTTCCAATCAAAGAGAGGATTCAAAACAATATACTACTTATAAACTCAGTTACATGATTGTGGAGAAAGTGCATGAATATCTTCAACAAGAAACATCAATGATTCAATCCTCTCACTTCATTTTAATAATCTTTTGATTTGTAAAATTGTGTTATGTTGTATCATCTACCTTCAAAAACGGCAGCAACTCTTGGAGCCACTCTGGCTAAGCATCGGTTGAAGCCTCGGGTATATATTGGATGCATGAAATCTGGTCTAGTCCTAGCTCAAAAGTAAGCATATGTTCTACACTATATTTATAGTCAAGAAAGTAAATGAAACTATTAATCCTAATAGCTGCTATTGAGCAGGGGAGTAAGATATCATGAACCTGAGTATTGGAAGTTTGGGGACGGCGGAAATAAGTACTTCCGGCATGCTTCTGGTCAGCTATATGCCATATCAAAGGACTTAGCTACTTACATATCCATGAATCAGTAAGTTTAACTGTTCTGATCACTTCATACCACGTTAAGAAAATTTTGAGACTGTATATGATTGTACTAATCTAATTCTTGTATCATTAGGCATTTGCTTCACAAGTATGCAAATGAGGATGTTTCACTTGGGTCATGGTTCATTGGGCTTGATGTCGAACACATTGATGATCGGAAACTGTGCTGCGGTACTCCGCCTGGTAAGTTACATAGCTAACTCCAGTGCATAGATTTCAATAGAGGCTTAAGATTTATTTAGATCAGTAGTCTAATCCATTCACGATACATGATTAAAGATTGCGAATGGAAAGCCCAGGCAGGCAACATCTGTGTTGCCTCATATGACTGGGCCTGCAGTGGCATCTGCAACTCAGCTGAAAGGATCAAAGAGGTTCACCAAAGATGCGGTGAAGGAGAGAAGACTCTGTGGAACACAGACTTCTGAAAGAATCATCCTATGCAATAACCTGCTTTGCACCACAACATGTGGGGTTGATGCAGAATGTGCTATGTTTATGAATTTCCTTTTTTCAGTGAGGGAATTGATCGTTGGAGTAATAAAATGAAAAGATCCCCAAAGCATTAAGGGAGAAGAGGTAAATAGATATAGAGAGAGGGGAGCGATAGGGCTCTCCCGTATTAATTCTTTGGAAATGTTTGATGGTCATCTTGTATCTTGTAACTCTTGTTAAGGGCTTCATATGCAATAACTGATCATTGTTGTTCCTTGAAGGTCGCGTGTATGTTTTTTTAGATGAAAGTAAATTGTATTAAGACTAATAATAATAAAATAAGATAAAATTTATTTAAATATATATGATGATATAATAAGAGATAAAGTTTAATGGGTACTAAAATAAGATAAAATTTATTTAAATATAGATGATGATATAATAAGGGATAAAGTTTAATGGGGTAAAAGGATCCATATAGTTGACCCTATCTAATAGAATTAGGCTTGATTGTTGTTGTTATTTGAAGGTAAATTGTATTAATAAAAGCTCATTAGCTTACATAGGGATCACTCAAAAATCAGAAGACATGCGTATTTCTAAACACTTTGTCAATATTCGGCACATCACCTTCATATTGATATCTATTTTGAGTTTGTCATATCAAGTACACTGATGTCGATATTCCCGGAAGGAATTAGAGAGAATGAGAGGGGCAATTTGGTCATTACACTATTTAGGGATTAAGAGGAGAGGGGGAACCAAGGGGAAGGGGACTTTTCTCGTGGTTTTTCCTCCGCCGCCAAGAAGGTGGCCGACTTCCTCTCAAGCTTCTCTCCTCGACGATGCCTGTCGTCGCTCCCCTTCTTCCTCCCATCGTCATCTCTACCAAGGACTTCAAGAGCCTCTTCTTCTCTCACGCTCTCCGGTAAGATGTCGTTCAACAGCTCACATCGCTGCTTCCCTCGTCGCGGAGCTGTTGTCGTCGCCCGCCAGCCGATACCTCATTTACTCCCTCACCTCTGACCCCGGTCGATTCTCCTCTCGTCGACCTCCTCTCACGCGGCCTTGGTACTATCTCAGACGCCACTGTCTCGTGGCCCTTCTCGCCACCACCGACTCCCCCTCACTGTTGTTGTCTCTGCCGTATGAGAGTGTTATCCCTTTCCTCCATCATGTCGTGCCCACCTCCTCACGCCTCACACACGCCGGTAGCCCGTACGCCTTCTCGCCACAGTCGACCAACTGCCTCCGGCGGTCGACGCCGCTCACATCTGGTCAGCACAGCATAGCCAGGCGACACTATCTTCAACGGCTGTTGCTATCCTCCAGACCATCCTTATCGCATGCCCTTTCGATCTATCTGGCAGCGCATGTTTGACGACATGCCAGCATTCCGCTTGACCTAGCCAATCGGATCCGTCTTCGGCTTCTAAGCCCTCGCAGCTATCGCCATTATGATCTAGTGCCTTGCTATATTTCAACATTGTAGTCGTTTGACTTGTGTAATATTTTTATGTTCCGGCCTTTGTGCCACCATCGTGTCCCGCCTGCACGCCGACGTCTTATCCTGGCTTGTGTGCTGATGTCTTATCCCGTCCTACGTACCGATGTCATATCCCGGTCTACGTGCCGATGTCACATCTGATTTCGTGCCACCGCGTCCGGCTTCACGTCATCAGATCCAGCTCTTCATCTAGCTCAGAGTCACCTACTCTTCCAGGTCACGACAACTCGAGCAGCGTCCCAATCAGCTCATCAATCCATCCGAGGGCGCCCCTGGGCTAGGGTATGTTCTCCGTGAATATTCTATACGCATTTCATTATTATACATCTTAGTCTGTTACTTACATATTCGTTGGATCTGCCTCGAGCATCGGGGTGCCAAGGACCAAGGCGACCCGGTCAACCCGGTCGCTGGCTACAGGTAGCGTTGACTAGAAGATTTCTGACGACTTGGTCAACATAGAAGTCATCTCAGCATACCCCCCTTCGGGACGTCGTGATTCAGTTAACATTCTATCCACCTCACCCAATGGTCCGTCTAACTCAAATTCCGGACATGATCAATGTGGCGCCATCTGTGGGAATCTTCTCCACCTATTCTGGAATGTGAAGATGGATGACATCGGGAGGTTCTCTGCCATTATCACAGTCTCAGAGGATCCTGACGAACATATTATCTTCTACCCTCACTCCATGGGTATTCGGGAGTCGAGGGATTGAGTTAGAGATTCAGTTGGCCGACGGGTTAATTTTTCCATTATATTTTTTCCTTAACTCCATGGGTATTCGAGAGTCAAGGGGTTGAGACAAACCCTCAGCCTGTTGGCATGGCTCCTCGATCAAGTACATTACGGGCTATGATGTCTTTTACGATTATAGGATCTACTATAACTCCCTGATAAGAAAGTAAGACCCTAGTTCCTTGATCAAAAACTAGGGTCTTCGATATTTGATCGGACACTAAGGGCCCAGCTCCCCGATCATACATTAGGGGCCCAACTCCCCGATCAGACACTAGGGACATAGCTTCCAGATCAGTGACTCACAGTACAGCTTCCCGATCAAGATCTAGGGGCCTCGCTCTTTGATTACAGGCTAGGGGCCTTACTCTCCGATCAGGGACTAGGGGCCCAGCTCTCCGATCAAGTGTGTTATAGGCTCTGCACCCTTCACCATGGGTTCTGCATCCTCTTACTGTTATAGGCGCTGCACTCTATTACTACTATATGCTCTGCATTCTCCACCTGTTTTGCATCCTCTTACGTCTACAAGCTCTGCTCCCTTCACCCACGATGCTCTGCTTCCTTCTATTGCTACGGACTCTGCACCCTTATATTGCTTTGGGTTTCACTCCCTTTAATGGTTAGGGCTCAGATTATTCTCTCCCTGGCTTTGTGGACATTTGGGAGTCAAGGGATTGACACTATTTTTCTCCTCGACTTCACGGACATTTGGGAGTCGAGGGATCAGGTTAGATCCTCAGCCGGTCGACACCACTCCATGATCAGGTATGATAAAGGCTTTGCTCCCTCATATTGCTACGGGCTCCGCTTCTACGGACTTCAAGGCTTATCTCCCCGTTCAGGGACGAGCAGTCTTCACTGGCTCGGACCAGCTTATCAGATCTTTTATCTCCCCCGTTCGGGGTCGAGTTGTCGCCACTGGTCTCAGACTAGAGTATCACCACCAGTCTCGGACTGGAGTATCGCCACTGGTCTCAGACCAGAGTATCGCCACCGGTCTCGGACCGGAGTATCGCTACTAGTCTCGGACCAGCGAATCACCACCGGTCTCGGACCGAAGTATCGCCTCCGGTCTCGGATCGAAGTATCGCCAACAACCTCTCGGTTATGCCTTCCAGACTCTCGCCCCAGTGCGAGTTATAAGTGAGCATGCTCTCACGACCAACGACTTCCCAGTCGGGCTCCAGACTCTCGCCCTAGCGTGAGTTATAAGTGAGCATGCTCTCATGACCAACGACCTCCCAGTCAGGATTTCAGACTCTCTTCCTAGTGCGAGTTATAAGTGAGTATGCTCTCACAACCAACAACCTCCCAGTCAGGATTTCAGACTCTTGTCCCAGTGTGAGTTATAAGTGAGCATGCTCTCACGACCAACAACCTCTTGGTCGGGCTCCAGACTCTTGCCCAAGTGCAAGTTATAAGTGAGCATGCTCTCACGACCAACAACCTCCCAATTGGGATTCTAGACTCTCGCCCTAGTACGAGTTATAAGTGAGCATGCTCTCACGACCAACGACTTCCCGATCTGGCTCCAGACTCTTGCGCCAGCATGATTTATAAGTGAGCATGCTCTCACGACCCACGACCTTCTAGTCGGGATTCCAGACTCTCGCCCGAGTGCAAGTTATAAGTGAGCATGCTCTCACGCCTCCAGACTCTCGCCCCAGCGCGAGTTATAAGTGAGTATACCTTCACTCCCAATGACCTCCCGGTCGGGATTCCAGACTCTCGTCCAGTGCGAGTTATAAGTGAGTATGCTCTTATGCCTCTAGACTCTTGCTCTAGCGCGAGTTATAAGCGAGAATGCTCTCGCGACCAACAACCTACCAATCGAGCATGACTAGTCAGTCCGATTTGGTTCTTTGCCTAGCACTTATTACTCTCCCCAAGTGTCGCTCTGCCCAGCACTCACGGCTCGTCTCAATCACCGCTCTGCCTAGCACTCACCGCTCTTGCCTCACTTGCTGCTTTGCCCAGAACTCGCCCCTCTCGTCTCACTCATCGCTTTGCCTCGCATTTGTTGCTCGGTTGATACCTGCTTTCCTCCTTGCTTGACATTAACATAGCCGCCTGATTGCTTTGCTCACGTTCGCGCCTAAACCACAAGCTCTGCTCTCGGTAGAGCCTCGGTCGCTTTCAGTCTCTTGGGATCTGCGTCTGACTCGGCTCACGGTGCCTTTGCTCCCATTCATGCTCTATCTACGAGTTCTGCTCCCATTCTCATTTAGTCTCATAGGCTCTGTATCTATCCAGCACACAGGCTTGGCACCCATTCGACATTCCTTTGATCGCCCGATCGGCCTTCTCTTAGTCAATCGATCAGTATCGCTTAGCCTTCTGCTCGGTCGTTTGCTTTGTACGACTTGACATTTTTTGGTCGCTCACTCTGCATTCACTTGATCACCTGCTTGGCATCCGCTCGACACTATTTATCGATCCTCAGTCAGCACATGTCCCATTCGTCGCTCAGCTCACGGGTTTCACACCCACTTGGTGTTGGATCGTGACGCATGTGAGAGGAGGAGTGAATCACGTGGTTTTCAAAATACTTCTTTTATGGATTTTAACAACTCGAGTACGCAGCGGAAAGTAAATAGGAAAGCACCAGAAAAACACGAGCGATTTTTTACTTGGTTCGGAGCCTTCAACGACTCCTACTCCAAGGCCTAGGTCTCGCGGATCTATCGATGGGCAATCCACTAAAAACCTCTTCTAGTACCCTCAAAAGAGAGAATCGAGTACAAGAAAAGTTAGACCAAGTGCAACACCCTACACTTGTCCTTTTATAGTAATTAAGTACAAAAAGAAATGTTACCAACACTTTCAAAGATAGAAATAATAGCACTTTGTGTTGAAGTTTATCTGCCGAGCGTGATCATAACTCCTCAGAGTAGTCGTCGGGCTCAGCAGCTTCGCAGTAGAGTCATAGCAAGAATCGGGAGTGGTCGGAGGCTCAAATGTGCGCGCAGTAGTTTGTATCTTGTGGTTGTTTCAATGCACACTCGAGACTGCCTTATAAAATGCTTGGAGGGCACCTTCCATAAGCATGGAAGGCGCCTCCAATGAGGCAAAATCAATCCCAATCACTTAGGTGCTTATCCAAGACTTTGGCCAAAATTTATCCAGCGAAAGGTGTTGGTTGCTACTCGAAAAGTCTAATGGTTCCACTGTACAAAAATTTTGTACAAAGGTCTGAACCTTTTCCTAGCTACCATGTGTTCTTTTAAATTAAACTTGGATCGCCTGCGGAACTTAACACATTTGATCCAAAGTTTAATTTATTTGATCTTTTAAGTTTAGACTTGGATCTCCTACGGAACTTAACATGTTCGATCTAAATCACCTAGGTTATTAATTCCATTAAATATTAATTTTCAAAATTGGCTTCCAGGACTGCATGGCGAGGCACATGGCCTTCTTGGATATAGGAACAACCACCACCGCCTAGACAAAGTCTTTTAAGGAAAGCTAATATTTAATTTCCTTAAATAACTTTAGGTCAACCAAAAAGAACAATCAAATCACAAGGAAAAGAAAAACAAAAGAACACAACATCGAAAATAAATTCGAAATACTAGAATCGCATGCCTCTTGTATTTGGTATTTTTACAAAGGAATAAAACTAGTATGATGCGGAAATTAAATACTAGTATACCTTTTCTTTTGCAAACAAAAACCTCTAGGTCTTCTACCGTATTCCTCTTCTAACCTCGGACGTTGTGTGGGCAACGATCTTCCGAGATGAGAAACCACCAAAGCACCTTCTTCTCCTCTTTGCAAGGTTTGGCCAAAACAAGAGCACCTCCAAGGATGAAGAGAAAACACCACCAATGCTCCAAGGGATGCAAGCTTTCTCTCATTCTTCTCCAAGCTAGAATCCAGCCACCACTTGATCTCCAAGAAGGAAGAAGGTTTCGGCCACAAAGGATGAAGAGAAGAGAAAAGGAAGTGGCCGACCACACCAAGGAAGAAAAGAGAGAGAAAATAATAGAGGTTGTTCACCTTGAAGACTCCCAAAACCCCCTCTTTTATAATCCTTAGCTTCGGCAAATAAGGAAATTTAATTACAATAAAATTTCCTTAACTTTCCTCGACATGAATTAATTAAGAAAAATAAAATACAATTTCCCAATTAAACATGTCATGGCCGGCCACCTCATGGAGAGCAAACAAGGTAATTTTCAATCAACAATTAAAAATTCCTTATTTGTCTTCAGAAATTTTAAAAAATAAAATTTCCTTTTAAAATCCCTTCATGGTTGATAAAAAGAAATCTCTATAATTTTAATTTTTTAACATGTGAATAATTTACAAAGGAGAAAAATAAAATATCTTTCCAATATACAAATAAGGAAAGAGATTTAATCTCTTTCTTTAATCTTTTGTAGAACCTTATAAAAGAGATATTTTAATTTTTAATCTCTCCAATAAATTATATCTTTCACATAAGAAAATTTTAAAATTAAAATTCTTTTTTAATTTAATAGGGTCGGCCACTTTAGCTTGGGTTCAAGCTAGGGTCGGCCACCCATGGACCAAGGCTTGGCCGGCCCTACACCATAGGTATGAAGGTGGGTATAGTGTTGGTGCAATTTCCAGTAGGTCAAGGTTGACCTAGTTGACCAAGCGTAAACCTTGGTCATGGTTTCGATGTTTGACAATACAGAAAGACATGTAGACATGGACAATGCAGGTGTAGTTGTCCATGCGGAGAGATACTGATCAGGGTCTGATCAGGTTGGATGAAGAAGAGTCAAGTAGGTCAAGGTTGATCGGATACTTGACTGGGAAGTCCTAACTGAAATGTTAGGCAGTTCGGAAAGTCCTGGTGAGTGAAGCCAGGCAGTTCGGAAAGTCCTGGTGAGTGAAGCTAGGCAGTTCGGAAAGTCCTGGTAAGTGAAGACAGGCAGTCGAGAAATTCTGGTGAGTGAAGCCAGGTGAAAATCCTAGTGAGTGAAGCTAGGTGAAAGTGAAAGTCCTGGTGAGTGAAGCCAGGCAGTTCGGGAAAGTCCTGGTGAGTGAAGCCAGGCAATTGTGAAAGTCCTGGTGAGTGAAGCCAGGCAGTTGGAAAGTCCTGGTGAGTGAAACTAGGCAAGGGAAATCCAGATGGGTCAAGGATTGACCAAACATCTGGTGAAAAGTCCAAGCAGGGAGCTTGGCACGGGAAAAGTCCAAGTATGGAGACTTGGCACGGAGATGGCACGAAAAGTCGGAGAGGGCTCGGTAGCTCGTTCTCCGGACTGTGGTCAGAGAGGGCTCGGTAGCTCGTTCTCTGGACCGGACGAAGTCGAAGAGGGCTCGGTAGCTCGTTCTCCGGACTAGGTCAAGAGAGGGCTCGGTAGCTCGTTCTCAGGACCATTTAGGGTTTAGGGCTGGAGCTCTAAACCTGGATCGGTCTGGTGACCGATCAAGTGATACGGCTAATCGGTCTGCAGACCGATCAGTAACCACACAGTGAGCTTCTGTGTGTTATCTGATCGGACTGAAGACCGATCAGGAGGCCGATCAGAAGAAGGCAACAGAGCTGGGAAAGAACAGCTGATCGGTCTAGGGACCGATCAGCATAGAGTCTGATCGGTCCCCATGACCGATCAGCAGCACCCTGGCCTGATCGGTCCAGGCCTAGCCGTTGTGACTCAACGGCTAGGCTATTTCGGGCTTCTGTGCTCTGGCTTTTTTGCCTTGCAGGTTCGCAGGTTGGCTCAGGATATCAGAGGTTATAAAAGGAGATCAAGGGCTTCTACAGCAGGACTTCTTCCTTCTTCTTCCTCCTCTGAACTGAGCTGCTATTCTTCTGAAAGCTGTGCTCTTGAGCTTTGCTGAGCTCCGAAGCTTAGTGTGAGCTTCTTCGACTGAGTTGCTTGTTGGCATTTGTCCGTGAAGTTGGTGCTTCATCCGGGACTTCAGTCGATGAGAAGGCAAGCGAGTATTTGTACATTCATTGTGTATTTTGTTCTTGCTCTTCTTTGTATTTCCATATTGCTGTTGCAAGCTATTGTGGCGAGGTTTCTCCACCCAGAAGGAGTTCTTATTAGCCAATTTTCTGGGGACTCATCCACCGACGGATTGATAGGCTTCGTCCACCTCACGGACACGCCGAGGAGTAGGAGTTTCATCTCCGAACCTCGTTACATCGTCGAGTTCGAGTTTGAGGTTTGATCTTTCCTTTTTATGTTTCTATTTAGTTATTTCCGCTGCGCTAACCCTAATCGTAGGAAGAAACGAGCAATTTGGGGTCGGCTATTCACACCCCCTCTCTAGCCGCGACCGTCGATCCTAACAAGTGGTATCAGAGCAAGGTTGCTCTTCGATGGATTAACACCCGAGGGAGCACAAGCTAGAGATGGATCAACTCGGAGAAGATATCACCATTCCACCTTTCTATGACCGCGACGACTTCGCGTATTGGAAGGTAAGAATGACGTATTTTCTTATGACTAACCTTGAAAATTGGAGTTGTGCTCAATTAGGTTTCAAGCCTCCAATGGATAAGGAAGGAAAACCACTCGAGAAGAAGAAGTGGACAAGGGAACAAATCCACCATTCCACAATCAACGATGAGGTAATGAAAGTATTTGAATTCTCATTACCTAGTGACATTCTATGTAAGATAGGTGGATACAACAATGCCAAGGAGTTTTGGAACAACTTGGCCAAGCTCCATGAGGGAAGCTCCATTTTAAGTCATGAAGAGGAGTCAAGTGAGCCAAGTAGCTCACATCATGGAGGAGAGGAATTAGAAGTTGAGGGCTACTCAACATCTAAGGAAGAAGAGGAGGAGAGTTCTTCTTCAAGAATGGAGCAAGAGGAAGAAGCTTCTACCTCCGGAAGGGATGAAGAAGAAAGTCTTCATCCATCCTCAACCCTAGGTAACTCAAGCATTTCAATTTCAAATAAATTACACATAATGTGCTTTGAGTGTAGGGAGTATGGACATTACAAGAGTAAGTGTTCAAGGAGGATTAGGAAGACTCCACCGGCACCAAAAGTTAAGGAAGCCGGAGTCCCGATATGCAAGGGCAAGGAGCACGTGGTGTGCTTCCAATGCAAGCGAAGGGGACACTATAGGAGCCAATGTCCGAGGAGGAGTCAACCTCACAAGGACAAGAGATCGAGCACATGTATAGGGGGAGCTAGGGCAAACCCTAAGGTAATCTCTAAGGCACATTCTTGCAATTCTAGTAGGATGCATGCTAGTAGCCTTATTGCTATTGTCAAGAATGATAAGCATGTTAATTATAGGAATCAATATATGTGCTTAGGTGCTAAACATGTTAGCTTGAATAAGGACAACTCTAGAAATGTCAACCCTAGGATTAACTCATCTAAGGTTAAGGAGAACTTAGATAGGAATCCCAAAACTACTAGACATATGCCTAGGAGTACCTCAAAGAAAAATGAAAAATTAAAAATTGAGGTATTAGAGAAGGAGAATCAAGTCTTGAGGTCAAGACTTGATACTTTGGAAAATGCTCTTAAGAACTTGGAGAAGTCATCTCTAGGGTTTAAGGGTCAAAAACCAATGTCCAAGGACAAGAAAGGTTTGGGTCACAAACCTAAGTCCCAAGTGGTCAAGCCCACTTATCATAATGTTCCATTCGATTATGGAACAAAATCTAGGGCTAGGAAGACCATCACCAAGGTCACAAGGGGAGTCACCCCTAGAGTGGATCTTGTTGAGTCCCAAATGACCAAGGCTTTAAAGCCTAGGAGGGTCATTAGGAGGGTTGCTAGGGAAGTCATCCCTAGTGAATATTTAGTGAACCCAATGAGCTCAAATAGGTTTTGGGTTCCTAGGAGCGTGATTTCATCATGCTAGATTAGTTAGGGTGTGCCAACCTTACTTGAATAGGTAGTTAATCTAATCATGGCAAAATGTGGCACTTTAGGATTTTTCAAGGTATAATCAAGCCTTGAAAATGAAATTAAAAGTTATTCCTAAGGTGATTAGGATGTGTCAATCATATTTGAGGAGTTTTCTAGAGTCAATCTAATTGGCACATAGTGATCTAAAAATCTTTGGTATATGATTTTAGATCTATTACACTTAGGAATATAGAATTTATGACAAAATGATCAAAATTATCAAAAATGACAACTAAAGCTAGAATTAGGTATTTACTATACCTTTATATGTTATTTGCCATATATTGTGTGTCATATGCCATGTCATGACATCATATTTATTTTATGATCATTTAAAATGTCATGATAATGCTTAGGTTAGTTAAATGTCATGCTTTATTTAAGTTTCATACTTTATGTCATGACATCATGACATTGGCACATGTTTCCATTTATGATACAATTATATGTCATGTCATCATCTTGTGCATTAATAATCAATGAAATTGATTTAAGGACTAAAACATAATTTGATATGGAGATCAAATTGTTATTTAGAAAAATGCATGAGAACTTAGATTAAGCTAACCCAAACCCATATCTCACATCAAAATTGACTTGGATGTGTTTGATACACCTTAGATGTGTGTGAGATATTAGGATTGTGAGTTAGGATCAAGGTGCATAGTTCTTGTACCTAGATGAGCCTAATTCTAATTGGGGGATCATAGAGAAAGTTTGTGTATAAGTCATGTACATTTAGCCCTAAGATTGTCGTCCCAAATTAAAGGGTTTAAAATCATTTCAAAATTGATTTGAAAAACCTTGATGAAGCTTTTCTAGTAATAGCCTTCATCATTGAACAAGTTGATACAAAGATGACTTAACTTTGAGCTATTTCAAAGTCTTTTGAACTTTGTATCAAGATTAAAAAATGGAAGATATTTTCATATAAAACTATTTTTCCATGATAGTATGTGGTATGAGGAATGTATCCTCAAAATTTCACAATTTTTTGAATTTTCTGTGATTTTCTAGAGGTTTCTGAATTTCGGGAAGGAAAAATTCAGAAATCTGTCCATCAGTGTCTGGATCGGTCACTGGACCAATCCAGGGCTGTCTTGATCGGTCACTGGACCGATCCAGAGGAAGCCTGATCGGTCCGGTGACCGATCAGGGCGTGCCAACTTGCTGAAATTCGACTGGTTGTCTGAAATTTCAACTCGGGAAGTGGTGTTTTAGGTTTCTAAAGGCTTGAAACTCTCCAAGACATTGTTGGTGCAATGGTCAAGGGGGAGTTGACCTTTAGGGGGAGTTTTACCTATTAGTCAAGAGGAGTTGACTTTTAGGGGGAGTTTTTACTCGTTGAAATTTTTGAGGATGAGTGATATAGGATTATCACTAAGTTGATTGTTGAATTTAGTATCAAGGGGGAAATTAAGGGTTTCAATGAAAGGTATGGGACTTTCATTAGGAAGAAACTCTTGACATTGATTTACTCCTTTTGATGTGTGTCAAAAAGGGGAGGATGGAGAATGTCTAGAGAATGTTCAAGGAAGAACATTGGAGTTAGTGGGAGAGTTTGTTGATCACAACGAGTGAAGTTGTGAACAACGATAACTTGCTCTTCAGGGGGAGAGTTTGTTGATGTGTGCCAATAGGGGGAGAATGAAGGGTTTAAGTTAGGCCTTCATTATCTAAGAAGGAGGTTGCCTTCTTAGAAGGAGAATGTAAGGTTGTAACTTATGTTTCATTACCTAACTTAAAGGTATTGTCAAACATCAAAAAGGGGGAGATTGTTGGTGTAATTTCCAGTAGGTCAAGGTTGACCTAGTTGACCAAGCGTAAACCTTGGTCATGGTTTCGATGTTTGACAATACAGAAAGACATGTAGACATGGACAATGCAGGTGCAGTTGTCCATGCGGAGAGATACTGATCAGGGTCTGATCAGGTTGGATGAAGAAGAGTTAAGTAGGTCAAGGTTGACCGGATACTTGACTGGGAAGTCCTAACTGGAATGTTAGACAGTTCGGAAAGTCCCGGTGAGTGAAGCCAGGCAGTTCGGAAAGTCCTGGTGAGTGAAGCCAGGCAGTTCGAAAATTCCTGGTGAGTGAAACCAGGCAGTTCGGAAAGTCCTGGTGAGTGAAGCCAGGCAGTTCGGAAAGTCCTGGTGAGTGAAGCCAGGCAGTTCAGAAAGTCCTGGTGAGTGAAGTCAGGCAGATTGGAAATCCTGGTGAGTGAAGCCAAGTGAAAATCCTAGTGAGTGAAGCTAGGTGAAAGTGAAAGTCCTGGTGAATGAAGCCAGACAGTTGGAGAAAGTCCTGGTGAGTGAAGCTAGGCAGTTGGAAAGTCCTGGTGAGTGAAACCAGGCAAGGGAAATCCAGATGGGTCAAGGATTGACCAGACATCTGGTGAAAAGTCCAAGCAGGGAGCTTGGCACGGGAAAAGTCCAAGTATGGAGACTTGGCACGGAGATGGCACGAAAAGTCGGAGAGGGCTCGGTAGCTCGTTCTCCGGACTGTGGTCAGAGAGGGCTCGGTAGCTCGTTCTCTGGACCGGACGAAGTCGAAGAGGGCTCGGTAGCTCGTTCTCCGGACTAGGTCAAGAGAGGGCTCGGTAGCTCGTTCTCAGGACTATTTAGAGTTTAGGGCTGGAGCTCTAAACCTGGATCGGTCTGGTGACCGATCCAGTGATACGGCTGATCGGTCTGCAGACCGATCAGTAACCACACAGTGAGCTTCAGTGTGTTATCTGATCGGACTGAAGACCGATAGTAGCCAACTGAGTGTAATCTGATCGGTCTAGGGACCGATCAGGAAACAACGATCGACGGCATGAAGTTCGGGAGAACAGGAAGGGATCGCTGATCGGTCCAGGCCTAGCCGTTGTGACTCAACGGCTAGGCTATTTCGGGCTTCTGTGCTCTGGCCTTTTTGCCTTGCAGGTTCGCAGGTTGGCTCAGGATATCAGAGGTTATAAAAGGAGATCAAGGGCTTCTACAGCAGGACTTCTTCCTTCTTCTTCCTCCTCTGAACTGAGCTGTTGTTCTTCTGAAAGCTGTGCTCTTGAGCTTTGCTGAGCTCCGAAGCTTAGTGTGAGCTTCTTCGACTGAGTTTCTTGTTGGCATTCGTCCGTGAAGTTGGTGCTTCATCCGGGACTTCAGTTGACGAGAAGGCAAGCGAGTATTTGTACATTCATTATGTATTTTGTTCTTGCTCTTCTTTGTATTTCCATATTGCTGTTGCAAGCTATTGTGGCGAGGTTTCTCCACCCAGAAGGAGTTCTTATTAGCCGATTTTCCGGGGACTCATCCACCGACGGATTGATAGGCTTCGTCCACCTCACGGACACGCCGAGGAGTAAGAGTTTCATCTCCGAACCTCGTTACATCGTCGAGTTCGAGTTTGAGGTTTGATCTTTCCTTTTTACATTTCTATTTAGTTATTTCCGCTGTGCTAACCCTAATCGTAGGAAGAAACGAGCAATTTGGGGTCGGCTATTCACACCCCCCTCTCTAGCCGCGACCGTCGATCCTAACATATAGTACTCTATAAATAAGAGGCTACGATAGGGACCGAGAGGAGGAATTGGTTTTGGTCTCCCGATAAAATTAAGTATCCCGTGTTCACCCCGAATACAAAACTTAATTTTATCAATAATAATTCATTCCACTAGAGAACTATTATTGGACTACCGCACCAATCCTAAATTACATTTTTGGGCTCCTTCTTATTATGAGTGTGTTAGTCTCCCTGTGTTTAAGATGTCGAATGTCCACTAATTAAGCGAGTTACTAACAACTCATTTAATTAATATCTTAATCCAAGAATAGTACCACTCAACCTTATCGTCATGTCGGACTGAGTCCACCTGCAGGGTTTAACATGACAATCCTTATGAGCTCTTCTTGGGGACATTATCAACCTAGATCACTAGGACACAGTTTCCTTCTATAATCAACAACACACACTATAAGTGATATCATTTCTCAACTTATCGGGCTTATTGATTTATAGAACTAAATCTCACCCATTGATAAATTAAAGAAATAAATATCAAATATATGTGCTTGTTATTATATTAGGATTAAGAGCACACACTTCCATAATAACTGAGGTCTTTGTTCCTTTATAAAGTCAGTATAAAAGAAACGACCTCTAATGGTCCTACTTAATACACTCTAAGTGTACTAGTGTAATTATATAGTTAGGATAAACTAATTCTTAATTACACTACGACCTTCCAATGGTTTGTTCCTTTCCATTTTGGTCGTGAGCTACTGTTTATAATTTATAAGGTACTGATAACGTCATCTTCTGTATGTGACACCAAATACTATGTTATCTACAATATAAATTAATTGAACAACTACAAACAAATGTAGACAATTTGACCAAATGTGATTCTTTATTCAAAATAAATGTTTACAAAAGCTTAGGCTTTCAGTATACACTCTAACAATCTCCCACTTATACTAATGACTAAGCTGTCATATCTTCTGCCATACATCTGATTCTCATTCCCTCCACATGTCGATCGAAAGCTTTTGCCGGAAGAACCTTAGTGAAAGGATCTGTCAGGTTATCTGCTGATGCAATCTTGGCGAGACAACTTCTCCTCGCTTCACGATATCTCGTATCAGGTGGTACTTGCGCTCTATATGTTTACTTGCCTTATGGGCTCGTGGTTCCTTCGAGTTTGCAACTGCACCGCTATTATCACAATAAATTGTGATGATTTTAGGCAATCCAGGAATCACATCTAAGTCCATTAGAAAGTTCCTGAGCCATACTGCTTCTTTAGCCGCCTCAGAGGCTGCTACATACTCAGCTTTCATGGTTGAGTCCGAAACGCATTTCTGCTTAACACTCCTCCATGCAATGGATCCACTGTTGGTGCAATATCCCTCAGGTTAAGGTTGACCTGGGTAACCAAGCTGAGTCTTGGTTTGGGTTTAGATGTTTGACAATAAGATATTGATTGAAGAAGAGTCAAGTAGGTCAAGGTTGACTGGATACTTGACTGGGAAGTCCTAACTGGGATGTTAGGCAAAATGAAAGTCCTGGTGAGTGAAGCCAGGCAGAAGAAAAGTCCTGGTGAGTGAAGCCAGGCAGAAGAAAAGTCCTGGTGAGTGAAGCCAGGCAGAAGGAAGTCCTAGTGAGTGAAGCTAGGCAGATGGAAATCCTGGTGAGTGAAGCCAGGTGAAAGTCCTAGTGAGTGAAGCTAGGCAGATGGAAAACCCTAGTGAGTGAAGCTAGGAGAAAGCCACAGTGAGTGAAGCCAGGCAAGGAAAATCCAGATGGATCGAGGATGATCGGACATCTGTCTTTGGGAAGTCCAAGTAGGTCAAAGGATTGATGGATACTTGGCATGAAAGAAAAGTCCAAGTAGGTCAAAGGATTGACCGGATGCTTGGAGAAAAGTCCAAGTGGGTCAAAGGGATTGACCGGACACTTGGTAAGGAGTCCTAGCAGGTCAAGGGTGACTAGATGCTAGGCATGACATACCTGTCAAGGTTGACCGGATGTTGGTTTGGGAGGTTTGGGACTTGGTTTTGGACAAAAATCAAGTCTTGGATCGATCAATGGATCGATCCAGACCTGTCCCAGCGATCGAGAGCCTCTGGATCGATCCGTGGATCGATCCGTGGATCGATCCAGAGGTCCCAATCGATCGATGGATCGATTGGGACGCTGCTGCGCTGGATCGATCCGTGGATCGATCGGAGCTCTGATCGTTGAAGGCACTCTGGATCGATCCGTGGATCGATCCAAAGCCTCCCCGATCGATTGGGAACATTCGAATCGATCGGGATCCGACCGTTGACATCGTTTATAGCTGCAGGCGTTTGATGGCTGCGGTATCCTTTCACTGATTCACCCCAGAGCTCTCTCCAACTCCTCTACAGCGCTCACAAAGCTCAGATCGCCAGTTCTTGAAGGATCTTGGAAGCTCTCCAAGTCAAGAGGCGGATCAAAGCCAAGAAGAGAAGCTAGGGTTAGGGTTTTGTACTCATTGTAAGCTTGTAAGCTTGTATTTCTTGTATCCTTTCCCTCTCTTCTTGTATTGAGTCTTGTAGGGCTTCTCCGCCCTTGGTAGTTACCATAAAGGAGAGTTTTATTTAGTGGAGGGTGTGTGTGTTGGTGTGGATCCTTGGATTAGTCACCTCTTGTGAGGTGGATACCAAGTAAAACCAACCGTGTTAGCGTTGTGTGTTTGTTTCTGTATTTTCCGCTGCACATCTTTGAAGGAACAAGCAACGCCGAGCACCGCACGCGACGAGCTATTCACCCCCTCTAGCTACTTTTGGTCCTAACAAGTGGTATCAGAGCAAGGTTGCTCTTCACCGGAATCACCGCGGAAGGGGCAAACATATCAAGAAAAGCTAGAGGGTGAAGAAGTTGGAGCAAATTCTTCAAGTTCAAGATTCTATCAAGCTCAACTTCAAGATGCAATTCCAAGATGGACTTGGATTTGACACAAGGGTGGCTCCACCATACACATCGGCAAGCTTCGATTCTTGGAGATCAAGAATCGAAAACTTTCTTATGATGGAGATAGAGCAATGGTTTGCTCTAATGGAAGGCTTCAAAGCTCCAACGAACTCCAAGGGCAAGCTTCTAAAGAAAAGCAGATGGAGCTCAGAGCAAATTCAAAGGGGCGAGGCAAATGACAAAGTGACCAAGCTTCTGGTCAACTTATTGCCTAGCCACATCTTGGCTCGAGTTGGAGAATTCGAAGATGCCAAGGAGCTTTGGAGCAAATTGGCCAAGCTTCATGAAGAGATCCCCTCCACTGTACAAGATCATGAAGAATCCAAAGAGGGTGACTCTTTGGAGCAAGACCAAAAGGAGGATTCCGAGGTTGATAGATGCTCAACCTCCGAAGAAGAAATCCAAGATGCTTCATCCTCAAGGGAATGCAACGAAGGGAACAAGGAGGAGCATACTCCTTGTTTCATATTCAAGATGATGAAGCCTCCACCTCTAGGATTGAGGGGGAGCAATCCTTGGTGACACCGGATCAAGAAGAAGGAGAAGCTTCTACATCCGGGTCAAGTGAAGAAGAAGAAGATGGTGCCACCTCTGAAATTCAAGAAATATCAAATGGAGGAGCAAGTGCCATCTCTATACAAGAAGGTATAAATATTTCAATTAATAATAAAAATCATATAATATGTTTTGAGTGTAGGGAACATGGGCACTATAAGAGCAAGTGTCCCAACTTGGCCAAGAAGAAGGGCCAAGTGGCACAAAAGGGCAAGGAGAAGCCCAAGGAGACCACCCCCGGGACAAAGAAGAGCAAGGAGCACATTGTGTGCTTCTTGTGTCAACAAAAAGGGCATTACCGAAGTCAATGCCCCAAGGGGAAGAAGATGGTCAAGGCTCATGGAGGAAGCTCTAGTCAAGGGGGAGCCTCTAAGGTAAAGAAGAAGATAACATTTATTGAGCCTACTCCTTTACATTATGGTAAAAAGCATGATAGTTCAAATTTATATCATTTTAATGCTATTTATCATGAAAATAGAAAGCATGATAGTGTTAAAGAAAAACATATAGCTTTTCATGCTAAAACTACTACACCTAAGGCTAGGATTGTAGGTAAAAATCTAGGCGAAAACTCTAAGGATTTTAGATACAAGCCTAGAAACAAAAATGCTCATGGGTCAAATACTAAGGACTTAGTGAGAGAAAATCAAGTCTTGAGGTCAAGACTTGATAAAATGGAAAAGACCCTAAAAAGGATGGAAAATATCCTATTAGGGCAAAATGAGCATAACCTAGGTCTAGGAGCACAAAGGTCATCTAATGGCCATAGAGGTTTGGGATACAAATCAAAGGCTAAGAAGGATGTGCCCTCTTACCATAGAGTTCCATATAGTTATGGAACAAACCCTAGGTCTAGTGGTCAAGCCAAAAATACTAGGGAAGTCATCCCTAAGAGTATTTTTGCAATAAATGTGACTAAGACTTCTAAGAAGTCTAAGAAAGTCACAAACAAGGTCACAAGGAGGTTATCCTAGAGTTGACCTAGAAAATGTGACCAAGGCTTCTAAGAAGCCCAACAAGGTCATTAGGAAGGTATCTAGGGAAGTTATCCCTAGTGAGTACCTAGAGCATCCAAGGAGCACCAATAGGTGTTGGGTTCCTAGGAGCATCTTCTCTACCCCATAGATGGGTTAGAGAGTGTCAACTCCGATTAGAAGGGTAGTTAACCCAACTTTGAGGAAATTGACACTCAAGGAGCATTTTCAAGGTTTTAGTTAACCTTTGAAAATGAAATGGACCTTTTGATTACTCCTTGAAAGAGTAAAATGTGCCTAATGGTGGAAGAATTGATTTTAATCTTAAATGGCACATATTGGGAAATTCATAAGAACTATCAAGTTGGGATTTTGGTATGTTCTTAGGCAATTTAAGGCAACCGGGCCTTAAATTTAAAAGTGCTACTCTTGAGGAAACATGGAATATGCCAACATTTGAGGACATGTTTATTTTCAATTGGCATACATTAAATCAAGGAAATTAGAAATGCCAATTTAGGTTTTGGCATTCTCTTGTAGCATTTTAGGGCAATCTAGGTTTAAGGTGTAAGTTTAGCTAAGACTTTAAGGATACTTAGATAGTTAATCTAGGTATATTTTATTTATGCTAAATCTTGCCATGATTGTTTGCCCATCATATGTCATGACATCATGTCTATTTTTACATTCATGTTTTATTAAGAAAAATCCAAAAATACCATGTCATGACATTCATACATCATGTAGCAATAGGATATTTTCTTTTGAAAATTATTTTCTTTTGATGTATGCCATAACATAATCATGCATTAAGTTTAATTCCTTGTAATTAAGGACAAATGGCATTTAACGACACTTATTGACAAGTGACATCCTAGGTGGATGTCTAATATTTCTAAAATGCCTAGATAAATATGCATGATCCCTAGATTAGGGCAAAAACCAAAATCTACATCTCACAAAGACCCCTAAGGTGACTTGTATGTGTTTTAGTGCATATTATATACAAGTGAGATGTTAGGATGATGAACAAAGCTCAAGATGTTGATTTAGTGCATTCATTTGAGTTTTAAATTCATCGAAACACATAGTTATGTGTCTTCCCATCATTGGGAAAGCTAATGTACAAGTCATGTGCATTATGCCCAAGGAACATGATGGGATATTGGTTTTGAAAATGTTTTTAAAATGTTTTTGGAAAACCTTGGTGAAGGCCATCTTTTGATAGTAATCACCATTGAATAGTTAGACACAAACTTAAAGAAAAACACTAAAGTTTTTGCAAGTTTTCAAGTTTGTGTCAATCTTTGAAAATATAAAGTATTTTCATAGAAAACTATTTTTCCGTGATAGTAAACGCCCTAAATAATGTCTACACAAAATTTCATAATTTTTGGATTTTTGTAGAATTTTCTAGGGGTTTCTGAAGTTGACTGAAATGGAATTTCAGCAACTATCAGAGCTCCGATCGATCCATGGATCGATTGGAGTTCCTGAATCGATCCATGGATCGATTCAAACGGCAATTCCCGCGAGCAGAAGCTCGCTGGATCGATCAGCCGATCGATCCAGGGAGTCTGAATCGATCAGTGGATCGATTCAGAAAGGTCCAATCGATTGGAACCCAACTCCAATCGATCCAAGTTGCTGATTTTGGCTGGGAAGGCTTGATTTCAGCATCTTTGAACCTATTTTAGTCTAGGTAACCATTCCAAACCCCTTAAATACATTTGTATACATACAAAGGGTGTTTTCATGTTGAAAACAAGGATGGATTGGTTAACGAAGACTAAGTAGAAGTTTAGGTTGAGGTTGTTTCAAATTTTGAATATTTGAACCTCAAAACTTCTAAATTTGGGTTTCCTAATGTTTTAGGGATTCCAAGTCATTGTTGGCAGAAGTTACCACCATGTCTTTAGGGGGAGGGACTCTTTAAAGACATGAAAATTATTTTTCATGAACCTTGGAAGGTGGTTAACCTTCTGTTGTGAACTTGCTCAAGGTTGAGCATTTAAACTTGAAATGGGAAGAAATGGGGAGTGGATATCCTCATTATTTCAAGTGGACACTCAAGTGGTAGATAATGCTCAAGGTTGGGTAGTTGTCTACATTGAGGGAGAAGTTAAGGATAAATGAAGGGTATGAGACCTTCATTATCGTGTTGATCACAACGAGTGATGTTGTGAACAACGATGAGCAACTCTTCAGGGGGAGAGTCTTCAACAAATGGATTTGTTGAAGTGTGCCTAGAATTGGAGCATAGGTTGATGTGTGTCCAACGATGGGTTGATGTGTGCCAATAGGGGGAGAATGTATGGTTAAGCTTAGTCCTTCATTACCTATGGGAAGGTCATAGGGGGAGAATGAAAGGACTCATGAAAGGGAGTAAGTTAGGCTTTCATTACCTAGAGGGAGTTTGCCCTCTTAGGGGGAGAATGAAGAGCTTAATTTATGCTTTCATTACCTAGTGGCATGAAGAAGGAGGCTATGGGATTAGCCTAACTTACATATGGGATTGTAAGTGTTATTGTGGTATTGTCAAACATCAAAAAGGGGGAGATTGTTGGTGCAATATCCCTCAGGTCAAGGTTGACTGGGTAACCAAGCCGAGTCTTGGTTTGGGTTTAGATGTTTGACAATAAGATATTGATTGAAGAAGAGTCAAGTAGATCAAGGTTGATTGGATACTTGAGAAGTCCTAACTAGGATGTTAGGCAAAATGAAAGTCCTGGGGAAGCCAGGCAGGAGAAAGTCCCGTGAGTGAAGCCAGGTAAGAAAAGTCCCGTGAGTGAAGCCAGGCAAGGAAGTCCTAGTGAGTGAAGCTGGCAGATGGAAAGTGAGTGAGCTAGGTGAAAGTCCTAGTGAGTGAAGCTAGGCGGATGGAAATCTGGTGAGTGAAGCCGTGAAAGTCCTAGTGGTGAAGCTAGGCGATGGAAAACCCTAGTGAGTGAAGCTAGGTGAAAGCCCAGGTGAGTGAAGCCAGGCCAGGAAAATCCAGATGGATCAAGGATGATCGGACATCCTGTGGGGAAGTCCAAGTAGGTCAAAGGATTGATCGATACTTGGCATGAAAGAAAAGTCCAAGTAGGTCAAAGGATTGACCGGATACTTGGCAGAGAAAAGTCCAAGTGGGTCAAAGGGATTGACCGACACTTGGTAAAGTCCTAGCAGGTCAAGGGTGACTAGATGCTAGGCATGACATACCAACAGTCAAGGTTGACCGGATGTTGGTTTGGGAGGTTTGGGACTTGGTTTTGGACAAAATCGTCGCCGGATCGATCGATGGATCGATCCAGGCTGGATCGATCGATGGATCGATCCGGCCATTGATCCACGGATCGATCCGTGGATCGATCAGGTCCCAATCGATCGATGGATCGATTGGACCCCGATCGATCCGTGGATCGATCCAGCGCTTATCGCAGGTCGGATCGATCCGTGGATCGATCCAGCCTCCCGATCGATTGGGAACATTCGAATCGATCGGGATCCGACCGCTGGCGCTGATAAAGCCGTGCGAGCGTCTTCTTCAGCACTTCCCGATTCACTCAGAGCTCTCGCCAACTCCTCCACAACGCTCAGTCCTTGAAGGATCTTGGAAGCTCTCCAAGTCAAGAGGCGGATCAAAGCCAAGAAGAGAAGCTAGGGTTAGGGTTTTGTACTCATTGTAAGCTTGTAAGCTTGTATTTCTTGTATCCTTTCCCTCTCTTCTTGTATTGAGTCTTGTAGGGCTTCTCCGCCCTTGGTAGTTACCATAAAGGAGAGTTTTATTTAGTGGAGGGTGTGTGTGTTGGTGTGGATCCTTGGATTAGTCACCTCTTGTGAGGTGGATACCAAGTAAAACCAACCGTGTTAGCGTTGTGTGTTTGTTTCTGTATTTTCCGCTGCACATCTTTGAAGGAACAAGCAACGCCGAGCACCGAGCGAACGCGACGAGCTATTCACCCCCCCCCCCTTTAGCTACTTTTGGTCCTAACATCCACCTCCTAAAGTAAACACATAGCCTGATGTAGACTTACTGTTGTCCCTATCTGATTGGAAATCTGAATCCGTGTAACCCACAGGGAGCAAATCGTCTGCTTGGTAAACTAGCATATAATCTCTAGTCCATCTCAGGTACTTTAATATATGCTTTACCGTAGTCCAATGTCCTTGTCAACGGTTACTCTGATATTTGCTAACCATGCCCACGACAAAACAGATATTAGGTCTCGTACATAGCATTACATACATTAGGCTTCCTACAGCCGAAGCATAAGGAACTGCTTTCATGTCCTCTATCTCCTTTGATGTCTTCGGAGACATCTCTTTAGATAGAGCGATTCCATGCCTAAAAGGTAAGAAACCTTTCTTGGAATCCTGCATGCTAAAACGAGCAAGGATTGTATCTATATATGAAGCTTGGGACAGACACAACATTCTTTTCTTGCGATCCCTTATAACTTTGATCCCAAGAATGTGTGCACAATCTCCTAAGTCTTTCATACCAAATTGTTTGGACAACTATACCCTTACGTCCGATAATACCTTGACATTGTTGCCAATTAATAAAATATCATCTACGTATAGTACAAGAAATACCACCACGTTTCCGTTACACTTCTTGTATACACAAGACTCATCCGGACACTGAATAAATCCATATGACTGGATTACTTCATTAAACCGGATGTTCCAAGACCTTGAAGCTTGCTTTAGTCCATAAATGGACTAATTGAGCTTGTATACTAGATGCTCTTTGTCTATTTCAATGAACCCTTCTGGTTGCTTCATATGGATGTTCTCTTCAAGACTTCCATTAAGGAAAGCTGTCTTGACATCCATTTGCAAAATCTCATAATCCATATGAGCAGCAATGGATAAGAGTATCCGGATAGACTTAAACATGGCTACCGATGAAAAGGTCTTCTCATAATCGATTCCCTCTTTCTGAGTGTACCCTTTCGCAACAAGCCTAGCTTTGAAGGTTTCTACCTTCCCATCTGTCCCTCTTTTCCTTTTGTAGATCCACTTGCATCCAACGGCTTTTACACCATCGGGTGGTTCTACAAGCTCCCAGACCTTATTAGAGTACATAGACTCTATTTTAGAATTCATTGCTTTTTGCCAAGATACTGTATCTATATCTTGGAGTGGTTCGTCATATGTACGGGGATCAGGTTCATGTTTACCCGGGATCAAGTCCGAAGACTCTCCCAAAAACATGAATCTCTCAGGTTCCCTCACCACTCTCCTACTGCGACGAGGCACCATCTGTGGTTGTGTATCATGTGTGGCACGTGTTGCAGTCTCTTGTGGTACTTCATCTTGTACTGTTGGTACTAAAGTAGACGTGTCCTCTCTAATTTCTTCTAGAACAACTTTGCTACTGGGCTTGTGATCCATTATATAGTCTTCTTCTAAAAACTGGGTATTGGTGCTAACAATGACCTTCTGGTCTTTAGGACTATAAAATAAACCACCTTTCGTTCCTCTAGGATACCCCACAAACACGCGAACTTCTGTACGAGATTCTAACTTATCAGCATCTGGTTTCAGCACATGTGCTGGACTACCTCAAATCCGAATATGTCTTAGACTAGGCTTTCGCCCATTCCACAATTCTGTGGGAGTAGAAGAAACTGATTTAGAAGGTACTAAGTTCAGAATGTACACTGCCGTTTCCAGAGCGTATCCCCAAAATGAATTTGGTAATTCTGAATAACTCATCATCGATCTAACCATCTCCATAAGAGTCCTATTACTTCGTTCTGTCACACCATTCTGTTGGGGTGTACTAGGTGCGGACAGTTGGGATTGAATCCCGGCCTCTGATAAGTAATTCCTAAACTCTCCTAAGAGGTATTCGCCACCACGATCAGACCGTAGTGTCTTGATACTTTTACCAAGTCGTTTATCCACATCAGCCTTGTACTCTTTGAACTTATCAAAGCACTCGGACTTGCGGCGCATTAGGTAAATGTATCCGTATCTTGAATAATCGTCTATAAAAGAGACAAAATATTCAAAACCACCTCTCGCCTAGATAGACATAGGACCACACAAATCAGAATGAACCAATTCTAACACTTCTTTGGCTCTATACCCCTTGGCCTTAAAAGACCTCTTGGTTATTTTACCTTCCAAGCAAGATTCACAAGTTGGAAAACTTTCTAACTCTAATGAACCCAAAAGTCCATCGGCTATAAGCCTATGAATCCTACTTACGTTAATATGACCAAGCCTTAGATGCCAAAGATATGCTTGGTTCATTTCCGAAGGTTCTTTTCTCTTATTTGAGTTAGAAGATGTGTTATTAATTTTCATATTTTGCTTTGTGGGAGAAATTGGATTTAAAGTATATAAATTGCCAACCAATGCACCAGAACAGATAATCACTTTATTTCTCTTAATAACTACATCGTTACTAAAGGAAACTGAATATCCATCCAAAAATAGTTTAGAAACTGAAATTAAATTTTTTCTAAAACTGGGTACATAAAGACAATTTCTTAAAACCAAATTTCTATTTCTATTAAAAGATAAGTAGACGTCTCCAACTGCAACAGCCGCCACCTTAGTAGCATTGCCCATATATAGACGGTAATCTCTCCTTCAGTTAGTCGTCGGGTTTCCTGGAACCCCTGCAAGGAATTGCAGACATGATCAGTGGCTCCCGTATCTACACACCATGTGCTGGTAGATAACACCGCTAAACATGTTTCGACAATTAGAGCATGAGATATACCTTTGTTGTTTTGATTCCTACGAGGACAGTCTGCCTTCCAATGCCCTGACTGCTTGCAGATGAAGCACTTGCCCTTTGGCTTCTTCATTCCAGCTTTAGGTCCTATACTCTGAGATTTATTCACCTTCTTTGCTGAGCTAACTTGTTTCTTCTTCTTCTTTCCTTTCGATTTAGAAGTAGAACCATTTTCAGCATAGTGAATATGAGAATTATGACGGAACAAACCTTCTGCTGCCTGAAGTTCTGTCAGTAGTTCCGCTAATGAATATACCCTTTTATTCATGTTGTAATTCAGGCGGAATTGCTCAAAACTTCTAAGTAGCGTTTGGAGGATCATATCGATCTGAGTTTCCCCATCAATTTCTCCTTCAAGGATTTGTATTTCATTTAGATAAGTCATCATCTTTAGGATATGATCCCTCACGGGAGTACCCTCTTGCATGGTGGCTGTCATTATCTTTCTCATGGCTTCTTGCCTAGAGGCCCGATCCTGGTGACCAAAAAGTTCCTTGAAATTGTTCATAATATCATAGGTTGTTGGTAAATCTTGATGCTGATGTTGCAATACATTTGACATTGAAGCAAAAATGTAACACCGCACCATCTCATCTGCTTTTACCCATTTCCTATGGTACTCAATCTCCTCTTGGGTAGATTCACCATTGGGTGTATCAGGGCAAGGCTCAGTCAGTACAAACTTATAACTTTCAGCAGTTAGAACAATATCCAGGTTCCTTTTCTAATCTATGTAGTTATGACCAGTAAGTTTGTTCTCTTTTAGTATGATGGTCAGTGGGTTGAAAGTCATCCTAAGAATCACAAATAACTTTTGGTTAGAACTCTAAATTTAGAATAATATTGATTTCTCAAACAATACTATTTTAAATTAACCAACACCTCAAAACACCGTAAATTTTGTATGCCATGATAGTGTGGCCGTATATAAATTCAACATTTGTAAAAAGGAGGGTTTAACCCATTAATTTTATTATTTTGTCAACCTAACTTTTTGACAAGTAAAATTAATAGTTGGTTTCCTTTGGTCACACGAATAATAGCAGTGACTCTGATGGGGAGGATACTATTAGACGTGCCTAAGTGTATACCATTACTTGACACTAAGTCCATTAATAAGATTGTGCCCATTCCGGTGGGGAAGATCACACGCTCTTAATTAATTTCCTATAGTCATCCAAAATGGAAGTGTGTTCTAGTGATTCACAAACAAGCTCATCCGATATGGAGGAAGGCACTCAGAGACAACGCGCAAGCTTGTTTGCATCACTTACAAACCAGTAATGGAGACCGTGGAATTTATTTAAAATCTCTCTCCCACTTAGTTATTTAAAGTGAGGAATTTTCACTATGCTAGTCTATTAAACATGTATACTAACATGCACACATAGCACAATATAAAAGCAATAAATAGAAAAACTAATTTTCAACTATTATGGCTTTTATCTATTGTTGTCCTCCGTGTGTCGTCATCCCTAGCTGCTGCCATCTTTGGCCACTGCCACCAGCTCTAGTTGTCGCATCCATCTTGCTCCTTATTCCGCTGCGCCTCTGGTCCTTAAAAGGTTCCACGCCTTGCAAGATTCGATCCGCGACATAAATAGAATTTTACATTTTTGATCCTATATTCCTCGAAGGAATGTACATGTAAACTAGATCGAACATAAAATAAAATTTACATCCATCGATCCTATATTCCATAAAAGGAATGTTCATGTAACTAGGTCAAAAATAAAATCCTAATAAAACTAAATACAGCTCCTGCTGTATTTTATAATACAATCATGCACACACAATAAATGCCCTTGACATGTCCAAGGGTCCAATCACACACATAATAACTATAAGCCATAATAGTTGGATCATGCATCTACAAAGTTAGCACATCCTACTATTAACATGCATAAATTATGTATGACATGTGCATAATTAAACTAATACCAAATACACAGAGGCAAAACCCTAGCTCTGATACCAATTGTTGGTTGCTACTCGGAAAGCCTAATGTTCCACTGTACAAAAATTTTGTACAAAGGTCTGAACATTTTCCTAGCTACCATGTGTTCTTTTAAATTAAACTTGGATCGCCTGCGGAACTTAACACGTTTGATTCAAGGTTTAATTTATTTGTTCTTTTAGGTTTAGACTTGGATCTCCTGCGGAACTTAACACGTTCGATCCAAATCACCTAGGTTATTAATTCCATTAAATATTAATTTCTAAAATTGACTTCCAGAACTGCATGGTGAGACACATGACCTTCTTGTATATGGGAACAACCACCACCACCTAGACAAAGCCTTTTAAGGAAAGCTAATATTTAATTTCCTTAAATAATTTTAGGTCAACCAAAAAGAACAATCAAATCACAAGGAAAAGAAAAACAAAAGAACACAACATCGAAAACAAATTCGAAATACTAGAATCGCATGCCTCTTGTATTTGGTATTTTTACAAAGGAATAAAACTAGTATGATGCGGAAATTAAATACTAGTATACCTTTTCTTTTGCAAACAAAAACCTCTAGGTCTTCTACCGTATTTCTCTTCTAACCTCGGACGTTGTGTGAGCAACGATCTTCCGAGATGAGAAACCACCAAAGCACCTTCTTCTCCTCCTTGCGAGGTTCGGCCAAAACAAGAGCACCTCCAAGGATGAAGAGAAAACACCACCAATGCTCCAAGGGATGCAAGCTTTCTCTCATTCTTCTCCAAGCTAGAATCCGGCCACCACTTGATCTCCAAGAAGGAAGAAGGTTTCGGCCACAAAGGATGAAGAGAAGAGAAAAGGAAGTGGCCGGCCACACCAAGGAAGAAAAGAGAGAGAAAATAATAGAGGTTGTTCACCTTGAAGGCTCCCAAAACCCCCTCTTTTATAATCCTTAGCTTTGGCAAATAAGGAAATTTAATTACAATAAAATTTCCTTAACTTTCCTTGACATGAATTAATTAAGAAAAATAAAATAAAATTTCCCAATTAAACATGTCATGGCCGGTCACCTCATGGAGAGCAAACAAGGTAATTTTCAATCAACAATTAAAAATTCCTTATTTGTCTTCGGAAATTTTAAAAAATAAAATTTCCTTTTAAAATCCCTTCATGGTTGATAAAAAGAAATCTCTATAATTTTAATTTTTCAACATGTGAATAATTTACAAAGGAGAAAAATAAAATATCTTTCCAATCTACAAATAAGGAAAGAGATTTAATCTCTTTCTTTAATCTTTTGTAGAACCTTATAAAAGAGATATTTTAATTTTTAATCTCTCCAATAAATTATATCTTTCACATAAGAAAAATTTAAATTTAAAATTCTTTTTTAATTTAATAGGGCCGGCCACCCATGGACCAAGGCTTGGCCGGCCCTACACCATAGGTATGTAGGTGGGTATAGGTGGGTATAGTACTCTATAAATAAGAGGCTACGATAGGGACCGAGAGGAGGAATTGGTTTTGGTCTCCCGATAAAATTAAGCATCCCGTGTTTACCCCGAACACACAACTTAATTTTATCAATAATAATTCATTCCACTAGAGAACTATTATTGAACTACCGCACCAATCCCAAATTATATTTTTGGGCTCCTTCTTATTATGAGTGTGTTAGTCTCCCTATGTTTAAGATGTAGAATGTACACTAATTAAGTGAGTTACTGACAACTCATTTAATTAATATCTTAATCCAAGAATAGTACCACTCAACCTTATCGTCATGTCGGACTGAGTCCACCTGCAGGGTTTAACATGACAATCCTTATGAGCTCTTCTTGGGGACATTATCAACCTAGATCACTAGGACACAGTTTCCTTCTATAATCAACAACACACACTATAAGTGATATCATTTCCCAACTTATCGGGCTTATTGATTTATCGAACTAAATCTCACCCATTGATAAATTAAAGAAATAAATATCAAATATATGTGCTTGTTATTATATTAGGATTAAGAGCACACACTTCCATAATAACTGAGGTCTTTGTTCCTTTATAAAGTCAGTATAAAAGAAACGACCTCTAATGGTCCTACTCAATACACTCTAAGTGTACTAGTGTAATTATATAGTTAAGATAAACTAATTCCTAATTACACTACGACCTTCCAATGGTTTGTTCCTTTCCATTTTGGTCATGAGCTATTGTTTATAATTTATAAGGTACTGATAACATCATCTTCTGTATGTGACACCACATACTATGTTATCTACAATATAAATTAATTGAACAACTACAAACAAATGTAGACAATTTGACCAAATGTGATTCTTTATTCAAAATTAATGTTTACAAAAGCTTAGGCTTTCAGTATACACTCTAACAGAAGGCGCCTTCCATAGCCATGGAATGCGCCTTCTATGAATAGTACTGAGGCGCCTTCCATAGCTATGGAAGGCGCACTCAAGTACTGTTCACCTGAAGGTAGATTTGCTTTCTTGCCCTGCAAACATATGTTAGTCCAAATAACCCGCAAGACAAATGTTAGCACAAACATAGACAAATAATAAAAAGATTAATTAGTTCTTCTCCTCCTAGGACCAGGAACTAGTCAATGTCTCAGCTTAGGGATCCCAAATGGACCTAAATTGGACCGACGCCTACTGTCCCTCAACTGGGACGCATCCTCGCTGTCACTCTCCTCCAGTGCCTTACCTTTATTTACCTTTTCCCAAACATCCGATCAGCCCGTCTACCAGTCTTGACTTCGTGCCAGCTATCTGGTCGACCCGTCAACCTAGCTGAACTTCCTTGCAACACTGAATTAGCATAATAGATAAAATGGTAAGGTAAAATAGTGTTAATAGAATTCAAGATTTGCTGGTCCGGTAGACCGTGTGCGGTCAACAAGAAACCAGTTGGTCACATATAACCTAGGGTTGCCTAACTTCACTCACTAGGACTTCCATTGTCTGGCTTCATTCACTAGGACTTCCTCCACCTAGCTTCACTCACTAGGGCCCGGTTTCACTCACCAGGACTTCCACCACCTAGCTTCACTAACTAGGGATTGACTTCAGTCACCAGGGCTTCCACCACCTAGCTTCACTCACTAGGGTCGGGCTTCACTAACCAGGACTTCCACTACCTAGCTTCACTCACTAGGGCTTGTTTGGATTAACCTTTAGTCAAGTTGATCAAACTTAGATATATTTCCAAACATCGAAACCCTAGAGGTCGATTGCACCAACACTTGGCTCCCTGGCTTTGCCCCCTCTCGCATTCGCCTTCTATCTCACGGGTTTCACAACCATTCAGTGCAACAATGTTGTGTCTTTCGGTCTCTCAAGATCTGCTTCTAACTCGACTCACAGGGCTCTGCCCCCGCTTGCACATTCATTCCCACAAAGATTCTTTCTGGTCCTCACTCAACCCACAGGGGTTGTCCTCATTCGCTTTCAATCCCTCAGGATGCGTGGTTGACTCGGCTCACGAAACACACAGGGTTCACGCCCACTCGACATTCTTTCGGGTACCCAGTCGGTACTCTCTTAGCTGACCGATCAGTATTGCTCGCCCATCATCTTGCCACCTACTCGGGGTTCTCCCTATTGCCCGATCGGCATTGTTCGGTCACCTGATCACGATGTATTATCGATCAACGGACATTTTCTCGGTTGCTAGCTCGACACCGCTTACCCATCGTCTTTTCACAAGCTTGGGTTTCTCCCTATTGCTCAGTCGGCATTGTTCGATTGCCCGATCACGATTTACTATCACTCGGTCGGTATTTTTCTCGGTCGCACTCATGGCTTTGCTCGTCCATCATTCTCTCTATTGCCTAGTCATGATTTACTGTCGCTCAATCGACATTTTCTTGGTCGAGCCCTTGGAACCCCTTGCTCGTTGTCTTTTGACTTGCTCGGCATTCTCCCTATGACCTGGTCGACATTCACCTCATTCATCACTCGCACCTCATTTCATCACTCTGCCCAGCACTTACCATTCGCATTTCACTCACCGCTCTGCCCAACACTCATCACACTCGCTCTACTCACCGCTCTGCTTGACACTCACCATTCGTGTTTTCCTCACCACGGTTGCTCGTTCAACACTCATCTCACTCACCGCATTGCTTGACACTCGCGTCTCACTCGCTGCTCGGCTCACAGGCTTTGCACCCACTCAAATCCTCGATTGTGCCTCCTCTTGCATTCGCCTTCGATGAGCTTCGCACCCACTTGGGGAGTTGACGTTGTGACTTTCGATCTCTTGGGATCCGCTCCTGCTCGATTCACTAGCTCTACGCCTGCTCGGCTCAAGGGCTCTACTCCCGTCCACCTTCGATTTCATAAGCTTTACGCTCACTCTACTCACAGGATCCGCTTCCTCTCGTCCATTGTTGACCTCCGCAAGTGTACGAATATGTCACAAGTAATAATAAAAGATATTAAATCCACAGAGACTGGAATAAACACTAAAGATGTCTTAAAGTGAGTTAGCTAAACAACCAATCAATTGATTTACAAAGTCTAAGTGTAACTATGAAATGTAAACAAGGAAATGAAGGAATAAGAAACAAGAATAAGGACAATGATAAAGGTATGCTCTAGAAGTTTTGGTTTCTTTGTAATGTTATTCAATGTAATGATCTACCAAATCTTATTTCTCAATTGTCCATCATTTGTAGAAGGTTGTCGGTTCCCTCTTGCAATAGACAACCGGCCTAGGACTGAAACATATCTAAATGCAATCAATTAGGAATGAATCCTATATTGTCCTTACACGGGCTTGCCTGTCACATGCGTCCCTCAGAAAATCAACATAGAAATCACTACTTCTCAACCTCATTAGATATAAAGATTAATGCATACAATCTATCCTACCCTCTTGAAATACCTAATTTTCCCTTTAAGATTACCCCTCAAACGTCCTTACACGGGCATGTTCCTGTCACGAACGTCTCTCGGAAAATCGAATGAGGAATTACCTCTACAAGATCCATAAGATATTCAAACATTCAATCAAGCATGGTAGTTAAGCCCTAATCACAACAATCCACACAAGAAAGAATAGATACAAACAGGGCAAAATCATAGAAATAGAAATGTTGGCAAATCCACAAGAGTTTACATCAAATATTCATTACAAATACTCCCTCCATCCTAAAACAAGAGATCTAATCCATAGAACAAGGAAATAATCCAAAAGAAGAAGAAAAGATAAACATCTTGATCCCAAATCCAAGAAAGATAGGGAAGAAAAGCTTATCTATGATGAAGACCATCTTCGGATCCAATCCTCGCTCCCCGGAGTCAAAATGTTGAAGATCCGCCCTTAGAATCGTCGGAATCCCTCCAAGAAGGTGGAGGAACACCGAAATCTTGAATCCCCCCCCCCCCAAAGGGGAGAAGATCCTCTTTGAAATGAAGAAGAAACCTTTATATAGAGGGGGATAATCGGGCGCCACACGACCCTAGGACCTGGCCGTGTGTGGGACACGACCAGGCTCACTTCCCTCTCTACCTGTCTCACACGGCCGTATGTGAGACACGGCCATGTCTGGCTCTGCCACTGCACCCCTTGCACGGCCGTGTAGATCCACACTGCCCGCGCTGCCTCCGGCTCTGGAAACCCTGCACGGGCCATGTGAAGCACACGACCAGGGCATCCTTGGCCTCTAGAATTGTTGCACGGGCCGTGTATAGCACACAGCCAGGGCATTCTTCGGCTTTGGAGGGCTTGCACAGCTGTGTAGTGTACACGGCCTGGATTCCTCTCACTTCCCATCTTGGCACGACCGTGTGAGGTTCACACAGCCAAGGCAGCTTCTTTTCCTACTGCAGTCACACGAGTAGTGATCCACAGATGGCCTGGGCAACCCCCCCATGGCAAGGTCGTGTGGCTCACAGGGCTTGTGCCTTCCTTCCTTGTTCAAGTGCCAAAATATTCTCCAAATTCGACTCCTGTGTACAGAAAATGCACAAAAGCAGATCTTCGAACAAAAAGAGTAAATATGCAAAAAGGAAAGCTGGAAGTATAAAAATACGTAGACAAAGCATGTGTAAAATATATAAATGTGCATCAAAACATGCTAAACAAGTGTATACAATCTACGCACATCATCCATCGTCTCTTGACCCGCTCGGCATTCTTGATCACTCGGTCGATACTTTTCAATCGCTCGATCAGGATTTATTGTCGCTCAATCGTGCCATCGGCATTGCTCGCCCGTTCTCATTCCACCCGATCGACATTATCTATGTCACCTGGTTGACAATTTCTTGGTCGTGCGCTCGGCTTCGCTCGCTCGTTCTCTTTCCACATGATCAATATATATCTCTGTTGCCCAATCGACAATCTGTCGACCTCTTGCTGGCCATCGCCATAGCTACTTGTTCTACGTTATAAGACGAGCCTAGTGATCTGATTTCACATTCAGTAGTGACTCTGTTTTACGTTAAGCTTGGTCTAGTCAGTCGGACTTACGCCTCCTTCGACTAGATTTGAAAGGGAGACTTATGATGCGGATATTGATTAAAGGCCCAGAATGAATTTTTGAGAAAGGGAGGGGCAATTTGGTTTTTACACTATTTAGGGATTTAGAGGAGAGGGGGAGCCAGGGGGAAGGGTACTTTTCTCATGGTTTTTCCTCCGTCGCCAAGGAGGTGGCCGACTTCCTCCCTCTCACGCTCCTCTCCTCGACGACGTCGGCCGCCGCTCCCCTTCTTCCTCCCATCGTCATCGCCACCAAGGACTTCGAGGGCCTCTTCTTCTCTAATGCTCTCCGGTAAGATGCCATTCGATAGCTTACATCGCCGCTTCCCTCGTCGCGGAGCTGCTATTGTCGCCTACTAGCCGATACCTTATTTACTCCCTCACCTCTGACCCCGGTCGATTCTCCTCTCACCGACCTCCTCCCGTGGGGCCTTGGCAATATCTCAAGCGCCATTGTCTCGTGCCCTTTCTCGCCACCACCGACTCCCCCTCACCGCCGTTGTCTCTGTCGTATGAGAGTGCTGCCCCTTTCCTCCATCGCGCCACGCCCACCTCCTCACGCCATCATTGCTGCTGGGAGCGTATCGCCAGGGCATCGTCTCCGGCTTCGACCGTTTTCGAGGTCGGCTGCCCCTTTCCTTGCTCTTCGTGTTGTTTTCATGGTCGGCGCTGCCTCTATCGTCACACATCACAAGCCAGCACTGCCCCGCCGCTCTTCCCCTTTTCCAGCGCTACTTCGCTCCCTCACACACGTCGATAGCCCGTGCACCTTCTCACCACGACCGACCAACTGCCTTTGGCGGCCGATGCCGCTCACATTTGGTCGACACAGCACAGCCGGACGACACTATCTTCAACGGCTATTGCTATCCTCCGAACCATCCTTATCACATGCCCTTTCGCTCTATCTGGCAGCACATATCAATGATACGAACGCATAGAAACTTGTTTCATGAAATTTCGATGTCTCTAAGTCAAGATATAAGCCTTCGGTATTTGATTTTATTTTTTTAAAATTATTTTTAGTTTTGGGATGAATCCAGATATTCGTCCTAAAAATTTAATTATTTAAAAAAAATAGAACAGAATGGGGCGCCTTAAATACGGATCTAGAGACATCAGAATTTGATGAAACAAGTTTCTATATGTTCGTATCGTTGTCCTAATCGTAAATATATCCATATAAATATTTTTGACCAATTATATTTATTTTTGGAATTTTTTAATCCCAATTTGACCTAATTTGGTGTTAAAAATTTGAATCACTGAAAATATTAATTAAAAATTATGGATGTTGACATATTTACGATCAGGTCAACGATACGAACACATAGAAACTTGTTTCATGAAATTCCGATGTCTCTAGGTCAAGATATAAGCCTTCGATATTTGATTTTATTTTTTAAAAATTATTTTCAGGTTTGGGACGAATCTAGGGATTCGTCCCAAATTTTAGGACGAATCCAGAGATTCGTCCCAAAAATTTAATTATTTAAAAAAAATAGAATAAAATGGGGCGCCTTAAATACGGACCTAGAGACATCGAAATTTGATGAAACAAGTTTCTATGCATTCATATCATTGTCCTGATCGTAAATATATCCATAAAAATATTTTTGACCAAATATATTTATTTTTGGAATTTTTTAATCCCAATTTGACCTAATTTGGTGTTAAAAATTTGAATCACTGGAAATATTAATTAAAAATTATGGATGATGACATATTTACGATCAGGTCAACGATACGAACGCATAGAAACTTGTTTCATGAAATTCCGATGTCTCTAGGTCAAGATATAAGGCTTCGGTGTTTGATTTTATTTTTTAAAAATTATTTTCAGTTTTGGAACGAATCCAGAGATTCGTTCCAAAAATTTAATTATTAAAAAAAAATAGAACAAAATGGGACGCCTTAAATACGGACCTAGAGACATCAGAATTTGATGAAACAAGTTTCTATGCATTTGTATCATTTTCCTGATCGTAAATATATCCATAAAAATATTTTTTTATCAAATATATTTATTTTTGGAATCACTGAAAATATTAATTAAAAATTATGGATGATGACATATTTACGATCAGGTCAATGATACGAATGCATAGAAATTTGTTTCATGAAATTCCAATGTCTCTAGGTCAAGATATAAGCCTTCGGTGTTTGATTGTCTTTTTTTGAAAAATAATTTCATTTTTGGGACGAATCCTGGATTCGTCCCAGAATTTGGGACGAATCCTCGATTCGTTTCAAAATCTAGGACAAATCCAGGATTTGTCCTTAAATTTGGGACGAATTCTGGATTCGTTCAAGATTTCGGGATGAATTTAGCAACAAATTTTTTCCCTGTTGCAAACTTGAAACGAAATTTTTTTGTTGCAAAATTTGTTGGTTATTTGAGTCGAAATTTATTTTTGTTGGTAAAGTTGTCCCAATTTTGAGACGAATTTTTTTCGTTCCAAACTTTTGTTCCCAAATTTATGTTTTTTTTTTTTAGTGGATGCAAGATGGATATTCTCTACTATAAAGTGGCCCTCCGCATATGTTGCTTGTGCAAGGTCTACTATGCTGCCCATCACTGCCTTTAACCAAGTTGTTAGCACCTTGGATATGATTTTGTACACCACTCTATAGCGGGAGATTGGCTGGTATTCCGTCACATGGGTCTGTGATTCGATTTCGGAACCAACGGAATGAACATGTGGTTCCACTACTTGAGCAATCGGCCAAAGGTTAAGAACTCCATAATATCATTGTATATATCCTGGTGCACCATTGTCGATGCCGCTTTGAAGAAGTTTGAACCATGCCCATCCGGACCCGACGTACAATCACTGTCGGTGCTAAACAATGTTGCATGTATCTCATCTGAGGTAATCTATGTTGTTGAAGAATAACCATTGCTTGTGCCTATATGTTGATTCATCTTATGTTCACTAGGCTAGCACAAAATGAATTTTTATGGCACATTTGATATAGGAGGATCGAAAGATTATAATTTTTAATTCGAATTGAATCATGAGATTTTTAATAAATCAAATTAAAGATCATTTAGATATCTACATTTGTGATCAGGTGTAACTTGTAATGACCTAACCTTTGGCCCATAAAAAATATCGTTTAAAATATTTTCAGAGATTTTGAATAATTTTTATCATTATTTTAGGGTTGTTTTTATCTTTGATATCATTAGGATTTTAAGACTCTTTATTTAGTTTATTTTCTATTTTAAATCAAATTTATTCCATTAAGCTAAAAACGATGCCTTTACGTTTGGGGATAATTATAGTTTATAATAAATGTATTTTATAAATTCATCTCTATTTTACGTACGTTTGTTTAAATACAATTACCTTGCACCAATTTTCAGATGGATACCATGGTGCCGAAAAATGAATAATTGAATTTTTGTTTTAATTGCATTAGACTAATAATTAATTAATTAACCTTGCTTCCTCCAATTAAAAGACCAATTTATGTCTCCCTCAATCAACATATAAGAAAATATATAGTTTTAATTATATATTCTGTCGGAGATGACAGCATAGAAATCATACCACAAAACAAAATCTTCGAGAGGAGCCCACCTCCAAATCATATTCATTGCACCAGGGGAAGAACACACCGAGTGCATGATGGTTTGAGCCAACTAACGTACGCTAACTTCCAAATCATGTCGCTATCCTCTTAATTTAAATACGATGGCGTGCTAATAATATTGGAGAAGTATGCGTCCTCAAATCATAATTTTAGTCATAATATTAAATGCATCATTGGATCATTTGCGCCGTTAATTCCATCATCAATTTAAGATGTGAAATTGTTTTGATCGATGTGACTTGCTTCCAAAAGGCAGCGACGCACAGCACTTGTGTTGTCTAGTATTTCTCTATCAAACAATTGACTCGTGGAGGCAAATCCAACGCAAATGGATCCCTCTTCTATTGTCCAACCATCCTCAATTATTGCATTCAACATGAATCATCCTCCACTAGGACCGCACCGCATGCCACTGACGAGAAAGAGACTTCATTCAAAATCAAGCCAATCAAGAGAGATTTATTTCGGCAATAATCAAGGGGTTTGATACAATTTGCATGTGAAGCTCTCTTCCTCCCTAAACTAGTTGGGTTTAACTATGTTGTATTTGAGTGTGTTGATTTATTTCTAGAGTTTATTCAAATTTATTTATTAAAGATTTTATCGAGGTCGAAATTAGCTCAAATTGTTTTATAGAGCTCAACTAAAAAAATTATTGTCCTCATAAATTAGATTAAATATTTATTTAATATAAAAAATTATAAAAAATTTGATTATTTGAAATATATTATAAATGCTTTAAAATTTTATAAATTAATTATTAGTTCTTGAACTTAATTTTAAATTTCTTTTAGTAGCTTCGATCCGCACTATGGTAATTATTGCTTGAGTTTGCGAGATTAATGAATTGATTCCAAAAAACAAAAAAGGGAAAAACTAAAGATAAATTACAATTACCAACAATTTACAACATTGAGCTCATTGGCAACAATTGAATCGGACTTTTACATGGCCAAATCACGGCTATTACACAAAAACATAGCAATAATCAAGCGGTCGGGTTCAGCCGAAGAAGCCGGTCTGACTCCAGACGGCATCCCGGACCCGGCTCATATCGCGGCCTTTGAGCGTCCGCCCGGCGCCCTCCAACACCGACGCCGTCGCCGTCCTCCGCCCGTGGGCCCGCGTCAAGTACTCATGCGGCGGCATCCAATCCTCCTCCGTTTCCTCCTCCTCTGTCTCCGACGGTGGCCCACCCGATCCCGGCAAGTGATGCCTCGGCCAGGCCGGCACGTCCACCGGCGCCGACGCCGGCAACGTCGACTGCCGCCTTTTCCGCAGAGGGCGAGCGTCTGTGCCACGGTAGGAGTCCTCTAAGGCGAGAGAAAGGCCACCGACCTTCCTGTGAACCCACCGGATATCGGAGACAACGCTCGCGTCATGCCAGCGGTCGTTTTCGTCGTCGTCGTCGTCGTCAACGACCTCGTCGGAGAGGTGGTGATGGGAAACCTCGGGAGAGGCGGTCCATACGTCCTCCTCGTAGAGGTCGTGGAGGTCGCTGCCCCTTCCGGTCTGGACGCCGGAGCCGATTCCGGAGGGGGAAGCGAGGAACCGTCCCTCGCCGTAACTGCGCCTCATCGCGATGGGTCGAACGCCGGACGCATGAGGTTGCGGGAGGCGATGACGCACTTTATTTATAACGGCGGCGAGGTTTCGTGCTCATTTGCCTCTTGTTTCGTTTCATTTCATTTCATCCGAGAAAACAAAAAATTTCATGGGCAGTGGGTCCTGCGTAGATTCCATCCACTACCGCGGGGCCAGTCCCACGTGGATATGGTCGGACAGAATTAGCCCCTTTCTTATAGTGTTTCGAAACCGAACCTTTTGTCCGGTTCAGCGGATTCGGGGAATAAATATATTTTAACCATTTTTTTTTTGTTAATGGATACCATATTTTGGGAATCTATTATATACTGAAATATATTGAAAGAGAAAATTGATTCTTATAAGCATTCGGGATACTCCAATAAATTTATTATAGTCAATTTAGTTGGAGCAAATATAGAGGGATGGGAAAACGGAATGTGAACATCTCCACTTTCATCTCACTGATTATTCTTGATCTCTATATAATATGGACTTACCAAGTCTATTTCACCAGGAGAAAAGTACCATAAAACTTGTATAATCCACAACTTATGTTGTGGTCGTGATAGTCATTTATTGTGTCTCCGGGATTACAATACAATGATAATAAATATGATAATTTTATAGACAACGAGGGTTCAAATCTCACTCACATATTATATTTAAGGAGATTGAACGTCTCGATTCCATCATGTGAGAAACTTTTATAGATTTAGATCAGTCATTTTTAGGATTAACCTGGATTATAAAAATTAAATATCTAGATTCGAGATCTTTAAATAACGGTAAAAAATGGGGAAAAAAAACTTTACCTCTAACGCTCACAGACTACACAAAGCTCTTTTCAAGAACAAAAAAAAAAATCATCTAGCAAGTTAGTTTCCTACGACTTTTACACGCATGTAATAGTTTCTTTAAATGACCAATTCTATCGGACCTTAGGAATTTTATTTCACTAGATGTTTTCGTACCATATTAGATGTGAAACTTGAGTGCGAGCGCCATTCCTCGTAGAAATGAAAGAATCGACACTTGAATCCATAGCACAGACAAGCAAATCTGATGGTGATACGCAAGCATTATTCACCCAAAATATCCTTCTTAAGAGAGACAGACAAACTTTCAAGTTCAAGAATGGGCAAACAAGACCAAGTTGCATAACCACGATGGGCATGTAACTTTTTTGTTCATGGATTACAGTCACAAAGTTGGGACAGAAAAATTGGTGAGTCGTGCAGTTTTGTTCTTTTTATTATTATTATTGAAGACTCTGAAGGTTTGAACAGATGAGTAGGAAAGTACAGGCAGTCTTGAATTCCGGCCCATTTGCAGAAGCTCCAGTCGCTCCTGTAAAATTTGGCCACAAAATTATGTAAAGGGATGAGTTGTTGAATGAAAAACAAGTACATTGCTTGTGAACCTAACCACCAATCAATGACATATCCAAAAGCTACAATTCTTTTTACCCGTATTACTGAAGATTATTGGATGAGATAATGGCTCTTATTCTGCTACAGGTGCAAGACAAAAGGCTGTTCACTATGTCTATAGTTCCAGCAGGAATTCTAGAATCAGGAGCTGAGTCGATAAAGATCTGAAATGCCACAGTAAGAAGACACCCCTCGCGTTTAGCCTCATCATTTTGCATGGAAGAATTTTCATCAGGGAATATGACGAAGCCTGAAGGCAGCAGTGCGACAAAGTTGGGGTCTCCACCACTAAGCACTGCATTGATTATGGCAGTATCGACAGGAGCATAAATCATGTATGTGCAAGTCGAGTCACTGCAGATCTCTTGTAGTATCATCGTCGTGTTTCCCTGGCCAGGAAGCTAGATTTAACACCGATAAATTAGTGATCATACTGGCAATTCAGAAGTAATTCAAAAGTAAGAAAAACAAGTTTTGCTTACTCCAACTGCAAGTAGGGAGACACAGTTGCCTTCTTCTTGGCTGTTTAAAACGGTAGCTGCTTCATAAACCATGGCTCCATGCAGCAAAATGTCCCACTGTTTCACATGAACAATCAAATTTGAGCAAAGACAATTAAGTAGCTAAAGATAAATCCACTCGATCAGCTCAGAAAAGGCACCGAAGTATTTAGCCTTATGTACCTGGTTGCGCGTCGCCAAATTGCTCAGGAAATCGAAGACTCTCTTGGGAGTGATTGGCAACCAGATTGAAGTGCTAGCACCAAGTACAGTGCCGGCAGGTCTCCCTGGGTCTCCATTGTTCTTCCTGCTCCTGATCATCACCTCATTTGTAGCAGCACCAGTTACTTCAGTCCACTGGTGAATCAGAGAGCCACTTACACCACTGCAAAAGCTCATCACCATCCTTTCCGATAGCTTTAGTATGTTCTTGGTTCCCTCAGCGTTCCCTACCAAAGACATAGACATAGAAGAAAATTTTATAAAGAATATATAGTTAATCACCATGCGTGAAACCAAGCATTTTTGGAGTTTTAGTTTATGAAAAGAAGAATGAAACAGCAGTACCTATGTAAGCAGTGGAATTGCTGAGACTGGCTAATTTCTCGCATTGCCTTTCCATTCTCGCTAACCATCTTTTTGCTCCAAATGCAAGACCAGATTTGACGACTCCCTTGTACATGTCATGAACCTCTCCGCCATCCACTTCAACATGCTCCACCCATATGACCTACAAGCCACGTAAAATGAGAATCAGAAGTGAAAGAATCAATCTTCTAATTCATTGATCCAAGGTCCACCTTTGAGCAATCATTAGGCATTTGATGAATGATGAATCCGGAGGGCCTCCTCCGGAACTTAGCCATGGGATTTTGGCGCACTTCGAAGGAAACATCAACCACAGCCCACACTCCTCCCTCATGCTGCTTGCAGTGCCTCAAGAACAAGCCCTCCCTAACAGGAACGAGAGGCGTTGGGACCTGTAACTCAGCCGTTATCTGAGAAAGACAAAAAAATTCAGCTTCAAGATTGGGCAAGATAATCGGATTAGTGAAGAAGAACCTCCAAAGTTGAAAACTTTACCAATTGCAGAGTGCCGTCGTAGCTTCCCGCTGCTCCATCGGAAAACACCTCCACAATGGCTGCTCCTGTGACAATGCTGGAGAACAACGCAATCCACTTATCCTGCACAGCATCAAAATCCACAAAGATAAGAAGACCTCGCACTGCTCCGTGTTAAAACATTTCCATAACCAAATCTGCCTACCACGTCCATGAACATGTCCACCAGCGTCTCTGCAGGCACGGCCACAATGGCAGTGGCCCGGGTGGCCTCGGTACTCAAGTTCACATTCTTAGGTCCGAGCCCATTTTTGAAAGCTCGGGCATACTCGGCCTGGTTTAAGGCTTCAGTGAGCCCGTCGCGGCCGACGACCCACATCGGCTCGCCCAGCTTAGCCAGTGTCAGAAGCTCCTCCATGGCAAGCTCAGCCAAAGCAATAGCTGCCGACTTCCCAAACTCAGGTCTATTCTTTTTGCTCGAACCCGAACCCGAACCCGAATCCGATCTTGGTTGAGCTCCAACTCCAGCTGATTGGAACGGTATCAGCTGTGCGCCTGTGCGCTTTGCTACCATTGCGGTGACTCTTTCGATCTATCGTAAACGTAAATGAATATGTTAAGATTTTGATCGATGCACACTAGCTCCCTTGTTATTAGGCGATCAATGCTTATAGTAATAATAATACCTGATCTCGTAAACGACTGTTTTCGGCTAGTAGTTGTTGCTCGTCGATAGAGATCTCACCGAGTGAGGGCAGGCCACCACAGTTGGGACAACAAGCACTGTTGAGTGCTTCCTTCAACTTCAAGTTGTCGGATAGAAGAAGCTCATTCTCTTCTTTCAGCCTTTGATTTTCCTCTCGCTCAAGTTGATTCTACATTAGAATTTTGATGTAAATCAATTTAAATAAGTTAAATACAATTGAAAGTGTGTTTCATATGCAATAATATCATTGGTCTTAGAATAGAAGTAGACATAGATCGAATCAAGCAAAGTGGACAGGTAAAAGATAAAGCTATTGAGTTTATGATTCGATCAACTAATCTAGTTCGAGTGTGAAACATGATCCTCTCACCCTTATTTGTGTTCTCTTGTTTTGGAACCAAAATTTCACTTGCATTGGGTCTAGACAGAGTTCTTGCCCCAACTCCTTCCTTTGTTTATCATCCGGATGAGGAAATTCTTGAAAAAACCTAAAATAAATTATCATTAAAATATAATGTTAATTTTTTTATCGATCTATATTAGATAAATTAAAAAACAATCTTACTCCTCGAGCCGTTGGATTTGTTCCGTCGTATGTCTATGATTGATCTTTCTCTTCCCAAGATTCTGAGAATCTTCCGCAATGTCGGATGTGATCATGATCACATCAGTTCTTAGGGTGTTAGGGAAGCGATCGGTACCATCCAGAATGCTATCGAATAATTGATCCATCATTGTCGACTCATTTAGTATAACATTCTGTTGGAGCTGCTGCTCTTGCTCCTCAGTCATGTCCATGAATTGTGACTATAGATGTCAAACAAGTATATCATCACAATTGGTTAGAACAATTTACTTGTCGATTTATATATCCAATAGAGAATCTAAGCAAAATTAGTCTATTTGTTGATCCCCTATTCAATTAGGATGATTTGATGATCCAAGAATGTGATTGACATGATAAAACTTGTTAAATAAATGAACCATTTAAACTTATAGCTACACAAGCCTAAACGACCTTAATAGAGACATCTAGTGAAAGAGTGATCATAGAATTTCTCTCAAAATAATTGAATTAAATAACAAATTAGGGATTAACAATAATGGAAAAATAGAGAATACTCTCTTTGGATACCTTCAACAAGATTTCAACAATTCAATAGATTACCATAGATTGAAAGTGCATATGACAAACTAAGTGAATATCTTCAAGAAAATCATGTGTATATTACCTTAGACACTGGATCAGCAAGCAAGGAGCAAGAATAAAAAGGTAATGACCTATGAAATATATTCAAAGAGTTAAAAAAATATTGGAACAAAGAAAATAGAGACAATTAGCAAAAACAGTAAGCAAGCTTCCAAAATAAAATGATCATGAGTAAAGTTATAGCTACATAAAACCAAACAACCATCTTTGTAGGCACATAGCAAAGAAGACAATGATAACTCTTTTTTTTTAAGTAATTCATTTCGATAGAGGATTTTGTCATTAAGAACATTTGGTAGTGATAAGTGAGATAAATTAGGCTTGAAGTAGATAAGGAAAAAAATTTTCATAGTTCCACAAATAAATAATCTTAAATAAAATTAGAAATATATAAGCATAAAACAATTAGTAAATCTTCTCCAATTTGAAATTAACAAAAGAAATAAACAAAAATTGAAATGATCAAAATGAAAACTATAAGCAAGAATAGTCTATTTGGCGATGACTTATCAAATTATGGTGATTGGTATAGAGATGATCATTGATGACTAGTCAAATTAGGGTGATTGTTACACAAAAGTTCGTTAGCACTCGATGCTATCACGAAGTCAAGGAAAAGTTCCCGATCGCCAAAAGTATTTACATCATTAGAACAACTATATGAAAACTATCTCTAAGTGCAAAAGGAGATGAAAACACATGAAGCAAGCATTTTCTATATATACTTGAGTTAGACCACAAATAGATCTATTGCTAAACACATGATAAAAGAAAATTTCATGATCACAAAAGAGCCTAACCCTTCCATCCATTCTTTGTGAATTCATGGCTAGAACTCGACCTAAACCCCTAATTAATGTAATGCATGCACACAACTCACCACCTCCATCCCTGGTTTTATAGCCAAAATCGGTACTCAAAACTTGGCAAGTAGCAAGGTCTACCCGATCCAAAATATATTCTCACAACTTTGGAAGGGCAAGTGCAGTGCACCCTAAGAATGTATATTTTTTCAGATACGATCAGGGCGAAAAGAGCTCAAGCAAAGTCGACTCATAGAACATGTGTATGCAAAAAGGAAAATAAATAAATAAATAGACAAACAGTTGGGTGTCTGATTTATCTTTATACTTATAGTCATTATGGATAGAAAGAGGCTCACCTGAGGAAATGCCAAAGTGGAGGCAGTGTTTCATTCAAGTAGAGCTCATGATTGGGGAAGATGACAAGATGGTTTTATCACCATTAATGGAGGAAGAAGAAGCATGAATGCGTGCATGCATTAATAGAATCTCAAGCGAGACAGTGAGCTACATATAAGCTTAAATTTCTTCTTCTTCTTCTTCTTCTTCTTCTTCAACACTTAATTATTTGATGAAGGTGGAGGAATTTAGGGGAAGAGGGGAGGAGAAAGCAAGGGAAGAGGGTGGAGAAATGGGAAGAGAGGAGTTATTGCAGAAGGTGAAGAGAGGGTGGAATTGCATTTATTGATGGGCTGGTCATGCTGCTTGAGAGGAGGAGGAGAAATAAAGAAGAGCAGCAACCTGTGTGTTTATGGTTTGAATTTGTCAACCAAGTCAAAATGAAAATCTAATAACTTTTGTTTTTTTTTTCTTGGATCTGTTCAGTTACCAATTAAACAATTTTTTAGATCTAATTAGCACACAAATTTTAGATCTAATGCTTTCAAGCACATAACAAGTTTTTTGTTTTTTGTTTGAGAAAACAAAGTTAGGTTTTCTTTCAAAATTCTCTGACGAGTACATTTATTTTCAATGCTTTCAGGGGTCTCTCATATATTAGTTCACTTAGGGATATTTAACTCATAAAATTTGGCATGTTGAGCTCAACTTAGGGATTGTGTGACGTATAAGGAATCAAGTATAGTCCAAGTGGGAGATTGTAGGATTAAGTCTACATAGGTGGACTAGATCCAATTGAGTCCACATGGGTGGACTTAGTCTCCATATGGTTGGGCTCACACTTGATTGACACACACACACCTAATTGTCATTAAAGTAACTAAACATAATTAAGTGATCTAATGCTTCAAGCATATAAAGAATGTTTGAATTAAATGGATGTGAATTTAATGTGTAGATCCAATAACCCGGTTCATTAACATTGATTGGTTGTTAATGAGATATGGGCTTTTATGATGGATAATTCTCATAAGTTTGGCCAAGTATAAAAGGGAAGAGATAAGGTTCATTAGGGCATGCTGAACCTTACTCTCCTCTTCTAGCTTCTTCTCTCCATTGAGAAGGAACGTGTTCACCGGCTCAATCCTATAAAAGACATCTACTGTGCTTGCGGGATACTACGGCAACAAGTAAGAGGTCATAGCATAGCAATAGATTCAGGTCAGTGATTCATAAGCTATTATCTCATTTTCTATTGTACTTTAGAGATTGATATAAACTAAATCTTATTATAGATACATCCTTTAGTTTGTATATGATGTATTACAATTCTAACTAAAATCTTTCACAATCTATCTTATTTATCATTATAGCTGATTTACTATTTCGGTCATTGTGGTTTACTATAATACTTGTTGGGTAGAGACATTTTTAATTGTAATTCATAACAAGATTTAAAAATAGGGTTTTTTTTTTTTTTTTATCAAACTGTATAGTCTATGTCTATCTATCCATGCAAAATGTGACAACCGTTTCACACCAACTAAATGTACTATGATGAAAAATCATTCTAATGTAAAAAATCAATCAAATTAGGGGGTTTTTAAGAGAAACATTAAAAAAAAATTAAACTGCTTTATCAAAACTATCCAGTTTATTCTGTATAAATTTCATCAATAGTATCTTAATTGGAAACACATCATTAATTAATAACATATATATCATGAGAATTTAAGTTGTAATTATGAGTAAAATTAAAAATTAGACTTTTTTTACCAAAACTATTCAATTTCATTTTGCCTTTTTCATAATGGTCATGTGACCTTTTACGAAAGAAATAATTATTGAGAATTTATACGATCATGAGCGCATATACTATCATGACATGATGCAATTATAATAATCAACAAAATATTTGAATTGTAACTATGAGCAAAATTAGAAAATTAAATAGTTTTACTAAAATATGCTTCATTCTATCCAATTTCATAATGGCCATTTAGATCTATTCTTGAAAGAAATAACCATGGAACACATATAGTAAATATCATGCCATATGGGTTCATAAAAGTTCAATTTTATTGTATCTAGTTTTCATAATGGTTATTGAGATGGAAGAAATAATTATTGACCAAATATAGTATCATGAGATAATGTTATTATTAGTATATGAAAGTTCAAGCTCTAATTATGTAAAAAACTAAATAGGTTCACCAAATTGTTTAATTTATTTTTTTTCCTTATCTAGAAACACTACAATATTTCATATTTATTTTGGACCACTTAAACATAACACATGTGGTATGATGAGAAAATACTAATATGAATATGCATGCAATTTTAGTGAAACTTTCTAGTTCTATTCTATATATACATTTTTCAAAATGACCATTGTTGACTTATTTTGATGAAATAACATAGATTAAAAGTCCTAAGGAGAAAATTTTATTTAGACTGATTCTATCTAATCTTCTAAACCACACATAGAATTCAAATTTGACTTGCATGAGAGTTTAGGGTTGATCCTCCTCCACTTCGTCAACATGCCTTAATAATCCTTCTTCTTCCCTCAATGACTAATTTGTTGGTGAAATGATGTTCTAAAGTGGTTAGATTCAAATAATTTCTTTTGATGGGTTCGACAGAAGGTTTAAGTTAATTAGACTATTGTGTTTTTGATATGTGCAGGGACTTAATTAGAATAGTGCATTTAGAGTTCGTAGAACTTGGTGATTGATGTGACCGAGTAGGTTTTTGCATTCAATGACTTAGAGGCCAAGACTGAGTCTTAGAGTTTGAGGAACTTGGAAAACACTCTAGGGCGAGGAGTGTTTGGTGGTGGTTGTGGATGTGATTGTTAACGGTGGAATCAATGGCTCAGAGGCCTAAAGGGAGGTGGATCCATAGTTAAGGGGAGAAGAATGGCACGAGGTGCAAGCTTGACTCAGTTCACTAGACTAGTTTTGTCGACTAATGAATCTACTAGACTAGCTAGTTATGTTGACTAGTAAGACGATTGAATGTGAAAGTTTATTGAATAGAAAGGAGGCATACATACTCAATTGGATTAGATTTTCAATCAACTTGTAATGTAATCATTGGCGGTATAACGGCCTTTTGGAATATATGTTCCGTGTTAGTATGGAGACGTGCTGACGGAGATATTGGGAAGAGTGAATCATCTTTAACCACCATTAGTGGTATAATGATCATTCATGCTTGAACGATCAATTTCAAGTTATTTTAGTTGATTGGATGAGAGCAAAATTAACCTATTTTCTTGGGGATCCTTAGAGCATCCACATCAGAATCCTCATCCAAAATCTATAATTTAGGGTAAAAGAACTACTTTATTAAATTTAGATATCCATTTTTCACTACATAATACATCAGCTTCCTTATAATTTATCATATATTTATTTTTTAATTATTTTTTCTCTTTCCTTCATTTTTTTTTATTATTAGATGAGGAGAGAGATGGAGGAAAGAGAATTTTTTTATTATTAGTGGGAGGAGAGAGAAATATTATTTTAATGTTTAGGGAATGGAATCCATTCCCTAAATTTAAAGAATTACTGTTCATAAAATGTATATTTAGGGAATGGGTAGGGTAGCTGATGCGGATGTTTTTTTAATGTAAAATGTAAAATTTAAGGTAAAAGTTTAATTTAGGGTAATTGATGTGGATGCTCTTATATATGCTTCTAAGGTTCCATAAAATCATTCATAAAATTCCTTTTTAAAAAAATGTAGCCCTATTTCTAAGCCTCTTGGGTAGACTTCGGATGAAAAGAATTTTTTTTAAAAAAAAAACATAGAGTAAACGAAGTCCTTTCAAATTAAAAAGAAGATGAAGCCACTGAGAGAAAAACACAAAGGAGAAATGCTTCTATACCATCAAACATTAAAGGGAGGAAGTTAAGAAGTAAATAAATAAGAGGAAAACTATAACAAAAGAAGTCTTTACCTAATAAGTACCTCTTCAAATGGAGAAGAATCGATAGGAGAAAAAGGAAGATTGAAGAAGAAGAAGAAGCGAGAAACTAAGGAAACAAAATAGATATAATTAATTCCACTCTTATGCTTTCAGTAGAGAATTTCTCTTGAGAATTAGCCAAGGGGATCACATTAAATTGACTTGAAAAAATATGATGTACTGGCATGGCAAGTAGGGGTCCTCTTTTTATGAAAATTAAAAAAAAAAAACTCATCTTAATTGATTAGCCAATTTAAGAAAATATTAAATACAACAATAAATCAAACCTCAAACATTCATGTGGTCGGAAGGTGCAGGAATAATTCCTTTTCCTTTTTTTTTTTTGTTATTATTTGGAAGGAAGAGACGAAATCCTCAACCTGTTTTCATGTGCCACGTGTGCACGAATTTATTGTTTTGGAAATGAGTAACTTATCAGAAAGTATTAAACATATCTTATAAAATATTTTTGCCAACGATTGAAAGGAAGGGCTGAAGATGTTAATTAAAATTTTTAAATTTTGATAATTTAATCATTTGCTGAATAAAAATGGCACATAAGAATTGATAGCTTTATGAACGAGATTGATAAGAACATATTAATAATTATATTTATTTTCTTCAATTTCATTAATACTGTATCCTAAACATATAAAATTATAAATCTTGAATCGTAAATAATATATATATATATATATATATATATATAATGAATTAGTCTCTAGCATTGAATACATATTAAATGAGGGCCGAATTCAAAGGTCCCCCATGTGCAGACTGCTGATAAAATTTAAATATTCCAAATATATGAAAAAACTATTTTACAAAAAAATATATATATTAAGGAAAACTGGTAACTATATGCAGAACTAATTTTACATTCTAAAATATTCCTTATGGGCGGTGTAGTAGTTAGCATATAGATATTATCAATATGAAATCTGGATACGACTATAAATAAGTCGAGTCGAGCTGAGTTTTGGCGTGTTTAAATTTGTTTACTAAGATAATCAAGCCAAGCCGAACTTAAAATGAACCAAGCATTTTTTATGAGCTTGAGATTATTTGAAATTTGGCTTGAGATTGTTTCGTTTAGATGTTATCAAGCTTTCAATTCAAGCTTGACTTGAGTTTGGTTCGAGCTTGGTTTGAGCTTTATTCGAATTTTGTTCGTTTAGATGTTATCAAATTTTCAATTCAAGATTATTTGATTGATTATTGAGCTTGATAATTTAAATTTATTTATTTATTTTATTATATTTTATTATTTATTTAGTATATTAAAAAAAAAGTTTTGTTAATGAATATGATTCGTGAACATTGTTCATGAACGTTGTTCACGACGTTAACGAGTTGACCACATATGTGTTCAAGCTTATTTATTTAGCTTAACGAGTTGTTCAAGGTTGTTTATTTAATTAATCTTATATATATTGAACGAACATAAACAAGCTCTTACTAATCCGAACACTAAGCTTATTCACGAACGCTTGGTTCATTTATAGCATTAGATTTAGGGTTCAAATCCGAGATAAATATCTCCCTTATATATCAGTTACTCCAAAGACTAAATAGTTTACCTCCTCGCCAAGGTTGTAGCCAGAATCTAAATTTACTTGGAATTGATCATCGAGATATAATAAATTAATTGATTCAAAAATATAAACAAAAAATGATTATTAATTTTTCAAAATTATAGAACAATAGTATCTAATATTCAATACATTTAAAATTAAAGCATAAGCAAAAATACTATTGAAATTGTGCTCTTCAATTTTTCTTAGAACCAAATTCATTAATTATTATATCATTATCAATTTTTTCAATCAACTTTCGTTCAACAAACTCATTAAATAAAACTAATAAAATTAATTAATAAATCTGTTAATAAATTTAAACAATTTATTAAAATAAAAAATAGTAGTTGACTCATATAGATAATATCAAAAGAAAGTATACATATGACAATGGTTGTACCGATATCGTGTGCTATTCGAGAGAAGGGATGTCGCGCTTGTACTCGTCGAGTTACTGCCGAACACCTGTATAGGACATGAATATAAAATATCATGTGAATGATAATGTAAGATTTTCAAGAAATTGAGAGATTACGTCGCCGAGAAAGGAGCTCGATTGCTCGAAAGAAATCCATTCTAAAAATAAACAGATCTTCTCGAATCTAGTGACGGAAAAAGAGGATCAAAATTAAAATTTTTCGCACCTACAACTTTGCAGATAAGAGGAAAAACAAGGAGGTGGGGAGACGTTGGCACTTGTGACTCTGCGGATAAGAGGAAAAATAAGATGAGAAAAAAATAAGAGGTAGCGTGTGGAGTTTATAAAATTTTAATTTAATTAAAATTCCTAATAGATTGATATGTGTTTTGGAAATTTAATTAAACAAAATCAAAAATTTTGATTTAATGGAAAGTGCATAGGAGAAAACAGGGAATAATTAAGGAAAAAACGTATAGGGATAAATTTTTTTTATTTTTTTAAAGTTGGTGGGGCTGGAGTCCACCCTAGCCCCAATGTGGCTCCTCCCATGCTCCTCACCTTTTGTCACCAATAAAATATTACATTCGAGAGCTACCAAACTGAATAAATTTCAATCAAAATAATTAGAAAATAATATTTTTATATTATAAACTAATTTTTGAAGTAATTTCCTTATTTATCTTAATTTCAATAAATTAAGGTATTATATTATAAAAAATGGGCTTATGAATTGTTTAGATTTAACAAAAAAAACGTCAAGTTTTAGAATTAAAATTATTTAAATATTTGAATCTCATAATTCAAATTTCTACAGAGCTAAAATATGAATTTGTTGAATTCAAATGTATCATAAAGATTAGCTTTAAAACATTACAAAATTATTATGATTCTATAAAAAATTTTATTATTTTTGAAAAATAAACACATAATTAAAAAAAAACCTTTTGATGCTTTTAATTTTAAAAAAAAATACACCCTTTTTTACACTTGGTTCCTCCATCTCTCGTCTTGTAGTAAGTAGTAACAAAAACAATTGAAAATTCACTCACTTGAATTAAACAATTGTTCAAATTTGGTTTTAGTGGATGGTGTATTAAACTCACTGTACTTTTTTTTAATGATTTAATTAATTAATTTATTTTAAAAAAAAAAAAGAGTTCTAAGGGTGCATCGGTGCAGTTCGGATTCTCTATCCTCAAATTTTTCTGTCCCCGTATCTCTTGTCGATCGGATGGACCAGATTACATCTCAAGTCATCATGACATCCTTAAGATGTGTGCAGTATCCTCATGATGTGTAATGCATCATTGAGATGTAATCTGGTTCATCCGATTGATAAGGAAACACAGGGACAGAGAAATTTAAGGACAGAGGATCTAAACTCACATCAGTGTTTGAATTTTTCAAGGCTATGCTTTGTTACTTATGCTCTCACCGTTTTTTCACCTCTTTTTCCTTCTGAAAGTACTTTTAGTAGAGTTTTACCTCAAGTTTATTTTAATTGACATTGGATATTCAATTGACACTTAGTCCATATTTTTAAATTAACTATCCATTCTTGATAATCAATTTATTAAATCTGGACTCGAACTATGATGTATTTATAGAGTATGAGAATTTTAAATCTAAGCTTAGTATCTTTTTATTAGGAAATTTTAAATCTAACCTTAGTAGCTTTTTATTAAAATGAAAAAAAATTAGATATCTCTATAATAGTATAATATTATCCACTTTAAATTTAAACTCTTATGAATATATTTTTAAGTTTTTCCCAAAATATCTCATATGATTAGAGATTATAGGGGATCGGTGGCCGGCTTGAAGGGGAGTTGAATAGACGACACTTCCAAATCGATCGCTTCTTCCTACACTTGTTAGTTACGCAGCGAAAATACAAACAAACAAGTAGAAAGCTAATCTAAACACAAGACAAGAAATGCAAACCAAGTTACACGATCATTTAACGTGATTCGAAGATTAGGGCTCCTACTCCATGGTTGTTCGTAAGGTAGGTGATCCCTATGCTTCGGTGGATTAGCCCCCGACAAATTCTGGCTATCTCAAGTCACTTCTTGTGGGTGGAGAAACCTCACCACAACACTCACAAACACTTGAGAACTAGTAGACTACTAATTAGGGTTTACCACCACTAATTTCGTCAACTATAACTAAGCTCCCAAGCTTTGGTTATATAGGTTGCGAGTTGAAAACCCTGCCTATCAGTCGACTGCTAAAACCATCAGTGGACTACCCTCTGTGGAAATTTGACCGTCACATCCCAACGACTCGATACCAGTCGACTGGTAAAAAGTACCAGTCGACTGCTCCACACTGGACAAGTGAACAGAAACATTCTGTTCGCTCCCAGTCGACTGACCAGTCGACTACACCATTCAACTGGTACTCGAGTACAATCACTCAGCACTCGGATCCTCACCCTTACGACTCACTCGATGCTTCTTTGCAGCCTTAACCTCCTTGCCTTCAAGCCTACTTCCTTTTGGCTCTCGTCCCTCGGATCCATTCAAGATTGCAACTCGTCCCCAATGTCATCCTTCGTGTATGCCTCGAAGTCGCTTCCCTCGGCTCTTATCCTCGCTGCCTTGTCCACGATCCCTCGGACGCTCCATCCTTCACCGGACCTGAAACCATCAACCTGAATCACATGTGTATCCTGCAATCCTGCACAACTCAAATACACATATCAAATACAAGGGTGAACCTAACTTAAACCCTTTGCCCAAACACCAAAACAGATGGTCGCAAGGACCATTAGGATTGTTCCAACAGAGATATCTTTCCTTTATAAGCTCATGATATATATATATATTGAAACATCCCTAGCCTTTCCCCAACGTTTTTTTTTTAAACAAAGATCAAACAAAGGACAACCCTCTAAATCATTGCTGTAAAAGAACTCAAGTAGTGATCCCATCAAAAGAACCATCGTACTCAATGTAACCAGTAGCATCAACCGAAAAGAGTTAATAAAAGGAACTAGGAAGAACCAATACAACCAATCATAAGACAAACTCATGAGAAAACAAGCCTACACAGCACTCCTAAGACGCCCGGATAGTGTGTCATGCGTCCATCCCGCCTCCTCATCTACTCCGTCCGCATATCTCCCATCATAACCTGGGAGGTGTTTCCCTCACCTGTAACATAAGCATCATGAGTCTATGAACCCTGAAAGATATGATATCTATAAGAAGTAGGATCAGTAGCTATAACTTCAAATGCAAATTTAAATACGAAATAGAGGAAAACATATTAAGTAGAAACATTTATACCACTAGCAAAGATGAATATGACACACATGTGGTAACCACCTTTTGAGCCAGTCATTCAGCTTATAATCATGATCCTAGAAGTACCTCCTAGAGAACATGCAGTCATATAGCCGAAGCTAACATAAATAAATTATCATTCAATTTGGAAGGGTCCTCCTTGGAGCTCATCCTGGGGCACCGATCCCGTACTGTCACCACACATGCACACATCTATCCAACATCTTTAATTAATAAACATGATCTACCCATAACATATTTTGCAATCATCCATGAACAGTACTTGTACAAAACATTTACTTAAGAAACTTAGCTCTATTCATTTCTTAATCATGCTCATCTTAAAGACTTAAAAGGGAGACTTAAAAGGGGAAAACATCTACATTTAACAACAAAAACATGCAACACAAAGGGAATCTAAAACTGAATTTAGCACCTAAATCAATACTTGCAATGAAAATCTGAAATCAGCCCTAATTACCCACATGGAAGCCAGAGACACTACAAGGAAAATCAAAAGACCTCACGGGGAGCAGTAACCATATTGAAATCCACATCAAAACAAACTCCTACATTCCAATTCAATCCAACATCTCATAAGCAATAGGAAAAACAAGAGCATCTGCGATCAAGGCTTAAATACCAACATTCTATCCAAACATTTAGAAGTTATAGGAAGGAGCAGCACTTCATCAAATCTAGCCGTATCTACTAAGAACTTGGACCAAAATCACGAAATCCAATATGTAGAAGAAGAATAACATCCCAGTATGAAACAAACCAAAAACCATAGGAAGCATTAAAATCTCTTGATTTAGGCAAAAAAAAAAATCTATGCCTATTCACAGGACTGAACATCGTTGAATCCAACCTGATACCATATCTATTCATCTAGAAATACAGAACAACAACAATTGAATCCACACTAATCCGACATTTTTTGCAGCAATAAGAAAACAATCAAAACATCTTCGATCAAGATTTAGAACTCTAATGATTTGTGCAACAGTTCAGAAGCAACAAGAATAAGCAAAAACAACTCTAATCCACGACTTCGATGCCATAAAACAAAACCAGAGCATCACCGATCAAAACTTAAACCACCAGTGATCGCAAGAACCCAATTGAAACCAGCAAAACATGGAAACGCCAAATCTCAACGCATTCAACCAGTTGGTCATCATCGGCAAGCATATCATACTCTCCAAAGCTCCTATCCTCTACCCTACGGATCTCATGCCATCATATAGAAGGATACTTGCCTTTCTCTTCTCGTGTCACCGCCAGAATCCCTAGCCCCGTGATGTCGCGCCACCCGAGAGTATGCAAAGGTCTTTGTGTCCAGTCGTAGTGTCCTCCCCGGCTCGCCGCCGTGGGGAGATGCTTGGCCGGAGCATGGGGTGTGACGAGATACTCCGTCAAGTCGGCGGCGCTAATCAGGGAGAAGAATTGACATTGTTTTGGGGGAACAGTGAGGAGTGAAGGAAGAATCGACGATTCCTAGGATTTTATACCTAGGTTAATTGATTCTTACTTAGGCTAATCACGTTAATCAATTCCTAACTTAATTGGGTGTTAAAACAAGCTTTTCTTTAAGCTTAACTGATATATCCCATTAAACCCTATCCTACGAATTCATTTAAAATCCTAAAAAAATTCGTGAAAAAATTTTATAATTTGATCTTGTAATTAGCACTCGCGTGCCCTTCGAAAATTTTCGTAAATAATTTTTTAATTGTGCTCGTGAGACCTTATAATTCTCCCCCTCCTAAAAAAATTCGTCCTTGAAATTGGACTTATCAAATAGTTTGGGGTAGCGATTGAGCATATCCAGTTTAGTCTTCCAGGTAGCTTCCTCCATTAGCTGATTTCCCCATAACACCTTTACCATCTTGATGTCCTTGTTCCTTGTAAGACAGATCTGACATCCACTGCATGGACTCATGACCAACCACATCTGAAGGGTTAGAAATATACTTCCTAAGCATGGATATGTGGAACACGTTATGAACTCCTGATAGGCTTGGGTTCTAATCCGCTCCAAAATCTTGAAAGGCCCAATATACCTTGGACTGAGCTTCCCCTTCTTTCCGAACCTCAACACCTCCTTCATCTGTGACACCTTGAGGAATACATGGTCCCCGACCACGAATTTCAAATCCCTTCATCGTTGATCGGCATAACTCTTCTGGTGACTTTGTGCTGCTTGCATTCTGTCACAAATCTTAGCCACCAGATCCACTATGTGAGTTATTATGTCTGGGCCCAAAACTGTCCTCTCTCCTACCTCATCCCAATGCAATGACATTCTGCACTTTCTTCCATACAATGCTTCATACGGAGCCATACATATAGTGCCTTGATAACTGTTATTGTAGGTAAACTCTACCAGGGGCAACTTTGACTCCCAGCTTCCTTTGAAGTCTATCATACGCTCGCAATAGATCCTCCAAAATCTGAATCACCCGTTCAGATTGGCCATCCATCTGTGGACGAAAAGCGGTACTAAAGGTGAGTTTTGTACCTAATCCACGGTGCAAACTTTTCCAAAATCCGGAGGTAAATTTTGGATCTCTATCTGACACAATCTGAGCTGGAATTCCATGTAACCGTACTACCTCTCGTATATACAGTTTTGCATATTGCGTCATAGTGGAGATGGTTTTTACTAGTAAAAAGTGTGTCGACTTTGTCATTCGATCCACAATAACCCACACAACGTTTGATCCTCTAGGTGAGGTTGGTAGTCCCACCACAAAGTCTATGGAAACATCTTCCCACTTCCAAATGGGAATTGGGAGCGGTTCTAATAGTCCTGCTGGCCTCTGATGTTCGGTCTTCACCTGCTGGCAAGTAAGGCACTGCTTAATTACTTTGACTATGTCTTTCTTCATACCTAGCCACTAATACCGTAGTTGCATATCCTTGTACATCTTCGTGCTTCTGGGGTGAGCAGACTACGGAGTGGTATGTGCTTCGATCATGATGTCCTCCCTGAGTGAACCAACCTTAGGTACTCAAATGCGGCCCTTGTATGGAATGACCCCATCCACTGTCGAATAGATAGCACAACCCTTTTCCTCATCCCTACGTTTCCATTCCATTAACTGTTGATCTGTCACTTGTCCTATCCGGATATGATCCAGTAAGTTTGATTTAATGCTCAGTGTTGACAAACTAATTTGCTCATTTGATGCCAATACTTCCAAACTCAACTATTGAAATTTTGATATCAACTGCTGCTAAGTGATTATCTGCAACAACATCGCGGACTTGCGACTCATAGTGTCCGCCACCACATTAGCTTTACCTAGATGATAATTAATATTGCAGTCATAGTCCTTCACCAATTCCAACCACCGTCTCTGTCTCATATTCTGTTCCTTCTGTGTGAAAAAAATATTTCAAACTCTTATGGTCTATGAAAATCTCACAACGTTCCCCGTAAAGGTAATGTCTCCAAATTTTTAGAGTAAAAATGACCGCCACTAGTTCTACGTCAGGTGTAGGGTAGTTTTACTCATGCACCTTCAGCTAACATGACGCATAGGCAATGACCTTCCCATTCTGCATCAACACAGCTCCTAAACCATTCTTGAAGGCATCTGTGTATACTAAGAACCGTCCAAAACCATCTAGGATTGCAAGCACTAGTGATGTCATCAATCTTTCTTTTAACTCCTCTCACACTGGTATGTCCATTCATACTTTACCTCTTTCTTGGCCAACGAAGTCAGGGGCAGAGCGATTCGTGAAAAATTCTGGATGAACCTCCGATAGTAGCATGCCAGCCCCAAGAAGCTTCGGATTTCGGTAACATTCTTCGGTGTAACCCAATTCCTGATTGCCTCTACTTTGGCTGAATCCACCTCTATCCCTTTCTCTAAAACTATGTGCTCCAGAAATGGAATCTGCCTCAACCAGAAGTCACACTTGCTGAACTTCGCATACAAACGCTTATCCTTCAGTGTCTGCAACACTGTTGTCAGGTGTAGACGATGCTCCTCGCGACTCCGAGAGTAGATTAATATGTCATCAATGAAGACAATAACGAACTAGTCCAAATATGGCTGAAAGCCCCAATTCATCAAGTCCATAAATGCTGTTGGGGCATTAGTAAGTTCAAATTGCATAACTAGAAACTCGTAGTGTCCGTATCGAGTTCTGAATGTCATTTTATGAACGTCTTCCCCTTTCACCTTCACCTGATGATACCCTAATCTCAAGTCAATTTTTGAGAACACCGTTGCTCCTTGTAGCTAATCGAATAGATCATCAATCTTGGGCAATGGGTATTTATTCTTGATCGTAACTTGATTCAGCTCCTGAAAATTAATGCACAGACGCATGGTCCCATCCTTCTTACGAACAAACAACACCGACGCTCCCCATGGTGACACACTCAGTCGGATGAAACCCTTGTCCAGTAGCTCCTACAGTTCTTTCATTTCCGTAGGCTCCAATCGGTATAGTGCTTTCGACACTGGTGTGGTCCCCGGTATTAATTCTATCCCAAAGTCTACCTCTCTAACAGGGGGTAGTCCCATAATATTCTCTGAGAACACTTATGGAAAGTCTCGAGCTACCTCTAACTCCTCCAAACTTGGTCGACGAGTCTCTGAATTAACCGTGAAATTGACTAAAAGCCCCTTATACCCCTTACTCAACATTCGTCGAACTTTATACACTAAAATAATATGAGGGGAAGTCAGTCTTGGGGTTGCATAAAAAAATGAAGAATTCTCATTTGGTATCTTCAACCTGACCGTCTATTGTTTGTAATTGATGACAGCCTCGTGCCGAGTCAGCCAATCCATTCCAAGGATCACATCGAATTCTGCCATTTCTAGCACAATAAATTCTGGAGACACTATATGGTTTTGCATCATCATCTGACAATTCCTTACCATCCTATTGTTGGTGTAGTTCTTCCCCGAAGCATAAAGAAACGCTATATCCCATAACCATTCGACTAGGTGTAATGCCCAGTTTGGCAGTATAAGCCACAGATATAAAAGAATGAGTAGCTCCAGAATCTATTAATGCATGAGAAGGTATGTTGGCAACAAAAATCATACATGTGATAATGGTCGCGTCTAGATCCACCTGCTCCTGTGTTATAGCAAATACCCTTCCTTTGGTTGACTCTTTCAGTTGAGGACAGTCCCTAGCAAAATGCCCTATCTTCTTGCAAATATAACAAACATCTAAACCCATTAGATACTGTCCTGCATGAACCTTCTCGTACTTGAGGCATCGAACTTTGTCCTCAACCTTGGGAGCAGTATCATCAGCTGCTTGCGGTCCCTGAGGTTGTTGCCGTGTCTATGACTATTTCTACGACTGTTTTGCTTGAAACTGAGCAGGAAAATGCTTCTTCCTGCTTGGCTCTTGTTGGTCCCTCCCTTGACATCCCGCTCTCTTACTCTGCGTTTCCTTGATCATATTGTTCCGATCCCTTTCTGACATCAGAGCCTGATCCACTACCTCTCTGAACATAGTAGCTCGAACATCGTGTCGAATAGCAGCTCTCAATCCCTCAATGAAGTGTTTCAGCTCCTCGACCGGTTGTCCTGTGAACATGGGTACAAAATATCGTCCCCTCTCGAACTTCTTGACTTACTCGACCACTGTCATGTCTCCTTGTTGTAGCTCTAGGAATTCTCTCATCAGTCGTGTTTGATTGTTAGTGGTAAAATATTTCCCATAGAATACTTCCTTGAAGCCCATCCAGGTCTAAGTAGTCAGATCCACCACAGAGTGTGCACCCTCCCACCATATTTGAGTGTCATCCCGCAGCATGAATATGGCGGACCTAACCTTGTCAGCATCCGTGAGTTGCATGAAGTCATAGATTGTTTCTAAGGATCGGATCCATCCCTCTGTAGTGATCAGATTTATAATGCCCTTGAACTCTATCGGGCCAAGCTCCTTGAACTGTCTGTATACTGGGTTCACACCGGCTGTGGGTCGATTGTGTGCATTTTCATCTGCCTTGGTTCTCAACAACTGTTGGATCTGTACTCCATAGATGCGGTTCTACTCCTACATAAGCACGGTAAGCCCTGTGAGAAACTGACTATTCTGACCCCCAATCTCACCATTGTTCTTTCGGCCCACCATGACCTATACTTTCCAACACATGTTCATCGTTGTCTCCTATATGCATATCAATATATTACTCATATCATAGCTAAGTTGCCACATTAAATTAAGGACTATAACAATGTAAATCTTACAAACTTGAAGGAAGAAGTAGTCGAGTTCCTGACGGGATGGCGTGCACACACTATCGTTTAGGAGTGTTGCTCTGATACCAACTAAAACATCCCTAGCCTTTTCCCCAATGTTTTTTTAAAACAAAAATCAAACAAAGGACAAACCTCTAAATCATTGTTGTAAAAGAACCCAAGTAGCAATCCCATCAAAAGAACCATCGTACGCAATGTAACCAATAGCATCAACCGAAAAGAGTTAATAAAAGGAACCAGGAAGCACCAATACAACCAATCATAAGAAAAACTCATGAGAAAACAAACCTACACAGCACTCTTAAGACGTCTGGACAATGTGTCATGCGTCCATCCCACCTCCTCGTCTACTCTGTCCGCATGTCTCCCATCATAACCTGGGAGGTGTCTCCCTCACCTGTAACATAAGTATCATGAATCTACGAACCCAGCAAGTACAATCCAATATAAAAGATATGATATCCATAAGAAGTAGGATCAATAGCTATAACATCAAATGCAAACTTAAATACAATATAGAGGAAAACATATTATGTAGAAACATTTATACCACTAGCAAAGATGAATATAACACACATGTGGTAACCACCTTTTGAGCCAGTCATTCAGTTTATAATCATGATCCTAGAAGTACCTCCTAGAGAACATACAGTCATATAGCCGAAGCTAACATAAATAAATTATCAGTCAATTTGGAAGGGTCCTCCTCGGAGCTCATCCTAGGGCACCGATCCCATACTGTCACCACACATGCACACATCCATCCAACATCCTTAATTAATAAACATGATCTACCAATAACATATTTTGCAATCATCCATAGACAGTACTTGTACAAAGCATTTACTTAAGGAACTTAACTCTATTAATTTCTTAATCATGCTAATCTTAAAGAATTAAAAAGGGGAAAATATCTACATTTAACAACAGAACATGCAACACAAAGGAAATCTAAAACCGAATATAGCATCTAAATCAATACTTGCAATGAAAATCTGAAACCAGTCCTAATTACCCACATGGAAGCCAGAGACACTACAAGGAAAATCCAAAGACCTCACGGGGAGTAGCAACCATATTGAAATCAACTCACAGCCTACTAAATCTATCCACAAAAATCGCAATTGACTCGGAAGAAACCAAAATCATCATCAAATCTAATTCCAATCAAACCACACCATCCCAGAATTCCAGAACTCATGGAGAACAAGAAACCACCATGGAAACGCACTAAAATCCACCGAATCAACTCCCGAAATCCACATAGAACCATTGTAATTTAGTGATCCAACAAGATCGAATTGAACCCACACAAATCCGCTACGATTCAATGAAACATAACCACATTGAAACGAACTCCTACATTCCAATTCAATCCAACATCTCATAAGTAATAGGAAAAATAAGAGCATCTGTGATCAAGGCTTAAATACCAACATTCTGTCCAAACATTCAGGAGCTATAGGAAGGAGTAGCACTTCATCAAACCTAGCCGTATCTACTAAGAACTTGGACCAAAATCCCGAAATCCAATATGTAAAAGAAGAATAACATCCCAATATGAAACAAACCAAAAACCATGGGAAGCATTAAAATCTCTTGATTTAGTCCAAAAAAAAACTACGATTATTCACAGGACAAAACATCGTTGAATCCAATCTGATACCATATCTATCTGTCCAGAAATATAGAACAACAACAATCGAATTCACATCAGTTTGGCATTTTCAGTAGCGATAAGAAAACAATCAAAACATCTTCGATCAAGATTTAGAACTCCAACCATCTGTGCAACAGTTCAGAAGCAACAAGAAGAAGCAAAAACAACTCTAATCCATGACTTCGATGCCATAAAACAAAACCAGAGCATCACCGATCAGAACTTAAACCACCAGTAATCGCAAGAACCCAATTGAAACTATCAAAGCACGGAAACGCCAAATCTCAACGCATTCAACCAGTCGCTCATCATCGACCAGCATATCATACTCTCCTAAGCTCCTATTCTCTGCCCTACGGATCTCATGCCATCATATAGAAGGGTACTTACCTTTCTCTTCTCGCGTCACTGCCGGAATCCCTAGCCCCTTGATGTCGTACCACCCGAGAGTATGTGAAGGTCTCTGTGTCCGGTCGTAGTGTCCTCTGTGACTCACCGCCGTGGGGAGATGCTTGGCCGGAGCTCGGGGTGCAGCGAGATGCTCCGTCAAGTTGGCGGCACTGGACATGGAGAAGAATCGACGTGGTTTTGGGAGAACAGTGAGGAGTGAGGGAAGAATCGACGATTCCTAGGATTTTATACCTAGGTTAATTGATTCTTACTTAGGCTAATCACGTTAATCAATTCCTAACTTAATTGTGTGTTAAAACAAGATTTCCTTTAAACTTAACTGATGTATCCTATTAAAACCTATTCTACAAATTCGTTTAAAATTTCAAAAAAAATTGTGGAAAAATTTTATAATTTTATCCCATAATTAGCGCTCGCGTGACCTTAGAAAATTTTCATAAATAATCTCTTAATTGTGCTCGTGAGACCTTACACATATTTTAAATGTAGAACTTTATTTGCAACCTTGTAACTCCAACATTCCTCCTCAAATAAAGGAAAATGAATGACCATAGGGCCTCCTTAAGTGGAAAGTCTATCCATTTAACGTCCGATCCTTAACCTACCAAGTCTTTTTGTCCTTTAGTTCAATCGACCTACTAGGTTTTCCTACTCCTAAATCCACCCAGCTTATTAAGACTTTCTTGCCTAACCACAACTAGGGCTTCTCTGCCTAGTTGTTGGTGTCTGATTATCTCGATTCGGACACAAAAAATCTCACTTTCTTTGTTCAAGATCAATATTTTACTCACATAGCTCGATTAAACCATAGTTCTTATGCACAATCAACAGTTAGACTTTTTGACATTCCAGACTCTAACATCAATTATTAAGACAAAAAAAATTAAATATCTTTATAATGATATGATATTATTAATTTTGAACCTAAATTCTCATAATTTTATTTTTAAATTTTACCTAAAAAATTTTTTATTAACAAAAATATGTTTCTTTTATAAATTCATCCTATTTCTAAAACTATATTTACACCCACATATATATATATATATATATATATATATATATATATATATATATATATATATATATATATATATATATATATATATATATATTTTGAAGTGTTTTATCTGCATTGTACTTTTTAAATATATTTTTATTTTGAAGTGTTTTATGTGCGTTGTACTTTTGTTTAAAGGGGTTTATATATATATATATATATATTTTGAAGTGTTTTATCTGCGTTGTACTTTTGTTTAAAGGGGTCTATATATATATATATATTTATTTTGAAGTGTTTTATCTGCGTTGTACTTTTGTTTAAAGGGGTATATATATATATATATATATATATATATATTTATTTATTTATTTATTTTGAAGTGTTTTATCTGCTTTGTATTTTTGTTTAAAGGAATATATATATATATATATTTTGAAATGTTTTATCTGCGTTGTACTTTTGTTTAAAGGGGTCTAGCTAGTACGACGAATTCAAATTTAATCTTATTTTGTAATTTAGAGCAATTGAAATATTTTTCTTTTTAAATATTTTTTAAAGGCAGAAAACTAAGGATAATTGTTGATGCCATCCAAAATAAAATCATCTTTAAATTATGAAACAGTGGCATCATAAAACAAATTATAGCACCACCCAATGAAATTCAAATATGGAACAATAATTTTTTTAATCAGTATATACTTAGAATAATAATCTTTCAAGATTAGCAAAGCTTACATCATCGATATGGAAGAATTACAAACGGAGACTAAAATGATTTGTTTCTAAAGAATTACAATCACAGTCTACATGAAAAAAAATTTCAGCAGCACATCTAAACCAACTGGAGAAGGGGAGCGCAACTATAAACTTATTGCTTCGTGACTAAAAGAAGTCTTAAAATCCGTTTCTAGTACACCCAAAAAAAAAAAAAAAAATTGTGTACAATAAATTCTTTCTTGAGACCCCGCATGATGAGAGCTTGTACAGGACTGCCCTTTTTACGTCTAAACCAAATGCAGATTTGCAAACTCCCCTACCTTATCCCATGATATGATTTTTATATAAAAAAAAATCCATTTGGGTATCCAGGGCAAAGCAAAAATTCTTCACACTGTAATGATAACAATCTCAGGATTTACTCAATGATCTCATTCTCAGCATCATGAAGAATACTCTCAGACATTGAAAGAAACTAACTTAACTGTTTTTTTTAGTTATTTTAAGTAGTAAGAGAGATCCTCCGAAAACATTAACATGAAGCATAGAACTATAAGAACTCACATGTGGCAAAAGGCGATTCGCTCACCTCCATGAACTTTGTTTAGGAGAAGAAAAAAAAGCTAAAAGAAACAATCTTGTTTAGAGCATACTCACTAATGAGCAAAAATTTGAAGTCCCTCAAAACAAGTTTGATATTTCATCAGCAGCCCCCTAGAGCCGGTCCTATGGATATGGAGGGAGGTAAATGTAGGTACACAGGTGGAAAGTGCATGGCGGAGACGTTAACCCCAGACAGTGATACCCCAAGAATCGACCCCTGGACCTTTCGGCCACAGAACCATGCACTCCCCATCTGTGCTACACCCTGGAGACAACAAGTTTGATATTTCATGATCACACATAATATGTTCACTCCATTTCAACCAAAAAATTAATCTTCTTAACAAATGAAAAGACCTTTTCACGTGATCAGATCCATAAAATGGAAGAGTCTGAAATCCTGCATAACATAAGATGAAAACGTCAGACAGATTGTGTTTCTTTCAAGATCAATAAGACATAGAAGCACACCACAGACTAGTGAACAGAGAAGTCTTTCAAGCAAAAGGTGGAATTTAAGAAAAGAAACAAAGTGATTATATAGAAGGAAAATAAATGAAAGATAAGGAAATGTAAACCCCCATTCTCTGTCTTCCATATTTAGAATGGAATGCTGTATTGCCTCTTAGAAAGACCAATAGTTCGGAAAGCCTCTGCAAGTAAGAGAAAACCATGAGAGGGGTTCACAGTCAAACTTCAAATGTTTGAAACAAACTAAAATCAAATAAAAATCATAAGTATCAAGAAAACGAAAAGGATAAATTTTGAGCTTTCTTTGGAAATGGAGTAGAAAAACATTCCAAAAAACTCTTGAAGATTTAACATGTGTTAACTAACACAATTTCAGGCAATCTACTTGTATGGAAGAAGCAAAAATTGAAGGAGAGGGAGAGGAAAAAAGATGAGGAACAGCTGCCTATTTGGACAAAACTATGGAAAGAAGAGGATTGAAGAAAAATCTCTTTGCCTTTTTTTTACAGGGAAATGAAGCAGGATATAGAGAAAACTAATATACCCTCTCTTTACCACTAACAACCAATCACCACGGGATGTTGCACCGTGGATGGACCATCGCTGGCCACGGCTAACCATCACCAGACCATTGCCATTCATCACCACCAACCATCCTTTGTCACTGCTAGCATCAATCTCGAGAGATCATCTCCAACAGACATCAATAGTCAGCGAACCTTATAGTCAGTCATGGGATCCAATCAATAAACCCCTACTGGCTGCTAGAGCTCGCCACTGAACCATGATGATCATCTATCCAACTGTGGGAAGATCACCATATCATGGTTGGACCACTGCTACACTATACCAAGCATGATTTGGATTTGAAGCAAATGCCTTTTAAATTGTTAGTTATCTACTTGGCTAGTGTCAATGTTATATGAGAACAATAACTAGACCCAGCTATACTGGTGCCCTACTCAAGTTTAAGTTTCTGCTAATCAAAGCTTTCATTATTCCTATATCCATTACTTGACCTCTATTGCAATTAATCAATGTAGGGCGGTTAGTAAAGATAAACTATCTGTTGATTATTGTACATAGAAATTACCTTCTTGGCTTGCTACCCAAGTGTGACTTTTTTTTTTTTAGCAAATTTACTACATTGCATAAAGTAGCTAATACATTTACTATGCTGTATTAATGAATTTTCTATCACAATAATGACATCCGAAGTATTCCATCTATTATAGTTTTACCAAACATGCTATTAAAGGCAAGTTTCTAATCAGAGTTTTTGAAAGAGGTAGTCACTGAGGGGAGGCCAATGACCTGCTACCCCTCACCCTCTCTCTTTTTGTTTTCTTCTTGTACATAGTCACATGTGTAGGATTGTTGCGCATGTGAAAGAGGAGGTGAATCATGTGTGATCCTGTTTGAAAGTCGATGAGATGGAAAACTAGAGATGTGGCACTCCTGCTGACCGCCTGTAGACTCCGCTCCGCCCTGCAACACAAATGATATCAGTGTCGAGCTAGGGAAGGGATCCCGACGTTGACCCTACGCTCAAGTCAATCACCGACGATGATGTAGAAGGCGGAGCAACAACAAGAATGAACAGTGTAACACGAATAGTGTCTATTACGTACCTCCGCCGATGTTTGGACCCCCCTTTATATAGAGCTCTTGTAGCACGCCTGCACGCTCCCCAAGGCAGGCACCCTTTCCAAAATTTTCCCTAAAAAGACTTGTCAGTAAAGTGTCCCTGACACAATACCTTAACAGACCGAGCATATCTCTGATGTGACAGTGGAAGCTTCCATTGTACGATCTTCTGGCTAGCCATGTCTGACGTCAGCGGCACTAACTCCCAAAAGGATGTCGAGGGATAACACGACGAGGTAGTTGCTAGGTCGAGCGGGATAGCCGCTTGGCCGGGACTTCGATGTTTCTGTGTACCGCCCGCTCGGCTGAGACTTCGTTGCATGTGCCGTGTCCGCTCGGCCGGAACTCCACTGTGCTTGTGTCACGTCCGCTCGGCCGGAACTCCACTGTGCCAATGTCGAGTCCTACTGTCTGGCCGAGTGGGGTAGCTACTCAGCCCAGCTTCTACACATCATCTCCTCCTTTGTCCGACGTCCAATACTCCATTGAGCGTCGATCATTTGACACCTCCCCGTGTCAAAGGTGGGATCGGACCGGAACCTTCTCCTTCCAGTCGGGGCATGATCGCACAATCGACCGATGATATATGAGTGTTGACTGCCTTAATTTTGACCTCCACCATGGCAGTTATCCCCCGCAGGATGAGTCCCTCATCACCGCATCAATGTGGTTTTAAAAAACTTGTCTTTTTCTTAATTTGTAAGAGACTACAGAGCGAAAAGTAAACGATTAAGTAAAGGAAAAGAAAAATAAAGAACACAAGCGATTTTACTTGGTTTGAAGCCTTCGGCGACTCCTACTCCAAGATCTAGGTCCTTGGACCTATCGATGGACGATGGGCAATCACTATAAACCTCTATCGAAACCGCCGAGCAAGGGAATAGAGTACAATAAAATCAAAATGACAAGTGTAACAACCTACACTTTCCTTGATGCAGTAATTAAACAATTAACAACACTTTCATCACCCAACACGTGAAAATTCTCGAATCAAGCTCGGTGTCAGACGACTTCTCTGCAGTAGTAGGGCATAGCAGTGTCGCAGCACAGAGAGAGGACGAAGTCGGAGCAGCCGGGAACTCGAAAGATTGCTTGCAGAAGTCGTGAATGGGTTGTATTGAAACCTTGGTCGAGTAACCCTTTTAGGAGATTGAAGGTGCCTTCAACCCCAACTTTTATCCCTCAAAAACTAGCTCTTATCGTCGACGAAGCCTTCTTCCTTATTCGACCAAAGGCGCCTTGAAGGCTCTCCAAGGCGCCTTCTATCACCAGCTCAAGGCGCCTTCAAATGCGTTGAAGGCGCCTCCGCACCCTCCTGCGCGAGGCCTTCGGCCAATGCTTCCGAGGCGCCTTCAGCAGCATAGGAGGCACCTCGAGCACTGTTCACCCGAGACATTTTTACTCCTTTTCGCCATGCAAAATGTGTTAGCCCAAAAAACAAAGTATATTTGTAAAATGAAGTTATCACAATAATAAAATAGCAGTATTAATTATATTTTGTCTATCCGAGATCAAACTAGTCAAGGTCTCAGTTTAGGTTTTCAAAATAGATCTAAATTGGACCTACGCCTAAAGTCCCAAATTGGAACTCATCCTCACTAGAACACTCTCCTCCAATGCTTACCTTCGCTTACCTGCCAAACATCTGGTCCTCCAGACCTGTTTGGACTTTCTCTGGTTCTGCTTAGTGTCTGATTAGTCTGATCCGCTAAGACTTTCCTACAACACTGAGTTAGCATTATAAATATAAAATAGTAAGGTAAAATAGTGTTAACAAATTTCAAGATTCGTTGGTCCGATCAACCGCAATTAGTCACACATGCTTGGAGTTTACTCTCCCAAGATTTTTCATTACCTAGGGTTACCTCCCCCTAGAGTTGTCTAGCTTCACTCACTAGGACTTCCATTGTCTAGCTTCACTCACCAGAACTTCCACCACCTAACTTCACTCACTAGGATCCGACTTCACTCACCAGGACTTCCACCACTTAACTTCACTCACTAGAGCCCGACTTCACTCACCAGAGCCCGACTTCACTCACCAGGACTTTCACTACTTAGCTTCACTCACTAGGATTTAACTTCACTCACCAGGACTTTCTCTTGCCTAACTTCCAATTAGGACTAGTCACTTAGTAGACTTCTCACCTGCCTATCTTCGGTTAGGGCTTACCCTTGCTAGTCATCTAGTCCTGACTAGACTTCTCTCTTCCAAACATCAAGTCTTATTTGGATTAACCCTTGGTCAAACTGACCAGACTTAGGTACATTGTCAAATATCAAAACCCTAAAAGTCGATTGCACCAACAACATGCAGAGATTGCATGGGGTAGTGCACTACTACAACCAGTACATACCTTTTCAAATGTCTCAACCCAAGCCATACAAATCGTTAGAGGGTTCCATGACTTCTCGCTCGAGTGGACAATGGATTGATCGTCAAAAGTGTCTTTCTTAGTCGCTATTGCATCACATATTTAAATGGAGAATAACCAACATTGACTCATCTTATGCCTTCAATGTCACTCATCTTATGCCCACACTGATGAAATTTTCAAAAATTATATTTCCATTAAGAGTTTTTCTTTTTTTTTTTGGTCATCAATGATAAGGTAAGCTTCAACAATTATATGTTCCTTCAACAATTGGCAGACATCTTACCAAATCGTGCATTAGCAGAACCTCAAATGAACTGTAATATAGACCCAAACTTACTTCTATCAAATTGCCTTGAGTTTATAAAGATGTTATATAAAATTATTCTACATTTTTTATATGTTTAGTTAGACTAAGTTTTGGAAGAATTGTTTTTAGGAGATTATGAATATAGAAGACTTCGTCTAATATACAACCATTATAAATACTCCATGCATGTATCAAGTGTACTAATGAATTTCCTATCATAATAAAATTATCTGAAGCATTCTATCCATATTGTAACTTTATCCAATAGGCCAATGAATAATTTTATCTCAAACTTGTTTGATATCTCTCTACAGCTTCAAATCACAAACTAAAACCAAATTTAAATTTCCAGGCTCTAGCGTCTTGAATGACCAATATGAATTGTTTTACCCCATAAAGCAGTTTTATGCCTGATGGACCAAAACAATTCCTCAAAACTGCTTGATTGACCAAAATAGTTCATATTGACCATTCAAGATAATCAAATGTATTCCTTGGAGTGTTGATACTCCAAATCCAGTATTAGTTTATGATTTGGAACTATGGAGGGAGATCAAGCAGTTTTGAGCTAAAATTATTTTTCAATCAAAAGTACTTGATGGACTAGACCAATTTATATTGGCCAAGACCTGTTATATGTTCTTGGGAGTGTGTGGAACCCAAATCTAATCTTTGGTCTGACAAGAACCTTTGAGTCGAATGCTTGATGACACAAAATAACTTATTTCAATTTAAAAATAATATTTTCACATAGACCACACTTGTATGGATCCAATGACACCCTTATTTGTTAAAAATTATAAAGTTTTAACCCTTAAAAAGTTTAGAAGAAAAAACATAAATTTGTTAAGTCAATATACTTTGAATCCCAGAATTTATGAAAGATCTCCTAGTTTACAATGTCAATTGACTTGTTAGGGGAGATATCAAGGCCTCTCTTCAAATTGCATTGCAATTATTTCCATTTACTCATAGTGACATCAATATATGTTGGTCACTTCTATGTTTTTTTATAAATTTCCCTAGCACTTAAATACCCTTTTAGTGTCATGAGAAGCTGAAAGATACCAAAAAAAACAAAAAAGTATGCAAATTTCTCCAACGCCAAATTTGAAGTTTGGATTTTCAAATCAAGCTCCCATATGTCAAAATTCCCACTTCCTCTTTCCATATACTCATCATATCCTTGATTCAAGGACTTACAACCCCTCCCTTTTCTTCTTTCAAATTATTCTGGAGTTCCAAACTTTCTCACTTTACTAATCATATTCAAACATATACCCAAAAATAGTTTTTTGGCCATAGTCACACTGCATCAACCCAAAACAAATCATTTTAGTGACCATCAAGGTAATTTTTAAAACAATCAATTCCAACTCAATGGATCTTTTAAACTCAAAAACAATTTGAACATCGCGGCTGAGACTCTGAGGGTGCGTTTGGTTCAAGTTATCATGTATAATCTTGGTTATGTGTAACCAAGGTTATGGGGAATAAAACATAACCAAATGTTGTTTGGTTCAACCTAGGTAATGCAACAAAAACTTGTTTGTTTGAAGGTTTTAATGAATACCTTAGTTTAATATTTTACCGTATTACCCTCAGTTACAAAATCAACTATACATAATATTATTATTATTATTATTATTTTTTTTTTTTATGTTTTTTTTCTTTTCTTTTTCTTGTATATATTTTTTACATTTTTATGTGTGTTTTTTTTATTTTTTTAATGTTTTTATATTTTTTATATTATTCATATTTATATTTTTTTACATTTTTAAAATTTTAATTTTTATTTATTTATTTATTTATTTATTTATTTATTTTTTATTTTTTATTTTTTTAAAATTTTAAAAAAAATTAACATTTTTAATTTTTTTTTAAAAAATTTTAAATTTTTTTTTTTTAAATTTAAATTTTTTATTTTTATTTTTAAAATTTATATATTTTTTAAAAAAGTATTTTTTAAAATTATTTATTTTTAAAAATTTTAAAATTTTTTAAACATTTTTTTATTTTTTTTTTACATTTTTTAATATTTTTTTACATTTTTTCTCTTTTTTCCATGTTTTTTCTTATCGGAGGATATTTTTGGTATAAAAAATTCGTTAACCCCGGAATCAAGAAAAACCTTAGGGGACGTTTGGTACGCGCGTTTTCCATTTTCATTTTCTGGAAAACGCGCGTTTTCTGAAAAACTGTGTTTGGTTTGCGTTTTCCGCGCGCGTTTTCTAAAAAATTGACTATCGTTTTCTAGAAAAACAGAGAATGACAAAAAGTCGTTTTCTGTTTTCTAGAAAACGCGCGTTTTCCAGAAAATGAAAATGAAAACGGTGCAAACCAAACGCACCCTTAGTTTTCTGAGGTTTTCCGATTCCGGGCTGCATGACCCTTTTGTTGACGTGTCGGGCATGGAACATTACTCGGGAATCATCGAATACCTAAACCAAACAAGGTTTTTGTTGATAACCTTGGATGGATAACCAAGGTTATCAAGAATAACCCCGAACCAAACGCACCCTGAGGGCACCCTGAGGGTATTCTGACATTACATTTGCAGTCAAAATGACTTGTGTAGTTCATTTAGATGCTTTGATGAATACATCTTGATCATTTATTTCAACTCAAATGATGCTTTTCGACACAAAAACAAAACACTCCACCTGAGATTCTCAAGAAGTCTTTGGTGTATTTTTTAAAGCCAAAATAACTTATTTGGGGCCATCAAGATGATTGACAATTTTCAATTCAACTAGAATACTCTAACTGTGACTCCCCAAAAGCACTTGGTATGATATTCTATCTAAATTAACAAGTCATTTTTTTAACTAAAAATGTTGTTAAAGTGTTTTGGCTAATTTTCAACTCAAAATCACTTGAACGCTCAATTCAAGTCTCTTACAAAGCATCTAATATGAACAATGACCAACATAAGAGAACAAATAATCAGGCCTATAAATCACCTATATGATATTATTTATCCACAAGATAGAAGGGAGAAGAATGATGCAATGAACGGGAGAATGATGCAATGAACGAGACATCCAAAAGCAAATTTAAAATCACTAAGATTCTGCACCAACCTGATCTCAGATCACCACCAACTTTTTGGACGGAAACTATGGATGCTGTATCCAGTCTTCCAATTATCTAAATAGATCACCTTGCTCACAGCCCAGTAAGCCAGTAGCATTCCCACCAGCATGAATCCCCTCTGAGCTGAGATGCTTCTAAATCTTACAAACAAATGAGCAACGAAGGCCAGAACGAGTCCAACAACCATGTACAGGAAGCCAATGGCGAAGCCCTCAGCCCCCAGCTGCATCCCAGATCCTTGGTAGAAGAAGATTAAGCGATCCGGGTTGCTGCGGTCGGGCAAAACCATGGGCATGTTATGGATGATGTTGTGCATCGTACCGGAGACGCCAAAGAAGTACACAAAGAGGGCGAGGGACATCCAGAGGCGCTGGTCGTGGATGAGAGTGTCGCCGTCAAGGATGCGGCGAATTAGGAAAGGCGCGGAGATGAGGATGGCAGCGAGGAGGAAGAGGACCTGGCGAAGAGAGACACGGGGAGGGCGCAGGATGGCTCCACCGAGGGAGATCTTAGCCTTGGACTCGAGGAATTCAGCCATGGACTCAGCACCGCGGGAGAACTCGGACTGGTCCATAGGGATGGAATTGCGGAGCGAGCGAGTAGAGGCCGGAACGAGGCGGACATGGGGCACGCTGGACACTCCGAAGAGGTCGAACGACTGTTGAGACTCCTCGAATTCGACGTCGCAAAAGAAGATGCGAGATGTCGAGGCGTCGTCTTTATGATGTGCGGCGAAGGAGGCGGAGAGGAGGGAGAACTCGGAGTGGAGATGGGGAAGGCGAAGCTCGGCCTTGGAACGAAGTTGGTTGGCGTCGAAGAAGATGAGTAGAGAATAGGGGCGGGGCGTGCCGACGGAGGTAAGGAAGCGGGAGACGAGGCGGTCGTCGAGATGGATCACGCCGGAGGGAGACTGAGACCTAAGAGACTTCAGCTCCTCTACAAGATCATCGGCTGAACGTCCAGCAGCGCCGCCAGTCATGAGGAGGAGGAGCACGGCGGCGATCTGTATCGAGATAGCCATCTCCTCCGCCACGCGTCGCCGCGGAGTTTCCATTCTACTTAATTTTGTTGGAGGATAGTTTTCATTTTAGCACCTAAATTTCCAAGTTAGGACCCATAGTTTCCATGTTGTTTTTTTACCTTAAGAAAGCAATCGATTAAAATTATTCCGAAGTTAGGAGGGCTGATATGTATGAATGATCAATAATTTTTTAAAAAAAATGTAGCGTGGGTTTCAAACGCTCACAATACTTGAGCAATGATATTTATTATTTTGTGCGATAAAATTTGTAGGCAACCAAATTCATGGCTATCTTAAGTAGGGGTGCAAATGAATCGAATCGAGCCGAATATGTAGAAAAATTTAAGGCTTGAATTCGGCTTGAAATAGGTATATTTGAATTCGGCTCGAAATAGGTATGTTCGAGTTCGAGCTCGATTCGAAGTTCAAAAAATTCAAAATGTTTGGTTCGAGTTCGGTTCGAATTAGGGCTCAGGTTTGAGTTCGGCTTGAAATATTCGAACATGTTCGCGAACTATTCTAATTATTGTTCGAAAATAGGTTCGAAAGACTCGAAATTTATTTATTTTTGAAACCGATTGGTCTACCATGTGGCAAAAAGGCGATTCGCTCGCCCTCGTCAATCCGTCCCTAGGCCAACACGGAGGAGGTAAATCACCGGTGGCTACTAGTCATTAGTTCAAATGGCCAAGACATAGGGGAGGTTATGCTCGGTCACGCCGAGTTTCGACCTCAAGACCTCATGTGACAACACCTCATGAATTAACCATCGCACCACCCCCAAAGGACACCGATTGGTCTACCATGGTTTCATTATTAGTGGTAGGTGGTCCTTCAAGGATATTAATTCAAATTGGAGTGTTAGTAGACGGTACATATGCTGCAAAAGGTTGGAACCGTCAACCTAGCGGCCCCCTCAACCCGGCCCCACAAGTATGAGAGCGAGTAAATCACGGTGAATACGGGCCCAGCTATGACATGGAGGTCTCAGGTGTTTAGCACGGACAGATATTGATGTTATCGCATTTGCTGCCGCAGACCCTCGACCTCTCGACTCATGCTGCAAGAATCCATATCATAACCAGTTGATCCCGCCCGTGGGGGCTAGTAGACGGTACATATGAGTTGGTCACACGTTGTGGGTCAGTAAAATAATTTGACAATTGATTTGCTAAACGTTGCACATGAATTATCTTTTGAACTTCTAGTTTCTATTTTTTTTACAAGATCAAAATGAAATAATGATAATTCATTCCAACTAATTTTCTTAACTAGTTGTTTATTATCTCCCCCTGATGCCAGGAATACTGATTCATCAAAATGACAATCAAAGCCATAAATAAATCTTCAATTTTTGGCTCAATATATTTTATTATAGATGGAGATTCATATTCAACATATATTCTCAATCTCCTTTGAGGTCTCATCTTTGTGCGATGTGGTGGAGCTATCAGAACATAGACCGCACATCCAAAATTCTAAGATGAAAAATATCTAGTTCCTGACTAAAAATCATTTGTTAGGGAGAAAATTAATTATAATTTGTTAGTCTGATACAAATTAATGCCACGGCATACAAAATACCATGTCCCAAGCGGATGTTGGGAGCTTTGTTCTAAAAAGCAATGGTCTCGCAATTAATTGAATGTGCTTAATAAATGATTCTTTTAGGTCATTTTGTGTATGGATAAATGTTGAACATCCAATCGCCCACAAAAAAATGAGCGATTGGATGTTCAACGTTTATCCCAAGAGACATATAATAATCATTGAAAGATTGAGATGTAAATTCACTAGCATTGTCAAGATGAATTTTCTTGATTGGATAATTCAAAAAATGCACTCGAAATCGAATTAACTCTATAAGTTTTGCAAATGTCAAGTTACGAGTTGATAATAAACATACATGTGACCATCTAATTGATGCATCAATCAAAATAATAACATATCAAAATAATCTATATGGTGGGTCAATGGGCTAACATATATCACCATGTATGTGTTCTAAAAATGCAAAAGATTCAGTACGAACCTTCACTTGTGATGACTTTACAATTAATTTTTCTTGAGGACTAACTTCACTTGTGATGACTTTATAATTATTTTTCCTTGAGGACTAATTGCACATGAAAATTCATTTGGTTGAAGATTTTTTTGACTTTTCAAAAATGACCATAAGAATTCTTTAATATTATTCGCATCATTATAGAACAAGATGACCCAACTAGTCATGCCAAATAATAAGAGTACTGTGATAACTAAACTTCTGATTTATTATTGCATTTATTTCAACTGTAGTGATGTATGTATAATATAATCCATATGAATAAGAAGGTATAATTTTATTTCCAAACTTAACACCTGTCATGTACAAGTATTCGTTATTACCTTTGTTTTTAGTCTCAATATGATACTCATTTTGGTGAATGTCTTTAAAACTTAACAAGTTTATGTGAGATTTTGAAGAAAATAATGCATCATACCTCTCCTTCAAACTTAACAGTATAATGTCTTTGAAACTTAACGTAAGTGCATCCAATCGTAACAAGCTTTTGGAAGAATGACAGTCTTTCAATGACCATACCTCTCCTTCAAATTTGTCCACAATACAAATGGATCATTCACTGTCAAGTACTCAGCTTTTAGATTTTCATGAAGGTGATGATAGATAAAAATCGCTTTGATATTTTCTGAACGAGTGGTTTTATTTCTTTAATTTCTTTGATAGTATCTCTAAGACCATTCACACCTAGATGGATTTCAGCACTTAGTACCCATGATAAGTAATTCTCTCTATTGATATCAAGAGCGACAAACTCAAACTTTGCAAGATTAGATAAAAGAAATAAAAAACAAGAAATAAAACAAATTTAAAACACTAACCAAAAAGGAGTTTCGAAAGTAGGCTAGAGACTAACGTGTCATAAAATATTACATAAGGGTAAAGTAGAGAGTAATTTGGAAAGCCAGAGTTCAGTTCTTTCCTTTTCTATCCACTAATATTTATTTCACATAAGCCACTATTTATAAGTTTCATGCATACACCTTTCATCTGCCCGTTATAATACTGCATAACTATGTGAGTTATTAGAGAGCAATGGGAGATAATGAGATAATAATGATTACATCTTGTAATATTGTGAATAACATGGACATCCGCTAAAATATATTATTCATACCCAAAAGGTAATTATTATTTTGTCAAAACTGTATTTTTTTTAAAAAAAAATACTAAAACAGCATGAAATATACTATTCATCCTGAAAAATATTTTTTATATTAATATTATTATAATACCTAAAATCGTAGTCGATATAAAATAAAATAATTTAGTGTGACTTTGGCAGATAATCGTATTTGATATTCTAAAATATATAATTCGTGTGCTAAGTTAATATTTAAATCATAATACTCATTTAAGATTATCAAAAAATATCTTGTTTAGATTCTAACTAATTTTAGGACATAACTATAATTTGACTAGATTATTAGTTATGTTCCAAATTTTAGAACTTATTGATAACAACATATTAGATGGTTAAATAAATAGAAATAGAAAAAACCAATAAATTAATGAATCAATCGAACTATTTACTAGCTTGGCCTAATTAAATTGACCAACCTATATAATCCACACGAATCAATCAATTTGTGTCCTCTCGGATGGGTCTAGTGGCTAGCGCATGAGGTGTTGCCATCATGAGGTCAGGGATTCGAATCTCAGCAAAATCGAAATAAATGTCTCCCTTATGTGCTAGTCACTACTCTAAAGGCTAATAACCGCTCGTAATTTACCTCCTCCGTGTTGGTCATGGGACGGGTTGATGAGTGGAGGAGGTGACTAGCTCTCTAATCACTTATAATGATTTACAGCTGAAAACATAACTTGATATTCACCTTCTTGAGGTGACTAATCAAAGGGCATATAAACAAATACGAGAAATACAATAAGAACAAGAAAATAAATACAACAATGAATGATGACGGGCCGACTGGACGTTTGGCACGAAGTCCAGCTAGGTCGACGGGCTGACCGGATAGCTGGTACGAAGTCCAGACGGGTCGAAGGGTTGATTGAACGTCTGGCAGGTAAGTAAAGGTAAGTCACTGGAGGGGAGCGACTGTGAGGACGCGTTTACGGGAAGGGAACTTAGGTGCCGATCCGACTTAGAACCATTTCAGAACTCTAAGTCGAGATCGTGACTAGATTCCGGTCTCGAAAAGATGGAATCTAAGTCATACACTTTCTATTTGAATTATGAACTGTGCTAATAATCTGTTATGCAGGAGATATGAGTGCCTCGGACTAACATTTTTTTGCAGGAAGAAACTGCTGGAAAACAGGGTCCAAGCGCCCGGGAGGTACCCAGGCGCCCGGAGATGAACTTTTATCATCTTCACGTTATCGCCACATGGAGCCTCCTGGTTGGGTCAGCTACGTCACATCAGAGCGCCCTGAAGGTTCCAGGCGCCCCGAACCTCCTATATAAGGAGGGTCAAGGCTGAAGCTCCAATAATAACTGACAATCAGATCTTCAGTGCTCCTGCGACGCTGCCAAAAGCTCATTGACAAGTTTTTATTTCTTTCTGTCTTAGTTTTCATAATTGTCGGCATTTTTTACTAATAATTCCTATACTTTCATTGTAATTCTTATTTCAAATTATTAGTGATTGCCCACCGAAAGCACCCTTGTGTGCGGGCCTTGGAGTAGGAGTCGACACAGGCTCCGAACCAAGTAAAAATTATTTGTGTCATCTCTCTTTACTTTACTTTTTCCGCTGCATACTCTCGTTAATTTTTAAATCGATATTCCCCCCCCCCCCCCCCCCTCTATCAACTTTCACGATCCAACAGCTATGGTTGCCTCTTGATACTAAAAATGCAATAACACTTGTCTCCAATAAGTTTCAAGAACTAGCAATAGAGAGTGGAGAAGAAGTTCATGATTTAAAATTTTGAACGCCTTTATATCTCGTAGATCAGGGTTCCCAATCGATTAACCTTTGCCCCATTCGATTGCCATGTCTTATCTGTAACGACCCGCCTTCTACTGACTAGGCTGTAAGGCCGGACCGTCACATTATGATGTGCTAAGCTATATCCATGACCATCACTAAGTCTAGGTGCGGAAAACTGTACCAATTTAGAACTTTGCTAAGCTAATACAAGTTCTTGGTCTTACATATGCTAAGGGATGCAATCTAAGGTATTCATGGCATACCCCACATCCTCTATGGTCAAGGAGTTGAACTACAAGGTCTCTTGGTTGAAACCCAACTTCCCAATCGATCCAGATTGAACTCGATCGATTGCAAGCTGTTGGATCGATCCATGGATCGATTCAAACTGCTACTGTACGCGGAGCTTAGGTTGGATCGATCGGCTGATCGATCCAGACTAGCCAATCGATCCCAGGGCTTTCTGTTCGCGACAGAAGGCATCCGGATCGATCGGCTGATCGATCCAGGAGCTTACTGTTCGCGGTATGAACTTCTCAATCGATCGACCGATCGATTGAGAAGCCTCCAATCGATCGTCCGATCGATTGGAGTTTCTGATTTCGTACCAACACTCTGATTTCAGCACTGTTTCGAGCAGAAATCTCATACACCAATTCTAAACTAAATGAAATGTCTCCTAACATCAATTATCTAGCATTCTAAACATACCATGGTGCATAATCCACTAATTCATAACATTTAAACAACTGAACGGCAAAACTAAAATGACAAAGTTCTAATAGTTAAACTTGCTAAAATCCCTAGGATCTTTATTCCAAACTCCAGCTCACACACATCTTCCTCGTTACATTGACCTCCAGCCTCCGCTAATCCATTTTTCCTTTACCTTTATCTGCAGTATAAGAAAAAAGTATCTGTAAGCTTGAGAGCTTAGTAAGAAACCATCTACCTCACTAAAACATGCATTCGATGCAATATGCTTTTAAAAGAATGCTATTAAAATCATATGCTGAACTTGAGAAAACATGGAATACTGAAATCACTACACGTGAATACTAAAACATGGCATACAGGTTCATAAGATATGGCAATCAAAACTGATCATAAGACTATCACATGCCTCTATAAGAAAACTAAACAGAGCATGGACTGAACTAAGCTGATACTAACTAATGCTAGAGTTGTACTACTTTCACATAGCTATTTTGTGAGGTTCTGAAAACTAATTACATAATAAGTGAAAATACATAATCATGCTGCTGATGAGCCCGACAACTGTACTTGCTATACGCGCATCCCTAACTAGACCTGGGTTTGCAAGTCCCGAATTTAGTAGGGTTACTAGGTTATCTGAACCTAGGGACGACTATGGGAGCCCAACCCAATGGATATCTAATCCAGTACAGTGCCACTGAGAAAGTAAAATACTAACATAGCTAATTTTTTCTTGTCTTGCTCTTTCTAGGTTATCTGAACCTAGAGCTAGGTTGTCTGAACCTAGAGGCGACTGTGGGAGCCCACCCATTGGACATCTAGTTCTATAAAAACTGTAGCAAGACTATATGAGCTGTAAAATGCTTCTATTGCATTTATCTAAGCTATTAAAATGCCTATGGTGGCATTTACTCGAGCTAAGCATTTAATCGGGCACTCGGTGTGCGCTAATGCACCCCCTATGTGCCAAAAACTGCATATATCTAGACTAATGCATAAAACCATACGGAAGCTACTTATACTGCAGGTGAGGGGTTTCTTACTCCTGCGCTAGTTTTCTTACGATTCTAATCGCTAGACTTCCGGAGAAGATGATCCTTTCGACGATCTTCTCGCGTTTATGCGTTCTTCTTGCGGAGAGAAACGTCCTCGTGTCGGAGTCGTCGCCGGAAGGTGCTCCTATAGCCCTTGGGATAAAACCCTAGGCTTGCTTGTGGTTGGCGCCGAGAGATGAGGGAGGAGAAGGGGTCGGCGTGTAAGGGTTCGACGGAAAGGTTTTCTCGTTTAAGAAAAAAATAACAATTCCTCACTTAAATTCCCTATTTATATTAAGTGGGTAATTCGGCCCAACTCAAATATAAATATAATTGTTCCCCTTTCCTTTTAGCACGGCCCTGCTGGGTTCAACTGGTTACTAGGGCTATCTATAAGTCGTAGGACCCAATAGGTCTCGGGTTCGATTCCCGCTTAAGCTATTTTATGTTTCTATTTATTTTTGTTACTTCCGCTACTCGAAAAATTCTGTAAAAATATCCTAAAATTCCAGAAAAATACTAGGATATTTCTAATAATTATTTTAAGAATTTTCGGGCGTTACATTATCCAAGAAAATCCAATCATCCAAACCTCGTAACGGCTCTTTTCTTCTTCTCTTAATCGATTAGCCAATCGATTACAAGGTTTTAATCGATCATTTGATCAATTTAGAAACCCATTGTTTGCTTGCGAACTTCTTGTAGGCGTAGCGGGGCTAGCAAAAGGTGGCGTGAATTGCCTGTAAAATAAAAACTAAACCTTTCTCAATCTTTTAACTTAGATTAGTAGCACAATTACAATAAAGCAATTAAACAACTAAAAATAAATGAGACTAAAAAATTACTGGGTTACTGTTAGGACCTTCGGATAGCGGCTAGAGAGGGGGGGTGTGAATAGTCGACCCCAAATTTTCATTTCTTCCTACAATTTAGGTTAGCGCAGCGGAAATACAATGTAAAAACGAAAGTGGAGAAGATCAAACCTCAAACACGATGATGTAACGAGGTTCGGAGATGATACTCCTACTCCTCGGCGTGTCCGTAAGGTGGACGAAGCCTATCAATCCGTCGGTGGATGAGACCCCGGATAACCGGCTAATATGAACTCCTTCTGGGTGGAGAAACCTCGCCACAAACTCTTTTGCAACAGCAATAAAGGAGTACAAGATAGAGCAAGAAAACAAGAAGAATATGAATGTAACAACACTTTGCTTGCCTTCTTGTCGACTGGAGTTCGATGAAGCAACAACTTCACGATGCCAGCAGCAACTAATCAGCAAACCAGCCGAGGGAAGCTCACACGAAGCTTCAGAAACACAGAGCTCAGCAAAGCTCAGATCGCAAGAGTGAGGAACAAGAAGAAGTGTTACTGTAGAGGCCCTCGACCTCGATATATATCCTGCACCTACTGCACCTGTGAAGAAGACAAAGAGCAACATAGAAATCTAGCCGTTGTGTCACAACGGCTAGGCCTGGACCGATCAGGCTCCAACCTGATCGGTCTGGGAGACTCCTGATCGGTCTGTGGACCGATCAGGCCCTAGGCTGATCGGTCCCCAGACCGATCAACCAACTCTCACAGAGAGTTGGCTTCGAAGTCTGATCGGTCTGTGGACCGATCAGACTATAGGTGGATCGGTCCATAGACCGATCCCCTCCTATCGCTCTCTAAAGTCCATCGCTTCCTGATCGATCTACAGACCGATCAGTTAACCCACAGAAACATTCTGTTTGGTTACTGATCGGTCACCAGACCGATCCAGACAATCAGAGTATCACTGGATCGGTCACCAGACCGATCCAATGCCTTAGAGCTTCCCAGTCCTAAACCCTAAAGCCTTCCCGGTCTAGAGAACGAGCTACCGAGCCCTCTCTGACCTAGTCCGGAGAACGAGCTACCGAGCCCTCTCCGACTTCCACGTTCGGTCCAGAGAACGAACTACTGAGCCCTCTCTGACTTAGTCCGGAGAACGAGCTACCGAGCCATCTCCGACTTCATCCAGTCCAGAGAACGAGCTCCCGAGCCCTCTCCGACCTAGTCCGGAGAACGAGCTACTGAGCCCTCTCCGACTTCCTCCGGTCCAGAGAACGAGCTCCCGAGCCCTCTCTGACCTAGTCTGGAGAACGAGCTACCGAGCCCTCTCCGACTTCGTCCGGTCCATAGAACGAGCTCCCGAGCCCTCTCTGACCTAGTCCGGAGAACGAGCTACCGAGCCCTCTTCGACTTCGTCCGATCCAGAGAACGAGCTACTGAGCCCTCACTGACCTAGTCCGGAGAACGAGCTACCGAGCCCTCTCCGACTTCCTCATCCGGTCCGGAGAACGAGATCCCGAGCCCTCTCCGACCTAGTCCGGAGAACGAGCTGCCGAGCCCTCTCCGACTTCGTCTGGTCCAGAGAACGAGCTCCCAAGCCCTCTCCGACCTAGTCCGGAGAACGAGCTGCCGAGCCCTCTCCGACTTCGTCTGGTCCAGAGAACCCTAGTCCGGAGAACGAGCTGTCGAGCCCTCTCCGACTTCCCATGCCAAGCTTCCATACTTGGACTTCTCCCGTGCCAAGCTCCCTGCTTGGACTTTTCCGTGCCAAGTCTCTATACTTGGACTTTTCCCGTGCCAAGCTCCCTGCTTGGACTTTTTCGTGCCAAGTCTCCATACTTGGACTTTTCCGTGCCAAGTCTCCATACTTGGACTTTTCCCGTGCCAAGCTCTCTGCTTGGACTTTTCCGTGCCAAGTCTCCATACTTGGACTTTTCCCCATGCCAAGCTCCCTGCTTGGACTTTACCGAATCAAGTCAACTCAAGTCGGGTCAACCAGGTCAACCTTGACCGAAGGTTGCACCCACAATCTCCCAAGTTTGTATTCTTGTCAAACATCAAGATACAACTTTCCTATTCTCGCCAAACAACAAAATACAGCTCGAGTCAGGTCAACTCGAGTCGGGTCAACCAGGTCAACCTTGACCTAAGGTTGCACCAACAATCTCCCCCTTTTTGATGTTTGACAAAAACCATAATCAAGTTAGGTTAACCCGGTAACCTAACTTACGTTTTCTAATAGTTCTCCAATCAATGTTCTTCCTTGAACATTCTCCCCAAACTCTAATGTTCTTCCTTGAACATTTTCTAAACATTCTCCCCCTTTTTGACACACATCAAAAAGAGTGAATCAAGGTCAAGAGTTTCTTCCTAATGAAAGTCCCATACCTTTCATTGAAACCCTTAATTTCCCCCTTGATACTAAAGACAATAATCAACTTAGTGATAATCCCATATCACTCATCTTGACGAGTAAAAACTCCCCCTAAAAGTCAACTCCTGCTTGACCAATAGGTAAAACTCCCCCTAAAGGTCAACTCCCCCTTGACCATTGCACCAACAATGTCTTGGAGAGTTTCAATCCTTTAGAAATCTAAAATACCAACTTCCAGCTGAAATTTCAGACAATCAGTCGAAAATCAGCATTTTAGCACGCTCTGATCGGTAGATCGGTCCAGTGACCGATCCAGACTTCCCTGGACCGATCAGCATCCCTCCGATCGGTCCACAAGTCTCGATAGGAATTTCTGATTTTTCTCCCGAAATTCAGAAACCCCTAAAAATTCACAGAAAATTCCAAAAATTGTAAAATTTTGAGGATACATTCCTCATAACATATATTATCATGGAAAAATAGTTTTCTATGAAAATAACTTCCATTTTCAAATCTTGATACAAAGTTCGAAAAACTTTGAAATAGCTCAAGGTTATTCCATCTTTGTATCAACTTGCTCAATGATGAATGCTATCACTAGAAAAGCTTCATCAAGGTTTTTCAAATCAATTTTGAAATGATTTTAAACCATTCAATTTAGGACCACAATCTTAGGGCTAAATGTACATGACTGGTACACAAGCTTTCCCTATGATCCTCAATTTAGAATTAGGCTCATCTAGGTACAAGAACTATGCACCTTGATCCTAACTCATAATCATAATATCTCACACACATCTAAGGTGTATTAAACACATCCAAGTCAATTTTGATGTGAGATATGGGTTTAGGTCATCTTAAGCTAAGTTCTTATGCATTTTCTAAACAACAATTTGATCTCTATATCAAATTATGTTTTTATCCTTAAATCAATTTAATTGATCATACATGCAAGAGATTATGACATGGCATAAAATAATATCATAAGTGGAAACATGTGCTAATGTCATGATGTCATGGCATAAAGTATGAAACTTAAATAAGGCATGACATATAACTAACCTATGCATTATCATGACATTTCAAATGATAGTAAATTAGATATGATGTCATGACATGGCATATGGCAAACAATATATGGCAAATAACATATAAAGGTATAGAAAATACCTAATTCTAGCCTTAGTTGCCATTTTGATAATTTTGATCATTTTGCCATAAATTCTATATTCCTAAGTGTAATAGACCTAAAATCATATACTAAAGATTTTTAGATCACTATGTGCCAATTAGATTGACCCTAGAAAATTCCTCAAGTGTGGTTGGCACATCCTAATCACCTTAGGAATGAGTAAAATTTTAAATTTCATTTTCAAGGCTTGATTACACCTTGAAAATTCCTAAAATGCCACCTTTTGCCATGATTAGGTTAACTACCTATCCAATTAAGGTTGGCACACCCTAACCCATCTAGCGTGATGGAATCACGCTCCTAGGAACCCAAAACCTATTTGAGCTCATTGGGTTCACTAAACATTCACTAGGGATGACTTCCCTAGCAACCCTCCTAATGACCCTCCTAGGCTTTAAAGCCTTGTTCATTTGGGACTCATCAAGATCAACTCTAGGGGTGACTCCCCTTGTGACCTTGGTGATGGTCTTCCTAGCCCTAGGTCTTGTTCCATAATCGAATGGAACATTATGATAAGTGGGCTTGACCACTTGAGACTTAGGTTTGTGACTCAAACCTATCATGTCCTTGGGCTTTTGTTTTTGACCCTTAGACCCTAGAGTTGACTTCTCCAAATTCTTAAGAGTCTTTTCTAAGGTGTCAAGTCTTGACCTCAAGACTTGATTTTTCTTCTCTAATACCTCAAGTTTTAATTTGTCATTTTTCTTTGAGGTATTCCTAGGCATATGTCTAGTTGTTTTGGGATTCCTATCTAGGTTTTCCTTAACCTTAGATGAGTTAATTCTAGGGTTGGCATTTCTAGTATTATCCTTACCTAGACTAACATGTTTGGCACCTAAGCACATGTATCGGTTTCTATAGTTATCATGCTTATCATTATTGACAAATGCAATAAAGCTACTAGCATGTTTCTTATTAGGATTGCAATAATGTGCCTTAAAAGATACCTTAGGGTTTGCCTTAGCTCCCCCCATAGATGTGCTTGGTCTCTTGTCCTTGTGAGGTTTCCTCCCCCTCGGACATTGGCTCCTATAATGTCCCCTTTGCTTGCATTGGAAGCACACCACATGCTCCTTGCCCTTGCGTATCGGGACTCCGACTTCCTTGACCTTTGGCGCCGGTGGAGTCTTCCTAATCCTCTTTGGACATTTACTCTTGTAATGCCCATATTCCCTACACTCAAAGCACATTATATGTAATTTATTTGAAATTAAGTTGCTTGAGTTACCTAGGGTCGAGGATGGATATACGCTCTCTTCTTCATCCCTTCCGGAGGTAGAGGTTTCTTCTTGCACCAATCTTGATGAAGAACTCTCCTCCTCTTCTTCCTTAGATGTTGAGTAGCCCTCAACTTCTAATTCCATACCTCCATGATGTGAGCGACTTGGCTCACTTGACTCCTCTTCATGACTTGAATTGGAGCTCTCCTCATGGAACTTAGCCAAGTTGTTCCACAACTCCTTGGCATCGTTGTATCCACCTATCTTACACAAGATATCATTAGGTAATGAAAATTCAAGGATTTTCGTTACCTCGTCGTTGATTGTGGATTGGTGGATTTGTTCCTTCGTCCACTTCTTCTTCTCGAGAGGTTCTCCCTTTTTATCCACCGGAGGAGTAAAACCTACTCGTACACAATTCCAATTCACTAGGTTAGTCATAAGAAAATACTTCATTCTTACCTTCCAATACGCGAAGCCGTCGCGATCGTAGAAGGGTGGAATCGTGATGTCTTTTCCAAGTAGATCCATTCTCTAGCTTGTGCTCCCCCGGGTGTTAATCCGACGAAGAGCAACCTTGCTCTGATACCACTTGTTAGGACCTTCGGATAGCGGCTAGAGAGGGGGATGTGAATAGCCGACCCCAAATTTTCGTTTCTTCCTACAATTTAGGTTAGCGCAGCGGAAATACAATGTAGAAACGAAAGTGGAGAAGATCAAACCTCAAATACAATGATGTAACGAGGTTCGGAGATGATACTCCTACTCCTCGGCGTGTCCGTAAGGTGGACAAAGCCTATCAATCCGTCGGTGGATGAGACCCCGGATAACCGGCTAATATGAACTCCTTCTGGGTGGAGAAACCTTGCCACAAACTCTTTTGCAACAACAATAAAGGAGTACAAGATAGAGCAAGAAAACAAGAAGAATATGAATGTAACAACACTTTGCTTGCCTTCTTGTCGACTGGAGTTCGATGAAGCAACAACTTCACGATGCCAGCAGCAACTAATCAGCAAACCAGCCGAGGGAAGCTCACACGAAGCTTCAGAAACACAGAGCTCAGCAAAGCTCAGATCGCAAGAGTGAGGAACAAGAAGAAGTGTTACTGTAGAGGCCCTCGACCTCGATATATATCCTGCACCTGCTGCACCTGTGAAGAAGACAAAGAGCAACACAGAAATCTAGTCGTTGTGTCGCAACGGCTAGGCCTAGACTGATCAGGCTCCAACCTAATCGGTCTGGGAGACTCCTGATCGGTCTGTGGACCGATCAGGCCCTAGGCTGATCGGTCCCCAGACCGATCAACCTGATCGGTCTGTGGACTGATCAGACTATAGGTGGATCGGTCCACAGACCGATCCCCTCCTATCGCTCTCTGAAGTCCATCGCTTCCTGATCGGTCTACAGACCGATCAGTTAACCCACAGAAACATTCTATTTGGTTACTGATCTGTCACCAGACCGATCCAGACAATCAGAGTATCACTGGATCGGTCACCAGACCGATCCAATGCCTTAGAGCTTCCCAGTCCTAAACCCTAAAGCCTTCCCGGTCTAGAGAACGAGCTACCGAGCCCTCTCTGACCTAGTCCGGAGAACGAGCTACCGAGCCCTCTCCGACTTCCACGTTCGGTCCAGAGAACGAACTACTGAGCCCTCTCTGACTTAGTCCGGAGAACGAGCTACCGAGCCATCTCCGACTTCATCCGGTCCAGAGAACGAGCTCCTGAGCCCTCTCCGACCTAGTCCGGAGAACGAGCTACTGAGCCCTCTCCGACTTCCTCCGGTCCAGAGAACGAGCTCCCGAGCCCTCTCTGACCTAGTCCGGAGAACGAGCTACCGAGCCCTCTCCGACTTCGTCCAGTCCAGAGAACGAGCTCCCGAGCCCTCTCTGACCTAGTCCGAAGAACGAGCTACCGAGCCCTCTTCGACTTCGTCCGGTCCAGAGAACGAGCTACCGAGCCCTCTCTGACCTAGTCTGGAGAACGAGCTACCGAGCCCTCTCCGACTTCCTCATCTAGTCCGGAGAACGAGCTACCGAGCCCTCTCCGACTTCATCCGATCCAGAGAATGAGCTCCCGAGCCCTCTCCGACCTAGTCCGGAGAACGAGCTGCCGAGCCCTCTCCGACTTCGTCTGGTCCAGAGAACGAGCTCTCGAGCCCTCTCTGACCTAGTCTGGAGAACGAGCTGCCGAGCCCTCTCCGACTTCCCATGCCAAGCTTCCATATGGACTACTGCCAAGCCCTCTCCGACTTTCCAAGCCAAGTCTCCATACTTGGACTTTTCCCGTGCCAAACTCCCTGCTTGGACTTTTTCGTGCCAAGTCTCCATACTTGGACTTTTCCGTGCCAAGTCTCCATACTTGGACTTTTCCCGTGCCAAGCTCCCTGCTTGGACTTTTCCATGCCAAGTCTCCATACTTGGACTTTTCCCCGTGCCAAGCTCCCTGCTTGGACTTTACCGAATCAAGTCAACTCAAGTCGGGTCAACCAGGTCAACCTTGACCGAAGGTTGCACCCACAATCTCCCAAGTTTGTATTCTTGTCAAACATCAAGATACAACTTTCCTATTCTCGTCAAACATCAAAATACAGCTCGAGTCAGGTCAACTCGAGTCGGGTCAACCAGGTCAACCTTGACCTAAGGTTGCACCAACAGTTACAACCTAGGTGATTGTTAATTCAAGACAAAAAAAACACTAAAAATATCCCCTTCGCGTAAGCGAAGAAGCCTCTTACACTCGTTGAATTCTCAAAATTGTGCTAGGAAATAAATACAGGAGGTATTGAATATTTCCTAACTCCAGGAGTATTGGTTAATCCTAGGAAAACATACCGGTTCCACTGTATAAAATTTCTTTACAAGTGTCGAACCTTTTCTTAAATAACCTATTGTGTTCTTTAGAAGTTAAATTAGGAATCACAGACGGAACTTAACATCATTGATTCCAAATTTAACTTATCTGTTCTTAATGGTTTAGATTTGAATCGCAAGCGGAACTTAACACTATTGATTCAAATTCACCTATGTTATTAATTCCATTAAATATTAATTTCTAAAATTGGCTTCCAGGACTGCATGGCGAGGCACATGGTCTTCTTGGATATGGGAGCAACCACCATCGCCTAGTTAAAGCCTTTTAAGGAAAGCTAATATTTAATTTCCTTAAATAACTCTAGGTTAACCAAAAAGAACAATCGAATCATAAATTCGAAAAAGAAGAAAACACAAACTCGAATAATAAATTCGATAAACTAGATCTAATTGCCTCTTGTATTTAGAATTCTTACAAAGAAAAATAACTAGTATGATGCGGAAGAAAATTACTAGTTATACCTTCTCTTTGTAAACTAATGACCTCGAGATCTTCTGCCGTATTCCTCGCCTCGCCTTGGACGTCGTGTGGGCGACGATCCTCCAAGATCAACACCACCCAAAAGAGCTACTCCTCCTTGTAATATTCGGCCACCACCACCATAATAGAAAAGAGAGCAAAGGGAGAAGAGAGGGAGAGAGGGGTCGGACACCAAGAGAGTCTCCAAGCCAAAGAATAAGAGTTGTGTCTCATGAAGCCCCCTCATCCCTTCTTTTATATTACTTGCCCAAGGCAAATAAGGAAAATCTTTTTACAAAAATAAAATCATCCAAAAGTTTTTCCTTTTCCCTTTTATTTTTTTTCTTTTTCTTTTCTCTTGATTGAATCAATCACCAAATCAATGGTTGTGATCAATCCTATTTGGTTTAGGATTGAGTTTGGCCGACCCCTTGCTTGGGCACCAAGCAAGGTGGTCGGCCACCATATTTAGGAAAGAAAAAATACTTTTTAATAAAATTTTACAAGAAGGAAAAACTCTTATAAAATTTTACAAGCTCTCTTTCCTAGAGTTAAAAAAGGAAAGTTTTAAAAAATTAAAACTATGTTTTAAAATTTAAAACTTCTCTTATAAAATTTCCTTTTTTAACATGATGATAGAAAATTTTAATTTTAAAACTTATCTTCTTCTTTTTTTTCTTAAACCATGAGGATGGTTAAAAAAGGAAAGTTTTAAAACTCTCTATTAAACATGTGGCCAAATTCAAATACGGAAAGTTTTTAAAATTAAAATCTCTCTTTTAAAACTTATAGTTTTCTACAAAGAGAAGATTTTAAAAATTCAAAAACAACCCTCCTTGTTTGAATATTGTGGTCGGCCCCTACTAGCTTGGTCACCAAGTAATAGGGCCGACCCTTTAAGAGGAGATGTGGCCGGCCATTGCTTGGTCACCAAGCAATGGACCGGCCCCCTTCTTGGACACCAAGATGGGTCTTTCTTTGGATGGAATTAAGGCTATAATGAAGCTACGACAGAGACCTAGAGGAGAAATTGGTTTTGGTCTTCCGATGAGCTTGAATATCCCGTGTTTGTCCCGAACATACAACTCAAGTTCATCGATAATAACTCATCCCACTAGAGAGTTATTACCGCACTACCGCACCAATCCCAAATTACATTATGGGCTCCTTCTTATCATGAGTGTGTTAGTCTCCCTGTGTTTAAGATTACGAATGCCCACTAATTAAGTAAGTTACTGACAACTCACTTAATTAATATCTAGCTCCAAAAGTAGTACCACTCAACTTCATTGTCATGTCGGACTAAGTCCACCTGCAGGGTTTAACATGACAATCCTTATGAGCTTCTCTTGGGGACATTCTCAACCTAGATAACTAGGACACAGATTCCTTCTATAATCAACAACACACACTATACGTTATATCATTTTCCAACTTATCGGGCATATTGATTTATCGAGCTAAACCTCACCCTTTGATAAGTCAAAGAAATAAATATTAAATATATGTGCTTGTTATTATATTAGGAGTAAGAGCACACACTTTCATAATAACTAAGGTCTAGTTCTTTTATTAAGTCAGTACAAAAAGAACTTACCTAAATGGTCCTACTCAATACACTTAGAGTGTATCAGTGTAATTTATTAATCAAGATAAACTAATACTTAATTACACTACGACTATTCCGATAGTTTGTTCCTTTCCATCTTAGTCGTGAGCAACTATTTATAATTTATAAAGAACCGACAACATGATCTTCTGAGTGTGACACCATACTCCATGTTATCTACTATATAAATTAATTGAACAATTACATTTAACAAATAAATGCAGATATTGACCAATGTGATTCTTTTATTTCAAAAATAAATGTTTACAAAAGCTAAGCTTTTAGTATACACTCCAACAAGGAGGTCTTTTATAGTCCTTAAAAAACTCTATCCGCAGCTTAAAGGTGCCTTCAAGGTGGTCCAAGGCGCCTTCCATTGGATAAGTTTTATCCGCAGAGGATAAAACTTTATCCTCGGCTAATGACTAGCGAAGGTGCATTCTATAGGCTAGAAGACGTCTTCACACTATTCATCGAAGGCACCTTCCAAGCCATAGAAAGTGTCTTCCATAAGGCAGAAGACAGATCAACTCCCATAAGCTGATCTCTTCGTGTGGATGATACTCCGGCTACTCGAAGTTGAACTTACCCGAACCTGACTCTGACCTTTTCCTCGAGTAGGCTTCCTCCAGGGCTTCTTATCCGTCGAACGTCGCATGCATCCTTCTCATCCACCAGTGTACTCTTCCGTACTATTTCGTCTCTCGGATGCACCGAGTTAATCGGCTCCTTTTCCGTGTCATCCTTCTCACAAGCTGCGTCTTCCGCTTGATTTCTTATATTCCTAAGCTCCTTCACACTTAGACACAAGGATCAAACACATACAAGACTTAACTTAATTTGATTGACCACATAAAAACTACCATAGGGTACTTACAATCACTACAACAAATATGACTTTCTGCAACGCATAATTATATTGGGTACTTACAAACAAGAAACAAAATAAAAATATTGATTTGGGAATTGTTTGATAAAAAATATAAGATTATGACAAATATAAACACAACATAAGAAAAATAATTTGGGAATTATATTGATTTGGGATATAACATTGAAGACATTTTAACTCCAAAGTCAATATGCTGCTTAAGGCAATATGCTGCTTAAATCATTGAACATAAGAAAAATGACTTTAAAACAAAAAATACATTATACAAAGAAAAACATAACACTTGGGACATTTTTTATATATCTTAAGGAAGTATCTGTTTGGAAGCACTAATAATAAAGTTGTTTGCCACCATATTCCTGGATAAAATTATCTCGAGATTAAGAGAAAAGAAATAAAGAAACACAGAGAAACTAACTAAACAATTTCCTAGTTACTGGAAAAAATTTTCTAAAATAATGCTAGAATTAATTGATTTTTATAAGATCAAGAAGATTCATGTGTTCCACATACAATGGTAGATTCTGCTGATTAACCCAAGGGGGAAAGCTTCCTGTTAAATAATTGTATGATAGTTCACTACAAAGAAATACAGAAGTCTACTTAATAGGGAAATTAAACTTGAATAGGGACTAAAAACAAAGTTATAAATACAGACTAAACCTGAATAGGGACTGCAAAGAAACCTGAATAGGGACTGCAAAGAAACCTGAATAGGGACTGCTTATTACAAAATCAGATGTTGTTGCTTTATCAGGATAAACAACGGTATATCAATAATTGGAAATGAATTCATCCTTCATATAATATAATTAATCTTTTGAAGTAGTTTTTTTATAGAAAAAACAAAGATGTGCTATAAATAAAATAAAAATAACCGAGGAAGTCTACAATATCCAATGAGCCAATTTCATTTCCTTGAACAATGTTACTACAAGTGTGTTTATCACCAAATAAAGAAAAGATATAAGTGACATTTCTAAAAGAAATATTTTAACACATGAACAAACACTAAAATGGAAATTTATAGAGAGTAAAAACATTTGAATTGATTATTTTGGAGCTTCAACTGGCATAGTTGTTCTTTTTTAACACATAAAAGAATGAACCAATAGGCATGATTAACATTGCTATGCGGTGCCTCACACTAAAAATAATTAACACTTACATTCCAACTTCAAGTATAATTTATGACAAACACTTTAAAAAAAATCTTGAATCTCTCTTTTTCAAAAGGAAGTGTGCTTCTGGAAATCAGATCCTCTATCCTAAGATTCTTGTGTCCCCTTATCGATCGGGCGTCCATGACATCCTCATCATCCTTGAGATGTGATTTAACCCGTCTGATCGGCGAGGGGACACGAGGATACGGAAATCTTGGGGCAGAGGATCTAGGGTTGTGCTTCTGTTAAAAGAAGAAGAGCTCTGCACAATGGCAAGAAAAAGATTGGTTCGACTATCACAATTCCAACTCTATGAATCAAAAGAATACAACAGAAGATCAGTGTGTCAAAAAAATAGAAAACCAAGATCTAGGAAAATATCATACCACGTGTTGTTGCATCTTCTCTATGTTTAAATTCCTATAAAACAAAACTGAATTAAACAAATATAGGGATGTAGCAAAAAATATTGTTATCAAATAAAACAATGAGTCAATAGGTCTTCGCTTATCATAGTCATGAAACATGATAAATTTTATAGTTCATTAAAATAGGTAAAGATAAAATCAGATGATAGAATAAATTGTCATTCGGCAAAAATGACAATAAGAAAGGCAGATAATCAATATATTGACTTGAGTTTTCTATCTATCAATGAGTCTCTCCTGTTGGCATTTAGATCATAAATATACCTTTTCCCTCTTATTTAACTGTTCTTCCTTGATTTTCCCTCTCCTTTTACTTAATTTTCCCTCTCCTTTAACTTCAAATCCTATATGAAAACACAGAACTATGAAAGCATTACAGAAAAATATTCTTAACAGGAACTGCAAAGATACATCAGACAAGCACGATTATAACATCAAGAAGATGTAATCTTTATAACAAATGTTTCTGCAACTCTACATATCAATGACAAATGACTTTTTCATGCATAAATTATATATTTGAAAAGCACATAAGCACATTCGAACTCCTAATAACTTTATGTCCTCCTCAAATGGACACTCAGTTTACTGATTCATATGTTGGCTTTCATTAACAATATAGTACCTTGAAATTGCACTTACATTTTATGTATCAAGAGGAATATCAACTGTTGTTCCATAATCGTTGTAGAAACCAGCAGGTTTTGAAGGAAGTGGTGAAAGCCTAGAATTTGACGCAAGAGGAATACTTGATGGATTCTGTAGTCATAATGGATATTGGATAAACAAAATAATTAGTAAGACTAATTCTAATAAGCACGTCGCACTCGTTGTCTTACTAGAGAGAGGGGAGGGGTGTTTCATGATGATAATTTACGGCAGAATGAAATACGAAACACACTTACAACATTAACACGAAGGATTTACTTGGTATCCAGTTCAAGATGAGATGACTAATCCAAGGATCCACACACGCAAGAACTCTCTACTAAGAAAGAAATACTCCTTCTCGATAACTACTGGAGGTGAAGAAACCTCGTACAATACTCACACAACATACAACACGACGCAAGAAGAAAAATACAAGTACACAAAGGAAAAACCTCTTCTTGCTTGACCTTGTTGTAGTTATTCGCCTCTTGAACCTTGGAAGTGCAGCAGCGCTTGTTTCCAAGAGCTTCCAAGAACTGGCGGTAAGTGTCGGAGAAGATCACGTGAGCTGGAGAAGAAAGGTTTCCGCGTTTGAACTCTTCGTCGTCTTTATATCTGTGCTTCTAGGGCTTCCAATCGATTGGGGCTCCTCCCAATCGATTGCCATGTCAGATCCCAGTGATCTCAGCCGTCCAAAACCTGCATCCTACGTAATGGTCGTATCCCAATTGATTGGGGAAGCTTGAATCAATCGGCTAATCGATTCAGAGTGCCTTTGTGCTCTTTGCTAGAAAAGCCTTAATCGATCAGCTTCCTCGCGTCACATGCGATTTCTAGTCCCCAATCGATCGGTTGATCGATTGGCGGTGCCCAATCGATCGGCTGATCGATTGGGGACCATTCTGTTTGCATGATAAAACACCCCCAATTGATCGACCGATCGATTGGGCTGCTATTATCGCAGCATTCTCCCAATTGATCGATTGATCGATTGGGCTTCGGTCCAATCAATTGGTTGATCGATTAACTATCCTTGACTTGCTTAACTCAAGCTCAAGGGCCCCCAATTCCAACATCTGGTCAACCGTGACCTGTTGAAACACCCCCAATTAATCGACCGATCGATTGGGCTGCTATTATCGCAGCATTCTCCCAATTGATCGATTGATCGATTGGGCTTCGGTCCAATCAATTGGTTGATCGATTAACTATCCTTGACTTGCTTAACTCAAGCTCAAGGGCCCCCAATTCCAACATCTGGTCAACCGTGACCTGTTGAAACTCCTCATGTCTAGCATCCGATCAACCTTGACCTGTCGGGACTTCTTCACCAAGTGTCCGGACAATCCTTTGACTCACTTGGACTTTTTCACGTGTCTTGTTTCACTCATCAGGTCTTTCCATTTGCTTGACTTCACTCACCAAGAATTTCACCTAGTTTCACTCACTAGGATTTTCCCACTGCCCAGCTTCACTCACCGGGACTTTCACCTGCCTAGCTTCACTCACTAGGTCTTTCACCTAGCTTCACTCGCCAGGATTTTCTAACTGCCTAGCTTCACTCACTAGATCTTTCACCTGACTTCAATACTCACCAGGATTTCCAACTGCCTGACTTCACTCACCAAGACTTCCCCCTTACGTAATCTCCAGTTAGGACTTTCCAAATCAAGTATCCGGTCAACTCTTTGACCTACTTAACTCTTCTTCACATCAGACTGGTCAAACCTTGACCAGAGGGGAATTGCTCTAATAATTTCTCTAATTGGATGATTGCTCCTGCAATCTCCATACATTGTTACATATCGAAACTCAAATATCAAGACTTAAGCTTGAACCAACTCAAGCTTAGTTAACCTGGTCAACCTGACCCAAGGGATATTGCACCAATAATCTCTCCTTTTTTATGTTTGACAATACCTTTAAGTTAGGCTAATCTCATAACCTCAACTTTTTCTTCATGTCAATGCATGAATGAGAGTTTCCTTCTTTCTCTCCCTTTCCAAGAGGGCAAACTCCCCCGTTGGGTAATGAAGGCATAATTTAGATCCTACATTCTTCCCCAAACTTTCCTAAATGAACAAAGACTTAACTTAAACCCTACATTCTCCCCCTATTAGCACACATAAAAAACTCTCCCCCTGAAAAGTTGCACATACGTTGTTCACAACTTTACTCGTTGTTCACAACACCACAATGAATGTCTCATACTGTTCATTGTATCCAATGCTCACCCTTGAGCATTAAACTTCTTCACAATGCTCATCCTAGTGCATTCACAACTTAACAACGAAGATATCCACTCTCTATTATTTTTCAATGCTCAACTTTGAGCATTTACTCTAAAGAAGGTTAACCACCTTCCAAGGTGTTTGAAAAATAATTTTCATGTCCTTAAAGAGTAACTCCTCCTAAAGATATGCTCCAAGCTTCTGTCATTGCACCAACAATTACTTAGAGTTCCTAAATATTTAGGAAACCCAAAAACATGAAGTTTTGAGGTTTAAGTATCAATATTTGAATGCATACCTCAACCTAACTTTAATCTAGTGTTCCTTAACCATTTCTCCTTGTTTTCATCATGAAAACTACCCTTAAATGTATATAAATATATTCCAAGGGGTTAGGAGTGGTTAATGAGGTTAAAAATAACTTAAAGTGTCAAAATCAGACTTTTCCAACGAGAATCAGCCGTCTCAATAGATTGGGTTGGGACTCAATAGATTGGCAACATTTCAATCGATCCACTGATCGATTCCGCGAGCTTCTGTTCGTGGAGAAATGCTTGAATCGATCCACTAATTGATCCAGGTATAAATGAATCGATCGGCTGATCGATTCAGTGAGCTTCTGCTCACAGGAAACCCATCTCAATCGATTGGTTGATCGATTGAGATTTTGAATTTCTGAAATCCAATTTCAACCGAAATTCAGAAATACCTTAAAATTCTATAAAATTCTAAAAATCATGAAAATTATTATAGGCATTATTTAGGGTATATACTATTAAGAAAAAATAGTTTTATAAGAAAATACTTCCTATTTTTAGCGATTGACACAAAATTAGAAACTTGTAAAACCTTCAATGTTTCTTCCAAGTTTGTGTCTAACGTTTCAATGATGGTTAATATCAAAAGATAGTCTTCATCAAGATTTTCCAAAGTATATTTAAAATATTTTTCAAAATTAATTTCCAACCATATTCTTTGGGCTCAATGCACATGACTTGTATATTAACTTTCCCAATGATTTGAGTACACATAACTATGTGTTTTGATGAAATCAAAACTCAAATAGATGCACTAAATCAACATCTTGAGTCTTGTTCATCATCCTAGCATCTCACTTGTATCAAATATGTACTAAAGCACATACAAGTCACCTTATAGTTTTTGTGAGATGTAGATTTTGGTTTTGCCCTAAACTAGGGATCATGCATATTTATCTAATCATTTTAGGAATTATTAACATCCACCTAGGTTGTCACTTGTTAGTAAATGTCATTGTTCTTAATTGCAAGGAATTAAAAATAATGCATGATGATTTTATGGCATACATCAAAAAGAAGTAATTTTTAAATGAAAATATACTATTACTACATGATGTATGTATGACATGACATGATATTTTTGTTAGTTTTTCATAATAAGAATGAATGTAAAATATGATGTCATGGCATATGATGAGTAAACAAAGCATGACAATTTAGCATAAATAAAATATACCTAGATATTCTATCTAAGTATCTTAAATCCTTAGCTAAACTAAAATTGATCTTAAATTGCCCTCATTTTCTCAAGAAAATGTCAAAACCCAACTTGACATTTCTTTTACTCTTGATTTGTTGTGCCAATTAAAATTAAGTCCAATTCTTCAAATTTTGACACATTTTACTCTTCCAAAGAATAATCAATTAATCCTTTTCTTTTTCAAAGGTTAACAAAAACCTTGAAAATACCTCCAAGTGGCAACTTTATCAAGGTTGGGTTAACCACCCTACCCATTTAGAGTTAACACTCTCTAAACTCATCTAGGGTGTAGAGAATATGCTCCTCGAAACTTAAATCCTATTGGTGCTCCTTGGATGTTCTAGGTATTCACTAGGGATAACTACCTTAGATACCTTCCTAATGACCTTTCTAGTCTTCTTAGAAGCCTTGGTCACTTTCTCTAGATCAACTCTAGTTATAACTTCCCTTGTGACCTTCTTGGTGACTTTCTTAGACTTCTTAGAAGTCTTAGTCACATTGGTCTTCACAAAAATACTTCTAGGGATAACTTCCCTTGTATATTTGACTTGACCCCTAGACCTAGGGTTGGTTCCATAACTATATAGAACCCTATGATAAGGAAGAACATCCTTCTTGGCTATGGGTTTGTATCCCAAACCTCTATGACTACTAGATGGTTCTTGTCTAACTCTCCCTAGGTTATGCTCATTTTGATCCTTAATAATATTTTCTATTTTCTTTAGGGTCTTTTCTAATTTATCAAGCCTTGACCTCAAGGTTTGATTTTCCAACCTTAAATCCTTAGATTTTGATTTGTCCTAATTTATATGAGCATTTCTATTTTTAGGCCTATAACTAAAATCCTTAGAGTTATTGCCTAATTTATCTACTTTCCTAGCCTTAGGTGTGGTAGTCTTAGCATGACAAGTCACATGATTTTTCTTAATTCTATCATGCTTCCTATTTTCATAATAAATAGCATTAAAATGATATAAATTACACTACAACAAAAATGTTAAAAGACAACACCCCAAAGACAACAGTTTTAAGAGAAACCATTGCGAATTTGATCAAAGACAATGATTTTTGACAAAACCGTTGTCTTTGAACTCCCCATTAAATATAAAAGATAACGGTTTTGTGAAAACTATTGTCATTGAGCGACTTTTTTTTTAAAACAACAACACTTTTTATAATAATTTTCTAAACCGTTGTCTTTAAGCGCATTTTTAGGGGCTACGACAACAGTTTTGATAAAATCGTTGTATTTGACTTCGGTCTTTTTTCCCCCTCGAGCGCAGTTTTACTTTCCCTCTCTCTGAATATCTTTTCAGAGCTGTGTTTTCTCCTTCACATTCCCAAACCCTATCCATTTTTTCTTTTCCTCTCCACCGTGAGCTAGCAAGAAAAGGATTGTTCTGCACTCTCTCACCTGCGGCTCTTTTTAAAGTGCACCTCCGCAGCCACCAACCCGGTGGCAATTGTTGTTTTGCTTCTCCTTCAACTTCATGGACGCTTTCGAATCTGGTCTTTGCTAAGGGATGAAGAGATCGGTTGGGCTTCAGTTTCTTGTTGCTACTGTTGTTTGCTGTTGCTCCCAGATGGGAGGTGTTTCTCGCTCAAGTCTACTCCTTCCCTACTTATGAAAGTGAGTATCTTGTTCTAATCCCAATGATCTCGATTTTTTTTTATTTTTGAGATAATGTCAGGATTAACTATTGTTCCTTGTAGTCTCTGCGCTGGCCGCATTTAAACGTGTTGCATTTGAGGATCCTTTGTCGGCTCTAGCCGACTGGAATCCCCTCGATGGGAGTCCTTGCAATTGGACTGGCGTTGCCTGCTCCGTGAATCGGGATTGTGTTGTTTCCCTATAAGAAATCTGGCGCTTTGTTGGAGTCTTCACTCTTAGATCTCGGTTTCCTCTTTATCTCTTCTCGTGGGAAAAGCATGTTTGCAATTATCCTCTATTAGTGTTTTTTTTAGGAAAATTTTGTTTCAGTATGTGAAGTGTGGAACTGTATCTTCATTTTTGCAGAAACCGTTCAGGGTCATCGTTGAAAGGATTTCTCACTCCAGAACTTAGATATCTCGGTTGCTTGCAAGAACTGTATGTGGTTTTGTTTCTTGTGACCTAGTTCTTCGTGTTACGTGCCTTCCTTTGAAGATTAGCTGTCATTCTGTAGGCATTTGAGAAATAACTTGCTTTTAGGTGCAATTCCAATGGAAAGAGGGATGCTGAAGAACCTTACTCTGTTAGATTTGAGTGTAAATAGACTCATTGGTCCTATACCTCCTATGCTTGGAGAGTTAACTGCTGTCACAAAATTGTACGAAGTAATCACTGCTTGGATTTTGAATGCTAGTGAATTTGGTGGCTAATTTGTGTTAATTGGCTTCCCTTTTTCATCTCTTTTTAGATATCTTCATTCCAATGGTTTGACCGGTAAGATACCTCCAAAACTTGGTAAGTTGAATCTTGTAGAGTTGTGATTAGACAGGGACAAGCTTGAGGGACAAATTCCAGGAGTTACCATGTCAAATTTCTTAACAACTTTACATGCCATGTAAGTTATATTTGTATTATTTTTTGTTTATTTTCTTCAAATGCTATGGCTACTAAACTTCTATTTCCTAGTTAAGATATTATTAAAACTTCTCCACGTCATCGACAATGTCTTTTTACGGGAAAATATTCTTATACATCATTTCTCACTTCATGGACATATACAACTACCCCACCTAGTAGGACAAGTTTGGTTGTTATTGTTATTTGTATGGGCATATGCAACTCGAGAATAAACAATGAAAAATGACCTTATGTATGTTTTTTAACTTGGTCGATCCAATCAATATAAACATTTCTCTTGGTAATTGTTGAAAATTTTTTTGCAGTTAATTTTCAGTTGTCATTGGATTTTGACTGTCATCGACCCTTATGTGGAGATGGTTTATTTGTTCGATTCACTTAGTCATCATAATCGTTATGAGGACTAGAAATATGTAGTGGATATGTGGGTACATATTTTTTTTAATTAAGCATGTAATTTATTACTCATATGTCAACTCTTGTTGTACGAAGGAACTTGAAATTGTTCAATTCGAACAAGGCAAGGAAAGGGAAAACGAAGAATACGTGGGAAGTTGTAAATGTTTGTATATTATATATACACACATATGTTTACTTGTGATTAATTAAAAAATATTTAAATGTGTATTATTCGTTGACAATTTTTTGTTAATATAGGGTCCTCGACAACCTGATACGAAACAATGTGGATTTTATGTGATGAAATTTATGAGAGAAATTATTGAAGGAAATGCTACTAGTGCAAAGGATTCAATTATCTCAATGGTAATATTTGACATATTCTCAATTTTCTTAAATAATTTCTTTTATTTGATTTCGCTTCTTCATTACTGATTTTTTTACTAATATAATATGGATTTCTTAACAGTTCATGAAAATAATTTACTCTAACGAAGAAATTGACGAAATGCGCTCCGAATGGGCGGATTGCATACTAGACTATATTCATTACTAAGTATAAATTACTAGACTTCAAAAGATGACTGAACTTCATTTGGGAAACTTCTGGATCATTTTGTAAATTCTATGGTTGATGGTTTTCTTTTTATAGCTCTCTCATTTTAAAATCAGTTCTGAATTCTGCTTATCTTTAGTTCCTGGATCTACTGCTAGTTATTATTACATTAGTTTCTAGTTTTAGACCATTAAGTCTAACTCCCTTACTGTTGAAGTATAAATGCAGTGCACATGGTAGTTTCTTATGTCACTTTCTATAAAAGGCTTAAAGATGATTGATAGGGATGTTAGGTTTTAGTTGGGATTCAAGTATTTTTTTTTTTAAAAAGGCATGAAGGAATTGTCCAAGTATCATTGCATCGTGAAGCATGTATCAATTTGAAATAGTTTGTTTTTGACTCTGATCCGGCAGTAAGGATGGGGGACCCCCTTTGTGGAGAGCCAATGACACGTAGAGGTCAGAAATCAAAAGGGTCAGCATGAGGTCCATCCGATCGGAGAAGGGTAGGGTCAACCGGCCGAACGGGTCTGAACAGAATCAAAGACAACCCGACGGGAAGTCGGGTTTCCAACGCTCATGGTGAATAGTGTCACCGGGCCGAGCGGGTAGCCCGCTCGGCCGATGCGTAAAGCATAAATGCTATGAAGGAACAGTCTTAGCCGAGCACGCGAGGGAGTGAAATCTTCCCGGTCAGACTGATACCTTTGCCCGGTCAGACCGATGCCTGCCGAGCGGATGGACGCTCGGCTCGGGGACAAAAGAGACAAGGACAAGGGGACATTGGGGAACATCTTCTGACAACAGGCATGTTCGACGATCAAGCCATACGCAGAATCCTACGACGGAAGGTTCTGCTGTCCCATCAGAGAGGTGCTCGGACTGTAGCAGTATGGTGTCAGACATGCTCCTCTGGTAAGCTCATACTAGGGTATGGTAAAGGACACGTGTACGTCTCGGTAGGTGTGCATAAGCCTCCCCACAGCTCTATATAAGAGCCCTCAGACTTCACCGGAGGTGCGCGATCTCTCATCTTTGGAGTCACTTCATTGTTTTCCTCTTGCCTGACTTGAGTGTCGGAGGGTCGTCGCCGGGAACCCCTTCCCGGCCCGACTTCTTTGCAGGTTCGCCGGAGATCCATACGGTTAGTCAGAGATCCACGTCACCAGTTCGGAGAGCGCCACGTGCCCAGCATCCATCGACTCAGCGTTCGGACAGGATCAGACTCCATGACTTATTGATTTTGATTCCTTAGTGTCAATAATTTATTTTGTTCACTGCTAGCTGACTCCTTTGCCCAATACCTCCTTTGCCCAATAATTTATTACCTCTCTTTATTCTCATCTTTTGCTTTGATATGTCAATACCTAATATACATCCATGTGTTATCTTGCTGATTGAACATTTTGTGAATTTAGTTATAGGTATTATCGTGGTGTCCATATAATTTTGTTTTTGTTTTGTCTATTAAACTTTGCCTCCAGGAAATAATTAAGCTCGTCGTATAGTGATTAAATTCGGCTGAGTTAGTAGATGGAGTCTGTAGCATGTTGACTAGAATTATGAGCATGTTTTGTACATAAAGACATTTTTTCAGGAACAAAGCATATATCAGAGACATATAGTGATTACCTTATTATGGAAGTTACCAAGACAACTCTAAGTTGGTTAAATTGCTTGTATTGCATAAGTTTTATTTTTGAGACTATAAGTTGGTTATATTGCTTGTATTTTATGTAGATTTATGTGAATAAATCTAAATATGGAATTCTAGAATTGAGTGTTGTCATGGAATTGCTTTATATTAAAGCTATGTGAAATCCTGGAATTGCTTGTATTGCATAAGTTTGTATTGCATAAGTTTTATTTCTTAGACTATAAGTTGGTTATATTGCTTGTATTTTATGTAGATTTATATGAATAAATCTAAATCAGAAGTCTAGAATTCTGGAATTGAGTGTTGTCCTGAAATTGCTTTATATTAGAGCTATGCGAAATCCTAGAATTGCTTGTATTGCATAAGTTTTATTTCTTAGACTATAAGTTGGTTATATTGCTTGTATTTTATGTAGATTTATATAAATAAATCTAAATCAAAAGTATGGAATTCTAGAATTGAGTTGTCCTGAAATTACTTTATATTAGAGCTATGTGAAATCCTGGAATTGCTTGTATTACATAAGTTTGTATTGCATAAGTTAAATTTTGAGACTATAAGTTGGTTATATTGCTTGTATTTTATGTAGATTTATATGAATAAATCTAAATTAGAAGTCTGGAATTCTGGAATTTAGTGTTGTCATGAAATTGCTTTATATTAGAGCTATGCGAAATCCTGGAATTGCTTGTATTGGATAAGTTTGCATTGTATAAGTTGGTTATATTGCTTGTATTTTATGTAGATTTATATGAATAAATCTAAATCTGGAATTGATAAGTTTTGTTTAATTTTTCTCTTGCAGCTAGGTACGTAACTTGGCTAATTTGTGAGGCTTGAGATTTTTGATGCAAGGAGTGAGCTTTGTTAGGTTGCATATAGATTGTCTTGCTAATGTGTAAAAGTCATATGGAGAACAATATTGAAAAACATGTGATTTATGGTTTGATACTTTTGTTAGTTTGATGAGTACAACTCATTTTGTATATTTTATAATATATATAGATACAAGATGATTTATGGACTTTTATTTTGGATTTAATATAGTAAATATTTAGTTTTGTATTGGTTGTTTGGTATTATCATGTTACAACATGAACATTAAAGACAACGGTTAGAAATATTGTAAAAAATATGTAAACCACAACGGTATTTTTTTATGAAAAGTGATTAAAGACAACGGTTTTATCTGTTGTAAAAACATATTAAAAATTATATACTACAACAGTTTATAACTGTTGTAAAATACAAAACGAGTAAATATTATCTACCACAACAATTTATATCTGTTATAAAAAGGGTCTACCACAACGGTTTATATCTATTGTCGAAATTATCTATCACAACGGTTTTAAAATATTGTTGTATAGGGTAAAATATTTTTTGAGCATATAAACAACAACGGATAAAAACCGTTGTTGAATGTCTACAAAGACAACGGATTCAAAACTGTAGTCGTAGGGCAATGCCTTTTACAACACAGTCAGTTACAATGATTTTTTGACCCTACGACAACGGATAATATCCGTCGTCGTTTGCAATTTTTTTTGTAGTGTTATTTCTAGCATGCTTTTTATCATGGGTCAAAGGAATAGGTTCAATGAATGATACCTTGGATTTTACCTTAGAAACTTCCCCTTGACTTGTGCTTCCTCCTTTGACTTTGGTCGGCTTCTTCCCTTTAGCACATTAACTCCTATAATGTCCTCTTTGATTGCAAGAGAAGCACACAATATGCTCCTGGCCCTTGCGTTCCACGGGACCGACTCTCTTGGGCTTCTCCTTGCCCTTGGGTGCCACTTGACCCTTCTTCTTGGCCAATTTGGGGCACTTACTCTTATAGTGTACATGCTCTCTACACTTAAAGTAAATGATATGATTTTTATTATTAACAATTAAAATTGTTATACCTTTGCTTGTAGGGGTGGCACATGATCCTCCATTTGATTTTTCTTGACTTGTGGAGGTGCCGCCATCTTCTTTTTCTTCATTTGACCCAGAGGTGAAGGCCTCTTCTTGCTCCGGTGTCAATGATCTACACTCCCCCTCAATCCTAGAGGTGGGGACTTCATCATCATCATCCTCATGTACATGAAACAAGGAGTATGCTCCCTCCTTGCCTTTTTCTTTGCACTTTGTGGAGGATGAAGCTTCTTGTTCTTCTTCTTCCGATGTTGAGCATCTCTCAACCTCGGAGTCCTCTTCCTCTTGATCTTGATTCGATGAGTCGCCATCTTTGGATTCTTCTTAGTTTGGTACAATGGAGGGGATCTCATGGAGTTTAGTCAATTTACTCCATAGCTCCTTGACATCTTCAAATTCTCCCACTTGCTTCAAAATATTGCTAGGCAATTAATTGACCAATAGCTTGGTCACTTTATCATTGGCCTCATATCTTTGAATTTGCTCTTGGCTCCACTTGCTCTTCTTGAGAATTTTGTCTTTGCTATTTGTTGGAGCTTGGAAACCTTCCATTAGAGAAAACCATTGCTCTATGTCCATCATAAGAAAATTTTCAATCCTTGATTTCCAAGAATCGAAGCTCATTGATGCGAATGGTGGAGGCACCCTTGTGTCGAAATCGAGTCCATCTCAGAATTCCATCTTGAAATTGAGCTTTTTGAAGTCTTTGACTTTGATAAACTTGCTTCAACTTCTTCTCCCTCTAGCTTGTTTCCCTTTCCGACAATGATTTTGGTGAAGAGTGATCTCGCTATTCACTCTGATACCACTTGTTAGGGTCAATTTGTAACTAGAGGGGGGGGTGAATAGCTCGTCGCACTCGTTGTCTTGCTTCGTGATGATGATTTGCAGCGGAATGAAACACAAAACACACTTGCAATGATAACATGAAGGATTTACTTAGTATCCGCCTCAAGATAAGGTGACTAATCCAAGGATCCACACACGCAAGCACTCTCTACTAAGAAAGAAATACTCCTTCTCGGTAACTACCGGAGGCGGAGAAACCTTGTTCAATACTCACACAACATACAACACAACGCAAGAAGAAAAATACAAGTACACAAAGGAAAAACCTCTTCTTGTTTGACCTTGTTGTAGTTAATCGCCTCTTGAACCTTGGAAGTGCAGCAACACTTGTCCCTAAGACCTTCCAAGAACTAGCGGTGAGTGTAGGGGAAGATCGCGTGAGCTGGAGAAGAAAGGTTTCCGTGTTTGAACACTTCGTCGTCTTTATATCTGTGCTTCTAGGGCTTACAATCGATTAGGGCTCCTCCCAATCAATTGCCATGTCAGATCCCAGCGATCTCAGCTGTTCAAAACCTGCATCCTATGCAACGGTCATATCTCAATCGATTGGGGAGGCTTGAATCAATCGACTGATCGATTCAGAGCACCTCTGTGCTCTTTGCTGGAAAAGTCTGAATCAATCAGCTAATCAATTCAGCTTCCTCGCATCACACACAATTTCCAACCCCCAATCAATCGACTGATCTATTGGCGGTGCCCAATCGATCGGCTGATCGATTGGCGGTGCCCAATCGATCGGCTGATCAATTGGGGACCAATTTGTTTGCATGATAAAACACCCCCAATCGATCGATCGATTGATTGGGCTGCTGTTTATCGCAGCATTCTCCCAATCGATCGGTTGATCTATTGGGCTTCGGTCCAATTGATTGGTTGATTAATTGATCACCCTTGACTTGCTTAACTCAAGCTTAAGGGCCCCTAATTTCAACATCCGATCAACCTTGACCTATTGAAACTCCTCACGCCTAGCATCCGGTCAACCTTGACCTGCCAAGACTTCTTCACCAAGTGTCCGGTCAATCCTTTAACTCACTTGGACTTTTCACGTGCTTGGCTTCACTCACTAGGTTTTTCCATCTACCTAGCTTCACTCACTAGGACTTTCACCTAGCTTCACTCACTAGGATTTTACCACTGTCTAGCATCACTCACCAGGACTTTCACCTGCCTAGCTTCACTCGCTAGGTCTTTCACCTGGCTTCACTCACCAGGATTTTCCAACTGCTTACCTTCACTCACTAGGTCTTTCACCTGGCTTCACTCACCAGGATTTTCAACTGCCTGGCTTCACTCACTAAGACTTCCCCTTACCTAACCTCTAGTTAGGATTTTCCCAGTCAAGTATTCGATCAACCCTTTGACCTACTTGACTCTTCTTCGCATCAGACTGGTCAAACCTTGCCCAGAGGAGAATTACTCCAATAATCTCTCCAATCGGATAATTTCTCCTACAATATTCATATATTGTCAAACATCAAAACTCAAACATCAAGACTCAAGCTTAAACTAACTCAAGCTTAGTCAAACAGGTTAACCTGACCCAGAGGATATTACACCAACAATCTCTCCCTTTTTAATGTTTGATGATCTTGTCCGAATCGCCGAACCAAAGGACGCTGGGCACGTGGCGCACTCCTAGTCGAGGGTGTAGGCCTCCGTCTGGTCGCACGAATCTCCGGCGAACCTGCACAGAAGTCGGGCCGGGAAGGGGTTCCCGGCGGCGACCCTCCGACACTCAAGTCAGGTAAGCGAGTGGTGGAAAAAGTGGCTCCGAAGCTTGTAGAATGCGTACCTCCGGCGAAGTAAGAGGCTCTTTATATAGAGCGGTGAAAGAACTAATGCACGTCCACCGAGGCACATACGTGTCCGCAGCCCATACCTCGGTATGTACCTGTCAGAGAGCTTACCTGACACCATACTGCTACAATCCAATCACGTCTTCGATGGGACAACAGAACACCTTGTTGTCAGACTTAGAATATGGCCTAGACATAGGACTTGATGGCTGTCAGAAGATGTTCCTATCCTTCACCCACCGCCCGGCCGGGACGTCCGTCCGGCCGGCGCGAAGAGTGTCGTCCGTACGGCCTTAATTCTCTGCGCCAGCCGGCCGGCACGCCCATTATGTCCTGCCTTCTCTTAGGCCTTCCGTTCGGTCATTATTTACTATTTTATTGAGCGTCGGAACCCCGACCCCTGTCAGGGCGTCTTTCACTATCAGACGTTTACGGGCAGGCCGATCGGCCTGCCCTTTTTTCATGCGTCTGGTCGGCTCACCCTTCTTCGACGGACAACCTGGCCCTTCAACCTCCACGTGGCGTTGACCCCTCGTTAGGAGGTCCCGGGCTCTTACCACCGGATCACTTGCCTTCCCCTCGAGTCTAGTCGAAGGAGGCGAAGTCCGACTGACTGGACTGCCGATCTGACTGAGCAATGATTGCTGCATTGGGCCGCTCGGCCAGGCGTAAGGATGCTCATCCGTTCGGCGGTATCTTGTCCATGCCTTGTGTTTTCTTGGCATCCATGTCCGATGCTCTCCCCTATTACCCATCACGTGCGCTGCGCACGGTAAGGGGAGTTCATTAAATGCGGCCAGTATCCTGCTGACACGTGGTGATCGTGCGTTTGTCAGCGTATGGCGGTGGCGTCACTTCCGATGGGACAGCCGCCGTTTGAAATGAACGGCTGGATGACGACCTTGATATCGGTGACCTGAATCGGATGGTGGAAATTGATGGCGGCCGCCCATATAAAGCTCCTGACCCCTGCTCTTCGCCGCATTTCGACCTCCTCGTTTCCAGACATCCCGCTACTCCTCCTTTAGCCGGCGACCCTGTGTTTCGGCTTTCCGGCGACCCTACAGCTTCTTCAGACCATCTTCCTTGCTCGTAAGACCCTTTTTCTCGCTCCCAACGTTTTCTTCTTTCTGTTAATCGTTTCCTTCAGTCGGTTTCCACCCATTCCTTGCTTGAACCTTCCCCTTTTGTCCCGCATTCTTGTCTTTCGACCATGACTAGCACCTCGCAGTTGACCGGCGGTGCTCCGGGTCTATGGTACTCGACTATGGAAAGCCATTTTGACGAGGAGGACGCGTTGCGTCTCGCTCGGACTTACGACATTCCTTCCGACCACCAAATAGTATTAGCCACACCGGCCGATCGGCCTCATGAACCGCCGATCGGCACAGTTCTTTTTTTCCGAGACCAATTTCTGGCCGGACTACGCTTCCCACCCTATAAATTTTTCCTGCAAGTCTGCAATTACTTCCGCATTCCGCTCGGCCAGGTAGTTCCCAACTCTATTAGGCTGCTGAGCGGAGTAATAGTTTTGTTCAAACTGAACGGCATCCCCTTAGACCCAAAAATTTTCCACTACTTCTACTATCCCAAGCAGGCCGAGTGGGGAACTTTTTTTTTTCAATCTAGGATAGGTTTCGTCCTCTTCGATGGCATACCGAGCTCCAACAAACATTGGAAGGAGCACTTTTTCTATATACGTTTTCCCGAGCGGCCAACTTTTCGTACCAAGTGGCAGACGGCGATGCCAGCGCAGCCGGAGCTCGGAAAATTTAGAGGCGACGCGGCCTACCTTCATGCAGCCGAACGGCTGGTTGGTCAGCGTTATCATATTGACAAGCTGCTCCTTCCGGGAGTAATGCACCTATTTGGTTTGTCCTCTACCACAGCCGATCTGCCCTGCAGTATGAGTAAGTTCCCTTATCTTCCCGTTTGTTTTGTTCTAACTGATTTATTCTTTGCTTCTGCAGCTGAAGTCATGTGGCGCGCCAAGGCGACTGAGAAGCTCAAATTGAAAGCCGCTCAGATTGTGGTGGTGACGAACGAAGAGGTCGCCGAGCGGGGCCTTGGTCTAGCTGATCCGACCGGCGAAGCAAGTGAGGGGACTCAGAACGCCCCTGAAGCCGTAGCAGCTACTACCTCCCACGAGGAGGCAGTGGGCGACACAGAACCTCATACCCAAGCCGAGGTGGAGGGCCGTTCGGCCGACGATGTTCCGCTAGTCACTCGGAAGCGCCGCCGACCGGAATCTGCGTCTGCCTCCACTCCACTTGATGAGCCACCGCCCGAGTGGGGCGTGGATGCTCCGATGTTGTCCGGGACGGTTTCCCTCGAGAGTACTCCGACCCCACATGGCTCTCCAAGGGCCAGCTCTGAGGTGCCGCCATCTAGCCCTTCTAGAACTCTGCGTCATATCAGGCATTTGGGCGAGCTTCCCTCCTCGTCCACCGGTAAGGCCGATGCCTCTCAGAGCGAGCCGAGCGGCTCGAATTTAATTAAGACCGTTCTGCGCCTCCCCTCAGAGAAATACATGGTCGCTGGCGACGGCTGGTCCCGAGCAGAGATCACCTGACGGCCCCTTGCAAAGCTTGGGAGGACGCCGGCCGCATAAGCGATGACTCTGGCGCTCGACAACAACCTCCAACAGCCACCGGTATGCTCTTCTTTATTCGTAGTTGAATTAAGTTTTAACCTATTCACCTTTGCTCATAGAACTGGGTGGAGCAGATTGCCATTAGCAATCGGTTGGCCAAGGTCGAGGACGAACCGAGAAAACTTAAAGTCCGGGGACAACCAACAATCGACGGCCGCTGAGAAGGCCAAAGTCACTTGGAAGCCGAAAAAGGGCTTCCGATCCGCGGCAAGGTCGTTCGGCTGAGGCGATGATCAAGCAACGAGATAAGGAGATCAAGACGGCGACCATCCGGAAGCTCCGGGCCATCGATGATATGGACGGATGAAGGTGGAGATCCAAGGCCGAGCAATACATCAAGGATCTGGATGCTCTACTGGCTACCGAGAAGGAGAGCCGCTCGGCCGATCTCCAAAGATTTGATGGAGACTTGAAGGATCTCCAAGCCGCCAGCGACGCTGCCCACGCCGCACTCAAAGAGTATCAAGGGGGGGAGTCGGCCCGTTCTGACGAAGTGAGGAAGGCGTATCTCCGCTCGGAAGATTTCGGAGAGAAGTTTACCGACAAGATATCCCTCACTTTCGAAGAAGCGATCAAGGCGGCGGTGGATTACTTGAAAACCAAGGGCCACCTGCTCGCCGAGCTAGCCATCCCCCCCGAGGACCTTGAGACCGTGATGGGCGCCATCCCCGACACTCTTTTTGACTTTGACGCGTGATAAGCATTTTTTCTGTGTTTGAACTTTTTTGTATTCCAGCCGTTCGGCCCAACTTTTTTTGTTCACCCAGTGTATAATAGATAATCTTCTCTGTTCCTTCAACTTCTGTTTTGGCAAGAAATTTTTCTCTCGTCACGACTGAAGTGTTCTTTAAAACTCTTCCGCTCGGCACCACGCTCGGCACCACGCTCTACCAAACAAGTCGATTGTTTTTAATGTCTTTTATCATGCGACTGAGCAGCCGCTCGGCGTTCTAACGAAGCCGCTCAGCGTTTACACGCTAATATCTTTTAACTTCTACTGACCAACTTTTGCTCTGTGCCTTACCCCCAAAGGGGTTTTCCATACACATTGGATAAGCGAGCCGCTCAGCCGTATGTTGGTCTTAACGACCAGGCTATCGTTGATTGTATCATGTGAATGGCTATCCGCTCGGACGTTTATAGACGCCGGCTCGTCTCTTGATATTTAACGTCGGAGCTCGATGGTCTTCCACTCGGATGCTTATAGACGCCGGCTCGTCTCTCGATATTTAACGTCGGAGCTCGACGGTCTTCCGCTCGGATGTTTATGGCGCTCCTGTCTCTCGATATTTAACGTCGGAGCTCGACGGTCTTCTGCTCGGATGTTTATAGACGCCGGCTCGTCTCTCGATATTTAACGTCGGAGCTCGACGGTCTTCCGCTCGGATGTTTATAGACGCCGGCTCGTCTCTCGATATTTAACATCGGAGCTCGACAGTCTTCCGCTCGGATGTTTATAGACGCCGGCTCGTCTCTCGATATTTAACGTCGGAGCTCGACGGTCTTCACGGCTAACGTCCGATCGGCAGAACCCTTGGCAATCCTTTGAATTAATTTTGCTTCCTGCATTACAAGGACACGGGCGACTAACATATACAAAAATGATTTACATTCGTGCACCTTTCACCCCGCTCGATAAGGCTGGAGATGATTCGCACTCCATGGTCGATCCAGCTGCCGCCCGTCTTCATCCTCCAAATAATAGGCTCCCGAGCGGAGCTTTTCAATAACCTTGAAGGGGCCCGCCCACGGTGCCTCCAGCTTGCGGACGTCGCCGACCGGCTTGACTTTCTTCCAGACAAGTTCACCGACCTGGAATGATCTGGGGGTTACACGGCGGTTGTAATTTTGCTTCATCCGTTGCCGGTACACCATCAGTCGAACGGACGCCTTGGCTCGCTCATCGTCGACCAAATCCAGCTCCATGTTCCTCCGTTCGGCGTTGTCATCATCATAGTTCTGGATTCGGACGGACTCGACGCCGATTTCGACCGGAATAACCGCCTCGCCGCCATACACCAAATGGAACGGTGTGACGCCCGTCCCTTCCTTCGGAGTCGTCCGGATGGCCCATAAGACGCCCGACACTTTATCCGGCCAATTTCCTCCCAAATGGTCGAGCCGAGCGCGCAGAATACGAAGAATTTCCCGATTGGCTACTTCGGCTTGACCGTTGCTTTGGGGATAAGTCACGGACGTGAAGTGTTGCTCGATGCTGTAGCTTTTGCACCAATCCTCTAGCACCTTCCCTGTGAATTGCCGCCCATTGTCGAAAACCAATCGGCGAGGGATGCCGAACCGACAGATGATGTGTTGCCAGATGAATTTTTTGACCATCTGTTCGGTGATCTTTGCCAGCGGCTCGGCCTCCACCCACTTGGAAAAATAATCGACCGCCACTAGCAAAAATTTCCTCTGCTCGGTCGCCATCGGAAATGGACCGACAATATCCATTCCCCATTGATCGAACGGGCATGAAACGGTTGACGCCTTCATTTCCTCGGCCGGTCGGTGGGAGAAGTTATGGTACTTCTGGCACAAAAGGCACGTAGATACTCTCCGAGCGGCGTCTGCTTGTAAGGTCGGTTAAAAGTATCCGGCTAGCAGGATCTTCTTAGCTAGTGATCGTCCGCCCGGATGTCCTCCGCACGATCCTTGATGTACCTCTTGGAGGATGTAAGCCGAGTCTTCCGAGCTCACGCATTTCAACAGCGGGCGTGAGAAAGCCTTTTTGTAAAGCTGATCGCCGATGAGTGTGAACTGACCGGCTCTTCTCCTTAGCAGCTGGGCTTCATTCTGGTCGGACGGTGTGGCTCCCGATCGGAGGAACTCTATGATGGGTGTCCGCCAGTCGCTTGGAAAAGTGAGGCCTTCCATCCGGTCGACGTGCACCACCAACAGTATTTTTTCAATTGATTGCTGAATGGCGACCGGCGTTATTGAGCTCGTGAGTTTGGCTAACTCATCGGCTGCTTGATTTTCTGCTCTGGGTATCTTCTGGACAATAACTTCTCTAAAGTCAGCTTTAAGCTTCTCGAAGGCTTCAGCGTAGAGCTTGAGCCGAGCACTATTGATTTCGAAGGTACCAGAGAGCTGCTGAGCGGCCAACTGCGAATCCGAGTGAAGCGTTACCCGACCGGCTCCCACATGCCGAGCTGCCTGCAAGCCGGCTATGAGGGCCTCATACTCTGCTTCATTGTTGGTAGCTTTATAATCCAGCCGGACGGATAAGTGCATCTTCTCTTCTTGAGGGGAGAGTAACAATATCCCAATCCCGCTTCCGAGCCGAGTGGACGACCCATCCACATATATTCTCCACATAGCTTCCGGCTCCGACCTTTGCACCTCAGTCACAAAATCGGCCAAGGATTGCGCTTTGATCGCCGAGCGGGGCTGGTATTGGATATCAAATTCACTTAACTCCGTCGTCCATTTGATGAGCCGTCCGGATGCCTCTGGATTTAGTAGAACACGTCCGAGCGGGCTATTGGTTTTGACAATGATCGTATGCGCCAGGAAATATGGACGAAGGCACCGAGCGGCAAGGACCAGAGCAAAAGCCAGCTTCTCGAGCCCAGTGTAGCGAGATTCAGCATCTTTTAAAATGTGACTAAGGAAATACACAGGCTCTTCTCCGCTCGACCTCACTAAAGCTGAGCCGATTGCATGCTCGGTCGAAGACAAGTACATATGAAGTGGCTCACCCGCAGTCGGCTTGGCTAATACCGGGAGAGAGTTCAAATATGCCTTCAAATCTTCGAACGCCCGGTCGCATTCTTCGTCCCAGTGAAATTTTGTAGCTTTGCGTAAGATCTTGAAAAAAGGAAGGCTCCGATCGGCGGTTTTGGAGATGAACCTGGACAGAGCGGTTATCCGACCGGTCAAACGCTGCACTTCCCTTGTATTTCTTGGAGGCGGCATATCTTGTAGAGCTTTCACCTTGCTGGGATTTGCTTCGATTCCCCGCTCGGTCACTATGTACCCCAGAAAGCGCCCTCCTTTTGCTCCGAACAGGCACTTCTGGGGATTTAGCTTGACTCCATATTTGCGCAGCGTTCGGAAGGTTTCCTCCATGTCCTTGAAGAGATCGGTCGCTTGGACGGACTTAATGAGAATGTCGTCTACATAAACTTCCAGATTCCGTCCGATCTGCTCTCTGAACACTTTATTCATCAAGCGCTGATATGTGGCCCCCGCATTCTTCAATCCGAACGGCATTACATTATAGCAATAAGTGCCTTCGGCCGTCACAAAGCTAACCTTTTCCTGATCTTCACGGGCGAGCGGCACTTGGTGATAGCCCTAGTAGGCGTCGAGCATACAAATTAATTCACAGCCGGCCGTAGAGTCCACCAGCTGATCTATCCGGGGCAGAGGATAAAAATCTTTCGGGCAAGCTTTGTTGAGATCCCGAAAATCTATGCACACTCTCCACTTGTTGCCTGGCTTGGAGACTAATACAACGTTAGCCAACCAGCTCGGGAACTGCATCTCGCGTATATGGCCGGCCTCCAGAAGTTTTTCCACCTCCGCTCGAATGATGGAATTCTGCTCGGCGCTGAAGTCCCTTTTTCTTTGCTTTACTGGTCGTGCGTCCGGCCGGACATGTAGCTCGTGTTGCGCTATGCTCGGCAAAATTCCGGGCAGCTCATGTGTCGACCAAACGAAGACATCATGATTTCTTCGGAGGCATTGGATCAGTTCTTCTTTCTGTTTCTCCTCCAGATCGGACGCTATAAAGGTTGTGGCCTCCGATCGGGTTGGGTGAATCTGTACTTCCTCTTTTTCTTCATAAATTAAAGAGGGTGGCTTTTCGGTGATGGCGTTTACCTCGATCCGGGGCGCCTTCCGAGCGGAATTGGCCTCTGCTCGGACCATCTCGATGTAGCATCGCCGAGCTGCTAGTTGATCTCCCCGTACTTCTCCCACTTTTTCCTCCACGGGGAACTTGATCTTCTGGTGGAAGGTTGAGACGACCGCTCGGAATTCGCTGAGAGCCGGTCGTCCCAAAATAACGTTGTAGGACGAGGGAGAATCGACCACCACGAAGTTTGTTGTCCTTGTCCTCCTGAGCGGCTCTTCTCCCAGCGAGGAAGCCAGCCGGATCTGTCCGACCGGCTGAACTTCGTTACCCGTAAACCCGTAGAGCGGAGTTGTCATGGGCAACAGCTCGGCTCGATCAATTTGCAGCTGATCGAACGCCTTCTTGAATATGATGTTGACTGAGCTCCCTATGTCAACAAATACGCGGTGAATAGTGTAATTTGCTATTACCGCTTTGATGAGCAGAGCATCGTCGTGGGGTACTTCCACTCCCTCCAAGTCCCCGGGCCCGAAACTAATTTCGGGTCCTTCCGCTCGTTCTCGACTACAGCCGACCGCATGAATCTGAAGCTGCCGGACGCTCACCTTTCTAGCTCGGTTGGAGTCTCCTCCGGTCGGCCCGCCATCAATAACGTTGATCTCGCCTCGGGAAGTATTGCTTCTATTTTCCTCTTCCCGAGCGGACGGTCGAGACCGTTCTCTTGACTCGGCGATTCTCCCGCCTTGGAGAACGACGTCGATCGGAGTTTGTGGTCGCCGCCATCACGCGTCCGATCGGCTTCATCGGTTCAGTCTGTCGATCGAGGGAGACCGTCGTCCGGCATTCCGGTGCGAGATGAGTCACGAAGGAAGGCTTCGCAATCCTTTGTGTTATGCGTGTCACCGTGGAAGGAGCGAACATCGGTCCATTTCTTCTTTGGCTTGGGCGGCTACCTCTTGCACGTGGGCCCGCATGGGGGCTCTGATTGACCCCTTGGTTCTCGGCGGCTGATGTGTGGCGTGTGGTTTCCGCGGAGGAGCCCTCTCGGTTGAGTTTCTTTTTTCCTAGCCGCTTGCACCTCTTCCACGTTGATGTATCTGTTCGCCGGTGTAGCATGTGATCATAGTCTCGGGGCGGCTTTCGGATGAGCGATCGGAAGAAATCCCCATCCACTAGGCCTTGTGTGAAGGCATTCATCATGGTTTCCGAGGTGGCCGTTCGAATGTCCATCGCCACTTGGTTGAACCGCTGGATGTTAGCTCGAAGCGATTCACGGGCTTCTTGCTTGATGGCGAACAGGCTCACGCTCATTTTTTGATAGCGCCGGCTGCTTGCAAAATGATGGAGGAAGGCCATTCGGAAGTCCTTGAAGCTTGTGATGGATCCGTCCGGCAACCTCCGGAACCACCGTTGAGCCAATCCCGAGAGAGTGGTAAGAAAAACTCGGCACTTTACTCCATCTGTGTATTGATGGAGAGTGGCTGTGTTATCGAACTTACCCAGATGATCATCCGGGTCGGTTGTCCCATTGTACTCGCCGATCGTCGGAGGCACGTAGTGCTTGGGCAGAGGGTCTTGTAGAATAGCCTCCGAAAATTGGCGATTGATCCGCTCGGGAGATGCGTCCGCTCGGGGGGCTTTCCCTTTTCTGTTGTCTCGTCTTGGTATTTCATCCGAAGATGATCCCCGCTCTTGATTAGTTGCTAAGGCTTCAGGAGGAGTGCGGAAGAGAGCTCGATGGAATGGCACTGTCGCTAGTGGTGCTTCCGCTCGGCCACCCGATGCTGACGTGGCTTGCTGCTCTGGCCGCTCGGCTGTTGCCTTCTGTTTTTTCTCCACAAGCTTGGCGGCCCTTATCTCGATCAGAGCGTCGAGTTCCTCGTTCGAAAGCGTCACCATGTGTTGTCGTCCAGCTTCATCCATTGTTTCCGCTCGGATACAGGAACGTTCCCACAGACGGCGCCAAATTGATCCTGTCCGAATCGCCGAACCAAAGGACGCTGGGCACGTGGCGCACTCCTAGTCAAGGGTGTAGGCCTCCGTCTGGTCGCACGAATCTCCGGCGAACCTGCACAGAAGTCGGGCCGGGAAGGGGTTCCCGGCGGCGACCCTCCGACGCTCAAGTCAGGTAAGCGGACAGCAAAAGGTGGCTCCAAAGCTTGTAGAATGCGTACCTCCGGCGAAGTAAGAGGCTCTTTATATAGAGCGGTGAAAGAACTAATGCACGTCCACCGAGGCACATACGTGTCCGCAGCCCATACCTCGGTATATACCTGTCAGAGAGCTTACCTGACACCATACTGCTACAATCCAATCACGTCTTCGATGGGACAACAGAACACCTTGTTGTCAGACTTAGAATATGGCCTAGACATAGGACTTGACGGCTGTCAGAAGATGTTCCTATCCTTCACCCACCGCCCGGCCGGGACGTCCGTCCGGCCGGTGCGAAGAGCGTCGTCCATACGGCCTTAATTCCCTGCGCCAGCCGGCCGGCACGCCCATTATGTCCTGCCTTCTCTTAGGCCTTCCGTTCGGTCATTATTTACTATTTCATTGAACGTCGGAACCCCGACCCCTGTCAGGGCGTCTTTCACTATCAGACGTTTACGGGCAAGCCGATCGGCCTGCCCTTTTTTCATGCGTCCGGTCGGCTCACCCTTCTTCGACGGACCACCTGGCCCTTTGACCTCCACGTGGCGTTGACCCCTCGTTAGGAGGTCCCGGGCTCTTACCACCGGATCATTTGACAATACCTTTAAGTTAGACTAATCTCATAGTCTCAACTTTTTCTTTATGTCAATGCATAAATGAGGGTTTCCTTCATTGTAGGGGTGAGCAGTCAATCCGTCAAACCGACCAACCCGCTTATACCGACCCGAACCGAACCGAAAAAAAATGATCCGCCGGATATAGGGTCGGATGTAGGGTCCTAATATTGCATTATCTGATCTAGTATGGCTGGATAGTTTTTTATCCCAATAACCGAACCAACCCGATCCGATCACCCCTACTTGTAGCAACTAATGTTGATAAGCTGTTACACGTTGTAGCAACTACTGTCGATAAGCTGCTACACGTTGTAATAGTTATTTCCGATTAGCTGCTATAACGTGTAATGAGTAATGTCTATTATCATTTTAAAAATTTTTATTTTTTTGTTATATTTATATTTATATTTTATATTTTATTGGATATAGGGTCGGATATCCAAATAACTGACAACCCGTCGGATATCTGAAACATAAGAACCGCCGGATATAGGGCCGGATGTAGGTCCCGATTTTGCATTATCTGATCTAGTAGGGCTGGATAGTTTTTTACCCCAATAATCGAACCAACCCGATCCGTGATCACCCCTACTTCATTGTCTCCCTTTCTAAGAGGACAAACTCCCCCATTGGATAATGAAGGCATAATTTAGACCCTACATTCTCCCCCATGTAGAGTGTATACTAAAAGCCTAGCTTTTGTAAACATTTATTTATGAAATAAAAGAATCACATTGGTCAAATGTCTACATTTTATTTGTTAAGTGTAGTTGTTCAATTAATTTATATTGTAGATAACATGGTGTGTGGTGTCACACACAAAAGATCATGTTATCAGTTCTTTATAAATTATAAACAGTTGCTCACGACTAAGATGGAAAGGAACAAACCATTGAAATAGTCGTAGTGTAATTAGGTATTAGTTTATCTTGACTAATAAATTACACTAGTACACTCTAAGTGTATTGAGTAGGACCATTTTAGGTAAGTTCTTTTTATACTGACTTAATAAAAGAACTAGACCTTAGTTATTATGGAAGTGTGTGCTCTTAATCCTAATATAATAACAAGCATATATATTTAGTATTTATTTCTTTAACTTATCAAAGGGTGAGATTTAGCTCGATAAATCAATAGGCCCGATAAGTTGGGAAATGATATTACTTATAGTGTGTGTTGTTGATTATAGAAGGAAATTGTGTCCTAATAATCTAGGTTGAGAATGCCCCCAAGAGGAGCTCATAAGGACTGTTATGTTAAACCCTGCAGGTGGACTTAGTCCGACATGACAATAAAGTTGAGTGGTACTACTCTTGGACTAAGACGTTAATTAAAGTGAGTTGTCAGTAACTCAATTAAATTAATGGGCATTCGATAGCTTAAACACAGGGAGACTAACACACTCATGATAAGAAGGAGCCCATAATATAATTTGGGATTGGTGCGGTAGTGCAATAATAACTCTCTAGTGGAATGAGTTATTGTTGATGAACTTGAGTTGTGTGTTCGGCGCGAACACGGGATGCTCAAGCTCATCGGAAGGCCAAAACCAATTTCTCCTCTAGATCCTTGTCGTAGCCTCATTAAAGCCTTAAATCCGCTCATGAAAAGCTCATCTTGGTGTCCAAGAAGGGGTCGACCCATGGCTTAGTGACCAAGCCAAAGGGGTCGGCCATAAACTCCTTGAGGGGGCCGACCACAAGCAATTGAAGGGTGCCGACCACATATTTCAAATTAGAAGGGGTGTTTTGAATTTTTAAAATCTTCTCTTTGTAGATATCTACAAGTTTTAAAAAGAGAGATTTTAAAATATAAAAGTTTCCTTATTTGAATTTGGCCACATGGTTTAAAAGTTTTAAAACTTTCCTTTTATTAACCATCCTCATGGTTTTAGAAAAAAGGAAGAGAAGTTTTAAATTTGAATCTTTTTAATTTTGTAACCATGTTTAAAAAAAGGAAATTTTAGAAGAGAAGTTTTAAATTTTAAAATATGGTTTTAATTTTTAAAACTTTTCTTTTTTAACATCCACATTAGAAAAATAAAAGAGAGTTTGTAAAATTTTATAAGAGTTTTTTCTTTGCTTATAAAATTTTTTACAAGGTTATTTCTTTTATTTTAAGGGGTCGGCCACCCTTGCTTGATGCCCAAGCAAGGGGTCGGCCAATCAATTGGACCAATCAAAGATTAATGATTGAATCAATCAAGGGAAAGGAAAAGGAAAAATAAAAGGGGAAAGGAAAAAACAAAAGGAAGATTTTTTTTTTTTGTAAAAAGTCTTTCCTTATTTGCCTTGGGCAAGTAATATAAAAGAAGGGGAGGAGATGCCTCATAATTATCAATTCTTATTCTCAAGTTGGTGCTTCCTATTGTCGCCAGCCCTCTCCTTCTCTTTTTCCCCTTACTCTCTTTTGTTCTCTTGTGGTGGTGGCCAGATTTTAGAGGAGGAGGAAGAAGTCTTTTGGGTGGTGTTCATCTTGGAGGATCGTCGCCCACACGACGTCCAAGGCGAGGCGAGGAATACGGTAGAAGATCTCGAGGTTATTAGCATACAAAGAAAATGTATAACTAGTAATTATTTTCCGCATCATGATAGTTATTTTTCTTTGTAAGAATTCCAAACACAAGAGACATTAGATTCTAGTTTTTCGAATTTGTAATTCGTGTTTGTGTTTTTTTTATTTTTCAAATTTATGATTCGATTGTTCTTTTTTGTTAAACCTAATGTTATTTTAGGAAATTAAATATTTAATTTCGTTAAAAGATTTTGTCGAGGCAGTGGTGGATGCTCCCATACCCAAGAAGGGCATGTGCCTCGCCATGTTTGTCCTGGAAACCGATTTTCGAAATAGATATTTAATTGAATTTGTAACATAGGTTGATTTGGATCAATAGTGTTAAGTTTCACTTGCGATCCAAGTCTAAACCATTAAGAACAGATAAGTTAAATTTGGAATCAATAATGTTAAGTTCTGTTTACGATTTCTAATTTAACTTCTAAAGAACACAATAGGTTGTTTAGGAAAGGTTTGACACTTGTACAAAATTTTTGTACAGTGGAACCGGTACGATCTTCCTAGGACCAACCATCACCCCAAACTTTCCTAAAGGGATAAAAGCCTAACTTAAACCCTACACTCCTCACTCACAGTACACTATGAAAAATCTCCTTCTAGAAGACGGAGAAGCTTCGTACAAGAAAATACAAGAAATACAATAAGAAATGCAACATGAATAAGGAAATAAATACAACCATGAATGACTTTGCCCTTGATCTCTTGTTGCTACTGTTGGGAGATTATTGGTGCAATCCTTTCCCGAATTAAGGTTGACTAGTTTGACTAAGCTCGAGTGGATTTGAGCTTGAGTTTCGATATTTGGATAATATGTTGCTCGACAATATATGAGAAAGGTCAAGTAGGTCAAGGAGGACCGGTACTTGACTGGTAAAGTCCTAACTGTAGGTTAGGCAAGACAAGCCCTAACTCGAGGGTTAGGGAAATAAAAGTCCAAGTAGGTCAAGGACAACTGTATGTTGGCAAGGAAAGTCTTAACTTTAATTAGGCAAAGGGAAGTCCAAGTAGATTAAGAACGATCACACGTTGGCAAGGAAAGTTCAAGTGGGTCAAGGAGGATCGTACATTGGTAAGGAAAGTCCAAGTGAGTCAAGGAGGACCGCATGTTGGCAAGCAAAGTCCTAACTACGGTTACACAGATGCCATGAATGGAGCTCGCAGATGGTACCACGGATCAAGGGTGAGATGAGGAGAGCAGTATGGTGACACCAAAGTGGATGGAGTCATGTAGTAGAGCATAAGGACTGCATGTGGGTTACCTTATAGGATGAGAGTGTTGTATGTGAGGAGAGATCACAAGTAAAGTCATGTAGTAGAGCATGAGGACTGTATTTGGCAGAGCATGTAGGGGATGAGAGTGATGTACAAGTGCATAGATCCATCTTAGAAAGATGTATCTTGTCCGTAGCAAACGATTAGCAGTAAAGACATGTCAAATCTGTTTAAAGCTAGAGCTTTGTCATAAAGCCCAAGAGGGTGAATAGGCCCACCATAAAGGCTTATATAGTCTGCAACAAACGGCTCGCGATAAGGACAACATCAAATCTATTTATTGCTGGGGCTTCCCAGGAGGGTGCATAGGTCCACCATAAAGACCTATCTAGACTGCAACAAATGTCTCGCGGTAAAGGCACGCTAAATTCGTTGATAGTTGGTAACTTGCTAAAACTGACTTCATGGGGCCTTGTCCCATGACACAGGAGGAGATAGATCAAGATGGTTTGGAGTCAATTAAGACTCATAGACACATAGAAGATGTGAGAGACATGGAGGAGGTGTGGGGCACCTGCTTGTAGGAGACATAGGACATAGTGTGGACATTGATGATGATGCAGACACATGAGTATCATGGACAGAGATAGCAAGCAGTGTTGGATGATAACCAGCATATGTAGAGGAGATAGAGATAGATGGTACACGAGTGAGCACATGTATATGATCATGGTTCCCTATGCAAATCTAATACTTCGTCAGACATGACATAAGGGGTTCCAAGATCACTTTTGTATGTTTATACGTTTTGATGATATATATTTATCTTTTCATTAAAAAAAAGGAGGATCATTCATTGGCAAAGGAAAATCCTAAATGCAGTTAGATAAAGGGAAGTTTAAGTGGGTCAAGGAGGCTCGCACGTTGACAAGGTAAAGTCCTAACTGCAGTTAGACAAGACAAAAATCTAAGTGGATCAAGAAGGACCACATTAGGTGATCAAAAATCCAACAAGAAGTTGGAAAAGTCCAAGTGGGTCAAAAGATTGGCCAAACACTTGGTAGAGAAGTCCCAATAGGTCACGGTTGACCAGAGGTTAGGAAAGGGAACCCTAGACTCAGGTTAAGTGAGTTAGGACTAGGCAATCAATTGTGCCAAATCCAATCGATCAATAGATTAATTTGGAGCTTGTCTTCACTAAGCAGAAAGGGCTCAAATCGATTGGATAATTGATCAAGGTCAAACCCAATCAATCAAGTGATCGATTGGGAGGAGAAGTTCATGAATCAAAAAGGTGTTGGATCGATTAGGTAATCGATCAAGACTTGTGTCAATTGATTAAGTGATCGATTGGGCATATTTCTTCGAGACAAACAGGAGCTCTTGATCGATCAGTTGATCGATCAAGAGGAGTTTTTTATGAAGCACGGTAGCTTCCTCGTGAGAGCGTGATTGATTGTGTAATCTATTGGGAGAAGTTTGCAAGTGAACAGCGGGCTTTGCAATCGATTGGTTGATCGATTAAGAAAGCCTATAATCGATTAGCAAATCGATTAAGTGATGAAGAAAAGAACCATTGTGAGGTTTGGATGGCTAGATGGGCTCAGATCTGATGTGACAATCGATTGGGAATAAGGTCAATCAATTGGGAGCCATAATCTGTAAGATATAAAGGCGATGACGAAGATTCAAATGCATATAACTTCTTCTCATATTCTTTCCACCAGTTCTTGAAGGTTCTTGGAGCAAAATGCTGCTGCATTTCTAAGGATCAAAAGGTGATTCACAGCAACAAGAGATCAAGAGCAAAAATTCTTCATTGCAGTATTCATTTTCTTGTTCTTGTTGTATCTTTTATTGTATTTCTCGTGTATTCTCATGTTGGAGTTTGTACGAGACTTCTCCACCTTCTACAAGGAGGATTGCATAGTGTACTGTGAGTGAGGAGAGTGGACCCTTGGCTTAGTCACCTCAAGGAGGTGGATACCAAGTAAAATCAAGGGTGTTAGTGTTTACTTCTAGTTTTCCACTGCGATTGGAGATAATCACCGCCCTCCCCCTCTAGAGATGAAGCGATTGGAGCTAATCACCCCACTCTAACTCGTCGGAGTATCCTAACAAGTGGTATCAGAATAAGATCACTCTTCTTTGGACTAATCGCTGAGGAGAGCAACTAGCTAAAGGAAGAAGAAGACATTGAAGCTTGAAACCCTAATTTCAAAATCAAGAAATTATCATCAAAAGAGCTCAAGTTCAAGAATGGAGTTTTGAGATGGATTAGAATATGATATCCGAGCATTTCCACCATTCGATGTTGGAAGCTTTGACCTTAGGAAATCAAAGGTTGAAAATTTCTCATGATGGAGATAGAGCAATGGTTTTGCTCTAATGAAGCGTTTTGAAGCTCCAAGAAACTCAAAGGGAAAGCTCCTCAAGAAGAAGAAATGAACCAAGGAGCAAGTCAAGAGGTGTGAGGCAAATGACAAAGTAACCAAATTATTGGTTAATCTATTGCCAAGCACCTTATTGTGCGAAGTTGGAGAATTTCAAGATGTCATAGAGCTTTGGAGTAAATTGGCAAAACTTCATGAAAATCCAACCTCGGGACAAAGTGAAGCAAAATGCAAAGAGAGAAACTCTTTATATCATATACATGAGGATTCGAAAGTTGAAAGATGTTTAATGTCCAAGGAGAATATTGAAGAGGCATCCACCTCAAGGATTGAGGTGGAGCGTCAATCTTGGAAACGAGAGCAAGAAGAAGCCTCTACTTTCGGATCAAATGAAGAAAAATCATATGTATCCCCTACAAGTAAAGAAGGTATAATAATTTTAATTTATAAAAATAAAAATTATATCATTGACTTTGAGTATAGGGAAAATAAACACTACAAGAGTGAGTATCCAAAGTTGACTAAGATGAAGGGTCAAGTGACACCCAAGGACAAGGAGAAACCAAATGAGGTCGGCCCCATGGTACACAAGGGCAAGGTGCACATTGTGTGTTTTTTCTTGCAATCAAAAGGGGCATTACCGGAACCAATGTCCAAGGGGAAGAAATATGACCAAGAAGAAAGGAAAAAACTCAAGTCAAGGGGGAGCTTTTAAGAATAGTATTAAGGTACCATTAGTTAATGGTATTTCTTTGCGTCATGATAAAGAACATGCTAGATCTAAATTTTATCATTTTAATTCTATTTATCATGAAAATAGAAAGCACAAAAAACCTAGGGTTAATTATAAATCATTTCATATTAGGACTACCTCATCTAAGGTTAGGAAGGTAGATAATAATTTGGGCAAGAATTTTAAAGATTTTAGGTATATGCCTAAAAATAAAAATGCTCAATAAAATCAAAAAAAAAATCTAAAGTTGAGGATTCAAGGAGAAAAAATCAAGTCTTGAGGTCAATACTTGATAAATTGGAGAGGACCCTAGAGAAAATGACAAATAATATCAAAGAATCAAAGAAGCAAAATCTAGGGATAGATAGGCAAGAGTCGTTCAATGGAAAAAGAGGTTTGGGATACAAACTAAAAGCCAAGGAGAATGTATCCTCATACCATAGAGTTTCATATAGCTATCGAACTAACCCTAAGCTTAAGAAAGTCATTAAGAAGGTCACAAGGGAGGTTATCCCTAGAGTTAATGATGAGAAGTCTAGTGTAACCAAGGCTTCTAAGAAACCTAGGAAGGTTATCAAGAGGTATCAAGGAAAGTTATCCCTAGTGAATACATAGAATACCCAAGGAGTACCAATATATTTTAGGTTCCTAAGAGTGTGTTCTCTACACCCTAGATGGATTTAGAGAGTGTCAACTCTAATTGAAAGGGTAATCAACCCAACCTTAGTGAAGTTGACACTTTAGGGTATTTTCAAGGTATTACTACACCTTGAAAATGAAGGATTAATGTTTACTCTTTGGAAGAGTGAAATATGCCAAAATTTAAAAATTTAGACCTAATTAAATTGACACAATTAGGTTGAAAGTCAAAGAAATGTCAAGTTGGGATTTTGACATTTTCTTTGGGAGATAGGGCAACTAAGGATTATTTTTAAATTTAATAATTAGTTAGTAATACTTAGATAGATAATCTAGGTATTTCCTTTATGCTAAAATTATCATGATTGTGTGCTTATCATATGTCATAACATCATATTTAGCATTCATATATGTTTATGAAAAATATCATATGTCATATCATACATACATCGTTATTCATGATAATTTTTCTTTTGAAAAATATACATTTGATGTAAGTCATAATCATTCTCATGTATTATTTTAAATTCCCTTTTGATTAAGGATAATAGTGCCAATTGACATCCTAGGTTGGATGATCAAAGTTTAAATGTCTAGTTAAATATGCATGATCCTTTAGTTTTAGGGAAACCCTATTATACATCTTATAAGAATCATAGGCTTAACTTGTATGTATTTTGAGACACACCAGATATAAGTGAGATGCTAGGAGGATGAACAAAACTCAAGTTGTTGATTTAGTGCATCTTTTTGAGTTTAAGTTTCATCTTAACAATAGATTATGAGAAGTCCAATCGTTGGAAAAACTAGTGTACAAGTCATGTGCATTTAACCTAAGGAACATGGTTAGAAATTATATTTTGAAAATCATTTCAAAATTACTTTGAAAAACCTTGATGAAATCTATCTTTTAATATGAATTACCATTGATTAATTGAACACAAAGTAGAGTGAAACATTAAAGTTTTCAATGACTTCCAATTTTGAGTTAATCTTTGAAAATGAAATCTATTTTCACAAGAAACTATTTTTCCATGATAGTATATAACATAAATAATGTCTACATAAAATTTTATAATTTTTTGATAATCGTAGAATTATTTAGGGATTTTTGAAATTCGATCTAAAATTTATTTCAGAAAATCAGAAACTCAATCGATCAGGTGATCGATTGGGACTGCTCAATCTATCCGGTGATAGATTGAATTGAGTTTTTTGTGAGCAAAGAGGCTCACGGAAATTATCAAATGATCAATTAAACCATTTGAATCGATTAGCTGATCGATTAAGGTGGCTTCAATAGATTTAAACTCAACTTCAATCGATTAAAAAGACTGACTTTGGTTGAAATGGTCTAATTCTAGTCTATTAAGCCTCATTTAGTCATGTTAATCATCCCTAACCCTATGAAATATATTTATAAGTATTTAATGGAAGTTTTCTTGTTAAAAAAAAGAACATAATGGTTAAAAAAGACTAACTTGGAGTTTAGGAGGAGGTTTAGTTTCAAAATTAAATTTTGAACTTCAAAACTTCAATTTTAGGTTTCTAAAAGTTTAGGACTCCAAGTAATTGTTGGTCCAATGATAGAAGTTTGGGACATGTTTTGGGAGGAGTTTCTCCTTAAAAGACATGATTTAAAATTTTCTTCTGGACAAGGAAATAATGGAAGGTTGGGAACCTTTATTATTATGAGTGCTCAAGGATGAGCATTGGAAATAATGGAAGATTAAAAATCTTCATTATAAATGTATGAGTGCTCTAAGTTGAGAATATAATATATGCTCAAGGGTGAGCTTAGGTTCAAGGTTGAGCATGCAATATATGCTAAAGGATGAGCATATAATACAATGAAAGGTATAGGACTTTTATTGCATTCCTTTGACAAAATTGACTCTTAAAGGGAAGAGTTTTTTATATGTGTCAAAGGAGGAGAAAATGTGAGATTTAAGTTAGAAATTCACATTCATGCTTTAGCATGAGATGAAGTTGGAGTTGGGCTAATATGAATTAGCCTAATTTAAACATATTGTCAAACATCAAAAATGAAAGATTGTTGGGAGATTTTTGGTACAATAGTTTCTCAGGTCAAGGTTGACTAGTTTGACTAAGCTCAAGTGGATTCGAACTTGAGTTTCGATATTTGTACAATATATGGTGGACAACATGTTTGGACAATATGTGAGAAAGGTCAAGTAGGTCAAGGACGACTAGTACTTGACTAATAAAGTCTTAACTGAGGTTAGGCAAGACAAGTCCTAACTCGAGGGTTAGACAAAGGAAAAGTCTAAGTGGGATAGGGAGGATCGCACGTTAACAAGGAAAGCCCTAACTGCAGTTAGGCAAAGGGAAGTCTAAGTAGGTCAACGAGGACGGTACACTAGCAAGGAAAGCCCAAATGAGTCAAAGAGGACAGCACGTTGGCAAGGAAAGTTCAAGTGGCTCAAGGAGGGTCACACATTGGCAAAGAAAGTCCTAACTACGATTAGGCAAGAAAAGTCTAAGTACATTAAGGAGAATCACTCGTTGGCAAAGGAAAGTCCTAAATACAATAAGACAAAGGGAAGTCCAAGTGGGTCAAGGAGGGACAGACGTTGGCAAGATAAAGTCCTAACTGCGGTTAGGCAAGAGAAAAAATCTAAGTGGGTCAAAGAGGATCATACTTGGTGATCGAAAGTTCAATGAGAAGTTGGCAAAATCTAAGCGGGTCAAAAGGTTGACCGAATACTTGGTAGAGAAGTCCCAACAGGTCACGGTTGACCAGAGATTGGGCAAGGCAACCCTAGACTCAAGTTAAGTGAGTTAGGGCTAGACAATAGATTAGGTAATCGATTGTACCAGATCTAATCAATAAGTGGATCGATTGGGAGTCAGTCTTCGCGAAGCATAAAGAACTCGGATCGATTGGGTAATCGATCAAGGTCAAACCCAATCGATCAAGTGATAAATTGTAAGGAGAATTTCATGAAATAGAAATGTGTTGGATCAATTGGGTAATCGATCAAGATCTGTGTTAATCGATCAAGTGATCGATTGGGCGCATTTCTTCGCGACAAATAGGAGCTCTTGATCAATCAACTGATTGATCAAGAGGAGTTTCTCACAAAACACAGTAGCTTCCTCGTGAGAGCGTGATCGATTGGGTAATTGATTAAGAGAAGCTTGCAACCGAACAGTGGATTTCATGATCGATTGGGTGATTGATTAAGAAGGCTCATAATTGATTGGCTAATCGATTAAGTGATGGAGAAAATATCCGTTGCGAGGTTTGGATGACTGGATGCACTCAGATTTGACATGACAATCGATTGGGAGTAAAGTCAATCGATTGGGAGCCCAAATCCGTGGGATATAAAGGTGACGACGAAGATTCAAACACATATAACTTCTCATTTGATTATTTTCACCAGTTCTTGAAGGTCCTTGGAGAAAAGTGTTGTTGCATTTCTAAGGATCAAGAGGCGATCCATAATAACAAGAGATCAACATTAATGTTCTTCATTGTAGCATTCATTTTCTTGTTCTTGTTATATCTTTTATTATATTTCTCATGTTGGAATTTGTACGAGGCTTCTCCACCTCCTAAAAGGAGGATTTTATAGTGTATTGTAAGTAAGGAGAGTGGACCCTTGGATTAGTCATCTCAAGGAGGTGAATACCAAGTAAAATTAAGGGTATTAGTGTTTTCTTCTAGTTTTCTGCTGCAACAAATCATTGATAAAGCGATTGGAGCTAATCACCCCCCTCCCTCTAGCTCTTCGGAGTGTCCTAACAGCTGTGGATTGCCTCTTGATACTTGGAAAATGCAATAACACTTGTCTCCAAGAAGCTTCAAGAACTGGTAATAAAGAGTGGAGAATAAGTTCATAATTTAAATCTTCGAACGCCTTTATATCTTGTAGATTAGGATTCCTAATCGATTGACTTTTCCCCCAATTGATTGCCACATCATATCCAAACAAATCTAGTTGTCCAGACCTCACAATAACTCTTTTCTTCTTCTCTCAATCGATTACAAGGTTTCAATCGATCATTTAATTGATTCAGAAACTCATTGTCCGCTCACGAACTTCTTCTCCCAATAGATTACCTAATCGATTGAGTGACTTTAATCGATCATGTGATCAATTCAGAAGCCACTGTTTGCCATGAGGAACCTCCCAATCAATTGGCCACTTTCCCAATCGATTCAACACAGTAAAATACTATGCTTCATGAAAAGCCCACTTTGATCGATTACTCAATTGATTAAAGAGGGTTCAATTGATTAGCCAATCAATTCAGTGCCTCTCTGTTCTCGCGAGTTAGTCTAGCACTAACTTACTTAATTTGAGTTTAGGATTCCTTTGCCCAACATTCGGTTAATCATGATCTGTTGGGACTTTTCCACCAAGTGTCTAGTCAACCTTTAACCCACTTAGACTTTGCCAACTTTTCGTTAGACTTCTAATTACCAAATGTGGTCTTCCTTGACCTACTTGAATTTTCTTCTTGCCTAACCGTAGTTAGGACATTCCTCTTGACAACATGCAGTCCTCCTTGTCTCACTTGGACTTTCTTTTGCCAACATGCAGTCCTTCTTGACTCACTTGGACTTTCCTTTGTCTAACCACGGTTAGGACTTGCTTTACCAACGTGCGGTCCTCCTTAACCCACTTGGACTTTGCTTTGCCTAATGGCAATTAGGACTTCCCTTTGCCAACGTGTGATCCTCCTTAATCCACTTGGATTTTCCTTTGCCTAATTATAATTAGGACTTTCCTTTGCCAACGTACTGTTTGTTAGGATCGGTTGAGCTAGAGGGGGGGTGAATGGCTCACTTCTTTTTCTGATTAACTTTGTTTTGCACAGCGGAAATCTGAAGGCAATGCTAACACCGTTATTTACTTGGTATCCACCTCCTCAAGGAGGTGACTAATCCAAGGATCCACACCACTCACACTCTTTCACTATCGAAAACCCTCCTTCTCGGAATCACACCGAAGGTGGAGAAACCTTAACAGAAATACACCTCTCCCTTTTCTTCAAAATAAATATCACAAAAGCTACAAAGAAGAAGTAGAGAAGGATTACAAGATTTAACCAGCTTCTTCTTTGCAGGTGAGATTTCAGTACATAGTAGAGAGGAGCTTGAACCCTTTGCTTTGAATCTTTATCACTTGAGAGCTTTCAAAAGGCTTGGAGAGCAATGGAACAGTATATGTTTCGTTGTGTATTGTTTTCCCATTTCTTTCCGTGCTTTATACGTTGAGAAAACTAGCCGTTTCTGACGCCGCCGTCGCCGTGGATCGATTGAGGTCATATTCCAATCGATTCACAACTATCCGTTGGAAGCCATCGCGTCAAGATCAACGGTGCAGATTCTTTTATTTGACTTAGATCGATTGGGGCAGCGTTTGAATCGATTCAAACGCTTGCTCATGAATTTAGCAGCTGCGTGAATCGATCGGCCGATCGATTCAATAACTTGAATCGATCGGCTGATCGATTCAGAGTGATTCTGTGCTTCGCACAGAATGTTCACGGATCGATCGGCCGATCGATTCAATTGATCGATTCAGAGTGATTCTGTGCTTCGCACAGAATGTTCACGGATCGATCGGCCGATCGATTCAGTACCTTGAATCGATCGGCTGATCGATCCAGACGCATTCTGTGCTGCGCAGAACTTTACCAATCGATCAGCCAATCGATTGCCTTACCTTCAATCGATCGGCTGATCGATTCAGAGGCAATTTGCCGCACAGCCATGTCTGAATCGATTTTCCAGTCGATCTCTGACAGTGAGCCTATCACACACATAATCTTGTGACTTGCAGGAGCTTCTCTTGCCAAGAATTCGGTCCCCGACCTTCTTGGACTTCTCTTGCCTTGCATCTGGTCTTCTGACCTGCAAGAACTCTTTTTGCCAAGAATCCAGTCCTCGACCTTCTTGGTCTTCTCTTGCATCTGGTCTTCTGACCTGCAAGAAACTCCTCCTGCAAACTCACAATGCATGTTAGTTCCACCGTATTAACCTAAACTTAAATAAATGTCAACACATTGAAACTTCCAGGCATGATTGCACCAACAATCTCCCCCTTTTTGATGTTTGACAATCTATTTAAGTTTAGGCTAATTTCCAATACAATGATAAATAATGATTGTAGCTTGCTGAAATAATAATTGCATAATTGCAGTAAGCTTGATTTTAATTTACTACGATAGGCATAAGCAATAAGCATGAACTTCAACATAGATCTCCCCCTTTGTCAAAAATCAAAAGCGAATAACTCCCCCTCAATAAGTGCACAAGGCAAATATGATACATCCAAGGAATGCTCCCCCTAAAACACATATATCAACAGAACATAACAACACTGAAATGTAGAATCAAAAGGAGAGTGTAGCAAAAAAATATCATACATTCAAAATAAAATAGAGTTCACAAAAAGGACTCCAGAATAACCATCCATACAACAAATAAAAACATATCATATAGGAACATAAAACTCGATAAGCTCGTCGCCAGGAGGAGGAGGATCAGGATCAGCAGCTGGAGCAGACGTAGTAGCCGGAGCAGGAACCGCCGCAGAGTCAGGATCAGGGGCATCCTCAGCAGGAGGAACAGGGGCGGGGGATGGACCAGACTGAGACGGGTGAACCGTCACCCACGAGCCCACTAAGTCCACCAGTGTATCCAGAGTCCGCTGCATCGAAGTCATAGTCGCCTGCATACAGTATCCAACGTGGTACGCAGGCTGGCTACCTCCAAGGTCAGCTCCTCAAGGCGAGTGGAAACCGTCTCCTCAAGAGTCGGAGAAGCTGGCCCGTGGAACTCCTCCTCAGCCTCATCCTCCGCAGGAGCCAAGGCCTGTGCATCCCCCCTTTGGCGAGCCCGGGGTCCCTCCCCAAAAGCACGGCCATCGATCCATCGAACTCCAGCTGGACCACCAATCAGACCCGACTTCTTGAAAGAGCGGGAAGAAATCCGCGAATAAGCCACTGTCATGTGCTCCAGCCGTCCCCGGGAGACATCAACCTTCTGGGACGCCAGCCAATCTGTGATAAGATGCCCGAAAGGCATATGTATCGTCTGCTGCACGGGCTGGGTGAAATGGATGATGCAATGAAAGATATTCAGAGTGATGTTGATGTCAAGGGAATGACGAATGACGTAAAGAGCAAACATATGAGGCGGTCGTAGAATGGCTAGGGCACGAGAGGCAATGGGGAAAAGACAGTTGATGATCACTTTAAACAAAGCGGCATTTTCAGCCGATAACTCAAGAGAAGAAAACTTAGTGATATGAGCATCTGGCCCATCTGGACGAGGACGACCAAAGAAGAACTGATGCATGGAGTCAACGCTAATATGCTCAAAAGGTGGAGGCAGCTCATTGGGAAGATTCGGATAAAAGACAAAGTCATTGTTTGAGGGAAGACATTCGAGATAAGATTGAAGAATCTCATAAGAGAAGTCTAGGCTCCGTTTGGCAACACGAGTGCGATAATTTACACCATCTGAAGTGTGTAAATTATTATAGAATTCGGAGACAAGACCTATATTGATGTCCCTCTCACAAGTCAACAAAGAGTCAAGTTTATAATGCTTGAACCTATTATAGGTATCAAAACAAGAAGATCTATAATATTGCAAATTCACTGATCTAGGGAGAATAAGTTTGAAGGTGTTTTTGGTGAAAGATTGTTGCATTGCAGCATTTGGAAACCTAGGGTCAGTGGGAGGTTGAGGGCGTGAGGAAGGAACAGACGACCCTTCGCCCGATTCACGGACCTTTTGTTTCTTTCTGTGGGATAGAAAACAAATGCACGAGATGCCCAGGGTTGACAGTGAACGGGAAGGAATACAAAGTGCATAAGAAAAGGACAGTGAATAGTTTGACAGTAATGCAAAGATTTAAGGGTAATGCAATAAGTGCAATGCATGAGGGATAATGCAATGCACAAAGACATACAAAAATACAGATTAGGTCAAGAATAGCAGCAAAAAGGAACAACAAGGAGTAGAGCAACGAGTTTTACCTAGGTTTAGGGTTTTGAGTCCGCATTTTGTGTGAGGACGTGGAGAAGAGGAAAGGAGCTGCCCAGTGTGTCGAGAGAGAACTGGAAGAGAAGTGGGATAGCTCCTCTTCGCCGGAGAAGCACGCCGGAGTGACGATCGAGACAGGCAGAGCCGTCGCCTGGAAAATCGCCTAGGGCAAAAGCCGCGTCGAGAGAGAGAAAGAGAAAAGGAAAAAGTAAGGGATCGATTCGGATCCATGGGTTTAAGACGGGTTTTAGGGCTTCGATCGATCGACCGATCGATTGAGAGTAATTGAATCGATCGGTCGATCGATTCACAAGGCTTCTGTGAAAATCGAACGAACGTCTGAATCGATCCATAGATCGATTCAGACGCCTTCTGTGGAAAACCGAAAAGGCGTCTCAATCGATCCATTGATCGATTGAGGTTCTCTGAATCGATCCATTGATCGATTCAGATGCCTTCTGTGAAAAACCGACGAGCGTCTCAATCGATCCATTGATCGATCGAGGTACTCTGAATCGATCCATTGATCGATTCAGGTGCCTTCTGTGGCCAAGTGCGAGCCTCCCAATCGATTGACCAATCGATTGGGAAGCCTGATAGTTGTGCATGTCTGAAAAACTTTCAGAACCAAGATTTGGAAAAGCACAACTAATTGTACACTACTCCAACAATCACGAAATTTTGCATAAACACTATATATGTCCCATATTATCAAGGAAAAATAAAGTTTAATAATAATAAACTCGTCTCAGTGAAAACTTACACAAAACCACAAATTATTGAAAACTTCAAAGATATGAGGAAGTTTGTATCTATCTTTTTCATAATAATCCCCATCCAATAACACACTTCAACCAATGTTTCAGAAGTGAGTTGTGACATGATCAATTGGAAATTTCCAATCATAATCGTAGGGCAACGGGCACATGAGTTGTACACTTGCTTTCCCTATGATTGGACAAATGAATGTTTCATGTGAAAATCATTTTTCTTGGCCAACTTAATGCATCATAACAAGCATTATGACCAAGATAAATATTCCTAACCTCTCACCCCCATCTAAATCACACAAAGAAGATAACCCTATGTGTTTGTGAGAGGCAAAAAAAATTAAGGTGAAGAACCCAAGGGCTCTATCTATAAAGTGACCATGGAGGATTTGATTTAATCAATACAACACATTCCCAATTCTCTTCTAAGAAAGCTAAATTCAACTTCGGGAAGAGGTTTGGTGAAGATATCGGCTAAGTTAGATTTTGATCCAACATAATTTAAAATGATATCACCTCGAGTTACATGATCACGGATAAAATGATGCTTAACCTCTATGTGTTTCGTTCTTGAATGATGAACGGGATTTTTTGTTAAATTGATTGTACTCACATTATCACAAAGTACTTGAACATTGTTATAGGTAAGTTTATAGTCTTCTAGAGTATGAGTCATCCACAATAATTGCGATACACACTCTCCCATGGCAATATATTCCGCTTCGGTTGTGGAGAGAGCTACACAATGTTGTTTTCTACTTGACCAACTTACTAAAGAGGACCCTAGAAATTGACAACTACCACTAGTGCTTTTGCGATCCAACTTGCATCCGGCATAGTCGGAATCGGTATAGCCCACTAGGTCAAAAGTTTCGGTTCTAGGATACCAAAGACCAACATTTTGAGTCCCCTTGAGATAACGAAGAATTCGCTTAACGGCACTCAAATGTGACTCCTTGGCACAAGATTGATACCTAGCACATATACCTACGGCGAAAAGTATATCCGGTCTACTAGCCGTGAGATAGAGAAGACTTCCTATAGCACTACGATACACTTTGGAGTCAACTTCTTTCCCCTCAATGTCTTTATCCAACTTAGTATTTGTGGCCATGGGGGTAGATATTTCCTTTGCATTTTCCATTCCAAATTTCTTAAATAGCTCTTTGACATATTTGGATTGATGAATGTAAATGCCCTCTTTTGTTTGCTTAATTTGTAATCCTAGGAAAAATGTCAACTCACCAACCAAACTCATTTCGAATTCACTCTCCATGTGATTAATGAATTCATTTAAAAAATCTTTATTTGTGGAACCACAAATAATGTCATCTACATATACTTGGGCCACAAACAAATCATTACCATTATTTTTCAAGAATAAAGTAGGATCAATTTTGCCTCTATGAAACCCTTTTGATACTAGAAATGTTGACAATCGTTCATACCAAGCCCAAGGAGCTTGTTTTAGTCCATATAAGGCCTTTTTAAATTTATATACATGGGTTGGACACTCCAAATTTTCAAATCCCGGTGGTTGCTCAACATATACTTCTTCCTTTATCACACCATTTAAAAATGCTGATTTTACATCCATTTGGTACAATTTGAAGCCTTGTGGGCAGCAAAGGCCAACATCATTCTAATTGACTCCAATCTTGCTACGGGTGCATAAGTTTCATCATAGTCCAACCCTTCTACTTGATTGAAACCCCTAGCGACCAATCTAGCTTTGTTTCTCACCACTATTCCTTTATCATCAAGTTTGTTCCTAAAAACCCATTTTGTATCAATAATTGATTTGTTGTTAGGCCTAGGAACTAAATCCCAAACTTGACTTCTCTCAAATTGAGATAATTCATCTTGCATTGCTAAAATCCAATCCGGATCAAACAAGGCATCATCAATGGTTTTTGGTTCTATTTGAGATATTAGGGCAACTTGACTTCCTTTATTTCTAAAGTAAGATCGAGTTCTCACTCCTTGAGTAATGTCTCCTACTACTTGATCTAAGGGATGATTTACATGAGTCCTAATAGGTCTTGAGTCTTGATTTGTTGTAATTTCGGGTTCAAGTGGCAAAGGTTCATTTTTCTCACCATCACTTTCTTGATTTTCTTCTCCTTGATGATTTACCTCATTTAGTGTTAGTTTCTCTAACTCAAATTGTAATCCTTCATTCTTTGTTCTTATAGCGTTTAAAGAGGGATTTTCTTCAAATACAACATTTAGTGATTCTTCAACTAGTTTTGATCTTTTGTTGTAAATTCGGTATGCCTTGCTATGACTTGAGTATCCTACAAGAATCCCCTCATCCGCCTTAGCGGAAAACTTTCCCAAGTGATCCTTGGTGTTTAGAATATAGACCTTACACCCAAATACTCTAAGATGCTTAATTGTAGGTTGTTTACCAAACCACAATTCATGAGGTGTTTTTCCTAGAAACCTATGTATTAAAGTTCGATTTTGGACATAACAAGTCGTATTGATTGCTTCGGCCCATAGGAAACTATGTAGTGAATATTCATTTAACATGCTCCTAGCGGCCTCTTGTAACACCCTATTTTTCCTCTCAACAACTCCATTTTGTTGAGGTGTTCTAGGGGTTGAAAACTCATGTTTGTAGCCTTTTTCCATACAAAAACTTGTGAATCTATCATTTTCAAACTCACCTCCATGATCACTTCTTATTTTGTTTATCTTATGAGCCTTTTCATTTTCTACTCTATTACAAAAAGCAATCAAGGTATCTAGAGTTTGATCCTTATGTTTCAAGAAAAACACCCATGTATATCTAGTGTAATCATCCACAATCACAAAGCAATATCTACTACCGTTTAAAGAAATATATTTGCTACTATCAAATAAATCCATGTGAATGAGCTCTAAAGCATTTGAAGTACTTACAACATTTTTACCTTTATCAGAGCATGCTAAATTCATGAGCAAGCGTTTGAATCGATTCAAACGCTGCCCCAATCGATCCAAGTCAAATAAAAGAATCTGCACCGTTGATCTTGACGCGATGGCTTCCAACGGATAGTTGTGAATCGATTGGAATATGACCTCAATCGATCCACGGCGACGGCGGCGTGAGAAACGGCTAGTTTTCTCAACGTATAAAGCACGGAAAGAAACGGGAAAACAAAAACAAGAAAACACTATACTGTTCCATTGCTCTCCAAGCCTTTTGAAAGCTCTCAAGTGATAAAGATTCAAAGCAAAGGGTTCAAGCTCCTCTCTACTACGTACTGAAATCTCACCTGCAAAGAAGAAGCTGGTTAAATCTTGTAATCCTTCTCTACTTCTTCTTTGTAGCTTTTGTGATATTTATTTTGAAGAAAAGGGAGAGGTGTATTTCTGTTAAGGTTTCTCCACCTTCGGTGTGATTCCGAGAAGGAGGGTTTTCGATAGTGAAAGAGTGTGAGTGGTGTGGATCCTTGGATTAGTCACCTCCTTGAGGAGGTGGATACCAAGTAAATAACGGTGTTAGCATTGCCTTCAGATTTTCGCTGTGCAAAACAAAGTTAATCAGAAAAAGAAGTGAGCCATTCACCCCCCCCCCCCCCTCTAGCTCAACCGATCCTAACAAGTGGTATCAGAGCCCGGACTGCCAGAAGGTTTAACCGCCGACTGTGCACAAGAGCTATGGTCTGATTGAACCATGTGAGTACAATATTGACCTTGAACAAAGAAAGTGGGGGCTCCTATGTTCGGATCAAGAGGACCAGACACCAGGCAGGAAGTCCTAGTAGGTCGGGTGGACCGAGGGGCAGGAAGTCCTAGTTGCGGCTAGGCAAGGAAGTCCTAGTAGGTCGGGTAGACCGAGGGGCAGGAAGACCTGGTGGGTCAAGGATCGGGCTTGGGAAGCCCATGGTCCTTTGTTTGAGGGGGGGATTGTTGTTGCAAACATAGTCCCATATTGAAAACACATAGAAAAGATCATGGGTTTATAAGAGAAAGATATCTCCATTGGTATGAAGCCTTTTGGGTAGAGCCCAAGAGCAAAACCATGAGGGCTTAGGCCCAAAGTGGACAATATCATACCATTGTGGAGATATCTAAATTCTTTTCGATCCATCACTGTTGGCGCAGGTAAACCGGTAAGAGGGAGGTGAATTGTCCTGAAAAGAAAAACTAAACTTTTTCCGATCTTTCAACTCAGATTAGTAGCATAATTATAAAAAGAAAGTTGAACAACTAAAATAAAAGAGGTGAAAGAATTACTTGGTTATAACCTAGGTGGTTGTTAATCCAAGACAAAAGAAAAACACTAAAATAATCTTCTTTGTTGAAAGCGGAGAAGTCTCTTACACTTGTTGAATGCTCAGAATTATACTAGGAAATGAATACAAAAGTTATTGAATATTTCTTAGGTCCAGGAGTCTTTTTATAGTGCCTGAAAAATGTTATCCGTAACTTGAATGCGCCTTCAAAGTGGTCCAAGACGCCTTCCATCGGATAAAATGTTATCTCCCGAGGATAAAACTTTATCCTCGGGTAACGGCTAGGGAAGACGCCTTCCATATGCTGGAAGGCGCCTTACATGAAGCATTGAAAACACCTTCCAACCCATGGAAGGCACCTTCCATATACTGGAAGGCGCCTTCCATGAAGCATTAAAGGCACATTCCAGCCCATGGAAGGCGTCTTCCACAAGGCAAATCAGCTCAATAGCTAATCTCTTCGCGTCGATGATTCTCCGACTAACCGAAATTGATCTCACCCGAACCTAACTCCGAACTTCTCCTCGAACAAACTTCCTCCCTGCCTTCTCGTCCCTCGAATGTCGTGCATGTCCTTTTCGTCCACCGGTGTACTCTTTTGTAGCATCTCGTCCTTCAGATGTACCTAACCCGTCAACTCCTTTTCCGTGTCATCCTTCTCGCTAGCTATGTCTTCTGCTCGACTTCTTGTGTTCCTAAGCTCCTGCACACTTAGACACAAGGATCAAATACACATAACCTAACTTAACTTGGTTGACCACATTAAAACTACTATGGGGTACTTACAATCTCTCCCTTTTTGATGTGCACTAACCTAAGTTAAAATTAAGGTTAGATAAAAAGTAATAACATGATTCTGTAAAGAAGTTGCAATTTGAATAATTTATTATAATACAATGAATTAAGTTAATAAAATTTTATAAAATTCGTACAAAAATAAAAATGTCCTTACCTCCCCTTAACTTGTACATATTTCTCCCCTTTTGTTCACATAAAAAAATTTAGAAAAAATAAAATAAACTATTAGAAAATTTTGAAACATTTTTCTATGGATACATAATAAGAATTATCAGTAAGCAAATATTTATTTTAGAAATTTTTAAAAATATTCTAGTTTTACTAAATAATCTTTTATTCGACAAAAATAATTTAAAAAATAGTTTTTGGTTTCAAAAAATCCTAAAATTTTTGTCGAACTTAAATAGAATAATTTATATCAGTATAAAAACACTACTAGAAAAAAAAATACTTTTTTAGACACAATAAAATATGTCTTAAATTATAAATTTGGTGCATCAAAATATTTTTTAGATGATAATATAACCATCTCTAATACAAACGTTTCAAAAAAAAAATATTGAGACAGTTGTACCGTCTCAAATGTTATTTAAGACAGTGATGAGATGAATGTTTAACTATCTCAAAAATATTTAAGAAAGTTATTTTTTTCTCAAATGTTATATCTTAACCTATAAAAAACCTAGAAACACTAAATTGAGATGATAATGTGTCATTTCAAATAAAAATAAAAACAATAAATTACTATCCCTAATATTTTGACTTGTTAAATTGATAAAAATTAATAATCTTAAAAGAATATTTACTATACAAATTAATCTAGATGAAATTTATTTAATTGTTATTTCAAAACAAAAGAAAATACTCCCTTTATAAATTAAAAGTGATATGCATAATATAAAATTTTAATATTTTTTAACTTACAAGTTAGTAGGTAGATTTCATGCTAACATTCATCCAATAATAGAAATATTTACATATCCATCATTAATTTAATAAAAAAAAACCATTATTCCTATAAAAGTTATATAAGAGAAAGCCTAAAGAACATCTCTACCTGAAAATAACTTCTATAATCTTTCATCATCAAAATCCTGAATATTAAAAAGAACTCTTATTACTGTTTAGAAAAATCAATAAACAAAACTTTTCAATAAGAAATCTCATCATCTAAGACATAATCCTCTTTCTTACAATTATGTATATAAACAACACAAACAACCTCGAGCTAAATTAATTTTTAAACACTACAAACAACCCCAAGTTAGAGATTACATGACTAAACATATATACTATTCAAGAAAATCAATAAATAAAATTTTTCAATAAGAAATCTCATCATCTAACACGTAATCCTCTTTCTCGCAACTATGTATATAAACAATACAAATAGCCCCAAGTTAAATTAATTTTTAAAGACCACAAATAGCCCTATTACATGACTATATATATTATTCAAAAAAATTAATAAACAAAACTTTTCAATAAAAAATCTCATCACCTAATACATAATCGTCTTTCTTGCAACTATGTATATAAACAACACAAACAACCCCAAGTTAAACAAAACTCTTTATCTCATAATAAATGATGGTTCATGTGTTTGTCAATGTTTTTGTGTCTTTCAAGTTGTTGCACCTGTAAAAATCAAAATATGTTATATACAACTACAATCATGCAAAAAATTATATTAAAGTTAAATTTTAAAAAAAAAACACTATGAACTGAAAGAAAAAATTCATTGTGAATTAAAAAATACTGTTGTGATGACTATAGCTTTAAGACTCCTAGTGGATATCAATTGGTGAACATAAGAAACAACAATATATCTCTTCTACTTGTGTATGCTTGCTTGCCCTCTATGAAGTCTGAAGTAGCTTGCCCCAGAGTGTGCTTTCTAGGTTGTGGATTAGTTTCCCTAAAAAAAGAGGTTGCCTACCAGCTGCAAGATATAATATATGCTGTCTTGGTTAGTAAGGAATCAGGAAAATACTGTAATTTATTAAGTTCAATTAAAGTTACCACTAAATCAAAAGTCCCCAGACCATTTTCGGGAGAAGTTGCCTTCAGAGCTGTGATATCAAACCATTGGATTTTAATCTTACTCTTGAGACCACCTTCAAGGATCTCCCATACAAGCTTTCGCTTAGCAAAATAGAACTTGGATACTAAATCTCCTTCATACCTTGATGGATACTATAAAAGAAGGAAAGATAAGTAATTATCACTAGTTCCCCCTACTAAACATAGAAATGCAAACACAATAATAATAATGCAATGACATAAAAATATAAATATAAATAAATAAAATAGAGACATACTAACTCAATTAACAAAAAAACAAAATTTTGGTTCAATGTGCCTTAGTTCTTTTCACATAATAAGGATTTGTTTGGTTGAGTCAGAATGGACTAACAATAAAGCCTTCCAACATTTATCTAGTTAGTATTCATGAAGCCACCAAATACAAGCGTCGAATTAGAAAATTTCTATGGATGTCAAAATTAGTTGAACTAAAACACAGAAGCTTATAAAGCTCTCCAGCAGCTAACCAGACCAGAACATATAGATTTGTCACTGATTAAATCAAGTTCTTTCAATATACAACCGAATCAGAGGATTAGACTACTAATTTATCTCCTTCAGCCACTTTTTTTTGTCTAAAACCAAGAAAAATTGAAAGCGTCTTAATAAAAGTCAAAAACAAGGTCACAAATAGAAAACTCAACTAATTCCAATCTGGATCAGCCACAGAGAGACAGACTTTGTTAGAAGTCTATTAACTTCATTATGTACATAAAGACAGCATCAATGATATTAGCTTTCAGATCCATACCAAGTGAAACAATAGTTAAAACCCTAGCTGCATCTCAACATTACGAATCTAATCAGAGATACAGAAATAGAGAGGAGCGACTGAAAATAGGAAAGAAAATATTGAGATGAAAAAGATGAAGACCATTTCAGATCCATCAGCAATATAACCATTTTTAAGTAAATATTGCTAAGAAATCATCTTTCTTGCTTAGGTTACCAGGATATGATCTACGACTCGATTTCAAAGCCAAGATCTCATCTTTGTATGAGCAAGACAATGAGCAAGGAGGAGAAGAACCAAAACTTGCCTGAAACAATCCAGCAGCAGAATACGGACCGCAGGAAAAAGAACGGAAGAGACCGTCCGAGTAGAGGAAAGCGCAGACGCAGCCGAGGAGGATGCTGACGGCGACCAAGAGGATCTTGCCGTCGAGGCGAGCGGTGAACAAAACCCTAGTACTACCGCACTCGATTAGGATCGGGCAAAAAGAGGTCTCCGAAGAAAAAGAAAAAGAGTTGATCGGTGCGTTAGAGAAAAGGAGGTCGCGCGCCTGAGGGTTTTAGTAACGCATGCATCAGATGGAAAAATATTAATCAGTTAATGTATTTTAACCTGTTGAACTTTATTTCTTCGGCACTTAAAAATATAAATTTTATTATGAAGTATCACTTAAAATTTGAATTGAAACTTTTTTTTTTTAACATACGAAGTCTAAACTGATATCTCGATTTATTCATAGACGAAGTAAAAGAACGGGCAAAGTTCATTCGTGAAGAGAGAAGGAAATGGTAGAGAAGAAATATCAAACGAAATAAAGGATGCACACAATTTCATCAAGTCCGATAAAGGAAATAGTAAAGCAGGTATTTACTTATCATATCATGATCGAAGTTGAATACCCTTTTTGCTGTTTCTTTTCTCAGATGTAACTTCTCATTCATCGATACTTTCCTCTTGGTGACTCGTCATGAGTGCTAGTCTGGCATATTTCTCCAGTTCGGACTCCGATGACGACTCGTCCCACGTTGCCTTTAGATTTTTATACTTTGGTTTGCTTGACCCTTTATTTTTCTCCTCTTTTTCAGTTTCGAGCCGTCATCTTTGGTGTGTCCTTCTTCTTGACAATTAGAGCACCTTACTTTCCATTTTCTCAGAACAAACTTCTTGGTCTACGACTTTTTAAATTTGTTAGATTTAAGAAACTTAGAGAATTTTCTTACCATGAAGGATGCTTCGTCTTCGTTAGTCGATGAGTTTGCATCTAGTCCGCTCTTCTGGGTTTGTAGTGGTAGGTTCTGATTGTGTCCCTTTCTTTGTCCTGCACACCGAGACTCATGTAATTCAAAAGTAGAAAAAAAAATCGAATGTACTTATCTCAAGGTCTTTGGAGATATAGTAGGAATCTACTATAGATGTTCATTCCGGTGTTCTCGAGAATACATTTAAAGCAAACCTTTGTGTGTCCCGATTATTTACCTTTTCTCAGAGGTTCATCAATCCGGTGATTAGATTCTTGATTCTTCTATGTAGTTGGCAACTGTTTCACCTTCTTCCATTTGGAGGTTGCTGATTTGGTTCTGGAGCAAGTCATGTCTCGCAAACTTTGCTTCGAGTGTTCCTTCATGTAGCTCCAGGAACTTCTCCCAAAGAGTTTTCCTGATTCGTAAGCTCTGATTCGACTAACTTCCTAGAGTGGAAGTACGCTCAGCAGATGGAACTCGACTCGTCTGTTCGCTACGAAGTTGGCTTGTTCATTTTTGGTTCACTGATATTCCTCTTTTTCAACTCCTTGTTAATCTTTGGGAGCTACAAAACCATATTTGATTATTAAAAGTAATTCAAAATCAGTGTTAAAAAATGCATCCATGTGTTTCTTCCATATTGTGAACTCCCCCTCAAACTTAGACAGGTAGATGCTGGGTCCGACCATCGTCTTTGTACTTCAGTTGCGGTTAGTCCTTCTGAAGTGATTGAGTTTTGATACAACATGTTGATGCAGGTAGACGGGTAAGAGCAGGGGTGAATTACCCTAAAAAGATAAAACTAAATATTTCTTGATCTTTTAACTCAAATTAGTAACACAATTATAAAAAAATGTTGAACAACTAAAAATAAAAGAGGCAGAAGAATCACTTGGTTACAACCTACGTGGTTGTTAATCTAAGATAAAAGAAAGCACTAAAAAAACTTCCTTCGTTGAAGATGAAGAAGTTTATTACACTCGTTAAACGCTCAGAATTATATTAGGAAATGAATATAAGAGTTATTAAATATTTCCTAGGTCTAGGGGTTTTGTACTTTTGTTATAACCCCTGAAAAATGTTATCCGTAGCTTGAAGGCCTCTTCAAAGTGGTCCAACATGCCTTCCATTAGATAGATTCTATCTCCCGAGGACAAAACTTTATCCTCGGATAACGGCTAGGGAAGACACCTTCCATATGCTGGACATAAATGCCATCTCGAGTTTGTTTGATTTCAAGTCCAAGGAAGAATGTCAATTCTCCTACTAGACTCATCTCAAACTCACTTTCCATGTGAGAAATAAATTCATTCAAATAGCCCTTGTTATTTGAGCCACAAATTATGTCATCGACATATACTTGGGCTACAAAAATATTTTCACCATCTCTACGCAGAAATAGTGTTGGGTCTATTTGGCCTCTCACAAAACCCTTTTCTAGTAAATATGTTGACAACCTTTCGTACCAAGCTCGTGGTGCTTGTTTAAGCCCATAAAGTGCTTTCTTGAGCTTGTACACGTGGTTTGGAGCTTCGGTATTCACAAACCCCGGTGGTTGTTCAACATAGACTTCTTCTTTAATAAAACCATTTAGGAAGGCAGATTTAACATCCATTTGATAGAGTTTGAAACCTCTATGTGCAGCAAAAGCTAGCATCAACCGAATGGACTCTAATCGTGCCACGGGAGCATAAGTCTCATCATAATCGAGACCTTCGACTTGACTATAGCCCTTGGCTACAAGTCTTGCCTTGTTTCTTACAACTTCTCCCTTTTGATTTAACTTATTTTTGAAGACCCATTTAGTTCCAATAATGGTGGTCTTTTTCGGTCTAGGAACCAAGTCCCACACTTGGCTCCTTTCAAATTGACCTAATTCGTCTTGCATAGCTATGATCCAATCAGGATCGCGCAATGCCTCATCAACTAATTTTGGTTCAATCTCTGAAATCAATGCGACTTCATTAGACTCATTTCTAAAGAATGATCTAGTCCTAACCCCTTGTTGAATGTCTCCCACAATTTGGTCTTGGGGATGACTAGTGGCTATCCTAGATTGTCTTGGTGTTGGTGGTGTCTCATGAATGGTCTCACTCGGCACAGGCGAGGACTCAATATCAGGCAAAGGATCAAATTGAGTTCTTTGTTGCCTTTGCTCATCACCATCAGAGTCAACTTCGACTCGTTCTTCATTTTGATCATTCAAACTTAGATTTCTAAGTTCAAATTGAATTTCTCCTGCATCCCTTGGTTGATCATTTAAGTTAGAGATTTCTTCAAATGCTACATCAGAGGACTCTTCAATCAATTTGGTCATATTGTTGTAGACTCGATAGGCTTTGCTGGTAAGAGAATACCCGACCAGTATCCCTTGATCAGCCTTAGCCGTGAACTTCCCAAGATGGTCCTTGGTGTTCAAAATAAACACCTTACAATCAAACACCCTAAGATGTTTAATTGTAGGTGGTTTCCCAAACCAAAGTTCATGGGGAGTCTTTCCTAAAAACCTATGTATTAAAACTCGATTTTGCACATAGCAAGCTGTATTCACAGCTTCAGCCCATAAGTAGCTCGGTAGTGAGTACTCATTGAGCATGCTTCGTGCAGCCTCTTGTAAGACTCGGTTTTTTCTCTCCACAACCCCATTTTGCTGTGGGGTCCTTGGAGTAGAGAACTCATGCCTATATCCCTTCTCTTGACAAAACTCTAAAAACCTATGATTTTGAAATTCCCCACCATGATCACTTCTAATGGTTTTAATTGTTGTCGATTTTTCATTTTCAGTTCTTCTACAAAAGGAAATAAAAGTATCTATAGTTTGGTCCTTATGTTTCAAAAAGAAAGTCCATGTGTATCTAGTAAAATCATCAACGATTACCAAGCAATATCTACTTCCATTCAATGATATTACACTACTGCAATCAAATAGGTCCATGTGCAATAAATCTAAAGCAGTAGATATACTTACAGTGCTTTTACCTTTATGAACACCTTTTGTTTGCTTACCCTTTTGACATGCATCACATAGTTTGGTCTTGTGGTACTTGATGCTGGGTAAGTCTCGCACTAATCCTTGGTTGGCCAACTTCCGGATGTTCTTCATGTTTACATGTGCCAACCTTCTATGTCATAGCCAAGACTCTTCTTCTTTTGACATAAAACACTTAATCAATGCATTAGTAGCACTTTTAAACGATACTTGATAAATATTATCAACCCTTGTGCCTACTAGTACCGTGTCAAGTGTGTCAATGTGTTTAACCAAACATTGACTTGAATGAAATTCAATTGTGTAACCCGTATTACACAATTGACTGACACTTAGGAGATTAAAAGTCATCCCCTTGACTAGAAGGACATTCTTGATATGGAGACATTCGGATATATGAATGTCTCCAACTCCTACAACCTTCAGACTACCATTGTTACCAAATGACACATTACCTCTATTTTTGTTTTGAATGGTAGAAAATAGTGACTTGTCCCCGGTCATGTGCTTGGAGCATCCACTATCAACAAACCAAGTTGATAGATGCTCCCCCTTTACCAATGCCTACAAGACACGAAAGATAGATGTTTTAGGTACCCAAGTCTTTGGACCTAATGCATCTACAATGAAAGACTTAGGCACCCATGCCTTTGTTACCTTCTTCCTAGTCTCATGAACCCTAGAAACATGCGATCTATGAAATTGGGTTCTTGACACTAAAGAAATAAAGCTAGACTCCTTAGGTTGGTATCCTAATCCAGCCTTGTTGTAGACCGCCCTTTGGGCATTTAGAATCATGTCTAATGTCTTGGAGCTAGTTGAGAATTTTTCAAGCATTTTCTTGAGTTTCTCAACCTCACCCTTCAAGGCTTTGTTTTCATCTTCAAGGAGCTCTAGATGTAGGTCATCAACCTCATCTTCCCTAAGAGCTCTCAAGTTCTCTACTTCTTCTTTTAATGATTTATTTTCTGTTTTTGATTTTTTAAGCAAGGTAGACAAATGTGTAATAGTCTTATAGCATTTTTCTAAGTGAGAAGAGGTTACCTCTTCATCATCCGAAGATGATGAAGCCGCGGCTGATGTGCTTGAGTCATCACTCTCGGATTCGGACTCCTCCCTTGCCATGAGTGCCAATTGCCGAGTACTCTTCTCCTTCTTCTCTTCCTCCTCCGATGAGCTTGAGGAGGATTCATCCCAAGTGGCCTTGAGAGCTTTCTTCTTCTTGGCTCTTTCCTCCTTCTTTTTGGCCTGTTCCTCCTTCTTGAGTTTTGGACACTCACTCCGGTAGTGGCCTTTCTTGCTACACTCATAACATGTAACATTAGTCTTATCGATATTTTGATCATTAGATTTACCTTTTCCTTTATATCTCCTGCTTCTTCTCATGATCCTTCTCACAAAATTTGCCATCTCGCTTGATGATGATCCACCTTCATCATCGGACTCGGAGGAGGATGAAGATGAAGGAATCTCTTTCTCCTTCTTCTTTTCTCTCCTTCTTCTCCCATCCTTGCTCTTTTCTCCTGCAACCAAAGCTATACCTTTCTCCTTTTAACCTTTGTTAGCAAGTTCATGAAGTTCCATTTCACAAAAGAATTCGCCTAATTTAACAATGGAAAGATCCTTGGAAACCTTGTAGGCATCTACCATAGATGACCACAAGGCATTCCTTGGAAAGGATTTAAGAGCGTACCTTACTAGGTCGCGATTCTCCACGCGTTCATCCACGGAATGTAAACCATTGATGATTTCCTTGAACCTCCCATGTAGTTCACTTACCGTTTCATTTTCCTTCATGGTGAGATTTTGTAGTTGATTCAAGAATAGGTCCCTCTTGGCTATCCGAGAATCTCGAGTTCCTTCTTGGAGCTCGATAAGCTTGTTCCATAAATCTTTTGCACTCGAGAATGGACCTACCTTGACGAGTTGGTCCTTGGCAATCCCACATTGTAAGGTGACAACCGCCTTGGCATCGGCTTGCCCTTTACGAGTTTGTTCAGTAGACCACCTTGATGAATCGAGTTCCTTACCTTCTTCGTCCTTCGGTGGTGTGAAGCCTTCCTTGACCGAGAACCACATGGAGATATCAGTCTTGAGGTAATACTCCATGCGGCTCTTCCAATACTGGAAATCTGCTCCATCGAAGAACGGTGGTCTGTTGGTGCTGAATCCTTCCTTCATGGCCATCTTGTTGCTCCTTGGAATGTTAGTCCAGATGAAGAGCACCAGGCTCTGATACCACTTGTTGGGATCTTAGATGGCTAGAGGGGGGTGAATAGCCCCTTAAAAAACTTAGACAGAGAGTTCTACACAAAAACTAGTTAGCACAACGTAAGTGGAAAACTAAAACGAAGGAAGAAAAACACACACACAGCAGACACAAAGATATACGAGGTTCGGGGATAACTTGCCCCTACTCCTCGGCGTGTCCGTAAGGTGGACGACTCCTTGATCTTCGGTAGATCGCACCCCGGATAACTTCCGGCTAAAGATGTCTCCTTCTCGATGGAGCAACCTCTCAACAGAGTCTCAAGAAAGATCTAAATTAAAGCACGAGACTTACAGAAACTCGGTGGCAAAGGAGAATAGAAATGCTTACAACCACGCGAGTATCAGTAGCAGAAAACAGAGATCGCAGTTCACCCGAGAGCTCAAAAAACTTCGCACAACAGCACAGACTTTTCTTTCAAGCTTTCTTCGTTGTCTTTTTTCTTGTTCCCCTCTCGCTGTTTTTACTGCTTCTCAAATCTGATCTCTGCTGTCACAGATCTGGTCAAAACTGCGCAAATCAGCGCTGCAGCCAATCCCTCTTCCTCCTTACCTGGTTCTCTGAACTCACACCAATGATATCACAGTCATCACTGGCGTCTTCTGAGCTCGAACCAATCCCCAGGAGTCAAGCAGATCGCAGCCCAATCGCAATCAGAAACCCAGTGAACGTTGATGCCTCAAATGCATCTGTTGCAGCAAATCACAGTGTAAAGAGCACTTGTCTTCTTCTCTTAATGAAGCTCAATTTGAAATTAACCATGAGAATGTGACCTGCAACCTGCAAGCTCAAAAGACTCACAGCAGATGGTTAAAAACAGATGGTGAAGACAAATACGGCAATCGAAAAGTACATGCAAACAACACATCGTGGATCGGTCGCACCGATCCACGCTCGATTATCGCCGATCGGTCGCGGACCGATCAGAAACTCGATCGGTCCCGACCGATCGAGAGCGCCGTTGAAAATACGCGCCCCGATCGATGCGGACCGATCAGATTAATCTGATCGGTCCCGAGACCGATCGATAGCGTTTTCCCAAACGCTTAGCTTCGATCGGTCTCCGCACCGATCGAATATGAGGCTATCGATCGATTTCGATCGGTGCCGCAGACCGATCGAAACGCTCGCAGCCATCGATTCTCGATCGGCCGGCACCGATCAGTATAAAGTTTCACTGGATCGGTGCACCGATCCGACTCACCCCGGTCGAGCCCTCTCTGACCTAGTCCGGAGAAATGAGCTCCCTAGCCCTCTTCGACTTCATCTGGTCCTAGAGAACGAGCTACCGAACCCTCTCTGACTTCGCATGCCAAGTTTCCTTCTTGGACTTTTCAACACCAGATGTCCGATCACCCTTGATCCATCTGGATTTTTCCTTGCCCGGCTTCACTCACCAGGACTTGCACCTAGCTTCACTCACTAGGGTTTTCACCTGGCTTCACTCACCAGGACTTGCACCTAGCTTCACTCACTAGGGTTTTCACCTGGCTTCACTCACCAGGACTTGCACCTAGCTTCACTCAGGTCAACCTAGTCAACCTGGATTAGTAATTAATCTGAGTTAATTATCTGATACAAACTTAAATCAGTGTCAACAGCAAAACAACATCCAGGTCAGACTGTATCAACATTAAACACAACATAACCTAACCTAACTTGTTTGATCACATCAAAACTGCCTTGGGATATCAACACTTAGACACAAAAATCAAATATACAAGACTTAACTTAGTTAACCACATCAAAACTATTATAAAGTACTTACACGTGTGGTCCTCCTTCACCCACTTAGACTTTCCTTTTACACATTGTCAAGTATCTAGTTAACCTTGATATACTTAACCTCTTCTCACATATTTTCTAAAATATATTGTCCAATCATTGAAACTCAAGCTCAAATCCACTTGAGCTTAGTCAAACTGGTCAACTTTGACCCGAGGACAATTGCACCAAACAATCTCCCAACATCCAGTTAGTTAGAATGTGATAGATTTACTACAATAGAACATGAATCAATTTTGGTACATATTCTAAAAAAAAAAAAATTCTTTCCACCCTCTATATATCTACTTAATCATTGGATATACTCTACTTAATCATTGGATATAAATTGATCTTATGATTTATATTTCCTCACATAATCTGAGGATATATTATGAAAGATGCTCAGGAGAAATATAATCATCGTTTGGAGAACCTATTAAGTTATCCAACTTAATTAAATTGTTTTATTGAAGCCCGTCATGGTTAGATAGAGGAAATAAATAGTTTATTTAAAAATAAAAATAAAAATAAAAATTGTCTATTTCGTATAAATATATATTCTAAACTTACTTTTTTTACAGTCAAATATATAACGTTTACTCAATGAAACTTGTTAGGAAATAGAGCAATTGTTCTTACAAATCCTAGCACAATCTTATACTTATAATTTGATTTAATTATTGAACAAAAGTTCCGAACGTCTTTCTATTCAGGAAAAAAAAACATTTCTTTATAAAGAAATAATCTTTTTAAATTTTATTTATTTTATATAACAAAAATAAATCACCATCCATTATGCCCTTAACTTTTTCCTAAGATATTCTTTTAGTGGGGAAAGATCTTGTTTGCTTTGCTATTCCTTGGTATCTTTTTGTTAAAAAGAAAAAAAAATCAAAAAGCATTTTGTTAATTATTATCACACACATTAAATTCTAAATCGACCATGAAAATGACAAATCCACTTAGCTACAAGAGCACCTACCATTTCGATCCATTTGGAATTTAATATGTATGATGAAAAATTAAAATATGGCATTTGAGAATAATTGATTCATTTCATATGAATTGATGAGGTGAAAAATCTTTTGATAAAAAAAAAATGAAAGGCCCATGTCATTTGATGATTAAAAAAATACTATGCTTTTGACTTTTGTTAACATAGAGCGGGAGGGTGAGGGAAGGAGAGGATCGAGGATAAGAGATAGGAATGGGAAAATGAAAAAAAAACAAAAAAAAATCCCAAGAAGGGGTACTCGTGGTGCTAGATTGCCCTCAGCCCCGGTCCTAACAATCAAAAGGCCCGGGACGAAATAATCAAAATAGACCCTTAATTTTTTTCATAAAGTAAAAATTATTTATAATGACTTCTTCTAATTTTTCTAGATGTAAAATCATCTATATAATATTATTAATTTCAAGATTTTTTAAAATATCTTTTTCAATAGATAAAATTGTAAAGATGAGTAGATGACAATCCGCAACCACCGCAACTCGCAAACCTCCGCACCGTAAGCTCAAAAACTTCAAGTGCAACGTGCCGGAGGTGCTGGTGCAGCCGTGTAGAGAAGTGGCAAAGGTGCAACCTCGCTCACTCGCTGTGATGTTGTCGCAATCTCGCGGAGTCTCCGGTAGAAAGGAGAGCAAACAAAAAATCAACGAGAAAACTAAGAAGTAGAGAGAATACGAAAGAGGAGATCGTCGGTAGAAATTGAAAGAGCTTAAGCTTTGTGCGGCGGCGGAAGAACAGATGCAACATATAATAGACAACAGTGCAAGGTTTACAAAACCTAATTCTTAGAACAATTTATATATATATATATATATATATATATATATATATAATCATTTAAAGTTGTGGATTCTTTTATTTATATATATATATATATATATATATATATAAAATTATTTAAAGTTGTGGCCCCTCCAAAAACTTGAGCGGCGGAAGCAGGTGCAACAGTAGATATTTACCGAACTTAATCCTCTATATATATATATATATATATATATATATATATATATATATATATATATATATATATATATATAATTATTTAAAGTTGTGGGCCCTTCAAAAACTTGAGCCATCAGCTTATGCGACGGCGGAAGAGCATCTGCAACATATACATTTACAAAACTTAATCCTTAAAATAATTTATATATATATATATATATATTATATAAATATATAACAGTTTTGGCCCCTCCAAACTTGGGGCCCTGGGCAATCGCCCAGGACCGCCAGGCCTCTGGGCCGGGGCTGATTGCCCTTCTAGTCCATCTATTCTTTTTAAATTTAATAAAAAAATTTCTTATAATTTAAATGAATGACAGATAAAAATATCTTATGGGATAGATATTATTATCATGGAGAAATCGAATCTTAGCACAACTTTAAAAAAAATACTCTCCCCTTAATGGCTATAACTTTCGGATTTACCTATGCCGACCGTATAAGAGTGCTAGGACAATATATTTCACCCTTTACTACAATCGCCTGAGCAAAACCAAAACTTTTTTGTCCATTTTGCATGTAGTCATGCGTCACGAGCGCCTTCTTTCTCCACGTAGAACTATGAACCCAAATCCTTGAGACCAGATCCCACCAAAGAGAAAAAGGTGCCTCCACTGTAATGCAATGATCGATATGGCGTTTCCGATAAGTAGAAAGAAAGGTACCTCCACTCAAAATTAAATGCAAGGCTGCTATCTCTGTAGTTAATAGTTATTGTCGTGGCCGGTTGCGTGATTGGAATTTGATTCCTTTGTTTTAATAATTTACAGATCAATGATTTAAAGTTTATCGGAATATTTCTATAAACTAATTGGACTTGTCTAACCAAATAAAGACAAGTGAATCAACTAATCTAGTCAAGCAAGGGAGTCAAACCAGAGGAGGAATTTAGACTACTCAGGCTAAACATGCCAAATCAAGAGGCTGAGCTAGAACAATTAATTGGGCAATGGGGGGTCATTGAATAAGTTGGCTAGGTAAAGCAAGCAGACAAAATAGCCTGTGTCAAGTTGGAAGACAATTGAGCGAGCAAATGCACTCACACCCACTCAAGTGAATGAGGATTTGCTTTTGACCAAAAAAAAACACACACATAAACATACAAAATAATTCCTCTTTTGGTTCCAAAGAGAAGTGGGCTCGAATTATGATGCTCCGAGTTTGTATTTGCTTCTAATAATATATATATATATAAGCATAAATCAAGAAATCATTTTGATATTTTAAAATTATGAATTTATAAACTTTAATTATAAAGGATAAGGACCTGACCTCAGCGCCGCCCGTGGCTGCCCATTCCTCCAACAAAATATCGTCTCCCAAAATTTAAAAAATAATAATAATAATTTAGGAATAATTCTTCGAGATATTTTGAAGTCGCAAATAACCGCTATTTATTTGCACGTCTCCGACCTCACTTCTCACATCTTTCTCGTGAAGTGGTGGTACGCCCCCAATCAATCGAGCTCTTTCCATGGCGGCCTCCATGGCGACCTCCTCCCTTGTCTCCAACCCCAAGCCCCTCCTCTCCGACCGCTCCTCCTTCGGCGGCCTCCGCCTCGCCTCCACTGTGCTCCGCCCCCACCAAAGCACCGGCCGCTCCTCCCTCTCCGTCACCGCCTCCGCCGCCCCCAAGTACGACCTCGACGCTTTCACCTTCGCGCCCATCAAGGAGTCCGTCGTCTCCCGCGAGATGACCCGCCGCTACATGACGGACATGATCACGTACGCCGACACTGACGTGGTGGTCGTCGGCGCCGGCTCCGCCGGGCTTTCCTGCGCCTACGAGATCTCCAAGGACCCCTCCGTCCGCGTGGCCATCGTGGAGCAGTCCGTCTCCCCCGGCGGCGGCGCGTGGCTCGGCGGCCAGCTGTTCTCCGCCATGGTCATCCGCAAGCCCGCCCACCTCTTCCTCGACGAGCTCGGCGTGCCCTACGACGAGGCCGACAACTACGTTGTCGTCCGCCACGCCGCCCTATTCACCTCCACCATCATGAGCCGCCTCCTCGCCCGCCCCAACGTCAAGCTCTTCAACGCCGTCGCGGCAGAGGACCTCATCGTCAAGGACGACCGCGTCGCCGGCGTCGTCACCAACTGGGCGTTGGTCTCCATGAACCACGACACCCAGTCGTGCATGGACCCCAACGTGATGGAGGCCAGGGTGGTGGTGAGCTCCTGCGGCCACGACGGGCCGTTCGGAGCCACCGGCGTGAAGCGGCTCAAGGATATCGGGATGATCGAGTCGGTCCCCGGGATGAAGGCCCTCGACATGAACACGGCGGAAGACGCTATCGTGCGCCTCACCAGGGAAGTCGTGCCCGGCATGATCGTCACTGGCATGGAAGTCGCTGAGATCGACGGAGCTCCGAGAATGGTACCAAGATCTCGACTTTCCTGCTTAAAACAGAGCTAGCAACATCCTACTAAACATTTATACTTTTTTTTTTTTGGAAAAAAAAAATATTATTGATTGATGAGATTTGGATGGTTTGGTTGCAGGGGCCGACCTTTGGGGCGATGCTGATCTCGGGACAGAAGGCAGCGCACCTGGCGCTGAAGGCGTTGGGGCGGCCCAATGCCATCGACGGCAGCATCGGAGCCGAGTCGGTACACCCGGAGCTTGTGCTGGCCTCGTCGGACGCCGGGGAGATCGTGGACGCTTAGGGCTCTGCAGCAGGAATAAGTTTTAATTAGCTTGGACTAAATAAGCAGTTGGGTTGTGAGAGGGATGAGGATGAGGCGTTTGGGATCTATTCTCGATCCCCCTCTAATCTCTATGGATGCTTAAATTTATCCTTGTCAAGAAAGAAAGATATGTCGTCTTCTCTTGCTGCTGCATCTTCTTCCTCTTCCTCGATCTGTATGATAAACCTTGCAATTTCCGACGCTTCTTCTGGAAGTTGCCCTGCATTGATCACGGCGTCTCGTTCTTCATTTCCAAGTCGCTGAAAGAAGACAAACAAAGGAAGAGGACCTTATCTTGTTTCTGACCCTTCAATTATTCCACCACGGCAGAGTGCACTAGCTTAGATGGTCCGGGTCATGGGCGTTCCGAGATCCGAGTGCAAGCGGTAGTCTCACCGCAAAGGATAGGATCATGATGGCTGCATCTGCATCACTGCATGCCTAAAAAGGTCAAAATACTGAAAACATTTTTTTTAAAGACATTATTTTTTTAAAATTAAATTGAATAGACACATCTTTCAAAACAATCTAAAAAGTTTCTTTTTTATTTCATTACTCAAATAGTTCAGTTGATTTGAGAATGACATAGATGGTATAAGATCAAATAATTATTTACTTAGATGAATTTATCTGTAGACATGCTCAAATAGTCAATCAGATATGAGGACTTAGTGAGTTTTTGAGTCTCATGAGAACACGGGTGATTAGGGGTGAGCAGTTAATTCGTCAAATTGACTAATTTATTTATATAGATCCGAATCGAATCGAAAAAAAAATCTATCGAATGTAGGATCTTGATATTACATTATCCGATCTAGTAGGACTGGATAGTTTTTTATCCCAATAATCGAACCAACTTGATCCACGATCACCCCTATTTATAACAACTACTATCGATAAATTACTACATATTGTAGTAGTTACTGTCGATAAGCTATTATATGTTGTAGCAACTACTGACGATTAACTACTACAACGTATAACGAATAATGACTATTATTATTTTAAAATATTTTATTTTATTTATTGTTTTATATTTATATTTTATATTTCATTGGATATAGGGTCGGATATCCAAATAACTGATAATTCATCGGATATCTGATATATTATAATCATCGGATATAGGACCGGATATAGGTCATGATATTATATTATCTGATCTAATAGGATTGAATAGTTTTTTATCCTGATAATCGAATCAATCCGATCCTCGATAATATCTACGGGTGACCAACTAAAGTTCATTAGATGAAATAATCACTTTAATGAATCTCGACTTCTCAAATAAAAAAATATTAAAGTGAAATAACTATTTTATTCTAATAAATGTACATGGCACAAAATGAAAATTCTGGGGTATAAGTAAGTTCCTTGATGCCTCCTGATTCAGTGGTGAAAGAGGGAGTCTGGTTGTACAGTGCTCAACGATACATAGAAGTCAAAGTCAAGATGGGCAGACCAATATGTTGGCCGAGTGGGGAGGTCACCTTGCCGATCGGCCTTAATGGTGCCCAGGCCGGTGCGAAGACAACCCGATCACAGGTCGGGTTTCCAACGCTAAGAGGGTTTCGTATAAAAGAGGCGATGCGCCGACCGGCAAGTCCGCTCGAACCGAGCTAACGAACGACTAAGGCTACATGCCCGTCCGAGTATGCAACCGAGCGGCTCACCTGCTCGGCCTAATAACAGACAAGAGAAGAGGACAAAATAGACAGCTGGCGATATCCTTCTCGAGACATGCGCCGCCGACAGACAGCATGGTCGGCGACTGGATCGGATAGAAGATCGTACGATGAAAGTTTCCACTGTCATGTCGGAGATATGTTCGAACTGTTGCGGTATGGCGTCAGACACACTTTTCCGACACGTCCATTTTGAGGTATGCTTTAAGGAACGTGCACGCCTCGGGAAGCGTGCATGCGCCCACCGGGATCCTATATAAGGACCCCCATATTTCGACGGAGGTATGCATAATCATCTACTGTAGCTCTTTGCCTCGTTATCATGCTTCGATTTCTTCTCGCCTGACTTGAGCGTCGGAGGGTCGTCGCCGGGATCCCCTCCCCGGCTCGGTTTTGCTGCAGGTTCATCGAAGTCCACGTCAGGCCAGAGTCTACACAGAATCAGCAGAGAGTGTCACGTCCCCAGCGTCCGTCTACTCGACTCTCAGACAGGATCAAATTGGTGTCGTCTGTGGGAACGCACCTGAATCCGAGCAGAGAAGATGGAAGGAGTTGGACGACCGCACACCGTGACGCTTTCTCAAGAGGAGCTCGACACTCTTATCGAGGCGAGAGCAGCGAAAATTGTGGAGCAACAGCAGAAAGCGTTGGCCGAACGGTTAGCGCAGCAGGCGATCTCGGCATCAGGTGGCCGAGCGGCGCAAGAAGAGCGACTGGAACAATACTCCATTTGGGCACAGAATAAAGGTCAGACCGCCACACCAGGAGACACGCCGCCCACCCCTATTCCATTTCATCGGGCCTTGTTCCAGACGCCGTCTGAGCTAGCTCAAGCCAACCAAGGATCATCCGACGAAGCGCCCGTGCGGGACGCCAGGAAGGGGAAAATGCCCCAGACCGAGTAATCCCCCGAGCGGATCAATCGCCAGTTTTCTGAATCGATTCTGCAAGATCCACTTTCGAAGCATTACGCCCCTTTATCAATCGGAGAGTACAACGGTACAACCGACCCGGATGACCACCTCGATAAGTTCAACAATGTCGTCACTCTACATCAATACACCGACGGAGTCAAATGCAAGGTCTTCCTCACCACCCTATCCGGCTCCGCACAACGCTGGTTCAGGAGGTTGCCAGACGGATCGGTACGAAGCTTCAAAGACTTCCGAACGGCGTTCCTCCACCACTTTGCCAATAGCTGACGTTACCAGAAGACCAGCGTCAGCTTATTTTCTATGAAACAAGGGTCGAGAGAAAGCCTCCGAGCTTACATCCAGCGTTTCAACTAGGCGGCCATGGATATCCCCACCGTCTCATCCAAGACAATGATGCATGCCTTCACTCAGGGCCTAGTCGACGGGAATTTCTTCCGCTCTCTCATCCGAAAGTCATCCCGCGACTACGACCACATGCTGAAGAAGGCAAACGAGTACATCAATGTGGAAGAAGCTCAGGCGGCCAGGAGGAAAGAAGCACCACCCGAGCCTTTAGCTCCAACCGAGCGGAGACCGCCAGCCAACCATCAACCCTCGAGGAGACCCCCATGCTGAGTGAACACGCCCTCATTAGGAGACAAGGCCGCACGCCATCCAACATGTGGGAGTCGATCGACCCAAGCAAAAAGGAAAGGTATGGACTCCCATATTTTGTTCATTTCACCAGTCAACGACCCACAACACCTGAGACTGTCGAAGTCTCGGCCCGATTGCTCACCCAGCACCGAGAAGCTATCGCCGCCGATCGCCTTCGCCCGATCGACGACATCGACACCAGAATACCGGGCGACGGGTGGCTAGGGAGTCCCCCGAACGGCAACAGCATCATCAACCGAGGGTTAATCCCCGGGCCTCACAAGAGTGAACGAGACCCCCCGCCCGAGAGGAAGAAAACAGGAGCAATATCGCTCGGGGCGAAATCAGCATCATTGTTGGTGGGCCGACAGACGGTGACTCCAACCGCACAAGGAAGTCACACGCTCAGCAACTCAGGGTCCATGCGGTCGGCTGCAGCCAGGAGCGGGCGCAAGGACTCGAGATCAGCTTCGGGTCCAAAGACTTAGAAGGGGTCGAAGTGCCGCACGATGACACCCTCATCATCCGAGCGGTAATAGTAAATTATACTATTCATCGCATATTTATTGACACAGACAGCTCGGTCAACACTATTTTCAAGAAGGTGTTCGACCAACTTCAAATTGACAACTCCATTATATGGATTTACCGGCAACAAGGTTCTGCCAGTCGGCCAAACCCGACTGGCTATATCGCTAGGAGAGGAGCCGCTTCGAAGGACGCAGACCTCTAACTTCATTGTGGTTGATGCCCCGTCCGCCTACAATGTGATACTTGGTCGGTCGGCTCTCAATGAGTTTCGGGTGGTCATCTCAACCTTTTGTCAGAAGATTAAATTCCCTGTGGAGGACAAGGTGGGCGAAGTTAGAAGAGATCAGTTGGCTGCCTGACGATGCTATGTGGAGATGGTCCGAGCAAAGTCAAGATCCGTTCGGAAAGCACCACGGTTGGAGGTAAGTACCATAACTGAAAGGTCTCCAACTTTAGTTTATGAAGAAAAAACAGAGGTGCAGATCCGCGATGGCCAACCGGAGGCAACCACATTCATTGCATCCGACCTGGAAGTGACCCAGAAGGAAGAATTGATCAAGTGCCTACGATGTAACCACGATGTCTTTACATGGTCAACACACGAGCTGCCGGGCATCTTGCCGAGCGTCGCACATCATGAGATTCATGTCCGACCGGATGCTCGACCCGTAAAGCAGAGGAAGAAGGACTTCAGCGTGGAGCAGAATGTCATCATCCGAGCGGAAGTCGAGAAGCTTCTGGAGGCCGGCCATATACGGGAAGTGCAATTCCCGAGTTGGCTCGTGAATGTGGTGCTGGTCTCCAAGCCGAGTAACAAGTGGAGAGTCTGCATCGAATTCCGGGATCTGAACAAGGTATGCCCGAAGGATTTTTACCCTTTGCCCCGGATTGATCAAATAGTGGATTCGACGGCTAGGTGCGAGCTGATATGCATGCTGGATGCATATCAAGGATATCATCAAGTGCCGCTCGCCCGTGACGATCAGGAGAAAGTAAGCTTCGTAACTGCGGATGGCACCTACTGCTACAACGTGATGTCGTTCGGTCTAAAGAACATCGGGACAACATACCAGCAGCTCATGAATAAAGTGTTCCGGGAGCAGATCGGGCGCAACCTGGAGGTATATGTTGACGATATACTTATTAAATCACTCCGAGCGGCAGATCTTTGTGCAGATATAGAAGAAACCTTATGAACGCTGAGGAAGTACGGAGTCAGGCTGAACCCCTAAAAGTGTCTGTTCGACGCAAAAAGCGGACGCTTCCTAGGCTACATCGTCACCGAGCGGGACATAGAGGCGAACCCTAGCAAGGAAAATGCATTGCAGAACATGCCACCCCCTAGAAATTTGAAGGAAGTACAGCGCCTTACCGGTCGGATAACGCCTCTCTTGCGGTTTATCGCCAAAACGGTCGATCGGAGCATGCCCTTTTTCAAGATTCTTCGCCGAGCTACCAAATTCCAGTGGGACGAAGAATGCGACCGGGCGTTTGAAGCTTTGAAGGTTTATCTAAACTCTTTAACTGTATTAGCCAAGCCGACTATCGGCGAGCCGCTCCGCAGATACTTATCCTCCACCGAGCATGTTGTTGGCTCGGCATTGGTAAGGCCGAATGGTAAAGAACAGTCTGTGTATTTTCTAAGTCACATCCTAAAGGACGCTGAATCCCGCTACACTGGTCTCGAGAAGCTTGCCTTCGCATTAGTCCTCACCGTCCGGAGACTCCGACCCTACTTTCTCGGGCGCACAATCGTCGTCATGATGAACAACCCTTTGGGAAGAGTAATTCTTAATCGCGAGGCATCCGGACGATTGATCAAATGGACAACCGAGCTCAGCGAGTTCGACATACAATACCTGGCCCGGACGGCAATTAAGGCTCAATCCTTGGCGGATTTCGTCACCGAAGTGTAGAACCCCGAGCCCGAAGCCACTTGGAGGGTATATGTGGACGGGTCAGCCACACGGCAGGGAAGCGGCATTGGTCTTTTGCTGATTTCACCACAAGAAGAGCAGATGCATCTGTCCGTTCGGTTGGATTACCGCGCAACCAACAACGAGGCGGAGTATGAGGCCCTCATAGCAGGATTACAGGCCGCTCGGCACGTAGGAGCCAGTAAGGTGTTAATTTGTTCAGACTCACAGTTGGCCGCTCAACAGCTCTTGGGGACCTTCGAGATCAACAACACCGGGCTGAAGCTGTACGCGGAGGCATTCGACAAGCTCAAAACCAACTTCGGCGAGGTTGTCATACAGAAGATCCCCCGAGCGGAGAATCAGGCGGCAGATGAGTTGGCGAAGCCGGCGAGTTTGATAACGTCGATCGTCACCCAACAACCGATCGAGCAGGTATCCTTAGTGGCTCACATTGACAAGATGAAGGGCCTCGCGTTCCCTAGTGACTGGAGGACGACCATAGTGGAATTCTTGCTATCAGGAGCTGCTCTGTCTGATCGGGATGAGGCGCAGTTGCTAAGAAGGAGAGCGGGCCAGTTCACCCTCATAGGGGACCATCTCTACAAGAAGGCTTTCTCCCGTCCGCTGCTAAAGTGTGTCAGCTCGGAAGACGCGGAATATATTCTAAAGGAGGTGCATCAAGGATCCTGCGGAGGACACCCGAGCGACTGGTCGTTGGTAAGAAAGATCCTGCTAGCTGGATATTTCTGGCCGAACCTCCAGGAAGACGTCGTTCGAACCACCGCCACTTGTCTCTCTTGTCAAAGATATCGCAGCTTCTCCCATCGGCCGATGGAGGAGATGAAGGCTTCTACAGTAGCATGCCCGTTCGACCAGTGGGACATGGATATTGTAAGACCCTTCCCCATGGCAACCGGACAGTGGAAGTTTTTACTAGTAGCGATAGACTATTTCTCAAAGTGGGTGGAAGCTGAGCCGCTCACGAAAATAACCGAGCAGATGGTCAAGAAGTTCATCAGCAATACATAATATGTCGGTTCCGCATTCCACGATGACTCGTGTCCGACAATGGGTGGCAATTCGTCGGACAACAGCTAAGAGAATGGTGCGAGAGGTATGGCATTCAGCAACACTTCACCTCCGTGGCTTATCCGCAGAGCAACGGGCAGGCTGAGGTCGCTAATCAGGAGATCCTACGGATTCTTCGAGTTCAGCTCGACCATATTGATGGCAGTTGGGTAGATGAGCTCCCGAGCGTATTATGGGTGATTCGCACTACCCCTAAGGAAGGAACGGGGGTCACACCTTTCCACTTGGTGTACGGAGGGGAGGCTGTCGTTCCCGTGGAGGTTGGAGTAGAATCCGATCGGGTACAACAGTACGACGCGAGTAACGCCGAGCGGAGGCAGCTGGAGTTGGACATGGTAGAAAAGGCGCGAGCCAAGGCAGCCGTCCGGCTAATGGCGTACCGGCAAAGAATGAAGCAGAATTACAACAGGCGAGTGATTCCTAGGGCATTCCAAGTCGGCGACTTTGTATGGAAGAAGGTGAAGCCGGTCGGAGATGTGAGCAAGCTGGAGGCACCCTGCGCTGGGCCCTTCAAGGTCATCGAGAAACTCCGATTGGGCACCTATTACCTCAAAGATGAAGATGGACGGCAGCTAGAACGACCATGAAGTGCTAAACATCTCTAGCCATATCGAGTTGGATGAAAGGTGTGCCCATGTAATTCGTTATATGTACTTTCCGTTCCTCGGCTCCCTTTGAATGCAGGAATGATATCAAAAAGAAAAGAAAACACCGATCGGCTAGGTTCCATGAAGACCGTCGAGCGGCGACGTTAAACTTTAGAGTCGAACCAGCGACTATAAACCCCCCGGCCAGAAGACCGTTGAGCGGCGACGTTAAACTCTAGAGTCGAACCAGTAACTATAAACCCCCCCGACCTGAAGATCGTCGAGCGACGACGTTAAACTTTAGAGTCGAACCGGTGACTATAAAGCCCCTGACCTGAAGATCATCAAGCGGCGACGTTAAAGTCTAGAGTCAAACCGGCGACTACAAAGCCCCCGGCCTGAGGACCGTCAAGCGGCAACGTTAAACTCTAGAGTCGGACCAGCGACTATAAACCCCCCGGCCTGAAAACCGTCGAGCGGCGACGTTAAACTCTAGAGTCGGACCGGCGACTATAAAACCCCCCGCCCGAAGACCGTCGAGCGACGACGTTAAATCCCAGAGTCGAACCGGCGACTGTAAACCCCCGACTCGTAGACCGCCGAACGACAACCATAGGGTTCATCCTTGGCATCGCGTAATTGATAACTCATTTATTTGGGCTCATTTTCTTGGTTGATATGGGGACTTTTTAGCTAATTTTATTTGCTACTTGACACAATTTAGATTGTTTGTAAATTGAGAATTGTTTGGAGCTAAGTATCATTTCATTTCTTAAATCATGATATATTCCTCACCATTTGAATTGGGTCTTGTAGGATATAGGAATTGATACATGATTCAAGTGAAACCTAATCAACTCAAGAGGAGTTCAACCAAGTGGAGAAGGTTCACATTTTATTTGACTCCAACGAAATTCATTAAGCCAACCCATTGCTCTTGACCTAAGTTCAACCCTCACACCAAATCCCTAAATTCTTCCTAAACCAGATCAGGATTTACCCTAATTCCGGTTCAATTGGTCCAAGGTATAAAGTTCAGAAAACTCGCGAATGAACATTGGTTGCGCCTACTGTTCATCGTGCTAGAATTCCGAGTTCGTGTTTTCTCACCACTGCAGCCCGTATCCTTTTTCCTCCTTTCATCTCAAGCTACAAGATCATGACAGAAGCTTAAGGAGACTACTGGACAACACTCTTGCAGCTGGAATCTCGCCGGAGAGGTCTCAACGATGAGGTCGACGTGAATCTGAGTTTTATCACAGAATCTGTCGATTTTGCTGGAAACGGTGAAGAAAGCAAAGTTGGCACTCCATCCTACATCAAAGACCATCGGAGGGGGTTCTCTGATGGTTTCCATTAGCATTTCCAATCATCCACAACCCCGCAAGTCATCTCAGAACTCAGATTTACAGATTCTAGACAATCTGCGATTTCAGCTCGATTTGAATCTGTTTTCGGCATCGAAGAGGGTTTCTTTGGTGAAGTTCGCAAGATCAAATTGAGCCCAAGTTCAGAAGTTTCTTCATTCTTCCCCTTTGAATTTTGGATTCACAGATTGCAATTCCAATCTCTTGTGTGACGGCAAGAGGGTGTGGTTTGAGGATTGATATGGATTCAGTGTGGATAGTTTAATTCCTTGCTATTTCTTAATAGTTTCAGCAATTTCTTTATTTCTGCACTTTTGTTCAAGCAATTTCTATTATTGAATATCTTGTTTTTTCATTTCTACTTTTTGGAATTTTGATTCTGCAACGTTAGTTTCTTCAATTGTATTGTTCCTGCAATCTGAACTCTGCAAATTTTATCCTGCAACATTAGATTTAAATTCTACAATTTTGTTCTTTATCTGATTTAGGAAATTTAGTTTATGAAATGTGTCATACTTAGTATTTGCTCTGTTTTCAATCTCTCTGTTCGTTTCTGAAATTTTCTGCAAATTCAAGTTTCATTTTTGGAATTTTTGTTACATTAAATTTTTTGTTTTCAATCTTGCTGTCCTTTGCATTACTTTAATCTTGCTTATTTAAATCTTGCATTTTGATTTTTATCTAGGATTTAGTTTAAAACACTACAATTCCACTTTTAAGAAGAAAACCCAAAAATAACCCAAGAAGACATTTGGATCTAATTCAAGCATTCACTCACTAGGTTCCTCGAGAAAAATCAACTTGGGCCCTATACTACATAATTCTTGTGCAAATTTAGGGTTCTAAAACATTACGTTAATTTGATAAGTCTATTTGTGACACGTAGAATTTTAGGCTTATCAAATTTTGGCGCCGTTGTCGGGTAAACACTAGAGTTTTAGTAGTGTTTGTTTGATTTTGGATTGAGCAGAGTGTCATCTTTTCTTTACTTTCATTGTCTTGATTTATTGCCTATCTATTTGTTTCTACTTGTTGATTGTGGTTTATGACCAGGTCTTCATGCGATAAATTGCTTGAGCTTGATCCAGAGATTGAAATAACTTTTAGAGCTTTGAGGATTCAAGAGAGAACACCAGAAATTTCTGAAAGTAATTTTCAAGTTTTGGATATTTCAATGGCAAAGAATGACAGAACTATGAAGGAACTTGCTGCTCCTGATACGGCTTACAAGTATTCTTGCATTACTTATCCAGACTTGTCAGTGGATTTCGAGCTCAGATCGGGTTTAATTCATTTGCTTCCTAAGTTTCAAGGCTTATTAGGGGAAGATCCTAACAGACATTTGCATGAGTTCCATGTGGTTTGCTCTACTATGAAACCACAAGACATTTCAGAGGAGGATATCAAGTTGAGAGCCTTCCCATTTTCATTGTCAGGATCAGCAAAGGAATGGTTGTACTATCTTCCAGCGGGATTCATTACGAGTTGGATTGACATGAAGAGGGCATTTTTAGAGAAATACTTCCCAGCTTCTAGAACCACAACTATAAGGAAGAACATCTGTGGTATTCAACAAGTTGTGGGAGAGACTCTTTATAATTACTAGGAGAGGTTCAAGAAATTGTGTTCAAGCTGTCCTCAACATCAAATTAGTGACCAGTTACTTGTTCAATATTTTTATGAAGGTTTGTTACCTATGGATAGGAGCATGATTGATGCTGCAGCTGGAGGTACTTTGGTTAACAAGACTCCAGAACAAGCAAGGGAGCTCATTGCAAATATGGCAAAAAATTCTCAACAATTTGGGAGTAGGGCACTTACTACTAGAGGAGTTGGTGAAGTTCAAATGGTATCAAATGAGCAAAAGGAGATCAAGAGTTCATTGTTGGAGTTGACATCTTTAGTCAAACAAATGGCGTTGAATAGTGCTAGCCAAGTTTCATCTTTTCCAGTTCAAACGATAAGAGTTTGTGGCATTTGTTCAAGTCAAGAGCACACTTCGGAATTATGTCCAAATCTCCATCAAGATGAATCAATGGCGGCTATATCAAGACCACAATTTCAGCAAAGATATGATCCAAATTCTTCCACCTACAATCCGGGTTGGAAGGATCATCCAAATTTGAAGTACGGGAATTCCTTCTACCAACAACCACCTCAAAATCAGAATGTGCAGAATTTTCAGCAATTTCAGCAATCCAACGCTCTAAATCAGTTTCAATATCAGCAATTTCAGCCACTTGCTGTTCCAAACCAATTCCAACATCAAAATCAGCAATTTCAGCATCCTAATCAGTTCCAATAGCAATCATATGCCTCTTTCCATCCACAAAATCAACAACCAAATTTTCAGCAGCAAATTCAAAATTTCTAGCAACCTGCACAGAATTTCCAACCAACACAGAATTGGCAGCAACCAAATTCTTCTTTTTCTTCTCAACCAAGGTCTTATTCAAATCAAAGTGGTAATAACAATTCAAATGCAGCCAGTACACAGCAGCAACAAAAGATGGAGGATATGATGCAATAGATTTTGCAACAACAGCACTTAGTTTTACAGCAGCAGCAACATCAACAGAGGACTGATTCTGCTTTGCAAAACATTGAGAGACAAATTGGCCAATTAACAAGCAACATAAATCAGATGCAAGCCCAAGGATCAAGTCAATTGCCTTCACAAACAACTCCAAATCCTAAGGGAAATGTTAGTGCATTGACTCTTCGAAGTGGTGAGACAACTTCAGAATTAGTGCGGAATGTTCCAGGTGGATCAAATCTGGTTTCATCAGGTTCAATTCCAGCTTCAACAAATGTTGTGCAACCTCCAGATTGTTGGGTTTTTCGGGCCGCGAAAACCGCTTTTCGCGTCACGGAAACCCCGAATCACCCAAAGCCATAGGATCCGTGCAAGGAAAAATTTCGAAAAACACAAGTACGAGTTATAAACTACGATCTACAGTAGATCTACAAAGGAAAAACCATTTTTACCTTCGAAGCGTGCCCTCGCAAATCCCGCTCGTCCAACGGTACGCCAGATCTCGAGAGTGTCAACGTAGACACTCCTCTAATGATATCCACACGAACAAGGAGTGTCTCTCACACTCAAAGGATGGAGAAGAGAGTCTCAAGTGTGCTAGCACTTTCTAGAACTCTCGAATGGGATTGGAAAAGGAAAAAGAAGAAGGTATAAAAGAAATCTTATACACTCACTAGTAGTATCCTTCCTTTGTGACCTTCACTCTTCCTTTGCTCTTGGATTCACTCAACCACCTTCTTCTCACCATCAAAGTCACGGCAACTCCAAGCCAAGAGAGGGGAGAAGCAAGGAGGAAGAAGATAGAATGAATGCACACATCAATTCACAAAATCAAAACTCCTCTCCACATTAGTGTGGCCGGCCACACAATGTAACCCCCTTCATTAATGTGGCCGGCCACATTAAAACCCAAGGGGAGAGTGTAACCCCCATGAGGTGGCATACCTCATGATGTGGAGGTGATGTGGCAAGGATGAGTCATCCTTATGATGTGGCAATACATCAAGTCAAACATGATGTTTCAATTTCTACTTGGTCAAGTCAAACTTGACCAATTGTCTTCCTTGTTGAGTTAAATCCAACCTTTGACTCAAGTCAATTTTAATTTAATGAATCTCAATTCATTAATATAAATTGACTCAATGAATCAAATCTAAATTAGACTCATTCAACAATTGAATCTAATTGAGTCTAACTCAATAAGTCTAATTTGAATCCAATTGGTTCATCATATGAACCCAATCCAATTGGTTCATCATATGAACACAATCTCCATCCACTTGTTCTTTGTGTGTGACCCAATAGGTTCTTGTAACGTTGGCAATGTTTCTAAACTCCTTTAGAAACATAAGCAATGAGCGGCATCTAGCAATACATCATTGCTACCCAAGTTACAAGAAATGTTGAGATCCAACATCACCTTGTGACTATTAATTGTGACTCCTCACAATATATGACAAGTGTCCTTCTATCCTAGACATCTAGATTGATCAATGTGAGGCATAGACCGTGTCATCCTCGACCAATCTAAATCTTGAACTCAGTAGACTCACTCAATCAAATGAGCTCAATATCTCATATTGACTCATTTGGGTATGGTCATACACTTCGTGGTCTCACTCTATCAAGAATATCGATGTCTCTCCCGTCATATAGGAGGGATAGATCCCATCTATATCACTCACATCCATCTGCATAATTTGTTATATACCCAGTAATTGCCTTTATAGTCCACCCAGTTACGGGTGACGTTTGACGAAACTAAAGTACATAACTCCTTATGTAGGGATCCATGGTGACTTCAGGTCTAAGGACTAATAGTCATACTAATAGCCACATGAGAAAGTATATGACACTCATATAACGATCCATGATACTTTCTCATGGCGGGTCATTCAGTATACATTCTCTAATGCATACCCATGTGTCAGCTTGATATCTTTATATCCATGACTTGTGAGATCAAGTCATCGAGCTGACCTACATGCTAGTCTTATTGTATTAACATTGTCCCTGAATGTTAATACTCGACTAGGAATGATTTAGAGTAGTGTTCCCTATATCATCTCACTATCGATTCAACTAATCGATTGATATAGGTATGAACGTTCTACTCAAGGACGTTACTATACTTATTTTATCTGACACTAATACAAATAAGCATAATAACCAAAAACCAATGCCTTTATTAATATACAAGAATATGATAATGAGTCCATACAATCATCAAATGATTGGCTCTAGGGCTCTAACTAACACAGATTTTGTTCAAGATACTACAAACCAGTTTCAAAATTTTCCAACATCTTCAGCCCAAACAGATTCTGTATTACTTAGAAATGTCAGTGTTGTTCAACTGGATTCTGCACAGCCAATATTATCAGATTCTACTCAATTTGATGGCTCAGGAAAAGTAGCAACAGCAGCTCAGGATTTGGACAGTAATTCACAACAGCAAGGTGCCGATATTCACATCCCTTTGCCTTTTCCTCAAAGAAAAGTTCAGCAAAGAAAGAATGTAGAGGAAGAGAAAGCTAGAGAATTTCAAGACCTTGTGAATTTTTTCAACAAAGTGGAGGTGAATGTGCCTTTGTTGACAATGATTAAGCAAATTTTGAAATATGCTAAATTTCTCAAGGATCTATGTGTTCACAAAAAGAAATTGAAGGGGAATGAATTGATAAGCATGGGGAAGAATGTTTCAGCCCTTATTCAGCCAGTTCCTAAAAAATGTGAAGATCTTGGAGTGTTTACTGTGCCTTGTGAGATTGGAAGTTGTGTTTTAGAAGATGCCATGTTGGATTTAAGAGCATCAATCAATGTGATGCCAAAATCAGTCTGTCAGACACTTGGAATTGGTCCTCTACAGCAGACCGGAGTTGTTATTCAGCTAGCTGACCGTAGCCAAGCTCATCCAGCCAGAGTGATTGAAGATGTGTTGGTGAAGGTGAGAGAGCTTATTTTTCCTGCAGATTTCTACATTCTGGATATGGAGGGAGATTTACTTGCGAATAGATCTCCACTCATTCTTGGTAGGCCATTTCTGAAGACTGCAAGAACGAAGATTGATGTGCACGCTGGAACACTATCCATGGAGTTTGTAGATACAGTGGTTCAGTTTAGTTTATTTGATGCTATGAAGCACCCATCAGAGAACCACTCTATTCTTAGCATTGACATAGCAGATGAGTTGATTAGCATGGATTTGACTTTTGACCTTGAGTCTCGGCTGGATATTTCTGAGGGTGAGGAGTGCCTATATGATTCTAAGGTTTCTACTGAAAGTGATGGTAATGTGGGAGCAGTTGATGTGGAGCTCGTTGGTAGTTTAAGTTCATTAGAAGGTGAATGTTTAAGTGTAGGGGATTGCACAGAGGAAGCAATACCCCAAGAATCACATATTTTGATTGAAGTGTCACCTGAATCAGGAAAAAGTGAATATGTAAGTGTAGGAGATTGCACAAAGGGAGTAATACCCCAAGAATCACTACAATCAGTTATTGATGCACAACAGCTAGAGTTGAATCCCCTTCCTGAACACCTTAAGTATGCATTTTTGGGAGAAGGACAGCAGCTACCCGTTATTATAGCTCAGAATTTAGAGCCAGAGCAAGAACAGAGATTATTGGGAATTTTGAGACAGCATAGGAACGCTATTGGGTGGACACTTGCTGATATTCCTGGTATCAGTCCTTTGATTTGTATGCATCGAATTTATTTAGAGGAGGATGTGAAACCAGTGAGGCAACCACAGAGAAGGCTTAACCCATTGATACTCGACGTTGTAAAGAAAGAGGTAACTCGACTTTTACAGGCTGGTATTATTTACCCGATTTCTGACAGCAAATGGGTAAGTCCAATTCATGTGGTTCCCAAGAAGTCAGGCATTACAGTGATAGCTAATGAGGACAATGAGTTGGTGCCTACCAGAATTTAGAATTCATGGAGAGTTTGTGTAGACTATAGGAAACTGAATCAGGCTAGCAGAAAGGACCACTACCCATTGCCTTTTATTGATCAAATGTTGGAGAGATTGGCAGGGAAGTCCCACTATTGTTTCTTTGATGGATATACAGGATATTTTCATATTTGCATCACTCCTAAGGATCAAGAGAAGACCACCTTCACTTGCCCCTTTGGTACATTCGCTTACAGACGTATGCCTTTCGGACTTTGCAACGCACCAGGGACCTTCCAGCGATGTATGGTAAGCATTTTTGGTGAGTTATTAGAGCATTGCATGGAGGTTTTTATTGATGACTTTTTGGTTTACGGTTCATCTTTCGATGCATGTTTGGAAAATTTATCTCGAGTTTTGAATCATTGCATTGAGACAGATCTGGTTTTAAATTTTGAAAAATGTCATTTCATGGTTAAGCACGACATTGTTTTGGGACATGTCATTTCTAGGGAAGGTATTAAAGTAGATCCTGCTAAGATTAATGTTATATCTTCTTTATCTCACCCCGCATGCGTGCGGGAGGTTCGAGCTTTTCTTGGTCATGCAGGTTTCTATAGGAGATTCATACGTGATTTCAGTAAAATTGCTCTTCCCTTGACTCAGCTACTGCAGAAGGATGTGACTTTTCATTTTGATCAGAAGTGCAAAGAGGCTTTTGAAAAGCTGAAAGAAGCCCTTGTTACAGCACCCATCATTAGCCCACCAGATTGGAGCCTTCCTTTTGAGTTGATGTGCGATGCTTCAAATTATGCAGTGGGAGCTGTACTTGCACAGAGAGTGGATGGAGCACCACACGTTATTTGTTATGCTTCAAAGACTTTGGATGCTGCACAAGCAAACTATACCACAACAGAAAAAGAGCTTCTTTCTATTGTGTTTGCTTTGGATAAATTCAGATCATATTTATTGTGTTCTCATGTAATTGTATTTTTTGATCATGCAGCTCTGAAATACCTCCTCAAGAAGCCCGATGTGAAACCTAGGTTGATCAGATGGATGCTTTTGCTCCAAGAATTCGATGTGGAGATACGCGATAGGAGTGGAAAGGAGAACCTAGTGGCAGATCACCTGAGCAGGATTGAGGGAGAAATTAACCACACAGATATTGCTGATGAGTTTCCAAATGAGCACCTCCTACAACTGCATGGTGAGACTCCATGGTATGCGGATCTGGTTAATTTTTTAGTAGCACATGTTTATCCCACACAATTTTCAAAAGCTCAAAAATATAAATTAAAAAGTGATTCAAAATTCTATGTATGGGATGATCCGTACTTTTGGAAGTTTTGTAGTGATCAGATCATTCGTAGATGTATTCCTGATTATAAGTTTCATTCTGTACTTACTTTTTGCCATTCATTAGCATGTGGTGGGCATTTTGGACCCCAAAGAACTGCTAGGAAAGTGTTAGAGTGTGGATTATATTGGCCCACCCTGTTTTGCGATGCATATGTTTTTTATAAATCATGTAATAGGTGTCAGCGAACTAGAAACATTGGCCCTAGGAATGAAATGCCCCAACAAACTATGTTATTTTGTGAAATTTTTGATGTTTGGGGAATTGATTTTATAGGTCAATTTCCTGTCTCTTATGGATTTCTATACATTTTATTGGCAGTTGATTATGTTTCCAAATGGGTGGAGGCCCTTCCCACCAGGATTGATGATTTTTCAGTGGTTGTTAGTTTTGTCAGGTCACACATCTTTTGCAGGTTTGGAGTATCCATGGCGATCATCAGTGATCAAGGGTCTCATTTTTGTAACAGACACATGAAAGCCTTGTTGAGCAAATACAGGGTTATGCACAAGATTTCTACTCCCTACCACCCTCAGACAAATGGGCAAGCTGAAGTGTGTAATAGGGAAGTTAAATCAATTCTTGAAAAGACTGTGGGACCAGATAGGAAGGACTGGAGCAAAAGGCTTGATGATGCATTATGGGCTTATAGAACTGCTTTCAAGACCCCTATAGGAATGTCTCCATTTAGAATTGTGTATGGAAAAGCTTGCCATCTACCAGTGAAGATTGAGCATAGGGCATATTGGGCAGTGAAAGCATGTAACTTTGATACTAGCACTACTGGAGAGGAAAGGAAATTGCAACTTCAAGAACTTGAGGAAATTAGACTGGAAGCCTATGAGAATTCATGGATTTACAAGGAAAAGACTAAGAACTTTCATGACAAGCACATTGTGGTAAAATAATTCAAAATTGGTGATAAAGTACTTTTGTATAAGTCACGTCTGAAATTGATTAAGGGTAAGTTGAGATCCAGATGGGAGGGCCCTTTTGTGTTACTAATATTTTTTCCTATAGTGTGATTGAGATACAGGAAGTTGCTATTGGTCAAACATTCAAAGTGAATGGCCACCGACTCAAGAAATTTCATGAGGGTGTGAATGTGCTAGAGGTGGAAAGATTGGACCATATTGACGCCATTTACCCAACTTGAAGGGGAGTGTGTTCTATCTTACCTTTTACTTGCCATTTGTAGATATCATTTCCTTTACCTTGTTGCTAGAATAACTACTTGGTTTTATGCTTTTGATGATGTTGATTTCAGTTTTTGAAAATAAATCCTTCATTGTAGATATCATATTTTTATGCTTGGTCATTTTCATTTCATTTCCGCAAAGAAGTTTTAGGTTTAGGAATAAATTATACCCCCTTTACACTTCTTGATATCATGTTAGAGATTTAAAAAGCAAGTTAAATTTGAGTGTTAAGTTTTGGGACTTTGTTGCTTTAATGGATTCTAGGATCGCATGAGGTTAATACTTAGTGATGGATTCTAGATTGATGATGTGAAATGATAACTTTTGCTTACCTAGTGAGGTTTGAGCCTAATTTTGTGATGCACTTGTGGTTTTTGTCACTCTAGAACTTGCTTAAGTCTTTTAAAAGCCACTTGACTAGAGATTGAGTCATCTTTATGAAGGTTATTCAATTTTCACATTTCCCACAAATTGTCTTTGCTACTTTTCTTTGCATGAATCATCATATCTTTTATCTATCTTAATGTTTTATGTCTTTGGATGTGGTAACTTGGGATGTTATGTGATGATTTTATTTTGGCCGAGACGGACAAAAGAATAAGTGTGGGGGAAGTGTTAAATTCTTAGTGTTTTGAGCTTTGGATTATTCTTCCGAAATTCAATGTGTTACAAGATGAACTTAAGAAAAGATTTAGGGCAATGGACATTAAATGTGAAATGCAGGTTGCAATTCGGAAATGATTCTAGAAATTGTACAAATGATAGGCTAATGAAGATTACTGAGTTTCGGAAACATTACAGAATCTGGAATTTGCAGAAATTTACAGGAATGGTTGTACAATGCAGAAAAATATAGAAATCTGCGGCAATCTGTTTGGAAATTGAAATCAAAGTATGGTATTGAGTTTGAAGTTGGAATCAGAAAAAATCAGAAAGAAATGGTATTCAAGGAAATCAGATTGGAACTTTGGCAGGAAGTGCAGAAAAAAAATCCAGAAAACAGAAATGGAAGGATGAATTGTGCCAAGCCTTTATGCTGTTTCAAAATTACAACACTTGGATTCAAGTTCAATTAAATTTAATGTCAAATGAATTCCTTCCTTGAGGCCAACTCTTTATGATTCAAACCTTAATACTTTCAGTAATTCTGATTTGCAGTGTTAAATGGAATTGAAGTTTTGGTAGCTGGAATTTGTGCACAACAGAATAATGCTCAAATCTATAAAAACATGCTCAAATATGAACATTCATGCTGTGCAAGAATGGAAAGCTAATGAAGACCACTAAATTTGGAACACCATTGAATTGCTAATGACATCTTTCATCAAGAATTGCTGGAAGGCAAAGGAGTTACCGAGTTTGCTGAAATCTGCAAAATGCAGAATTCTGCAAAGAGCTATGTAGGGATGTTTTTAGAGTGCATAAATATCTTTTTGATTGGAAGGAATTGAAGGGCAAGCTAACTATGATTGATTGATAAGAAGACAACCTTTTGAAGGTTAAAGTTCAATTTTTGGCCGGAAATTCTAAGAAGGTTAGGAAGAAAGAATTCCAAAATTTCAGCTAATGAGGCATTTTTTTGTGCCATTTTGGAAAATGAGTTATGACAAGTTAGAATTGTTTAAATCTGGAAATAATTGGAGTATACATCAATAGGGATCTTAAGAAGCGAGATGAAAAGGAATTGAGATTTTTTTGATGGCTAAATGATGTATAGTTGACACAAAGTCAGGATGGTGTATAATTCAGATCTGCACTTTGCTATGCTAACTGGAGTTAAAAGCCATTTGTTCACTGAAAAATTGGAAGTTAGCTGCTTGTAAAGTGTTGATAAATGACGAGCTTGCATCTCCATAGTTTAACTGAATTCTTGGCTAAGAATTTGATACAAAACAATGACACAAGCTGGAAACTTGAAGCTGAAAACAAGAAATTGAATCTGCCCATTCTGCAGTTGGGTTGGATTTCTGAATCTGCAGTTAATGAAGGTATAATTCAAGCTGAATATAGTTAGGTCATGCTGTGAAAAAAAAAAGCTTCAGAAATGGAGGATGTAAAAATGATGGAAGAGGAGCTGAAACTCATCAACTCATGAATTTGATTCTGATTTTCAGAATACAGATTTGGGCTGAGTTTACTTGCTATTTCTAATTTGAAATGAATGAAATCCATGGTCCTCATGATTCAATATCAAATAAACTATCTTCTAATGCTCAATTGGCTGGAAAATTTTGTGGAAATGACCTTGTATCAGAATTTGGAAACTTAACTACAGATTCAAAATTGAAATTGCAAGCCTTTATTAAAATTCTGTTTGGGCCAATTTTGATGAGTATTTGGGTGTAATTCATTCCATTAATTGTTTAACTTTTGAAGCAATATGTCAATTCGAATTTCTGGTTAAAACAAGGTGGATTTCTGATTTAGTCTTGCACTATTAAGTTGCATCTGAATCCTGAAATGCAGAAATGTAAGAATCAGTTGCTGCATGAGGCAAGGGAGCTCAAGTGAAAATTATACCCATGACTCGGACCAATTTGAACACTTATTGAAACTGAATATCTGTTAACTGGGGAGATGAATTTTGTGCCATAAGATTGCTGCCCTAGTCAAAAGTCATCATCACATAGCTTCCTATTACCATGTCTTCCACCTATACTTGAAACTTTGTCTTCTTTATTGCTTTTCCAACACTAACTCCTTCATTTACATTTGATTTTGCTTCCCTTTACAATTGTTATAAACCTTCATAATTGTGCATCTTGATATCTATGATGGTGGTGAAAATTAGATGAGAAGCAAGCATATGGTAGTGCTTTTGCCATGAGTAGCTTGAGTGATCTCTACCTTTGCTAAGAATTGAGGTTAGGATGAGAGCCACTAAAAATTACCTTGTGAGGATTAGATGTGTTATCATTATCATTTTATTCCTGATGGATGAAATTATTATGTGTTTGACCAAGGTAAGAATGGAGTTCATGATAGCTTGAGTTGTTGAAACTTAATATCCTAGGTAGCTTGCTTTAATAATTTTCTAACATGAACGAGAATTGTTAGGGGATACAACATTAGTTATTTCCTTAGTTTGGTTAACTTGTGCGAGACGCACAAGAATAAGTGTGGGGGATTTGTAACTCATTTATTTGGGCTCATTTTCTTGGTTGATATGGGGACTTTTTAGCTAATTTTATTTACTACTTGACACAATTTAGATTGTTTGTAAATTGAGAATTGTTTGGAGCTAAGTTTCATTTCATTTCTTAAATCATGATATATTCCTCACCATTTGAATTGGATCTTGTAGGATATAGGAATTGATACATGATTCAAGTGAAGCCTAATCAACTCAAGAGGAGTTCAACCAAGTGGAGAAGGTTCACATTTTATTTGACTCCAACCAAATTCATTAAGCCAACCCATTGCTCTTGACCTAAGTTCAACCCTCACACCAAATCCCTAAATTCTCCCTAAACCAGATCAGGATTTACCCTAATTCCGGTTCAATTGGACCAAGGTATAAAGTCCAGAAAACTCGCGGATGAACAGTGGCTGCGCCTACTATTCATCGTGCCAGAATTCTGAGTTCGTGTTTTCTCATCACTGCAGCCCCTATCCTTCTTCCTCCTTTCATCTCAAGCTACAAGATCATGACAGAAGCTTAAGGAGACTACTGGACAACACTCTTGCAGCTGGAATCTCGCCGGAGAGGTCTCAACGACGAGGTCGACGTGAATTTGAGTTTTATCACAGAATCTGCCGATTTTGCTGGAAACAGTGAAGAAAGCAAAGTTGGCACTCCATCCTACATCAAAGACCATCGGAGGGGTTCTCTGGTGGTTTCCATTAGCATTTCCAATCATCCACAACCCCGCAAGTCATCTCAGAACTCAGATTTGCAGATTCCAGACAATCTGCGATTTCAGCTCGATTTGAATCTGTTTTCGGCATCGAAGAGGGTTTCTTTGGTGAAGTTCGCAAGATCAAATTGAGCCCAAGTTCAGAAGTTTCTTCATTCTTCTCTTTTGATTTTTGGATTCGCAGATTGCAATTCCAATCTCTTGTGTGACGACAAGAGGGTGTGGTTTGAGGATTGATATGGATTCAGTGTGGATAGTTTAATTCCTTGCTATTTCTTAATAGTTTCAGCAATTTCTTTATTTCTGCACTTTTGTTCAAGCAATTTCTGTTACTGAATATCTTGTTTTTGCATTTCTACTTTCTGGAATTTTGATTCTGCAACGTTAGTTTCTTCAATTGTCTTGTTCCTGCAATCTGAACTCTGCAAATTTTATCCTGCAACATTAGATTTAAATTCTACAATTTTGTTCTTTATTTGATTTAGGAAATTTAGTTTATGAAAAGTGTCATACTTAGTATTTGCTCTGTTTTCAATCTCTCTGTTCATTTCTGAAATTTTCTGCAAATTCAAGTTTCATTTTTGGAATTTCTGTTACATCAAATTTTCTGTTTTCAATCTTATTGTCCTCTACATTACTTTAATCTTGCTTATTTAAATCTTGCATTTTGATTTTTATCTAGGATTTAGTTTAAAACACCACAATTCCACTTTTAAGAAGAAAACCCAAAAGGAACCCAAGAAGACATTTGGATCTAATTCAAGCATTCACTCGCTAGGTTCCTCGAGAAAAATCGACTTGAGCCCTATACTACATAATTCTTGTGCAAATTTAGGGTTCTAAAACATTACGTTAATTTGATAAGTCTATTTGTGACACGTAGAATTTTAGGCTTATCAGTAATCCTAATGGAACTTATGGAAGAGTGATGGTCTTGTACTCGACTGCCGAGCGGTAGCTCGGAGATCGAGAGGCAAAGACTCACACGAGTTAGACAGCTCGCTTGAATACACACGGCAATTGGACGAGCAGCCAAGGAAATGCCAAAGAAGGTTCATTGATCAAAATCAGCCGAACGGCGAGTACACATAGTGAAATAGGCCGAACGACCAATACACATCCATGACTTCACTCTAAATAATTAAAAATCTCGTCCGGAACCGTGGTCAGAAGATCAGCATGATCGCGAACAGGAATAGTGAAATCCTCAAGAAGCCGACCCTTTATTTTCATATAGTCAGCCGTGGCGGTGATGGCTAGCTCGAACACATGGACGAGCCGAGCGCAGGTTTTCTCTACGAATTTCTCCGAGCGGATGTAGTTCTGCTGCATAACAGTGACTCGGCCAGGTTCGGCCTCCTGATATTCTTTGAAGGCGGCTCGGGAGGCCTCCAGTGCGTCTTGAAAGGCCTTCAGATCACTCTGGAGAGCGGCCACCTCCGTCGAATGACCATTCTTCTCAGCAGTGAGTAGGTCGGTTAACTCGTTGACTTTCAGCTCAAGCGCCTGAGCCTCGGCATTCTTCGTCTCCAGGTCGGTGATGGTCTGATTCTTCCTGTTGGTGGCCAAAGTGATCTTCTTATTGTATGTTTTGACCTGGGCCTCGAGTCGGTCCACCATAGTTTGCAAGCCTAAAAATTTGTGCCGCTCGACCTCTAGCAGTTTGTTGGTCTTATCCAGGTTGGCCTTCAGCTCGGCATAAAAAGGGCCTTGAAGGGGAGCCCCACCAGAGACCTTGAGCTTTTTGAACTCCTCTTCAAGGAAAGCTAAGCGGTGGCATACCGCTATACTTTCCACCCAATGCTGCAACCCGGTTAAAAGAAAAATAGTCAATACCGAACGGAGGAAAAGAAATGAAGGCTTGTGATAAAAATTACCCCGGTGGTTTGTTGCAGATAGTTGTTGCTGAGCAGCCCAGGGGGCATCAAACCCACGCACGCTCGGGCGTCCTCCCAAACTTTCGCGAGGGGTCCCCGGACGGTTATTAAGTATTCGGGGCTCGTCGATTGTTCGACCGCCTACATATATTCCTCTGTCGGTAGATAGAGTAAGGCCTTGATAGTCCTGCGCCTGCCCGGAGTAGACTGAGCGGACGCGGAAGGGGTAGAAGATTGTCCGACCGGCTCAGAGCGAATAAGAGACCGCTTGATTACCCGTGGAGCCGGAGGGAGTGAGCTGAGGGGCTGAGCAGCGACGGGGTCGGAAGGCCAATCTCCTTGAGATAGGGTCCGGTCAAAAGACAGCGCTTCCACAGTCGCTGGAGCCAGTGGAAGAGGATCGCCCATCTTCTCGGACACATGAATGGCTGAGGTGGCCGAGCGGGTTGGTGTGCTCGTTCGGCGGCGTTTGCATCCAACCAAAGGGAGTTCGTCATCAGAAGACTCGGCTTCCTCAGGCTGAGTGGCCGGTTGCGTAGTTGATGGAGCGGTCTCTCCATCTGCATCATTAGTGACCGTCCGAGCGGCAGACGCATCGCCCGCCGTCTGCACCTCTTCGCTCTCGCCTTCATGGGAGCCGATCGGGGTGATGCCAAGTCTTTCCGCCTCCTGCGCTGTAGCCGCCTCTATCTCGACGGCCTTGCATTTCAGCATGCCGAACACCATCGATTTCATCATGGTCTCAGCTGCAAGAAAGAGAAAAGAAATCAGTTAGACTCAAAGAAAAGGAGAGAAAGTTATTTCTTACCAGGACCGTTCGGAAGTCGCGTTCGGATCGGGCTTGAGCCAAACAGATACAGCATCCCTTCAGGCAGCAGCTTCTGGATGTCCAGTTTCAGCCCGGCCAGCAGGTTAGCCTCGTGTAGAAAAACGGGCTCGGTCCTATACCTTTTCAGGTCGGGAAGAGGCGGCAACGAAGTTTGCCATTGGGTTCGGAAAGGTGGTGGCTCGGGAAAACTCAAAAAGAAGAAATGATCCTTCCAATGCTTGTTGGAGGTAGGCATTTTATCAAAGAAAACTAAGCCGATCCGAGCTTGAAACAAGAAGGCGCCCAGCTCGGACTGCTTGGGATAGTAAAAATAATGAAAAATCTAAGGCTTAAGGGGGATGTTGTGCACTCGGAAGAGCACAACTATGCCGCACAGCAGCCTGAAGGAGTTAGGCACGAGCTGGCCCAGTGGGATGCGAAAGTAGTTGCACACTTCTATGATGAATGGGTGGATTGGAAACCTAAGGACACCTACGAATTGGTCGCGGAAGAAGGTAACAGTGCCGGCCGGCGGGTCATGAGGTCGGTTGGACGACTCGGCCAGGGTTAGTTTGTGGTCAGCAAGGATGTCATATGCATTGATCAGTTTAAAGGCATCTCCCGAGTCAAACCGACTCTCCATGGATTGATACCAAAGGCCGGGAGAGGGGGCGAATGAACTGGCCATGATCGGAAAGTGAAAACACAGAGGCTTCGTCGAAAAGATCGATGGAAAAAACAACGAGAGAGGCGACGCTAAGGAAAGCGAGAGGAAGCAGAATGCGAAAACAAGAAAGGATCAGAGAGCTTACAAAAGTAGACCTAGGAGAGGGAGGGGGAAGATCGTCGAAGCACTAGAGGTCGAGGAAGCCGATGAAGCACGTAGAAACAGCAATGATGGAATAGTTGTCGGCGCCTGTGCTTTATAAACATAGGGCTTGGCCATCCGTAGCTATCCGATCCAGGTCATCGGGATCGAAGTCGACATCCGACCGTCGAATTCAAACCACCGCCTGTCCCATCGGAGCTGACGCCCTCGCCTTACGATGACGGCGGTGACGCCACGTGGCGGTAGGTTAAAGGGCGACATTTAATGAACGCCATTACGTGGGCGTGGGCGCGTGCTCGGCCTTAATAGCGGGGATTTGTACGAATTCCGAGGAGATTCGTAAGACGTCAGCATTAATCGCCCTAAGGTCGACAAGGTAATCAGCGGGGGGAAAAACTTTCCAAGGCCCAGCAGGTAGGTTGCCGAGAGGTTGCTTGGCGCCACCACGGTGCCCGAATAGAGAAGCACCCACCTCAGGGTCCAAGCGACCGCTACACCGCTAGACTAGTAGTCCAGTCAGTCGGACTTTTAGCCTCCTTCGACTAGACTTGAGAGAAAGGCACGTGATGTTAGCTAGAGTCATAGAGTCAATCATTTGATGATTGTATTATGGACTTATTGTATCATATTTTTATATTAATAAAGGCATTTGTTTGGTTATTATACTTACTTGTATTGGTGCCAAATAAACTAAGTATAATAACGTCCTTGAGTAGAAGGTTCTTACCTATATCAATCGATTGGTTGAATCGATAGTGAGATGATATAGGGAACACTACTCTAAATCATTCCTAGTCGAGTATTAACATTCAGGGACAATGTTAATGCAATAAGACTAGCATGTAGGTCAACTCGATGACTTGATCTCACAAGTCATGGATATAGAGATATCAAGTTGACACATGGGTATACATTAGAGAATGTATACTGAATGACCCGCCATGAGAAAGTATCATGGATCGTTATATGAGTGTCATATACTTTCTCATGTGGCTATTAGTATGACTACTAGTCCTTAGACCTGAAGTCACCATGGTTCCCTACATAAGGAGTTATGTACTTTGGTTTCGTCAAACGTCACCCGTAACTGGGTGGACTATAAAGGCGATTACTGGATATATAACGAATTATGCAGAGGGATGTGAGTGATGTAGATGAGATCTATCCCTCCCATATGACGGGAGCGACATCGGTATTCTTGATAGAGTTAGACCATGAAGTGCATGACCATGCCCAAATGAGTCAACATGAGATGTTGAGCTCATTTGATCGAGTGAGTCTACTTGGAGTTCAAGATTTAGATTGATTAGAGGATGACACGGTCTATGCCTCACATTGATCAATCTAGATGTCTAGAATAGAAGGACAATGTCATATATTGTGAGGAGTCACAATTAGTAGTCACAAGGTGATGTTGGATCTCAACATTTCTTGTAACTTGGGTAGCAATGATGTATTGCTAGATGCCGCTCATTGCTTATGTTTCTAAAGGAGTTTAGAAACATTGCCAACGTTACAAGAACCTATTGGGTCACACACAAAGAACAAGTGGATGGAGATTAGGTTCATAGGATGAACCAATAGGATTAGATTCATTTGATGAATCAAATTGGATTAAGAGTAATCCTAATTGGGATAATTGAGTTGGACTTAAGTTGATTCATGTATTCAATGAGTCTAATTTAGATTATGACTCATTAAATCAACTTAATTTAATGAATTGGATTCATTATATTAAGTTGGCTTGAATCAAATGGTTAGATTAGATCAACCATGGAAGAGATTTGGTCAAGTTTGACTTGACTTGAGAGGAAGAGGAAGAGTCAAGTTTGACTTGACTAATTGCCACATCATTAGTGAGATGGCAAGATGTGGACCAATGATGATGCTCCACATCATCATGGTATGCCACATCATGGAGGTTACAAGCCTCCATTCCCATTAATGTGGTCGGCCACATTAAATGAGTGGGAGTTACTCATGTGGCCGGCCACACAAGTGAATGAAGGGGAATGAATTTTCATTCAAGAGTCTCATTCATTTCATCTCCTTCCTCTAGCTATTCTCCTCTCCCTCTCCTCTTTCTTGGCCGTGAGTTTCAAGGAAGAAACAAGGTGAGAGGTTTTGAGTTTCATGAAAGAAAATAGAGTGATTGTCACATAGAAGAATAAGAAGAGTGTTCTTGTATTTGATCTTCTCTATTTTTCTTTCCAATCCCATCCGAGAGCCCTAGAAAGTGCTAGCACACTTGTGGTGCTCTTCTTCTCCATCCTTGAGTATTAGAGAACATTTCTTGTTCGTGTGGATATCACTAGAGAGTTGTCTACGTTGACAACTTAGAGATCCGGCGTACCGTTGGACGAGCGGGATTTGCGAGGGCACGCTTCAAAGGTATAAAATGTTTTTCCTTTGTAGATCTACTGTAGATCATAGTTTGAAACTCGTACTCGTATTTTCGAAAGTTTTCTTCGCACGGATCCAATGGCTTGGGGGTTTCGGGGTTTCCGCGACGCGAAAAAGCGGTTTTCGCGGCCCGAAAAACCCAACACGTGATCCGGTGGTGAAAGAGGGGACTCGGCCGCACAGTGGTCAACGACGCATGGAAGTCAAAGTCAAGATGGGCAGACCAATGTGTTGGCCGAGCGGGGAGGTCACCTCGCAGATCGGCCTTAATGCCGCCCAGGCCAGCGCGAAGACAACCCGATCACAGGTCGGGTTTCCGACGCTCAGGGGGTTTTGTATAAAAGAGGTGATGCGCCGACCGGCAAGCCCGCTCGAGCCAAGCTACCGAACGACTAAGACTATATGCCCGTCCGAGTATGCGACCGAGCGGCTCACCCGCTCGGCCTAGTAACAAACAAGAGAAGAGGACAAAATAGATAGCTGGTGTTCCTGTCTGGAAGCTGAGAAGACGAACCTGCCGGTATGATGTGTCTGGAAGGTTGACCGCATCCCCATGACCCGGTTGATGAGCTGTCCTCTACGTTGACCAGATCGTCAGAAGTCCTCCTCCGGTCAACTGTACCTGCATCCAGCGACCGGGTCGCCCCGGCCTCTGGTACCTCGGTGCTCGAGGCGAATCCCACAGATATATAAGTAACCGCATAATAATATAGCAATAAAATGAACAGATACCGAGTATGAGAACGTACCCTGACCCAGGGGGGCGCCCTCGGATGGATGAGTGAGCTGGTCGTGGTGCTGATCAAGTCGTCGCGGTCGTGACAAGTAGATGGGTGTGAACCCGCTGAGAAGTCAAATCTAATGGTGGCGGCACGGAATCCGATGCAGCCTGGATCCGGAATGCGGCATGTAGGCTGAGACATAACGGCTCGCAGGCCGATACGCGGCACGCGGGCCGGATAGCACAAATAGCTCATAATCATAATAAAGATGCACAGAGTAAAACCCAACGGCTCGATGGCCGGAACCCCCTCGGCTCGCTGGCCGAGCACTATCCCGACTCGAAGGCTAACGCAGGTAAACCTAAGCGTTCGGACAGCGGCTAGTTGGACGGGAACGGCAGTTGCTATGCTGTGCTATCAACGGTGTCTATGGCGTGAGGCGTGGACGCCTGCTTGAGGCATAGGCGGCAACCTCCACCGTCGTCAGGGACGGAGGGAGGCATCGAGGTCGGAGGATAAGGGAGGAGGGAGTCCCCTCGTCGCCGGCGGGTCTATCCGGCGGCAGTAGCAAAGGATCAAGAAGCTTTGCTTCCACCCCGGATGTAGCCGCAGGCAGCAAAAGCACCCCTTGGGCGCGAGGCGGCGAAGGAGATCAGTGAAGAGAGATGCAGCGGCGACCTCGGCAGTGTGCGGTCATGGCCTTCAGTGAGGAAGGAGAAGGTGTGCAGCGGCTTGAAGAAAAGGAGGCGTCCATAGCTCGGCGGGAAGGAGAGTCAGGGGCATGCCTCACCGGCGGTGATGGTCAGCCGCTGCGACGAGGAGACAAGTAAGAGCGTGGTCGGAGCACAGCTGTGGATGCTGGTGTCGATCCCTCATGCCGGCGGCGTTGGTGAGGAATGCTAGGACTAAGAAGATGAGCTTCCTCTTGGTCCTGTGGGCGGCGGAGAGAAAGAGAGGGAGAGAGAGGAAGGGAGGAGGCCAATGGCGCCGGCGTCGGCGCCGGCGAGGGTGTCGCAAGAGCATGAGGAAGAAATCGGCTTCCCTCCGCGGTGGTGGCGGCGTCCAACGAGCCCGAAGCAGCCCCCTCCTTGTTTGCACTGTGAACAGTGCTTAAAAGCACTCAAACCCCTAAATGCACCAAAAGACGAGAATGCCCTCCCTCATCTCCTTATTTCCTTTCATGTCCCAAACTACATCCGGATCAGCTGGTGATATCCTTCTCGAGACATGCGTTGCCGACAGACAGCATGGTCGGCGACCGGACCGGACAGAAGATCGTACGATGGAAGTTTTCACTGTCATGTCGGAGATATGCTCGAACTGTTGCGGTATGGCGTCAGGCACACTTTTCTGACACGTCCATTTTGAGGTATGCTTTGAGGAGCGTGCATACCTCGGGAAGCGTGCATGCACCCCCCGGGATCCTATATAAGGACCCCCAGACTTCGACGGATGTATGCATGATCATCTACTGTAGCTCTTTGCCTTGTTATTCTGCTTCGATTTCTTCTCGCCTGACTTGAGCATCGGATGGTCGTCGTCGGGATCCCCTCCCCGGCTCGGTTTTGTTGCAGATTAACCGGAGTCCACATCAGCCCAGAGTCTACACGGAATCAACAGATAGCGCCACGTCCTTAACATCCGTCTACTCGACTTTCGGACAGGATCACCTCCAAAACACATTGGTAGTGTCACGTTTACATTTTTACTTGTAGATGTTCATAAAGTGTATATAATTTCATTTTAATAGACCTACAATGCTCAAAATGCAAATCTAAGATTATCAGTGTGCTCATGGTGATTCCAAAAGCTCATGATGAAGAATATTCATAGGTTAAAATGAAAATGTAAAATCACTAGTATGCTTCGAGATATTTGAAAAACTCATTTATGTCCCTTATATTTCTATTTTGAATCGTCTAAATCCTATTAAAGTGGAGATGTACTAGCTGAGAAGTGGTGAATAGTCCATGCCTTCAAATCTTAAATTCTTGCACATAAACATAATTATCAATTATACAAGTGTGCTCCTGTGCTTGTCAATTGATTGTGTCAGAGTATAATCTCAATAGAAAAAAATAAATACACAAATAACACAAAGCTAATACATGATTTTATGTGGTTTAGAGATTTCTACTTCATAACTTTTTATGCTTCAGGTGCATGATACTTAAAAATCAATTAATACCGCCCTTTTACGATAGACAATAGAGGCAAACCTCTATAATATTCAACCAATGGATTTTTTTGTCAAACAATCTTCACTCTTCTTAAAGATGTAGACGATGGACTAGGGAATAGAAAATTACCCAAAGCTTAATAATTGAAACTTTCCAATCCTTGTCTTAACCCTTGAAATTTTTTCATTACCTTTTTAAGAATTTCATGAGTATTTTCATTAAGATTAAGTATCTACAAGCTTTTCAAGAACTTTTATATTAAAGGCTTGATGGGGAGGTAAGTAAAGTCCAGGTGACAAACCCTTGACTTGGTCAACAGGAAATCCAAGTAAAAGATTCCTTGACTTGATTAATAGAATGTTCGTATGGCATGATCCATGACTTAGTCAATATAGACTCCACATGGCGTATCAATAATCTTATCGACTTATTGAGTTGATTCGATCGTCCTGAGTTGGTCGACTTCTCTATTTCCCAACTTCCAGAGTTAATGAGCCAATCCAACTGTTGAGCACTCTGACTTCCCGAGCACTACCAAACATTGTCGAGCAGTCCAATTTTCCGACCTCTCGAGTTCCCAAGTAAAGAGACTATGTGGTTATCATGGCACCGATTATAAAGAGGTGTCTTTAAGAAGGTGCATCTCTTGGGATTCCCTCCCTATTTAAGGGAAGCAAGGTTAGTCTCTATTGAGGTATCAATATCATGATTATACGATCTCATCTACTTTTACTTTATGTTTATCATTTCATCTTGTTGTACTCTTTGGAGTTTCATGATGACTTAGGCATTGGAGGCCCTTTAATGCAGAATCATCACAAGGTTAGAGGCCCGAGGCAAAAAAAAATTTTTTTAGGCCTTTAATATTTTTTTAAAAATTTCCTTTTTCTATTTCATTTGACTTGGGATCAATAATGGTGGATTTATATTTAAAAAAATAAAATAAATTTTTATATAAAATTTAGTTTTTAACATTTTTGAGATGTAAAATTATTAATTAAATCTTTATATTCAAGTTTTGATAATAATTTTTTTTTCAATTGATAAAATTATTAAATTATTTAATCTAGACATTGTTGAACATAAATAAAACTCTATTAATCTTCATTTTAAAAATCATTTTTCTACTAAAGCTACACTAATCTAATAATATTATATAAATTATTCATGTATTAGGAAAAGAATTTAATATTTTTATAAGGTTCAGTATCTCAAGTATAGTTTTTAAGATGACTTTTAAGATGACTTTATCAATACGTTTGATAATGATTTGATGCCAAGTATGATAGTAATTATCCTAACGGACAGCTCGTGAAAATTGAGAAGATAAGAAGAGAAAAACCACCACCCTCCATATTTTTCAGAAAAAAGATTTGTTTTTTTAATAATCGAGGATTAAATTCTCTTACAACTAAATAGATATTTATCTATACTCTAGATCTTAAGACACGAAGAAAGGAAATAAATCTCAATATATGTACCCCAATTCCTAGAAAGGAAAAGAATCTTAATAAAAGGAAAAAGGACTTATAATTATAAAATCCCTAAATAGACTAAAAATCTATAAAATATTAAAAATAGAAATTACCTTAAATATCAAAAATACCTTAAATATTAAAAAAATAAAAATTACCAAAAGTAATTATAAAACTTTTTGAATCCTCCTACGTTAATCATCTAAGTTGAAAAGAATTCGTCCTATTAGTTGATAGCTCAAGAGGAAGTTCGTCTAACATCAAGTTTACAAAATCTACTAGCAGTAATTGAATTTTGGAAATCCTTATTGATCCACTGACAAGCTCAACATCATCAATACTGTTCTTGTCCATCCTCGTGTCCCTCAAAACACTTCTTGACAGGTTCCCTACATTTCCAGGAATCAATTTCAATGGTGGCTTGTATAGTGCAAGAAAATGTCCTCTTTGCCCTCTCACATGTAGTTGACTCTGGCTTCTTAAAAGATTCCTTTTCCACTTTAATATTCTTAATAGATTCCTTTTCATGTTCAACCCCTTTGTTAGCCTCAGAAATTTTTTTTGGAGAGCCATCACTTTTTTTATAGCAAGCTTTGAAGGTGCCTCTGAATCTACTTGACGTCCCAAAGATGAGGTTACCACCCGTTTTCCCTTAATTACAGATTTTGTTGTGGCTTCCTAATTCTCTTCTTTACCTTGAACAGAACCCAAAGATGAAGGTCGTTTCTCTTTAACTTTTTTTTTTCAATGGCGCCTTTGTCAAGAGAGTTTTCAATGCTTGAAATCTATAATAGGCCATCACCAATTTACAATTTCATCCACATCATTGTCGTCATAGATTGTGTCAACAAGTATTTCAATCTTGTCATTGTCTCCACCACCTCCCACAATAGGACGATCTGGAGAGTAGGACTAGTCATAATCTCGGATGTTCAGAATTGTGCCACAAATAAATTTATCTGATTCTACCAATAAATCCTTAGAAATCAACAAACTCTCAAGATCGTTTAAAGTCTCAAGGCTATCACCATAAAGCACCTCATCAACTTCTTCTTCGAAATCATCTTTGAATATGTCAAAGTCATCTTGAGCATCGAAACTATCATTCTTTATGGTAAAACATAATCATTTTTGAAACAAAGTTCGAGTGTAACCAAAAGGAAAGAAGTAATCTTTCATATATTTTTTTTTTATCTTCTCCCAATCCTTGATCTTAGTTTTTCCCCGTATGTCTCGTAAGCGCTGCAAGTGCCCTCACCATGCCAATGCTCGACCCTTGATTCTGATGACAGTCAACTTCATTTTCATCTAATCTGGAATTTACTTATAATCAAAGAACTACTCTACTTTGTTGATTCAATCGACAAAATTCTCTGCCTATGATGTACCAAAAAAAATAGGAATATCAACTTGAAAGTCAAGATCTTCATGTCGATTCTCTCATCCACGTACCTCACGATCTTCATGAATTCTCATAATTTCCGCTAGATGATGGGATAAATCTATGATTTGTCTTTGTAAATCCTCATTCTCGTCTTGAATGATACGCCCATGGTGTGAGACTTTCTCAGCCAAAACCTACATGGCACGACCACAAGGACCACCATGATGACCTTCCATTGGATTTGACACTCGACTTCCTCAAATTAAAGCCTATCATCTCTGATACCAACTGACACTGGACAGGATAACGACTATCCTACGAGATGACGAGAAGACATAATTTAAGAGAAGACAAGAAAAGAAATTACTAAAAACAAAGAAAAAATCACCTTTCTCTAGGTTTTACCCTAAAAAGGAAAACTTATTAAAAATAGATGATTAAATTCTCTTATAGCTAAACAAATGTTTATATAAACTCTATATCTTAAGGCGCGAGTCCTCAGGGCGTAGCACAGCTGGGGCACATAGTTTCGTAGCCGAAAGGTCCAGGGTTCGATCCTCAGGGTGTCATTACCTGGGGTTAGCGTCCCGGCTATGTGCTTTCAGCTGTGTACCTGCATTTACCTCCCTCCATATCCGTGGGACCGGCTCTAGGGGGGTCGTTGATGTGGCGGTTCCATATTTTTTTCTAGATCTTAAGGCGCGAAAAAAGAAAATAAATCCCAATATATATACCCCAATTCCTTGCTTGTAAAGACAAAAAAAAGAATCCTAAAGGAAAACTCACAATTTTAAAATCCCTAAACAGACTAAAAATATAAAATATAGAAATTACATTAAATACCTAAAATACTAAAAAAATACATTAAATACTAAAAAAATGAAAATTACCTAAAATAATTATAAAAATCTTCGAATCATCATGATTTAAAAGTTAAATTTGAAATAGGATCTTACAAAATTTTTCCATATTTTTGTAAAAGAAAAAAATATTGAGTAAATATTGTAACGACCCAATTTTCTCTATTTCAAGTTCTAAAAGTCCATAAAAATATTTGGAAATACTTTTAAAATATTCTAAAGATTTTTAGGAATTTTTAGAGTATTTTTATGCAAATTTTGGAGTCCGTTTGGTATTTTTACCAAGGAGAATAAGTTTTAAAAATAAACTAAAAAAAAAAAAAAAAAAGGGTTGTAGAAGCTGGGTTTCGAACCCAGCACCCCTGGCCCAAGAATTAATGAGTAGAAGTTAATAACAAGAATTAATGGGCAGAAAATGATTGCAGCCGAGTTTCGAACCCGCAACACAAGCCTTAAGTAAAACGCAGCCAACCGACTATGCTAGCGATCGTTTGTTATTAAAGAAGGAGAAAAATTCCATTTAAGCTATAGTTGGAACCGAAAATAACCCTAGTTATAAAGTGAGGACTAAAGTGATTTTCGGAAAACCTAAAATTTCTTTTCCTCTCCTCACCTCTCGCGTGCGACGGCGGCAGATCAGGCGGAAGGTGAAGCCGACCTAGGGTTCCTCTCCGGCGGCCGGCAAGGGCTTCTTTTCAGAAGTCGTTCACGGATTCGTGGTCTCCTCGTCAAGGAGAACACGCGGATAGGAAGGGATCGCAGAGATCTTCACATCATCCGAACCCTAGATCTTCCTCCGGTTGTAAGTTCAAGAACAGCGAGGTGAGTTGCTACTCACCTGCGGTAGGATAGCTCCGAGATTTTCTTTCCTTGCTGCCGTGAATTGAAGATTTGGATTCATGATTTCTTCTTGTTTTTTTTTCCGAAGCAGATTAGAAGATTGAGATCTTAGTTCATGTGTTCTTCTATTGTCTATGATTTTGGTATTGTGACCCGAAACAATGATGCTCTCTTGTGTTGGTTGTGTTTTCAGATAGTCCCTTGAACGGATTTAGTGGTCAACAGTTTGAATTTGAGGTTGTTCTTGCTTTCTTATGATGTTTAGAGGTTTTAGAAAGAATTGGTTAGGTTGTTAAATAAGCATGTTCGGATAGTAAGGAAGCTAGCAATCATTTGTTTTCTTTCCTTGCCGTGGTACTGATCAATTAAAGGAGGAAGAGTAGTGGTTCGGTTTGTTTGGAGTTTGTTGCCATGAAAACCTAATCCAGATTAGTAGGTTTGGGATTTTAACATGGAAGGGTATAGTTGTTTGAGAATGTAGCCTTCTCGGTTCCTTTTTGTTTTCTTATAGTGGCACTGAACAGGAGTTTTGAGCTTTGAGTTATGTATGCAGAATTTCAATCATTGAGCAGAATTTGTAGATCATAGATGCGATTCTTTCTAGAACCGTGTTCTGACTTATTGTAAAAGAATTAGAATACAAGAAACATTTTAGTTCTTTGCCATCTCATTGATTAGGAACAACCTTATTTCTGGATTTCGGATCTAGTTCTTTTGTGCCATTTAGTTTTGAACAGCCCATAAATATCATGAGCAGCAAGTTTTGTTGCTGTGCTATATGGTTTTGCTTGTATTAACATCATGAGCATTCAATTTAGGGAGTGTTTAAGTTAACAATTCTCTTTTGAAGCATAAAATAAGGAGGTTAGAGAATAATTGAGAATAGCTTATGTATTTTGAATTCTGCAGCTTTGTGATGGTGTAATCTCTTTAGTGTAAAGTGAGAGATGTTGAATGACTTTAGCTTGTGCAGTGATAGACCAAGTAGAGAGGAGCAGGATCATTTTAGTGGATCACCTAGACTATTGAATGGATTTAATAGAATCTGAACTTATGATGTTTAAGCAAACGTTTTTCCAATATGCACTTAAGTTATTTGGATTGAATATTCATAGGTTACAATTCCAGTTAGATCACTTCTTCATATTGGTTGAAGTAGGAACGGACTTAAAAAGTAAGGAAAATTGGAGTAAGTATCCTTCTGATCATAAATAGATCATGTTGATGATGAAACAAAAAGTTTAGAAAGTAGTGGTTGATATTAGATGAGTGGGGAAACTGAGATAATTGGAATCAATTTGGAAGTTTTAATGTAGTTTAGATCTCCTCAAAGTGCAGTTTTAAAAGATTATAGTGAAGTTTGATTAAGTCTTTAGAGTGCAGATTTTTATTAAGAAGAGCAGTGCAGATTTCTCTAAGTAATAGACGTGCAGTTTTCCTTTTCTAGCTTCCCCTTAGCTATTTGTAAGTATGAGTAGACTTCTTTTCTATTGCTATTAGACATGCAGATTTTCTTTGCTATCAGTTTAACATGAGCAGTATTGATTCCTATTTTTAGTCCTTTACTACTAGATACACATGAGCAGTTTCCTTTAGTTTTCATTTGCTATTTTAACAAGCATGAACAACCATGTATTCTAGTGGAAAAATAAGAATCCTATTAAATACTTTTAGAAGTATTAACAAGTAAAAGGAAGAAAAAGAAAAGAAAGAGAAAGGTCAAGGCCTTGAGTAGATCCCAAAGTCAAGACTTTAGGGATTTTTGGCACACAAGGTGCTTATTAAAATGCCAAGGCATTTAAAGAAGAAGTAATTAAGATATAACAAGTATTTTACTTTTAAATGGCATGTACCGGACACAAGGTCCAAGGGATGGGCTCCAAGATGCCCCTAGGCACAAGGCCTAGAAGTATCTTAGTAGTTTCGGGATTAGCTACCTCGATCCTTACTAAGAATGCGCGCAAAGTGGTACAATGCCGGGCCCGAAAGAAGTTGATTATTATTTTCAAGTATTAAAAGTATAAGTTTATGAACAAAAAAAAAAAAAGTTTTTCATAAGAATAAAAGTACTAAAGAATGAGTTTTAAGCAAGTGAAATAAAAGAATCAGCTTAGAACAAGTAAAACAAGTTTCGCTTTGTTTTAAAGATCAGTAAGTTTAGCTTCCTTTTATGCTAGCAGCTTTTACATGTTTAGTTTTCTTACATGTTATTGATTTGCTAGTTGATGAGCATGTTTAGCTATACATGTTATCTTTTCTGTTAGTTGATTTCTTTGCTATTTATGAGCATGAGTAGCTTTACATATTAGCATTCAGTTTTAGCATGTTTTTATTGGTATACATGCATATCGTGTTTTTGTGAGTTAGATAGCGCTCACTAAGCTTTATGCTTATAGACTGCACTTTCTCCTACTGCAGATAAAGAAAAAGGGAAGCTAATATGAAGGAAGGCGACAAGGAGATGCAAGAGGGGTGTGTGATGTCTGCACTATGGAAGTCCTAGGGATCCTTGCGAATAAAATAAATTATGATTTGTTCTTTGAGTTAATTAAGTCTTTATGTGTTAAGGAAATTTGATAACTGTTTATAAGGACACTTGATACTGTGTTTGCTATTCAGTTGTGAGTATGGATTAGTTTTCCTATATTGTTGCTGAGTTAGAATTTTTATGCTGCGTGGTTGATTGTTATGTGTTCCAGCCGCTTGTGGCTGAGTATATATACTGCATGTATTGTTGAATATGGTCACCGGTACAAGGGAGACTCTGTCGAAATTTTTCGGTAGGGTTTTCCATGTGATTTTTAATAAACCGGTTAAGTAGAGTTAGTAGATAAGTAACGATCACTCTTAGAGAGTAGTAGTAGTAGTAGTAAGAAGGGTGCTCGTTACAAATATGTTGTAACATACCAAAAAATATTATAGGGACAAAAATTAACCATATTACATAGTACTAAATTCAGTGTCGGCTTAAGACATAGACCTTTAAGGCCTATACCTAGGACCCCAATAAAATTGGGGCCCATTAGTATTAAAAAAAAATTAAATATACTTAATAGTTAAAATTTAATTTTGTCAAATGATAAAATCGTTACTTTTCAAATGTAACCCTTCGATTTACACAAGTCAAGGTCAGATATCAATTCCAATAGAAACTTTAATTAATTCCAATGAAACTTTAATTAATGATATCTTAATTATAATTATTATATTCATATACAATTCTATTAAAACTATCAACCTTCCACATCCGAATTCCATTTTCTTTTCTTCACATAATCACATTCTTCTCATATTCTCACTACCAATTCTCTCAAATTTCATTCTTTGAATTTTTTCTCCCTCGTTGCCGCATCAGTGATTCTCTCAACTCTGAATCTCAAAAGACATCCTTCGTCTTCCTCGATCATCCGGTAATACTTTTTCTGATATTTTCTTCTTTATCGAAATATTCTTTATTGTTTTGTATAAATAATAAATTATAGATAGAATGAATCCAAATATCGTTAGAAAAATATATCATTAGCAATTGACCAATTGTATGAATTTTTTCTCTCCATATTTTATTTTTCAATGCAAGAAAATTACTAGCATTACTATTTACTAACCTGATTTATGCAATTAAAAAATCATAAAATATGATTCATAGATTTTTAATACTTTTTAACTGCAATAATCTGATTTATTATATACTTGTTAGTTGCTAAGTACAGTTTATTATATACTATTTAAATTGATTAATGAAAATTAAATTTAATATTTTTTATTTTCTTATTATATTTGTGCAGGTAATTGTCGAAGTTTGAAATATTATTAAATTAAAATTACACTGTGTAAATCAGGTTTTATTATTAATTTAATTTTATGTAATTTTATTTTGATAAAATAGTAGAGACTTATATTTTCTTTGTTATTATTATTTTAATATAAATATGTCGGTTAAAAAAATATGATTATGGATATATGAAACGTATGGAAAAAAGGAAAATAAAAAAAATTATCCAATCTCAAAAAGGTGCACTTGATAGATTTATTATTAATAATCAAAATCAAAATTCAGAAAATAATACAATTGAAAATTTAAATGAAAAATTAATTGAATTTTCACCGGAGGATAATACTTTAGGACAAACAAAAATCTATCAATAACTTTCTAATGATCATAAATCGAATTCATCAAATATTAATATTAACAAAGAAAATAATTGTAATTCAGGAGAAGAAAAAGATGACTTAATAGACCATGAAGATAATTTTTTAAATAATCTTTATGAAACTATTATTCAAAATATATATGATCCAACACAATGGTACAAATGAGAAATTTATCAAGATAACAATGGAAATTTTTTAGGTTTAATTGAAATGATTGCAATTCTATAATGCAAGAACACCTTAACGTATTCAAAATGGTGAAATTCATAATTATTATCTGGGGCATAATATACAAAATGAGTTAATAAATATATTAGGAAAAAAAGTAAACAATATTATAATAAAAAAAATAAAAGAAGCAAAATATTTTTCAGTTATACTTGATTGTACTCCTGATGTAAGTCATCAAGAACAAATGTCTCTTATATTAAGATGTGTAGATATTTCAACAAGTCCAATCAAAATAGAAGAATATTTTATAGAATTTTTAAAAGTAAATGATACATCAGGAAAAAGTCTTTTTGATACGCTTATTAATATAATAAAGAAAATTGAACTAGATGTAAATGACATAAGAGGACAAGGATATGATAATGGGGCTAATATGAAAGGTAAACAACAAGGCGTACAAAAGAGATTATTAGATATAAATTCTAGAGCTTTTTATACATCATGTGGTTGTCATAGTCTTAATTTACTACTATGTGATATGGCTAATTCTTGTCCTAGTGCTATAACATTTTTTAGTGTGATACAACGTATTTACTTATTATTTTCTTCTTCTACAAAAAAAAATGGAAAATTTTACAAGACTATGTTTCTAATTTAACTCTTAAATTATTATCACAAACACGTTGGGAAAGTCATCTTAAAAGTGTTAAAGCAATAAAATATCAAGCTCCGCAAATAAGAGAAGCTTTATATAAACTTGCAGAAACTAGTGATGATCTTAAAACAAAAAATGAAGCAAATTCTTTAGCAACGTATGAGTTTGAAAATTTTGAATTTTTATTAGGTATGGTTATTTGGTATGATATATTATTTGTAGTTAATACTGTCAGTAAATCTTTACAGTATAAAGATATGAATATTTCTATTGCATTAGATCAGTTAAAAGGTCTTGTTTCTTTTTTTAATGATTATAGAGAAAATGGATTCATATCTGTTGTGATTTCTATTAAAGAGATTGCGAATGAAATGAATATAGAATCAAAATTTCATGAAAAACATGTAATTAGAAGAAATAAATGATTTGATGAGAATAAAATTAATGAGGAGAAACTTTCACCTGAAGAATCTTTTAAAATTAATTATTTTAATTATATTATCGACTATGCTATTTCTTCACTTCAAAGTAGATTTGAACAATTTAAAATATATGAAGATAATTTTAATTTTTTATATGACATAGAAAATTTAAAATTGCTCGATGATAATTTTTTAAAAATAAAATGTTTAAATCTTGAAATTTTTTTAACACATGACATGTTATCTGATATTGATGGTTTATATTTATTTTTATAATTAAAAGTTTTAAAAGAAATAATAAATTCAGAATTAAAAAATGCACTTGAGGTATTAAACCTTATAAAAAAATTAAATTCTTTTCCTAATGCATGGATATCTTATAGAATATTATTAACTATACTAGCTTCGGCAGAAAGAAGTTTTTCAAAATTAAAATTAATAAAATCTTATTTACGTTCAATAATGTCTCAAGAAAGATTAAATAATCTAGTAATTTTATCAATTGGAAAAAAATTTATTATCAAAACTTGAATATAAAAATTTAATTAATAATTTTGCATCTCAAAAAGCTAAAAAACTAAATTTTACATAAAAATTTACTTTTAAATTAATATTTATTTAAAAAAAAATTTAAACTCGCCATTGTCGGTCTCAAGTCCGAATGAAAAAGGGTGAGGGGAAATTTTTTTTTTAAAAAATAAAATTATTAAAGACCTAAGTTTTTTGGCCTAGGGCCTCATGAAATCTTGAGACGGTCCTGACTAAATTAAGACTATAACAACCACATGGTATATAAAAAACTTTAGAATTTATATATAACAATCTCTTTTGTACACCTTGTTATTTACCTTTTATATTAACCTCATTATCATATCTATCCTTATTCTCTTATGTCATTTACATCAAATTCAATTTTATTTATTATACTAATAAGTATATCAAAAAGTCGTTTTCTTGATCTATCATCCACTTTTAAAAATTCTATAAAATATTCTTATATTTTGATTAAACTTGTTAAAATATCTACATATTTTAATATAAGAGACATTTATTGTTGATGACTTATATCTAGAGTACAAAAAGTATAATTGAAAAGTATTTTACTTTTGTTATTTTTTTAATTATAATATTTTTTATTTCTTTTCTTAATATATTTATTAACTCATTTTGTATATTGTAACCATGATAATGATTAAGAATTTCACCATTTTGAATATGTTTAAAGTGTTGTTGCATTATAGGATCAAATTTTGCAATCAATTTAATTAAACCTAAAAAATTTTCATTGTTATCTTGATAAATCTTCTCATTTGTACCACATAATGTCAAATTATTTTTTACAAGATTTTTTAACTACAATAATAATTTTTATTAATACATTCTTTCAATGTTCTTTTTTCATGTTTATCTTTTCTTGTAAATTTTGATCAATGGTTTTATTTTTAAGCAATTTCATTTCAATATCAAACCAAATATTCATATTCATAATATGTTCATTACTTGTTTCATGACTTTTGAGCTTGACATTAAGATTTTTCCAATGTCAACACCCTTCGTTTGGTAATTGACTTGTATTTGATTTTTGACTAAATAATTCACAATGAAAGAAAAATACCTCGAAATTCAGCTTCTGCACTTGATCTGACAATAATTTTTTATTTTTTACTACACCAAGTTACAAGGTTCCCACCCACAAAAGTAATTACCCTGATGTAGAGCGTATCAGTTTTATCACCAACCCAATCTGCACCTGTGTATCCAACAACTTCCAATGTATCATTTTTTTCTAAATAATAATCCTTTAACAGGCGCCATCTTCAGATATCTCAAGATACGAAAGACTGCATCCATATGCTCTTCACTCAGACAATGCATATGGATGCAGTCTTTCGTATCTTGAGATATCTGAAGATGACACCTGGTAAAGGATTATTATTTAGAAAAAATGATACATTGGAAGTTGTTGGATACACAAATGCAGATTGGGCTGGTAATAAAACTGATAGACGCTCTACATCAGGGTACTTCACTTTTGTGGGTGAGAACCTTGTAACTTGGCATAGTAAAAAAAAAATTTGTTGCCAAATCAAGTGCAAAAGACAAATTTTGAGGCATGACTCATGAAGTTTGTGAAATGTTGTGGATTCATAATGTCCTAAATAATTCGAGTGAAGAGCATATGGATGCAGTCTTTCGTATCTTGAGATATCTAAAGATGGCACCTGGTAAAGGATTATTATTTAGAAAAAATGATACATTGGAAGTTGTTGGATACACAGATGCAGATTAGGCTGGTAATAAAACTGATAGACGCTCTACATCAGGGTACTTCACTTTTGTGAATGGGAAACTTGTAACTTGACGTAGTAAAAAATAAAAAAATGTTGCCAGATCAAATGCAGAAGCCAAATTTTGAGGTATGGCTCATGGAGTTTGTGAAATGTTGTGGATTCTATAGAATATAGAAAGTGCAAGCTGTATATTCAAATTATAGAAGCTGTATAATTTAGAATATTCTATTTTAGGTAATCTAGAATATACTATAATATTATTTCTTGTAAGACAAGATACCCTCTTGTATATGTACTCATTTGATGGGATGAATCGTAATGGAAAAATAGTATTACCTTCTACATGGTATCAAAGCCCCAAATCCCAGGTTCAATTCTTTGGACTCGTTTTAAATTTTTTTTTCCTTTTTTTCTTTTCCCTGATCCCTAAATCCTTGAATCTCAAACCTGAATTTTTCAATGGATGGATCTGTAATTGATGATACTCAATCATCCTCACAAGTCATTCATCACTACACCCAACTAGACAACTCTGCATTTCCAAAAACTATTTTGTTGAATGAATCCAACTACACCATATGAGCTTCCCTCATGCGGATGTGTATTGGAGCATGAGGAAAGATAGGTTATTTAATTGGCAAAAAATCTGAACCCCATATGAATTATCTAGGATATGAAGTTTGGGCCACAGATAATGAAAAGGTAAAAAGCTGGCTTATTGATTCCATGGAGACCTCTCTTATGAACCGATATATTCGTCTTCCTACGGTAAAAGATATTTGGAAAGTTGTGGAGAAAACGTTTTATGATGATTCTGACGAAACTCAAATCTTTGAATTGAACAAGAAGTGCTTTGAAGTAAAGCAGAATGGTTGACCTATTCCCACCTACTTCAACGAATTGGTGACCATGTTCTAGGAGATCGATCAAAGGGTGGTCTCTCAGAATAATGATGTTGCAGCTGTAGTCCATGAGACTTGTTGTCTCGATTGCGTGTTCATATGTTTCTGAGTGGACTAGATTCGGAATATGATTAGGTGCGTGGAGAGATCCTACGCAAGGAACCTAAATTCTCCCTCGAGCAGAGTTATGCTTACATCCTCAAGGTGCAATATGAGAAATAAGCTATGGGACGTCCAGTATCTACTGGATCCTTTGTTCTCTCTGTTTAGATAAGAGAAGTTGCTCCGTCGATTTTTTCTCGTCCTCCTTCTCGTCGTCCTATAGGTAAATCAAATCCATATGCAAATAAGAAGTGTAATGTTTGTGGAGAATTATGTCATAGCAAGGAGAGATGTTATGAAGTGATTGGTTATCCTGATTGGTGGGACTTCACCAAGAAGCCACGAAAGAATATCAGCAATGTGGCCATTGCTACTATTGGGAATGAACATCTTGATAGTGCTTCTACTAATGTAGCACAATCAAGTATGAATGATACAGTTATTTCGAATAGTACATGGATAATTGATTCAGGTGCATTTGATCATATGAAAAACAACCCAAACCTTGTGAAAAATTTTAGAGCTTCCCTCAAGATTCTGTCTCTACTGCTGATGGTACTCTAACTCTGGTTAGCGGAGAAGGTTCTATTGAGTTATCTGATACACTAACTCTCGAATCTGTCTTAGTTATTCCATCTCTATCTTATAACCTATTGTCTGTCAAATTATTCTAAAACTTGCATGTATTGTGACATTGTATCCATCTTTCTGTGTATTTCAGGACATTCTGACTCAAAAGATTCTTGGTTATGGTGTTAGAAGGGGGAAGTTGTACTACTTGGATCTAACTGAGACTGGGAAGAACTGCAAGCATCTTTTGGGACAAGCTAATCATGTTATAAGGGTCGATAATGTAAAGGAAATGGTGTGGTTATGACATCGTCGTTTAGGAGATCTGTCCTTTAGCTATCTTAAGAAGTTATAGCTCATTTGTTTTCATTTGTTAATGATTCAGAATTTCATTGTGACATTTGTAATTGGCCAAAAGCCACCGTATTTCATATTCACCAAGTATTAATAGATGTCCTATTCCATTTATGAAAATTCACTCCGATGTTTGGAGACCTGCAAAAATTCCTTCATTTTCTGGAGCTCAGTATTATGTAACATTTATTGATGATTGCATTCACATGACCTAGGTGTCATTACTTAAACGTAAGAGTGATCTATTTGGGATATTTACTGAGTTTTACAAAATGGTGGCGACACAGTACCAGCAATCCATCAGAGTTTTTCAATCTGACAATGGTGGAGAATTTGTGAATAGCCTTATGACTAAGTTTTGCCGATAGAATGAAATTCGTCATCAAACCTCCAATTTTGGTACTCCTCAATATAATGGTTTAGCAGAACGGAAGAACATGCAGTTGTTGGAAGTTGTTCGTGCTTCCCTGTTTGGTATGAATGTACCTCGATTGTATTGGGGTGAAGCAGTGAAATCAGCGAAATATGTTATTAACCGTACTCCCTCACGAGTAATTGAGTTCAAGAATCCTCATTAGAAGCTTCATGCACTTTTGTCCATCCCTTTTATGCCTAATTTAGAGCCTTAAGTGTTTGGGTGCACCACTTATGTACACATACCAAAATCACAACGAAGCAAGTTGGATCCTCGTGCGAAGAAATGTATTTTTGTGGGTTATGCAAAGTTCCAAAAAGGGTACAGATGTTACGATCCACTCACCGATAAAATGCACATCTCTCTTGATGTCTCATTTCATGAATTTGAGCCATATTACACAGGGGAGTTTCCAAGTCTTCTCTTCAAGGGGAGGGCGGTAGTGAAGGGAATCCTTGTCATATTTCTAATATCGATGTCTTTGAAGAATTGGAATACTTAGAGGAACAATTTGAAGTTTCTGCAATAGCTGAGACTGTTCCAGTAACAGTAGAAAATGACTTATCTCGAGAGATAAACAAGTTCAATGAACATACAATCGATCACTTGGTTCTTGACAATCAATTCCCTCATGAGAGAAACAAATGATCAGGATGTATCTGAAACTCATGACATCCCCCCTTCTACATCAATAACTGAAGATCTTACTCAGAATAATCCACCTCAGGTACCTTTAATATTTAATAAGTCTTCTAGGTTAGAAAGTGTTGAACCTAGGAAATCACAAAGGGTTACTAAGGGAGTTCCTAAAAAGCAATATGAACCAAACACCAAAGCCCAAGCTAAATACCCTATAGCTAACTTTATATCTCACCATAGACTTTCTAAGTCACATGCACTTGTTATTAATCAATTATCTACTGTATGTATTCCTAATAATGTGCAGGATACATTGAATGATCCAAAATGGACAACAATAATGAATGAAGAATTAGAGGCTCTTCAAAGGAATGTTACATGGGAGGTAGTAGACAAGCCTGTTGGAAAGAAGATTGTCGGATGTCGTTGGGTGTTTAATGTGAAGCTTCATGCAGATTGAACAATTAATAGATACAAGACAAGATTGGTTGCCAAGGGGTATACAGCGCCATGGAATTGATTATGAGGAGACTTTCGCACCTGTAGCGAAAATCAATATTGTTCAAATTTTAATTTCACTTGCAGCAAATAAAGATTGGCCTTTGCACCAGCTTGATGTGAAGAATGCATTTTTCAATGGAGATTTGGAGGAAGAAGTGTACATGGATATGCCCCCTGGCATGAAGAATAAGACAAGAGAAGTTGGTAAGGTGTGTAAATTGAAGAAGTCCTTGTATGGCCTGAAACAGTCTCCTAGAGCTTGGTTTGGAAGATTTTTGAAGTCCATGAGAGCCTTTGGGTACAAACAAAACAATTCTGACCATACCTTGTTTATCAAACACAAGAATTGTTAGATTACAACTCTAATTGTGTATGTTGATGACATGATCATTACAGGAGATGATTCAAAAGAAATAAATGATTTGAAGAAAAATTTGTCGAAGGAATTTGAAATGAAGGATCTCAGACAATTGAAGTATTTTCTGGGTATTAAAGTTGCAAGGTCGATTGAAGGAATTTCACTTTCACAAGTAAGTATGTTCTTGATCTGCTCATTGAAACATGGATGTTGGACTACAAACTGATGGAGACGCCTATTGAGGTGAATCATGGACTCGCTATTCTCCCTAATCAAGTTCCTACCGATAAAGGGAGGTATCAATGTCTTGTAGGAAGGTTAATTTATCTTTCTCATACGAAACCTGATATTGCTTACGCTGTAAGTGTTGTTAGTCAGTTTATGCATTGTCCAAGTGAAGGGCATATGGATGCAGTCTTTCGAATCTTGAGATATCTGAAGATGACACCTGGTAAATGATTATTATTTAGAAAAAAATGATACATTGGAAGTTGTTGGATACACAGATGCAGATTGGGCTGGTGATAAAATTGACAGACGCTCTACATCATGGTACTTCACTTTTGTGGGTGGGAACCTTGTAACTTGGTGTAGTAAAAAATAAAAAATTATTGCCAGATCAAGTGCAAAAGTCGAATTTCGAGGTATGACTCATGGAGTTTGTGAAATGTTGTTGATTCGTAATGTCCTGAAAGAATTGGGTTTTAAGCTTCGAATGCCTATGGATGTACATTGTGATAATACAATTGCTATTCAAATTGCACATAACCCAGTTCAGCATGATTGAACAAAGCATGTGGAGGTTGACCGCCATTTTATTAAAGAAAATCCTGGCAGAAAAGTTATTCGTTTTCCATTCATAAATTCAAAGGAGCAATTAGTTGATGTTCTCACTAAAGGGGTATCTCAAAAAGTGTTTGACAGCTCAGTTGACAAGTTGGGCATGATAAACATCTATGCACAACTTGAGGGGGAATATAGAATATAGAAAGTGCAAGCTGTATATTCAAATTATAGAAGTTGTATAATTTAGAATATTCTATTTTAGGTAATCTAGAATATACTATAATATTATTTCTTATAAGACAAGAAACCCTCTTGTATATGTACTCATTTGATGGGATGAATCATAATGGAAAAATAGTATTACCTTCTACAGTTTCATGACTTTTGAGTTTGACATTAAGATTTTTTTCAATGTCAACACTCTTCGTTTGCTAATTGAATTGTACGTATTTAATTCACAATAAAAGAAAAATACTTTATCTAATTATTTTGAATATATTAGTCATTTTCTATTGTGTTTTTCTCCATTTGATAATTTTTTAATATAATGAATCATAAAAAAAAATGTCTAGAATTTTCATCATTTGAAAAAAAATTAATTTATCTAATCGAACCATTTTCAACTAACAAATCTATTATATTTATATTTATATTTTTCTATTACGTTGGATTATATATATTTTGAATACTAGTTTCATCAATATTATTAAAAAAAAAAGATCTTCATGGTGACAACGCTCGTCCCAGGCCAACACGGAGAAGGTAAATCGGCTACTAGTCTTTGGAATAATGACTAGCACATAAGGGAGGCATTATCTCGATTTTGTCGAGATTCGAACCCTAGATCTCAAGGTGACAATACCTCACACATTAGCCATTAGATCGTCCCGATGGGACTAAAAAAACATGATCTTCATGATCTATTAATTCATCTTCTTCTGTCCCCAGGGCGTAGCACAGATGGGGAGTGCATGGTTCTATGGCTGAAAGGTCCAGGGGTCGATCCCCGGGGTGTCACTGCCTGGGGTTAACGTCTCCGCTATGCACTTTCCACCTGTGTACTTGCATTTACCTCCCTCCATATCCGTGGGACCGGCTCTAGGGGGGCCGCTAATGTGGTGGTTCCACATTTTTTTATTAATTCATCTTCTTCTAAATTATTATTATTATCTTTTTCATTAATATTAATATTTAATGAATTAGATTTGTGATTATTTGAAAGTTTTTGATAGATTTCCTTTTTCCTAAAATATTATCTTCTTGTGAAAATTTAATTGATTTTTTATTTAAATTTTTATTGTATTATTTTCTACGTTTTGATTTTGAATATTAGTAATAAATTTATCAAGTGCATATTGAATAAATTCTTCTATTTTTATTTTTTCATATGTTTCAGATATATTTATATTCAAATAATAATAAAGAAAACATAAGTCCATACTCTTTTATCAAAATAAAATTTCTTAAAATTAAATGAACAATAAAATCTATTTTATCTCATGTAATTTTAATTTGATGATATTTAAAAATTTAACTATTACCTACACAAATATAATAAAAATAAATAGAAATTAAATTTTATTTGGATTGATTAACTTAAGTAGCATAATCTATCAATGGTATTCATAAATAATTCTTTTTCAATAGATAATCAAAAATAGAAATACAATCGCACATGTTAAGTTAGCTTCCTGACACGTAATTTTCACTGGTGTCTTCCCTATCTATAGTACAAAAATTGAAAAGAATATAAAAACAATAGACAAAGATCACTAAGATCTATAGCATGTTACATATGATCGACCAATAAAAAAATTTTATAACAAGCGTAAAAGGGACTTTGCAATAAAAAAAGGTGGCAATACACATACATCTAAATGATTAATCGATACAAATTATATATGATATCAGCAATAGAGCTACGAGTATCATGCAGCAACCAAATACGGGGGTTAAATTTAGTGTCATAAAATTGACAGGCTATTAAAACTAGAGAAATGATATCCATCTAAAAAATTCATCTAGATAGACACATAAATGATGGAATCATAAAAAGTGAAATGGTGGGTTTCATCATTTATATGTCTATCTAGATGAATTTTCTAGATGAATTTTTTAAATAAATATCATAGCTCTTAAAACTATATCCTTCAATTTGTATGATTTTTATTCTTTCTTTGGTAGAGTCCAGAACAGTTTTTACATGACAAAATTGTCATTTTGCCCAAACAGTGTATTTAGTTTGCGAGTTTAGTTTGCAAGTTTTTTATTTTTATTTTTTTGTAAAATATGTACGTATTTTCTAGAAAATAAAAAATAACCTTTAGATATTTTTTATTTTTCTAAAAAATACTATCTATTTTTTAGAAAACAAATATAAAAAATATAAATAAAATATTATTTTTTAAAAATACACGTTTTCTAAAAAATGAAAATGGAAAGAACACAAACTAAACACACTCATAGGGTTTTCCAATGTTTGGGTCTATTCATGATTATACTTTATAGAAAACATCTCATCTTATAATTCTCTTTTATCCCAAGGAAATATCAATGTTTCTAATATACCAAAGAACAATCAATAAGTATCAAAGTTCATTTTCAATCATTCTAAATTAGATACTATGATTAATAAGAATCTAGATTTCTTAATACTAACGAGCACTATATTTATCATCATACAAAAAGTCAAAAATAAAATATAGTTCTATTTTGAGCTGGTATGAATAAGAAATTTTAAATTATGTTCTTATCATAAAAGAAGAAAAAAAGTGAAAAAAATATTATCAATTAGGGAGAAAGAAGTCCTATCACTAGAGAGAGAGGAGAAATGCGGAGTAGTGATGAGAGAATGAGATCATGACGACTAGGGTTTTTCTGAGAGATATTGAAAAGAAAAAAAAAGTTGATTATATCTTGTAATAAGGCTTATAATTAAATGGATTAGTGTTGTCTAATTGGCAATTGTAAAATGCGGTGGAAAAAATAAAATAAAATTGGATCTTATAAAATGTGGTAAATAGAATTGCATATAAAATTGGAAATGCAATTAATAAGGAAATAAAAGATAGAAGGTGTAAATGGGGAGTTGAATCGAAGCAGCATGCATCTATTAATTGTGCAAAAAGGTGGATCCCGCCGCCCAACGGCCCCCTAAGCCTGGCCCTACAGGGATCATAGGAGGAGATAAATCAACAATTAGAGATTTTGTAAAAATACTGGTGGCTCATTAATTTCAAAGATTTTGTAAATATAATGGGCCCTAATTTTATTGGGCCTAGGGCAATAAACGAAATGAGGTGAGCTAAGTTGAACAGTAAGAGGCTCAAGTTTGAGCTAGGTTCATTATCCCTAAACTCGAGATCGGTTCAAGTTCGATTCAAGCTTTAGTTCTTAAGCTTGAGTTCGGCTCGTAATAAAATTAAATAGCTCGAGTTCAGCTCGATCGAGCTCAGCTAAAAAAAAGTTCATTTAAAAATTAAACCAGCTTAGTTGAAGCTCGTTTAAAATAATTAGCTATAATAATTAATAATATATTATTATATTTATTATTTATGTGATATTTTTTATTTATATATCAAATAAGATAAATGAGTCTATTAACGAACATGTTCGTAAGCTTCTTCATAAACATGCACGAGTTTCTTAACGAATATGTTCGCAAGCCTCTAAATGAACATGCTCGCGAGCTCACGAACCAAATACTGTTAAGCTCGAGCTCAGCTTGATAATGTTTCCGAGCTCGAAATCAGACTCGAGATCGGCTCATTAACTTAATTGAATGAACTCGAACGAACTTTTTTTCGAGCCGAGATCCGAAAAACTCACGAGCGGCTTGACTCGTTTACATCTCTAATTGGGCCCTAGTCATAGGCTTAATGGCTTATGCCTTAAGTTAGGCCTGTTTTGACGCGTGTTAATCTCTATAGTAATCGACCACATCATGAGAAGCAAGTGAGGAGAAGCCTTCGACATCTTCGCTCTTTGTGCCGAGGTGAATTTCTATCACTGCATCATCACAATGATATTTCCAAACCGAAACAAGGCTTTAGCAACTTAATTTTAGATATTTGTGTTAGGACTAACAAAATTTATATATGTCCATTGATCCGGTAGTAAGAACAGGGGACCCCGCCCTGTGGAGTCAACGCCACGGGCCGGGGAAGTCACAGTGGCAGTTGTCAGGCCGGAGAGGGCCGGGTCCGACCGGACGGCCGGAGAGGGCCGGGTCCGACCGGACGGCCGACCGATGGAGTCGAACGCCCGGAGAGGGATGGGTCCGATCGGGCGGAATGACCGAACGATATTCAACTGATGGTTAAAGGCGCCCTGTCGAAATCAGGGTTCCGGCGCTCAGTGGAAAATGTCTCGTGGGCCGAGCGGACCTCACGCTCGGCCAAAGCCATAAGGTAACACTGCTAATAGTCCCCATAAAGCACGTGATGGAGGATCTCCCCAAGTAAACCACCGCATATGTCCGACCGGATGTTGAGGGAGCTGTCCGCCCGGAAGCCAGATTTGGAGCTAAGGGGAAAAGGACAAAGAACGTCCTTTTCTGACAGCAGGTATGTTTCACGTGTGGGCCATGCTCCAAATCTTGTGACAGGGGATTCCGCTGTCCCATCGAGGACATGCTAAGACTGTAGCAATATGGGTTAGGGAAGCTCACTGACAAATCCTTATTGGAGTATGGGCCATGGGCACGTGTACACCTCGGTAGGTGTACACTCACTTCTTCGCTGCCCTATATAAAGGACCTCATTCTTCGCCGGAGGTACGCAGTCTACGAGTTTTAAAGCCACAGTTTCTTTCTTGAGCTTCGCCTGACTTGAGCGTCGGAGGGTCGCCGCCGGGAATCCCTTCCCGGCACGACTTCTGTGCAGGTTCGCCGGAGCTTTGTGCCGCCAGTCGAAGATCCACGCCAGCAGCCGGAAGCGCCACGTGCCCAGCGTCCGTTGATTCGGCATTCGGACAGGATCAAATTGGCGCCGTCTGTGGGAACGCTCCTGCATCCGAACGGGAACAATGGACGAGGCTGGACGACAACACATGGTGACGCTTTCGAACGAGGAACTCGACGCTCTAATCGAGATAAGGGCCGCCAAGCTTGTGGAGCAAAAATAGAAGGCAACAACCGAGCGGCCAGAGCAGCAAGCCACGTCAGCATCGGGTGGCCGAGCGGAGGCACCACCAGCGATAGTGCCATTCCATCGGGCTCTCTTCCGCACTCCTCCTGAAGCCTTAGCAACTAATCGAGAGCGGGGATCATCTTCGGATGAAATACCAAGACGAGACAACAGAAAAGGGAAAGCCCCCCGAGCGGACTCATCTCTCGAGCGGATCAATCGCCAATTTTCGGAGGCTATTCTACAAGACCCTCTGCCCAAGCACTACGTGCCTCCGACGATCGGCGAGTACAATGGGACAACCGACCCGGATGATCATCTGGGTAAGTTAGATAACACAGCCACTCTCCATCAATACACAGATGGAGTAAAGTGCCGAGTTTTTCTTACCACTCTCTCGGGATCGGCTCAACGGTGGTTCCGGAGGCTGCCGGACGGATCCATCACAAGCTTCAAGAACTTCCGAACGACCTTCCTCCATCATTTTGCAAGCAGTCGACGCTATCAAAAAACGAGCGTGAGCCTGTTCGCCATCAAGCAAGAAGCCCGTGAATCGCTTCGAGCTTACATCCAGCGGTTCAACCAAATGGCGATGGACATTCCAACGGCCACCTCGGAAACCATGATGAATGCCTTCACACAAGGCCTAGTGGATGGGGATTTCTTCCGATCGCTCATCCGAAAGTCGCCCCGAGATTATGATCACATGCTACACCGGGCGAACGAATATATCAACGTGGAAGAGGCACAAGCGGCTAGGAAAAAAGAAACTCCAACCGAGAGGGCTCCTCCGGCCAAGCGGAAACCACACGCCACACATCAACCGCCCAGAGGACCAAGGGCCGAAGCAATCCGATCCCCCCATGCCAGGCCCCACGTGTAAGAGGTAGCCGCCGCCCGACCCAAGCCAAAGAAGAAATGGACCCCGATGTTCTGCTCCTTCCACCGGACGGATACACACAACACAAGGGATTGCCGAAGTCTTCCCTTCGTGACTCATCCCGTGCCCCGGAATGCCGGACGACGGTCTCCCTCAGTCGACAGGCGACAGAGAACTAATGAAGCCGATCGGACACGAGCTGATAGGCGACAGCTACAAACTCCCGATCGGCATCGTTCTCCAAGGCAGGGGAATCGCCGGGCGTCCAGAGAACGGTCTCGACCGTCCGCTCAGGAAGAGGAAAATAGAAGCAATACTTCCCGAGGCGAGATCAACGTTATTGCTGGCGGGCCGACTGGAGGAGACTCCAATCGAGCTAGAAAGACTAGCGTCCGGCAGCTCCAGATTCATGCGGTCGGCTGTAGCCGAGAACGAGCAGAAGGACCCGAAATTAGTTTCGGGCCCAGGGACTTGGAAGGAGTTGAAGTACCCCACGACGATGCTCTGCTCATCAAAGCGGTAATAGCCAATTATACTATTCACCACGTATTTGTTGACACAGGGAGCTCAGTCAACATCATATTCAAGAAGGCGTTCGATCAGCTGCAAATTGATCGGGCCGAGCTGTTGCCCATGACAACTCCGCTCTGGACAGATCCGGCTGGCTGTCTCGCTGGGAGAAGAGCCGCTCAGGAGGACAAGGACAACAAACTTCGTGGTGGTCGACTCTTCCTCATCCTACAACGTCATTTTGGGACGACCGGCTCTCAGTGAATTCCGAGCGGTCGTCTCAACCTTCCATCAGAAGATCAAGTTCCCCGTGGAGGACAAAGTGGGAGAAGTACGGGGAGATCAACTAGCAGCTCGGCGATGCTACATCGAGATGGTCCGAGCAGAGGCCAATTCCGCTCGGAAGGCGCCCCGGATCGAGGTAAACGCCATCACCGAAAAGCCACCCTCTTTAATTTATGAAGAAAAAGAGGAAGTGCAGATTCACCCAACCCGATCGGAGGCCATGACTTTTATTGCGTCCGATCTGGAGGAGAAGCAGAAAGAGAAGCTGATCCAATGCCTCCGAAGAAATCATGATGTCTTCGTCTGGTCGACACATGAGCTGCCCGGAATTTCGCCGAGCATAGCGCAGCATGAGTTGCATGTCCGACCGGACGCTCGGCCAGTAAAGCAAAGAAGAAGGGACTTCATCATCCGAGCGGAGGTGGAAAAACTTCTGGAGGCCGGCCATATACGCGAGGTGCAGTTCCCGAGCTGGTTGGCTAACGTAGTATTAGTCTCCAAGCCAGGCAACAAGTGGAGAGTGTGCATAGATTTTCGGGATCTCAACAAAGCTTGCCCGAAAGATTTTTATCCTCTGCCTCGGATAGATCAGCTGGTGGACTCTACGGTCGGCTCGCCCGTGAAGATCAAGAAAAAGTCAGCTTCGTGACGGCCGACGACACCTATTGCTATAATGTGATGCCGTTCAGATTAAAGAATGCGGGGGCCACATATCAGCGCTTGATGAATAAAGTATTCAGAGAGCAGATCGGGCGGAATCTGGAAGTTTATGTGGACGACATTCTCATTAAATCCGTCCGAGCGGCCGATCTCTTCAAGGATATGGAAGAAACCTTCCGAACGCTGCGCAAATATGGAGTCAAGCTAAATCCCCAGAAGTGTCTGTTCGAAGCAAAAGGAGGGCGCTTTCTGGGGTACATAGTGACCGAGCGGGGCATCGAAGCAAATCCCAGCAAGGTGAAAGCTCTACAAGATATGCCGCCTCCAAGAAATACAAGGGAAGTGCAGCGTTTGACCGGTCGGATAACCGCTCTGTCCAGAGACAACCGACCGGAGCCTTTCTTTTTTCAAGATCTTAGCAAGGCTACAAAATTTCACTGGGGACGTTCGAAGATTTAAAGGCATATCTGATAGCTACTATTGGTGAGCCGCTCATTTATCTATCCTCGAAAATCGGCTCAAGACGTGAGGGCGAGCGGAGAGGAGCCCGTATATTTCCTTAGTTATATTTTAAAGATGTGAATCTCGCACTTTGGGCTCCGGTCTTTGCTCGGTCCTTGCCGCTCGGCGCCTTCGTCCATATTTCCTGGCGCATACGATCATTGTCAAAACCAATAGCCCGTTCGGATGTGTTCTACTAAATCCAGAGGCATCCGGACGGCTCATCAAATGGACGACGGAGTTAAGTGAATTTGATATCCAATACCAGCCCCGCTCGGCGATCAAAGCGCAATCCTTGGCCGATTTTGAAGTGCAGAGGCCGGAGCCGGAAGCTATGTGGATGGGTCGTCCACTCGGCTCGGAAGCGGGATTGGAATATTGTTACTCTCCCCTCAAGAAGAGAAGATGCACTTATCCGTCCGGCTGGATTATAAAGCTACCAACAATGAAGCAGAGTATGAGGCCCTCATAGCCGGCTTGCAGGCAGCTCGCCATGTGGGAGTCGATCAGGTAACACTTCACTCGGATTCGCAGTTGGCCGCTCAGCAGCTCTCTGGTACCTTCGAAATCAATAGTGCTCGGCTCAAGCTCTACGCTGAAACCTTCGAGAAGCTCAAAGCTGACTTTAAAGAAGTTATTGTCCAGAAGATACCCAGAGCAGAAAATCAAGCAGCCGATGAGTTAGCCAAACTCGCGAGCTCAATAGCGCCGGTCGCCATTCAGCAATCGATTGAAAAAGTATTGTTGGTGGCGCACGTCGACCGGATGGAAGGCCTCACATTTCCAAGCGACTGGCGGACACCCATCATAGAGTTCCTCCGCTCGGGAGTCACACCGTCTGACCGGAACGAAGCCCAGCTGTTAAGAAGGAGGGCCGGTCGGTTCACACTCATCGGCGATCAACTTTACAAAAAGGCTTTCTCACGCCCGCTGCTGAAATGCGTGAGCTCGGAAGACTCGGCTTACATCCTCCAAGAGGTACATCAAGGATCGTGCGGAGGACATCCGGACGGACGATCACTAGCTAACAAGATCATACTAGCCGAATACTTTTTGCCGACCTTACAAGCAGACGCCGCTCAGACAGTATCTACGTGCCTTTCGTGCCAGAAGTACCATAACTTCTCCCACCGACCGGCCAAGGAAATGAAGGCATCAACCGTTTCATGTCCGTTCGATCAATGGGGAATGGATATTGTCGGTCCATTTCCGATGGCGACCGGGCAGAGGAAATTTTTGCTAGTGGCGGTCGATTATTTTTCCAAGTGGGTGGAGGCCGAGCCGCTGGCAAAGATCACCGAACAGATGGTCAAAAAATTCATTTGGCAACACATCATCTGTCGGTTCGGCATCCCTCGCCGATTGGTTTCCAACAATGGGCGGCAATTCACAGGGAAGGTGCTAGAGGATTGGTGCAAAAGCTACGGCATCAAGCAACACTTCATGTCCGTGGCTTATCCCCAAAGCAATCGGGAAATTCTTCGTATTCTGCGCGCTCGGCTCGACCATTTGGGAGGAAATTGGCTAGATGAAGTGCCGGGCATCTTATGGGCCATCCGAACGACTCCTAAGGAAGGGATGGGCGTAACACCGTTCCATTTGGTGTATGGCGGCGAGGCGGTTGTTTCGGTTGAAGTCGGCATCGAGTCCGTCCGAATCCAGAGCTATGATGATGACGTCGACGAGGAGCGAGCCAAGGTGTTCGTTCGGCTGATGGCGTACCGGCAACGGATGAAGCAAAATTACAACCGCCGTGTAATCCCCAGATCATTCCAGGTCGGCGATCTTGTCTGGAAGAAAGTCAAGCCGGTCGGCGACGTCGGCAAACTGGAGGCACCGTGGGCAGGCCCCTTCAAGGTTATTGAAAAGCTCCGCTCGGGAGCCTATTATTTGGAGGATGAAGACGGGCGGCAGTTGGATCGACCGTGGAGTGCAAATCATCTCCAGCCTTATCGAGCGGGGTGAAAGGTGCACGAATGTAAATAATTTTTGTATATGTTAGTCGCCCATGTCCCTGTAATGCAGGAAGCAAAATTAATTCAAAGGATGGCCAAGGGTTCTGCCGATCGGCAGTGTCGAAGTTAGCCGTAAAGGCCGTCGAGCTCCGACGTTAAATATCGAGAGACGAGCCGGCGTCTATAAACGTCCGAGCGGAAGACCGTCGAGCTCCGACGTTAAATATCGAGAGACGAGCCGGCGTCTATAAACGTCCGAGCGGAAGACCGTCGAGCTCCGACGTTAAATATCGAGAGACGAGCCGCGTCCGAGCGGAAGGCCATCGAGCTCCGTTAAATATCGAGGCGTCTATAAACGTCCGGCGAAGACCGCGAGCTCCGTTAAATATCGAGAGGAGCGGCGATAAATGTCCGGCGGAAGACGCCGAGCTCAGGCGTTAAATATCGAGAGACGAGCCGGCGTCTATAAACGTCCGAGCGGAAGACCGTCGAGCTCCGACGTTAAATATCGAGAGACTGCAAGTGTCCGAGAAGTTCGCCGCCAATATCGTTCAACCGACTCTACGTTCCGCTCGGCTCAAGGCCCAAAGGTTCTTGTCAGCTTATAGCGAACGATCCTTGCTAGCAAAGCGGAATGTTACGCGTCCGGAATATTTGCCCGAGCGGAAGGGCATTGCCAAGTACTTCACAAAAATGCCTTTCGAATGCCAGAGATGTGATAATAGGCGAGCGGGCAACACACATATTAATTAGCAAAAGGACAAAGTGCAAAAAGATAGAGTGCGCAAAAGGAAAGCATTGCATTACAAATAAAATCTCAGGCCGGGCGGCCTAAGTACAAAAGGGATCATATTTAGCCGAGTGGCTAAATTACAAAAATTACTCGATATAATCGTAGAGGGTCTTGGGGATGTTATCTAGGAGCGCCACCTGATCGCCGGCCGGAATATTGGTGGACTCCGGAAGAAGGCCCTTCGACTTCAGATAGGTCATAGTGGCAGTCATGGCCAAGTCGAAGGCTGTGTACATCCGCTCGCAGATTTTCTCCGAGAATTCGGGCGATCGGATGTCGCTCTGTCGTAGAGCGGCGACTCGGCTTGGCTCGACATCTTGATATTCTTTGAAAGCCGCCTGGGAGCCTGTGAGGGCCTCGTTCAGATTCTTAAGCTTTTCCGCGTCGGCCGAGCGACCCGCCTTCTCCCTGTCGAGCTGCTCTGTCAACTCCTTTATCTTCAGCTCCAGGCCCCGAGCCTCAACGTTCTTCTTCTCCAGATCGGAGATAGCTGTATTCTTCCGAGTGGTGGCCAGGGTTATTTTTGTGTTAAGCGACTTGACTTGTCGCTCGGACTCGGCCAAGGCGTGGGCCTGGTCGGCTGTCTTCTTCTGCTCGGCCGCCAGCAGAGTTTGAGCTTTCTTCAGCTCCTTTTGCAGCTCGGAATAGGAAGGGCCCTGAAGGCCGGACGGACCAACTGCGGCCTTCAGTTGCCGTAGCTCTTCATCCACCAAGGCCAAGCGGTTGGAAACCGCAATTTCCTCCACCCATCTCTGGCAAAAGAAAATTATAGTTATTAGCGGCCGATCGGAAAGAATGCATACAAAACATAGTAGAGCAAACTTACCCCCGTGGCCTCCCGCATGTGGCTATTGGCCAAGTTTCCAAGGGGTATCAGCGCAGTGCATGCCCGAGCATCGGCCCACATCTCAGCTAGGGGCCCTTTCAAGGTGATGGTGTGCTCGGGCGCAGATGGACGGTCGGCCCGACCGGCTGTCGGGAGGGGATCAGAAGCCGGCACCGAAAACTGCGAATGAATGGTCGAGCGTTGGACTGGTCGACGAGCGGGCGGGAGAGGGCTGACCGGAATAGCATCAATTGGCGTGGCCGGCTCGTCCCATTCAGAAGGTGTCCGGTCAGACGAAATGGTTTCAGTCACTGGCGCCTTGCCTCGAGCGGTTGCAGTGTCCCGCTCGGAGGGTTGGACAGCTGAGGTAGCCGAGCGCAGGGGAGTCTCCACTCGACGCCTCTTTTGTAATGGCTGCTCCTCCTCCCGAGCGGAACCTTCCTCGGGGGTAGTTCGTTCTCTTGAGGGGGTGGCGCCGCTAGCCACATTTTGCTGAGAAGCAGGAGCGACCGACTCAACCTGAGTCCCGCTCTCTCCTTCGTGGGATCCGACCGACTGGATACCCAAAGCTTCCATTTCTCTGGCCGCCGCGGCTTCCAGAGCGGCCGCCTTCCTCTTCAAAACACCGGCCATGACCGAATCCATAACGATGTCCGCTGCAAAGAAAGGAAAAGAAATCAGTTAGCAATCAAAGCAAATGCCCAACCAAAGTTCTTACCGAAGCCGGCCGAAAGAGGAGTCCGTATAGGACTCAGCCCGAAGATGTACATCACTCCCTCGTGGAGAAGTTTGTTGATGTCAAGTCGCAGACCGACCAGTATATTTGCAGCGTGGAGGTAGTCCGGTCGGGTCTTGAATTTCTTCAACTCGGGAGTGGGAGGCAGACTGACCTGCCACTGGGTCGGGAAGTTTGCCTGATTGGGCATACGGATGTAGAAAAAATAATCCTTCCAATGTTTATTGGAAGTAGGAAGTTTGTTGAAAAAGACCAAGCCGGGCCGAGCTTGGAACATGAAGGTGCCCGGCTCGGCTTGCTTGGGGTAATAGAAATAGAAGAAGACCTCCGGTCGGAGGGGGATGTTGTGAATCTTGAACAAAACGACAACACCGCAGAGGAGACGGAAGGTATTGGGTACTAAACTGCCGAGCGGCACACCGAAAAAATTACAGACATCTATGATGAAAGGGTGTACAGGAAAACGAAGACCGGCGGTAAACTGGTCTCGGAAGACACAGAAAGCTCCGCGCGGCGGCCTGTGAGGCCGAGCGGAAGGACCAGCTAAGCGAATTTCGAAATCCTCTGGGATTTCGAAATTGTCTGCCAAAATATCGAAGTCCCGCTGTTCGAATCGGGACTGCATGGTGGTGTACCATGGGCCGAGCGACTGATCTTCGGGATGGGAAGAGCTAGCCATGGGCCGATCGGAAGGAGTCAAAAGGCAAAAAGGCAGGAGAAAAACAACAGCAAACGAAAGGAAGTTTCAAGGATCGAAACTGAGAAAGAAATGCGGAGGAAACACCGGAAAAGAGGAAGGAAAGATATAAAACCTTGCTGCGGGGAGAGGGATCAAGGAAAAGGCGTCGGAAAGCGTCGGAGAGCAGAAACAGGATTGCTGGAGCTCCGAAGCGCAGAGGACAATGGTCGAAGTCGCGGAGGCAAGTGAGGAAGAGAAGGAAACGAAGAATTTATAGGGTGAAGGCCGGGCGGCCTCCACCGTTGGATCCAGGTCACGGGAATCAAAGCATGCATCGAGCCGTCCATTTCGAATCGCTTCGATCACATCAAAACACCATGCCATCGCCGCCGTACGCTGATGGCAGTGCTCCACGTGGCATTCAATCATTCGGAGCATTTAATGAAAGCATGCTCAACCTTAATGTCGAAGATTGGCGCAGAACACGAGGAGATCCGGTGAATGCCATTGTTGATTCGCTTAAGGCTACCTCTATGGTTGGCCGTGCGGGGGATACCAACACGGAGGAGCCGCTCGTCCAGATTCTTAGTCCAGTCAGTCGGACTATTCGCCTCCTTCGACTAGACTTGAAGGGGAGGCAAGTGATCCGGTAGTAAGAACAGGGGACCCCGCCCTGTGGAGTCAACGCCACGGGGAAGTCACAGTGGCAGTTGTCCGGCCGGAGAGGGCCGGGTCCGACCGGACGACCGGAGAGGGCCGGGTCCGATCGGACGGCCGGTCGATGGAGTCGAACGCCCGGAGAGGGATGGGCCCGATCGGGCGGAATGACCGAACGATATTCGGCTGATGGTTAAAGGCGCCCTGTCGAAATCAGGGTTCCCGCGCTCAGTGGAAAAGGTCTCGTGGGCCGAGCGGACCTCACACTCGGCCAAAGCCATAAGGTAACACTGCTAATAGTCCCCATAAAGCACGTGATGGAGGATCTCCCCAAGTAAACCACCGCATATGTCCGGCCGGATGTTGAGGGAGCTGTCCGCCCGGAAGCCAGATTTGGAGCTAAGGGGAAAAGGACAAAGAATGTCCTTTTCTGACAGCAGGTATGTTTCACGTGTGGGCCATGCTCCAAATCTTGTGACAGGGGATTCCGCTGTCCCATCGAGGACATGCTAAGACTGTAGCAGTATGGGTTAGGGAAGCTCACTGACAAGTCCTTACTGGAGTATGGGCCATGGGCACGTGTACACCTTGGTAGGTGTACACTCACTTCTTCGCTGCCCTATATAAAGGACCTCATTCTTCGCCGGAGGTACGCAGTCTACGAGTTTTAAAGCCACAGTTTCTTTCTTGAGCTTCGCCTGACTTGAGCGTCGGAGGGTTGCCGCCGGGAATCCCTTCCCGACCCGACTTTTGTGCAGGTTCGCCGGAGCTTTGTGCCGCCAGTCGAAGATCCACGCCAGCAGCCGGAAGCGCCACGTGCCCAGCGTCCGTTGATTCGGCATTCGGACAGGATCAAATAATGATATGATATTGTCCACTTTGAGTTTAAACCCTCATGGATTTATTTTTGGGCTCTACTCAAAATATCTCATACCAATAAAGATATCTTCTATTTTTTAAACCTATGATATTTTTTATGCACTTTCAATGTGCCTTTGATTGTATTCTCAACAATTCTCCCCTTAAACAAAGGACCACTATTATTCTCATGATTTAGGCCTCTCCTAAAACATTCAAGCACTCTTGACCTGATCCGGGCTTCCTCTCAAGCATTCGATTACTATTGACTTGCTCCGAGTCTCTTCTCAATAATCCGATCACTATTGACTTGCTCCGATCCGCTAAAACTTTTTCACCCTTTAAGGTTAAGTTCCTTAGGATTTCTGCAAAGCATCTAGTTACTATTGACTGGAAAAGTCTTTTGCAAAAAACAAGATACGACCGCATACAATGGATCTTTTTCGAGACCCGCATGGCGGGCAGGAGCTTTGTGTATCAGACTGTCCTTTTATCTAATCACTATTGACCTACTTAATTAGACTTTTCACCATCTAGAATTCACTCCTTTAGGATTTTCATCAATTATCCGATCACCCTTGATTTACTATATCTTGGATAAGATAGATGATACTAAACCATTTAAGATGAAAAATATCATATTTGCTCCAATAGGTAGCTTACCACAACCTAGCTAAACACATATTAAAATGCAAATATGAGAGTCCATATACTCTTAGGTGTGCATCATTCTCCCTTATTTGAATTTGAAAATATATAGACCCATCTAGCTCAAAAATCTTATAAAAATTGTTATTAATATTGTCTATTTGACTAATAATCCATTAGTCGATTAGATTATATTTGAGATGCGTTGATATTAATATGACTAAACGACGTATTTTAAAATTAGAATTATCAAAAGACATACTAATTTTTAGATTTTCTAATTTTAAAATTTTCTAAAGAATGTATTTATTTCAGCTATTATATTAAAATAACAATATTATTATGATATTATATTTAAAGTATAATATCATTATGATGTTGATTTTTAAAAATTAATATTACAGTGATTAATGAGAGGGATAAAATAAAAAATAAATATATTTTCTGATAATTTTAAAAGTGAAGTATGTTTTCCAAAAATTTTATAATTTTAAATGTGTCCGAATGCTCTTAATACTTTGAGATAGAGTACCCTAAACTTTTTATTTACAGAGGTGTGCTCATATGACATATTAGGGATCATTTCTTAACTTTTACTAAGTGATTGAAAATTTTATCAACTATACTAAAAAAACTTATTTCAAGAGTTAAAAGCTATATAGTTTAACATTATTTAAAAAACTATTTATAAACTTTATTTTTAATTCTCAGCGTTGTTAGTTAAAATACTTTTCAAAATTTATAAAGTGTTTTTCATTCTTGTTTGAAAAGTCTTTGTTCATTGTGAGAAAAATAATTTATATATTCAATAAGTAAAATTATTTATTAAAAAATAACTAAAATTTTAATATAGAGAGGATCCCAGTTATGTTTTACGAATTATTTATTAAAAAGTTTTCTAAAAAAATATAAAATAAACTGGATAATATAATTCCACGCGGTTGTGGCAAAATTCAGTCGTCGTTACAATAATTTAATTAATTAAAATGGAGACGCATAAATCAGAAAATATATAATAATATTTTTTTTTTTAAAAATAGATAGCAGGCCCAAATAAAAGGCCCATTATAAGCCCACAAGTGTAATGATAACCACCAACTCGCTGCATCCGTGATTCCGTGTCCATCTTCCGCTTCCATCACCGTCGAGATCTCTCCCACTCTTGTGATCGTTTCGCTTTCTTCTCGATTCTTTTTCTATATAAGAAGTTCTAAGCCACAGAGAACCAAAGGCGAAGGAGAAGGAGGAGGAGAAGGAGGAGAGAAGAGCGAGGGAGGAAGAGATGATGTCGAAGAAGAAGGCTTCTATGACCATGACGCTTAAGGATTTCCATGGCGGTTCCATCCCTTCCCAACTCGTCCTCCCCTCCGCGCCAGGAAGCAACATCAACAACGCGTACAAATTTTCCTTTTTCTTATTACGTACTGCTCTTGGCTTTTCAGAGTCGATGCGAAGGGGGAAAACTGAATCTTTCTTCCTTTTCATTCTCCTCTTGTGCAGCTCTGCCAGACCGAACGATCGACCTGGCGCTTGGGGCATCGGTTCACCCTCCGGCGCTGGCAGGTCCGACCTTCAAAGCCACCACTTTCTCCGGCCCCGTCCTGGATCCGCGGGCGCCGGTTCCGCCTCTGCACGAACCCTCGACGAACGGCCCGCTGTTTTCCTCTCACACCCGACCCACATCGGCAGGCACTTTGATGAGGATGAAAGGAAGCCATTCGACGCCTCCTCCGCTCCCCGCCGCGCCGCCGCTCCAGATGATACCCTCCGATCCCCTGCCTCGTTCAGATCTGAGACCAAGCACCCTATCTTGAGCCAGATAGTTCCCTCCCCCGTTGTCGCCTCCGTTCCTGCCCCTGGCCCTGTTTCTCGCTCTCCTCCTCCCCCCAGCAACGTGGGATCTGCGTGGGGTCCGAGGAAGGAAGTCGGGAGTGATCCGCCGCCTTCTTTGCCGACTCAGCCTGTATTGTCGGCATCGAGGCTCGCACAGGCGAGCGCGGTTGAGAAGGTATCATCGGGCAGATGGCACTTAAAGTCCCCAGAGGTGGAGAGCATTAGACCCCATGACAGAGAAGAATTGGAAAGAAGATTCGGTGAGACAGTGCGAACCGAGGATGGCATCGATCGCGATCGAGAGAGGGAGAATCCAAAATCAGCTTCATCGGCCGTGGCCTATGCAGAAGTCAAGGAGAGGACTTTACCAGGTTCTTATTCGGTTAGGGTACAGAATCAGCATCGGGCAAAATCTCCAATGTACCCTGAGGTGAACGAGAAACAAACTACAGGTTACTTGATTGAAGGTGTTCGACCAGCTTCCAGTGATGGGATGTTCACTGGGTCAAAAGTACACGAGGAGGAGGTGCTAGAGCGTCCAAAGTTAAAGCTCCTCCCACGAAGAAAGCCACTGGAATCTTTGGATATTCAAATTAGGGATTTTAATGACAAGCAGGTATAGATGGCATCTATCCTTTTTTCCCCCACTATGAACAAGCTTCTTGTTGCTGGAAAATTTTCTACGCATCTGAAGTTCTATCTATAATATGTGATTTTTATTTGGCACTTGTGTAGGCATATCAGGTATCCATGAACTCGGTGCAAGTTCAGAATATCCATGAAATGCATGGCAATTCGAATGTGCCAAAACCAGGGCTGGAAGGAGCAGATGAAGGAAATCGAGCAATTGAACGCCCTAGATTGAATTTGAAGCCTCGTTCACATCCTATTGAGCAGACTGAAGGCAATGGTAACAAGGAGAGGTTGGGATCTCATTTTATGCTGAACTTGTGATCTTATTATCTCACATTGTTACAGGACTGATGTCTATTCATTTGTTTGAACCTTCTAGTAGCTTGTTATTTGAGTCCTTTTGCTTTCCTGCTGATTAACTCTGAACAGCCTTGATTGTCTTGTCTTTCTATTTGAATTTTGTTTAAACTAACTTATGAAATTGTCATGTTGGTCAAAGTCCTAAATTGCATATCCAAGACGTAAATGGATTTCACACTATGGATGATCTATTTCAGCTGCTAGTTCACTTTTTAGATGTTAATTGATTGCTTTGTTTAATATCAATGGAAAAACTGAAAACACTTTGAGGGATTCAGTATGAAGATTTTTATATGATGCAATGATTTGGTTTCTAGATAAAAAAAATTATGAGTACCAACATTTGGCATTGACTACATGGATTTTATTGGTCATTGAATTCTATGCAAAACAATTTCTCTAGCAATATGCAGATTAATAAATGATTACCTAACTTTACCATAAACACTGTTGAGATCTATTAATGAACTTTTTGACATAATTTCAATTTTCTCTTCTAGGCTAGACACCCGCATGAGGGGTGTTGATTTCTATATAATAATAGGTAGGAGTTAATTAACATAATGTTATTCTCTAGTTACACTTTGTAAAACACATATATTTGCCATATCCATTTAGGATCAAACCAAGCCTCAATTGTTGTTACTAACTTGGCGATGGCGAAGAAGTGTTTCTCATGTATCATTTTATTCATCCAGCCATGTTTAGTTAGGGTTAATCTTGTCATCTTCACACTAGTTTATAATTATTTTATCATTCCTTCAGCTCTTTAATGCTTTTGATATTATAATTTGTACCTCAACACTACTATGTGGTCTTGTTTCTGTGTTCCTATCTCGGTACATGATATATCATTCCATTCTGAAGTCATGCTGGGAATTGGCCATTACTACCCTACATTTCTATACTTACATAAAGCTATTTGGAGTGATTCCTTTTACTGAATTTAAATGCCAAGGACCAACAAATACTAGTGAACATTAAGGCACCATGTTTTTGTTTGTTATATCTCTCTCTCCAGTTGAATGGTTTGAGTGACCTGAGCTGGTCTAGATATTTCTCCTCCTGCCCAGTGTCTTGAAATTGCTCCTCTAGCAATTCCAAGACACAATAAATTCTCTTTACAAAGAAATGACAAAGATCTAAAAATTTGATTCTTCTACTTGGATTGCAGTAGAAAGGAATAGTTCCTTTTCTTAGGATTGAACCACATGTTTCAAACATGATGATTTTCCATTGAAATATTTAATAATCAAGAAACAAATTTGTCACTGGAAGAAAATGTCTCGTTAATGTACTTTGGACCCTGGTAGTTCCTCTTCTCAGTTAAGATCCTAGAAATAAAGACTGTAAACGAGCCGAGCTGAGTCGAACAGTAAGAGGCTTGAGTTCGGGCTCGGCTTGTTATCCCTAAGCTCAAGCTCGGCTCGAGTTCAATTCGATCTTTAGTTCTTAAGCTCGGCTCGTAATAAAATTAAATAGCTGGAGTTCGGCTCGGAAAAAGCTCATTCGAGCTTAGTTCGAGCTCGTTTAAGATGATTAGCTATAATAATTAATATATATATATATATATATATATATATATATATATATAAACGAGCCTCTTAACGAAAATGTTCGCGAGCCTCTAAACGAACATGTTTGCGAGTTCATGAACCAAATACTGTTAAGCTTGAGCTCGGCTTGATAATGTTTTCGAGCTCGAAATCAGGTTCGAACTCAACTCGTTAACTTAATCGAATGAACTTTTTTTCAAGCCGAGACTCGAATAGCTCGCGAGCGGCTTGTCTTGTTTACATCCCTACAAAAAAGGATTCCAAAATGATTAATTTTTTAAAATCTTTCTGATAGGGAGGTTATATTTTGGTAGGAATTGGTATTTCTCTAAAGTTAGCAGACTTCAAATAGTTGTGACAAACATCTCTTAATGGTGATGATTAGTATTTCTCAAAAGTTCTAACAACTTCTTAATGGTGATGATTAGTATTTCTCAAAAGTTCTAACAACTTCTTAATGGTGATGATTAGTATTTCTTAAAAGTTCCAACAACTTTCTTGGTTTTGATGTAATCATAAATTTAGAATTTTTGTTCCATAACCTGTCATATACTAAACAAATGATTTATCTAGAAGAATGACATTCCAATTCTATGTTTCTTTTTGGTTGCTTTCTTTCGGCAGTGTTCCCTTTTTGTCCTGTTGAACCTAGTCTGTTCTATCAGTTTCTTCATGATGTGGTTTCTTATGTTGATTACGGATATACATTTTGTTCACTAGTGTATTGCTCTACATTCAATATTGTCATGATTTTGGAGAAAGACAAATCTGCTCATACACTGAATTTTTTAGAAAGCCAAATCTGTCCATACCTATTGCAAAAAAAAAGAGAGTAAATCCTAGAGACATAAAATACTAAGAAATTAGTTTATATAAATGTTATTAGTACTTTATTGGTTCAAATGGATTTTATTTCAAGTTTCATGTGCTAACAAATTTTGGAGAAAGGAGGTCATTGGATAGTAGATCGACACTTGCATAAGTACATATACCAAAATAAAAACTAGAAGAAAACCGGCAATTTCATCTGGTTTGGCCTAAGCTAAGATCTAAATCCAATGGATAGAGAATTGTTTAAAAGGGATCACAAATGATTAACAGATCACAAATCATTATAAGCTAATAAAAAATTGTCTAGCAATTGGCAGTTGCCCACACCATTGTATCAAAAGATGGGGAATTCAGTTTAGGTAAAAATGATACTGAAGAGCAATCACATACCTTGTATCTTTTAACTCTTTGAATAACCCTTTGAACACCAGGCATCAAGTTACAATCACACAAGCGCACGAAAGCCCTCACACTATTTTGCAAAAGAAACTAAACTAACTAATCCCATCTTTATCATTCTCTTAGGCAAGTGCTTTATCAGTTCAAACCATTATTGCATAATGCCTGCATTTCAACAATAGCCATGCTATCTAATCTTATGTATCTTAGATCATCCAATGATTTGATGCAGAAGGTGGTAGGAGAAAGAATGAGAAATGGAGATTTTGGAGGGAGAGGAGGAACAAGAACACTACATTCACTCATAGAATTTTAAAATGTTAAAAGGAAATATAAGGACAATATCTTATTTCCTAGGTTCCACAAGTGGCTGTTTTACAGTAAAGGTGAAATATATGCCTTATTTCATTTTGACATTCTTAATCCATTGATGCTATCTGATGCTGAGTGGAATGATTGTTCATCTGTTAATTCATAATAATGCCTTCTGCTTTTGTCATTTTACATGAACACATTAATTTATTACACTTTAATTGTCTCTCCTTGAATCATTGATGATATTAACTGATTTTGAACCATGATATTTTGGCTATACTGTAGGAAAAATGTTTTTGGCGGAGCACGACCACGAGAACTTGTAAGTTTCTTCATGCATCTACTTATGGAACTTTTCTTAGTCCCGATACAGGATGAGCTCCTTGTTTCTGTTACTTCCGAAACTTTCTTTTAGGTATTTGACTTGTAATCATAATTTTGTAGGTTTTGAAGGAGCGTGGCATAGATATTGCAGCTAATGAGGTCGACATGATCAGATCACCCAACAGGTAGTAGCTGTCTGTATAATGAACTTTCATCTTGTTGCTTGTTTCATTTATAATATTTATTGAAAGATTAATGGCTGTTTGTTTATATTGAAGAGGTATTTCATCGTCAGATTTACACTCTTTAGTTTATAAGACTTAAAACATTATGACACAAACAATAGTATTAGCGTAGAAGGCAACTTTGTTTCTGTTTTCTAACCTATTGCCTCTTTTATAAACTCACAACTCCTGTAACTTGGATCTCAAATATCCTTATAGAGTTGTGGTTCAGCAAGATCAAGAAATTATGACTAACTCTATTTTCTAGATTCACAATTCAAATGTTTGTATGTTTAATAGTTTTTTATTTGACAATATTAGACAAGACTCCTAAAACGCTATTAACATCAATAAACTTTTAAGTGATGCAACACAATTTTAATTCTATAAATTAGTGGCATGGATGGACTTGCTTACAAAGTAAATTAACTTTAGAAAATTTATACGTTACTTCTTAATATTGTCATTAATTTTGGATTATAATTTTTTAAAGATAATTTGTTTTAACAATGGAGTCTGTTAGGCACCTTTGAAAGCGTATTTATCTTGTATATTAGACAAGACTCCTAAAACGCTATTAACATCAATAAACTTTTAAGTGATGCAACACAATTTTAATTCTATAAATTAGTGGCATGGATGGACTTGCTTACAAAGTAAATTAACTTTAGAAAACTTATACGTTACTTCTTAATATTGTCATTAATTTTGGATTATAATTTTTTAAAGATAATTTGTTTTAACAATGGAGTTTGTTAGGCACCTTTGAAAGCGTATTTATCTTGTATATTTCTCACTTCTGCAAGGACCAGGAATGACCTTCCTAAAAGTGATTCCAAGACGGAGACCAATTCATCGATCCAACTCGGAGAAAGAGTTGATAGGCTGTCAGTTGGGCAGAGGACTGTAAAGGATCTGGACAACAGAGGCTATCACCCAGATAATGAGAGAGTAGATGTGCAAAACTCTTCATGGAGAAATGATAACAGGAAGAATACTAGAGACATTGACAGATCACTCGCACAACCTCGTGCTGATGTTGACAATTGGCGTAAGCCTGTTGAGGATCCAAAGCCTGAAGTTCCAGCACCTCGATTCAGCAAAGGTGCCACTGCATTGGAGCTTGCTCAAGCATTCTCAAGGTCCGTTTCTGATGCAAGGCCAGAAAACAAGATTAGTACCCAGAGGAACATTTCTGGTCAGAATCAACTTCCTTTTTCCCGTCTTGCTGGTAGCAAGGAGCTCTACTCAGGAACCACACATCGGCAGATTAACGGCTACTGATCTATTGTGCGGGGCAAACTAGCAAATGAATAGTTACTTCCATTGAAACAGGTTTGATCCAATCGACCGTCGTCTCCATCAGCGTCCAGTTCTATTTACCTCTTTCTATATTTACAGCAATCAGATGGTGGCATGATTCAGTATGATGTATTCCCCTAGCAAACATTATTTAAAAACTTGATCCGAAATGAAGTGATGAGTAAAGAAGTCATGATGCTGGAAATTGTTTTATTTTTGTTTTCTTTTGCCTTTTTTTCCTTTCTTTTTTTGGGAATCCTTTTCGATTGAGATATTTCTTAGGCTTAGCCAATGCAGAGAGAATATTTGCATCGAGGTGAACTTTCAGACTTTCTTGGGATTGGAATACATGTTATCTGGTGCTTGAAAGCAGTCGTATAGGACATGGTAGTCTGTTCTTCTGCTTTTATTTACATGTTTCAGAAATGCAAATCTCCAGGAATCTAATTCCATTCATGGATAATAAGAACAGCTACTAATAAAGCATTTGCATCAGGTTCCTACCAATCTAGCCAAAATATTCTCCTGAGCAGATTGATATTCTGTGTCTGGACAACAGCAACATCATCCATGCAACAGGCACATGGTTGCATTGACTTTGAAAAATCCAAACTGCCGACTCATTCCACTACAAAATATTTTAAGCACAAGAAACATTTCAGAATGCCTCCTAATTACAAGTTTGGGAAACTTATGAAAGAACAATGGTTGTGTGATCATACTTTTGTCTTTTGATTTGCTAACGAGGCTCCAAAATTGTGATAGTTACATTGTTTCCATGGTCCTCCTGGTCTGTTTTGGTTTTCAATTTATCTCTTGAAAAAGAAAATGCTGGTTGTTTCGGTTGAGGTACTTGTGCACTATCATTATTTAGCATTAGTAGTATCGAAGACATTGTTGGTCTATCTTCAGGACGTTCTTCCACACATAAGAGTCCAATATTTATGCACTTTAATACTCCAGCCATGGAAAATGAATGGCCAATTGCTTCATCGACTAAATCCAAGACCTTACCCTCTTTCCATAGGCTCCATATCTATGAACAATTTGTATTAGAAGGATAAGAAAAAATTATTTGATATTAGTCTTTCATTTATATATACTTACATGATCAATAAGATTTAGATGTTCTCTTGAATTATAAACTCCATTATTCCTTTTGCTCGTTATGATTTCAAGAGTTAATACTCCAAAACTATACACATCAGATTTAATTGAATATCTTCCATTGACGACATACTCAGGAGACATATATCCGCTGCATATAAAATAAACGATAATTAGTTATAATTTTGGAAGGTAAATATTATAACAATTGAACTAACATCTACGTACTATGTTCCCATGACTCTCTTTGTTCTTCCAGCAAATTCATCTCCTCCAAATACTTTTGCCATTCCAAAGTCGGATATCTTTGAGTTCATATGTTTGTCAAGAAGAATATTACTTGCTTTGAGATCTCTATGTATTATTCTGAATCTAGAATCATGATGAAGATACAGAACACCACGAGCAATTCCGAGAATAATATTGTAACGCTTTTCCCAATCTAAAATTTTATTTTTATCTTTATCTGCATTGCAGTACAAACCATTGAAGAATTATCATTTACTTGTCACTTCATTCTTTAATTGATTATTTTAAATCTTTTTCATTTGGCTTGAAGATAATCAAAGAATTTGGTACCAATTTGTCATAAATTATTTGAAGGAAGGAGGATCTTACCAAATAATAAACTATCAAGCTTCCATTGCTCATGTATTCATAGATCAACATTCTCTCGTCTTCTTCAATGCAATAGCCAAGAAGTTGAACAAGACTTCGGTGTTGCAACTTGGCGATTAACTTTACCTCGTTCTCAAATTCATCAACTCCTTGCTCTGACGTCTTGGATAGCCTCTTCACAGCTATTGCCTCTCCTCGATCCTTCAGAATACCCTGAATGCAACACCACAAGATAAACGTCTTTTTCCCTTCTACAAGTTTCAAATACCTGTAGCGAAGTTTGTTAAGCTTATCATACCTTATAAACGGGTCCAAATCCACCCTCGCCAAGCTTATTCTCAACCGAGAAGTTCCCAGTCGCGTCTACAATTGTGCTTAAATAGAACAATGGTGGGTTCATGTCGTCCTTTATCTCTTCTCTAATCAAGTGCTCTGCCAGAAAATGAAACATCAACTGAAATGTAATTCCATACAAATAGAAGCTAAGAGCCCAGTGGGTGCACGCTACTTACTTTTCCTGCTCATTTTGCAAATGCAGCGAGCCAGAGAAGCTACCACAAGCGTGGCAGCGAACGATGCTGCTACAGTCACGCCTATATAAAGTTTTGTGGAACGGCTTGATTCTAGTAAAAAGAGTAGCAATATGTGTGTCATCTGTGCTAACTCATGCATGACATATCTTAATTGTTCGGGAAGGATCTGGGAATCTATGAATCACTCACCGGCATCCAGGTCGGCGGCCGCAAGCTTGACGTAGAGATCCTGTCCTACTTCGCCGGAATAAGCCTTGATATCATTGAGGTCGGCGGTCCAGAATATGCATCCGCTGCCACTCCCGCTGATGTTGGCCTGAGCAAACCCTGTGCAGGAGCAATTCCTCGAACACATGGCTCTGCAGTCATCGAGACTCTGCATCGTACGGTCGACCGTCGATCTCGACGTGTCCGGCAGTTTGATGCTGCTCTGCTTCACGAACCCATCGGTGGCGCAATCCAACTCCGTCCTCCTCAAGCAGCCATCCGACGCAGCCCTCAGCTCCCAGTTTCTTGGATTCGCAGGGTAGAACCCGCGGAGACACGCGCAGCTCGGCACCTGGTCAGGGTAGCAAATGCCGTAGGCGCCGCACGCCGCCACGCGGTCGCACTGGTCCCTGGGCGCGAACGTGCGCACGGTCCACTCATTCCTTCCCTCGATCCACACCAGACTCTGTATCTGGCCGGCGGTCTGGTTGATCACCATTCTTGCTCTCGTCGACGGATCGCGAAGGCGGGCAATGCCGTAGACTTCGTCCGTGCTCTCCACGAAGCTCAAGTCGAAGAGGTCCTCCGCGTCCATCTCCGGGACGCCAGTGTACCTCCGGCCGGTCCACGGGCCCGCCCGCCACACCGGCATCATCCCCTCGCCCCAGATGAACACCTGCCGGTCTCCGTTCAAGTCGACGCCGAAGGAGAAGTTGTTCGGCGCCGGGTCGCCGGGGCTCGCCCACGACGTCAACAGCCGGTTCAGCCCGCTCGTCAAGTTCCACCCCAACTTCATCCCCGACAGCAACGTGTCCGTCGGGAAATCGAAGCTCTGCCACGTCCAGGAGCTGCTGGTTTCGTGGCCGACGACGAAGTTTCCGTCGTGGAGAAGCTGCGCGACCGGGTTACCGACGACCATCGACGAAGTGGATGAGGACCAGAGGATGGCTGAGTCGTCGGCGTCGTTGGTTACGAGTAACGTTCCGTTGGGTGTGAGGGAGAGGCGACCGGAGCGGTCTCTTAGCGGGAACCGGCGGTTGGCGACCCACACCACGGTCTGGACGGAGATGTTGTGGAACCATATACCGAGGTAGCGATTGCCGGAGCCGACGGGGCTGAAGAAACCCAGCTGGAACATGCCGCCGGGAGATATCAGGCTGGCTCCGTCGGCGTCGAGAAGGGGGCGGGAAGGGATTAAGGTGTTGCCGGCGACGGAAAGGATGAAGAGGCTGGCGGTGATCAAAAGGTTAACGAGGAACAGGGTGTTAATCGCCCCTGACATCGTCGATCGTCCACTGTTCTGCTCTGTTCCTAAACTCGACACTTCAATTTAGGTATCAACTGGGATTCTTCTCTGCAATCGTTGTTTCAGAGCCATGAGTATGAAGATCCTCCCTTAATTTAAAGATTCTCGTATCAAAATCTTGACATGCTCTTGGCAGGAGTCTGGAATCTTCCATTAAATAATTACGGCACATTGACCAAAATTCCCCCAATTTACCTATCTCCAGAGACCGGCGATACTGGATTTTTGAAGTGAACATTATCATTTTTTAATTGGATGGGGGCTTAAAATTTTCATAAAATTTCGGTTGATTATAGGATGATAAATTTATTATAATAAGTTGGGATCAATTCCTGACGAATATATCTCATAATTTAATTTTTTTCATTTTATATAACTTTCTTCATCTAATATGAGACGAACATTTGTGGGGAGTATAATCACCTTTATTGTTATGGAGGTTTAACATAGATGGTTATTTTTGCCGTTTACTTAAGTAGAAGAATGGCAACCGGGAAGAAGGAAGACAAATGCACTTACGTCGTCATGAGACAAAACCTCCTCTGATATTGGATTGATAGTGAAGGTTGAACCAATTACTTCGCCATTCAATTTTGAATTCTCCTCTGAACAATTCAAGGACGATGACTGTTCTTTCGGAGACATCATAGGAGAAAAAAACATGCACAAATTGTTAAAAACTTTAAAAAAAAAATTATACGGTGCCCATGCATGTTAAATCTGGTGGTTATGATTGTCTTCATAGCCAAGCTTAGAAACAAAGCTCTTCCATGAATTTATTTAACTTGATGTTTGCTTTACATCAAGAAACTCAGTAGTTGCTCAAGATGTGTAAGACGTTTGCTTTACAGAATTCCAACATAATAATTAGATTTGATATCACATTTCTTGTATTTCGGTTATTCACTATCTAGCTTCTAAGATTGTGATCGATGCTTCGTTTATAGACAGAGACTGCTTGCTGCTTGTTGAATTAGTCTCTGAACGTTGATTTGATAATAAAATAATCGTATGCATGAAAAGTCAAAGTCAATGCCCGAATCGGAAAGGCAAGAAGCCAAGAACAGATGGATTTTTTTTTTATTTTAAAATCAAACGTTGAAACTTTACAAAGCAACAAATTAAGTCTAAATATTCTTGACTAAGCCATAAGGTGTCAATTGATACACTCTATTTCTCTTCTTATCCAATAGGTGTTCGGACAAGAGTCCATAGTAACTGTAAACGTTTGCTATGTCAGCGACAAGGTAGGTGAAGATATTATCTTTGCAACCAATCTAAATTAGTTTTATCTTCACATATAAAATTTCATTATTCTATATTGACACAATAAAAAAATATCTTATTTAGCAATTATTTTATTTTTTTAATCAAGGAAGATAAGAATTCTAAAATGATGTCAATAAAACAATATGAAGCTTGTCAAGGTATTTGGTTGTCTTTCATCGTTATCTTGTTGAGTTTATTAAATTCGAAGATGTTAACAGGAAGAAAATGCAGGAAAATAAATGCACACTGAAAAGTGAAGGTTGAACTAACTACTTGAGATCCATAATTGAGCAAATTAAAAAGTGCAAACAAAGAATTAAGTGTTCTATACTTTGAATTTTATATTGCTAAATGACTTCTTCAATATATTTAAGCATTGAGAATTGCCTTGTCACTTGGGAAACAACAACCAAGAACATGGAATCAATGACAACAAATTGTTTCAATGTATAGAAGTGATTATACGTAATGGAGCATAAGCATTACAGCAGTATCTTTACACTTCTGTAGATAACTTCTCTTTTACTTTTGAATACTTTCTTTTAATTAATTGGTTTGCAGATCAATGAAGACCCATGTCCTATTGGTTATCATTGAATTTGTATCTTCTTCCAATGTATGCATCGAGAGATAGATTTAGAATCTTCGAAAGTAGTTTAATCAGATGAACTACAAAAGTAGCCTCATGGAGATTCAGCTTCAGATATATAAGCTAAGAATTGGGAATTAAAATTCCTCAAGCAGTTGTATATCCTACTTGCACATCTTATTAAATTCTAAAGATAGAGGATAATTGTTCAATGGATGAAAACACAAGACATTTCAATTGATATTAAATATTCTGTTGTCCCAAAAACGAAGTACATACACAATGCCCTAGGTGATGTGCAGAAATGGAGTTGAAATGCAAAGGAAAAAAAGACCTAATCACTTAGCAATTCAGACATTAAACTAATGTTCTTCAAAGACTTACAGGAGGAAAAAAAAACATGCAGAAAGTGTTCAAGACAATAGTAATTGACAAAACCTGCTCTGTTTTTTATTATCTACATCATGGGTCCATGCTTGTTAATATAACTGTTATGGTTGTCTTCATAGCCTAGCTTGGAAACAAGGCTCTTCCAAGAATCTACTCAACTTGATCTTCAACACTCAATCTCACAAGTGCAAATTAGTGGCAAAAAATTCAGCAGTTGTTCAAGATGCTTACTTTACAGAATTCCAACATAATAATTATATTTGGTATCACATTTCTTGTATTTTGATTATTTACTATTGAGCTTCCAAGCAGGATAAGACTGCGTACAATGGATCCTTCGTGCACCGGGACTATCGAGCTTCTAAGATCATGATTGATGCTTCATTTGTACATATGCACCTCTTTGTGCTTGACGAATTAGTTTCTGATAGAGCTCTAATGTTAACAAAGCCTGGCCTTATTGGGTTTGGTAGTAATGTGCTATCACTGCCTAACATTAGCAGTATTGATGCGATAGCTGGTCTATCTTCTGGCATCTCTTGAACACATAAGAGACCAATATTTATACATCTCATGACTTCTTCCGTAGAACACAATGAACCAATTGATTCATCAACACATTCCAAAACTTTATCCTCTTCCCATAAACTCCATATCTATAACAAGTTATGATATCATCAATAAAGGAACTTTGAAGAGTAAATAACCTTTACATTTTGAATACTTACATGATCAAGAAGATTTAGGTGTTGTGCAAAAGGAAAAACCTCAGTGCTCCTTTTACCGCTTATAATTTCCAATATCAATACTCCAAAACTAAAAATATCAGATTTAATTGAGAAAGTTCCATTCTTCATATATTCGGGAGACATATATCCGCTGCAATGTAAAATAAAATAAAGATGATGATGAGCATAGAAAATGGTTGGATCTCATAAACAATAAAATAACAATGAAAGTTATAATTACTTACTAGGTTCCAACAACTCTCTTTGTTTTTCCTATAGTTTCATCACCTCCAAATATCCTTGCCATGCCAAAATCTGATATTTTTGGATCCATATTTTTATCAAGAAGAATGTTACTTGCCTTTAAATCTCTATGAATGATTCTAAATCGAGAATCATGGTGAAGATAGAGAAGACTTTGTGCAATCCCAACAATAATACTATAACGCAATTTCCAGTCCAAAAGTACACCCTTGGCCTTATCTGAAAACATCAATGTCTTTTTGAACAATTTCAATCGAGCAGTCGTTCATGATCATTTTGACATTGAGAATAATTTAATCTTATAAGCTTGAAGTATATATCACTTACCGAATAGAAACTTATCTAAGCTTCCATTGGACATGTACTCATAGATCAACATCCTTTCTCCTGCTTCAATGCAGCAACCAAGAAGTTGGACGAGATTTCGATGTTGCAGCTTGGCAATCAACTGCACCTCATTCTTGAACTCGTTCACACCCTGAGATGATGTTTTGGATAGTCTCTTAACAGCTATCTCCTGTCCCTCGGACAATCTTCCCTGTAATTAATGGGCACAAGAAGTTAACTTTTACTTGAAGATGTAAAAAGACTTTGGTCTCGAGAACCATCCAACTCATAGAGACACACCTTATAAACCGGACCAAATCCACCCTCTCCGAGCTTGTTGCCAGTGGAGAAGTTGCCGGTGGCATTCACAATTGTATCTAAATCAAATAATGGCAGGTTCAAGTCTTTTTCTTCAGTTTCTACGTCAACGAAGCTCTCTGCAAAGAAAGTGAGAGTATTACTCAAAACAATTACAAAGTCGATTATTGGATTAATTAAGGCGCCATTAGATGGTACTTTTAGTCTTCCATCTCCAAATGCAGAATGCAGCACAAGACAGCAGGAACGATGCCGCCAAACTAACGGCTACGATCACCCCTACCCGCCTCAGATTAGACGGCCTTGATTCCGCGTACGCTGCCCAAGAATCACAGGGTCAACGAACGTTAATTACAAACTATTATTGATGGGCAATGTGTAATTAATTGAGTTAATTACCTGCAATTAGATCAGCAGCAGCGAGCCTGACGTAGAGATCCTGCCCCGCGTCCCCGCCGAAGAAGAATTTAATATCTGTGAGGTCGGAGGTCCAGTGAATGCACCCGATCCCGGTGTTATTGGCGATGGCGTAGGCCGTGCATCTGCAGTCGTTCAGGCACGAACTTCTGCACTCTGACCACGTCCAACTCGTGTCAATCACCGCACTCGACGTGTCTGGCAGCTTCACGTTGCTCTGATTGAAGAATCCATCGGTCCTGTTACGGCAATCCAACTCCGTGTTCCTCACGCAGCCGTCGGACCAGTCCCTGATGAGGTCCCAGTTGGTGAGATTCTTGGGCTTGAACCCCGTCAAGCACTGGCACATCGGCCACCAGTTGGGGAAGCAGATCGCGTTGAGGCCGCACACCGACATACTATCGCAGGGATCCGAGGGAACGTATCGCTGCACTCTCCACTGCTGGCTGTCATCCACCCACACCTGAAGCTGGAGGTAGCCGGAGGGGATTAGGGTGATTCTGGTGGGGAAGGAGTACCTGCCGTCGATGGTGTAGCTGTAGACAAACTGTTCGGAGGTCACCGGCTCGTAGGTGTGGACTTCCATCTGCGGCACGCTGCTGAGGTGGATCCCGTTCCACGGCCCCGACCGCCACCGCGGCCGAGTCCCCTGCCACAAGAACTCCTCCGGCACGCCGTCCATGTTGATGCCCAGCACGTAGTCCCCCGGCGTCGGATCGCTGAGGCTCGTCCATGATGTGAGGTTGAGATTGAACCCGCTGGTCTTGTTTCGGCCAAATCTCATCCCCGGGAGGATCGTGTCCGTCGGGTCTTCGTAGCTCTGCCACGCTACATAATTGCTCGGGGAGGCTCCCATGACGACGAAATTACCATTGTCGAGAAGCTGAGCAACGGGGCTCCTCACGGAGGCGGAGCTGGTGCTGGAGGACCAGAAGACCGTCGTCGAGTTGTCGCTGGTGAGGAGGAGCGTTCCGTTGGTGGTTAGAGAGAGGCGTCCGGAGCGATCAGTGAGAGGGCTCCGGCGGTTAGCGACCCAAACGAGGGTTGGAGCTGAGATGTTGTAAAACCAGATGCCGACATAGCGGTAGGGAGAATCGGCGCCGGGGGGGCTGAAGAAGCCCAGCTCGAACCTGCTTCCAGATGCGAGCAGAGTCGTTCCGTTGGCGTCGAGCAGAGACTGTTGAGGAGTCAAGGTGTCGCCAGCGTTGCAAAGGGTAGTAGAGAGAATAACACTGACATCAACGAGGAGGAGGAGGAAGAAGGTGACTGTCTTTCTCGCCATGATCTACTGTCCAATGCAAACTTTCGGAAAATCTGTTGCTGCTGAGGCTCCGATGATAAAAACAAATAATCTCAACAAAACAATAACAACAACAACTAATATATGCAAGTCCATTCAAATCAACATGAGCAGGACAATGGTGATTTGCCCAACTAATTCAACCGTTTGAACTTTCAACATTTAATAAATAAATTGTAAGTCAAACATGTTCATTATAACAAATCAAAATGATATCTCTTCTTTATAAAATTTCAAAGGATGGCCTGTGCTAATTTGTTTTCGTAGAATTTTTGTTCCTGCATTTTCCTTCCCCTCATTTCCACCAAAGGAACCGGAGGAGTTTTCCTTTACTTTAACCAAACTTTCTTCTGTGTGGAACTTTCTTAAGTCCTGCTGTATGGATTAGGAGCACACATACTCTAGTCCGTTTTTTCGTTGATTCATTAATTTCGTAATTATGGCCGGATTCCAATTAAAATTCAATTGTAATCCGGCAATAATTGACTATGATTTTTTTTTATGTTTACTTTCTCAATTAGATTATAATTTTAGATTGAAGGCCGCTGTCCGTGGATAATTTTTCCACGAATATAGGTGTGTGGGAAAAATTTGAAATGGAGACAAATTTAGGGAGTCTTTTTAAATATGAGTTTGGATTTAAAGATTTTTTTAAATTTTTATAGTTGAATTAGGACTGATACGGGGATGCTATCCCCATTTAAAATAATAATAATAATAATAATAATAATAATAATAATAATAATAATAGATATAGTGAAGAAAGAGCCATATGGGGGAAGGACACTTTAGTCTTTTTATATGGTAGTCCTTTGATTTAGGGCATTGTTCATAGAATGAAGAAGGGGCTTCATGTTTTTTTTTCAGGCGGCTACCTAGGTCTTCTATCAGACGGGCGCTCACGACATCGCCTCCGATGTTGTCCACCATCGATGCCTGCAGCCTTTGTGATCGGATCACCCCTCTCCTCTCTTCCTCTCTCCCCAACTACCGCCATCGCATCTAGCAGCCAAGCACCGCTCCCTACCTCGCCTCCTTCGCCATCTGCTCCTCTTGCCGCCTTCACTGTCGATTGGACCACACAACCCACGCGCCACATCCTTCTTGCTCACGCAGTCGGCCACTAGGATGCACCTTGTCACCGTCTCCCCCACACGAGCAGCAGCTCTCTTCTCCCTCATGATCGCTGTCCATGACCTCCGCCATCATTGACCGCACCTCTCCTCACTGTCACTCCCGTTATCGCTATTCCCAGCACCGGTCCAGCAACTATCGTTGCCTCTCTGGCCGTTGCCGCTATCTCTCCGGCCATTGCCACTGTCCTCCGAGCTGCTGCTGGCCATTGCCGCCTCTCTCACCACCCTCGTCACCTCTAGGGTAGTCGCCTTCCCCGGCTGTTGACGCCTCCTTTACAGCTCCGTGCAATCTATTCTATTCTGGCCATCGAGCCGTTACTCCGTTTCGGCTTCGTGTCGTTGCTATGTTCCGACTTTCGTGCCACTATTACGATCCAATCTTCATGCCGCTGTAGCATTCTGGTCTTTGCGTTGTCCGACTTGTAGGACTGGGAAGACACTAGAAGGGGAGGGGGTGAATATCGTTCGTTGAAAATCGAGAGCGAATTGAAGTACGTAGTGGAAGAAAAGAAAACAATGCTAACAAACCAAGTTTTACTTGGTTAGGAGTCCTCGACGACTCCTACTCCAAGGTTCGCACTCGTCGAGTGCTTTCGTTGGACAATCCACTATCAATTAGTAAATGTATTACAAGAATTGGTTACAAGAACTGAAAAGAATAATGTTACCAACAAAGAAAGGAAATCTTTTGAGAAAAGTAAATATTTGCAAAATGTTACCAACAAAGTATTATAGGAATTTATTCTTCGAACTTTGGAGCAACCTTTCGATGTCGTCAGAGCTTTTTCAGAGCCGCACGTAAGAGAGAAAATTGTAATAGTTTTTGTTTTGAAGCTCTTGGGTGAAGGCCTTTAAATAGGTCCATTCTGGGCGCCTAGAACCTTCCGGGCGCCTGGAACACGTGACTCAGCCAGTCGACGTGCTCCACATCAACTCCAGGATGGATTTTCGAGTCTGGGGGCTTGGACAGACTCTTGGTGCCCGGATCGCCTGGGTGCCCGTGGCACCCGCCCGGGCGAGCCTGGTCCGGGCATCCGGACCCCCTTTTTCAGCTCATTTTCCTGCAAAAAAAGGTTAGTCCTGGGCAACAAAAATAGGTTCATCCTGCAAAACAAAGTTAGTACAACTCAGCAGATATGAGTCGTAATTAAATCCTGTCTCATCAAGACTAGGATCTAGTCAAGATCTCAACTTAAGTTTTCTAAATGGATCTAAGTTGGATCGACGCCTACAGTTCCCTTAACGGGTAACGCGTCCTCACTAGATCTCTCCTCTAGTTGCTTATCTTCACTTATCAACTGCAGTCATTTGACTTGCCTTTGACCCACCAGGTTTTCTCGCCTATTGTTAGGTCCGCAGACCCAACTAGAGTTCGGCCGATTGTCAGGTCCCGCGGACCCAACCAGACTTTCCGCCAAATATCGGGCTCCGGGGACCTATCTGGACTCGCACCAGCTATCGGATCCAGCTGACCTAGCTGGATTTCAGCCTGGTGTCAGGTCCTTCCAAACAGTCAACTCCTACTGTCACGCCCCGAGAAAGTCCCTGTCCGAAGAAATTTCGGCAGCACCTCCCCTGTACGGGTGACAATCTGAAGCATTTCTACAGACACAATATACATCAGCCACATGCGGCTGGAATATATACACAACCACGCAGTTAATAATCTCAGCCTACACGGCTTGACAAATATAACAACAATCACGCAGTTATATATATTTTTATCAGCCCACTCGGCTGAAATCAAAACCAACACAGCGGAAAAACATAAATACAAGCCATACAAAACAAAAAAAAACACTGCTAGCCGGCTAGGCTTACACCACACAACAACATAACACTCCGGAAACAAAACCGGAACACAAAGCCAAATACACAAATTTCGTATAGCAAAATAAAATAAACACAAGTGGAGACAGGTCTTCTGATGTGACGTGGGGACCAGCAGGCAGGATACTCCAAGCGACTCCATAAACAACCTGGTACCTGGAAAAGATAGTGTCCACGGGGTGAGTTCAACAACTCAGCGAATACCAATAGACATGTGTAGTAAGATATATCTAACAGCAATAAACATGGAATACAGCTTCCTAATAATATATAGGAAAAATGCAAAACTGAAAGGTAACTGAGGAAGCTGTACTCACCAGGAACTCCTATCCAGAACAAAAGGGTCGTCAAACTGAGAGTGTCATAAATCCTGTATGCATGTCAAACATATGCATCCAACCAAATGCAGCAAATAAAAGCAGCAAGCATAAGCAATAAATGCATCAATGCGTATGATGCCAATGACATGGTCACCCCTGACGCCAGTCAGCCATCTCACACACAATGGTGAGACCGAGTGGGTAGGGCTGTGACAACCGTGCACTTTGCCGTTACTGCTCCTGATGAGTGACCGAGTGGACGAGATGCTGTCGGAGTACACCTATCCTCCTTACCCCAAATCATAAATGGGGGAGCTCAATGCTCTCATCTCCCGGTACACGATGACGGGGAGGGATCCCTGTCCTGCTACAACGCTGCGTCACACTAACCCATGAGTGGACCAACGGAGCCCTTGACAGAGCACCTGCTGCAACACACCCTGCCTGAATATACCACTAACCCATGAGTGGTCGTGTATGTAGATACATATAACTGGCGATATGCTCACAATTATGGAATCGACTATCGCACAGCATGCAATCATGATGCATGACACTAAGCATGACAATATCCTGATCAGTATAGCAATATCCATATATATATAAAATGGGTACCAAAGTATCGATGGTCATATCCGAGGATCTAAGGTACACAAGTTAGGTATGGTATAAAAACCTAGGTATCAAATAATCTAGATACACATGCCAGAAAATAAAATTCAGAACCTAGTCCTAATATCAGTAAAGCATGGTATGCCACTTACTCTAGGAACTAAGGTACTCATGGCAATAATCACGAGACATAAACATGGATACATAACAAACGCCCAACAGAACATGCTATGGGTATCAAACAGTGACATACCAAAGACAAACATGATCATTGCTTGTAGCTATAAAATACTATCCATATCCAATTGACAATATCATAAAAGATAAGTCAAGAGGTACCCGCCTTTATACGTAGTCTGTATCGCAATAAATCTCGTAGCGAGACGTTTGTCTCCAAACAAAGTCCAAATTTGTCGTAGCTAATGGTGGCTCACAACTGAAAGGGTTTCACCATCGAAAGCTGATCTACTGCTGCCCACTCTTTTCCTACTAACATAATAATTCTGAATCAACTAATCCAATCTATCATTTTCAAAAATGAAATGAAATTCTACACACTTCATACCCCAATCCATAGCCGTGATTTGTGCTGGAACACGAGAAATTAATTGCTGTTAGAAATAAATAAGCAACTGGACTAAGAAAGAGTAACTAAAACCTACAATTCCAGCAATAAAATAGTTTCCATTACCTCTTTCGCTTCACACACCGATGCTGCTGACAAAGGTAGCCATCCCTTTTTGACAACCGAGGCGACTTAAATCCACTGCACCTACTGCCTTTCAACAAACCAAGCACCCAATCAACACCATACATAGATCAGATACCCAAATCAAACATCTAGGGCAGATCCCTACCTACCAGTTCGCGTTGGAGCAACCGAATACCCTCGGCAAATCACAGATCGAAAACTAGGGCATGCGGCTGGAGGCTAGGGCAGAGGGTGCCGGAGGAGAATCGGCAGTTAGGGCTTGGCATCGCTGGCGGCAGTGGGAACTATGGCACCGGCAGAGGGAAAGAGAGGAAAGGCGGCACCATTAGAAGCTAGGGCACGACTGTTGTGCTCCCAAATCGCAGTAGAGGAGGGAGATTAGTGTTGGCGCTAGAGCATAGGGGAGGCCGGAGGAAAGCTAGGGCACAGGATACTTGCCGGCGGCCGGCGCTCGGCGCTCGGGAGAGGAAGAGAAGGAGAGGCCAGCGGTAGACTGAGATCTCTGCGGCGACGAGGCAACGGTAGAGGGAAAGGTGATCGGGCTCGGCCTGAGGTGGCTAGCGAGATCGCTCCACGAGGGCGACTGTCCGCAGAGGAGGTGAGGCGTGCGCGCGAGGAAGATGAGGAGAAGATCGGGTTTGGGAGAGGAAACCGGTGCGAGGAAGAAGGAGAAAAGGAACGGGCGGAGAAGGCAGTTAGGGTTTTTTCTGTCGCGGGGAAAATCGGGAGGAGAAATAAAATAAAAAGAAAAAGAAAAAGAAAAAGGAAAAGAAATAAAACTTTTCCTCGCTTAAATGGGGTAGCCTAAACAGGCTTTCCCGGGGCCCGATTTTACCCCCGTAAACTCGTCCATACGATCTCCAAAAAATTCCAGAAATTTTTTTTAAAATTCCAGAAAATTCCCTTATCATTATTCGCCATTTTTTTTCGGTATTTTACATTCTCGCCCACTAAAAAAAAAATTTGGTCCCCAAATTTCGTTATCTACCATCAACATATACTAACAACAGATAAAGAGTATAAATGCTGAACGGTAAATTAAATCACATACCTCAAGTGAAAAGATGGGGGTATCGAGCTCGGATCGTATCCTCGAGCTCCCAGGTAGCCTTCTTGTCGGAATGACGCTGCCATTTGACCTTAACTAGTCGGATTGTCTTGTTCCGCAGCTGACGCTCTTTCCGGCCCATGATCCGTACCGGAACCTCCTTATAAGTGACGTCAGGCTGAGTAGGAACTGAGATATTTGTCAACACATGTGCTGGGTCGGCTGCGTATCTCCTCATCATGGGTACGTGGAATACATCGTGAACGTCTGTCAGGGACGGTGGTAGTGCCAAACGATAAGCAACCGCTCCAATCCTCTCCAAAAGGTAAAACAAAAATCGGAGCCGACACTAGTCTCCGCTTCAGCTCCTGGAAGCTGGTCTCGTAGTCCTCGAACCACATGAACTTCACGCCTTTCCTGGTCAGGCGTGTCATTGGCATAGCAACGCGTGGAAAACCCCCAACGAGCCTCCGGTAATAACTAGCTCGGCAAAGGGAGTTGCGAGTCTCATGTATAGGCTATGACAACTCCCAACTGGTAACAACCTCTATCTCCTGTGGATCCACGGTATACCCCTACTGGTGACCATGCGTCTCAAACATCTCATAGAAGACAACCAAAATACGCACTACTGATCTTCACATATAGATGTTTCCGTCAAAACATCTCTAGAGCTATGCGAAGATGGTGTACGTGACTCACCTCAGATCTGAAATAGATCACAACATTGTCAACAAAGACAATGGAAACCAATCCAACATCCCAGGAATACCAAATCATCGAGTCTATGATAACATCTAGGGCACTATTAGCCTAAATGATAAAACCAAGAACTTATAATGTCAGTAAATCAGACATTCTCAACCATAAGATCCCCGACAACAAGTCAGGAAATCTGATCACCAACGATATAAATCACCAAAGAATAGATCATCCAGTGTGAGAGCAACACTCCATCACACAAAATACCACATATGTGGGAGCAACGCTCTACCACAAGAAATCCTCCATATGTGGGAGCAACGCTCCACCACAAATAATCCGAAATATGTATCTACAATATATATATGGGAGCAATACTTCACTACAAGCAATCCACAATATGTGGGAGCAACGCTCCTCCACAAACGATCCATAACATGTGGGAGCAACGCTCCACCACAACAATACATAAGTGCCCAAGGCACCTAACTATCCAGCTAGAGACTGTACGAGATCTCTCTACCACAGATCACTGTGGGTAGCCTAGGGTATAACAACCCAGTAAGCAAATCAAATCCATAGTCAACTCTATCATCATCCTAGTGGGTCAGTCACCCACTAATAAGAGAATTACTTGATAGGGTAATACCACAAATGTCATAATGTAGACATTCAACATTCTACATTCAACATAGGTAGAATCATCATGACGCTACCAACTATACACCTGGCACACGTGCACATACAATATATATATGATCGACATAATCCTCCAATTAGTACACACCAAACATACTCACAACAAAGGTATAAACCATCGTGATACCTCCAACAATGCATACCGAACCCGTGTGCACACATCAATATAGGTATAATCGACAATACACCTCAAACAACACTCACATGACATATATACACCTATGTCAAGAGTATAATCAACGTAATACTTTCAACAAATCATAATCGACACGAGTATACACACAGAACAAATATAATGAACAAGATACCTCAAATATTACACCGAACATATCTGCACATATCACAACTCAGATTAAATCGATAAGATACCTCCAATAAAACACTCAAACACATATGCACATTTCACAACATAGATTTAATCGACAAAATACCTCCAATAAACCAATCAGACCACTCGAGTATAATATACTAGAAACCCACAACAATCATAACTAGAAAAGTATACACCCACTACATGCAATTAGACCGTCCATCATAACACTCCTACAACACATAACAATCATATGTACCCACCACATAGATATGCAAAATCAGCATATTTAATCCAATCAACCTTGCATTCTGAAACGGCAGGGTCACCTTCTAAGTTATTTAACTAGGTACATACAGTCAAAAATTAAAGTCCACATGGAATAGGATACATTGATCCTCTATAGACTGACCGAAATCGACAATGGTATACGGTCAATTTAGTCTTTCCACGTCAATACAAAACATGTACTCAAATGTGCTCTAGATACCAACCTAAGCACAAATAACCCAAAGATCAGCATCTCTATAAAATAGAGTAAGTCGATCCCCTACTAATCGGACCAACCAAAACAAATGAATCGGTCATTGACTATTTAAATTTAACGAATGTACATAAATCCTCTGCAAGCAACTAAGGTAAATCGATCTACGACTACCCAAGTCGACTGCGTAAATCAGTCTTCTATTGACCAATCTAACCTGAGTAAATCAATCATTTACTGACGAAACTAACTAAAGTATATCAGTACACTACTGGTTGAGTCAACAAAAATATGTACTTATTAGTCATTACCTAACACCTAGACAATAACAACAGAGACTGGTATGTGTCTCCAACCTCTAACCAACTAGTAGTAACAGAAGCTAAACCTACTGGTGATATGATATGGAAAATCACCAGAGACTGTAATCCTCGATCTCTATTAAAGTCGACCATGATCAGTGGCTAACCCATCACATGTAATATGTGCTACAACAACCAGACAGGTACTAATAAAGAATGCTAATACATGTCATAAACTGTAATAGTCAACGGTACATATACTAACAAAAAGGTAAGATAACAGTATACCAACATACCTCCTATAGCTTGGAGATATCCTGTTGCTGCCAGGTCCCAAAACTCGAAAAGTCACATCGAGAAAACTAAAACATGAAATCCAAAACACGGGATATAAAACTCGTAAATCGTGCTCTAATATCAAATAAATTGGTATCAGATAAATCTCGAAAATCCAGAACACATAGCAAGTATCGTAAACCTGGCTCTGATACCACTAAATTGTCACGCCCCGAGAAAGTCCTTGTCCGAAGAAATTTTGACAGCACCTCCCCTGTACGGGTGACAATCTGAAGCATTTCTACAGACACAATATACATCAGCCACATGCGGTTGGAATATATATACAACCACGCAATTAATAATCTCAGCCTACATGGTTGGACAAATATAACAACAACCACGCAGTTATATATATTTTTATCAGCCCAGTCGGCTGAAATCAAAACTAACACAGTGGAAAAACATAAATACAAGCCCATACAAAACAAAACAAAACATTGCTAGCCGGCTAGGCTTACACCACACAACAACATAACACTCCGGAAACAAAACCGGAACACAAGCCAAATACACAAATTTCGTATAACAAAACAAAATAAACACAAGCAGAGACAGGTCTTCTGATGTGACGTGGGGACCATGAATACAGGTGTGTGGGAAAAATTTGAAATGGAGACAAATTTAGGGAGTTTTTTAAATATGAGTTTGGATTTAAAGATTTTTTAAATTTCGATAGTTGAATTAGGACTAATGTGGTGATGCTATCCCCACTTGTGGAAAATACAAGTACACAGGTGAAAAATACATGGCAGAGACGTTAACCCCAGGTAGTGACACCCCGAGGATCGACCTCTGGACCTTTTGGCCACAGAACCATGCACTCCCCATCTGTGCTATGCCCTGGGGATAGATTCTACTACTAATTATTGATATGGTGAAGAGAGGGCCATATAGGGAAGGGCACTTTGATCTTTTTTGGTAGTCCTTTGATTTAGGGCACTGCCCATAGAATGAAGAAGGGGCTTCATGTTTTTTTCAGGGCGACTGCCTAGGTCTTCTCTCAAACGGGCGCTCACATCATCGCCTCCGATGTCGTCCGCCATCGATGCCTGTAGCCTTTGTGACTGGATCACCCCTCTCCGCTCTTCCTCTCTCCCCAAATACTGCCATTGCATCCAGCGGCCAAGCACCGCTCTTCGCCTCGCCTCCTTCGCCTTCTGCTCCTCTTGCTGCCTTCATTATCGATTGGACCACATAGCCCACACACCACATCCTTCCGCCTCACGCAACATCCTTCTTGCTCACGCAGTCAGCCACTAGGACGCACCTCATCGCCATCTCCCCTCACACGAGCAGTAGCGATCTCTTCTCCCTCATGATCGCTGTCCATAACCTCCGCCATCATTGGCCGCACCTCTCCTCACTGTCACTGTCGTTATCGCTATTCCCAGCACCGGTCCAACAGCTGTCGTTGCCTCTATGGCCGTTGCTACTATCTCCCCGGCCACTGCCACCGTCTCCGAGCTGCTGTTGGCCACTACCGCCTCTCTCACCACCCTCGTCACCTTTAGGGCAGTCGCCTTCCCCGGCTGTTGACACCTCCTTTCCAGCTCTGAGCAATCTATTCTATTCAGGCCATCGAGCCGTTACTCTGTTTCGGCTTTGTGTCGTTGCTATGTTCTGGCTTTCGTGCTGCTATTACGATCCAATCTTCGTGCCACTGTAGCATTCTAGTCTTTCCGTTGTTCGACTTGTAGGACTGGGAAGACACTAGAAGGGGAGGGGGTGAATGGCGCTTGTCAAAAAATTGAGAGAGAATCGAAGTACGCAGCGGAAGAAAAGAAAACAATGCTAACAAATCAAGTTTTACTTGGTTCCGAGCCTTGCCTTTGACGTCTCCTACTCCAAGGCCCGCACTCGTCGAGTGCTTTTGTTGGGCAATCCACTATCAATTCGTAAATGTATGACAGGAATTGGTTACAAGAACTAAAAAGAATAATGTTACCAACACAGAAAGGAAATCTGAAGGACTCTTCGTTCTTTAAACTTCGGAGCAGTCTTTTGATGTCGTCGAAGCTTTTTCGGAGCTGCACGTAAGAGAGAAAATTGTAATAGTTGTTATTTTGAAGCTCCTGGTCGAAGGCCTTTAAATAGGCCCATTCTGGGCACTTGGAACCCCTCCCGGCGCTTGGAACACGTGGCTCAGTCAATCGACACACTCCACATCAACTTCAGGATGAAATTTTGGGTCTAGGGGCCTAGACCGACTCTTGGCGCCTGGATCGCCTGGGTGCCTGTGGCACCCGCCCGGGCGAGCCTGGTCTAGGCATCCAGACCCCCTTTTTCAGCTCCTTTTCTTGTAAAAGAGATTAGTCCTGGGCAACAAAAATAAGTTCATCCTGCAAAACAAAGTTAGTACAACTCAGCAGATAGGAATAGTAATTAAATCCTGTCTCATCAAGACTAGGATCTAGTCAAGATTTCAACTTAAGTTTTTCAAATGGATCTAAGTTGGATCGACGCCTACAGTTCCCTTAATGGGGAACACATCCTCACTGGATCTCTCCTCCAGTTGCTTATCTTCACTTCCCAACTGTAGTCACTTGACTTGTCTTTGACCCACTAGGTCTTCCATCCTGTTGTCAGGTCCGTAGACTCAACTAGACTTTGACTAATTGTCAGGTCCAGCGGACCCAACTGAACTTTCCGCCAAATATCAGGCCCCGTGGACCTATCTGGACTTCACACCAGCTATCGGGTCCCGTGGACCTAGTTAGATTTCAGCCTGGTGTCAGGTCCTTCAGAGTAGTCAATTCCTGCACACTTGGTAGAAAGGTTAGACATGTTGGTGCGGGAAGCATCCAACGATCGACCATTGTTTTGATAAGTGATCTAACGTACTTAATTGAGTGTTTCAGGAAAGTCCTAGCTTTGGTTAGGCAGGTGGAAAACCCTAGGGGGTGGTAACCCTAGGTCATAGGGGGTGGTAACCCTATGCGGAAAGTCTTGACGGATCGAGAGCTTCAGGCAAAAGTACTAGGGGGGTAACCCTAGGTGGAAAGTCCTGGTGTCGCGAACCAGGTGAAAGACTGGACCAGCAGGAAAGCGGAAGTCCAGCAGAAAGTCCGGAAGCATCGAACGCTGAGCAAAAGTCCAGTCGATCTGGAGGATCACACTGGCATCAGGTAAATCTCCTGAGTAGAGTAGGTGAGGACGCGTTCCCCGTAGCAGGAACAGTAGGCGTTGGGTCGACCTAGGGTTTCCGGTTGGAAATCTGAAGTCAGACCCGGACAGTCCGACGACTGTCAACTATATCCATCATATCTGTTTCTGTGCTAACTTTGTTTTCCAGGGTTTATATTTTGGACTAACACAATTTGCAGGAACAAAGAAGCAACGTAGACTTCGGATGAACAGTATCCGAGGTGCCTCCATGGGGCTTGGAGGCGCCTCGGGTGGTAGCCGAAGCCAGCTGTCCAGAGACGTTGGAGGCGCCTCAGAGTCCATTGGAGGCACCTTGGACCAGGCGTTGGAGGCTTCTTGGAGCAGTTTGGAGGCGCTTTCAGTGGGATAAGGTGCGACCAGATCAGAGCTGATCCATGCGTGCAACTCGGCGGCCTGGAGGCGCCTCGGACATGCTTGGAGGCACCTCCAGCATTGTTTAAAAGGGGACTTCGACCAGCAGCTTGACACAACGAATTCTAAGCAATCCTTACGCTGCAAGCTGCCTACGAGATGATCTCGAAGTGTTGCAATAACATCCCGACGACCCGAAGCTTCAATTTCCATTTTTATGTTGTCGGTATAAAGTTCATTTATAGTTAATTTGTACTTAGCTTGTAATAGATTTTACGAAATATAGTTGTTGCCCACCGTAAACGCTCAACGAGCATGGACCTTGGAATAGGAGTCGCTCTAGGCTCCGAACCAAGTAAATCTTGGTGTGCTTTGGTGTGTGTTCTTTATTTTATTCCGCTGCTTTATAACTTGATAGTTTTACGAATTTAAAAAGAGTGAAAGCCATGAGCGCTCACTACAACAAAAATATTAAAAGACAACGGTTAAAAATCGTTGTCGTAGGCTCTTTAAAACCGTTGTAATTGGCCGTGTTGTTAAATGTGCGGTAAAAGACAACAGTTTAAAACCGTTGTCTTTGATCACATTAGACAACAGTCATGCAACGGATTTAAAGCGTTGTCTTTTAATACCAATGACAACAGTTCTGCAACATATAAAATCGTTGTAATTGCCAGTTTTGCAATAATTTTGATCGCAGATATGCTTTTGACAACAAATACACTGTTGTCTTTCTTCCAAATTTAGTTTTAAACCATTGTCTTTGCATACTTTTCACAACGGTTAAAAAATTGTTGTCTATGTTGATTAGAAAATGCATCATGAATAGATAAAGTAATTTTTTTGTACACAAACCTGTACAACATATATACATTCACAAAACCATTGTCAACATATATACATTCAGTTGCGTTTTATACATCTTGTCTCAACAAAAAACTGGTACAACATATATGTACATTCACTTAAGTTAAGTTTATAAACTTCTACAATTACTACAAGCTAAGCTATCCAAACATGACCATAAGTTCATGACAACCACAAAATTAAGTTTATCAAACCACAACCATGCAAATTAACTTATCCGTTTCTGAATAGATCAAGTGATCAGGACGTGCAACAATCTTCACGTACTGGTCCTTTTTCTGCATACAAAACTTCATAGACTTAGCTTGCAAACCCAGCTTTATCCCTTTTCTGAAAATAAACGTCCTGGAGATTACTTTCCTTCAGGATGAAAAGAAGAAAAAAAATATTAATATGATGTGCTAGATTTCTAAAGAAGAAAGAGGGGTCATTTCTTACCTCCTAATAAGTTGAGACTTAGCCAATATCCATGATCATGATAGAGGTTTGAATACTTAAATTTAGTCCCTCAAGTTTCATTTGAATCAATGAAACCTTTGGTATTTGGTTAAGTACTCACTATGGTCCTTCTCCAGACCGAACCTGGATTCGGAAGCTTGACCCATTATTTCATTGAACTACATGAGTTAAAAAAACAAAAAATACAACAGAAGCTAAAATGTTAAAAGACAACATATTTTATTTATGAATATGCAAAGATATGATAATTTAGGTTTTACCTTTATGTTTTGCATCAGTCGTTGACCTTATGTAGGGCAACACCGAAACAACTTCCAAGTAAATTGCAAGTGCAAACAATGGACAAGGCACAATCTACAATTATAGAAAAAAATCATTAGATCTTGTAAAAACAATCATATAAATAAAAGAAATGTTTATTAGATCTTGTAAAAACATGTAAGTTATTTATGATCAAAGGAGACAAGTTTCAAAATCTTGGACAATTCACTTCAGCAGGTTAAAACTGGAACCAGTCACTAATCTTGTCTGGTAGGATTGGATGGACTCTAGTTAACCTAAAATTTTCACAAGTTTAACTTGGAAAGAATAGTCAAACCTTCAAATGAAACCACAGTCCAGATTTTTCAATATAGGGGTCCTAACAATTTATAAGGTATGGCACAAATCACGAAAAAACTTAAGAGCACTGCCCAACTTACCCACAGATATCGCAGTTGTACTCCTCTTATATTTGTACATTTGGACATAGAATAGGATATCTCAATTACAATATTAATCATTGGAGAACTAAAATATTAGTTACGTATATATAAACAAGTACTTACACATGAGAAAGGGAATGAACAAGCTCCTATAGGAAATCAGTAATAAATCCATTCTCATCCATTAGCACATGGTAATGAGTGGGTCGGGTTGTACCCTATGAAATTACAAACACCAATATAAGAAAAACTTGAATTACTTATAGCTCTTGAAATATTGAATTTATTTAGACAAATGGCAGAATTTAATCCACAAAGCAAGTTCCTGTCAAGAACATTGATAATTTAATTTTGAAAATATACCTAGTAATTCACAAAGCAGGTACTTGTAAAAAAGAAAGCACCCAAATAAAATCCACACCGACCAAGAATGCTAAAAATTTATAAATGTAAAGGCTTTAAATAGAGTACAACTTTTGAAACACAGAGCTTACAATCATGCTAGCATTAGAGCACATGTAGAAGTCATAATTCCTTGGATGACAAATTTGGTTAAAAATAATTGTCCCTGCATTTAAAACTCCATGGGAAAAAAGTAATGTCAAAACATACAATGAGCTTCATATTTGTGCATTTGCGCATGTCATGTATGAGGCTTGAAACATCACGTCGAGCTAAAAAATTAACAACAACCCAACGGGTGATTTGAGATAGCTCCATCAATTTCTGAAAGAGGTATATATTTTAACTACAATAATAAACTCATTAAAAGGAAAAAAAAAAAACACCTTTTGGTTAAAATTCTATCTCCCCCTTGATGGAATAAAGTCCTCTCCATTGCCAACTCTGAGCTACAACATTTGCTTTTGTCATAAATAACCTCAAATAATACGTAAAAATATAAATACAAAACATAAAACCATACCCGGGGAGGTTGCAATACTATGCCTTCTATTTGAGTAAAAGCAGTGGCAATGCTAACGCTACATGCATGTAGGAGTGGGTGAGCATCATAATTATTGAATCTCAAAACCTATCTATCATCCAAGGATAAGCATGAAAAAATAGCATACATGTCATACCAACAAAACCAATCTTAAAGATCGACACATACCTCACTGAGGACACTTATTCATTCATAAAGCTTCAGCCTTGACTTTTCCACCAGGGAAGCTTGTTGAAATGTTGACAGTGATTTGATATATCTTTGCAGTGAAACTAAGGAGCAGAACTGAATAGTTTGCCAAATTTGTCAGGATAAAAATAAAGGTTCTTTCAAAAAAAAATTAAAAAAAGTGAAGTAGAATGATCTCAAAAACCTCAAGGGGCACATATGATGGTCCTTTTGGTTTTCCAACATTTAAGCAAGGAAAATCAGCAGAGTAACACAATTGAATTCTCTGTTGTCACAGAAAATAATCATAAACAATTACTTCAATTGTATATGAATTTTCATTTCCATTTCTCAAAGGAAGGAAGCAAGACCAATTCCAACCTTGAGGCAGATACAACACAATTATACAAACACTAATGGTTTTCAGAAAGCAAGATTAGTTCCAAACATAAGCAGAGAAAAAGGAGAATTCTGCAGTTCCAAGCAATAAATTCTTATCGCCAAAGGAAGAAACATAGAAGTTGTACAAACTCACATTTATATAAAAGCAGCTTCTCCTAGTTCTTAAAATAATGCTTCATTACATATGCTTCAAAAATTCAAAGATTCTTATAAACCAATTGATTGCAAAATGCTGACAAATAATGAAACAACACAACATAGAAAAACTCACATTTCATCTTTGCAAGCCTTGTCACTTACCCCAATGATTTTAAATATGTTTAATAAAATTATTTTTTTTTAAAAAATCACTTTTCCAAACAAAACCTAGGTGAGACATACCTTTCGCTCATCCTCACTGCCTCCATGTTCTTACTCATAATTGCTGCCATCCTCACTGCCTCCATGTCCTAATTCAAGGAAGTAGGAAGCTGGTACACTTTTTAAGGTTAGATGAGACAAGAAGGCTTATTCATTTGTTACAAAGTTGTTCAGCTGTTCCTCTAAAGGAAGGTGAAGCGAAACCATCACAATCAAATGCTTCCTCTGTTTGCATCTATGAATTAATTGTAGCAACTTGAGTAAAAACCTTTCTTGAAAAAACCAAAGAGTTGCTAATCAATTCACAGATCAAATAGAGATCCAAGAAATCTCAGAACTTCTTGTTTTAAAAGCAAACAGAACATGAAGTCAAAGGTTTTCTTTAGTTTTGATTGCAATCTTAGATTAATACGATTGCCTAAGGAAAAGGGAAAACAAAATTGAAATAGGAAGAGGTTGTTTGGCGAGATCAAAGATTATTCGATCTGTGAACATGTACAAAGAACAGCAATAAAGCAATTTGGGGTAGAAAATTTGAGATCGGCATATAATCAAACACCTTTGATGCATCTTGTTAGTTACCAGCACTGGTCCATCTCCCACGTCCGCAGCTGGCGTCGGCCGGCGTAGAAGGAATACGACGATCAGGAAGAATGGAACGCCCTCCATCTCCGATTGGCGACGAGGACCCCTCGATCATACTCAGTGTGCTTGTCCGGGTCGGAGAGCGTCTCGTAGGCCGCGTGGATCCACATGTACTCGTCAGCCGGTCCGCCGTGACCACCGCGTCCGGGTGGCATGCGCCAGCGAGCCTCCAGTAAGCCACCATGATCTCAAGCCCTGATGTGGCAGCGGCGACGCCGAGCACGTCGTACAGCGTGCCGGGGCTGAGGGTGAAGTCGGGGCACCGTAACGGCAGTGTGAACGGGAATCTGGCGATGGCGATAAGCAGAGGGGGAAAGAGGAGGAGGGAGCCCCTAAAATCCCTCCTCTCACCCCTTCTGAAGGTTTCGGTAGGAAGGTCGGTGGGGGAGAGAGATCGTATGAGGAGAGGGGTTTAGGGTTCGGGAAGGCTAAGGGGGAAAATAGGGTGCCAAAAAATTTTCGGAGGGAATGCAAAACACTGCCACAACAAAAACTGTGAAGGGAAAAAACGGCGAAAGAAAAAAAGTCAAAGACAACGGTTTTAATAAACCGTTGTCTTTGACCCCCTAAGAATGCGCTTAAAGACAACAGTTTTAGAAAACCGTTGTAAAATGTGTTGTTGATTTTACAAAAACTCGCTCAATGACAACAGTTTTTACAAAACTGTTGTCTTTTGTTTTTTTTGAAAGCTCAAAGACAACGGTTTTGTCAAAAACTGTTGTCTTTAACCAAATTAACAACACTTCCTTCTAAAACCGTTGTCGTAGGGGTGTTGTCTTTTAACATTTTTGTTGTAGTGGCTATTCACCCCCCTCTAGTGCTTTCGATCCAACCATTGGTATCAGAGCGGGGTCGCGTTGATCTGGTGCAACCACCAATCACGCAATTTTTTTACGTGGTATTTTCAGTTTTACGGAGTCAATTAGAATTAGTTTAATAGCTATATTCTAATTAATTTTTTGAATCGGTTTTTGCTCGAGACTGGTGCAACACCACTCGAGTTCGCAAATTCTTAACTTTATTTCCCGCACTGCTAATCCAAGACCTAGTCTTGGGATATTTCTATTTTTTTTTGTTGCATATCGCTAATGGCCCAACAAGAAGGTTTCAGCACCGTTCGCCCCCCCACTTTTCTCTGAAGAAGACTTCGGATATTGGAAGGGGCGAATGGAAACCTTTCTCAAGACACAGTTCGACACGTAGATTATTATCAAGACTGGACTACAACTGCCATCCGACGAAGACGACAAGCCAACACCCTGCGAAAAATAGGAACCGACCCTAATCAAGAAAGTGGAAGCTGATGCTAGAGCGACCTGCACCCTCCAGTGCGGACTGACCAAAGAGGAACTCAACAGAGTTGGACCATTCTCCAGCGCAAAAGAGCTTTGGGAGAAGCTGATCGAACTCCATGAGGGCACCTCCGACACTAAGGTAAGCAAGAGAGATCTCTTGTTCAATAAATTATATAATTTGAAAATGCAGGAAGGAGAAACTGCATGTCAACTCCATGCACGGATTCAAGACATCCTCAACTCCCTCCACGCTATCGGGCAAAAGGTCGAGAATAGGGACATTATCATGTACGCACTTAATGCTTTTCCGAGGAGCACACTGTGGGCATCAATGGTAGATGCCTACAAAGTCTCCAAGGATCTAACTTCCATTAGACTAGATGAATTGTTCTTAGAATTCGAATTGCATGAACAAACTAATACACAGCCAATCGAGAAAGGTATTGCTTTAGTTGCAGGTACTAGTCGAACACGCGAACCAAGATCACGGCGAAGAACTGAACCTGAATCGGAAACCGAACCCGACTCAGACGATGAAGACGACGAATTGACCTCCGAACTTGTGAATCTTGTGAAGAAGCTCTATGATCCTGTTCGAGCGCTAAGTCGACGAACGCTGGGGACGTGACACTCTCCGCTGTCTCCGACTGGTGGTGTAGATCTCCGGCGAACTTGCAAAGAAGTCGAGCCGGGAGGGGTTTCCCGGCGATGACCCTCCGATGCTCAAGTCAGGCAACGAAGAAGCAGAGTAACGTTACTGTGGCTACAGTGATCAAGATTGCATACCTCCGTCGAAGTCTGGGGGTCCTTATATAGGACCCCGGGGAGGCGCAGGCATGCTTCTCGATGCGTGCACGTTTCTCCAAACATACCTCAATAGGTCGTGTCAGAAAAGCATGCCTGACGCCATTCCGCAATTGTCCAAGCATATCCTGGATGTGACGGTGGAAGCTTCCACCGTACGATACTCTGTCCACTCCTGCCGCCAACCATGCTATTTGTCGGCGGCAGGTGTCTCGAGGACGAAGTTACCAATTGCCATTTTTATCTCTTTGCGCCATTACTTATCTCCGGGCCGAGCGGACCAGCCGCTCGGCGCTCATAGCCTTTGGGAATGCTCCGGTACCTCAGACCGGGGGGAAAGCCATGCTCGTGTGCTCGGATGGGATTGCGCCTTCTCGCCCTGTGGCTTGGCCGCTCGGCCTGGCCGCTCGGCTTAGAGACTCTTTTACCTTGAGCATCGGAAACCCGCCCCATGGTCGAGTTGTCTTTCGTTCGGCCGCCTGGGAGACCCGGGCCAGGTGTCCGGTCAGTCGGATGTCCGGGGATAGTCCACCAGTCCGCTCGACACGACCGTGTCGTTGACCCTTGATCTCCACGTGTCGTTGACCCCCCGCTACCGAGGGTCCCTCATCCTTATTATCGGATCACATGCCTCCCTCTCAAGTCTAGTTGAAGGAAGTGTTAAGTTCGACTGACTGGACTATGAGTTTGTTCAATCGACAGCCGACTCGCCAATACCGAAAGTACGAAAGTATACCTCCGCTCGGCCCCTATGGGGTCGAATATAGCCAGTCGGCTAGTTGCCGAGGGCTGCCCCAATGGCTGGTGATGATGTCCTTGGGATCTTCTCGGAATGCGTGCAAATCTCCACCATTATGGTTGAGCACGCGGGTTCTGCCTCGTGATGGGGCTCATTAAATGCTTTCCTCTGACAGAGTGCCACGTGGCACGGCTAACGTCTTCGTACGGCCGCCACCTTACGCCTAATGCGACGTCCGTCGGTTTGAAATGGACGGCGCGATGTGGGCCTAGGTTCCTGTGACCTAAATCCGACGGCTCAGGACGATCGGGCATAACCCTATAAAGCCTTCGCCCTTCTCCTTCGCCGCACCTTCGCCTTCGCGTCCAGAAGCCTCCTCCTGCTCAGTGCCCCGGCGACCCTGCTCCTCGGCATTCCAGCGATCCCTTGCCTTCTTCCTTCACTTCTCATCTTCTCTGTAAGGTTCTTTGTCTTTCCCTCTTTCTTTCTGTGTTTTCTTTGCGTTCTTTGCCTAATTCTCGTCTTTTGGTTACTGTTTCGTTCATCTCCCTCGAGCCTTTGCATTTTCTCTCAATTTCCGCCTTCTCCACTATTGTTCCGGCGATAGCAAGTTCCTCTCAGCCTGCGGACCTCGCTCTCGGCCCATGGTATACCACCATGGAGTCGCGGTTCGATCGGCGCGATGTCGAGAGCCTGATTAACGCTTTCGACATCCCTTCTGATTTCGAATTGATCTTCCCTTCTCCTTCCGCTCGGCCACATAACCCTCCGCGCGACACTATCTGTTTTTTCCACGAATAGTTTACAGTCGGTTTGCGGTTTCCTCTCCACCCCTTCATCGTCGAAATTTGTAACTTTTTTGGCATTCCGCTCGCCCAGTTGGTTCCCAACACTTTTCGCATTCTGTGCGGAGTTGTGGTATTATTTAAGATACACAACATTCCCCTCCGCCCGGAAGTCTTCTATTATTTCTACTATCCTAAGCAATCCGAGCCGGGCACTTATCTATTTCAAGCTCGGCCCGGCTTAGTCTTTTTTTGATAAACTTCCCTCTTCCAACAAACATTGGAAAGAAAACTTCTTTTTTCTTCGTATGCCCAGGCGACTCCCTTTCCGCACTAAATGGCAGGTCGGACCGCCAACCTCTCCCGACCTGAAGAAGTTTAAGACCCGACCGGACTATCTTCAAGCAGTGAATCTGCTAGCCGGTTTGAAGCTCGACATCAACAAGCTTCTACCTGAAGGAGTGATGTATATATTCGGTTTGAGTCCGAGCCGACCCCGCTCCCGAGCAGCTTTGGTAAGAACTTCACTTGTACATTTGCCTTGAGTTCTAACTGATTTCTTTCTCCTTTCCTTGCATCAAACATTATAATGGAGTCGGTGCTATTCAGGATTTTGAAAAAGAAAGCGGTCGCGCTCGAAGCGGCAGCGACTAAGGAAATGGAGCAATTGGGCATTGCTCCGGTCAGCTGGATGCACCTGCGACCCCCATCGAAGAGGTGCCGGTTAGCTCCCTTCCTCCTGCACCACGCCGAGTCCTCTGCTCGGGTATTTTGTCCACAATGTCCAGCCCGACCTCTGATCCTTTGGCGTCTGCTCAGACAACTCTGGGCCGGCGCCGCACTATTAGGGCCACCCTGCACCTCCCTACTGAGGCGTTTATGGCCGAGTCCGATTGGCCGACAGCTCCCGAACATATGATCACTATGAAGGGGCCCCTTGCTGAGATGTGGGCGGGTGCCCGGGCTCGTGTGGCCATGATACCGCTCGACAAGCTAGCTGACAGCCACATGCAGCAGTCCACAGGGGTAAGCTTTATTTCCTCTTCTTTATGTAGTCTTCCTGGTCGGCCTTTTAATATTTCTGTGTACATCAGCGATGGGTGGAAAACATTGCTATCGCCAACCGCTTGGCAATGGTGGAGGAGGAGCTGAAAAGGCTGAAGAGTCAGGGCGGCCCGTCCTCTTCCCGAGGCCCTTCTTATGCCGAGCTGCAGAAGGAGCTCGCCAAAACCAAGGATCTGTTAGAGGCCGAGAGGAAGAAGACGGCCGACCAGGCATACATGTTGGATCAGCTTAACAAGCAGGTCAAAACCTATGACCGCAAGATTGAGCTCGCCACCACTTGGAAGAACACCGCTATCGCGGATATGGATAAAAAGAATGTGGAAGCCCGAGCTCTGGAGCAGCGTGTGAATGAGCTAGCCGAGCTGCTAGAAGGAGATCAGAAAGGCCGCTCGGAGGAGGTGACAAAACTCAAGGACGATTTGAAGGACTTGCAAGAGGCTCTTGATGCTTCCCGTGCCGCCTTCAAGGAGTACCAAGAGGCGGAGCTGGGCCGCGTTGCCGCCTTGAGGCAAAACTACATCCGCTTGGCGGAATTTGTGGAGAAGGTGTGCGACCGGCTGGTCATCGCCTTCGAATTGGCCATCACCGCCACGGCGGACTATCCGAAGTCCAAGGGTTAGCTCCCCGAGTCCGTGGTCATCCCTGCTACGGAGCATGCGACACTTCTCACCACCATCCCGAAGCATATTTTGGACTACCTTGAATGAAGTATTTTCAGTAATTCTCCCGATTGGCTAAACCTTAATTTTAATGTGGCATCTGTAACTTTGCCTTCGGTCGGCGAACTTTTAAATTTAACTTTTACAATGCCAACTTTTTCTCTGTTAGTCTTTCGTTTCAAGTGCTCCTTATAACTATGCTGACCGGTCGCTCGACCTTTTTTTCCACATGTTTTAACTTCCTTGCCCGGTCAAGCGATCTTCATTCCAAATGGAACTTCCGTTAGTTTTTCGTTTAAGTATTTTTCTCAACTGCGCCGCTCGGTCAAGCGATCTTCATTCCAAATGAAACTTCAGTTAGCTTTTTGTTGATCGGCGCGACGCTGTCCCGTTCGGAGGGTTTATAGTCGCCGACCCGACTCTAGAGTTTAACGTCGCCGCTCGACGGTCTTCGGACCGGGGGGTTTATAGTCGTCGGTCCGACTCTAGAGTTTAACGTCGCCGCTCGACGGTCTTCGGACCGGGGGGGGGGGGGTTTATAGTCGTCGGTCCGACTCTAGAGTTTAACGTCGCCGCTCGACGGTCTTCAAGCCGGGGGGTTTATAGTCGCCGGTCTGACTCTAGAGTTTAACATCGCCGCTCAACGGTCTTCGGGTCGGGGGGTTTATAGTCGCCGGTCCGACTCTAGAGTTTAACGTCGCCGCTCGACGGTCTTCGGGTCGGGGGGTTTATAGTCGCCGGTCCGACTCTAGAGTTTAACGTCGCCGCTCGACGGTCTTCAAGCCGGTTTATAGTCGCCGATCCGACTCTAATGTCGCCGCTTGACGGTCTTCAAGCCGGGGGGTTTATAGTCGCCGGTCCGACTCTAGAGTTTAACGTCGCCGCTCGATGGTCTTCGGGCCGGGGGGTTTATAATCATCCACCCGACTCTAGAGTTTAACGTCATCGCTCGACGGTCTTCAAGCTGGGGGGTTTATAGTCGCCGGTCCGACTCTAGAGTTTAACGTCGCCGCTCGACGGTCTTCAAGCCGGGGGGGGTTTATAGTCGCCGGTCCGACTCTAGGGTTTAACGTCGCCGCTCGACGGTCTTTAAGCCGGGGGGTTTATAGTCGCTGGTCCGACTCTAGAGTTTAACGTCGCCGCTCAACGGTCTTCGGGCAGGGGAATTTATAGTCGCCGGCCCGACTCTAGAGTTTAACGTCGCCGCTCGACGGTCTTCAAGCGGGGGGGGGGGGTTTATAGTCGTCGGTCCGACTCTAGGGTTTAACGTCGCCGCTCGACGGTCTTTAAGCCGGGGGGTTTATAGTCGCCGGTCCGACTCTAGAGTTTAACGTCGCCGCTCGACGGTCTTCGGGCCGGGGAATTTATAGTCGCCGGTCCGACTCTAGAGTTTAACGTCGCCGCTCGACGGTCTTCTAGTAGTTTGCCGTTCGACGAATAACGCTCAGACTCTTCGCAATTTTTCTTATCTTCAATCCTGCAGCCAAAGGATACATACGAACAGAATGTACATGAAATGAATTGCACTGGTGCACCTTTTATCCAGCACGGTATGGCTAGAGGTGGTTTGCGCTCCATGGTCGATCTAGCCGCCATCCACCCTCATCTTCCAGGTAGTAGGCACCCGATCGGAGCTTCTCGACGACTTTAAAGGGCCCCGCCCAAGGAGCTGCCATTTTGCTCACGTTGCTGACCGACTTCACCTTCTTCCATACAAGATCACCGACCTGGAATGCTCTGGGAATTACACGCCTGTTGTAATTCTGCTTCATTCTCTGCCTATACGCCATCAGCCGGACGGCTGCTTTAGCTCTTGTTTCGTCCATCAGGTCCAACTCCAGCTGCCTCCACTCGGCATTGTCCTCATCGTAGCTTTGGATCCGATCGGACTCCACTCTGACCTCGACTGGGACGATCGCCTCGCCGCCGTACACCAAGTGGAACGGTGTTACTCCCGTTCCCTCCTTTGGGGTTGTGCGGATGGCCCATAGTACGTCGGGCAGCTCATCTACCCAGCTTCCTCCTATGTGATCGAGCCGAACCCGAAGTATTCGCAGGATCTCTCGATTGGCCACTTCGGCTTGACCATTGCTTTGAGGATACGCCACGGAAGTGAAGTGTTGTTCGATGTCATATCCTTTGCACCATTCTCCGAGCTCCTGACCAACGAATTGTCGGCCGTTATCCGAGATGAGTCGACGAGGGATGCCGAACCGACAGATTATATGCTGCCAGATGAACTTTTTGACCATCCGCTCGGTTATCTTGGCTAGTGGTTCGGCTTCGACCCATTTGGAGAAGTAGTCGACTGCCACTAGTAGAAACCTCTGCTGACCAGTCGCCATGGGGAAATACCCTACGATATCCATGCCCTATTGGTCGAACGGGCAGGATACTGTGGACGCCTTCATTTCCGTCGTAGGCCTATGGGAGAAATTGTGGTACCTTTGACAAGAAAGGCAGATAGCGACGGTCCGAGCGGCGTCTTCTTGTAGAGTTGGCCAAAAATATCCGGCTAGCAGGATCTTCCTTGCCAAAGACCGGCCGCCCGGATGACCTCCGCAAGATCCTTGGTGTACCTCTTGGAGAATGTACTCTGCGTCCTCCGAGCTAACGCACTTTAGCACACGGAAGAAATCCTCGTCCACAAGCCCCTGTGTAAATGCGTTCATCATAGTTTCCGAGGTGGCCGTCGGGATGTCCATGGCCACCTAGTTGAAGCGTTGGATGTAGGCTCGGAGCGACTCCCTCGGTCCTTGTTTGATGGTGAATAGGCTGACCCTTGTTTTCTGATAGCGTCTGCTACTCGCGAAGTGGTGGAGAAAAGCCGTGCGGAACTCCTTGAAGCTTGTTATTGATCCATTCGGCAGCCTCCGGAACCACCGTTGTGCCGACCTAGAAAGGGTGGTGAGGAACACTCGACACTTTACCCCATCTGTATATTGATGTAAAGTGGCAGTGTTGTCGAACTTACCCAGATGGTCATCCGGGTCGGTGGTCCCGTTGTATTCTCTGATTGCCGGAGGCGCATAATGCTTTGGTAGTGGGTCTCTCAGGATGGCGTCGGAGAACTACCGATTGATCCGCTCGGGGGATGAATCCGTCCGGGGTGCCTTGCCCTTCCTAGGGTCACGGATAGGCGCCTCGTCGGACGATCCCTGGTTGGCTAGGGCCAATTCTGACGGCGTCTGGAATAGTGCTCGATGGAATGGAATAGGGGCGGCCGGCGCGTCTCCTGGTGTGCCGGTCTACCCCTTGTTCTGAGCCCACGTAGAATATTGTTCTGGTCAGTCCTCCATTGCCGCTCGGCCTCCAGAGACGAATGCGGCCTGCTGCGTTATCCTTTCTGCTTGGGCCTTCTGCTGTTGCTCAACCATCTTTGCAGCTTGTGCTTGAATGAGTGCTTCGAGCTCCTCAGGAGAGAGCGTTACCAGGAGTTGCCGTCCAACTTCTTCCATCTTTTAGGCTCGGATTTAGGTGCGTTCCCACAGACGTCGCCAATTTGATCCTATCCGAGCGCTAAGTCGACGAATGCTGGGGACGTGGCACTCTCTGCTGTCTCCGACTGGTGGTGTAGATCTTCGGCGAACCTATAAAGAAGCCGAGCCGGGAGGGGTTTCCCGGCGACGATCCTCCGACGCTCAAGTCAGGCAACAAAGAAGCAGAGTAACGTTACTATGGCTATAGTGATCAAGATTGCATACCTCCGTCGAAGTCTGGGGGTCCTTATATAGGACCCCGGGGAGGCGCGAGCACGCTTCTCGATGCATGCACACTTCTCCAAACATACGTCAGTAGGTCGTGTTAGAAAAGCATGCCTGACGCCATTCCACAGTCGTCCAAGCATATTCCGGATGTGACGGTGGAAGATTCCACCGTATGATACTCTGTCCACTCCTGCCGCCAACCATGATGTTTGTCGGCGGCAGGTGTCTCGAGGACGAAGTTACCAGTTGCCATTTTTGTCTCTTTGCGCCATTACTTATCTCCGGGCCGAGCGGACCAGCCGCTCGGCGCTCATAGCCTTTGGGAATGCTCCGGTACCTCAGACCGGGGGGAAAGCCATGCTCGTGTGCTCGGATGGGATTGCGCCTTCTCGCCCTGTGGCTCGGTCGCTCGGCTTAGAGACTCTTTTACCTTGAGCATTGGAAACCCGCCCTATGGTCGGGTTGTCTTTCGTTTGGCCGCATGGGAGACCCGGGCCGGGTGCCCGGTCAGCCAGATGTCCGGGGATGGTCCGCCAGTCCGCTCGGCACGACCGTGTCGTTGACCCTTGACCTCCACATGTCGTTGACCCCCCGCTACCGAGGGTCCCTCATCCTTATTACCGGATCACTCTACAAGAAGAAGAAGGGGTTCAACAGGAAAGACCTAAAGAAAGCCCTACAATCAAAGAAGGTTCAACCCAGCCCAAAGGTTAAGTTTGAGGTAATCTATTATGGGTGCAACCAGAAGGGGCATATCAAGGCCAACTACCCCAATCAGAAGGATGCAAAGAAGCAGAGAAAGAAGAAGGTACTAAAAGCAACCTTTGAAGAATCGTCAGAAGAGGATATCGACGACGAGCTCGAACAGACGAGCCTTCTTGCCCTGATGGCCCGAGACCAGATCGATGTGTCCAAGAGCAAGAGCGAGTCGGAAGCAGAATCGGAAAGAAGCTACGGATCCGTATCTGTTTTCGAAGGGCCCGATCCCTTTGTAAGTATCCCTCGACTAAACAATCTAGTTAATTACTTGTTACGAAAATTAGCTAAGTCTAATCTTAGAATTAAGTCACTTCTAAAGGAAGTAGCTGTCCTTAAAGAAGTGACTAACTCCGAATCTTTAACTGAACCAATTCAGACTGGAAACTCGACTCAAGTCCAAAAACTTGAGGAAGAGAATTCCAACCTGAAAACTCAGGTCAAGGATCTGGAGAAAACGTTAGAACGATTCTCTTTGGGTTCCAAGAACCTTGACCTTATTCTTGGAACACAAAGGGCAATCTACAATAGAACTGGACTAGGATTCAAATCGAAAAAGAAATATAAATCATATTTATCACTTATACAAAAAACAAATAGAAAAATGGTCCAAGCATGGGTCCCCAAGACCAACCTGATCAATCAAGTTGGACTTGGACAATATTGGGTCCCTAAGGATCAAATACATTACCTCGATAGACCATATCGAGACTATGATCCAGGGGGAGCTAGAAGAAAGACAATAAAAATAAAACTGAATTTAAATTAAATTAAATTAAATCAAATTAAATTCAAATTAAATTAAAAATTAAATCAAGTGAACTTCAAATAAAATCAAATTAAATTCAAATCAAAATCCAAAGGAAGGCTCTAGAATAGCTGGCACCTCCGAAATTAATCCACTTGATAAGGGTAAACAAGAGTAGACTACCCGACCGAGTAATTAAGGTTAGATTAAAATGAGCTAGGTTTAACTTGACCCACAGTACTGGTGAAATATTGGATGATAGTACGTTGGGGAAACTTAGTCATCGCATGTCTAGGAAGATATGGCTTCGACCTGGTGCATTTGGCTAAGTGGAACTGACCGAAACTACCCTTTATGAATCCTAACCAGTTAGAATAAGGTTTTGTACTAAGTTCAATGGGTAGGACTATTTGAAAAACCTCGAAGGCATGGTTACTTTAATGATGTCCTTGTGACTCACCATAGCCCAGAAGTTTATCCAAAGAATGCCTATTTGTTGAACCCAAAGCTAAACCTGAATCTTACACAAAGTTAAACTAAACCCTAAAATTGAACCATAATTCATCTCACAACAATAATACCAAAATCACATGACCAGCTATCCCTAACCATACCAACAGTAATTCGGATTTAAGCTACAGCAAGAAACAAATTCTTATCACCTTACCCTCAATAAAGCTTCTCCTATTGACTCACTGTCGGAGGAGATGGTTGTTGAGAAACATAGTGGTCAGTGCTAGCAAAAGCTGCTGTCGTCCCAACTAAGTACCCAAATCAGTAATCCAACAATCAATTACCAAAAATCAATTGCTAAGGTTGGTGATTACCTCTAATATGGCAGCAAGGCAGCAGAGCACACCTTGAGACCAGTGGAGAGGGAGTTCAGTAGGATGAGAGGGTGCCGTGATGGTTGATGGCCGCCTGAAATGCCAGCCAACACTGAACTCCAGTGTAGGTGACCACAATTCAACTATAGAGAAGGAAGATAGTGTGATGGTGGACAAAAATGCTAGGGATCCACCGCCTACAAGCTCTTGAGTAGCACCATCCACTGCTCTGATTCGGTCCTAGGCCAGAGGAAGAGTAACTCTAGCCTTCCTTGCGTCGTTTCCCCCTTTTTTCGGTACCGGTAGTGCCTAGCGATCATCAGATAAAGAGCTAGGGTGCGACGTCGATGTTGCTTGACGCGAGGAGATCAGGAGAGGGGTTGTCCTCCACTCCCTTCTTGGCTGCGTTCAATCCTCGCGAGTAGCCGATGGTGGTCTATGTCGGTGATGACAAGGGAAGGAGGGAGAGTGGAATCGGTGACCGACGATGGCATGAGGCGTCGATCGACAAAAGTAAAGGGGAATCGACGTGAGGGAGAGGACTGAGTTTTGTACTCGTCGTGTTGGGGGAAGACGAAGGGATCGGGGAAGAGGAGAAGGCGGTCGGCGCTCCACGCCGCGTGAGGGAGAAGTGGCGTCGGGCGAGAGGGGAAGAATCGGTTGGAGAGGCTAGGGCTCGAAAGTGAGGGAATTAAAAAGAAATAAAATAATTTTCAAGAAATTAAACTTAGGTATCTTTAATTAAACCTAAGGTTAATTCCTCAATCAACTCCCACTTTTGGGCATTCCAAACAGGCTTTCCCTAAACCTATAAATACATCCCCGCTAACTTGTCATACGAGCTCTGATTAAATCCTAGAAAATTCCTAAATATTCTTAAAACTTCTCTTAAGGTTATTCATCCTTTTTCAATATTTTACAGTCCTTGACCTCGACCTTGACCTCGGCCTCGACCTCGACCTCGGCCCCTGAAACCTCCAATCTGATTTTAATGACTATGTTGGAGAGGAGACTGATTATGTTGATCAAATTGTGGAGCATTGCTAATCATTTGCACCAATAAAGACATAGAATTTGACATCCTTTTAGATTGTATTTGTAAAAGCCTTTTATGAGAGGATATCATACCATGAAGAGTTTCGAGTGATACTTGGTCCATGAGAGTTGTCACACTAGGAATAAAGCTATCATATTGAGGACCCAAACTTATAAGAACATGTATTAATAGTTCTAGATCAGAGACCGGATGTCCAATTGCAGTTAGGTTGTTGGCAATGGTCTTGACTGATTGCATATAGTCACTGATAGAGGCATCTCCTCATTGCACAGGCTGTAATTGTAGACGAAGTTGGAGAACCCGTGCTTAAGAGTGGGATGTAAAATAATAATCAAGAGCTTGTCAAACCTAACGATAGATGTTGAGGCCAACGAGCATTGGAAGTATAGACTCAGATGAGATTAACTAAACAAGACTAATTGACCCTTTTTTAAACCAAATAGCATAAGATGGATCATCTTTTTGAGGTGAGGAGATGAAGTGCCATCAACATGATCAAGTAAATCATGAACACAAAGTAAAGGAAGAAATTGTAATTTTCAAAATAAATAGTTATCACGGTCAAGCTTAATGAAAAAAAGAAGGAACTATATGAAAAGGGAAAGATGTATTTTGTGATGACGTAGGGATCTCAATAGAACTGACAGAAGACATTTTTTCCCCCATTTTTTTTGTCTCTGTTTTTTTCTTTACTGCTATGTTTTTTTTTTCTTCTTATTTTTTCCCTCTTTTTTTCCTTGTTCTTTTTTCTTTCTATGTTTCTTTCTTGTTTTTTTTTTGTTTTGTTTTTCTAAACGGAAAAATGACCAAGAAAAATAATAAAGAGAAAAATAAAACGAATGAATAACAACTTTACCTTGTTACGATTGATGTTGTCGAAATTGTTGCCATCGATAGAAAAGAGTTGTTGATGAAAGGAGAAGAAAAACTGCAGCTACCGAAGTTGTCGTTGTTGAAGTTGTCGAGGTTGTCATACTATAGACGATGATATCAAACCTCGATGTAGAAACTCTTGTAGTTGCTGTAACAAAAATTCGGAAGAGAAAAATTAAGAGGAAGAGAAGATGACTTTGATACCATGTTGGAACTAATAGATGAAAAAAAGAAATAGAATAATTCTTTCATTGATATTTACTAAAGTCAATAGGCTTATTTATACAAGTAAGTATTATTTTTTGTTATTTGATTCATATCAATTTTGATTGTGATGCCGATTTTGATTGTAATGCCAAATATAATAAATCTCAATTGATTAAAATCAATTCAAGATTATTTTTCATTATCGTCATTAGTGTTCTTGAACTTGCTAAAGAACCATCAAAGCTTTGCGTAGATGAGGTTCACCGGGGTTTTGCTGGATATATAGTTTCTGCCTCAGCAAATGGTATCCAGGACTTGGCAGATACCCTCCCTTTTAAAAAAGGTGGTTCCAATTGCATCTCCTGCCTTGGAAAATTTCAGAAATGAGGCAAAGAACATGGTTGTTGCACTAGTTGGCATGGAACGATCTTTTGTTCCTCCTCAACACTTTATTCAACTTGTGCAACGCAGAATGGAGAGGCAATGACGCGAGAATGAGCTGAAGTACCGTTCGTCAAAGAAGCCAAATGTGGTAGAGCAAGCAATTCTAAACAGAGAATCAAACTCTCAGCCTAGGATTCAGCCGATAGGTGGTAGCTTGAAATCAATGAAACGACAAAAACAAATCAATCGGACAAAGATGCAAAAGAGGGCTCATCCTTGCAGATTGCTGGACAATCTGGAGAAATAACAGCAGAGTGGTTGCTAAAAAAAAAGTGGAAAAGCAAGTGGCTGGAGCAAGCGATAGTTTGTCCTCGATGAGAAAAGTGGAAAACTTGGATACTCAAAAAAGCAAGAAGAAAAACATTTTCAAGGCATTATCACTTAGAGGAATGCAATATTGAAGAAGCTTCAGAAGAGGAATCTCTTAAGAGTTCGAAAGAATCAAAAAAAGCAAATGGATTAGATAAACTTTCAAGTTTAGATTTTAAGATAACCAACAAAATTGCTTATCATGTACCAAGTACAAGAAGATTCATAACACGGCATGCGGAGTATTTCAAGACTAAAAATTCAGTAAATGTTGATCCTGATACAATTGTGGATGAAGTTGTCGGATTTTTCGGGCCGCAAAAATCATTTTTTGCGTTGCGAAAACCTCAAATCCCATGCCACCGGATCCGTGCGAAGTTATAAAATAAAATTTTCTACGTGTACGAGTTTTTCTAACCTAGATCTACACTAGATCTACAAAGAAAAAGAGTTTACCCTTGATGCGATACCCTTCGCAAATCCCGCTCGTCCAAGGTTCGCCGGATCTTAAGGTTGTCAAGTGTATAACCCTCTATGTGTATCCACACGAACAAATCAATGGAGAGAACCTCTAAAGATGTGCTAGCAACCTTAAAGGATCAACAATGGTGGAGGAGAGGGAGAGAAGAAAGATAGAGAGGAAGAAGAAGGAGATTACCAAAACCAAATAAACTCACCATTGAGTTGAATGTGGCCGGCCACTTCAAGAAGGCTTTTAAACCTCCATGGAATATCAAGCGTCACAACTCTTGATCTCCCTCATGAGGTGGCACACACATGTGCTATCCTTGATGATGTGGCACATCATCATTAGTCCACATAATGCCAACTCACAAATGAGGTGGCAATGGTCAAGTCAAACTTGACCTTTCATCTTCCTCTCAGATCAAGTCAAACTTGACCACTTCTCTCCCATGGTTGATCAAATCTAACCATTGGTTCAAGTCAATTTTAATTTAATGAATCTCTATTCATTGAATTAAATTGGCTCAATGAGTCTAAGTCCAAATTAGACTCATTTAACTCATGAACCAAATTGAGTCCAACTCAATTAGTTTACTTTGGATTACTCTTAATCCAATTTGGTTCATCACATGAACCTAATCCTCTTGGTTCATCAAATGAACCTAATCTCCATCTAATTGCCCTTAACCTCTTGTAACGTTGGCAATGCTCCTAAACCCATTTAGAAGCATAAGTAATGAGCGGTATCTAGTAACATATCATTACTACCCAAGTTACAAGAATGTTGAGATCCAACATCATCTTGTGACTACTAATTGTGACCCCTCACAATATATGACAAGTGTCCTTCTACCCTAGACATGTAGATTGATCAATATGAGGCATAGACCGTGTCATCCTCTAATCACTCTAAATCTTGAATCCCAAGTAGACTCACTCAATCAAATGAGCTCAACATCTCATATTGACTCATTTGGGCATGACCATGCACTTAGTGGTCTCACTCTATCAAGAATAATGATGTCATTCCCGTCATATAGGAGGAATAGATCCCATCTACATCACTCACATCCCTCCGCATAATTTGTTACATACCCTGTAATCGCCTTTATAGTCCACCCAGTTACGGGTGACATTTGACGAAACCAAAGTATGTAACTCATTATGTGGGGAACCATGGTGACTTCAGGTCCAAGGACTAATAGTCATACTAATAGCCACATGAGAAAGTATATGACACTCATATAATGATCCATGATACTTTCTCATGGCGGGTCATTCAGTATACATTCTCCAATACATACCCATGTGTCAACTTGATATCTCCATATCCATGACTTGTGAGATCAAGTCATCGAGTTGACCTACATGCTAGTCTCGTCGCATTAACATTGTCCCTGAATGTTAATACTTGACTAGGAATGATTAAGAGTAGTGTTCCCTATATCATCTCACTATCGATTCAACCAATCGATTGATATAGGTAAGAACCTTATACTCAAGGACGCTATTATACTTAGTTATTTGGCACCAATACAAGTAAGTATAATAACCATAAACAAATGTCTTTATATACATAAGAATATGATACAACGAGTCCATACAACAAACATCAAATGATTGACTCTAGGGCTTTAACTAACAATCTCCCACTAGCACTAGTGCCAATCAGTATAGGCTCTAAGGCCTAATGACCTAGTGTGACCATTATGCTTTCTCTGTGTCAAAGCCTTGGTCAAGAGATCTGCGATATTAGCCTCAGTGGGTATTCTACAAATCTTCACATCTCCTCTATCGATGATCTCTCGAATGAGATGGAAGCGCCGTAGTATGTGTTTGGTCTGCTGGTGTGAGCAAGGTTCCTTAGCCTGTGCTATTGCTCCATTGTTGTCACAATAGAGCTCTATGGGATTAGCTATGCTAGGAACCACCCCAAGTTCAGTAATGAACTTACGGATCCAGACTGCCTCCTTTGCTGCTTCTGATGCAATAATATACTCGGCCTCTGTTGTAGAATCAGCGACTATGTCCTGCTTCGAACTCTTCCAGCTCACAGCACCACCATTTATGCAAAACACGAACCCAGACTCTGATCGATAATCATCCTGGTCAGTTTGGAAGCTAGCATCACTATAACCCTTTACAGCTAGCTCATCATCACCTCCATATATCAAGAAATATTCTTTAGTCCTTCTCAAGTACTTAAAAATATTCTTGACCGCTATCCAGTGACTTTCACCTGGATCTGACTGGTATTTGCTCGTCATGCTCAAATCATACGAGACATCAGGACGAGTACATTGCATGACGTACATGATAGATCCTATGGCTGAAGCATAAGGGATATGATCCATGCGGTCTCTCTCCTCTCTAGAAGAGGGACCTTGAGTCTTCGAAAGACTCACACCATGTGACATCGGCAGAAATCCCTTCTTGGAGTTCTGCATGGCAAACTGTAGTAGTACCTTGTCAATGTATGTACTCTGACTTAGGCCAAGCAATATCTTAGATCTTATAGATCTGTATGCCTAGAATGCGGGATGCTTCACCTAAGTCCTTCATTGAGAAACAAGTCCCTCGCCAAGTTTTGACAGACTGCAGCAAAGGGATATCTATCCCAATGAGTAGTATGTCATCCACATACAATATAAGAAAGACAACTGTGCTCCCAACAATATTCTTATAGACACAAGGTTCATCTTCATTCTTGATGAAACCAAACTATTTGATTGCATCATCGAATCGAAGATTCCAGCTCCGAGAAGCTTGCTTTAGTCCATAAATGGACCTATGCAACTTGCATACTCTGCCAGTATGCTGTGGATCTACAAAACCCTCAGGTTGTATCATGTACACATCCTCGAGCAGGTTTCCATTTAGAAATATGGTTTTGACATCCATCTGCCAGATCTCATAATCGTGATACGCTGCAATAGCAAGCATGATCCGAATGGATTTAAACATCGCTACTGGAGAAAAGGTTTCATCATAGTTAATACCATGAGTTTGCTTGAAACCTTTAGCTACCAAGCGACCCTTATAAATAAGTCCATCCATGTCAGTCTTTCTCTTAAAGACCCACTTACACCCAATGGGTTTGACCCCTTCAGGTGGATCAACCAAAGTCCATACTTGGTTAGTGTACATGGATTCCATCTCGGATCTCAGGGCCTCTAGCCATTTCTCGAAATCTGGTCTCATCACAGGTTCCTGATAGGAGGTAGGCTCATCCTCAATGAGCACAACGTCATCATGGTCAGACAAGAGAAATGAATATCTCTCAGGCTGACGACGTACCCTATCAGACCTGCGAAGAGGTAGGTTTACTTAAACTGGTTGTTGTTCCTCAACTCCTTGTGGAACAACATCATCCACAACACTTTGTGGTTCTAGTTCAACTTCCATCGAGGCTTTAGTGCTATGGATCACATCTTGAACTTCTTCAAGATCGAACGTTCTCTCACTAGTCTTTCTAGAAACAAAATCTCTTTCTAGAAATACCCCAGTCTTAGCCACAACTATCTTGTGTTGACTGGCAATGTAGAAGTAATATCCCTTCGTTTCCTTGGGATATCCAATAAAATAGCACTTATCGGATTTGGGTCCCAATTTGTCCGAGACTTGACATCGAACGTAAGTCTCATAACCCCAAATCCTCATAAAAGACACCTGGGCATCTCTCCCATTCCATATCCTATATGGTGTCTTTATTACAGCCTTAGATGGAACTCGGTTGAGAATGAAGGCTGCTGTGTCTAGAGCATAGCCCCAAAGATACATGGGAAGATCTGTGTGACTCATCATAGACTGTACCATATCTAATAAGGTGTGATTTCTCCTTTCAGATATACTATTCCACTGTGGTGTTCTAGGAGGAGTGAGCTGGGATAGAATCCCACACTCAGCTAGATAGTCACGAAACTCATGGCTAAGGTATTCTCTACCTCGATCTGATTGAAGTATCTTAATACTCTTGCCAAGCTGGTTTTGTACTTCATTCTTGAATTCTTTGAACTTTTCAAAGGATTCTGACTTATGTGTCATCAAATACACATAACCATATCTACTGAAGTCATCAGTAAATGTAATGAAGTACCTATAACCACCTCCGGTAGCGACATTGAAAGGGCCACATACATCACTATGTATAAGTCCTAACAAGTCAATCGCTCTCTCGCTGTGTCCACTAAAGGGAGTCTTGGTCATCTTGCCTAGTAGGCATGACTCGCATGTCTCATAAGATTCAAAATCAAATTAGTCCATCAAACTATCTTTATGGAGTTGGGATAAGTGTTTGTCATTTATATGACCTAAGCGACAGTGCCAGATATCACTACAACAAAAACCCTCATAGACATCGGTTTTCCACCGGTGTCTATTACATTTTTGACCGATGTCTATGAAGCCGATGTAAAAGATTTGTCATTTTAGACATCGGGTTAAAACCGGTGTAGTATCACTTAACGACATCGGTGTTCGAATCGGTTATTAACCGGTGTAGTATCACTTAACGACACCGTTTTATCAACGGTGTAAAATCGATATAATACTATATGTTAATAACACCAGTTTTGACAGCGGTCTACGACCGATGTAAAATTAGTTAATAGCACCGGTTTTGCAGCGGTGGAAAACCGATGTAATATCTGTATTTTTTAACAGCACAAATTTGATTTCCGAAATAATGAAAAACCGACAGTAACAAAAAAAAATACACAAATATTCACAAATTACACAAATATTCTTCATTCAACAGTATCCATAAAATATACAAATATTCACAAATTACATAAATAATCTTTTTACAACAGTATCCATAAAATACACAAACATTCTTTTTTACATCAAAAGCTAATAGATATCAGAATCAAGGTAGAACATTCTTTTAATAGCACATCAAGGAAGAACCGTACTTCAAATGTAATCTAGCATGCATTCAGCCCACTCGAACCGCACTTCATCAATTTCAACTCTGGAGTACTTGAGATTTGTAAACTGTAAAAACACATAAATAATATATTAGTAAACCAAGACCAAAAATCATAGTTGAAAAAGCAGTAAGGGCACCAGGTAACAAGATGACTAACTGAAATACTTAAAAAAAGAAACATTCATCAATTATCACATAAATATAAGGGATTAATTTGCAACAACAACTCAACAAAATGAACTACCTCCCTAAACTAAGGGATTGGCATGCATTGAGATCAAGAAAGGTGAAACAAATAACTGTATATATCCACTAAAGAACTTGAGCTTTTCTGACTTGTAATTCTCTCCCCTAAACAATCCAAAACTCTTGTACGTATAAAAAGTGACAAAGAATAAATTTCCTTTAGAACCAACAGAACTATGAGATCAACTTGATAATCAAATTACTAATATTGTGGTCAATATATAACTGTATATAATTTCCAAGGTCTATAATATATGGATGAGGATGCTCAATAATACATCAAGTAAAACAAGAAATAAGTAAAGAAGTAAATTCACCATATATCATCATTGCTTATTGTATATTGTTTATAATGTGCATGTGTAGATCATATCATAAAAGAATGAAGTGGTAATTAATCACATAGAAATTACTTGAAATAGGGAAACAAGAGAGGATATGTATTCTTGTCCCACTGTCTTTAGTGCATGCAACTGATCAATGGAATCTTTGAACGGTAAGGTCTTTTAAAAAAAAATCAAGAAAATCCCAAAACACTTTTTGTTGGATTCATAAACCCCAAGCGCAACAACTAGAGCAACGAATATGATACTGAAGTAGTGTTGGAAAATGCAACAAATTTTCTTTAGGGCTTATATGCAAAATGAAAGATATTGTATTATTACCATTGTTGGAAGTGAATCCTTGTAGTCAACTCCAAAATTTTCAATTATATCTTTCATATATCGCATGATATAAAAACCACATTACTCAGCATTCGGTTGTTGAGGAGCCTATGTTAGAAAAGAAATATTGGAATAACTCCTTCGAGGATAGTGAAACAGTTGCTAATCAAAAGGACATACCTTGACAACTACCCATGTTGGTTGTTTTTTCCCTTTCCTTCCCGCCTCCACATTATACATTTTCAAGGCCCTTCATGCATATAATCAGTGGGAATTGTATTGCCACATCAAAATACATCCATGTTTCAACAAAGGTAAGAAAAGAAGCTAAAAAATTTACATGTTGACAACATATTTCCAATACTATCACCTATTTCCTGGCATCTATTAATTTCTGCCCCCTTGATTTTCCTCAAAGGACTGTGTAGGAATCCCATGACCAGCATGAGGAGACAAAGACATGTTCTGCATATGATCCTTAAACAGTCTACACTCAATCCTGATTGGAGAATAAAAGAAGGAAAACATATAAAACACAGTTTACATTTTAAAGAATTCATAAGATGGTGATGTCTTAAAGTTTGATTGGTGCATCAGCAAGTTGGATAAAATGTTTTAAAGTCTACAAACAGATAAGCTAGAAACCTGGTCTAATCACTGTAGGATCAATAAATTAGAAGCAGCTTGACATCTACATTTGGCAAAGTCAAGAAGGCAATAACCACTAAAAAAAGAGATTAAATTAATTGAGAATCTTAACTTGTAAACAACCACATAGGACCACACTATATTGTAGGAGAGAGACTCACCTGTTGCCATAATATTTTTCCTTAATGGAGTCCATGCTATAGTACGTTCAGAGGGGAAGCCCTTCATAGCAAGAAAAAGACATGAAGGATTAATAGGTTGCCCTGTTTTTAGTATAGCTTTCTTCAAACAAAATGAAAGCATAATAGCACACTAGCTCCAAATTGGAAAAGAAAAAGAAATATTTGTTTACACAGAGCCCATGAGAGCACTGGGCTCTATTGGGATCTAATGCAGTTGAGCAAATATAATAGAACAAAAAAAATATGCAGTGAAATGATAGAATTTTCTGAGTGAAGCTAGCCTAATTTAGGAACTGCAGCGACCAAATAAATGATTTTGATGCAGAAAAGAAAGACAATATGCCAAAACATGTATTAGTGAAAGATTAATGTTGCCGACCAGAAAAAAGAAGTCTTTAGATGAAGTTCCGGAAGGATTCATATAAATGATTGTTGCTGAAAGGAGGAATCTTCTGGTAACCACAAGAGAGATTATAGCACAAGATTTGTTTCACATTAACACTAATTTATTGAAAGGTTCATTAAACATGAGATTGAAAAGGAACATGAATTCTTCTAGAAAAAAACAATGCTCCAGCTCAAAGGAGGTGCAAAATGTGGGCTAGAGAGCACCTAGAACCTTGGCCTACATATTCCTTGACCTCTTAGATATAACTACAATCTTGGTAAAAATTAAACAGAATCAAAGCAAAAGGAATAATATTTATCCAACTCCAAGAGATTAAAAGAAGTGAACTGATAAGAGTTAAGACGATATGATTGTTCGATACTTGTGAAGGCGATAGTTCATTTTTTAAATCTAGCAAGTGTATTTTCGATACTTGTGAAGGCGATATGATAGTTCGGTATATCCAAGGAATGAATATTTCAAAACATACATACCCATTGGAATAGTTTCCAAAATCTTTTTCTCAATATCTTCTCCTAGTTTAGCTGTCATATCAGATGCAATGAACCCCGGCACAATAGCATTCACCTGTTAATTATCACCAAGTTAGAATTCAGCTGTTAAATATCACCAATTTAGAATGCACCTGATAATTACAACAAACATAATTCAGCATGCAACTTTACAAAGTTGTGGTTTTGTATTGGCTACTTCAAGTTTCATAACACATATTTCCATACAAAGTTTTTGAACTTTCATTTGCAAATATGTGTTTTATTAGAATTTGGAATACTAAATCATTTTAAACATTTTCCCAAAAAATTCTATCAGTTCCATTGTGATTAAGGTTAATCATTTTTTATATTTGACAAAGGATTAAGTTATCGATTTGTATTTGATGTTGGTGCATCAAGTGTGCAGTTTAGTCATGTCGATTGGATTTGGTAACTCGACTCAGAGATAGATATCTTCAAATCAAGTGCAATCAAGTATAAGTAGCATGCGCTGAGTGGACTCAAGGGCAAATGACCTAGATCGAGAGGACTCAAGGGTAGGTGATTTGGATCAAGGATGTGTTCAAAGGACTAAGGACAGGTAACCCAGATCAAGGAGGAGTTGAATATGTGAACCTATCTGAATTATGATTATATGAATGTAAATGTTGAATTTATTTAAGGCAGTGACGAGTTTTTAAAATGGTTCTAATAAATTATTCTAATAAATTATCAAAATTGAATATTATAAATATTGTTCTAATAAAATATTGTACAATGTCAGACAACAAGTAATGTATCCTAAGTCATTGTGTCAGTCATGTTGATAAGTATCACGCCGTATTGAAATTCAAAAATTTTGGACACACTACAAAATACTTCAAGCTGAATTAATAATGTTTGTTATCCTTTTGTACCTTGTATTCATATAATACAATGTCAATTCTGTACATGGACACAAAGTTAGAAGTTACGGACACAGATCAAAGTTAGTTATATAGTTATCTTCTCTTCTTTTTTATCTCCTTCCTCTCTAACTCTACACCAACACCACATGATGAAACAAGAAATTGTATCATTTCAGTCAAAGTCTAAAACTTTAGCACGATTCCAAATTCTGAGCCTTGATATTATCACACATGCATATTTGCTACTAACCTTAATTTGACTTATGTTTTATCGAAAACTTCATACCATCTATTCATCCCATCCACCTAAATCATCAATGTTCCAACAATTTTGGCACCATTATTTCCAGAATTTAGGTATACCAAACACTTGATTGGTCTAGGTAGTATTTGAACCAAAGGGAACATTGATCTTAGCTAATGCTAAGGATCAACAAAATAAAAGAACAATCACATCAAATGATTTCCCATTTTTTCTTTATCTAGAAATCATAAATTGAGAAATCTTTTTCTATCCATTTCCTTCAAATTATTTTCTAGCTCTTCTGGTAGCATTTTCCCTTCCTTGTAATAATCAATTTTAATGATAGGGTTTAATTAGAAGCAACATTTTGACAACTCAATAACAAGATTTACTTCTGGAAATCCACAATGTCTATGCTAATAACAAATGAATAATCATAAATATGGTTTTTACCAAGCCAACTGCTCATATAGATATAAATCCTTCAGGTTAAATACTATATTGAATGACTTAGCTAATTGGTAACCAACTGCTAAAAAAATATATATATATGAAGAGAATACCTTTTTCTTCTTCATCATAATTTTTGCTACTGCCTGCAGGAGAAATGTCATCATGGTGAAATAAGTATTCATCATAAAAGATTGCAAGATAATAAGATATGAAAATGCATGCCTGTGTGCAAAGGTAGACACCAGTAAGATTCAGGCCAATGACTTCCTTCCATTGTGATTTTTTCTTTCTCATCAACAGTGTGTCTCGTGTAATACCTGAAAATATTTGGTCTTTGTTAGCTTACATTACAACAAGACAAGATGAACATAAGTATAATTCCAGACAACTGCATTGTTAACTAAAATGTCAACTAATCCCCAAGCATCTACTGCCTAAAAAAATTGCACATGCAATAAAATAAGTCAAAGATGAAATTGTAAGAAGCCAGATCTATGCAATCTTCATTACTAACAGTTTTGACCATGGATTCCACATCCTCTTCTTTTGAAACATCTCCTCCATAAGTGAGAGCCTGACCTCCTGAAGCCTCAATCTGCATAAATCATTTTAAGTTAACTCCTTGTCTAGGATTTGCCAACATAGAAAATAATGCAAACGAACAAACTGATATCATTTTTTACAAAATGCCATAAAACTAGGTCACTTGAAGGTTTATGAAGATTGTATTTAGGCAAGAGCTTAATGACTGTATAGCTGTCCTTAATCACAGAAAGAAGTGATGCATCCACATAAACCACCATCATCCATAAAGCAGAAAAAAAAAATCTGGCACAACAAAGACACAAAAAAACACAAAGTAAAACTTCAGAAAGAATAAGCTAGATCCGATGGCACTAAAAGGAAGGGAGACCCTGAGGTCGAGAATGAACTAGCAGAAATGGAACCAAAGAGTTCATGTTTCTTACCCATTTGACCTCCTTCCATATCTCCTTCCGGTAGGCATCGGTGGGGTTCATCACCTTTCCCCCTTTGGTTGTCTTCATCTTGCCTCCCTCCGCTGCTATTACTCTGAGATCCAACGACAACAAAACCCTAGAAAGCAAGACCAACTCGTCACCTCTCCTTTCTTGAAATGAGAAGAAGGGCTCCTCTTCTCACCCAAAGGGAGGAGGTGGAGGAGATGCGGTGTGGTTGGACGGAGCAGCAGGGGCGTCGTGTGTCGATCCCGATTGGGAGAGGAAGGGGAGTCGATCTAGGAAGGGGAAGAGGGAGATGAGGCTGAGAGAGATGGCTGGACGACCGGAGGAGAGGAGAGTGGTGGTGGCATCGCGACGGTATATGGTGGTGGAGGTAGCAGACGGTGGAGTGGGTTTGGTGTGGACGGTGCGATATAGGTTTAGGTTTAGAGGGAAGAGTGAAGTGTTGCAAATTTTGGCTAAGTATTGATGGGAAAAATAAATTATTTTATTTTATCATAGACATCGGGTTTTAAAAACCGCTGTTAAAATCGGTGTCTATTAACGAAAAAAAGGCGCTTATAGACATCGCCTAAAAAACCGATGTCTATAAGAGAAAATCTGCGCTCATAGACACCGGTTTTTAGAAAATCCTGCGTAAAATACTCAAAGACATTGGTTTTTGCTTAAAACTGTTGTTGTTCCATCGATGTCTATGAGGGTTTTTCTTGTAGTGTATAGGTTTGGTTCATGTCATTTGACTTGAACCTCTTGGTACTTATGTTATAGATAGGGTTCTCAAGGTCTAGAATATAGAGTCCGTTCATCAGAGGTGCACTACAATAGAACATATCATTTAAATAAATTGAACAACATTTGTTCTTTATTATAAATGAAAAGTCTTTCTTGTCTAAACAAGAAACTAATATAATGTTCTTAGTTAAAGCAGGCACATAATAACAATCATCCAATTCTAGTACAAGCCCAGAGGGCAGAGATAGAGAATAAGTTCCTACAGCAACAGCAACAACCCGTGCTCCATTGCCTACTCGTAGGTCCACCTCGCCCTTCGTCAATGTCCTACTATTTCTCAGTACCTGCACATTAGTACAAATGTGAGAAGAACATCCGGTATCTAATACCCATAATGAAGAAATAGATAGATTGATTTCTATAATATATATACCTGAAGTGGAAGTCCCACTTCTCTTCTTCTTAAGATCTTCCAAGTACACTTTGCAGTTCCTCTTCCAGTGCCCGGTCTGACCGCAGTGGAAGCAGGTAGCATCCTTGGCAACCCCTCCTTTGGGTTTCAGTGTCTTGCCTTTACACTTGGCTTGGGACTTTCCCTTACCTTTGGGCTTGCCCTTGCCCTTGTGTTTCTGAACCATCAGAATAGAGTTGGGCTTAACCTTCTTAAGGTTGAGCTCAGCAGTTCTTAACATGCTAAGCAGCTCGGGCAGTGGTTTGTCAATTTCGTTCATGTTGTAATTTAGAACAAATTGACTATAGCTATCTAGCAAGGATTGCAAGATCAGGTCAGTGGCCAACTCTTGGCCAAGCGGGAATCCCAACCTTTGTAGCTTTTCTATGTACCCAATCATTTTGAGTACATATGGGCCTACGGGAGTCCCATCTTGCATCTTGCACTGAAACAGTGCCTTAGAGATCTCGAATCTCTCGTGCCTCGCTTGTCCTTGATATAGTTGACGAAGATGTTCAACCATATCATAAGCGCTCATCAACTCGTGTTGCTTCTGAAGCTCAGAGTTCATGGTCGCGAGCATAAGACATGACACATCTAATGCGTCATCTTGATGCTTCTTGTAAGCATCGCGATCAGCTCGCGTAGCAGTGGCAGGAGGTGCCTCGGGAATGGGCTGCTCCAAAACGTACAGTTTTCTTTCCTGAGTGAGAACTATTCTTAGATTTCTGTACCAGTCCAAGAAGTTAGCTCCATTGAGCTTGTCCTTATCGAGGATAGAACGTAGGGAGAAGGAGTTCGTGTTTGACGACATGGTAATCTACAACAGAAAAATGCAGAAAAATAAATATCATATTCCAATTAATCATCTAATTAAGCCTTTAATTAAATGATACTCCCACTGAATTATAGAACTTTTGTAGAATCAAGTCATGGACGTGGTCAAACCACACTTACTAGATTCTAACTATCTATAATTCGTGCGGGACAAGATCCACATCATACTACGCCCTGAGTTAGCTTTGGCTAAATCACCCAAGACTTAGTATGATCGGTAGGTAACTAATTACCAATTACATCTCTATGCAACTCTTGTTTATAGGATCAAGATCAACACATATATTAAAACTTGAGTTAGCTTTGGCTAAATCGCCCAAGAATTAATATAAATGTGATTTTGACCTATCTACCAACCATTGGAAAATGCCTATAGTTAAACTCGATCCAACTGAGTTAACTAGTTACTCAATCTAATTGAGTTGTACTCACCCATGCGTTGATAGGCGGGACCAAGATTGTCCCTCTGCACCCTACCAAGATAATATGTGTTGTTCTGCTTTGGCAGATTCAACAACAACATGTGATCGAGGTAGTGATGGGTATCACGGCATGGTAGGCATTTCGAGTTGACGCGATTGAGATCTAATCTAATCGATGATGTGTATCATATACTCGATTTAGATCTAATCTAATCGTGGAGGTGCATCATGTACGCGATTTAGATCTAATCTAATCGTTAAGGCACTAATTAATTACTAATCTAGCACGCATCACATACACACACACAAGCAATTAATTAAATTTTGTAATTAGTCATGACCCTACTATAATCTTCTCAAGCCAATGAGAAGATCGGTTAGTCAACCTAGGGTCAATAGCTTCCTCAAGCTCCTCCCTTTGACCGTCATGTGTTGCTCGCACCCTCCTCGTAACTCCGTCTCGAGTGGACCTTCCACCGCTCCAATTTTGTACATTAAAAAAGGTGAAACTCGAGTTACATTCGAGTCTAAAAACTATTTTACAACAGGAATATAAATAGAAGGGCACGACGCGCAGATCGCAAATCAAGTACAACACGCACAAACACACAAAATGGCGCGCATGCCATATTATGAATTACAACACATATTTCCAATCAAATTGGGCTCTTTGGGCCATGACCATCACAAAATGATACATAATTCTAAATTATGTGATTTCCATAAATTTTTGAAAATTTTCTAATATTTTTACGATTTTATGAGTCGCAACTTCCCAGCGGTCCCAATTAGCGATTTTCGGGCGCAATCGTGGAACGAAACCCTTGCGGGGTTAGGGGCAGCACCCCTACTTGCGATATAATCATCACAAGTGTTCCTAAGTGATCCTACAGCGCTTTAACCTGCTGTCCCAAATCATTTTGGGCGAGACCTTGCCGATTCGGAAGGTGTTTCTCAGTAGTCGAAGCCTACAAGTGTTCAAACACTTGTTGCTTCGCTTCTACGAGAAAAATACCCATAAAATACATAAAAATCATAAATATACAGAAAGTTACAGAACTGATATTTTTCATAAAAATACAAAATAAATTCGTACACGCTTCGAACCTGGCTCTGATACCACTGTTGGGTTTTTCGGGCCGCAAAAATCGCTTTTTGCGTTGCGGAAACCCCGAATCCCATGCCACCGGATCTGTGCGAAGTTATAAAACAAAATTTTCTACGTGTACGAGTTTCTCTAACCAAGATCTACAAAGAAAAAGGGTTTACCCTTGATGCGATGCCCTTCATAAATCCCGTTCGTCCAAGGTTCACTGGATCTCAAGGTTGTCAAGTGTACAACCCTCTATATGTATCCACATGAATAAATCGATGGAGAGAACCTCTAAAGATGTGCTAGCAACCTTAGAGGATCAGCAATGGTGGAGGAGAGGGAGAGAAGAAAGGTAGAGAGGAAGAAGAAGGAGTTTACCAAAACCAAATGAAACTCACCATTGAGTTGAATGTGGCCAGCCACTTCAAGAAGGCTTTTAAACCTCCATGGGATATCAAGAGTCACAACTCTTGATCTTCCTCATGAGGTGGCACACACATGTGCTAGCCTTGATGATGTGGCACATCATCATTAGTCCACTTAATGTCAACTCACAAATGAGGTGGCAATGGTCAAGTCAAACTTGACCTTTCATCTTCCTCTCAGGTCAAGTCAAACTTGACCACTTCTCTCCCATGGTTGATCAAATCTAACCATTGGTTCAAGTCAATTTTAATTTAATGAATCTCTATTCATTGAATTAAATTGACTCAATAAGTCTAAGTCCAAATTAGACTCATTTAACTCATGAACCAAATTGAGTCCAACTCAATTAGTTTACTTTGGATTACTCTTAATCCAATTTGGTTCATCACATGAACCTAATCTTCTTGGTTCATCAAATGAATCTAATCTCCATCTAATTGCCCTTTGTGTGTGACCTTATAGGTTCTTGTAACATTGGCAATGCTCCTAAACCTATTTAGAAGCATAAGTAATGAGCGGTATCTAGCAACACATCATTACTACCCAAGTTATAAGAATGTTGAGATCCAACATCACCTTGTGACTACTAATTGTGACCCCTCACAATATATGACAAGTGTCCTTCTATCATAGACATCTAAATTGATCAATATGAATCATAGACCGTGTTATCCTCTAATCAATCTAAATTTTGAATCCCAAGTAGACTCACTCAATCAAATGAGTTCAACATCTCATATTGACTCATTTGGGCATGACCATGCACTTAGTGGTCTCACTCTATCAAGAATAATGATGTCATTCCCATCATATAGGAGGGATAGATCCCATCTACATCACTCACATCCCTCCGCATAATTCGTTACATACCTAGTAATCGCCTTTATAGTCCACCCAGTTACGGGTGACGTTTGACGAAGCCAAAGTATGTAACTCCTTATGTAGGGAACCATGGTGACTTCAGGTCCAAGGACTAATAATCATACTAATAGCCACATGAGAAAGTATATGACACTCATATAACGATCTATGATACTTTCTCATGGCGGGTCATTCAGTATATATAATCTCCAATGCATACCCATGTGTAAACTTGTTATCTCCATATTCATGATTTGTGAGATCAAGTCATCGAGTTGACCTACATGCTAGTCTCGTCGCATTAACATTGTCCCTGAATGTTAATACTTAACTAGAAATGATTAAGAGTAGTGTTCCCTATATCATCTCACTATCGATTCAACCAATCAATTGATATAGGTAAGAACCTTCTACTCAAGGACGCTATTATACTTAGTTATTTGGTACCAATACAAGTAAGTATAATAACCATAAACAAATATCTTTATATACATAAGAATATGATACAACGAGTCCATACAACAATCATCAAATAATTGACTTTAGGGCTCTAACTAACAGAAGTAGTTGACAGGATCGAGACAGACCATATTCTTTTAGTCGCTACAGTTGTTGAAGATAAATTATAGTGAGGGGTTTAGAATATATTAACAAACTTGCACCAACTGAAATTAATATCTGGATTTTGATTGGTGACAAATTGGAAAATGCAGTTAATGTAGGGTTTTCTTGCCAATTACTGCACAAAGGAATGAAAGCATCTCATACCATCAAGTACACTAGAACTCTACATCTGTGTTGCAATATCTAACGGATAGAAATCAACAAATAATTATCGATTTGGTGTGAGATGATTTTCCTCCTGAGCTACCAAGATATTATTCTAAATTCGAGGACGAAATTTTTCAACTTAGACTCGGAATAACTGATATAGAAGGATCCACATAATATTATTAATATTAATATTAATATTAATACTATTATTATTAATTTTTTGGTATTTTTATCTTTTTGGCATTTAGTATTTAGGAATTTTGGTAATTTCTATTTTTTTTTATATTTTTAGATTTTTAGTCCGTTTAGGGATTTTGGGATTGTGAGAATGTTAGAAATTTTTTTTTCTTTTAGAAATTATTTCCTTTCTTTATAAGATAGGAATTGTAATCTATATTTTAGGATTTATTTCTTAATTTTGTCGAATTTTAAGATTACTAACATAAGTATGTGGCAAGTTTTAAGGATGCACTTGTTATGTAACGAGTAGGCGCTTCGAATACAAACAAGGGAGTCTAGGAAGACCAGAGTTAGGCAGTTTGCAAGAATGAAAATGGTACATGGAGAATAGTTGCAAGAGAAAGTATTGAGTTTACTATTACAAAATATATATAGGCTCACCAATACGCTACCTTAAAAACAAACAACCACGCTGCACGAACCTCTTCTTTTATAACTTTTAAAGTTGAACGGAAGTCTGTGCCATCAGATAATTATAGATTAAGAATGATTCAAAGGGAGATCCAATTGCTATTTGAAGTGTCTATGTCATATCGGCAGACATAAAATGTACATGGAAAAAAAAATTAATAATCCCAGTTGATTATTTCTGAGATGATTAGTTCGATTCAATGGAAGTTTTCTATCTATCATCAGGATAAATCGGAAAGTGCACGCGACGGCCAGTCCAAAAGTCCAACATCCTTTGATTACGCCCCCCTCCCATTTGGAGGAAAAATTCCTACATATACATCATAACAGGGATTCGAATTGCGTGTGCTTGGGTGACAATCTGGATATCCTACCGTGGCACCATAACCCCGAGAACAACATAAAATGTACATGAGAAATCTATAAAGACGGTGGTTGTGATTATGATAAAGATTATTTTGACCTTGTTAAATTTTCATGTGAGTTAAAGTATAAAGACCCAAATACATATATTGCATTAAAGACGAATGGTGATAATCAATTCAAACTTTGTCTTTGGTCTTTTGGAGGATGTGAATGTATACCTTCGTAAAGTAATTAGAATTGATACAACACATCAACACACCTGAGTGACAAATTATTATGGTGTTCTATTGATGGTTACAATAGTAGATGCTAATGGAAAATTTATTATTATTTTTTATTACTGAGGTTAGTGTTATTATGCTTGGGAGTGATTCCTAAATCACCTAAAGATATTTTTTTTATAGTTGATCTATCAACTATGACTATTATATCTGAAAGATATCGTAGAATAATATCTATGGTGAGTAAAATTTATTCTATCGTTCAGCAAGTTTTTTATTACTATCATTTGTCATATAACATGATTACGTATACTCATGATAGGCCTGCATTAGGATTACTTTAAGGCTATAGCTGAGTAAACACAATTGTACAATATGTTTGAGTTAACTATATATATATGAATAATTACAAAATATAAATCCTATGAAATAGGAAAAATGAGCACTTCCTGATAGAAGGTACTTAATGCCAATCATGAATTATTCTAAAAGGTTAAATACATTGTTCAAGGATACTCGAGAACTTCCAATTATAGAACTAATAAATAATACAAGGAGAAAGATTGTCTAATGGTTTTATAATTTTTGGGTGGAAGTGTGTAATTTGGTAAAAGGATTGACACCATTTGCTACGAAGGAGATTGAGACAAGGAGATAGAAAACTAGGTTGTATGCCGTCTTTCCACATAACTTATCAAACATGGAGGTACAAACTTTAGCATCCTCAAATATATTTTATTTAGAGAGTCATAAATGTGATTGTAGTGAGTTCTACATTCTAGGACTTTCTTACTCATGTGGCAAAAGACGATTCGCTCACCCCCAGCGCCCCCGTCAACCCGTCCCTAGACCAACACGGAGGAGGTAAATCACGGATGGCTAGGACTTTCTTACTCATGCACCATTGTAGTGTGTTCATTCAGAAACACAAACCCATAATGGTATTGTAGGCATTATTTTTTTAGTAGAAACTTGCAAGAGTACTTATATGGATCATATTTACCTATATAAAATTTAAAAAAATTTAGTTAATAGGTATACATGACTGTATTGTTTTACTACCTTATAGCCTTATGCAACCTGTGTTGGAATACAATCAAAGTATCACTTTAATCTAATTGGATCTTATTGGTTTAATAAGTTAATCTAATTAGATATTAAACTTATTTGGTTTAATAGTTAGTCTAATATTTATTTGTGTTTTTAAAATAAACTAAAACCAAATGAAACCCACATTATTAGATAATGTTTTATTAGATAAGATTTGACCACGTTATTGGATGAAGTCTTATCATATAAGACTTACCATATTTTATAAAATCTTATTAGATAAGACTTGGCTACATGTTAAAAGGTCTTATTAGATAAGACTTAGTGGCGACGAATATGTCAAAAGATAACCCTAAAAGTTAGAGTTTTATCTTAACTAATATATATGCATGGTAGCTAGCATTACGTGCATGTGATTTTAAGAGACTCTAATTGTGCTCATAAGATGGGTGATGCCTGTGCTTGTGCGGATACCATTAGAGGTGTGAACATATTGATCATGCTGAGGTCGACTAAACTCCCCAAATACACAAAAGGGTTTTACGTATTAAGAGGTAAAAATTCTGCACCAACAATGTAATTAGAATTCACTCGAATCTCTGGCAGGTTCCCTTTTTTTACTGCATTTATTTTATTCTTTAATTATTACATGGACTCAATAATGGTATTAAAGCCACTTGTAAATTTAATTACATCGTTTTACTATAGTTTTAATTTGATATAAAATGACATGTTTATTATGATTAGACGAATGATTTATGGGTGTTTCAAGTATTTCAATTTTATGGTATTTTTGATTAATCTATGGAATAGAGTAATTATAGCTTCATGTTAATTCGATAATATGAATGCTATAATTTGGTTTCATTCGACTAATCAAACAATGGTGATTTTATGACTATTGATATCTCTACGATAATTTTTTGTGAACAGATTGTGAGATATTAATCGTTCTATTAATAATTGATATTGTGATTTGATTACAATAATGGATCAAACTATTATGAATAGTTTGTGAAATTTGATTGTTAATATCAAAGGAAAATAAAGTAATGACTCATTCTATGAGTTAAGAAAATCGTTTACCTTTCACGGGCATAAATCATTAATTAAAATTATAATAAAATAATGTTATAAGATTGAAACATGTGATGTATGGCGTGGCACATGATTATGACCTTTTACCCAATATGATTGGATTGTGTGTATGTTTATTGTGAAAATTAATACGGCCTGCATATTGTGCCTTTTATCTCCATATCTCTAATTATAAAATTTTTCTTCTCATTTAACTCCCCTCGAATGTAACTCGAGGTTTCCTTTAATTGTAATGTACCAATTAGAATAGTACTAGTAGAGTTATAATTGAGGAGAAAGACACCAACAACATATGCAAACCGAGAAAGCAATTGGAGAAGATGAAGTTCCCTTGGATTGTCAACCGAGGAAGCACTTGGACAATATGCAATTCCCTTAGGTTGACCTTTTGAACCTCTCATTGGCTTGAGAAGTTTGTATTAGATTGGCCATAACCATGTCACATTTATTTTCTGCTTGTGTGATGTATGTTGATATATGCTATGCTAATATGATGTATGTGATGCATGTTAAATTGTTAAATTATTAAATTATTAAAATTAAGTCCTTTTAAGATGCCTACCAAAATTTGATACTCATTACTACTTGATCAATACTAGATAAGTTTACCAAAGTAAAGCATCTCTATTTATATTGGTAGAATACGATAAGATAATTGTGACATCTAGCTTATCAAATATTGGATATGACTTAACTAAGTTGTCTCAATAATATTGAGAACTTAGAGGCATAAAATTAGGATATGCACCATTAGATGGGCAAAGAACAAATTGTGTTGTTCAACTAATTATCCAAGAGTTGCATTAGATGCAATTGGTAGAAGTTACCTACCCAAATAACCAAGTCTTGAACGATTAGCCAAAGCTAACTCTAGATAAGGCAAAATATGGTTCTTGGCCCACTAAAATGTAATGTGTATTGAGTATGGGGTTAGTAGTGTGGGTAAACTATATGTGCCGAAATCTATGACTTGCTCTTACATAGTCTTACAATTTAATGGGAGAATCATTTAATTAAGACCTAATTAAGTGAATCTATTTTATGATACTTATTTCTATATTTATTATTGTTGTAGGTTACCATATCTACAAATACGTCAAATAGCCTATCACTGTGATTTATCCTTGAGAAGGACAAGCTTAATAGAGTTAATTTCCTGGACTAGTACCGAAATTTAAGGATTGTCCTCAAGCAAGAAAGGAAACTATATGTCCTAAAGCAGTCCATTCCTAAACCACTTGCTTCTAATGACTCTTGTGCTGATAAGGATTCTTATAAAAAAAATCAAAATGATGCATTGATGTATCATGCCTTATGCTTGCCACCATGAACTCTAAGCTTCAGAAGCAACACGAGAACATGGATGCATATGATATGACTGAACATTTAAAATGACTATATCAAAAGTAGGCAAGGCATGAGAGGTTTGAGATATCAAAGGCCTTATTTCAATACAAGATGGCAGAAGGAAGCCCTGTAGGAACTCATGTTCTTAAGATGATTAATTATGTTGAAAACCTTTATAGGCTAGTCTTCCCATTAGGCCAAGAGTTGGTCACTGACTTAATTATGCAATCATTGTCTAAATGTTATAGTCAATTTATCATGAATTACAACATAAATGAAATTGACAAATCGTTGCCTGAGATGTTAAGAGAAGATGAACTAAATCTTAAGAAGACCAAGCCCAATACCATATTGATGGTACAAAAGGACAAAGGAAAATGAAAGTACAAAGGTAAGGGTAGGACCCAAACTAAAGGCAAGTAAAGTCTTCTGCATTAAATCGAAAGGTGGGGTGGCTAAAGAAGGAACCTGCTTTAACTATGGTCAAATCGAACGTCGGAAGAGGAACTGTAAATGATACTTAGAGGAATTGAAGTAGAAAAAAGAAAATGAGACATTCGCCTTAGGTATTTATGTTATAGAAGTCAATCTAATTATTTCTTCATCATAGGTATTAGATATCAGATATGCTTCTCACATTTGTACTAATGTGTAGGATCTAAGAAAGAGTAAATCTTTGACAAAGGGTGAATTGGACCTACAAGTTGACAATGGAGTAAGAGTTGTTGTTATAACTATAAGATTCTATTTTTTTTTTATCTTTGCCTACTGTGTTTATTTTAGAACTTGAGAATTATTATTATGTCTATTTTAACTAAAAATATTATTTTTATTTCTTGTTTGGATAAGAAAAGTTTTTCATTTATAATAAAGAACAAATGTTATTCTATTTATTTAAATGATATGTTCTATTGTAGTGAACAATTAATGAATGAGCTTTATGTTCTATCTTGAAAACTCAGTTTGTAACATAAATGCAAAACAGTTAAAATCTAATGATTTAAACCAAACATATCTATGACACTATTCTTGGGTCATATAAATGAGAAACACGTATTTAAATTCCATAAGAATAGACTTTTGGATTCATTTGATTTTGAATCATATGAGGTATCTGATTCTTGTTTATTAGACAAGAAGACTAAAACTCCTTTTAATGGATATAACAAACAAGGTAATGAATTGTTAGGACTTATACATAGTGATGTATTTGACCCTTTCAATACAATAACTAGAGAAGGCTACTAGTATTCCATTACTTTTACTGATGATTTTACTTGATATGACTATATGTATTTAATGAAAAATAAGTCAGAATTCTTTGAAAAGTTTAAAGAATTCAAGAATAAAGTACAAAACTAACTTAGAAAAGGTATTAAGATACTTTGATCAAATCAAGGTGGTAAAAACTTAAACCAAGAATTTCATGATCATCAAGTTGAGTTTGGGATTATATTTCAACTCACTCCACTAGGAACACCACAATTTAATGGTGTATTAGAAAGGAGGAATCACATTTTATTAGATATGGTACGGTCAGTGATGAATCATGTAGATCTTTCTTCTTCTTTCTGGGGGCATGCTTTAGAAACTACTACTTTCACTATTAACTATTTTTTATCTAAGATTGTTATAAAGACACTGGTGTTAGCCTTTTTACATGTCACATGGCACATCAAATTAATAAAAATTAGGAACTCAAATAAACTAAATGAAACACGTGTAGTAAGGAGTCCCAAGTCGTATTTTTCCAAGGGTAACTAATGTATGTGTGTGAATTCTAGATTCGGTTTCAATCATAATCTAATTTCAATTTGAATACATCTACTTCCAAAAGTAGACAACAACAATCAAAATCAAGATCTAGGAAGATTCACTCTCATCTAAATCTGGTTAAAATTCATCTCATTAAGTTAAAAACAATTAAATTTGTATTCCTTGGTATCATCCAATCAAATGAATCAATTTCTTCATTTTTAACTCACAATCACAGAAATAACTAAATACAAAGCTCAAACAGAATTACATAAACTAAGATAACATCCAATTCATAATCACATTCCACTTCACAATCAAGCTCAACATCAAGACTACAATTCTCAACTTCATTCAACATCGTTAAATAGAGATACACATCCAGAAACATCAAGTTAAACATTCAACAATTCAACTCAATCTCGACACAAAGTATTGATTGGAAAGACAAAGAATTACTAAATTCAAGCATTAAAACTAAGCATGAACTTGTAGAAACGAAATAGGAAGTTCATAGTAAAAGTAAATTGCATCTAAACTATTAGATTCTCAGATCTGAGCAAGATAATGAACAATTCAAAAGAAAACAAACCCTAAATGACATCCCACAAACCGAATCTGTAGCAAAACCTTCCTCATTCTGCCATAAACAGATATATTTCGGAAACCTCCCTTAAACACCCAACGAGCAATAACCAAGCTTCCAACTATCATCAGAGAATGCTCACAGCTCCTGGAGACCTCCCTCGAAGCTCACATCCACTGATAATCTCACCATCAGAAGAAACAAAGGAGAATTCTGTGAATTTGCAATCCAGATCAACCGACCAAATCAATCCAGATTTGTTGTGGTATGGAAATCGAAAAAGGGCCAGTAGCTCCTGGAGACCTCCCTCGAAGCTCTGATGGAAGAGAACAACGCCGATCTGGAACCTCCCTCGATCGGGTTTGTGGCGATGAAACAGAACTCAATTGCGAACTGGAGACCTCCCTCGATCGCTCTCTGAACGTCGGAAAGTGAACGCCGGCCGCTTAGGATCGCCGTCGTTGAACAAGAAGAAGCTCGGATCTAGTTTGTGGAAAGGGAACTCGGCCGCAGGGAAGAGGAAGACGAAGGTACTGTGGAAATGTCGCGAAGCCGAGCCCAACGAAGACACTGTAGCTTCTCAGGTTTTAAACATCTCCCTCTCTGATCGGACGGTCCACATGCTTCTGGGCTCAATCAACGGCTGGATGAACTCAGATCTGGATCAAAGTCACTGGATCTTCATCAATAGCTCAGATCTACTCCTCATTAGGTCGGATGGATCAGATCCTTGATGGATGGCCCAGATCTCTCAGATCTTCAATGAACGGCTATGACAATTCTAGAGCTTGATCGCTTCGTTTAGCCCTAGATTTGAGCCCAAGTGTAGTCTGATTTGATCAGGTCCATAACTCTTTTGATGCCTACCAAATAATAATCAAATATTAGCATAAAATACCACGATAATTTACTAATTTGCAATTAAGTACAAGATCACATGCAATTATAAAATATGATGTAAATGTGAGATTAAGCTATGAACAAACCATTAAAAACATGTATTATGAATTAAAACAATATAGTAAAATCATAGTTATCAAATCCCCCACACTTAATCTTGGACGTCTCGTTCAAGTCAAGAAAACTAAAAATCATCTCCACACAAATTTCCTAGCAATGCCTAGAAGATAGTAAAAGGTAATTAACTAAGGCCATCTTAAAGATCATAAACAATCACGAATACAGTCCAAACAAGAATCAATAGGTATGATGGTTTCAATCCAATTGAAAAATTAAGCAAGATGCAATCTCACAAAGACTTTACCTATTCTAGCCCTCACACTCAAAAATGCATATTAGTGGAGCTCACTCAATGTCACTTCACAACATTTCACTACCATATGCTTGCTTATTTTCTAATTCTCCACCACTATAAACATAACATACATGAATCAAAAGGATTTATCAAGAATTGAAATGGAATCAAAAAGAACAATGAAAGTAAATGAATTAGGCAAAAGAAAAGAATTTAATGAAAAATTGAAGAGATAAGAGTATTAGAGGAATATACTTGATGAGTTGATCAATTCAATGTGTAAAGAGATGAATACCATTTGTCATTATCAATACAAAAGGTCAAGCTAAACTCCCCTTTAATTTGATAATCATCCACAAGTCTTGATACTCTTTTCCAATGTTGATACTCTTTTCTTGCCGCCGTTTTTTTTTTTGTTTTTTTGTTTTCTCCACTTCAACTCCATCACTTTGAAAGCTCAAATAATCTTAAATCGCCTCAAATCAACTAATGGAAAAGAGTTCCCTCCCCCACACTTAGAATATTGGCTGTCTCGGACAATAAAACACAACATGCTATCCAATGTCATGATAATCTTTTAGCCACTTTCTTTATCCTTCTTCATTCTGCATGTTATCTTTTTCTTCTGTTTCTAGCCATTTTTTTCCTGGTAAAGAGCAGCACAAAGACTTGGCACAAGATTACTTACTTTGTCTTGTTCATTAACATCACCATCATTTAGATTTTATAGCTCATACCTTGCATGATTAAAGAAATAAACAATACTTGATGTCCTAGCGTAACACAATTCTGAATTCTTCTACCTGACCAGAAAATGGATTGACAGGTTACCACCATTGCATAACCGCACTCCATCAATTCCTGAATCAGATTTCATAGGCTGTTTTTAGCTTTGGTGTCACAACAACATCAATATCAGAAACCAAGTTGTCTATGTTGTTGTCACCGAAAACAAAAGGGACCAATGCTGTGGAGATTGATACAAAACTAGCACACTCAAATAAGAAAATTGCAATTCCTAATCTATTACTCTTGCTCAAAAATTCCAGTAACAAATTGCAGAAATCAGCTTAAATTCTCTTTTAGGTTTATGGTTACTCCACACCAACTAAGAGTAATGTAACTTCCAACAAATGCAGAATTATAGCAGAAACTTTCTGCATCATTGAAGTATTAGCATGGAGTAAGGAACATATCTTAACAGAATTCCACTTGAAATCCCATTAATCAGAAACTTAGACAAAGGAATCAACATTCAAAGGATCAATTCCAACATAAATTGCTGAATTCTAAAATCTGTGACTCAGCTTAGAATCAGGACTTCAAAGGTAAGGGTGCCAATTAGCAATGAAATGGCAGGAGCTTCATTTCCAGTAGAACACACCAAGGGAACTCTTCACAGCAGCAACAAGAACAATACATATATTACTCTTTCAGAAATCAGTGCTCTTCAGCAGCCTCAAAATTTGCATGGCTCGATTCTGGAATCTGTAGTTCAGTTCTTAAACCAGGACCTAGCTGGATTCTGGAATCCTTGGACTTAAGTTTAAGAATTCAATAGTTAAGGTAGCTCCAGCTTAAATTGTAAAAGTTTAAAATTTAACAGAGATCCTCATTTGGCACACATTAACTAGATTTCTTAAGCTTCTTCTTCCTTAGCTAGAATTCTTTAGCTGTACTTCCAATGAATTTTCCCTTTCTGAAGACTTCCTTACTTTCTTTCTTACATAGCAAAGAATAATCATCCTTAGAGTGACTTAAAAGACTGCCTTTTTGTCTACACAAATGAAGAACCATATTCAAGGAACAGATTTAAGCTTAGCACAAAACTAAAACATTTCTGCATTTCCAAGGTCAGTTTTCATCCTTGAATCTTCAACTAGCTTGTGAAGACTCCTTCAACTTGACATAAGCAAACCAAAAACAATTATTTCTGGAATCAGAATTTATTCTCAGCAAAAACAGAATTCAATTCTCTGTTTCAAGATAATTCCATCAACTTGATACAGAATTTTTCAGCACTTCATTAAATTACAGGTTATGAAGAAAAATTGCAAGATCGCCAAGTTTGGACTCAAATTCTGCATTCTGCAAAGTGTTCCTTATATCTTTCTATATTTCAATTCAGATTTTGATTTCCTTTCCAACAGAAACCTTTTTCTATGTCAATTCCCTAGCTCGAACTCAACAGCCAACACCTAATTCATCCTCAAAATGAAAAGGTAGAGCATCAAATAACAATCAACTTGAATTCAGAAATTTTGATTTTAATTCATAAATTCAAACATCAAAATTGAGGTTGCCAGAAATGTTCAGAAATTCAGTTTCTAGTTTCAAGTTTAAGAGATTCCATTTTCCTGAAATGATGTGGGCTCATCTTGTGGTTGTCTTTAATCAAACATTTCCATAGTATTCGACACACAATGGTCTAAATTGATACTTCATTTCCAGCAAACATGACCTGAATCTCATTTCTGTTCTTTGCATTCTTTACCATTCTGCAACTTCTGCAAAAATCCAGCTCCCGAATTTCAGCAATTTAAATCAATGTAGTTCTGTTGAAGGCATGAAGAAATCAACTCATATTTTGCAACTTAATGATTCCAGTTCAAACTATACAGATTCTGAATTCTGAATTCTCAAACTTGACATTCTAAAGCTTCATTTGATACATCTGATTTCCGAATCCTGTTTCTGCATATTTTCTGTCTTGTTGCTTTGTTTTCTGTCCCATTGAATTCGCATCCATCCATGATCCACTTCGAGTCCTTAATGATCAGAAACATGTATCAAGAATAGGCATGCATCATTCTACAATTGATATATTCATTTATAACTTTTATTAGCTGCAGAAAATAGACTTAGTTACACACTTTCGGAATTTCAGCAGCAATAAAAGATATAGCTTCCTGATTCAAGTTCCAAGTCTTAATAGTTAAGATAGTTTCGTCTCATATCCTGGAAAATTCTTCAGCTATGAAACAACTACAAAGCTGATCATCAACAATTGGCACAAATCATATCCTAGCAAACATGTTACACAGATTTGATAAGTTTCTGGAAATTACAGCACTTTGATGCAAGATGGTTACTAATTTCTTTGTAGTTATTGATCAACTTCTGATTGAATTCTCTGCAATATGCATTTGTTATCTGAGAGGCAATTCGAAGTTGATATAGCTTCTGTGCAGTAAGCACTTTTCAGTATCCTTCAACTTTTCATTATTATTTCTGTTTTGTTCCAGTTACAGCTTAAACCCTTAGACTTCTAGTAACCTTTCCTCATTCATAACTAGTAGTACTCTTCTAATTAGTTTAAAACTAATCTTCTAGAGAAACCATTCAGATTTAATCTCGCACAGGAAACTTGATACCACATTTCAAATTCAATTCTGCTTTCCCCTTTCACCTCACTGTTTTGAGAATCAATTGCTGCCATTTTCTTCAATTTTCCAAAGTAAATGATACTTTTCTTCAATTGCTTCATTGATGAAATAATAATCACCAATTGAATTCCCCATTATAGTCCATTGTAATCAGATTTTAATAGCTCACTTGGTCTGGCATTTTTTTAAAGATTCTATGCTGTAATCATACTGTGCTGAAATCATCCTTCCTTATTTTGCAGATGCCATGAAAGATAAGCATTCCATTTGTCTTCAGCATACTCTTAAATCCAACTAATCTTCCACTCGTTTGGATATTGCATTCTAATTCTTGATATAAAACTGATACAAACTTTTCAGCTCTGCTCTTCTGCTTCTGCAGAATTCTGTTTCTTTTGTTCTGTCTCTATTTTTTTCGTCTTTGGTTTTCATTCAGTTTCAGATTTCCAACAATTTCAGCAGAAAAGTTCAAGGTTTAAGTGGTTAGGACTGAACTGTTTGATGCAAAACTTCACCAACAGGACAAGCAACAATCAGCAGCTCTAATGATTCAACAATTGGCCCATCTCTTTAACAATTCAGTTTTCAGAAACTGAAACTGAATAGTACACTGCTCCATTTCCAGCATTTTGATACTCTCCAATTCCCAGCTTCCTTATTCTGCAGCTTTTTTTTTAAACTTGAGTTCAATTCATTTCTGAATATTTTCTCACTTCTACAGCTTCCTGCTTCCTTCATTTACCAGTAAAGAGAACCAAACAAGGTTTAATACTCCAACAACAATTTTTAGACTCAGCTCCCAACCACTTATGCAACTAACAACTCTTGATTTAACAGACTTCATCAACAATCTGATTACAGAAATTAGCAAACTCCACCAGCTTCATTTGGTGCTATCATCAAATATACTAGGCACTCAATTATCATTCCAAAACTTATCAGTGATAACATTCAAATTTCAGTAACCAGCTTAAGAAATTCAGAATTACAGCTCTATTCAATTATCTACAACATTGAAGTTGAATCATTGGCTAAATCTGTAAGCACAGATTCAGAAATTGACACTATAGCACAACAGATTTTCAGCAATATCAAATGTCAGCTCCCTGGATTCTTAAGAGCAGCACATACAAACCAAAAGTAGCTTCTAAACCAAGCCAAAAATAGAAACTCAAATAAGAACTCCAATTACTGCACATTATATCAAGTAACCATAATCAAGGTCCATATTTGAGACTCCCACATCACTCTCAAAAATCTCAATTCAATACTTATGAAACCATCCCTCTTCTTTAAAATTCTTGAGCATAAACTAATTTTCCCCCACACTTAAAACTTTGTCCATCATCAAACAATCTAACTCATCAAGATTTTCAACCAAACCCCTCAATGAAATAGACTAAGCAAAGGTAATCAAAGGTCAAAAATGCAAGAGGAAAATGTTTTAAGAAAATTATGAAGTAAGGAATTGGAATTTACGAGGAAACAAAAATGATAACAATCCTTCATTTCCATGCATACTTATGATATTGTGACTTTGAAAAGAAACTAAGCAAGTTCTAGAGTTTCAATTGTTATGAGTACATGTCATACAAAAATATAATATTGATTAGGTTTAAAGTGGTTCTCTCTAGGTATTTTTATGCAATCAAACTTGATTAATCAAAATGGAATCCACCAACACATTAACCAATTTCATCTGAGAAAAATATCCAATCATGTCAAATGACCTAAAATTGATGATCAAATTTAATAAGCTTTTACCATCTTAAAAATATTACTTAAGAAATTCCCATAAAGACTTTTATTCAAATGAAATGCTATATACTAAACAAAAATGCAAAGTTTGGAAGTAAATGTGCAAATGTAAGTATGAAACTAAAGAAAGTCTCATCAAAAAGAATTTATTAACAAAGCATGAATTAAAATGCAAGATAAAGCAAAATTAGAACCAACTCCCCTTAAATTCCGGCGGTCGAAGAAGATTAAGCAACAAAATCCACACCGGGAATGGAGTACTTTTGGTTGCAATCAATTTCTTTTTATTGACCATTTTTCCATTGCAAATTCTTTCTGGAGGTCTTAGGCGGTTCAGTTCAAGCATCCACTCCGGAAGCTTGTATTCTCCTACAACATCAATAAAGGAAAACAACTCCCACACGCATGTGGGGTAAAAAGAAAATGGAAGAATATTAGTGTGGGTAGAAAATTTATCAATGAATGAATCACATCTAATAAAATCAACAATTGGTACCTCAATTAAATTTTCTGAAAAATCACAAGAAATACTCACCTTGTCATCTTGAATGGTACCTGGAGTGGTGATTGTTATCTCTTCTTCATCATGTGAATGCTCAAGTTCTGGTTGAAGTGCTGGTTCAGGTGGATGTACAACTTCATGTAGTGATTCTTGGGTGCTTAGCTCCATAGCCCAAGTCCCTACACTCTCTTCATCATCATTAGGTGATTCTTGAGGTAATGCTTTCAGTAAGCATTCCTCTACACTTAGATCATCTTCAAAAACATGTTCAGAACCTGAATCACTAACAACATCTTCAACAACAATATCAGTAGGATCAGAAATTTGCATAATCACATAATCATCACAAAAATTACTAGAAAAATCATGTGAATTAATGGAAGTAGGGTCAGGCCAGACAGAATCGCTACTCTCCATCTCTCCACTGGAGTTTTGTGCTTGCAGCTGATTGATGGATGATGCAATTTGATCTAACTATAACTGTAGGTTCTGTATCCTTGAAAATTGTTGCTCTTGATGTTCACTCATTTGTTGCATGATCTCCTTGAGTTTCCATGTTGATTCATCTATCTGAAAATCATTCTGTTGATAAAGTTGTGGCATAAAATTTGTTGAAACTTCTTGAAACCCATATGAACTCTGGTAGGTTGGAAATGGCTCAACAAATGGTCCTTGTGCACTTTCATACCTGAAACATGAATTATCCACCCAATTAGCATTAAAACCATTTGAAAATGACTCATACCTATTTTGTTGATCCAAATTTGGGAAAATTTGATACTCAGGTTGAAAACACTGATAACTCTCCATTCTACCTCCAAAATTCTGAAAATATGGATTCATGCTAAAGAAATCTCCTGTTCTTCACTACAACACTCAAAAATCAAGATTAGAAGATTCAAGAGCATAAAGTTTCATACACATAAAAATATGAATAGTAAAAGCACTTAATAATTCAAAAACAAACCAACATGAAAATACAAAAAGAATAAGCAATCAAATCAATCAACATGCTAACAAATAAAATCAATCAAATCCAAAATAAACAATCTAAAATTAACACACACTACTAGTTAGTTGTTCCCCGGCAACGACGTCAAAATTTGGTGTTAGCCTTTTTACATGTCACATGGCACATCAAATTAATAAAAATTAGGAACTCAAATAAACTAAATGAAACACGTGTATTAAGGAGTCCCAAGTCGTATTTTTCCAAGGGTAACTAATGTATGTGTGTGAATTCTAGATTCGGTTCCAATCATAATCTAATTTCAATTTGAATACATCTACTTCCAAAAGTAGACAACAACAATCAAAATCAAGATCTAGGAAGATTCACTCTCATCTAAATCTGGTTAAAATTCATCTCATTAAGTTAAAAACAATTAAATTCGGATTCCTTGGTATCATCCAATCAAATGAATCAATTTCTTCATTTTTAACTCACAATCACAGAAATAACTAAATACAAAGCTCAAACAGAATTACAGAAACTGAGATAACATCCAATTCATAATCACATTCCACTTCACAATCAAGATCAACATCAAGACTACAATTCTCAACTTCATTCAACATCGTTAAATAGAGATACACATCCAGAAACATCAAGTTAAACATTCAACAATTCAACTCAATCTCGGCACAAAGTATTCATTGGAAAGACAAAGAATTACTAAATTCAAGCATTAAAACTAAGCATGAACTTGTAGAAATGAAATAGGAAATTCATAGTAAAAGTAAATTGCATCTAAACTATCAGATCCTCAGATCTGAGCAAGATAATGAACAATTTAAAAGAAAACAAACCCTAAATGACATCCCACAAACCAAATCCGTAGCAAAACCTTCCTCATTCTGCCTTAAACAGATATGTTTCGAAAACCTCCCTTAAACACCCAACGAGCAATAACCAAGCTTCCAACTATCATCAGAGAATGCTCACAGCTCCTGGAGACCTCCCTCGAAGCTCACATCCACTGATAATCTCACCATCAAAAGAAACAGAGGAGAATTCTGTGAATTTGCAATCCAAATCGACCGGCCAAATCGACCGAGATTTGTTGTGGTATGGAAATCGGAAAAGGGCCATTAGCTCCTGGAGACCTCCCTCAAAGTTTTGGTGGAAGCGAACAACGCCGATCTAGAACCTCCCTCGATCGGGTTTGCTGCGATGAAATAGAACTCAATCGTGAACTGGAGACCTCCCTCGATCGCTCTCTGAATGTCGGAAAGTGAACGTCGGCCGCTTAGGATCGCCGTCGTTGAAGAAGAAGAAGCTCGGATCTAGTTTGTGGAAAGGGAACTCGGCCGCGGGGAAGAGGAAGAGGAAGACGAACGTACTGTGGAAATGTCGCGAAGCCGAGCCCAACGAAGACACTGTAGCTTCTCAGGTTTTAAACATCTCCCTCTCTGATCGGACGATCCACATGCTTCTGGGCTCAATCAACGGTTGGATGAACTCAGATCTGGATCAAAGTCACTGGATCTTCATTAATGACTCAGATCTACTCCTCATTAGGTCGGATGGATCAGATCCTTGATGGATGGCCCAGATCTCTCAGATCTTCAATGAATGGCTACGATGATTCTAGAGCTTGATCGCTTCGTTTATCCCTAGATTTGAGCCAAAGTGTGGTCTAATTTGATCGGGTCCATGACCCTTTTGATGCCTACAAAATAATAATCAAATATTAGCATCAAATACCACGATAATTTGCTAATTTGCAATTAAGTACAAGATCACATGCAATTATAAAATATGATGTAAATGTGAGATTAAGCTATGAACAAACCATTAAAAACATGCATTATGAATTAGAACAATATAGCAAAATCATGGTTATCAGACACCATATGAGATATGGACTAGGAAGAGTTTCAAAATATCTTTTATGAAGATTTGGGATTGTGAAACTTACATTAGATGTCAAGTTTTATAAAAATTAGGACCCAAATTTAATAAGTGATACTTTATAGGATATCCCAAAGAAATAAAGGGATATTACTTTTACAATCTCACACAAGGTAAAGTATTTGTTGCTAGAAATGGTATTTTTCTAGAACGAGAATTTATTTTTAGAGAAATTAGTGGGAGCAAAGTAGATCTTGAAGAAATCTACGAGACACAAATTAGCATAGAGACTTTGATGGAAATTGAATAGGCACTACAAAGTGTTGTGGGTCATGAACTTGTTGCACCACAAGAAATTATAAATAATAACCTATTCAAGTAGAACAAGCTCTATGTAGATATGACAAGATACATCGTCAACCTGAGAAGTATTTTCTTCTCTTGTCTGACTATGGTGATGTAAAATGATTATTGATCTAAAAGAGCTTATATCCTCTCAGAAAGTTATAATGATTCCATATTCTGAGAAATGGTGAGACACCATTAGATCTGAAATGGAATCCATGTATGTCAACTAAGTATGGACTTTGGTTGACCCACTTGAAAGGATAAATCCCATTGGATGTAAATGAGTTTTCAAGAGGAAAACTGACATGGATGATAATGTGTATACCTTTAAAGGGTGATAGTTAGCTAAGGGGTTCAAACAAATTGATAGTATTGACTTAATGAAACTTTTTCACTAGTTACGATGCTTAAATCCATTCGATTCTTACTTGCTATTGTAGCTTATCATAATTATGATATCGGTCAGATGGATGTCAAAACTACATTACTTAATGGGAATATACTCAAGGATATGTATATGATATAACTTGAGCATTTTGTTGATTCAAAAAATGCTAGAAAGGCATGTAAATTACATAAATCCATTTATGGATTAAAGTAAACTTCTAGAAGTTAGAATCTTCAATTCAATGATGCGTTCAAAGATTTTGATTTCATTAAGATGAAGATGAACCTTGTGTCTATAATAGAATTAGTGGGAGTATAGTCATCTTTCTTATTTTGTGTGTAGATGACATACTTTTTATTGAAAATGATATCCTTATCTTACAGTCAATAAAGACTTGGCTTGAGAATTGTTTCTCAATGAAAGACTTAGGTGAATCTGCTTATATTTTAGGCATTAAGATTTATAGATATAGATCTAATAGATTACTTGGCTTGATTCAGAGTGCATATCTTGACAAAGTGCTTAATTATTTTGCCATGTAGAATTCTAAGAGAGGATTCTTGCCAATACCACATGGTGTGAGCCTTTCCAAGGTTTAATGTCCCTCTACTAAAGAGGAGAGGGGATTAAAAGGATATGATCCCTTATACATATGCTATTAGGTTTAGCATGTATGCCATGATATATACTCATCCTAATGTCTCCTCGTATGCATTAAGCATGACGAGTAGATATCAGTTAAATTCTGGTGAAAGTCAATGACAGTAGTCAAGAATATTCTTAAGTACTTGAGAAGAACTCAATATTATTTTTTGATATATGGAGGTAAGGAGGAGCTTGTTGTAAAGGGTTATAGTGATGCAAACTTCCAAACTGACAAGGATGATTCAAGATTGCAGTTAGGGTATGTTTTGCTTAAATGTTGGTGCTATGAGATGGAAGAATTCAAAGCAAGACACAATTGCTGATTCTACCACAAAGATTGAGTATATTGCTACTTCTAATGTAGCAAAAGAGGTTGTTTGAATGAGAAAGTTCATTACAGAACTTGGAGTTGTTGCTAGCATAGTTAACCTAATAGACCTCTATGGTGATAATAACGAGGCTATTTCATAGACTAAGAAACCTAGATTTCATTAGCAATCAAAACACATACTTCGATGATTTTATCTTATTTGAGAGATTATTGATAGAAGAGATGTGAAAATATACAGAATACTAACAAATGATAATGTTGCAGACTCACTAACCAAAGCTTTGACATAGAGGAAGCATGATGGATATGAGACTATTATATTATATTTTAATAAAAGGAAACATTTTATGTTTATTATATTAATATATCCATAATTTTGAATAAATATAATAATGCTCTAGAGTAGTAGGTTCTGTTCTATAACATATCAATTAGTTGAATTGATTGTGAGAGGTTATAGATATATATAGAATGTATGTACACCATGATAGTTTTGATATTGTCAACCAAGTTAAGTTAGGTACTGTTGTGTTTAATCCTTGTGTCTAAGCGTGCGGAAGCTTAGGAACACAAGAAGTCTAGCAGAAGACGCAGCTAGTGAGAAGGATGACACTAGAAAAGAAACTAATGAGCTCAGTGCATCTAAGGGACAAGATGCTGCTGAAGAGTACACCGGTGGACAAGAAGGTTGTGCGCGACGTTCTATTAGTAATAGCCCTAAGAGCCAATTATGAGATGATTAGGCTTATTGGGTTATTGGGTTATTGGATTAATGGTTAATCTAATATAATAATCCAACCTATTAAGAGGAAAACAAAGAGAAGTTTAATCCGAATTAGACTCATTGAGTTAGACTCAATTGGATCTAATTATTGGATTGAGTCTAATTTGAATTAGATTCATAGAGTTAATTTGGATTAATATCCATAGAGTCAATTAGGATTGATAAGGTTCAATGAGTTAGACTCATTAGGTGAACTTGAATTCACCAAGGAAGAGGAAAGGTCAATTTTGACTTGACCAGAAGACTTTTCATGAAAGATGACTAAGAGTCAATTCATGAAGAAGATCAAGAGGCAAAAGTGAGATCAAGAGGCAAAAGTGAGATCAAGAGCCAAATGGACTTTTGGTATTCCTTGGGAGTACAAAAGGAGGAATTTTGGCCATTGATTGTAAGAAAGCTCATTCTTTGTCTTCTTCTCCTTCCTCCTCTTCTTCCTCTTGGTCGATCCTTCCTCATGGCCGAATCACCTTGTGTAGCTAGCACCACAAAGTTGGTTCTTCTTCAGATTGAGAGTTCGTGAGACGAATGGAACATGTTCGTGTGGATACCGTAGAGGCGTGGACACTTGATCGCGCTGAGATCTACATCCAAAGAAAGGTTGTTGCCGAGATTGCAAAGGACATGCATCAAAGGTATAATCCTCTCATGTAAGACTTAGTATATGATTTCCTTTCGCATGAATTTCTGGAGAAACTAGATATTTTCCACTGTACTTTCGCGTGTTTAGCGCCCTTATTCCTTATAGTGGTATTGTAACAAAGTTGTGAAGAGATATACTAAGTTATTAGAATTTTATATGTGATATAAAACTACATGATAGGTTTACTATGATCTACAAATTATGAGTTTCGGTCATATTATGAGTTTCAGTCATAATTGAGAATCTCGGCCAGATTATGAGTCTCGGCCAAAATTGTTTTGTTGGGAACGAAACATAGTTAGTACTGTGACCAGCAAGGTCTTGGCCAATGGTGTTTTGTTGGGAACAAAACATAGTTAGTACTGTGACCAGCAAGGTCTTGGCCAATGGTGTCTTGTTGAGAACAAAACAAAGTCGATTTTAGGGCTTAGGGTCTCGGGTATGGAAGCAACTTATAAAATGAGTATGCAAAATAATTTTGCTTCAGGGGCACTGCCCCCTGAAAACCCCGCAAGGAGTGCTGGCCCCTGAAAATCCTGTAAGGGGCACTACCCTCTTGACCCCGCCCACTAACCGGCTAGCGGGACCGCCATGATGTTGTGACTCATATGTTTTTGAAGAAATCATAGTAAATTTTATGTCATAGAAATATTGTGAATGTTATATGACATAGTGCATGGTTATGACCTTTAACCCCAATGTGATTGGTGTTGGATCAAGAAGCGCTAGAGGGGGGGGGGGTGAATAGCGCTCGTGGCTATTTCGTTCGAAACGTATCGAGAGTTTAAGCAGTGGAAATAATAAAAAGGAAGACAATCACAAACACATGACCCAAGAATTTACTTGGTTCGGAGCTTAGGGCGACTCCTACTCCAAGGCCCACGCTCATTGAACGTTTCCTTTGGGTAACAACAATAATCGTGAAAAGTTTTACAGAAATGCAATACAAGTAAAACAATAACAATCTTATACCGACAATAAAGGAATAGTAGAGTAGCAGCTTCTGGTTGTCGGGGCATAGCTACAACACTTCAGGGTCATCTTTTGAGCAGCCAACAGTCGAAAGAAAGCTTTTTGGATTCGTTATCTTGCTGCTGCCTCGATACCCCCTTTTATACATTGCTAGAGGCGCCTCAAAGCCCTTCCAAGAAGCCTCCAACACGCCGAGTCAGCCGCGTGGATCAGTGCTGAATAGTTCATCTCTTATCCTGCTTGAGGCACCTCCATGGCCACTCCAAGGCGCCTCCAAGCCCTGGTCCAAGGCACCTCCAGCTCTTCTTCACAGCCAGCTCACACTCTACACCCGAGGCGCCTCCAAGCTCCATGGAGGCGCCTCGGACACTGTTCATCCGAGGTGTGACTTGCTCCTTTGTTCTTACAAAATGTGTTAGTTCCAAACACATACCTTGCAAAACAAAGTTAGCACATAATAGTCATAAATAAAATATTGACAGTCTCCGGACTGTCCGGGTCTGACTTCGAATTTCCTACCGAAAACCCTAGGTCGACCCGACGCCTACTGTTCCCACTGCGGGGAACGCGTCCTCACCTACACCACTCAGGAGATTTACCTGATGCCAACACGATCCTCCAGATCGACTGGACTTTTGGTCGGTGCTCGATGCTTCCGGATTTTCTACTGGACGCCCACTCCCTGACTCGTCCAATCTTCCACCTGGTTCGCGACACTAGGACTTTCCACCTAGGGTTACCACCCCTAGGACTTTTGCCTGAATCCCTCGACCCACCAAGACTTTCCGCATAGGGTTACCACCCCCTATGACCTAGGGTTACCACCCCCTAGGGTTTTCCACCTGCCTAACCATAGTTAGGACTTTTGCCTAAATACACTTAGGACTTTCCTGCAAGCCCATTCGAACTGTTAGAAAACAAGTAATCTTAACTTTGAATCCCTTTGTTTGAATCCCTTTGCCATTATCAAAACTTGAGTTTGGTCGTCGGATGCTTCCCGCACCAACAATTGGATGTGTGTGTATGTTGTAATTCATAATACGACCTACGTGTCGTGCCTTTATCTTTTATCAGTCTTGTTATAAATTTAGACTACCCTCGAATGTAAGTCAAGGTTTCTTTAGGTTTTGTAATGTATAAATTAGAGAATAATTAGTCTACTGGACGACGGTGAGAAAAGGAAAGAAGAATAATAGCACACGATGACCAAGGAGGCACTTGGAGAAGATGCTTAGCCCTAGGTTGACTTTTCGATCTTCTCATTGGCTTGAGAGGATCGTAGATTAAGAGGCCATAACCATGTCATGTTTTATTTTTCATATATGTTGATGTGTTCTATGATCGTGTGCTAAGTGTAATTTCACCATAATTAGGTCCTTTTACTATATGTCTACCAAAGTTTGGTACTCACTACTACCTCAATTATTTGTAGTCAGGTTGGCCAAAGCAAAGTGACTTGTTTTATCTTGGTAAAGTGCGATAGGACAATTGTGATGTCCGATTATCGGACTTTGGTTGTGACTTAACTAAGTTACCTCAATTGGATTGAGAACTTAGAGGCATAACCCATGCGATGTAATTCAAATTATACTAGTCTTGGGCGATTAGCCAAAGCTAACTCAAGATGAATTATAATATGGATTTCATAAGATGGGCAAACGAACAAATAGTCTTGTTCACCTAAAGATACAAGAGTTACATAGAATGTAATTGGTAAATGTTGTCTACCTAAGTTGTACTAAGTCTTAGGCGATTAGCCAAAGCTAACTCAAGATGAGGTATAATATAGATCTTGTCCAAATGGTACTTATTGCATACCTAATTTATATAAGTCTTGGGTGATTAGCCAAAGCTAACTCAAGATGAGGTATAATATGGATCTTATCTCACATGAATGTCATCGCGATTGGATTTAGAGCTAGTAGAGACTTGCTTCTACCAAGCTTTAGAATTCAGTGGGAGAATTATTTAATTAAAAGACCTAATTAAATGATCTGAGTATGATACTTTTCTACATTTTATTGTAGATCATCATGTAGTCTAGTACGTCGAATACACTCTTTTTGCGATCTATCCTTGTTAAGGACAAGCTCAATAGAGCTAATTTCCTAGACTAGTATAAAAACTTGAGAATAGTTCTTAATTAAGAGAGAACACTGTACGTCTTAAAGCAATCCATTCTTGAAGCACCCCCCCCCACTACTGCAACTAAAGCTGATAGAGATGTTGATCGCATTCTATCAAGATGATGCATTAGATGCATCATGCCTTATGTTCGCCACCATGAACTCTGAGCTTCAGAAGCAACATGAGACCATGGATGCTTATGATATGGTTGAACATCTTACACAACTATATCAAGGACAAGCAAGGCATGAGAGATTTAAGATCTAAGGCTCTGTTTCAATGCAAAAGGGGCAAAGGCAATGGAAGCCCAAAGGTAATGGTAAAACCCAAGCCAAAGGAAAGGGCAAGACTCATTGCAACCCAAAGGTGGGGTTGCTAAGGAAGGAACCTGCTTCCATTGTGGTGAGACCGAACACTGGAAGAGGAACTGTAAGTTACACCTAGAGGAACTAAAAAGGAAGAGAAGTGAGACTTCTATCTCAAGTATATATGTTGTAGAGTCAATCTGTCTATTTCTTCTTCACGGGTATTAGATACCGAGTGTGCATCTCACATTTGTACTAATGTGTAGTGGTAGAGAAATAGTAGAACATTGACAAAGGGCGAAGTGAACCTACAAGTAAGCAATGGTGCAAGGGTTGCTGCTATAGCTGTAGGAACATATTCCTTATCTTTGCCCACTATGCTTGTTTTAAAACTTGAAGAGTGTTGTTATGTGCCTACCTTGACTAAGAACATTATCTCTGTTTCTTGTTTAGACAAGAAAAGTTTTTCATTTGTAATAAAGGACAAATATTGTTCTATTTATTTCAATGAAATGTTCTACTGTAGTGCACATCCTATGAATGTACTCTATGTTCTAGACTTTGATAACCCAATCTATAACATAAATACCAAACATATCTCTGGTATTGTCACTTGGGTCACATAAATGAGAGTCGTATATTCCAACTCCATAAGGATGGACTTTTGGACTCATTTGATTTTGAATCATATGAGGCATGTGAATCTTGTCTTCAAGGCAAGATGACAAAGACTCCATTTAGTGGATATAGCGAAAGAGCAAATGACTTGTTAGGACTCATACATACAGATGTATGTGACTCTTTCAGAATAGTAGCTAGAGGAGGCTGTCATTACTTCATTACTTTTACTGATGATTTTAGTAGGTACGACTATGTGTATCAAATGAGACACAAGTCAGAATCCTTTGAAAAAGTTCAAAGAATTCAATAATGAAGTACAAAACCAACTTGGTAAGAGTATTAATATGCTTTGATCAGATCGAGGTGGGGTATACCTTAGCCAAGAGTTTCATGACCATCTCCTTGAGTGTGAGATCATATCTCAACTCACTCCACCTGGAACACCACAATGGAATGATGTATCAGAAAGGAGAAATAGTACTTTATTAGATATGACACGATCGATGATGAGTCATGCAGATCTTCCTACCTCCTTCTGGGGGCATGCTCTAGAAACAGCTGCTTTCACACTTAGCCACATTCCATGTAAGCCTGTCTTAAAGATACCATATATGATATGGACCGAGAAGAGTCCCAAGATGTCTTTCATGAAGATTTAGGGTTGTGAGACTTACATTCGATGATAAGTCTTAGATAAACTAAGACTCAAATCAAATAAGTACTATTTTGTAGGATATCCCAAGGAAACAAACGGATATTACTTTTATAATCCCACATAAAGTAAGGTGTTTGTTGCCAGAACTGGTGTCTTTCTAGAAAGGGAATTTGTTTCTAGAAAAACTAGTGGGAGTAAAGTCGATCTTAAAGAAATTCAAGATGCACAAACTAGCACTGACACCTTGATGGAAACTGAACAGGAACCACAAGATGTTGTGGATCATGATGTTGTTACACCGCAAGAAGTTGTGGAGCAACAACCTATTCAAGTAGCATAAGCTCTACGCAGATCTGATAGGACTCGTCGTCAACCTGAGAGATATTCTTTTCTCTTGTTTGACAATGGTGATGTAGTGCTAGTTGGTCTCAATGAGCCAACATCTTATCAGGAAGCTACACAGGGCCCAGATTCTGAGAAATGGCTAAAGGCCATGAGACTCGAAATGGAATCCATGTACACTAACCAAGTATAGACTTTGGTTGATCCACCTGAAGGGATCAAACCCATTAGGTGTAAGTGGGTCTTCAAGGTGAAGACAAACATGGATGGGCATGTGCATACCTATAAAGGTAGATTGGTGACTAAAGGATTCAAGCAGATTCATAGTATAAACTATGATGAAACCTTTTCACCAGTTGAGATGCTAAAGTCCATTCGGATCATGCTTGCTATTGTTGCTTACTATAATTATGAGATCTGGCAGATGAATGTCAAAACTGTATTTCTTAACAGAAATCTACTCGAGGATGTGTACATGACACAACTTGAGGATTTATTAGATCCAAAGCATACTGGAAAGGTTTGTAAGTTGCAAAGATCCATTTATGGATTAAAGAAAGCGTCTAGAAGCTGGAATCTTCGATTTGATGATGCAATCAAAACATTTGGTTTCATAAAGAATGAAGATAAACCTTGTGTCTACAAGAAGGTTAGTGAGAACACAGTCATCTTTCTCATATTGTATGTAGATGACATACTTCTCATTAGAAATGATATCTCTACTCTTCAGTTAGTGAAGACTTAACTTGAGAATTGTTTCTCAATGAAGGACTTAGGTGAAGCAGCCTACATTTTAGACATCAAGATCTAGATCTAAAAAATTGCTAGGTCTAAGTCAGAGTATATATATTGATAAGGTTCTTAAATGTTTTGCCATGCAGAATTCCAAGAAGGGATTCCTGCCAATGTCACATGGTGTGAGTCTTTCGAAGACTCAATGCCCCTCTTCTAAGGAAGCAAGGGACTGCATTGATCAGATTCCTTATGCATCTGCTATAGGGTCTATCATGTATGTCATGCTTTGTACTCGCTTAGATGTCTAGTATGCGTTAAGCATGATGAGCAGATACCAGTCAAATCCAGTTGAAGGTCACTGGACAACAGTCAAGAATATTCTTAAGTACTTAAGAAGAACTCAAGATTATTTGTTGATCTCTGGAGGCGATAAAGAGCTGTAAAGGGTTATAACGGTTGTTGTAAAGGGTTACAGTGGTGCAAGCTTCCAAATGGACAAGGATGATTCTAGATCACAGTTAGGGTATGTATTTTACTTAAATAGTGGTCCTGGGTATTGGATACTACAATGATTCCATCTCATTCGAGGGATCATCGATATATGAGATGTGAGGATATGTAGAGAACTGAACAATGCTAACATTATAGATCCTTTGACTAAGGCTTTTGCACCGAGGAAGTATAATGGTCATGCTAGGTCAATGGATATTAGATATTTTAGTTATTGACACTAGTGACATAAGGAGAATGTTAGTGTAAGCCCTAAGAGGCAATCAAGAGTTGATTGACTTAGAATATTTTGTATCATATTTCGTTATTTCATTAAAGGGCAAAGGTTATGGTTATTATATTTATTTTAGTTCAGTGCCGAATGAATAAATATAATAATGTCATAGGGTAGTAGGTTCTAGTCTACAACATATCAATTGGCTGAATTGATAATGTGATATTGTAGATATATAGAACGTGTTAGCTAGAGCCCTAGAGCCAATCATTTGATGATTGTATTTTGGACTTATTGTATCATATTCTATATAAATAAAGGCATTTGGTTTTTTGGTTATTATACTTACTTGTATTGGTGCCAAATAAACTAAGTATAATAATGTCCTTGAGTAGACGGTTATCACCTATATCAATCGGTTAGTTGAACCGATAGTGAGATGATATAGGGAACACTACTCTTAATCATTCCTAGTCGAGTATTAATATTCAGGGATAATGTTAATGCAATAAGACTAGCATGTAGGTCAACTCGATGACTTGATCTCACAAGTCATGGATATAGAGATATCAAGTTGACACATGAGTATACATTAGATAATGTATACTGAATGACCCGCCATGAGAAAGTATCATGGATCGTTATATGAGTGTCATATACTTTCTCATGTGGCTATTAGTATGACTACTAGTCCTTAGACCTGAAGTCACCATAGATCCCTACATAATGAGTTATGTACTTTGGTTTCGTCAAACGTCACCCGTAACTGGGTGGACTATAAAGGCGATTACTGGATATGTAACAAATTATGCAGAGGGATGTGAGTGATGTAGATGAGATCTATCCCTCCTATATGACGGGAGAGACATCCGTATTCTTGATAGAGTGAGACCACGAAGTGCATAGCCATGCCCAAATGAGTCAATATAGGATATTGAGCTCATTTGATTTAGTGAGTCTACTTGGAGTTCAAGATTTAGATTAGTCAGAGGATGACACGGTCTATGCCTCACATTGACCAATCTAGATGTCTAGGATAGAAGGACACTTGTCATATATTGTGAGGAGTCACAATTAGTAGTCACAAGGTGATGTTGGATCTCAACATTCTTGTAACTTGGGTAGTAATGATGTGTTGCTAGATACCGCTCATTACTTATGCTCCTAAATGAGTTTAGGGCATTGCCAACGTTACAAGAACCTATAGGGTCACACACTAAGGACAATTAGATGGAGATTAGGTTCATATGATGAACCAAGAGGATTAGATTCATTTGATGAATCAAATTGGATTAAGAGTAATCCTAATTGGGCTAACTTGAGTTGGACTCAAGTGGATTCATGTATTCAATGAGTCTAATTTAGATTATGACTCATTAAATCAACTTAATTTAATGAATTAGATTCATTATATTAAGTTGGCTTGAATCAAATGGTTAGATTAGATCAACCATGAAAGAGATTTGGTCAAGTTTGACTTGACTTGAGAGGAAGATAGAAAGTCAAGTTTGACTTGACTTTATGCCACCTCATTGGTGAGTTGGCATTGATGTGGACCAATGATGTTACTCCACATCATCATGGGTGCCACCTCATGGAAGTTACAAAGCCATTTTCTTTAATAGCTTCACATTAATTGCACTTAATGCAATTTTTGGGAGTTACACAACTTGAAAGTGGCCGGCCACTTTTGAATGGGAATCAAATTGATTTTCCTCATTCAAGTGCATTATTCCTTCTTCTTCCTCTTGGAGCTCTCTTCCTCTCCCTCTCCTCCTCAACTTGGCCGAACCACACATAGGTGTTAGCACACCTCTTTGTGTGTTTTTCTCCACCTACGAGTCCGTGTGGATACTTCTAGAGGAGTATCTATCTTGATACTCTTGAGATCCGGCACCGTTTGGACGAGCGGGAACGCGAAGGGCTTCGCTTCAAAGGTATAACTCTTTTCATGTAGATCTAGGAGTAGATCTAAGTAGAAACTCATACTCGTAATTTTGTTTTGAAATCTTTTCTTCGCACGAGATTCGTTGGCTAGGGTGATTCGGGATTTCCGCGACGCAGAAAAGCGGTTTTCGCGGCCCAAAAAATCCAACACAACGCTACTCTTAATTATTCCTAGTCAAGCATTAATATACAAGGACAATATTAATGCACTGAGACTAGCTTGTAGGTCAATCGATGACTTAATCTCACAAGTCATAAATACGAGATATCAGGTTGACACATGGGTATATATTAGAGAATATGTACTGAATTGACCCGCCATGAGAATGTTTCATGGATCATTATATGAGTGTCACAAACATTCTCATGTGACTATTGGTATGAATAGTCCTTAGACTTGAAGTCACTACGGTTCCCTACATAAGGAGTTGTGTACTTTGGTATCGTCAAACGTCACCTGTAACAGGGTGGACTATAAAGTCGATCACTGGGTATGCAATGAGTTATGTGGAGGGATGTGAGTGATATAGATGAGATCTATCCCTTCCATATGATGGAAGTAATATCTATGGGCCCCTTAATTAGTAGGACACAAGAATGTATGACCATGCTCAAATGAGTTAATATGAGATATTGAGCTTATTTATTTTGAGTGTGTCTACTTGGAGATTAAGAAACACAAAAATATCAAGGATAGAGGGACTGAGTCATACAAGATAATAGTCACAGACAGATTAGGTCGGATCTCGACTTTCTCGTCACTTGGGTAACAATGATGCATTGTTAGATGTCACTCATTGTTTATGTATCTAAAATATTGATTTGGATACATTGCTAACATTACGAGAGCCTATTGGGTCACACACAAAGAACATGCTGGTTTGGAGATGAATATTTTAGTTTGACTAAAATATTGAGGATCTTAAGATTAATGGGTTAATCTAAAGTGTTGGTGTCATCTTTGTAATGATTGACACTAGTGCTAGTGAGAGATTGTTAGTAATAGCCCTAAGAGCCAATTATGAGATGATTAGGCTTATTGGGTTATTGGGTTAATGGTTAATCCAATATAATAATCCAACCTATTAAGAGGAAAACAAAGAGAAGTTTAATCCGAATTAGACTCATTGAGTTAGACTCAATTGGATCCAATTATTGGATTGAGTCTAATTTAAATTAGATTCATGGAGTCAATTTGGATTGATGTCCATGGAGTCAATTGGGATTAATAAGGTTCAATGAGTTAAACTCATTGGGTGAAATTGAATTCACCAAGGAAGAGGAAAGGTCAATTTTGACTTGACCAAAAGGGAAGAGGAAAGGTCAATTTTGACTTGATCAAAAGACTCTTCATGAAAGATGACTAAGAGTCAATTCATGAAAAGATCAAGAGCCAAATGGACTTTTGGTATTCCATGGGAGTATAAAAGGAGGAATTTTGGCCATTAATTGTAAGAAAGTTCATTTTTTTGTCTTCTTCTCCTTCCTCCTCTTCTTCCTCTTGGCCGATCCTTCCTCATGGCCGAATCACCTTATGTGACTAGCACCACAAAGTTGGTTCTTCTCCAGATCAAGAGTTTGTGAGATGAACGGAACATGTTCGTGTGGAAACCATAAAGGTGCGGACACTTGATCGTGATGAGATCTGCATCCAAAGAAAGGTTGCTGCCAGGATTGCGAAGATAACGTATCAAAGGTATAAGCCTCTCATGTAAGACTTAGTATATGGTTTCCTTTCGTATGGATTTTCTGGAAGAACTAGATGTTTTTCACTGCGCTTTCGTGTGTTTAGCACCTTAGTTCCTTACACGTTTGAGAGACAAGAAGATGGGGAGGAAACCTGCTCTAAGAGAAGGTCAGAGTTGGGTTCAGGTGAGGTCAACTCCAGTTAGCTAGAGAATTACCCACATGAAGAGATCAGTTACGAAGGTGCTAATCTGCCACTTGGAAGGCACCTTCCATAGCTAGAAGGTGCCTTTGATGAATAGTGCAAGGGCACCTTCTAGCTCTTGAAAGTGCCTTCCAATAGCCGTTAGCTGTAGATAGAGTTTTATCCTCAACGGATAAAACTTAGCTAATGGAAGGTGCCTTAAACCATCTTGAACGCACCTTCAAGCTGCGGATAGAGTTTTCCAAGGGCTATAAAAAGACCCCTAGAACTAGGAAATATTCAACAACTTGAACAGCAAATATTGTACACTTTCCTAGTCTTTCTTTTGAGTTATCAATTTCTATAAAAGGCTTCTCTGCCTGCAACAAAGGAAAATTCTAGTGGAGCTTTCTTCAATACCTTGGATTAACAACCACTTGGGTTGTAATCAAGTAAATAGAATTGTCCTCTTACTTTCTTTTATTTAGTTATTCAATTAATTCATTATTATTATTATAGTTTGATCTAATCAAAGGATCGAGAAAGGGGATTTTTTATAGGCAATTCACCCCCTCTCTTGCCTGCCCCACTACGCCAACAAGTGGTATCAGAGTCAGAACACCTCAGAAGGACTAACTGCCGACTGAAGCACCGAGACTATGGCCAGACTGAGCATCTATCCACCTAAGTTCGGGGGAGAATTCGCGACATAGAAGAAACACATAGAGGTATTCTTTAAAACATATTTTGAATTACTTTTAATTATTAAATATGGTTTTGTAGATCCCAAAGACCCACAAGGAAATGAAAAAAAAAGAATACTAATGAACTAAGAAGGAGCAAGCAGACTTCATAGCAAATGGATGAGCTGAATTCCATATGCTGAGCGTGCTGCCTCTGCAAGAAGTCAGCAGAATCGATACCTATAAATTAATAAAAGAACTTTGGGAGAAGCTCCTAGAGCTACTCGAAGGAACGTCCAAAGTAAAGCTCTCTAGACGGGACTTGCTCTGTAACCAACTAACGAACCTCCAAATAAAAGAAGGTGAAACAGTCACACATCTGTACTCAAGGATCAAAGAAATCATCACCGAACTCACGAATCTTGAAGAAAAGGTAATGAACCAAGATTCATTAAGGTACGCTTTAAATGCATTTCCTAGGACACTCGATTGGACATTATAGTCAACTCATTTTATATATCAAAAGATCTCGAAGTTAGTGTAAGGGATTGGTGGACGGCTAGAAGGGGGTTGGATAGCTAGGCCACCCCCAATTTTGATTCTTCTCTACAAGGTTAGTTATACAAGTAGAATACAAAAACTAAAGCAATGAAAATAAACAAGTAAGAGCAAACACTAACACAAATCCTTTACGTGGTTCAGAGATTGCTTGCTCCTACTCCACGGCGTGTCCTTGAGGTGGACGAACCCTTGATCCTTCGGTGGATCAATCCCCGGCAATCTCCGGCTAGCTCTTACTCCTTCTCGGTGGAGTACAACCTCTCACAAAGCTCTCTTCCTCTTACAAGATGAAGACTTAGATTAGGAGGAAGAGAATGGCTTGGAAGCTTTGGACAATTGCTAAGAAGTTATTCAACAAGCATGAGTAACTTCCTTCAAGCCCCAAAGCTTCCTATAAATAAGAGGAGAGATTTAATCATCATATCAACTCATCTCGACACCAGTCGACTGGAAAAACCATCAGTCGACTGGTGTTACCGTTGGAGGTAGCCAACGGCTACTTCGCAGCACCAACAGTATGCCAACGGTCATTTACCAGTTGACTGTTAAAAAATGCAGTCAACTGCACCAGTCGACTGCTAAAATATGCAGTCGACTGATCCACACTGACCGAACGAACAGAACTATTCTGTTCGCACCCAGTCGACTGCGCGGTCGACTGCACCAGTCGACTGCTAAAACATGCAGTCGACTGCTACAGTAAAACCCTAAAACTAGGATTTTACTCCGAGTACAATTTCTCATGCACTCGTACCCTCACCCTTACGACTCATTTGACGCTTCCTTTGCAGCTTTAACCTCTTGCCTTCAAGCCTACTTCCTTTGGCTCTCGTCCCTCGGATGCATTCAAGCTTGCGGCTTATCCCCAATTCCATCCTTCGCGTATGCCTCAAAGTCGCTTCTCTCGGCCCTTGTCCTCGCTGGCTTGTCCACGGTCCCTCGGATGCTTCATCCTTCACCGGACCGAAGCCATCAACCTGAGTCGCATGTGTATCCTGCAAACATGCACAAGTCAAATATACATATCAAATACAAGGGTGAACCTAACTTAAACTCTTTGACACACATCAAAACTATGATCGTACCGATCAAAACCTAGGTTGATTGCACTAACAATCTCCCCCTTTTTGATGTGTGGCAATATATTTAAGTTAGGCATAAATATCAACATGAAAATTAGAAGCAATATGTAAACATGAAGCATAATACCCAAGCTCCCCCTTAACATATGCTCTTAGCCATAATTTTCAAGTTTTGCACATAGTTGCACATAGTTAGGTTTCTAACTTAAACCTTCGCATTTCTCCCCCTTTGACACCATCAAAAATTGTACCAAATATGTACACATACTATGGTATCAATGTGGACTTAAAAATACTCAAAACCAACTCTTGAAGGTGCTGGAAAACAGCTACCAGTCAACTTCTATCTGTCGCAGTCTACTGGCACAAACAAACCCTATTTTCAGCATTTTAAAGCCAACTTCAGAAATGCATAGAAAATTCTAAAAAATTCAAAAAATCATGAAATTTTGAACACACATTTCTTATAATGTTCTTTACCAAGGAAAAATATGTTTTCATGAAAACTTATCATATTTTTGAAGTTTTGATAAAAACTCAAACACTTTGCAAATCACTCAAGGTGGTATCAATTTGAAACCTTGTTTTACAATCATATGTTTCAAAATAGCTAAACCGCAGTAAATAAAACATAAAAATGTTTTTAAAATATTTAAAATGTCCAACTATGATCTATGGATAAGATGTCAATTAATTAAACATTTGCTTTCCCTATAGTTGGCCTATGATCACTAAAACTTGATTCATTTCATAACTCATCAAGATGCCATAAGCATAAGTGAATTATTTGTATCATCCTATCATCTCACATTTAAGGTTAGAAAATAATGCAAATCATTGTTAAATGAAGATAACTTCTACTTAGCCCCCTTGATCATGAATTTCTATCAAGGCTAAGTGCTCCCCCTTGAGGTCTCAAGTCAACCATTTTTCAAGGATTTGAACTATGATTTTAATGGTTGACTAACCTAAAATCATCTAACCCTTGAGGATTGATTTTGGCACCCAATAGAAATTCTTTCTAATTGGGTTAACCAAATATTCCTTGGGGATCCATTTTTTATCTATAGTCTTGGTTTTTTATTGGCCCCTAACAAGTAAACAATGGTAAGTCTTTTCATTGTTGGGTTCCTTGTATCCTAGCCTATTTTTCTTAAAACTTGCCCTTTGGCTCCCAATAATCATGTTTAAGGTTTTAGAGCCAATTTCAAATTTTCTAAGGGCATTGGTAAGGTATTCTATCTTTTCCTTTAAAGCCTTATTTTCTTCTTCTAAACATGAATAATTTGAATTTGTAGAAGAAGCATGCATATCATTATCCTTAATAGTCATAGATTCTAATTTTTCCTTAAGCATGAAAATATCATTTTTCAAGGATTTGTACTTTCTTTTTGCCTTAAACAAATCATTATTTGTGCTTGAAATAATTTTAATTAAGACATGAAGTGGAAGATTATGTACCTCACTTACCGAGACGTCCGAATCCGATGTTTGACCTCCCCCTTCACTTGAGCTCCCTTCTTCGTCTTCACTTGAGCTCTTTCCCTCTTCATTTTCGGATGAGGTGGAGGCTACATCATCAATTCCCATTAGAGCAAAATTGACTACATGGTGCTCTTCTTCCTTCGATGATGATGATGGATCATCCCATGTTGCTTTTAGGTTTTGAGCCTTCTTTCCTTTTTCTTTTTTCTTCTTCTCCTCCTTCTTCTTCCCTTCCTTCTTCTTCAAGAGAGGACAATCATCTCTTATGTGTCCTTCTCCTTGACAGTTATAGCAAATGACCATTCTTATTCTACTTTTGCTTCTTGAGCTTTTCCTAACATGAGATTTGTTAGTTGAAAACTTTTTAAATGTCCTTCTCATTTTCCTTACCATATACGCCTCTTGATCGCTATACATTGAGGCACTTGATTCTTCGGAGTCGGAGGATGGTGGAGATGAAGATTTCTTCTTCTTTCCCTTTCCATTGTTTGCCACAAGGGCTACTCCTCTTGATCTATGAGCTTCTCCATCTAACCCTTCAACTCTTGTTTCGTGAAGCTCCAATGTTGAGAAGAGTTCATCTAGAGAGGATTTCTCTAGGTCCTTTGATATGTAGTATGAATCTACAATTGAGCTCCAAGTTGTGGTTCTTGGGAAAGCATTTAGGGTTTTCATCATCATGTCTCGATTTGAAAGTGTCTCACCTACACTTGTTAGTCCATTAATAATTTCCTTAATTCTAGAATGTAAAATTGATACCTTTTCTCCTTTCTCAAGCTTGAGATTGTTGAGTTGAGTTCGAAGGAGGTCTCTTCTTGCCAATTTCGCTTCCGATGTCCCTTCATAAAGCTCCACTAGCTTTTCCCATAATTTCTTGGTGCTTGAGTAGGTTCCAACCCTTGTTATTTCTTGTTGGGGAAGAACATTGTGTAGATGATGTATGACTTTAGAATTTGCTAAATGTTCTTCCCTTTGCTTCTTGCTCCACCTTGTTTTCTCAAGTATCTTATTGTCTTGATCCCTAGATACTTCAAAGCCATTTTCCATAATTAGCATTATGTCAAAATTGGTTTCGAAAAATACCTCCATTCTCTTCTTCCATCAAGAGAAGTCCCCTTCGAATTTGGGTGGATAAATGTTTGAGCCGGCCATTTTGATGAAGTGCTCATCTCGGAGATTACTCCGTTGAAGGGCGTCCTCGCTCTGATACTACTTGTAAGGGATCGGTGGCCGGCTAGAAGGGGGTTGAATAGCTAGGTCTGTCACGCCCCGGAGGAGTCCCTGTCCGAAGAAATTTCGGCAACATCTCCCCTGTACGGCGGACAATCTGAAACTTTCTACAAACACTATATACCTCAGCCACATGCGGCTGGAATAATAAGAAAAATAAAATGTAACACACAGACATTCCACGCAGATTAATAGGTAACAAACTGAAACAGATATAGGACTCAAAAACAACCCTACTCAACTACACTCATAAAGCTCAAATCCGACAATAAGATCAACTTACCTCTTCTGCCGTCCAAGCAGACATGTAGTAAAACATATCCCAACACCAAAACCATCGACACATACAGTCATACCAGATCCATAGTATCAAAAATCCATAGTATCAAAACCAGAATAAGACGGACATAGTCAAAACAATAAAACTAAAAGATCATCCAACATTTTCGTGGTCTGCAGGGGACTAGCAACTGGAACTCTCTCCTGATAGCATCAACCTGAAAAATATCAACAATGGAGGCGGGGTGAGTCCAACGCTCAGCAGGTACAACTGATATACAAAGTAGGGAAATAACCTCTAGCACTAATCATGCGTACAGTCTCCTGATATAAGAAGGATAAAAATGCAACTAAAGGAAACAGAAGAAAACTGTACTAACCAGGACCTGGGTATAAGGACAAACAGTCCGAGAGGTATAGAAATCCTGTATGCATGTCAAACATAGGCATCCAAATAATATGCAACATATAAATGCAGCAAGCACAAACACAATCAATAAATGCATCATGCATATGATGCCAATGTCATGGTCACCCCTGACGCCAGTCAGCCAACTCTCAACAAAAGTGGGACCAAGTGGGTAGGGCTATGACGACCGTGCACTCTGCATCACTACTCCTGATGAGTGACTGAGTGGACGGGATGCTGTCGGAGTACATACATACTCCTACCCCAAATCATAAATGGGGGAGCGCAATGCTCTCATCTCCCGTTACACTATGACGGGGAGGGATCCCTGACGTGCTACCACGCTGCGTCACAATACCCATGAGAGGACCAACGGAGCACCGAACAGAGCACAACTGACGTGCTACCACGTTGCGTCACGCTACCCATGAGCGTCAACAACGGAGCACTGAACAGTGATGAAACTGGTGATGTGCTTGACAATAATGGAGCAATCTATCACACAGCATGCAATCATGCAAATGGTGCATGACACTAAGCATGGTAATATACTGAACCAGTCCATATACATATATGATGTGCATCATAGTAAATAAATCATATCAAGATTTCACAGATCAGATAGGGTATCACACCTAGGTCCTGAATATGGTGAAGCATGGTTATATCACTACCCCTAATCATGTATAATCAGGTAAGCCATAACATGAGATGCAAAACAAGCAATCAACCAAGCATGTAACAGGTAGCGGGTAGTGACTAATCGAAACAAAATGAGAAACATAATTTTTGCTATTTGTTAAATTCACTACTATGTATATCAAAGACATAAAGTCAAAAGTACCCGCCTCCAATAGAAAGGTCCAAATCCGACATCGAGATGCTCGTCTCGCATCGAAGTCCCATAATGTCTAGTTTAGCTAATTCTATCATACAACAATTAGCCAAACTAAATTCTAATCCAATTAATCAATTAGGGTTAACTTCATTAACCCTAATCGTTCCACCTTCTAATTAGGACTTGCTATAACATAATCCATCATAGATTCAACACAAAAACTCACCTAAATCTGTACTTACCCACTGCTAGAGAAGGTTATAGCCGGATCCAGTGGCTGCAACAAGGTGAAATTGCTGATCAACAACACAATTATCCTATTTCATCAACAACATGAATCACTTACCCTAATTCAAATCTACACATGATCATGTAATCAAATCCCTACACAATACCTCAATTTCTAGCTATCGTTGATGTTGGAAGGAGTTGCTGCAGGAATAGGAACGCTGCTGGAAACCAAGAAAAGCACCAAACAATAAGAACCGTGGCACTTTCCTGATACCATCATTGTTGTTTTGTTCAGATCCAGCAGCAAGAGGAAATCTAGGGCACGCGAACAGGAAATTTCCAGAGATGGTCGGCATTGCTCTGTGCAGCGGCGACCACGAATCAGGAACTAGGGCTCGGTGTGGAGAAGTTGGCGCTGTCCCGTGTGGCGGCGGAAATGAAAGAGACCAGATATGTGCCGGCGACACCGAGGAGAGGAGATGAGGGTCGGTGTCAGGCAGAGGAAATCGCGGTCGGTGCTAGGGCAGAGCACAATCGCGTGAGGAAGAGATCGGCTTTTCCTCGGCTCTGGTCGGTCGGTGAGGATGGTGTCAACAGGCAAGGAATCGGCGTCTTGGTTTCCGGTGAAGATCAGGGAAGATGATGGTTTGGCACCGCGCGGAGGAGAGGAACAGGATGGGGGAGAGATGGGAACGACGACTGGAGAAGATGAGGGAAAGAAGATCGAGCTCGGGAGGAAAAATAAGAGAGGAGAAACTACTCGCAGCGCCGGTTAGGGCACGCGTGAGGGGAGAAGGGAAGAGGGCGCGCGGGTTTTCGGCGAGGAAGAGTGGAAATAAAGAAAAAAAGGAAAAGGAAAAGGAAATATAAAAATAGACATTTCCTCGCTTAAATGGGTAGCCTAAACAGGCTTTTCCCGGGCCCCGTTTTTATCCCCGTTAACTCGTCCGTACGAGATCCGAAAAATTCCCGAAAAATTTCCAAAAATTCCGAAAAATTCCCTTATTAATATTCGCCTATTTTTGGTATTTTACAAGGTCACCCCCAATTTCGATTCTTCTCTACAAGGTTAGTTACGCAAGCGGAATACGAAAACTAAAGCAATGAAAATAAACAAGAGCAAATGCTAACACAAATCCTTTACGTGGTTCGGAGATTGCTTACTCCTACTCCACGGCGTGTCCTTGAGGTGGACGAACCCTTGATCATTCAGTCGATCAATCCCTGACAATCTCCGGCTAGCTCTTACTCCTTTTCGGTGGAGTACAACCTCTCATAAAGCTCTCTTCCTCTTACAAGATAAAGACTTAGATTAGGAGGAAGAGAATGGCTTGGAGGCTTTGGACAATTGCTAAGGAGTTATTCAACAAGCATGAGTAACCTCCTTCAAGCCCCAAAGCTTCCTATAAATAAGAGGAGAGAGTTGATCATCATATCAACTCATTTCAACACCAGTCGACTGGCAAAACCATTAGTCGACTGGTGTTACCGTTGGAGGTAGCCAACGGCTACTTCGCAGCACCAACAGTATGGCAACGATCATTTACCAATCGAATGCTAAAACATGCAGTCGACTGGTGCAGTTGACTGCTAAAACATATAGTCGACTGATCCACACTGACCGAATGAATAAAACCATTCTGTTCGCACCCAGTCGACTGCACTGCTAAAATATGCAATCGACTGCTACAGTACTGCTACAGTAACGCTATATTACTACTACAGTAAAACCCTAAAACTAGGATTTTACTCTGAGTACAATTTCTCATGCACTCGTACCCTCACCCTTACGACTCATTTGACGCTTCCTTTGCAGCTTTAACCTCTTGCCTTCAAGCCTACTTCCTTTGGCTCTCGTCCCTCGGATGCATTCAAGCCCGCGGCTCGTCCCCAATTCCATCCTTCGCGTATGCCTCGAAGTCGCTTCCCTCGGCCCTTGTCCTCGCTGGCTTGTCCACGATCCCTCGGATGCTTCATCCTTCATCGGACCCGAAGCCATCAACCTAAGTCGCATGTGTATTCTGCAAACATGCACAAGTCAAATACACATATCAAATACAAGGGTGAACCTAACTTAAACTCTTTGACACACACATTAAAACTATGATTGTACCGATCAAAACCTAGGTCGATTGCACCAACAATTAGTTCATTAGAAAATCTATTTTCCACTTTTGAACTTCATCAATCAAGATGTGTAGGCTTACGAAATAAAGAAGAAAAGACAACCCACAATATAACTCTAAAGGTCAACAAGAAAGGCGAACCAGATCCAGACTCCAAATAATCAATTGATGAAGATGAAGCAACCTTATTGGTAAGAAAATTTATTAAGTTCATTAAATATAATAAATTTAATAAGTCACAGGCGAAAAAATACTTTTTGAGCAAAAGGAAGGTTTAGTGCTACAACTGCCAAGAAGAAGGGCACATCAAGGATAACTGTCCTAAACTAAAGAAGAAGGAAAAAGACAAGGGCAAAAGACCAACAAGATCGAAGCACAAGAATCTGAATGTCACATGGGATGAATTATTATCCTCCAAGTCTGAGACTAAAGCTTACACCAGACTAGCTCTAATGACAGACCACCAAGGAGAAGATAAAAGCATCTTAGAGATGAGCATCGACGAAGAGGGAGAATCTTCAGAAGAAAGCTGCGATGAAGGGGGAGCATCAGAACACGAGATAAGTGAGGTACTTACACTTTCTCCCAAATAGTCTTTCCAATTTATTAAAATACTTTAAAAGAACATAGTACTATTAGAAAAAGATAATGCTAGGTTAAAATTAAACTTAGTAAAGTCATGCCCCTTAGATATGTTTGATAATCTAAAGGTAGAAAATGAAAAATTGAAAGCACAAATAAAAAAAACTAAAAAATGACTATGCATTTTTTAATTCGAATATCTTTCAAAAATCAAAATTAAAAAATAATGGTAGAATTAACTGGTACATTAGTAAACACCAAGAACAAATTAAGAAAATCCCTAGAAATTATATACCACCAAAATTCATGATTAATCTAGTAGGAAATAGTTTATATTGGATTTCCAAATCATGCCTAGTATAATTCAAAGTTAATCTTATGCATACTTTAAATGATAATGTATTTTATCTTCTATATTGCTTAAATAAATTATTTAAATGCTTACTTTTCATATTTCAAGATAAAATTTTTTGCTATGTTATATGATGATTTAATCTACAAGCAATTTTCTTTAAAAAATTGTTTGACTATTGAGTAATTTTCAATAAAATTATTAACAAAAAGCATACTTTAAAATTTAAAATTATTTTACAAACTTAAATTTTGAAAAAATCTTATTTGTCTGTGATGAAACATGATATTCTCTATCCTTATAAAATTTTTTAAATTTTTTCAAATTTTATCTGAATTATTATTAATTACTTTGAGAAAAATTATATTTTTAAATTAAAAATTCAAATAAAATAGAAATTGGACAACTTTTTTTCACCGTTAAACTATGTATTTTTCACATCCAAGAAAATTAGCAAAATTTTTAGAGTAAAAATATATATATATTTTTAAGAATTATTGCTGAAAATTAGTTGTTTTATAGAAAAAAGCATTTCTCTTAAATTGTTTGGATATACCTTTTTTTGTTTAACTTCAGCAAAAAGTTTTAGGATTTTTTGAACTTATAAACAAATTTCCAAATTAATTCTTTCAAAATAGAAGATTAATTATTAAAATTAGAAAATGTTTGACAATTATTTTTTGAAAATTATTAGCTTACTAATGATTCATATTATGTACTCCTAGAAATTTATGTTAAAATTTTCTAACTATTTCTGTTATTTTCCCTTAATTTTTTAATGTGATCAAAGGGAGAAAAATAAATATAAGTTACGGGGAGTAAGGACATTGTATGAAGTTTGCAATTTTATTAACTTGCTTAAATTCAGTGCATTGCAATATTTTGTTCTAATTGCAACTTCTTATTATTTTTTTTATTTAACCCTAACTTTAACTTAAGTTAATGCACATCAAAAAGGGAGAGATTGTAAATACCCTGTAGTAGTTTTTATGTGGTCAGCCAAGTTAATTTAGGTCATGCTGTATTTGATCCTTGTGTCTAAGTGTGCAGGAGCTTAGGAACATAAGAAGTCGAGTGGAAGACGTAGATAGCGAGAAAGATGATACTAGAAAAGGAGTCGACGAGCTTGATGTATCTGAGAGACGAGATATTACGAAAGAGTACACCGGTGGATGAGAAAGATACGTGCGACGTTCCAGTTATGAGAAGCCAGGGAGGAAGCCTACTCGAGGAGAAGGTCAGAGTTGGGTTCGGGTGAGCTGAACTCTGGTTAGCCGGAGAATTACTCATATGAAGAGATCAACCACTAAGGAGCTGGTCTACAACTTAGAAGGCACCTTCCATGACTGGAAGGCGCCTTCGATGAACAGTGCGAAGGCGCCTTCCAGCTCTTGAAGTTGCCTTTTAGTAGCCATTAGCAACAGATAGAGTTTTATCCTCAACGGATAAAACTTAGCTAATGGAAGGCGCCTTGGACTATCTTGAAGGCTCCTTCAATCTGCGGATAGAGTTTTCTAGGGGCTATAAAAAGGTCTCTGGAGTTAGGAAATATTCAACAACTTGAACAACAAATATCCTAGTCTTTCTTTTGAGTTATCAACTTTTGTAAGAGGCCTCTCCGCCTGCAACAAAGGAGAATTCTAGTAGAGCTTTCTTCAACGCTTTGGATTAACAATCACCTAGGTTGTAACCAAGCAAATAGAATTGTCCTCTTACTTTCTTTTATTTAATTGTTCAATCAATTCATTATTATTATTATGCTAGTCTAATATAATCAAAGGATCGAGAAAGGGGTTTATTTTTTATAGATAATTCATCCTCTTTTACCGGCCCCACTGCACTAACATATAATACTACTCTTATTATTACTAGTAAAAAAAGGGCAATATTAATACATTGAGTATATAGATTAACTAGTATGTAGATTAACTGATGACTTAATCTCACAAGTCATGGATATAAGATATCAAGTTACCACATAGGTATATATTAGAGAATATGTACTGAACTGACATATTATGAGAATGTTTCATGGATTGTTATATGAGTGTAATAAATATTCTCATAGTGACTATTAGTATAGATAGTTCTTTAACCTGAAGTTACTATGGTTCCCTACATAAGGAGTTGTGTACTTTAGTATCGACAAACGTTACATGTAACAAGGTCAATTATAAAGTCATTTACTAGGTATACAATGAGTTATGCGGAGGGATGTGATTGATGTAGGTAAAATTTATCCCTTCCATATAACAAAAGTTATATATATGTGAGTCTCTTGATTAATTAGGACTACTAAAATACATTACCATTATCAAATAAGTCAATATAAGATATTGAGCTTATTTGATTAAGTCTACTTAGAGATCAAGAAACACATATGATCCTGTCCGAAAGCTGAATCAACGGACGCTGGGCACGTGGTGCTCTCCTAACGGCTGACGTAGATCTCCTGACTGTCCGCACGGACCTCCGGTGAACCTGCACAGAAGTCAGGCCGGGAAGGGGTTCCCGGCGACGACCCTCCGACGCTCAAGTCAGGCAAAGCTCAACCAGAAAGTGGCTCCAAGAATCATAGAATGCGTACCTCCGGCGAAGGATGAGGGCCTTTATATAGGACTGGGGAGAAGCGGGTGCACACATACCGAGGTGTACACGTGTCCTTAGCTCATACCCCACTAAGGGCCTGTCAGTGAGCTTACTTGACCCCATACTGCTACAGTCTAAGCATGTCTTCGATGGGACAGCGGAATCCCCTGTCGTAAGATTTGGAGTATGGCCTAAACGTGGAACATACCCGCTGTCAGAAAAAGATGTCCCTTGTCCTTTTCCCCTTCGCTTCCGGCCTGGCGTCCGACCGACCTGCGCTCCGAGCGTCCGGACGGCTAGCCTCTGCCTTACGTCCGGCCGGACAGATATGGTGGTCTACTTGGAAGATTCTTGGTGATGTGCTTTGTGGAGACTGTTAGCAGTATGCTACCTCATGTTTCGGCCAAGCGTGCCCTCCGATCGGCCTTACGATCCTGTACCATGAGCGCCGGGGCCCAGCTTCCTGCTGGGGTGCCTTTTGCCATCAGTTAGACACTGGTCAGCCGGCCGGGCGTTCGACCCACCCATCTCCGGTCGGCCACCTGGCCCTGGTCCCCTGTTCTTACCGCCGGATCAACATAAATTGATGAGAGGATGATACAATCTATACCTCATAAATCAATCTAGATATCATAAATAAAAGGACTAAGTTATACAATAAAATAGTTATAGACAGGTTAAGTCAAATTTATGACATTTTTATCACTTGGGCAGCAATGATACATTGCTAGATGTCACCATTGCTTGTGTCTTTAAAATGTGATTTTAGAGTCGCTGTCAATGCTAAGAGAACCTATTGTGTCACACACAAATAATGCATCAATTTTAGAATTTATTTTATTGTATTACGACTAAAATAAAGTGGGCCTAAGTTTTAAGTTTGAAATTAGTTTTGGATTTTAACTTGTTAGATTAATAGTGGTCCTTTATTTAAAAGGAGGATTGTTGGAATACAGTCAAAATTCCATTTTAAGCTAATTGGATTTTATTGGATTAATGGATTAATCTAATTGGATCTTAAACTTATTATATGAATAGTTAGTCTAACATTTATTTGAATTTTTCAAATAAACTCAAACCAAATAAAGTCCACATTATTAGATAATGTTTTAGTTGATAAGATTTAACCATGTTATTGGATAAAGTCTTATTAGATAAGACTTGGCCATATTTTATAGTCTTATCAGATAAGACTTGAAAACATTTTAAAAGATCTTATTAGATAAGACTTAGTGGAAACAAACATATCTTATCTAAAAAGATAGTCCTAAAAGTTAGGACTTTATCTTAACTAATATATATGCATGGTAGTTAGAACTACGAACATGTGCTCGTAAGACAAGTGGAGACTGTGCTCATGTGGATACCATTAAAGGCGTAAACATATTGATCATACTGAGATCAACCAAACTCTTTAAATATGTAAAAGGGTTTTACGCATCAAGACGTAAAAATTCTACATCAACGATGTAATTAGAATTCGCTTGAATTTCTAATGGATTCCCTTTTTTCCGCTATGTTTATTTTATTGTTTAATTATTGTATGGAATCCAACAATATAGAAGGAGGAAGAAAGAGAGGATTGAGTCCGAACACACTAGAGGTTTAAAACAAGTATAATAGCGGCAAATAATTTAGTCATAATGTAAGATAATGCCTCTAGCAGATTGATACATGTAAAAGTGTCTTGTTATGTGAATGTAATAAAGTTCATTTTGTATTTGTCACACAAGTTACTGTTGTAAAAGTATCTTTATGAATAGAGAAATTATTAAAATTTATGTTTTTATATTTTGATAACTAGAATCATATTTGCATTACAGTAATTGTTTAAAAAATTCTTGATCTGTTTTGATGAATAGAGCATTAACTTTGAAATTGTTGGCAAAATGTTATTATATATTTAGTTGTGCAATCGATACTCAGATGTTGTTGTATTGTATTGCTTTATAATCGAAGCTTTAGAATTTTCTTCTGCAAATTACATTAATTGAATTGTCTGTGTCCGTGTGCGCAATCAATATGTTGATGTTGTATGTTTCTTACAAGCTATATGAATTGTGTTCTTGTATGCATTTTAATTCAAATTTTGGGTATAAAGATTTGACATTGCACCATGTAGTAAAATTGAAAAATGGAAGCCTTTTAAGTGCTAAATTGGAGTTCTTGCTTTGCCATGAACTTCCCAAGCCACTTACATCTCAGTACGAACTCATGATACATGGTACAATGTCAACATTGGAACAATGTCGAAATAAAACTTTTAGTAATTGATTGAAACTCTATTTCTGTGGGAAAAAGAAACCTACCTTGCTTATATTGATGAAATGATTGTAGGATAGAAACCAACTAGAGGAGGGGAGATCTCGTTTTTAAAAATTTTATTTTCTTCTTTTAAATTTTTTTTGAAAATATGAATATGCGGCGGAAAATTTAAAATACGAATTGCACAGAGGAAAAAGTCACTTTTATGTTTTTACTGTTGGACAAAACAATCTGTTGTCGGAAATTTTTGGAGACTTAGCTGAATTTAAAATTACGAAATCTAAATTCAACTTACAATCGAAATGACCTGAGCGGATAATCTTAAGCTGCCAGTAGGGGCTGGTTTCTGCTACGTGCCGAAGAGCGGCTGATGGGACTCAGTCGACGAGTGGGTAGATTTGTTGAGCAGCAGGTCTGTATTTTCAAGCTGAGCAGTCAAGAGACAGGCAGGCCGATCGGACAGATCAGCTGTCCAACCAGAGTGATCGAACAGTACAGTCGGGCGCTGACAGGCAAACAAGTCGGTCGAGCGAAGCAGTCAGGCCGAGCGCGGACAGACCGATCTAAGCAGACAGGTCAGGCGTCAATCAAGCCGGTCGAAGCAGTCAAGTCGATCAGGCGAAGCAGCCGGGCATAGCGGCAGGTCGAGTGCAGCTGGCCGATCGGGTGAAGTAGACAGGCCGAGCGTAAACTGGCCGATCGGGCAAAGCAGGTAGACAGGTTGGGATGATGCAGGTGTTGGGTGCTACTCGGAATTCCGTTCTTTTTCCCCTGTACAAAAATTTGTACAAGCACTGAACTTTTCCTAGCAGCCCATGTGCTTTACAGAAGTTAAACTTGGATTGCAAATGAAACTTAACATTCTTAATCCAAGTTATTCTTCAGAAGTTAAACTTGGATTGGAAACATAATTTAACATTTTTACTCCAAATTCAACCCATGTGTTCTTCAGAAGTTAAACCATATTACAGAAGTTGATTAAATATCTATTTCAAAGATTGGCTTCCAGGTTAAACATGGCGAGGCGCTCGACCTTCTTGGGTATGGGATCATCCACCACTTCCTAGTCAAAGTCTTTCAAAGAAATTGAATATTTAAACTTCTTATAGTAACCTTAGGTTTAACTATAGAAACCACAATCGAAACATAAAATCGCTAGCCTCTTGTGTTGGTATTTCATAATCCATACAAAGAAAACTAAACTAGTATACCGCGGAAACAATTAACTAGTTATACCTTTCTTTGTATCTTAAAGACCTCTTGATCTTCTGCTGTATTCCTCTCCTCCTCTTGGACGTCTTGTGGGTGACGATCTACCAAGACAAAGGCACCCGACCTTCTCCTTCTTTTCCAAGCTTTCGACCACTAAAGAATACAAAGTGAAGAGGCCTCCTCCTCCTTCTTCTTCTTCTCCAAGCAACCGGCCACAAGGTGAAGGTCATTCTCCAAGTGTCGCCAGCCCTTATGAAGAGGAAAGGGAAAAGAGGGAAGAGCCGACCACAATAAATTAGAAGAGGAGCCTTGGTTGTATTTTTTTGGAGAGCATCCTCGCCACTTTTATAATCTTTGCTAGCGGCTAATAAGAAAAGTTTTTAATAAAATTTCCTTTTATTTGCTATTGTAAATAGTTACAAAAAAGGAAAGATTTTAACAAAATTAAAATCTCTCTTTTAAACCATTGTAAATAGCTATAAAATGAAAGATTAAAACAAAATTTTGTTTAAACAAAATCTTCCTTTTATTCCTATAATGGTTGGTTACAAAAATGAAAGATTTTAACAAAATTAAAATAACTCTTTTAACTAATGTAGATAACTACAAAAAAGGAAAGATTTTAACAAAATTAAAATCTCTCTTTTAACCATTGTAGATAACTACAAAAAAGAAAAGATTTTAATAAAATTAAAATCTCTCTTTTAATAGAAAGCTATAAAAGGAAAGATTAAAACAAAATTTTATTTTAAACAAAATCTTCCTTTTATTCATATAATGATGGGTTACAAAATGAAAAGATTTTAACAAAATTAAAATCTCTCTTTTAACCAATGTAGATAACTATAAAAAAGGAAAGGTTTTAACAAAATTAAAATCTCTCTTTTAACCATTGTAGATAACTACAAAAAAGGAAAGATTTTAACAAAATTAAAATATCTCTTTTAACTAATGTAGATAACTACAAAAAGGAAAGATTTTAACAAAATTAAAATATCTCTTTTAACCATTGTAGATAACTACAAAAAAGGAAAGATTTTAACAAAATTAAAATCTCTCTTTTAACCATTGTAGAAAGCTATAAAAAGAAAGATTATAACAAAATTTTGTTTTAAACAAAATCTTCCTTTTATTCCTATAATGGTTGGTTACAAAAGGGAAAGATTTTAACAAAATTAAAATCTCTCTTTTAACCAATGTAGATAACTACAAAAAAGGAAAGGTTTTAACAAAATTAAAATATCTCTTTTAACCAATGTAGATAACTACAAAAAAGGAAAGGTTTTAACAAAATTAAAATATCTCTTTTAACCATTGTAGATAACTACAAAAAAGGAAAGATTTTAACAAAATTAAAATCTCTCTTTTAATCCATTGTAGAAAGCTATAAAATGAAAGATTTTAACAAAATTTTGTTTTTAACAAAACTTCCTTTTCTCTTCTTGTATGGCCGACCCCATGCTTGGGCACCAAGCATGGCTTGGCCGGCCCACATCTTGGGCACAAAGAGGGCTTGGTCGGCCCCTTGCTTGGGCACCAAGCAAGGATGTGGCCAGCCCCTCATTTGGGTAAGAAGGAAAATCAAAACGGATGAACGCGAGGCTTTATAAAGGCTGCAGCATGGACCGAGAGGAGGAATTGGTTTTGACCTCCCGATGAGCTTGAGCTTCATGTGTTCGACCCAAACATCCAACTCAAGTTCATCAATAATAACTCATACCACTAAAGAGTTATTATTGAACTACCGCACCAATCCCATATTACATTTTGGGTTCCTTCTTATCATGAGTGCATTAATTTCCCTATGTTTAAGATATCGAATGTCCATTAATTAAATGAGTTACTGACAACTCACTTAATTAATATCTAGCTTCAAGAGTAGTACTACTCAACTTCATTGTCATGTCGGACTAAGTCCACCTGCAGGGCTTACATGACAATCCTTATGAGCTCCTCAAGGGGACATTATCAACCTAGATAACTACGACACAGTTTCCTTCTATAATCAACAACACACCATATAAATAATATTATTTCCCAACTTATCGGGCCTATTGATTTAATGAATAAATCTCACCCATTGATAAATTAAAGAAATAAATACTAAGTATATATGCTTGTTATTATATCGGGATTAAGAGTATGCACATCCATAATAACAGAGGTTTTGTTCTTTTATGCAGTCAGTATAAAAAGAAATAACCTCAAATGGTCCTGCTCAATACACACATAGTGTACTAATGTAATTTTATAGTCAAAATAAACTAGTACCAAATTACACTACAACTATTCCAATGGTTTATCTCAATCTATCTTGGTTGTGAGCTACTATTTATAATTTATAAGGAACTGATAATATGATCTTCTGTGTGATACCACACACCATGTTATGTACAATATAAATTAAATGGACAACAGTATTTTAGTAAATGCAGACATTTGACCAATATGATTCTCATTTCAAAATAAATGTTCATGCAAAAAGCTAGGCTTTTAGTATACATCCTAACAGCAGGTCGGGCGAATAGACTGGTCGACCGGGCGAGCAGACAAGCAGGTCGGCCAAGCGAGATATAGATCGGGAGGGCAGAGACTGGCCAGGCGAGTGGAGAGGCTGACCGGGTGGATGAAGAGACCGACCAAGAAAACTGACTAAGGCTTGCGACTAACGTTGTTTCCTTGAAACATATTCACCCCACCTCTGGCAGTGCTTCAAGGTTTACTCGAGTCGTCTGTTTCCCAGGATACAACGGTTGACCGTGAACTTCACCAAGCACTAGTGGTCACGGCGAACTGAGTGGCACCCGATTGCTATCACGGGCACTCCGTCGAGCAGGAGTTGCACAACAGAGGATAAGGGAATGAAGGTGGAGAGAAGTTTGTGTTACTATGCATCTTCTGCCTGTGATCGCAGCCTCTTTATATAGGAGTTCAGATCAGCGACAGCGTTAATGGTTGATTAATAACCATTATTTGTCGAGCAGTGAAATGCCCACCGTTTCACTCATTATCGCTCTACCATTTTGATTCTACATTAATTTCGACTTTAATGCATCAGTTACACAGCAGCAAAAATGTTTACGTGGAAAAATATTGGTTGTTCTCCTTGGGCAAATTTTGCCTCGACTGGTCTGGCATTCGGCGCGCGTAGGTCGTGCTCGCACACGAGTCAACATGGTTCAGTGCAATCCGGGCCCTGGATTTGTACTTGACGTCTGATCACTAACCCACTAGGTCTTCCTATTAGAAGTCCCATCTAGACTTCAGTCAATTGTCTAGTCTTGCTTATCCAACTAGATTCTTTCCAGATATCTAGTCCTCTCTGACCTATCTAGGGTTCCTTCTAGTTATATGATCCTTTATACCTAACTAGACTTCAGCCCAGTATCATAAACTGAAATGCATGATGTATATAGATAAATTGTATATAACTTACAGTCATTTCCTGAAATGATCTCTTCAAGATGAAGAATAATCTTTGTGCTTGTCATTGGCGAGAAGATCATAATGAATGTCCTTGACAGATCCACAAACGAAATCCCCTAACCTTTTGGATGTTCTTCTTTTTTCTTATTTTCTCTAACCCATTTCTTTTGATGAATTGCTTGGGCACTTATATAATGAGAATCCAATGAGGAATAATATAGTAATTTGTCCCAATAATAGTGGGTAACGTGGGCATCGTGGGCAACCCACATCCTCCATTACTAACATCTCCCACTTGTCCAAGTCAAGTCACCAAGGCTAATTAGTCACAAAGGTCAAATAGAATTAAGTTTCAAAGATTAATTAGAATTACTTCACAAAGACTAATTAGAATCAAGTCACAAAGACTATATAAGAATACCATTTTATACATTAGGGAAAATGATTCATGTAATAGTAAGTATATTGTGTGATTGATGCTAAGAAGATTGTTATACCTTATATAGTTGCTCTTTGAATAATCAATGCTAATAAAGTTGTTATACTTTACTTAGCCGCTCTTCCAAATGAATCAGAGACATCCATATCTTGCTTTTATCCCAGATTAAATCATTTATATTAATATGAACATCTCTAATATCTCATAATGACAATTATATCGTGAACATGTTCCATTAATTAATATAATTATTCACAATCATATTTTATGCACTCAATAAAAAATATAATTGATTAACCAGTGAATAAATATCAAAGATATAAATCTATCTTAATCTTCTTTTTTAGCTAGAATATATTCATTTTAATCAGTCACTTTCCTAGTTATGTTCTATAGATCAAATCATCCATAATCATAGGATACATGCTAAAATAATAGACACCGATTAGAACTTCAAGTAAATAGCTAAACAGTACTTAGGATAAAATTGAGATTAATTTATAATTCTAAAGATGTCATATAGTAGAGAATCATAGATTCATTCTCTTACTACCCTTATTGTCGCTATAACACATGTGGTATGAATCACATGCTATGATTTTTTTTTTCTTTTTACAAAAAATAGTACATATTTTTCTCAAAATTTATCATTGGACAGATTTTGATCTAGATATACCTTATGTCTAATCCTAAATTTAACTCATGAATTCAAATTTGGCCTCTAATAGGTTCATTAAATGATGGGTACATTTACTTCAATCATTATTAATGCATACATGATTTTATCTTGATATAATTATCAAGGTCACCTTAACTTATAGGTATGTCTTTATTCACAACTACATAAGCTGTCTCATAAGTAACAGTCTTACTACTATTTATATTTAACAAATAGAGATGATTGTCCATGTGAGTAGACTAATTTTAACATGCCAACATGCTTATCGAGATTTTAATCCAAATGTAACAAATAAATTTACACTGAATAGATCATGTCATTTATATATCTAATTCTCTTTAAAAGTATTATATTTTATGAAGTCCTAAAGACTTCACATATCCTTGAACTAACTTTTTAGTCAATGGCTTAATAAAAGGATCTACATACATAGCATGTGTAGGGAGATACTCAAGAATTATCTTTTTCTTGTCAACAATATCCTTATAAAATTATATTTAATTTCTATATGCTTGCCTTTGCTGTGATATTTGAGATCCTTGGAAAAAGCTATAGCATCTTGACTGTCACATTACACTGTAATAGGATTTCTACTATCCTCAGCAATCCTCAGATACTTCAGGAACCTTTCAACCATACAACTTCTTGTATAGTCGTTGTATAAGCCACATACTCAGATTCTATTGTTGACAAGGCTACATAATCTTGCTTCTTGTTGTTCCATGAGATGATGCCATAATTCAGTAAGAAGGTATAACAGATGTGGATTTTCTGTCATTAAGTTCTCTTGCCCAATCTGTATTTATATAGCCCTTCAAGCTCATATTTAATCCTTGGAAATACAAATCATAATATGTTGTCCCTTGGAGATATCTGAATATTCTCTTCACTATTTTCCAATGTCTCAATCCTGGATTTGATTGAAAATGGCTAACTAAACCAACAACATAGCTTATATTAGGATGAGTACACAACATAGTGTACATCAAATTACTAATGACAATAGCATATGATTTTTTCTTCATTTCAATTATTTCTTCAGGAGTCTTGGGATACATACTTTTGCTACAAATTGTACCTCTTACTGCAGGTATTTATTTAATATTACAATCTGACATACTCAGCTTCTCTTGTTGACAAGACTACATAATCCTGCTTCTTGTTGTTCCACGAGATGATACCATAATTCAGTAAGAAGGTATAGCATATGTGGATTTTCTGTCATTAAGTTCTCTTGCCCAATCTGTATCTATATAGCCCTTCAAGCTCATATTTGATCCTTGGAAATACAAACGATAATATGCTATCCCTTGGAGATATTTGAATATTCTCTTCACTATTTTCCAATGTCTCAATTCTGGATTTGATTGAAAATGGCTAACTAAACCAACAAGCTTATATTAGGATGAGTACACAACATAGTGTACATCAAATTACTAATGACACTAGCATATGATTTTTTCTTCATTTCAACTATTTCTTCAGGAGTCTTGGGATACATACTTTTGCTAATAGTTGTACCTCTTACTACAGGTATTTGTTTAATATTACAATCTGACATATTGAAGTGTTGTGACATCTTAGTGATATAAACCTTTTGAGACAAATCCAAAAGTCTTTTTGATTGATCTCTAATGATCTTTATTCCTAAGATGTACTCAGTTTCTTCCATATCTATTATGTCAAATTATGATGAAAGTCATAATTTGACTTCTGTCACAAACTTTATATCATTTCCAACTATTAACATATCATCAACATATAACGATAAGATGATCAACTTTCCTTTCTCATTTTTAGGTAAACACAATGATTGTCATTAATCATTTTAAAATTATAAGATAAAACAACTTCATTAAATCTTATATTCTATTGTATTGACTTTTGCTTTAGCTCATGTATAGATTTTTTAAGTTTATATACTTTATTCTCTTGGCCTTTAGTAATATAACCTTCTGGATATGCCATATAGATTTTCTCATTATAATTACCATTAAGGAAAGACGTTTTTACATCCATTTAATGTAATTTCAGGTCAAAATTTGCTACTATAGCTAAGATGACATGTATTGACATAAACTTCATAATAGGAGAAAATATCTCTTCAAAATCAATATCCTCCATTTGCATATATTCTTTTGCAACCAGTTGAGCTTTGTATCGATTAATCGATCCATCTACTTTCCTTTTTATTTTGATAATCCACTTATTTCCAATAGTCCTTCGGCCCGGAGGAATATCAACTAAATCCCAAACTTAATTCTTTCTCATAAACTCTATTTCCTCATCTATTATAATTTTTCATTTTTCTCTAACTAAGAATCTCAATACTTCCTCAACCGTTCGAGGTTCCTTATCGTCAACTCGAGAATCATTAATGCCCCATTCTTAATATCAAACATTCTTTGAGGAAAACTCTTGTGACGACTTCTAAAATCATCTTATTAATTGATAAATCACTCCCACTGGGTTAACTAGATTCGGGCATCTCTCTAGATATCTTGTCCATTGATAAAGGAACATTATTCTCCTCCTCTATTGTAAATAAAGAAATTGTCTTATCAATTTCAGCTCTTGTTGGGAATTGAATTTCAAGAAAAGTATCATCTCTTGATTTTATTTTACAGATGGTTCCATCTTGTTACTCATTAATGAAAACATGACCTTTAGAAGTATCAGAATACCTTCTAAAGATACACTTCTTACCCTTGACTCCTAATTTTCCATATTTGTGAGTGTTTATCATAAACATAGGCAGCTGACCCCCAAGGTATCAGATTATTCAAATATGATTTTTTGCCTTTTCAATATTCATATGAAGTAGATGGAACATATTTAGAAGATACTCGATTAAGTATATAGGTTGTAGCAAATAATATATCTCCTCAATGGAAAATTGGCAAATTAGCTTGAGCCATCATAGACCAAACCATATCTAAAAGAGTTTGATTTTTCTTTCAGAAACTCCATTTTACTATAGAGCTCCAAGGATAGTTAGATGTCTAATAATCCTTTTGTTATTACACATTATCTTGAACTGATTAGACAAATATTCACCTCCACGGTAAATACGTAAGATTTTAGCCTTACATTTCAATTGATTCACAATTTCATTCAGATAACGTTCGAAGCAATCTAATGTTTCAAATTTATGAGAAATCAAATACACATAGCTGTAATGTATGAAACCATCAATAAATGTAATGAAATAGGAACCTCCATGTCTAGTCTTCACATTTATCGAACCACAAATATCCGAATGAATAAATTACAATGATGATTTTGCTCTAACAGTTTTACTAAATGATTTCCTAGTTGCTTTTCCAATGCTCATATATAAACAAATCAATCTTAGCATGAGTGCCTACTAGACCCTCTTTAGCTCATCAATTCATAGTCTAGCATGCCAAACTTCATAATTAATATAGGCGTCACTAGTAAAAAACAATATTTGAAAAATAACTATTAATACCATAATTAATTCTTTATATCAAATATTAAACTGATAAAAATAAATATTACACTTAATCGTAGCCAAAAAATAAAAAAAAAAATATGTTTTCTAACATTGTTGACCCAAAGAATTTATAGAAGTTTCTTTGCTCGCAGTGTTGTCAATTTTAAGATATGAGACTAAAGAGAACTCTCAATTTTTAATTGATTAATGAGAAAAATTCTCAATAATACATCGCAGTTGACTCTCGAACTCTAAATCCCTGATTAATTAATGAGAAAAATTTTTAATAATACATTACAACTGAGTTTCGAACTCTAGATAATTAATTGATTAATGAGAAAATTTTCCAATAATACAACGCATGTATGTCTTGAACTCTAGATTTATAATTGATGCGTTTGTGAAAATTACTAATAAACATTGAAATTATTTTCGATGTGAAAAGAAAAAAGGAACATTAATGTAATTTTATTTTAAGTTTAACCAAAATTAGTTAGTAAAAGGAGCATATTTTTAATAAAATAGTAAAAAATTAAGACTTAAGATTTATGGTATAGTATTTACGTTAAAGAAAGTCAAAATAAAAAAAAATTAATATTAGGTGCTCATAAGATGAATGTACAGAATAACAAAACTCATATAATAAAATATTATCCTGCACACTCGTACGTGAGCATCCGTGTTAATTTTTTAAAATTTTTTAAGGTTTAATTCACAGACAGTGAAATTAAAAAATAAACTAAGATTAGATAATGCTCACGAGGTACTAAGTGCTCAGGGGTTCATGGATAAATATGTGAAGTAATAAAAGTCTCTTAATATATAAATTGAATATTCGTTATTCAACGGTAGCTTCATAATTAAAACTCCGGTATTCTTGTAATATGCAAGCCATCCTTAAAATATAATTTGGCTCATCTCATCGGCAAGGGACACAGAGATTTCGAAGAAACTGCAGCTGTTCTTGGCTTTCCTTTCGGTGCAAGCATTGACATACGATAAAGTCAAAGTAAACTATCCGATTTACTGATAAATTTTGCCATTAGATGTTCTTCCAAATTCCCGAGTAGATCATGATGAGAGAGATTCCCATCTTCTTCCTCGTTACTTTTGCAGTTGTTCTTTTAAATTCCGTTTCCTTGGCAGACGACACATTAACCCCTCAACAACCTCTCCTCGACTCCCATGGAACCACGCTGCTCGACGCCGGCAATAGATTCGAGCTGGGCTTCTTCACCCCCAACGACTCTTCCTACCGCTACGTCGGCATATGGTTCTACAACATCTCACCTCGAACCGTCGTTTGGGTCGCCAACCGCCGGAGCCCTCTGCCTGATCTCTCCGGACGCCTCTCTCTAACCACCAACGGAACGCTCCTCCTCACCAGCGACAACTCGACGATGGTCTTCTGGTCCTCCAGAGACGGCTCTGCCCCCTTGAGGAACCCGGTGGCCCGGCTCCTCGACAACGGTAATTTCGTCGTCGGGGAGGAGGCCGAACCGAACGGTTACGTCGCGTGGCAGAGCTACGACCACCCGACGGACACGATCCTCCCAGGGATGAGATTTGGCCGGAACATGACCAGCGGACTCAATCTCAACCTCACGGCGTGGACGAGCCTAAGCGATCCGACGCCGGGGGACTACGTGGTGGGCATTAACATGGACGGCGTGCCGGAGGAAATTTTGTGGCAGAGGAGGATACCGCTGTGGCGATCGGGGCCGTGGAACGGGCTTTACCTCAGTGGCGGGCCGGAGATGGTGGCTGAGAACCTGGTGCAGTACCACTTCACGGTGGCGTCCCAACAGTTCATCTACACCTACACCATCCGCGACAACTCCTTGCCCGCAAGAATCACCTTGATCCCCTCCGGCGAGCTCCGGGTTCTAATTTGGGTGGTGTACAACCAGGAGTGGAGCGTCCGGGGATACTCTCCTAGGGATCCCTGCGACTTCTTATCGGCGTGTGGCCTCAACGCGATCTGCATCCCCAACAGGTCGCCGATGTGCAACTGCCTGACGGGGTTCAAGCCCAAGAATTCTACCAATTGGAACATACTCAGGGACTGGTCCGGAGGTTGCGTGAGGAACACGGAGTTGGACTGCCGTAACAGGACCGATGGATTCTTTAATCAGAGCAACCTGAAGCTGCCGGAAACGTCAAGTGCGGTGATGCGCGCGAGTTTGACTCTGGCAGAGTGCAGTAATTTGTGCTTAAACGACTGCAACTGCACGGCCTACGCCAGCGCCAACGTCAACGGGAGCGGGTGCATTCTCTGGACCTCCCACCTCACAGATATTAGATTCTTCTTCGGGGGGATGGGGCAGGATCTCTACGTCAGGCTTGCTGCTGCCGATCTAATTGCAGGTAATTAATTACACAATGGCGATCAATTCGAGTTTGTAATTAACGTTCGTTGACCCTGTGGTTCTTGGTGTAGCGTACGCGGAATCAAGGCCGTCTAATAAGAGGCGGGTTGGGGTGATCGTAGCCGTTACTTTGGCGGCATCGTTTCTGCTGTCTTGTGCTGCATTCTGCATTTGGAGATGGAAGACTAAAAGTACCATCTAATGGCGCCTTAATTAATCCAATAATTGACTTTGTAATTGTTTTGAGTAATACTCTCACTTTCTTTGCAGAGAGCTTCGTTGGCGAAGAAACGGAAGAACAAGACTTGGACCTGCCCTTATTTGATTTAGATACAATTGTGAATGCCACCGGCAACTTCTCCACTGGCAACAAGCTCGGAGAGGGTGGATTTGGTCCGGTTTATAAGGTGTGTCTCTATGAGTTGGATGGTTCTCGAGACCAAAGTCTTTTTACATCTTCAACTAAAAGTTAACTTCTTGTGCCCATTAATTACAGGGAAGATTGTCCGAGGGACAGGAGATAGCTGTTAAGAGACTATCCAAAACATCATCTCAGGGTGTGAACGAGTTCAAAAATGAGGTGCAGTTGATTGCAAAGCTGCAACACCGAAGTCTCGTTCGACTTCTTGGTTGCTGCGTTGAAGCAGGAGAAAGGATGTTGATCTATGAGTACTTGTCCAATGGAAGCTTAGATAAGTTCCTATTCGGTAAGTGATGTATGAGTTTTCTCTTATCCTTTAACGTCGTCTAGAAAAGTGTTGAATAAGTGTGAATGGAAAAGAGGAGGAAGAGCAGAATCTCTATTGTGAATGGGACTTTAGTCTCACATTGGGAGTTTCTCGATATCTTTGTTGGTTTATATTGATTCACATACATTGAGGATGTGAACAAATGCATGGGGAGATGCTCTCTCTCTCATGTGTGGGTGCGTAGGAGGGAGTGCAAATTCAAGGCCCAGATTGCACTAAACTACTAAACCAAGTTGGCTCGTGCACGAGCGCGGTCTGCCACTTTGGTCTTCCGCATTGCAGCGGACCTACCCTGCTCTTCTGCTCTATAGACTTGGCCTGTCGCTCAGCTCTGCTGCGTTACGGAAACCAGCCTCTGCTGACAGCCTGAGATTATCTCCTCAGGTCATTTCGATAGTAAGTAGAATTTAAATTCTGTGTAAGTTTTAAATTCAACTAAGTCTCCTAAAATCTCTGGCAATAAATTGTTTGGTTTTGTAACAATCTTGAAACAGGGCCCAGATTGCACTAAACCACTAAACCAAGTTGGCTCGTGCACGAGCGCGACCTGCGCACACGAATGCTAGACCGGTTGAGGTAAAATTTGCCCAAGCGGAATAACCAACATTTTGCCACATATATCGACCTGGTCTTCCATTTTGCAGACATGCTGCTCTGGTCTGCTACTCTGCAGACATGCTCTGCCACTCTGGTCTTCCGCACTGCAGCGGACCTACCCTGCTCTTCTGCTCTACAGACTTGGCCTGTCGCTCAGCTCTGTTGCGTTACGGAAACCAGCCCCTGTTGGCAGCCTGAGATTATCTCCTCAGGTCATTTCGATAGTAAGTTGAATTTAAATTCTGTGTAAGTTTTAAATTCAACTAAGTCCCCTAAAATCTCCGGCAACAGATTGTTTGATTTTGTAACAATCTTGAAACAGATCCGATTCTGTTAAGATGGCCACTGAACAGAATGTTGAGGTGCAACAGACTCAACAAGTGCAGGACCCCTCCGCCCTGATTGGAACTGTGCCAATCAGTCATGGGGAAAAGCCAGAGAAGTTCAGTGGACCGAACTTCAAGAGGTGGCAGCAGAAGATGCTCTTCTACCTAACCACGCTCAACCTGGCTCGGTTCTTGACCGAGGACCCTTCCAAGCGAGCTGAGGATGCTGATGCGCAGACCATCAATACAGTAAAGGCATGGACTCATTCTGAGTTCCTTTGCCGAAACTACATCCTCAACTACCTTGTCGACTCGCTGTACGCTGTGTATAGCATGAAGAGAATGGCTAAGGAGCTGTGGGAGTCCCTGGACAAGAAATACAAGACGGAGGATGCAGGGGCAAATAAGTTCATTGTGGGTCGATTCCTGGACTACAAGATGGTTGACTCTAAGACGGTGATCAGCCAAGTCCAGGAGCTTCAGGTGATCTTGCACGAGATCTACTCAGAAGGGATGATTCTAAGTGAAACCTTCCAGGTGGCTGCTATCATTAAGAACTACCTGAAGAACAAGCGGAAGGAGATGAATGTGGAAGAACTCATTGTTCGACTTCGCATCGAAGAAGACAACAAGAGTTCAGAGAGAAAGTTGTTCTCTCCTGCTACTGTGAAAGCCAATGTGGTCGAGCACGGTCAAAGCTCAAAACGAAAGAACCCCAAATCTTCCAAGATGGGACCTAGAGGAGGCATCAGCAAGAAGAGGTTCTCTGGGAAGTACTTCAACTGTGACAAAGTGGGTCACAAATCTTCGGAGTGCAGAAAGCCGAAGAAGAAGCAAGAGGCCAACCTGAACGAGGGATTGTGGTCTCTGAGTTGAACCTGATCGGTTCAAACCAGTGACAATGGTGGATCGATACTGGAGCCACCAGACATGTGTGCTGCAATAAGGAGCTGCTCCACAACTTCGAGAAAGTCACTAGAGACAAACTGTTCATGGGGAACTCAACAACCTCGGACATCATTGGCCAAGGAAAAGTGGTGCTGAAGATGACCTCGGGCAAGGATCTCACTTTGAACAATGTGCTGTATGTTCCGAGATTCGAAAGAATCTAGTATCCAGATCACTGTTAAGCAAACATGACTTTCGCATTGTCTTTGAGTCGGACAAAGTTGTACTGTCCAAGAATGGAGTGTTTGTAGGAAGGAGCTATGTATTTGATGGGCTGTTTAAGCTCACTGTAATGGCAATTAAGCCTAAGATAAATAAAACTAAAAGGTCTTCCACTTATATGCTTGAGTCTTCGTGTTTGTGACATGGTAGACTAGGACATGTTAATAAACATGTAAAGCATACCTACATTCCACCTTGACCCAAAACACAAGTGTGAGATTTGTGTTGAAGCGAAAATGACAAGGTCATCCTTTCAACATTTTGAAAGAAGTAACGAACCACTTGACCTAATCTACACCGACGTGTGCGACCTTAAAGGTACACCAACACGTGGTGGGAATAAATACTTCATCACTTTTGTAGATGATAACACAAGATATTGTTATGTGTATCTTCTCAAAAGTAAGGATGAAGCTATAGAGAAATTTGCTCTCTATAAGAATGAGGTTGAAAACCAATTTAATAGAAAGATTAAGGTGGTTCGAAGTGGCCGAGGAGGTGAATATGTGTCACCGTTCGCTGAGTTGTGTGCTGAACATGGGATCAGACATGAAACAACAGCTCCTTATACTCCTCAGCAAAACGGAGTTGCTGAGCGAAAGAATCAAACTCTTAAGGAGATGATGAATGCTCTTCTATTGAGCTCTGGATTGCCAGAGTCCATGTGGGGGGAAGCTGTGTTAACAGCTAATTACCTTTTAAATAAGGTGTCCCGGAAGAAAATAGATAAGAGCCCTTATGAGTTATGGAATGGAAGACAACCGTCCTACAAATATTTACGAATGTGGGGGTGTCTTGCCAAAGTATTGGTACCTGATCCGAAAAGGATTAAGATAGGACCAAAGACTGTTGATTGCATATTTATTGGATATGCACATAACAGCAGTGCTTATCGATTTTGTGTGTATGAGTCACACCTACCGGAGATACACAAGAACTCGATAATTGAATCGAGAAATGCCTCGTTCTTCGAGCATGTGTTTCCGTATAAGACCCGTGAGGATGCTAGCTCCTCAAAACGGGCAACCGAAACACAAGGCGAAGAAGAAGAAGATGATGACGAGGAACCCGTGGAGGTTGAGCCTAGACGGAGCAAAAGAGCTCGGGTAGAAAAATCCTATGGATCAGATTTTATCATTTTTATGTTGGAGAGTGAGCCCCAAAGTTACTCAGAAGCTGTAGGCTCTTCTGATAGACCTCACTAGAATGAGACAATTGCATCTGAAATATAATCTATCTTACAAAATCACACTTGGGAACTTGTGGATCTTCCTCCGGGAAGTAAACCACTAGGTTGCAAGTGAATATTCAAGAAGAAAATGAAATCAGATGGCACAATCGATAAATACAAGGCCAGATTGGTAATTAAAGGATACTGACAATGAGAAGACCTTGATTACTTCGATACATACTCTCCGGTATCGAGAATAACTTCCATTAGAGTATTGTTGGCTATTGCTGCTCTATGGAATCTCGAAATACATCAAATGGATGTAAAGACAACCTTTCTAAATAGGGATTTAGAAGAGGAAATCTACATAGACCAACCTGAGGGGTTTTCTGTGCTAGGACAGAAAAACAAGGTCTGTAGATTGGTGAAGTCATTATATGACTTGAAACAAGCACCAAAGCAGTGACATGAGAAATTCGATAATGTCACGAAGGAATGTGGATTCAAGATCAATGAATATGATAAATGTGTCTACATGAGAGCCACAGAGAGTGACTACGTCATCTTGTGCCTCTATGTAGATGACATACTTATCATTGGAAGCAATGATAAGATAATGAAATCCACTAAAGATATGTTGAACTCAAGATTTGATATGAAAGACATGAGCCTAGCTGATGTGATTCTAGGAATCAAAATTCTTAGAACGATAGAAGGACTTGTTCTTAGTCAGTCCCATTACGTGGACAAGATTCTTGAGAAATTCACCAAGGGTGATACTGCGTTGGCACGAACGCCGATAGATATGAGTCAACATCTATTGAAAAATCGAGGTGAAAGTATCTTTCAGATAGAGTACTCTCGAGTAATTGAAGGTCTGATGTACTTGATGAGTTGTACACGACCAGACTTGGCCTACGCAGTAAGCAAACTGAGTAGATACACGAGTAATCCCGGTGTTGAGCACTAGAAAGGGATAACAAGAGTACTGAGGTACTTGAGGTATACTCGTGAATATGGACTGCACTATACTAGATATCCTGATGTGATCGAAGGATACAACGATGCGAGTTGAATATCTGATATAAAAGACTCTAAGTCTACGAGTGGATATGTCTTCACTCTAGTAGGTGCAGCCATTCCCTGGAAATCTTCTAAGCAAACCGTAATAACCAGATCCACGATGGAATCTGAGTTTGTAGCTCTTGACAAATGTGGTGAAGAGGTTGAATGGCTACGACAATTCTTAGAAGATATTCCTCGATGGTCGAAACCTGTGCCGGTGATTTACATACATTGCGATAGTCAATCAGCAATCGGTCGGGCACAAAGCCATATGTATAATGGGAAGTCTAGACATATACATCATAGACATAATACCATTAGACAACTACTCTCAACTGGAGTTATCACTGTTGACTATGTGAAGTCAAAGGATAACTTAGCGGATCCGCTAACCAAGGGGTTAAAGCGAGAGTTAGTTGCAAGCTCATCACAGGGAATGGGCTTGATGCCGTTGTCAGCGATCAGTGCAGAGGACACCCAACCTATGCTGACTGGAGATCCCAAGAACTAGGTTCAAAGGGACAACTAATCTGCACTGACTAGACACACTGTGAGGGGTAGCCCAATGAAACAGTGACTAGAGCAGGATAAGCCGATGAACTTTTAATGATCCAAAAAGAGTAGATGGTAACTCTTGAGGGATTACCTATGTGAGAAAGAAGTGGGGCCGCTTCGAAGAGAATTGGAGGCACAATTCTTAGAACTTCTCACAAAACCAGGCGTGTTCATGGCCAAGAACGAACACACTCATGAGAACAGAGTTGTATCAGGGAGAGTCTTGGGTGAGATTTGTTACTGTTTACACAGACGACAGTATAGTTCAAGGACATCGTGTCTACTATCAGCCAGTAAGCAACCAGATCTTCACAAGGGAAGGTTCAAAGGATAAAACCTACTTATCCTATACTTGACTCAACTGATGAATGCTATCACATACCCTATCTCCATTCATGTGGGGGGATTATTGAATAAGTGTGAATTGAGAAGAGAAGGAAGAGAAGAAGCTCTATTGTGCATGGGACTTTAGTCCCACATTGGAAGTTTCTTGGCATCTTTGTTAGTTTATATTGATTCACATACATTGAGGATGTGAACAAATACATGGGGAGAGGCTCTCTCTCATGCGTGGGTGCGTAGGGGGGGGTGCAAATCCAGGGCCCGGATTGCACTGAATCAAGTTGACTCGTGCGCGAGCGCGACCTGCGCACATGAATGTCGGACCGATCAGGATAAAATTTGCCCAAGCGGAATAACCAACATTTTGCCACATATATATTTTTGCTGTTTGTGTAATGGATGCATTAAAAAAAGATTAATGCAAAATCGAAATGGCCAAGTGAAACACTGGCGTTGAGTAATGATCATTAATTGATCATTAATGCTGTCCTTTGGTCTTGAGCTCCTATATAAGGAGGCTGCGACCACAAGCAAAAGGTTACACAGATAACACAATGAAGAAGGCAGAAGCTCTCCTCCACATTCCCCTCCTCTGTCATGCAACTCTTGCTCGGCAAAGTGTCCGTGGTAGCATTCGGGTGCCACTCAGTTCGCCGTGACCACCAGTGCTTGGTGGAGTTCACGGTCGATCATTGTATCCTGGGAAACAGACGACCCGAGTAAACCTCGAAGCACAACCGGAGGTGGGCGAATCTGTTTCAAGGAAACTGCTACTCGCAGGCCTCGGTTAGCTTGCCCGGTCGAAATTTTCGCCCGACCTTACTATCTGGTCTGTCCCACTACAGACCTGATCTTCCTTTCTACAGACCTGCTCATACAGACCTGGTCATTCTGCTCTGCAGACCTGGTCTTCCTTTCTGCAGACCTAGTCATTCTGCTCTACAGACCTGGTCTTCCTTTCTGCAGACCTGGTCATTCTGCTCTGCAGACCTGGTCTTCCTTTCTGCAGACCTGGTCATTCTGATCTGCAGACTTAATCTTCCATTCTGCAGACCTGCTGCTTTGGTCTGTCACTCTGCAGATCTGTTCTGCTGTTATGGTCTGTCGCTCTGCAGACCTGCCCTGCCACTCTGGTCTTCCATACTGTAGCGCTGGTCTGCTGCTCTGCCCTGCCGCTCTGCAGACCTGCCCTGCCGTTCTGGTCTGCTGCTCTGCAAACCTGCCCTGCTCTTCTGCTCTGCAGAGTTGGCCTGTCGCTCTGGTCTGCCGCTCTGCAGACCTGCTCTACCGCTTTGCAGACCTACTCTACCGCTCTGCAGACCTGCCCTGTCGCTCAGCTCTGCTGCGTTACGGAAACCAGCCCCTGCTGGCAGCCTGAGATTATCTGCTCAGGTCATTTCAATAGTAAGTTGAATTTAAATTCTGCGTAAGTTTTAAATTCAACTAAGTCCCCTAGAATCTCCGGCAATAGATTGTTTGGTTTTGTAACAAAAAGATCTTCGAAAAAAAAAATAAAAGTAAATGGAGAAAATCTTCTAAAGGACTTATGGATAATGGCGTTGAAATTTGTTTTTATCAACGGGAAACAAAAAAACTAGGTATACCCTAACCCCTTGGAGACCTTTCCTTATATAGTCAATCAATTTGTTATCAACCCATAGATAATAACTTATTGTGCTAAAAGGTTCTATACATTCAACCCATATCTGATAATCCAAAATCTAATAAACTTAAGTTATATCACTTTAATATATTCAATTTATACTCATATATATATATAATTTACAATTAAATCCATTAATTAAAAATAATAACCAACACCATTAAATCCCATGAAGAAGTGAGGAGAACACCAATATCAAGGTCTCTCCTCATTACAAACCTCAAATCCAAACGGAGAGGAACAATATCTCCAATGTGCTAGCTTTTATTTTTTTTACCCACATCGAGCTGATAATACAATACTATATAGAACCATGCATCAAAGGTGTGGGTTCTCTTAGGGCAATACGGTAGTTGAGGCATGGCGTGTTGCTATATGAGATCTTGGGATCGAAACTCGGTGTATTCAAGCATGTCCTTTTCCATGTCTTGGCCATTTGCACTAATGGCTAGTAGTTACTCATGATTTATCTCATCCGGGTTGGCCTAAGGACCGGTTGATGGAGACATTAGGGGTGAGTGAATCACCTTTTGCTACATGCATTAAAGGTACGGTGTGGGAAACACTCCTCTCACATTGCAACTACAAGAAATTTGATAGATTCAAAGAATACCATGGTTCAAAATCCAACCGGGCAAGGGTAGATGTGCATGTGCAACGATAAGAAATTTGATAGATTTATATAGTACCATGGTTCAAAATCCAACTGGGCAAGGATGGGTGGTACAATGAGTGAATCGTTTGTGAGTATTTTCAGATTTATCCGATGAACGAAGTGAACTAAGGGAAAGACCATCCACCCTTAAAATTAATTGGAACTCTAAAGATGATTAACATAAATAAATAAATAAATAATCAAAGGGGTGGCAAATTCTCATTTACCCCTTAAGTTATGTGATGCGAATGGAGGTAAGATGGTTGAGCAGCTGAGTAACGAGTTCAGCATTCAAGGGGTGGGCGTCGAATTGGGAAGCTATCCAATATTGTTGGGATGAGGGTTGACTCATCTACAAACTTTATCTTTGTGTAGATGAGAGTTTTTTTTCCCATCTTCTTCTTTTCTCTTAAGTGATACGGGATAGAATAATGATTATCATACATACTAACAAAAAAAAAAATAATAAGGAGTAGGCAAGAAGGGATTGAGGGATTAATGCTCATACGATTAAACAAATATTTATATAGATTCTAAACCTTAAGATAAAAAAAGGAAAAAAAATCTTAATTTATAGACCTCAATTCTTATCTTGTAGTGAAAAGGACATTTTTTTACGAAAAGAAAATTTTTGATAAAAATTGAAATTAATAAAATAAGGCGCTGATATAAATAAACTATAACCTATGAATATCAAAAATACCCTAAATACCATAAAAATAAAAAAATATTAAAAATAGTAATAAAATCTTCGGAGGCTTCGACAATGACTTAAACGTTGCTTTTTGAGCCCAAAACTTGGTGATTACGAGTTCCTTTATAACAAATATAAATATTTGAATTTAGCATCCATTGCTGTCGACAGAACTTGATCCCTTTGAAATTTGAGTCATGTTGGGTGGATCCTGCATCATAAGGCAATTACTTTGATGAATAAAGTGAATTACATTATTTTGATTTAAGAATTGTTAGACTATATTGTGAAATTGACACATTTATTCATATTTTCAGATGAAGTTAAAAGTGGACAATTAGATTGGAAGTTGCGTTACAATATTATTGTTGGAATTGCTCGGGGTCTTCTCTATCTTCATCATGATTCTAGATTTATAATCATTCATAGAGATCTCAAGGCAAGTAATATTCTTCTTGACCAAGATATGAATCCTAAAATATCAGATTTTGGCATGGCAAGAATATTGGACGGTGATGAAAATGCAGCAAAAACAAAGAGAATTGTTGGAACTTAGTAAGTAACTATATCTTTCATCACTATCTCATTGCATATGTCATTCAACTAATTGTGATATTGATCATCTTTATTTTTTTTTTAGTGGATATATGCCTCCTGAATATATTAAAAATGGAAGGTTCTCTATCAAATCTGATATTTTTAGTTTTGGAATATTGATACTTGAAATTATAAGCGGCAAAAGGAATACAGAGGTTTTTACTTCCGACCAACATCTAAATCTATTAGATTATGTGAGTATCTTAAAAAAAATTAAATCTTTATTGTTCATAGTTGTTGTAATCCTAATTGTATCAATGAATTATAGGTATGGAGATTGTGGAGAAATGACAAAGCTTTGGAATTAATAGATGAAACAATTTGCCCTCCATTTTCTATGGAAGAAGTCATGAGATGCATAAATATTGGCCTCTTATGTGTTCAAGAAAGATGTGAGGATAGACCAATCGTAACATCAATATTGTTAATGTTATTAGGAAGTGACAACACATCGTTACCTGAGCCAAGACAACCAGGTTTTGTTTCAAGAGATCTACACGAAGGCAATTCATCGAGTATCATGAAATACACATGTTCGAACCAAGTGTCAGTCACAATCTTGGAAGCTCGATAGTTAGTAATAAATATACAAACATTGTGATGCCCAATGTAATGTTGAAATTTTTATAATCTTTAATGTTTGTTAATGATTATTAGAAGAGTTTGGGCAAATTGAAACTTGTATTTTGCTAAGTACAAATGTTGTTTATAAATTTGGTTATGAAAGTAATCATAAGCAATTGCCTTTACAAACACTATTGTCATGTGGCATCTTTTTGGGCCCATGACATTTCATTTCAAAAGAATCAATGTAAGTTTTTTATTCTCATAATTTGACTCGTGACTTAAAAGTAGGTTTTGAAGTATTCATCAAAAGGAACAAAATCAAAACAAAAAGATTTGAATCTGTTCAATTGAGATATCTGAAATCTATTACAAATAAAAAGGAAAGGAATAGACCTACATGTCACTACCTTGTCATACAACTCTACCATCTACCATGAATCATCCTAGCTCCGCCTCCACGGGCAGGATCAGCCGGTTATAACATGGATTCTTGCATCATGAGTCGAGAGGTCGAGGGTCTGCGGCAGCAAATGCGATAACATCAATATCTGTCCGTGCTAAACACCTGAGACCACCATGTCATAGCCGGGCCCGTATTCACCGTGATTTACTCCCTCTCATACTTGTGGGGCTGGGGTGAGGGGGCCGCTGGGTTGACGATTCCAACCTTTTTGCATCATGAATCATCCTAGCTCCACTAGCTACATATAGTGATACCCTTCTTAATCTATTTGGCCGAGGGAAAATAAATTTTGGTTCTTATTTTAGACAAAGTCTACTCTAGTCTCGATTATCTCCATATTGTTGTTAGCCTGTCTTCATTCTTCTTGGATTGTTAATATGCCAATATATATAGCCCCACTTTTAGCATTGACTATCCTTTAAAGCTATGAGTTTGGATTAAAATTTATGCTATTGTAATCCTGGCCTTTGTGAATTTCCCTTGTAATCCCTTCTCTGAATAAGTAGTTCACTTTTCCTGGAATGTGATAAGATGCTTTTTCCCCTTCATTCACCAAAATATGCAATTTTTCATTGTTCTTGCATAGTCACTTGGGCCCTCCTAACAATTAAAAAAAAATAATAATAATTCTAGTTAATTTCATTGACCATCTCTAGTATAAAATAGCATTGCATTAAATGTTTGCATCAAATCACCCTCTAAGATCGTCACTGCAACTTTTGTCAACTTGCTAATGAAGTGATGTAGTGGAAGCTTATGGTAATAAAGAATTAACATTTTGATTAATACAGAATAGTAAAAAAAAATACTAATGTTGCAAAAATATATAGTAGCAAAAGATTAACCCATTGATTTACACAAAATAGTCATTAAATTTTAATATTAAGGAAAAGTGCAGTAGCAAAGATTAACTTGTTCATTCACACTGAATAACTAGAAAAATCTCAAAAATATGATAAACATGACATCAAAATCAAACTATCGAACCATCCAAGAACATGGAACGAAATTGATGAAGACCAATCTAAAGTTTATCTTCAATTTATTATTATTATTATTATTATTTTTTGCATTAGTTGTTTCCTCATCTGTATCATTCTTCCCCGTTGAGGAAAACTCGACTCCCAATGAGTTGATGACTTCTCTTTATTTATTTATTTTTTGGCTTTGCAGGTCTTAGATAGTGAATGTGTTATAGATAGAAGTAGGGTTGAAGTTTGAAGATGATGGTGTAGAAATTAAGAAGAGAAAAAAGTTAATCCTATCATAAACTCACAAAGAATATTAGAAATATAGAATATAAAGTCTTATATATAGTTAAATTAAGAAACCTTAAATCCTAAATAAAAAAGAGAAAAAGATTAAATTATCCTAAAAACTATAAATAAATAAATATATATATATATATAATCTAATATCTTCTGGAACTCATGATGCTATAGCTAGAAGCCACTACAAGAAAATCCTCATTCAACAACACTCAAACAACAACGATTTTATAATAATCATTGTTTTTTTGCCTTTTAACAATGGTTTTAACAAAAATCGTTGTCTTTTAGCAATTTTTTTAGCCTACGACAATGATTTTTAAAAATTATTGTTTATTTATACTTTTTGGGACTACGATAATGAATTTTAAAGGCTACAACAACAATTTTTGAAAACTATTATCTATGTGTATTTTTTCCCTTTCGTAATTTTTTGCTGCTGCGTTTTTTCTTTCTATCTCTCCAAAATTTTTTGCTGCCGCATTCCGTTCCTTTACCTTCTCGATCCCTAAACATTTCTGTCCAACCTATAATCTCTTCACCTACTTCGCGCTTTTCTTTCTTGATCTCTTCTCGATCCCCCCTCTACCGCCACCTCAATTGTCACGCCCCGGAGGAGTCTCTGTCCGAAGAAATTTCGGCAGCATCTCCCCTGTACGGCGGACAATCTGAAACTTTTCTACAAGCACTATATACCTCAGCCACATGCGGCTGGAATAATAACAATAAAAGAAAACAAACACCACGCAGTTAATATCAAATTCAGCCTCTGGCTGACACAACCACGCAGTAAAAAAATAAAGCAGCCCACTCGGCTGTACCAAAACCAAAACACAAAACTGCTAGCCGGCTAGACTTACACAACCAATAACATAAATACAAAATACCACATAACAACGTCAACACTCCAAAAATAAAACCAGAGTACAGAGCTAAACAAACTGATACATAAAATAAACAAAACATACGTGAACCGATAAGTCCTTTGATGTGACGTGGGGACCAGCAGACAGGATGCTCCAAGCGACACCATAAATAACCTGGTACCTGAAAAAAAAATAGTATCAACGGGGGTGAGTTCAACAACTCAGCGAATACCAATGGACATGAGTAGTAAGATATATCTAACAGCAACAAACATGGAATACAGCTTCCTAATCATATATATAGGGAATATGCAAAACTGAAAGGTAACTGAGGAAGCTGTACTCACCAGGAACTCCTATCCAGACAAAAGGGTCGTCAAACCGAAAGTGTCAATAATCCTGTATGCAGGTCAAAAGTATGCATCCAACCAAAATGCAGCAACCAAATGCAGCAAACACAATCATAAGAATATAAATGCATCAATGCATATGATGCTAATGATGCGTCCTGGTCACCCCTGACGCCAGTCAGTCATCTCACACACAAATGGTGAGACCGAGTGGGTAGGGCTGTGACAACCGTGCACTCTGTCGTCACTGCTCCTGATGAGTGACCGAGTGGACGGGATGCTGTCGGAGTACTCCTGTCCTGTGACCCCAAATCATAAATGGGGGAGCTCAATGCTCTCAACTCCCGGTACACGATGACGGGGAGGTATCTCTGCCGGCTACCACGCTGAGTCACCTGACCAACGGAGCCAAACAGAGTCCACCGTCTGCCGGCTACTACGCTGCTACACTAAATGCCAGCGGAGCCAAACAGAGCGGAACTGACTGCCGGCTACCACGCTGGGTCATATGACCAACGGAGCCAAACAGCAGAACCGCCACACACCTGCCTGATATACCACTAAACCATGAGTGGGGGTGTGTGCAGTACATGTAACTGGCGATGGGCTCAACCATAGTGGAGCCGACAATCGCACAGCATGCAATCATGATGCATGTCACTATGCATAACAAAAACTGATCAACATAACCATATCCATATATACAAAATGGGTACTACAGTATCAGTAGGTCAATCCACGGATCTAGGGCATACAGGTCCTCTATGGTATAGCAACCTAGATCCTAAACATATCTCCTTCCATAACATATGTACCAACAATATGCACATATCAAGAATCAAGGTCTAGGTACACGAACCATATATAATATACAAATAGAGGTACACAAGTCAGGTATGATATAAAAACCTAGGTATCAGATAATCTAGATACACATGCCAGAAAATAAAATCCAGAACCTAGTCCGAACCTCAGTAGGTATGGTATGCCACTTACTCTAGGAACTAAGGTACTCATGGCAACAATCACGAGGTATAAACATGGATACCTAGCAAGCAACAAAATAGAACATGCGATGGATATCAAACTGACATACCAAAGACAATCATGATTATTGCTTGTAGCTATAAAATACTATGCATATCCATATGACAATATCATAAAAGATAAGTCAAGAGGTACCCGCCTCCGATATAGATCGAATCGAACCAATCCGATGTCGAGACGCCCAATCTCGAATCACAGTCCTGTAACAATACATTTTACAATTAATTATATCATTAAATCAAAATGACCAAATCCTAAACCTATTAGGATTAAATCATAGTGAATCAATCCAATAGATCCACATCCCCTTCACAATTCACCACACCTCACCAATTCCAACACATAAGCAATTATGTATGTACCAATTCCTACCTAAATCAATATGTACCAAAATCATGTTCCTTACCTAAATTCACATGATCATCTAACTAAATCCTCCAATTCGAAACATGATCTACAACCAATATTCATATACATATAATCCTTACCTCAAATCTCAGCTGTGCTGGATGGAAGGGTTGCTGTTGGAAACCAGGTGTCGCTGGACAAGAGTAACAACCTCTCGGCAAAGACTACTTGACTCTTCCTTTCCAAATCTCGTACCCTTGATCCACAACCAGGAGGAAGAACATACACAGCAAAGAAACACAACAGGGAAGAAAATCAAAGGTGAAGATCACTGATCCTCTGCCAAGTTCGTGGCTGCTGGACCCGGGTGGCAGAAATGGACTGTCGGATCCCAAAATCACCAAAGATCACCACTTCCTCACCAACTCGTAACCTTCTTCCTCTCCACTGGTCGGAGGTGACCAAGAATCCGTCGACAGTGCTAGGCACAGCGAAGAGGTTTTGTGCGTCGACGTCGGCGCGATCGGGTGACTATGAACCCAATCTAGGGCACAGCAGTGGTTGGCGTCGCTGGAGGGGAGAGAGATCGGGGCTGCTCCGTGCGGCGCCAACCTAGGGCAGAAGCGTCGTGAGGGAGGAGGAAGAGGGATCGGCCGGCTAGGGCACAAGCGATTCAGCGGGGGAAGAAGAAAAAGAAAGGGAACGGCTCGCGTGGGTTCGGCGGGGAAAAAGAAAACGAAGAAATAAAGAAAAGGAATTAAGAATTCAACATTTCCTCTTTTAATTGGGGAAACCCAAACAGACTTTCTGGGACCCCGTTTTTATCCCCGTTAACTCGTCTGTACGAGCTCCGAAAAATTCCCGGAAAATTTTCAAAAATTCCGAAAAATTCCCTTATTAATATTCGCTTTTTCAGTATTTTACATCACTGCCATCAGAATCTCCCCAACTTCCCCGATGAGCTCTTCTTCATCCTGTAAGAGGAAGGCGGAATGAATATGTGCTTGTCTCCTCTTCTTGGAGGACATGAAGGGCTTAGGGCGTCGATTAGGGATTCCGTCGTCGCCTCCTCCTGCTCCTCCTCCTTATCATCTTCATCAACAAATCCATCAATTCGTCCTCACCATCGCGGCTAACGAGCTCGGCTTCTTCCGGGTGGCGAGGATGCAGAGGAGAGACTCTAGTCGGTTGAAGGCCAGGGAGTCGCCAACGAGGCGAGGTGCCTGTGGTTAAACCATAAAACCCTAACATTATCACATCCGCCGATGCCAACGTACACGATTTTCTACCACGGCATTTGGCAAATGCTCAAAGGAGCCAAAGGGTAAGATCAAATCACCAATCCTTCTCTATTGGCACGGTAAGCCAAGATCTTGCCTTCTCTAGTTCCCACAGTGCCATGACGCTCGCCCTTCCAGTCGCGCTCGGCTCTCTACCCATCGGCGCAACCCTAGTAAGGTTCGAACAAACCTAAGCGTCGGTAGCTGCACTTGGGATCTAGTCTCCGCCTTCCTCCTCTTCCGCCTCCGTCGACTGGGTGAAGGTCACTGACGGCGAGTTCTTCCAAACCAACTCCAGGCCGATCATTCTCTTCGACGATAACACCTGTCGTGTCCTCTTCCTTTTTCCTTCTTCTCCAATTGAATTCCTACCCTAATCAACCTCTGTGGCGGTGCTGGTGGCTGCAGGCGTGTGCAATTTGTGCAACGGTGGAGTCAGATTTGTTTGCAACAACGATCGCAACAAGTCTCATGGTCCTCTCCGTTTTCTTCTTTGTTTTCCCCTTTTCTCAGATGGTAATTTTGTCTGGTATCCGGTCGTCAAGAGTAATTTTTTTCCCATTGAACTATTTCTTCTATGTAGAATGATTAGGTACGAGTTGCTTCAGAGTGAATCCTGTAGGAAACTTCTGCAAAGATGCGGGAGATCATCCGATGATATTTCCAGTGTATTACTTGTCAAAAAAGACAGGTACACCGTCTCAGTTTCTCTCTGCTATTACGTTGTTCTTTGATGGCCTTTGTCAGTTAAAACAAGCTGATATCGATGATTTGAATTTGTTGGGTTATTGAGATTGACATTATCATAAGAAATAGTTCCCACCCCAATAAGAGTGTTCTAATCTGCTGATGCTATTCACCCACTAAAAAGCCACACTGTGAAACAATATGACCCACAGGGAAGGCAATACACCAAACATCTTGTGTAACATTGACGACAACCTCCATGACAAGCATAAACAATCATAGATACTCTTGTGATTATTTATGGCTGTTTATTGTTGCTAGAATATCCAAGCCAATCATAGATACCTTGACATGCTTTGCTTTAATTCTATAGTAATGAAGCTCTTATCTGTACATGACTCCTCTCTCAACAGCGTTTGAGGAATAAATGCAAAACTTCACCTCATGTTTGAAGAGACAATCCTTATCTATGGTTTCCAATAGTTTCTTAGGTTGTCTAAATGTTTTTCTCATTTTGTAGTATACATTCGTATCTATTTGAGGAATAAATAAAATTTCAAACATAGAAATGCAGTGGTGGGAATCATGCAAGGAAGTGAGGCATTGCCTAGAGTTAGACTCTAGTATTTAGTTCTCTACAATTTATGCTAATTACTTTCCTATAGCAGACTCAATGTTCTGTTATATTTATTGTTCCTGATTTATTTTTCTACATCGAACATTTTGCTCTCAGGTTGTCAATGCTATAAAGTCCCAGCCGAAGCTTCTTAACAAAATTGATGAAGTGGTCTCTCATTTCCTGAATATAGTGAAAACTATGCATGAACGATGCAGCTCTTCTTTAGAGGTTTTATTTCTCAATCTTAGAATTATTTTTTTAGAAAAAAATCTAAGAAGTTTTCTTCTGTTTTGATTTATATAAGTGGAGTCTTCTTCAGTTGTTGATTGATATACAACCGAGTTTGCATATTAGAATTGAACAGGGTTTGCATCTCATGTTCTATTACAAATGGAGTCTCACTCATGTTCTATAAAAAAAAAAAGAATTAAACTGGGTTTGCATCTTAGAATTGATATACTATGTGGTTACTCAGGTGCTTTTTAAAGTTAAAACCTTTTTATGCGTTAAGTTTTCATTGACAAGTGGAGAGTAACCAGATCTTAGACTTTGCTACCTTTTAATCTTACCTAGAGAGCACTCTAGATTTGAAACAGGGATGCAATTGGGATGATAAATGGTTGAGCTTAGTTACCTTGTTTTTTAGTGAATATTTGTAAGAGGATCTAGCTCCAAGCTGTAGACTTGCATGGATATCTCCATGTAGGAGAGCCACAATAAAACATGCATGTAAAGTTGCATCTTATAGATAATATCACATTGTCTTTTAGAAGAAAAAAAATCCTTTGCCTCATAGGACTGAGCTACAAAAGTTGTACTTGCATGTAAAGTAGCATCTTATTGATAATGTCACATTATCTTTTAGAAGAAAAAAATTATTCCTTTCCCTAGTAGGAATGAGCTACAAAAGTTGTTTTCGGTGAGAAATTTAGTTGCCACCATTGGAATGTCCATTATGAATGAATCCACATAATGTACATTAGAGGACAAGCAATCACTTTATCTATAAAGGATACACTAGATTGGATCTCTTTGTGCATAATTCAAGGAACATCATGCACATAAGTTAGAGCGTTATTTATGATCAACAATAGCTCCTAACATGAAGAATTATTTGCTGCAACTTTAGATCTAAATAAATACCTTTTTTTTCTTAACTTGACAAAGCCTTTTTTTCTCTTCTTTTAATCCAATTCATAATTTTTGTGTGTTTGTGACTTTTTATATATACCTTTTACATTGGAATCTAATAAATAATGCAGTGAAGTTGTTGTTGGTTACCTTTTTACCTGATAACTCTATAATAGGTTGATATAATCGCATTGGACTTCTCCCAAAAGCTACCTTTTCGTTTGAAGATTCCATCTATCAAGCTTGTTATTCAGGTGCTGTAAGTGCATCAGCATTACTTATCTGAGCTTGAAATGATTCAAAGTTTTGGCCAGAATCAATTCTGATAACTCTCGTATTTTTTCATTTGCAGCGTGGACTATATTTTTTCATTTTCAGATGCAAAGGTGTAGTAAATCTTCTTTGTTTCCTTGTTGGATAACTTATATTTTATTACATGCTAACATGACATTTTCCCATGTGTGTGTGTGTGCACATTGTATTTTTTTTCTTTCATTCATCATATAGTAGATATAACCTTTTTTCTGATGGATTGTTATTCTGATTGCATTCTACATTCTAAATTGTAGGTTTATCAATCGTGTTTCTGAACTATTGGAGTTCTCACTCATCTTATGTGTTTGTTCTGCTTTGTTTGTAATTTTATGTTTGTTTTTATTGACAGGTCACTGCTAGCTAATGCCATTAGGAAGAAACAGTTCTATAAGGAAAAGAGTCATACCGTCCAATCTCAATGGATTATATTCTACAGGTATGAATCTTTGGAAAACTTAAAAAATACTTGATTGTTTAGATTAATATAGCAAGTTGTACATTCAGGGATGGAGTGAGCGAGGGTCAATTCTATCAAATTCTACTATATGAACTAGATGTGATAAGAAAAGTAAATTTTTCAATCATTTGTTTTACGATTCTTGTTTTAGGTAACTGAATTTGACTTCTACTTGTGCAGCCATGCAAGCATTCAAGTAACTCATCTCACAACTAATACCTTTTGTATGATGTACTTATTCAGGTAACTGTTGTAAAAATATATATGTGTTTATTATTCTTTCAGAACAAGTTTTTTCATACATATAATAGTGTATTTCTTTTGATATCAATAGGTTGTTGATCTCCTAGTGCCTTATCAAAAGGGTAGAAAAATTGGACTTTTATTTCTTGTTTTTATTTTTGGCAGAAAGTAATAAAGGAAATAATGCCTTCTAGTTTTAAGTCTAAAATTTATTTCTTGTTTTTATTTTTGATTTCTCTTGCATGGCATAATGTTTCCTACTTGATTTTTCTATTGGAGTAGCTCATGCTATCCGATGGTTTTGGAAGAAGAGAAACAAAATACCAAAATGAAATCTTTCATTTTAAAACTTCATTCTTCTTGCATTTCTAGTCTCTAGCTTTTCTTGGTGTTTAGAACAAAAGTGAAAAATTAGTTCAGCAAGCCTATCATTGGATTAAGGTACTATTAATTTTCCCACTGTTAAAAGTGTTAAAAGACAACAGATTTTATCCTTCCACAATCAGGATTCGTTCTCTGGTTGACAATCAGAAACTGAGATTGAAGCGACAGATATTGAATACTATTTTCGGTACCTTAATATCTGCAAGGTATTTTTTTCAGGCAGTTAATAATTTAAATTGTTTCTGCTGCAGCGTGGATAATCTCTGTAAGGACATTTTTCTTCGTGGCAAGATGGATGATCAAGGTTGGGCTCCCGTCTCATTGATTGCTACCTTTAACATGGTGAGTAATCCATGTGATTATGGATATGAGGAGTAATTCCATGTTTAAAAAATTTAACTGCCTCTACTTCCTAACACATCACAATATATGCAGGTCAAAAGAGTGACCACGAGCACAGCGGTGATATTGAATGCTCTAAGAGATTTGATAGAACTTGAAATACAGGTACTTCACCCCCATCTTTTCCCCTCTTGATTCTACTCTTATCAGCTATGTTTCTTAAATAATTCATCTTGGTATTTTTCTTCAAAACCTGTTCCTGCAATCATCTACAAGCAAAGAAAATTAGAAGACAAGAGGATTGGATTAGATAGTTACTGCCCTCGATGGAAAATCCAAATGGTCATGGTTCCACGCCTCACTTGACATTGAACCATGATGATTCAGTCATTCACCCCATGCAGACTCTCAGATTAGAGGAATCTTCCAGCCAGGCCACCATGAGTTGTACTCAAACTAAGGTAGCACTTGATAGGTGATCAACATCCTGTAGCTCCAACAACCAGCAGGGTAGAGATCTAACTCAACTAGAAGAACTTTGCCGCAACGGTTCATATCATGAAATAGGCAGTGGCTGAATCATCATGAAATAGTCTTTTGGCTATTGTTCATTAGTTGTAAATAGAGTTTATTTGTTTATTTGTATTGGGATAAATTTTATTTGAACATGAGATATGTTTCTTCTTTTGTGATTGTAATTCTTGTATAACTAACATTTTGAATGATATTAATGTGGGGAATATTCTTTCTTGATTATGATTCTTTATTATATTTAAAATTAAAATATGATCTATTGGTATTAAAAGATAATAATTTAAAAGACAACGGTTTAAAATCGTTATTGTTGTCTATCACCCTCAAAGACAACGGTTAAAAACCGTTGTCGTAGCCCCAAAAATGGTTGTAACTGGTAGAAAAATGCTCTAAATAACAACGGATTTAAACTGTTGTCTTTTCATTCAAAGACAACGGTTTAAAACCGTTGTAAAACTGTTGTCTTTTCATACAAAGATAACGGTTTAAAACCGTTGTCGTAGCCCCCCACTTTTAACAACACTGTCAATTACAACGGTTTTAAAGGGCCTACGACAACGATTTTTAACCGTTGTCTTTTAATATTTTTATTGTAGTGAGCATTGAGAGTTTGTCAAATAAGAAACGAAAGCGTGAAGCAGAATATGTCTTGATAAACTTATCAGCAATCAATAAATGTGAAGAAACGAAAGACAATGTGATGATGCCAATTTGAAAATGATGATGAGTAATGTGATAATCAATTTCAATATATTTCGTCCACTAATGAAAAACTGAATTGCTCTCAATTTGAATTGCACTCTGATTATCACAATATAACAGAGTAGGTTGATGAAGAAAAATACTTATATTTGCAAGCAACCAATACAACTAAACTATCTCATAAGTAGTTGAGGTCATGACACGATACTCATCTTCTATGGAAGATCGAGAAATAACATCTTGTTTCTCACTCTTCCAAGAAATGAGGGAATCATTAAGAAAAACACGGAAGTCACTAGTAGATTTGTAATCCGTAAATCATTAGCCCAATCAACATCAGAGTATGCATGCAGCTCTAGAGATGAAGTAGAATGAAATAAAAGGCTTTGAAATTGAGTTCTCTGATGATACATGAGAATACGAAGAACAACAGTTCAATGAACTGTAGTTGGTGCAACGATAAATTGACTAAACACATGAACAACATACGCAATATTTGGACTAGTCATGGTGAGATTAACCAAACTTCCAACCATACTTTGATACAAACTAGGATCCAGCAAGGGTGAGTCATCAAATGGAAAATATCGAGAATTAGTCTCAATGAGAGTATCAACGATTCTATTATTAGTAAGACGTGCATGCTCAAACAAATCAGATATATACTTTGACTGGAATAAAAGATAACCTTTTGGGGAATATGAGACCTTAATACCCAGAAAGTAGCGTAGTATGCCCAAGTCTTTTATCGCAAAATAATGAGCCAACTCAGACTTCAGACAAACAATTCTATCAGAATCATCACTAGTAATAATCATATCATCAATATATAATGATAAAAGAATATGACATGTACTTGTACATCTGATAAACAATGCTAAATCATGATTATTTGGATAAAACCCAAGCAAAGCAATCACTACAGAGAATTTCTTAAACCAAGCACGAGGTGCTTGTTTGAGATCATAAAACGCTTTACGAAGTCTGCATACTTCATTAAGTTGGTGTGAAATACCAGAGGAGGTGTCATATAAAATTCTTCATGAAGATCACTATTTAGAAATGTATTCTTGACATCCATTTGAGAAATTCTCCATTGAGAAACAGAAGTAATAGCAATCAGAGTATGAACAATCATCATTTTTACAACAGAAGTAAATATTTTCTCATAATCTATGCCATACTCCTGAGAATAACCTTTAGCAATAAGATAAGCTTTGTATCATTTTATAGATTTATTAGATTTAGTTTTTATCTTATATACCCAACGAAAACTAATGGTGTGTTTTCCTAGTTGCAACAGTACAAAATCCCATGTATGAGTCTGATGCAGAGTAGTTAGTTTCTCAGCCATAGAATTATTCCAAAGTGGGTTACGAACAACTTCTCTATAAGATATAGGCTCAGAAAGATAATGAACAGATGCAATAATAATGCTTTGCTTTATATGTTGTCTTCATATCAAGATAATTTTATTATTGCATTCTTCTTTTTTGTATGTGTTTTATAAGGATGGTAAACTTGTTACCACTCATAATATTTTGTAAACAATGAATTGATAGTTGATTTCCCATTAAAAGCGATCAACGATCATAAGTCTTGGATTAACAGTTGCTAAGCTGTAAACCAAGTAAAAATAAACTTATGTTTATGTGCTTGTCATTATTTTATTTCATTGCATAGTTTTTGAAAACTATAAAAAAAGCGGCAAGCTCTATGCACCCCCTTTAGCACTTTTCTTCGATCCTACAAAAAGCTTATCTAATTTTAACTTTGAAAGATTCCTCAGAACTTTATAGGCATCTACTATAGATGCTCATAATGTATTTCGAGAAAAAGAGTTTAGGGCATACCTGATTACATCTTTATTTTCTAATTGATGGCCAATAAAGTGGAGTTCATTGAGAACATCCTTGATCCTCGCATGCAGTTGGCTTGCAATTTTTCCATCCTGTATTTTGATGTTAAGCAAATTATTAAGTAGTAGGTCTCATTTAGTTACCTTAGAGTCATTTGTGCCTTCGTATAGCTTGATCAATTTATCCCAAAGCTCCATTGAATTGTCAAAGGGTCCGACCCAATTGACTTCTTCAATGCTCAGCTCATATTGGAGGGTGTTTAATACCATAAAGTCAGTTTGGGATTTCTTCTTTGTTTCTAGGTTTAATTTTTCTTAGTCAAGGAGCGTAGTATTGGATTCATCGGTTGGAGCTGTGTACCCTTGTCGAATGTTGAGCTATTGTTTGATGTTGGTCTTCAGATAAACCTCCATTCTTCTCTTCCCATATGATAAGTCATCCCTGTTGAAAAGTGGGGGGGGGGGGGGTGAGCAATGTTATGTCCCTAGCTTTGGGCTATTTAGTTCTTGTTAAAAAAAAAAACTCAAAGGAAGTTTTCAAAATTTGGTCTTAGGGTAAGTAATGTAGTATAAAAGAAGTAATTGGAAGAAAAGGAAGTTAGAAAAAAGTTTTCCAAAAAAAGAAATAGATTTTGTTGGTGCAGGAAGCATCTAACGATCAAACTTATGTTTTGATTATGTCAAAAGGTTCAAAGTTAAGTTATTTTGTTATATGATATGTTGATTGAGCTTTGCAGACAAAAGTCCTAACTGCAGTTAGGCAGGTGGAAAATCTTAGGGGTGATAACCCTACGTCCTAGGGGGTGGTAATCCTAGGTGGTGAAAAACCCTAAGGGGCGGTAACCTTAGGTCCTAGGGGTGGTAACCCTAGGTGGAAGAAAATCCTAAAGGGCGACAATCTTAGATCCTAAGGGGTGGTAACCCTAGGTGGAGGAGAAATCCTAAGAGGGATAACCTTAGGTCCTAGGAGGAGGTAACCCTAGGTGGCGAAAAACCCTAGGGGATGGTAACCCTAGGTCCTAGTGGGTGGTAACCCTAGGTCCTAGGGGGTGGTAACCCTAGGCGGAAAGTCCAGTCAGTCTGGAGGACCAGACTGACAACAGGTATGCTCTCCTAAGTGGAGTAGGTGAGGATGCGTTCCCCGCGGAGGAAATAGTAGGAGTCGATTTGACCTAGGATTTTCGGTAGGAAATTCGAAGTCAGAACCGGACAGTCCGAAGACTGTCAACTTGTTTACTCATATTATCTGCTATGTTCTAACTCTGTTTTATAGGAGACTAACATTTTTGTGTAGGGTTGGAATTGACCAGTATCGGTCGACCGAACGTCTGGATCGGTCAATCGAACCTCCAAGCATCAAATCAAATTTTCAGATTGTAGATCGGGTTCGACCAGGTGATCGGTCGATCGAAATCGGAGATCGGTCGACCGAACCAAGGATGGAAGCTTGACCAATTCGAAGCCGAGGTGATTAGATCGGATGAGGAGGTTATCTGATCGGTCGACCGAACCTTGAGATCGGTCAACCGAACTAAAGATAACATTTAACCTGATCGAAGCGGAGCGAGCAGATCAGATGAGGTGGAGATCATCTGATTGGTCAACCAAACATGGGGATCGATCGACCGATCCGCTTTGGGTCAAACCTGATCCCGAGCTTTGAGGATCTGGATTAGTTCTACAGAGACTATAAAAGGAGCCTCAGGGGAGCAGCTTCGAAAACAACTTGAATAGAACAACCTATGCTCTTGTACGCTGCTCTTAACGCTCTAACTACGCTCTGCTACTCTGACAACTGACGACTCCTTTCTTCATTTCTTTTGTATTGTTAGTATTGTATTTCTTTATTCAGCACTTGTATTTCAAATTGTAAAAGATTTACGGATTGATAGTGATTTCCCACCGAAAGCGATCAATGATCGCAGGCCTTGGAGTAGGAGTCGCCCAAGGCTCTGAACCAAGTAAATCTTGGTGTTCTATTGTGTCTTTTTATTATTCCGTTGCTTTACTCGATAGTTTTCCAAATACGAAATGCGTGAAAGCCACGAGCGCTATTCACTCCCCTCTAGCGCAGTGTCGATCCAACAGATTTTACTCAAGTTTATGGTTGCACAAAAATTGAGTGAGTCTGACTTTGATACCACTTGTAAGATTGTTTACACGTGAGAGGAGGGTTAGGGGGGCTGAATTATGTGTTATTTTATAACCCCTTTTATAGTTTAAAAAATTATTGAAAATCGAGTGCGTAGCGGAAGATAAACAAACTAAGACAAGACAAAAAAACAACACACGATCCAACAGATTTTACTCAAGTTTATGGTTGCACAAAAATTGAGTGAGTCTGGCTTTGATACCACTTGTAAGATTGTTTACACATGAGAGGAGGGTTAGGGGGGCTGAATTATGTGCAATTTAAAAACCCCTTTTATAGTTGAAAAAATTATTGAAAATCGAGTGCGTAACGGAAGATAAACAAACTTAAGACAAGACAAAAAAAACACACACAATTGGTTACTTGGTTCAAGCCCCAACGACTACTACTCCAAGATCCACACCCTCTTAGGACATTTCTAGCAAACAATCCACTAAGATTCTCTCCCAAAGAACCTTTGGATAGAGAGATCAAATACAAGGATGAAGAGAATGTAACACACTACATTCTCCTATGCAAGTATAATAAAAAATAACGGAATTGTTTTACTGACAATAATCACAATTGAGGATTGGAGCTCAATGTCAGTATGGTTCTTGTTGTAGAAGTTTGTTCAATCACGAGTTTGGCGTAGTAAGGTCGTAGCATAGAAGTTGCAAGATGATGGCACAATAGAATTGATCAAGGAATCGATTTGAAGCTTGTATGAAAAATTGTATTATGCACTATTTTAGTGAGCTATTTTTATAAGGCATTGGGGTGTCTCGGTTCATCCAAGGCGCCTCCATGCATGTTGATCCTATCCAACGATGTTTGCGTTTATCCTCTCTCAAGTGCCTCTAGTGTCCCCGAGTGCCTCAGATGCAGTAACGTCTATCCTCACAGCTTATCCAGTGTGGGAGGCCTTTATTCATCCGAGGTGTCTCCAACCAGCTACTATTAATTCTATCTTGACTTTTCACTTTAAGCTCCTGTAAAATATGTTAATCCAATAGCAAAACTACCTACAAAATAGAGAACACTAATGTATGAACAATTATATGTTTGTGAATTAAATCTTGTATAATCAAGACTAGGATCTAGTCTTGGTATCATCTTAAATTTTTAGGTTAGATCTAAGTTGGATCAACGCCTACAGTTCTACTAAGACTCGTCCTCACTAGAACTCTCTCTCTAATTTCTTACCTCCACATTATTAAATTGAGACGCACGTGAGAGGGGAGTCAATCACGTGATTTTTAAAAAATCTTTTCTTTTTATTCTTTTTTTAAATAAAGTATGCACAGCGAAAAAGAAAGAAATAGGAAAGCATAAGAATGCAAGCAGTTTTACTTAGTTTGGAGTCTTCGGTGACCCCTACTTCAAGACTCAGGTCTCGCGGATCTATCGGTGGGTAATCCACTAATAATCTCTTTCAGAACCGCCGAAAGAGGGGATTAAATACAAAAAGAGTAGGAACAAGTGTAACACACTATACTTTTCCTTTTGTAAAAATTAAGTATAGAATTAAACTTTGTTATCCAACACTTTCATAGATGTTCGGATCAGGCTCAGAGTTGGATGACTTCTCAATAGCAGTTGTGCATAGAAATGTCATAGAAGAATAGTAGCACGAAGCTAGAGCAGTCGGAACATCAAACGGACATGTAGAAGATCATAGTAGAAGTGTGTTAGAAGCCTTGGTCGAGATGCTCTTTTATTGAGCATTGAAGGCGCCTTTCATAGCACTGAAGGAACCTTTTGTTAGTGCAGTTAGAAGTAATGGTCTAACTCAGATTTTGATGAATGACAAAGTAGGTTAAGTTAGTTACATTGTGATCTAAAATTTTTACTAAGTGTGTGTAATGACCCGGCCCTTTGGCCTCTTGGGCGGCCCTTGCGGCGGCCCATTGGCGGCCCCGTATGTCGTCGACCCATTTGGCGACCTCTAATGTCGTCGACCGACGACCCTTGGCCATGCCGTTACTCACTAGGACTTTCCACCCCTGGCCAGTGGATTTTTGCCTCCCCCAGGATTCGAACTCTAGACCTCCAGGCTTAAGTACTAGAGTTTATGAATCCTGGTAGCCAAGTGAGTGGCTCACTTGGCTACCAGGATTCATAAACTCTAGTACTTAAGCCTGGAGGTCTAGAATTCGAATCCTGGGGGAGGCAAAAATCCACTAGTCAGGGGTGGAAAGTCCTAGTGAGTAACGGCACGGCCAAGAGTCGTCGATCGATGACATTAGAGGTCGCCAAATGAATTGACGACATAAGGGGCCGCCAGTGGGCCGCCACAAGGGCCGCCCAAGAGGCTAAAGGGCCGGGTCGTTACAGTGTGCATGAGAAGCCCAGCTAGGTCGATGGGCCAACCGGATAGCTGGCACGAAGCCCAGCTAGGTTGATTGCTGACCGGATAGCTGGCACGAAGCCCAAATAGGTTAACAGGCTGACCGAATGTCTAGCACGAAGCTTAGACATGTCGACTGGCTGACCTGATGTCTGGCACGAAGTCCAGCTAAGTCAATGGGTCGACCTGATAGCTGGCACGAAGTCCAGATAGGTGGAAGGGTTGGTCGAAGGGCTGACCTGATGTTTGGCACGAAGTTCAGCTAGGTCGACGTGCTGACCTGATAGTTGGTACGAAGTCCAGACGGGTTTACGGGTTGACCAGACGTCTGACAGGTAAGTTAAGTTAAGTCACTAGAGGGGAGTGACTGTGTCACGCCCCCAGAAGAGTCCCTGTCCGAGAAAATTTCGGCAGCATCTCCCCTGTACGACGGACAATCAAAAATTTTCTACAAGCACTAAATACTCAGCCACATGCGGCTGGAATCATAACAATAATAAAAATCAATCACCACGCAGTTTATATATATATTCAGCCTCTGACTGACACAACCACGCAGTAATAATATTCTGACTCAAAAACCACCCTACTCAACTACACTCGTAAAGCTCAAAACCGACGAACTCACCTCTTCTGCCATCCAGGCAGGCATGTAGTAGAATAAAAACCAAATCCAAATCCATCGATATAATAAAATCTATAACATGTCCATAAGCAAATAAATCCAGAACATAACAAGTTCAAATAGTCTAAAACAGAAAGAAACCAAAGAAAAACCAAACATATCCTAGAGGTCTGCAGGACCAGCACTATGTGCAGTGAGGACTAGCGACTGGAACTCCCTCCTGACAGCATCAACCTGAAAATATCAACAATGGAGGCGGGGTGAGTCCAACACTCAGCAGGTACAGTTGATATACAAAATAGGGAAACAACACCTAGCACTAATCATGCGTACAGTCTCCTGATAAGAAAGATAAAAATACATCTGAAGTAAACAGGAGAATACTGTACTAACCAAGTCCTGAGTATAAGGTCAAACAGTCCGAGGGATAAGGAAATCCTGTATGCATGTCAAACATAGGTATCCAAACAATATGCAGCATATAAATGCGTGAAACACAAACAAGCAATAAATGCATCATGCGTATGATGCCAATGATCGTCCTGGTCACCCCGGACGATCATCTCATACAAAAGTGAGGCCGAGTGGGTAGGGATGTACAACCTGCACTCTGTCGTCACTACTCCCGATGAGTGACCGAGTGGACGGATGTTGTCGGATACACCTATCCTCCTACCCCAAATCATAGATGGGGGAGCGCAATGCTCTCAACTCCCGGTACACGATGACGGGGAGGAATCCCTGCCGGATAACTCGTTGTGTCACACTACCCATGAGCGGACCAACGGTGCCTAACAGAGTCCCTGCTGCAACACACTCTGCCTGAATCGACCACTAACCCATGAGTGGTGGTGTGTGCAGATCCATGTAACTGGCGATGTGCTCAACAATAATGGAGCGGACTATCGCACAGCATGCAATCATGCAAATGATGCATGGCAATAACCATATAAACATCCTGACCTAATCCATATATATAGAAAAGTGCACCCTAGGTCAACGAACCATATCGAATCAAAGGTACACAGAAGGTATAAAAACCTAGGTCCTGAACATGGTGAAGCATGGTATATCACTACCCCCTATAAGCATGTATAAACAAATAAAGTATACATGGGATGCAAATCAAGCAATCAATCAATCATATATCAGATAATGGGTAGTGACTAACCGAAAGAAATAAAGGACATAATTAATGCAACTTGTTAAATTCACTACTATGTATATCAAATGACAGAAGTCAAAAGTACCCGCCTCCGATAAGAAAAGTCTAATCTGGAATAGATCCCTCGTCGAGACACCGTCTCGAATCAAAGTCCTGTACCAATCAATATATATTTTTATTTAGCTAAAATTCATAAGAATTTAAATAGCTAAAGAAAATCCACGAGACTAAATTAGGGAAAACCCTAATCCACATAATCATTTGCTTACCTAAATTAAATCTAACAATTAACTAGGGTTAATTGTCTTAACCCTAATCGTTCCATTAGATTAATTTTAAACCAACCCAACCTACAACAAGGATCCATTACCCTAATTCAAATCTACACATGATCATGTAATCAAAGCCCTACATAATACCTCAATTCGTATGTATCATTGTTGATCCAAAAATCAAAGATGTTGGCTGCCGAAACAAGATCATAACCGCTGCTGGGGATCACAAAGTTACTGCCCAAACAACACATGTTATGCTAATACACTGCATAAACATCTCAAGATTTCAAGATGAATCAAATTGAAACCCAACTTTTCATACCTAAATCCCAAGCTCCTGTTGACGCTCAACTGATCAGAAAACCAATTTAGCCGCAGCAGATTAAAAACCCTATTCTGCCATATAAACCAAATCCAAAACACTTATCAATTCCTCCACAACAAAATCTGAGAACAGAACCACAATCTAATTCCAATCACAGTTAGGGCACAGAGTCTAAGACCTGTGATGAAACGAACAAATGGGGCAGAGGAACGGCAGTGGAGACGGCTAGGGCATCGGCGATCGAAGTAAGCGTCGGGCAGTGAAGCTAGGGCATGGGCCGGTCGGCGGTATGCGAGCACAGGGGGAAGAGAAGACACTCAATCGTCGACTCTCTACTCCCTGGCGTCGTCGGCGTCGGGCAGAGGAGAGGAAGGCATCGGGAAGGAGTGGCAGCGACGCGGCTAAGGATCGGCTCCGGCGCTCGTTCTAGGGCACGGCTGGGCGGAAATGTTGCCGGCACTTGGAAGAGAAGAGAAGAAGAGGAAGTGGGTGGCGGCGAGGAAGAAACCGTCGCGGCCGGCGGTTAGTGCTCCGGCAGTTAGGGCTCGGAGGCGTCGGGCGCAAGGCTTGGTGTCGGGGGAGAAGAGGTGAACGGCGACACAAATAAAAACCGAAGAAACAAAATAAATAAAGAAAAAGGAATTAAGAAATTCAACTTTTCCTCTTTTAAATAGGGTAGCCAAAACAGGCTTTTCCGGGCCCCATTTTGTCCCCGTTAACTCGTCCATACGAGCTCTGAAAAATTCCCAGAAAATTTCCAAAAATTTCGAAAAATTCCCTTATTAATATTCGCCTATTTTCCGGTATTTTACATTCTCCCCCACTAACAAAAATTTGGTCCCCAAATTTCGTTATCTACCATCAGCAAGTACTAACAACAGATATAGAGTATATATGCTGAACGGCAAATAAATCACATACCTCAAATGAAAAGATGGGGATATTGAGCTCGGATCGTATCCTCGAGCTCCCAAGTAACCTCCTCATCCGAATGATGCTGCCATCCGATTTTAACCAGCCGGATAGTCTTGTTCCGCAATTGACGCTCTTTCCGATCTATAATCCATACCGGAATCACCTCACAAGTGACGTCAGGCTAAACGGGAACTGAGATATCTGTCAGCACATGTATCGGGTCAGGTACGTATCTCCTCAGCATAGATACGTGGAATACATCGTGAACGCCTGCCAAAAACGGTGATAGTGCCAACCGGTAAGCTATCGCTCTAATCCTTTCCGAGATCTGGAAAAGTCCAATATATCGCGGAGTTAGCTTACCTTTGAGGCCAATCTCTTCACCCCTTTCATGAGTGAAACTCGCAAAAATACATGGTCGTAAATGGAGAACTCAAGGTGTCTCCGACTCGGGTCAGCATAACTCTTCTGGCAGTCTTATGCTTTTGACATCCTCCGTCTGATAATACGGACCAACTCTGCCTCACGTTGAGCCCTATGAGGTCCCAACAACTGGGTCTCTCGGATTCTCGTCCTGATCGACGACTGAGCAACTATGGTAACAAGAATACCCTGCTCTGTATGTCCCTGCTCCTCAATGTCTAACTCAGAGAAATCCTGAATCAAATCTATGACCACAACTCGGTGGCAAGCTAAAGTCCCTCTGGACCTCTAACTAAGTGCATCGGTAACCACATTAGCTTTTCCCAGGTGATAGCTAATGGTACAATCATAATCCTTCAGGAACTCCATCTATCTCCTCGGTCGAAGATTAAGTTCCTTCTGAGTGAACAGATATTTGAGACTCCGATGGTCAGTGAGAATCTCAATGTAACATCATACAGGTACTGCCGCCAAATCTTCAGGGCAAAAATAACAGCGGCCAACTCCAGATCATGAACTGAGTATTTTCTTCTCAGGCTCCCTCAACTATCAAGAAGCATAAAAGAATACTCTACCGTGCTGCACCAGAACAGCACCTATACCCTGTAGAGACGCGTCGGTGTAGAGGACAAATTCATCCTCTTCCGAAGGTAAAAACCAAAAATCAAAGCCGACACTAGTCTCCGCTTCAGCTCCTAGAAGCTGGTCTTGCAATCCTCAGTCCAAGTAAACTTCACGTCTTTCATGGTCACGCGTGAAAGTAGCATAGCTATGCGGAAGAAACCCTGGACGAAAGGTCTGTAATATCCTGCGAGTCACAAAAGACTGCGGATCTCCTACACTGATTTCGGCTGCTCCTAACGGTAACAACCTCTATCTCCTGTGGAACCACGGTACACTCCTACTGGTGACCGTGTGTCCCAACCATCATAACAAAAGACAATCCAAACCAACACTACTGATAATCACATATAGATGTTCTCGTCAAATCATCTCTAGATCTATGCAAAGGTAGTATACGTGACTCACCTCGAATCCGTAATAGATCACAACATCGTCCACAAAGATAATGGACACCTATCCAAACATCCTCGACATACTAGAATCATCGAGTCCCTGGAAACATCTAAGGCACTGTAAGCCTATATGGCAAAAACCAAGACACCTAATGTCCGTATCACAGTCATTCCTATCCATAAGATCTCCAATAATAAATCGAAAAATCTGATCATCAATAACATAAATCACCAAAGAATAAATCCTCCAGGGTGAGAGCAACGCTCCATCACAGGAAACACCACATATGTGGGAGCAACGCTCTACCACAAGAAATCCTCAATATGTAGGAGTGACACTCCCCTACAAATAATCCATACCATGTATCTGCAATAAATATAGGAGCAATGCTCCACTACCAGAAATCCGTGACATGTGGGAGCAACGCTCCACCACAAAACAATACCTAAGTACCCCAAGGCACCTAACTATCCAGCTAGAGACTGTACAAGATCTCTCTACCACAATTCGCTGTGGTTAGCCTAGGATATAACAACCTAGTAACTAATCAAATCCATCATCAACTCTATCAGCATCCTAGTGGGTCATCCACTGATAGGAAAATTAGTTGATGGGTTAATTCAACAAATGACATAATGCAGTCACTCCACATTCTGCATTCAGTATAAGTAGAATCATCATACTGCTACCAATGTATACACCTAACACACATGCTCACACAATATATGTATGATCAACAAAATCCTCCAATTATTATACACCAAGCATACTCACAACTCAGATATATTCAGTATGATACCTCCAACAATACATACCGAACACGAGTGCAAAATCAATGTAGGTAAAATCAACAATACACCTCAAAAAAAAAAACTCACATGACATATCTTCACCTATGCCAAGAGTATAACCAACATATACTTCCAATAAAGCATCCTAAACCCAGGTGCACTCACAAATCAAACATAATCAAAAAGTTACCTCAGATACCACACAAAACACATATGTACATATCCCAACTCAGATTAAATCGATAAAATGCCTCCATCAAAACACCACCGATGTACTTATACTACATCACGGATTTAATCAACAAGATATCTTCAATAATACATCCAGATACATACACCGAACTACATAACTATGATCCACAAGGAAACTTCAAACCATATCAGAACATGGATACATATACTACTTGCAAATGGGCAGTCTACCACATGACTCCTACAACACATAACAATCATAATATACATGTAACATAGACATACAAAATCAACACACCCGCTCAATCAAAGAGACCAACCTTATGCTACCAACACTCATGGGTTACCGGTATATCTAAACAAAATTCATGCATATGTATCAAGCATGAATACATCAATCAAAAGCAACCCAAAATAAAGCAGCCTAATCATCCAGTAACAACCCTGCTCTAGGTTCAAAGGAACTGGTATCGGACAAGAAAAATATACACACCGTGGTATAACATTGCCAGTCAATGTCATACACTACCAAGACTATATCTAATGGGGAAAATTTTATCATCATAAATCCAAATGTACTCTCCCAGTATACACTAGTAACTATTGTATCCTATAAGTGTTAAGCAATTAGCTCTACACTTCCTTACATCAGCGGGGTCACATATCCCAAAGCACCCTCTAAGTTATCCCACCAGATATATACAGTCCATGGTCAAAGTCTTCATGGAATAGGATACATCGATCCGCTATAAACTATCCAAGCCGATAATGATATACGGCTGAATCCGTCCTTTCCACGTCAGTACAAAGCATGTACTCAAATGTGCTCTAGATACATAACTAAGCACAAACAACCTAAAAGTTCAAACCTCTAAAAATAGAGTATGACAATCCTCTACTGATCAACCAACAAAACTAAATCATTCATCTACTAACTAATCAAGAATACCTTAATCCTCCACAAGCAACTAAGGTATATCAAACCACGATCAAATGGTATACTACATTATCAAATAACTAAATCAGTTCATGGGTCAATTCAACACTAATACATCATCTCAAACTAGAGAATGTCAATCCACATAATATCATATGAATAAATGTGTACGACCCAAAAGAAAAAAAACTAGAATTCAATATCATCGAGACACCCTCATTTTTTTTTTTATCCTCAAAAATATCAGCCCACTAATATCAGATGAATAAGTCTCTACTCTCCATGAGGGTAAGTTAGCATTCAAAACATCAAATCATTATTTATCCACATAGTTCAATATCAGGTGAAACAAATATCAATTTTATCATCCTGTTAACTAATCACAATTAACCAGATTTTTAAAATCTCATAGGCACTCTAAACCATAAACTCTCTAGCACCCAATTTATAATCTGATCACCAACCATAATCATCAAACCTGTGAATATTATAAATGACACTCACTATGTCACCATCAATGACAACCCAAATATAAATCATCAAAATAGTTATCCACTAATAGATCATCAAAACAAATATCTAGTAATTGATCATCAGACAACCACATAACATTTACTCTCATAAATCATTAGAAATCAACATATCATAATATCTGATCTCACAATATCCCTCAACCTCAAATCATTCTCAACAATGATCAAACATGATAACCCCCAATGATCAATTTCCATCGTACCTGGTACCCTAATATCCAAAAGATATGAGTATAAAACTCTCCTGGCTAAGTCAACAAGAATATGTAGGTATCATCCACTACCCAGCTAACAATAGCAGAGGCTGATATGTGCCTCCATCTCCTAGTAGTAGTAACATAAGCTAAAACTACTGATGGTATGATATGAAAAATCACCGGAGACTATAATCCTTGATCTCTATGAGGGTCAACCCAGATCAGTGGCTAACCCATCACATGTAATATGGCTACAACAACCAGACATGTACTAAAGATAAAGTGCTAATACATGTCATCACTATCATAAAATAAACATCATACCTATTTGCTGTCTGGAGATGTTCCGTCGCTGTCCTGTCCCCAACCTTTGACCTCAAACTCCGAACGAGAAACATCGTCGGAAATCCAAATAAATCCGAAACGGAAATCCGAAACATAACCATATCGAAAATCCGATAATGCCCAGTTTGACTCGCAAACCTGGCTAACCCAAATATCCAGAATACCAACAACCGGTATCCGATAAATCTCCAGAACACCAAAAGCAGGTATCCATAACCTGCTCTGATACCAATAAATTGGTATCAGATAAATCCCGAAAATCCAACAAACTGAAATAGATACACAAAAATCCAGAACACCAAAAGCAGGTATCGTAACCTTCTCTGATACCAATAAATTGGTATCAGATAAATCTCGAAAATCCAAAATATAAAAATCCAACAAGTATCGCCCAACTTGGCGCTCTGATACCAAGTAAATAAATTGGTATCAGGTTATCCCAAACATCAAAAATACGAAAACAAAAGATCGTATACCTGTGCTCTGATACCACTAAATTGTCACGCCCCCAGAAGAGTCCCTGTCCGAGAAAATTTCGGCAGCATCTCCCCTGTACGACGGACAATCAAAAATTTTCTACAAGCACTAAATACTCAGCCACATGCGGCTGGAATCATAACAATAATAAAAATCAATCACCACGCAGTTTATATATATATTCAGCCTCTGGCTGACACAACCACGCAGTAATAATATTCTGACTCAAAAACCACCCTACTCAACTACACTCGTAAAGCTCAAAACCGACGAACTCACCTCTTCTGCCATCCAGGCAGGCATGTAGTAGAATAAAAACCAAATCCAAATCCATCGATATAATAAAATCTATAACATGTCCATAAGCAAATAAATCCAGAACATAACAAGTTCAAATAGTCTAAAACAGAAAGAAACCAAAGAAAAACCAAACATATCCTGGAGGTCTGCAGGACCAGCACTATGTGCAGTGAGGACTAGCGACTGGAACTCCCTCCTGACAGCATCAACCTGAAAATATCAACAATGGAGGCGGGGTGAGTCCAACACTCAGCAGGTACAGTTGATATACAAAATAGGGAAACAACACCTAGCACTAATCATGCGTACAGTCTCCTGATAAGAAAGATAAAAATACATCTGAAGTAAACAGGAGAATACTGTACTAACCAGGTCCTGAGTATAAGGTCAAACAGTCCGAGGGATAAGGAAATCCTGTATGCATGTCAAACATAGGTATCCAAACAATATGCAGCATATAAATGCAGCAAACACAAACACAAGCAATAAATGCATCATGCATATGATGCCAATGATGCGTCCTGGTCACCCCTGACGATCATCTCATACAAAAGTGAGGCCGAGTGGGTAGGGCTGTGACAACCGTGCACTCTGTCGTCACTACTCCTGATGAGTGACCGAGTGGACGGGATGCTGTCGGAGTACACCTATCCTCCTACCCCAAATCATAGATGGGGGAGCGCAATGCTCTCAACTCCCGGTACACAATGACGGGGAGGAATCCCTGCCGGATAACTCGTTGTGTCACACTACCCATGAGCGGACCAACGGTGCCTAACAGAGTCCCTGCTGCAACACACTCTGCCTGAATCGACCACTAACCCATGAGTGGTGGTGTGTGCAGATCCATGTAACTGGCGATGTGCTCAACAATAATGGAGCGGACTATCGCACAGCATGCAATCATGCAAATGATGCATGGCAATAACCATATAAACATCCTGACCTAATCCATATATATAGAAAAGTGCACCCTAGGTCAACGAACCATATCGAATCAAAGGTACACAGAAGGTATAAAAACCTAGGTCCTGAACATGGTGAAGCATGGTATATCACTACCCCCTATAAGCATGTATAAACAAATAAAGTATACATGGGATGCAAATCAAGCAATCAATCAATCATATATCAGATAATGGGTAGTGACTAACCGAAAGAAATAAAGGACATAATTAATGCAACTTGTTAAATTCACTACTATGTATATCAAATGACAGAAGTCAAAAGTACCCGCCTCCGATAAGAAAAGTCTAATCTGGAATAGATCCCTCGTCGAGACACCGTCTCGAATCAAAGTCCTGTACCAATCAATATATATTTTTATTTAGCTAAAATTCATAAGAATTTAAATAGCTAAAGAAAATCCACGAGACTAAATTAGGGAAAACCCTAATCCACATAATCATTTGCTTACCTAAATTAAATCTAACAATTAACTAGGGTTAATTGTCTTAACCCTAATCGTTCCATTAGATTAATTTTAAACCAACCCAACCTACAACAAGGATCCATTACCCTAATTCAAATCTACACATGATCATGTAATCAAAGCCCTACATAATACCTCAATTCGTATGTATCATTGTTGATCCAAAAATCAAAGATGTTGGCTGCCGAAACAAGATCATAACCGCTGCTGGGGATCACAAAGTTACTGCCCAAACAACACATGTTATGCTAATACACTGCATAAACATCTCAAGATTTCAAGATGAATCAAATTGAAACCCAACTTTTCATACCTAAATCCCAAGCTCCTGTTGACGCTCAACTGATCAGAAAACCAATTTAGCCGCAGCAGATTAAAAACCCTATTCTGCCATATAAACCAAATCCAAAACACTTATCAATTCCTCCACAACAAAATCTGAGAACAGAACCACAATCTAATTCCAATCACAGTTAGGGCACAGAGTCTAAGACCTGTGATGAAACGAACCTGTGGCCGGCGGCAGAGCAAGGGCACAGCTTCAGCAGGGCTCGGCTAGGGCATCGGCGATCGAAGTAAGCGTCGGGCAGTGAAGCTAGGGCATGGGCCGGTCGGCGGTATGCGAGCACATGGGGAAGAGAAGACACTCAATCGTCGACTCTCTACTCCCTGGCGTCGTCGGCGTCGGGCAGAGGAGAGGAAGGCATCGGGAAGGAGTGGCAGCGACGCGGCTAAGGATCGGCTCCGGCGCTCGTTCTAGGGCACGGCTGGGCGGAGGAGAAGAGGGGTGGCGAGGGAGAGAGGCCGGCGGTTAGTGCTCCGGCAGTTAGGGCTCGGAGGCGTCGGGCGCAAGGCTTGGTGTCGGGGGAGAAGAGGTGAACGGCGACACAAATAAAAACCGAAGAAACAAAATAAATAAAGAAAAAGGAATTAAGAAATTCAACTTTTCCTCTTTTAAATAGGGTAGCCAAAACAGGCTTTTCCGGGCCCCATTTTGTCCCCGTTAACTCGTCCATACGAGCTCTGAAAAATTCCCAGAAAATTTCCAAAAATTTCGAAAAATTCCCTTATTAATATTCGCCTATTTTCCGGTATTTTACAGACTGTGAGGACACGTTCCCGGGAAGGGAACTTAGGCGTCGATCCAACTTAGAACCATTTCATAAATCTAAGTTGAGATCTTGACTAGATTTCGATCTCGATGAGACTAAATCTAATTACTATTCTTTTTCTATAACTGTGCTAACACTTTTTCTTGCAGGATAGTATAAATTGCATTTGCCTCGGACTAACATTTTCTTTCAGAGAGTTGGAAAATGGAGGTCCAAGCGCCCGGAAGGACCCAAGCACCCGGAGGTCTGGCCGCCCGGAAGGGGTCTGGGCACTCGGAGTGCAAATTCTATCCCATCGCAGTGTCGCAACGTGGAGCTCACTGGTTGGTTGGGCTACATCACAATCCAAGTGCCCGGAAGGGATCCAAGTGCCCGGAGCTTCCTATAAAAAGAGGCGACCTCCAGAGCTAAAGAATAATGTCTTTCAACGACTACTCTACTGCGCTGTGCTTCTGCGACGCTACTTCTCCGACAACTTGCTAAAGTTTTCTTTCTTTCATTATTATCGATATTTTCTCTTAATAGTTCTTGTATTCAATATTGTAATTTGATTTTACGAACTATTAGTAATTGCCCAACGAAAGCACTTAACGAGTGCAGGTCTTGGAGTAGGAGTCGACGAAGGCTCCGAACCAAGTAAATTGATTCGTGTTAGCATTGATTTTATTCTTCCGCTGTGCACTTGATTTCGAATCGATAATTTTTAGATCGCTATTCACCACCCCCCCATAGCGACTTTCATGATCCAACAAGTGGTATGAGAGCAGGTACCGCTTTGAATTGGTGCAACCACCAATCGAGCAAGGGGGATTCTTTTTAAAAGAAAAATTAGATATCGTTTTTACTTAAAATATATTCTTTCGCCTTTCATATTTTTCCCCTCCAAAAATATTTTTGAAAAATTTATTTTCATTTTTTTCACCATTGGTTAATATTAGCAAAAGATTGCATCTACCAAAATTTGAAATAATATTTTTTTATTAATATTTTATTTTTTTTAATTAGTGAAATAATATATTTTTTTCTCTAGAACTGCTAATCCAAGACCATGTCTTGACACTTCTTTTTAGTTTTCTATCTTCAGTGTTCAATGTCTCTTCAAGAAGGATGAGCATCCACAAACCATCACCATACGATCAAGAAGATTTCAACTACTGAAGGCGAGCAATGGAATGGTTTTTAGGAAGCCTAAATTTTGATAATGTGCTGATATTGAAAAAGCCTTCTTGGGATTTAGAATTAAATAAAAATATAATTAAACTAAATTGTAATATTTTACCTAACAATGTTATATGCATACTAGAAAAGTACAAGAATGCATATCATCTTTGGACCGAATTGATCAAGCTTCACGAAGAGCCGTTGGAGTTAGACGATCAAGTCAAAATCGAATCTGGACTCGAGTCAGATCCAACGAGAAAACCTACTGAATTAGGGGTTACGCTCAAGGTTAGTAATATTTACCAAAATATCCCTCCTAGTAGGTGTATAAAAAATATGCATGTTAATTTGAATATTTCTAAAAATATATGTGAAAATAGTGTATTTGACAATACTTACAAAAATTGTAACAACCCAATTTTTCCTATTTCGAGTTCTAAATGTCTTCAAAAATATTTAGAAATACTTTTAAAATATTGTAGAGATTTTTAGGAATTTTTAGAGTATTTTTACGTAATTTTTGGAGGTCGTTTAGTATGTTTACAAAAAGAAAGAAGTTTTGACCAAAAATGTGGAAGTTGAGACTCGAACCCAAGACAACCTCCGGCCGAACCCGACTTAACCGAACGCAACCAACCAATCGAGCTGCGAGTGTTTTGTTAATAAGTATGAAGCGAGAAATATATATGTTATAGTTGATAAATAAAACCCTAGTTTTAAAAAGACCTAATTTCTTTTCCCCGAGACCAAAACCTTTCCTACCTTTCTCCCGACGCGTGCGACGGCGCTGTGCTTGGGAGAAGACGAAGCCGAGTTAGGGCTCCTCCTCTGGCGGCCGGCCAAAGCTTTCCGAGGGGTTCTCTTTACCTCCTTGAGGTCGCCTTGTCGGGGGGAGCACGCGGGCACAGAAGAAGCACCGCGAGCTCGGGTTTTCTCTGAACCCTAGAAGCCTCCTTCCTCCTTCCCGGTTGTAAGTGCAAGAACAAGGAGTAAGTACTACTCACCTGTGGTAGGAGTTGCTCAGAATTCTTTGGATTTCGTTTCCTTGCTTCCGGATTTTTTTTCTGTGCTAAATTGTTGTGCTATGGTGTGCTGTACCGAATTTGCCATGTTAAGGCATTAGTTATTTTCGGATTTCTATGCTAGGGTTTCCCTTCTGATTAAACTAGGGTTGCTGTGTTGGAATCCTATGTTAGGTTTCCTTTTAGAGGTTGTTGTGCCAAATTGCCATGCTAAGTTGCTGTGCCGAAAGTTTCTTGCTTGGGTTTGTTGTTGAACAGGATTATAAGCTAGGGTCTTCCCTTTCATTACTTACCTTTCGTGGCATACATGTTAAGCATGCTAGTTTATTGTTCGAGTTTAATTGTATAGAAGGAGTTCACTTTAATTCTTAGCATGTAAGCACAGTAAGAAATGTTTAGATTACCTGTTATGTTGTTTCCTGCTGTGAGATACAAATCAGTGGCGTAGCTAATTTATAACATTTGCTAGGTATGCTAGATATTGTTGAGTTTAGTTCTTTTCTAGAAGGTTTGCATGATCTAGATTGCAAATCAAAGTGTGTAAACAGGTTCTATTTATGCTTGCTGATTTTTGAGAATTTCGGCTGTTCACTTTGTAGTATTAGTGTTTCATCTCGCTGCCATGTATAAGAATGAGATTAGTATCTTCCTTGCTACTAAAAAAAGACAAGAATAGCCTTTATTTAAAGTATGCAGTATTCGAATAGCATGAGCAGTATTGAATTATAATTTAGTTTCTAGTTTCTTGTTTTGATACATATACATATATGTGCTAGTTAGCTTTTAATAGCTCTTTAATCTGAAGCATATAGTTAGTTGTTTTTGCTATTTTAATAAGATGAATAGCCATGTATTTTAGTGGACTAATTATGTGTCCTATTAAACCTTTTGAGGATTATGGGTAACTACAAGTAAGAAAAAGACCAAGGTCTAGTTAGAAAAGATAACAAGTAAATTAAAGTAAGAGGCTAGTACCCGACTTCCGAGGTTGTCGTTAAACAAATCCAGGTGACCAATTCCGAGGTCTTGGCCCTGGTAAGACCGAGGTCTTTACCCTCATAGGACTGGAGGCTCGCTACCTCAGTCTCTATTAGAGAGCGCGCATAAGATGGTACTAAGCAAGAAGAAAGAAAAAGAAGAAGAAAGAAAAGTAAAAGTAAAAGAAATTAAAAGATTAATTTCAAGTATAAAGCTATAAGTAAATGAAACAAGTACCACCTATGTTTAGAATCAATAGAAGTTTAGTTCCTTTAATTCTAAGCATACAGCATGAGTTTCATTACTTTTCTTATCAGTTTAGTGTGCATGTTTAGTTTTATTTCCAGTATTCAGCTTTATTCTGGTATATCATGAGTATGCAGTTTATTTGAGTACTTTGCTATTAGATGAGTACATGTAGCTTTTCTTTTAGCATTTCAGTTTCAGTATCGTTTGCATTTTTATGCACTTCGAGTTTTTGTGAGATAGTTTAGTACTTACTAAGCGTTTCGCTTATAGATTTCTTTTTCCTTCTACTGCAGATAAAGGAAAAGCTAAAGAATGAAAGGAAGGCGACAAGGTGGTGGTGATGAAGGAGTGTGATGGCTGGACTATGGGGAGATCAAGAGTTTGTTAAGGAATTATCAAGACTTTCCTATTTAGAGTTCTTTTAGTTTAAATACTTTTATGAAGTTGGGATTGTAATTGAGTTTATTCCGTACTTGTAGCTTGATATGTCCTATTGTTGGTGTTAGATATTTGTTTACTATTGCTAGAATAGTTTTCGTTTACTTACTGTGTTATTATTACTGCGTGGGTGTGGAAAAATATGTTCCAGCCACTTGTGGCTGTGTATATAGTGTTTGTATTGTTGATTTGGTCACCGGTACAGGGGAAATTTTGTCGAAATTTTTCGGTAGGAATTACTCTAGAGCCGTGATAAATCTAAGTGTCGCTAATAATAGCATAAGTGACACTAGTGAGTAGAGTAGTAGTTAGATAATGGTCACCCTTAGAGAGTAGTAGTAAGAAGGGTGGTTGTTACAGTTGGTATCAGAGCAGGTCTCATTCTCCAGCATCACACACACATCAGCATCATCCTTGCCGTCTTCAAGTTGAAAGTATTTAAGTTCTTTCTTTAATTGCTTTCCTTATTATTAACTGCAGTACAGAGTAATTGTTTATGAGTACTTAAGTAAGATAGAAGTTATTGTTACTCCTTTATTGATCCATATATATGTATGTTTAGAAAGGATAGAGAAGATATCAAGCCTCTTTCTTTGCATAATTAGATGGCAAGAAGAGAACATCCCCGTACCGTTCGTACTGAGAACCAAGATCAGGAGAACGAAGAGCTTAGATCAACTGAGCCCAATCTCTCTGAAGTTGTTGCCCAACTCCAGAGACAAGTAGTAGAGCAGCAACAAGTGATTGCCAACTTGATGACCAATCAACAGCCAATTCCTCCCACTTCCCCAACCATCAATGTGGAGACTCCAGTGGTGACTGAAGTCCCATCAGCTGCCCTGGAAGTCGCCACAGCACATAGGAGACAAGAAGCATGCCTGATACAGTGGCTGAAGCTGAAGCCAGAAAGTTTCTCAGGCACGACTGAGCCCTGGGATGCTTAGGCTTGGTTCAAGACACTGGAGAGCACAATGAAACTTCTTGACTGGCCAGAAGTCGAGAAGGTTAAGTGTGCCTCTTTCTGCCTATCTGGAGATGCTCGTATGTGGTGGGAGAGGATAAAGACCAAGAGAGCAGCCGATCAGATGAGCTGGGCTGATTTTCAGTCAGAGTTTTATGAAGAGTTCTTCCACCTACAGATCACCAACAAGCACTATGAGGAATTTATAGAGTTCAAACAGGGTGACTTGTCAGTGGAAGAAGCAGCCAAGAAGTTCAACAGACTAGCTCGTCTCTGCCCAGAGCTAGTAAGTACAGAGAAGGAGCGAGTCAGACTGATGCTCAGAATGCTGAGACCACAGATAGCACTGAATGTGAGCAGTGGAGCTCACCGGCCCCAGACTGGTGAAGAGCTGATCAGTAGGGCATTAGTTGCTGAGCACTACCTGAATAACATCAAAGCACAACGAGCGCAGCACAAGCCAATGAAGATAGAGGACAAGTCAGCGGGGAACCAGAAATCCTACTCAAGTAAACAGAACTGGAAAGGTAAGGGTAATAAAAGAAAACAGTGGAACTCAGGAGGTAATCAGAAGGGAGGACCAGCAAACAAGCACACCAAGTTTCCTCCCTGTACAAATGTGGGAGAATGCATCCAGGAGCATGTCTTTTGGGCAAGACTGGATGTTATTCCTGCGGTCAGGAAGGACACATGGCTAAAGAATGTCCTAATAAGCTCAAAGCACCTCAGCCACAGCCAGTGCAATATGGAGGCCAACCTGCACAGTTGTACTACATGGGAGCAGCATTAGAGGGACCCCATATCAGTCAGGGAAGGTTGGAAGCTCCACCAGTTCCAGCCTTTGACAGCGCCAGAGTGTTCTCCCTCACCAAAGAAGAAGCTGCTAGTGCCTCCACGGTTGTAACAAGTCAAGTAGTTATTTTTCAGTATTTAGCTACTGTACTATTTGATACTGGGACGACCCATTCTTTCGTATCAGTACCCTTTGCCATCAGATTACAAGTGCCTATAGAAAGTATGAACTCCAAGTTCTTGACGACCCTACCTTCTGGGGAAGTCATGGAATCCAATCAGTGACTTCGGGCCATACTAGTTCGAGTTGCAGACCGAGAGCTATATGTTAACCTGGTAGTCCTCACCATGCAGGATTTCGATATCATTTTGGGTATGGATTTCCTCAGCAAGTACAGTGCTTCAGTGGAGAGTAATCTTCAGGGTGAACCACCTTTGAATTCACGGTGTGCCAGGAAGAAGACCTAAACTTCTCTCCCTAGCGACTCACCGATGTTAGCTAAAGGGTGTCCGGTTTTCTTGCATACATAGTGAATGAAGAACGAAGGACTCAAGCGGAGGACGTCCGGTAGTATCGAGTATCCAGTATTTCCAGAGCTACCGACCGCCTCCCGACAGAAGTGGAGTTTGAAATTGAGTTGGTACACCGGTCCAATTTCAAAAGCTCCATATCGCATGTCTCCAGCAGAGTTACAACAGGAGCTGCTTGACAAAGGCTTCATCCGCCCTAGTCACTCACCTTGGGGAGCTCCCGTGTTGTTTGTCAAGAAGAAGGACGGATCTATGCGAATGTGCATAGATTATAGAGCTCTGAATCAAGTGACCATCAAGAACAAGTACCCCATTCCCAGGATCGACGACTTATTTGATCAGCTGAGAGGGGCAACAGTATTCTCGAAGATAGACCTGCGCTCTGGGTACCATCAGCTGAAGGTGAAAGAAAGAGACATACCCAGAACAGCTTTCAGAACCAGATACGGACACTACGAGTTTGTAGTCATGCCTTTTGGTGTGACTAATGCACCAGCGGTTTTCATGGATTTAATGAACAGAGTGTTCAGAGAATACCTTGACAAATTTGCCATCATATTCATCGACGACATTCTGGTCTATTCAAGGACTCCAGAGGAGCATGACACGCATTGAGGATAGTATTGCAGACCCTACAGCAGAAGCAGCTGTATGCTAAATTCTCCAAGTGCGAGTTCTGGTTAGATCAGGTGGCGTTTCTAGGTCACATAATTTCTAAAGAAGGTATCCAAGTAGATCCAGCCAAAATAGAAGTGGTCAGCAACTGGAAGAGACCCAAGAACGCCAGGGAGATCAGAAGCTTCGTGGAGGACTTTTCCAGGATAGCCTCTCCACTAACAGCCCTCACTAGGAAGAACAAGAAGTTTGAATGGTCAGATAAATGTGAGCAGAGTTTCTAAGAGCTCAAAAAGAGACTGACCTGTGCTCCTATTCTGACAGTTCCAGAAAGTGACAGGAGTTTTGACATCTACAGTGATGCTTCCAAGATGGGCTTAGGAGCTGTACTCATGTAAGAAGGAAAAGTGATAGCTTATGCTTCCAGACAACTCAAAGATTATGAAAAGATCTACCCCACTCATGATCTTGAGCTGGCAGCTGTGGTCTTTGTACTAAAACTCTGGCGACATTACTTGTATGGCGTCCAGTGCAGAATCATCACAGACCATCAGAGTCTTAAGTACTTCTTCACTCAGAAGGACTTAAACATGAGACAGCGTAGGTGGCTAGAGTTAGTCAAAGATTATGACTGTGAAATCCTCTACCACCCAGGCAAAGCTAACAAAGTGGCAGATGCACTAAGCAGAAAGTCCAGTGCATCCCTGATGTCTCTGTCATCATTAGCCCTGCCACTACAGAAGGAGTTGTCAGATTTCGGACTTGAAGTTATTGAAGGGCAACTCTCTGCATTGACTTTAGAGTCTACCTTGCTCGAGGATATACAGAGAAAGCAAAGTGAAGATCCAGACATCCAGAAGATCAAGCAAGGGATACAGAAAGAAGACAAAGCAGAGTTTTGAGTAACGGACAGCGGGATTCTTTATCAGGGGAGTCACATTTGTGTGCCCAATGATGAAGAACTGAGAAAGAAGATTTTATAAGAAGCTCATAGCACACCATACTCCATGCATCCTAGTTCTACCAAGATGTACCAAGACGTGAAACAGAGGTTCTGGTGGTATAGACTCAAAAGAGACGTTGCTAAATATGTCAGTATCTGTCTGACATGCTAGAGAGTTAAAGCAGAACACCAGAGGCCAGGAGGAGTTCTTCAGCCTCTTCCAATGCCAGAGTAGAAGTGGGAAGACATATCCATGGACTTCATAACAGGTCTCCCAAGAACCACAAATGGATACGATGCGATATGGGTAATAGTAGACCGATTGACCAAGTCTGCTCATTTCCTAGCCATCAAGATGTCTCACTCTATTGAGCAGTTGGCACAGCTATATGTTAAGGAGGTAATCAGACTTCACGGAGTTCCTAAATCTATCATTTCTGATAGAGATGGGCGCTTCACCTCACACTTTTGGGAGTGCGTTCAGAATGCACTGGGCACCAAATTCAAGTTCAGCACAGCTTTCCATCCTCAGACTGATGGATAGACAGAGTGAGTAAATCAGATTTAGAAGATATGCTCAGAGCTTGTGCGCTAAATTTCAAGGAAAGTTGGTGCAAGTATCTATGCTTAGCTGAGTTTACCTACAACAATAGTTATCAGGTGACCATCAAGATGATACCATATGAGGCACTGTATGGCAGGAAGTGCAGATCACCCATTTGTTGGCAAGAAGCAGGTGAGAGAAAAGAAATGGAAGTAGAGCTGGGCATTCAGGCAGAGCTAATAGATGAGACTACTCAGGCTATCCAGAAAATCAGGCAGAGGATTGGAACTGCCCTAAGTAGACAGAAGAGTTATGCTGACACACGCCGTAGGCCACTTGAATTCCAAGTAGGGGATTCAGTCTTTCTCAAGGTCGCTCCTATGAAGGGAATGATGAGATTTGGCAAGAAGGGCAAACTAAGTCCCCGCTATGTAGGACCTTACCTGATCATAGAGAGGGTTGGGAAAGTAGCTTACAAGATGGACTTACCACAGGACATGTCAGCAATACATAATGTATTTCATGTCTCCATGCTAAAGAAGTGTCTCCACTACCCTAGCCAAGTGATCGAGCCTCAGTCAGTGCAGATTCAGGAGGATCTTACCTATGAGAGCAGATCTACACAGATAGTGGACAGAGCAGTCAAGAGACTAAGAAATAAAGAAGTACCACTAGTGAAAGTCATCTGGCAGAGCCAGAAGCACGAGGAAGTCACTTGGGAGCGTGAGGACAGTATGAGACAGAAGTATCCAGAACTATTCTAAGTTCGAGGACGAACTTTTTATAAGGTATGGGGGATTGTAACGACTCAATTTTCCCTATTTCGAGTTCTAAATGTCTTCAAAAATATTTAGAAATACTTTTAAAATATTCTAGAGATTTTTAGAAATTTTTAGAGTATTTTTACGTAATTTTTGGAGGTCGTTTAGTATGTTTACAAAAAGAAAGAAGTTATGACCAAAAATGTGGAAGTTGAGACTCGAACCCAATACCTCCGGCCGAACCCGACTTAACCGAACGCAGCCAATCAACCGAGCTGCGAGTGTTTTGTTAATAAGTATGAAGCGAGAAATATATATGTTATAGTTGATAAATAAAACCCTAGTTTTAAAAAGACCTAATTTCTTTTCCCCGAGACCAAAACCTTTCCTACCTTTCTCCCGACGCGTGCGACGACGCTGTGCTTGGGCGAAGACGAAGCCGAGTTAGGGCTCCTCCTCTGGCGGCCGGCCAAATCTTTCCGAGGGGTTCTCTTTACCTCCTTGAGGTCGCCTTGTCGGGGGGAGCACGCGGGCACAGAAGAAGCACCGCGAGCTCGGGTTTTCTCTGAACCCTAGAAGCCTCCTTCCTCCTTCCCGGTTGTAAGTGCAAGAACAAGGAGTAAGTACTACTCACCTGTGGTAGGAGTTGCTCCGAATTCTTTGGATTTCGTTTCCTTGCTTCTGGATTTTTTTTCTGTGCTAAATTGTTGTGCTATGGTGTGCTGTACCGAATTTGCCATGTTAGGGAATTAGTTATTTTCGGATTTCTATGCTAGGGTTTCCCTTCTGATTAAACTAGGGTTGTTGTGTTGGATCCTATGTTAGGTTTCCTTTTAGAGGTTGCTGTGCCAAATTTCCATGCTAAGTTGCTGTGCCGAAAGTTTCTTGCTTGGGTTTGCTGTTGAACAGGATTATAAGCTAGGGTCTTCCTTTCATTACTTACCTTCCGTGGCATACATGTTAAGCTTGCTAGTTTATTGTTCGAGTTTAATTGTATAGAAGGAGTTCACTTTAATTCTTAGCATGTAAGCACAGTAAGAAATGTTTAGATTACCTGTTATGTTATTTCCTGCTGTGAGATACAAATCAGTGGCGTAGCTAATCTATAACATTTGCTAGGTATGCTAGTTATTATTGAGTTTAGTTCTTTTCTAGAAGATTTGCATGATTTAGATTGCAAATCAAAGTGTGTAAACAGGTTCTATTTATGCTTGCTGATTTTTGAGAATTTCGGCTGTTCACTTTGTAGTATTAGTGTTTCATCTCGCTGCCATGTATAAGAATGGGATTAGTATCTTCCTTGCAACTCAAAAAGGCAAGAATAGCCTTTATTTAAAGTATGCAATATTCGAATAGCATGAGCAGTATTGAATTATAATTTAGTTTCTAGTTTCTTGTTTTGATACATATACATATATGTGCTAGTTAGCTTTTAATAGCTCTTTAATCTGAAGCATATAGTTAGTTGTTTTTGCTATTTTAATAAGATGAATAGCCATGTATTTTAGAGGACTAATTATGTGTCCTATTAAACCTTTTGAGGATTATGGGTAACTACAAGTAAGAAAAAGACCAAGGTCTAGTTAGAAAAGATAACAAGTAAATTAAAGTAAGAGGCTAGTACCCGACTTCCGAGGTTGTCGTTAAACAAATCCAGGTGACCAATTCCGAGGTCTTGACCCTGGTAAGACCGAGGTCTTTACCCTCATAGGACTGGAGGCTCACTACCTCAGTCTCTATTAGAGAGCGCGCATAAGATGATACTAAGCCTGGGCCCAAAGAAAAAGAAGAAGAAAGAAAAAAGAAAAAGAAGAAGAAAGAAAAGTAAAAGTAAAAGAAATTAAAAGATTAATTTCAAGTATAAAGCTATAAGTAAATGAAACAAGTACCACCTATGTTTAGAATCAATAGAAGTTTAGTTCCTTTAATTCTAAGCATACAGCATGAGTTTCATTACTTTTCTTATCAGTTTAGTGTGCATGTTTAGTTTTATTTCCAGTATTCAGCTTTATTCTGGTATATCATGAGTATGCAGTTTATTTGAGTACTTTGCTATTAAATGAGTACATGTAGCTTTTCTTTTAGCATTTCAGTTTCAGTATCGTTTGCATTTTTATGCACTTCGAGTTTTTGTGAGATAGTTTAGTACTTACTAAGCGTTTCGCTTATAGATTTCTTTTTCCTCCTACTGCAGATAAAGGAAAAGCTAAAGAATGAAAGGAAGGCGACAAGGTGGTGGTGATGAAGGAGTGTGATGGCTGGACTATAGGGAGATCAAGAGTTTGTTAAGGAATTATCAAGACTTTCCTATTTAGAGTTCTTTTAGTTTAAATACTATTATGAAGTTGGGATTGTAATTGAGTTTATTTTGTACTTGTAGCTTGATATGTCCTATTGTTGGTGTTAGATATTTGTTTACTATTGCTAGAATAATTTTCGTTTACTTACTGTGTTATTATTACTGCGTGGGTGTGGAAAAATATGTTCCAGCCGCCTGTGACTGTGTATATAGTGTTTGTATTGTTGATTTGGTCACCGGTACAGGAGAGACTCTGCCGAAATTTTTCGGTAGGAATTCCTCTAGGGTCATGATATATCTAAGTGTCGCTAATAATAGCATAAGTGACACTAGTGAGTAGAGTAGTAGTTAGGTAACAGTCACCCTTAGAGAGTAGTAGTAAGAAGGGTGGTTGTTACAAAAATACCTCTAGGATATTATCTGATAGAACAAATCTAATTAATTTATAAAATTTAGAAAATATAAAAATAATTAATAACCCTAAAAATTCAAATGATAATGATGATAAAGTAAATATTCATCTAGATAAAATTAATAAATTTCTTAATAAATTATTTAATAATCTAGACAATATCAATCTAAAAAATTCTATCCAAACCCAAGATAATTTAATTAACTTAAAATTAAATGTTAAAGATAACATATTAAACAAAGATAATCTAGAAAATTTAAAATTAACAATTAATAAAATGTTAAAAGATAAACCTTTAAAGAACGATAATTTCAACAATTTAATTAATTCAAAATTAAAAACTTAAATTTAAATTACAAATTAAACATTAATCTTAACTAAAACTAACTTTAATTATACAAAAAACTTAAATGGAAAATCAATAATTTAGGGAGAGACTCCAAATTAGTTGGCACCTCCAAAATAACAACTTACCGGCATGGTAATTAGTACTAGTTATAGGGACAACAGTTTAACTTGACCTATAGTACTGGTGAAATTTTGGATGATAGTATATCAGGAAAGTTTAGTCTATGCATGTCTAGGAAGATATGACTTCGACCTGGTGCATTTGGCTAAGTGGAACTAACAGAAGCTACCCCTTACGGATCCTAACTAGTTAGACCAAGGTTTTGTATTAAGTTCAACGGATAGAACTATTTGGAAAATCTCGAAGGAATGGTTACTCTAATGATGTCCAAGTGACTCAGCATAACCCAGAAGTTTATCCAAAGAATGCATGTTTGTTGAGCTCAAAGCTAAATCTGAATATAACACAAAGTTAACCCAAACCCTAAAACTGAACCTAATTCATCTCACAAAATTATAGATTTCCCTGATTGAAAATTTAGATCGGGTGAGATGAATAAGGATTAAATTTAAAATTTAAATTAAATTAAATAATTAAATTAAATTAAAAATAATTAACTTAAACTAAAATAATTAAATTAAATTAAATTAAATTAGTTTAACCTTAAAAATTGTTTTAACTTTATTTTTATTTAAAAAATAATTTTATTTTAAAAAAACTTAACTTAAACTAAAATTAACTTATCTAAAACTTATCTTAAAACTTAATTTAAACTTAATTTTAATTTTTTTAAAAAAAAAACTTTAAAAAAAGGTCATTTTAAAATCATTAAAAAAATCATTTAAAAAATTTATTTTAAAATTATTTTAAAATCATTAAAAAAATTATTTTAAAATCATTAAAAAAATCATTTAAAAAATTTATTTTAAAAATTCTTTTCAAAATTATTTTAAAAAAATAACTTTAAAAATATTAATTCAAAAATAACTTTAAAAAGTAATTTTATAAATTATTTTAAAAATTACTTTAAAAATTACTTTAAAAATTCTTTTAAAAAATCTTTTAAAAATTATATTATATTTTTTAAAAAATTATTTTAAATAAAAAATTTAAAAATTCTTTCAAAATAATTTAAAAAATTATTTTTAAAATATTCTTTTAAAAATAACTTTAAAAATATTTGAAAAATTTATTTAAAAATTCTTTTAAAAATTCTTCTAATATTTATTTTAAAAATTATTTTAAAAATAACTTTAAAAATTATTTTCAAATCATTTAAAAAATAACTTTAATTTTTTTTTAAAAAATTTATTTTAAAAATTATTTTAAAAATAACTTTAAAATATTATTTAATTTTTTTTTGAAAATAACTTTCAAAATTCGTTTAAAAATTGTTTGAAAAATTAGTATAATTTTTTTAAAAAAATTAATTTAAAAATTAATTTATTTTTTTAAAAAAACTTTTAAAATTCCTTTAATTTTTTTAAAAATTATTTTAAAAATTATATTAGAAAATTATTTTAAAAAATAACTTTAAAAATTCTTTTAAAAAATTATTTTAAAAAATAACTTTAAAAATTCTTTTAAAAAATTCTTTTAAAAGATAACTTTAAAAATTATTTTAAAAATACTTTTATAAATTATTTAAAAAAAACTTTAAAACTTTCTTGTAAAAATTATTTTAAAAAATTTAAAAATCATTTTAGAAGTGCTTTTAAAATTTTTTTAAACACTTTAAAAATCATTTTAAAAAATTCTTTTAAAAACTTTAAAAATCATTTTAGAAAATTCTTTTTAAAATCATTTTAAAAATTCTTTTAAAAATTATATAAAAAACATAAATAAAAAATTATTTTAAAATTTCTTTTATATACTTTAAAAAATTATTTTAAAAATTATTTTCAAAATTATTGAAAAAAACTTTAAAAATACTTTTCAAAATTATTTTAAAAATTATTTTAAAAAAATCTTTAAAAATCATTTTAAAATTATTTTAAATACTTTAAAATTAGTTTAAAAAATCCTTTTAAAATTATTTATTTTAAAAAACCCTTTTTATTTTAAAAATCCTTTTGAAAATTATTTTTTTTAAAAAAACTTTTAAAAAAATTATTTGAAAAATCTTTTTAAAATTATTTAATATCCTTTTAAAATTATTTAAAATCCTTTTAAAATTATTTAAAAGTTATTTAAAAAACCTTTTAAAAAATTAATTTTGAAAATCCTTGTTAAATTATTTAAAAATAAAAAAAATTATTTTCAAAATTATTTTAAAATCCTTGTAAAATTATTAAAAATATCATTTTAAATCGTTTTAAAATTATTTAAAAATTATCTTTAAAAATTCTATCAAAAAATATATTTTAAAATCCTTTTAAAAAATTATTTAAAAAATTCTTTTAATAATCCTTTTAATTTTTTTTTTAAAAATTCTTTGAAAAACTTTGAAAATTATTTAAAAAATTCTTTTAAACTTTAAAACTCTTAAGATTAAGTTAAATAACTTTAATAAATTTAACTCTTAATTAATACTGATTTAGTTAATCCTACTTATTTTTGAGTCACTTTTTATTGTGTTAAAAATAAATTAATTCTTAACTTAATCCTTGAATAATTTATTATTGATGAACTTAAATAGTCTTATTTTAATCAAACTTAAATAAACAAGTATATAGAAATACTCATGTAAATAGTACACTTGGTGAATATAAGAATAAATCTCCTAAAAACACTTAGGTATAAAAATGTGCCTAGGCATTGAAATTATACCCAATGTAACGACCCAGCCCCTCGGCCACTTGGGCGGCCCAACTGGCGGTCCCTTATGTCGTCGACCGACGACTCTCGGCCGTGCCGTTACTCACTAGGTCTTCCCACCCCTGGCCAGTGGATTTTTGTCTTTCCCATGATTCAAACTCTAGACCTCCAGACTAAGTACTAGAGTTTATAAATCCTGATAGCCAAGTGAGCCACACAGTTTATATGTAGCCTACTCGGTTGATACAATAAAAACACAACCACACAGTTATATGTAAATCTAACAACCCACTCGGCTGTACCAAAACCAAACATAGCGGAATATAATGGACAACACATACAAACTAAAAATAAAGACTGCTAGCCGGCTAGGCTTCTACAACACAATAAAACAACACTCCAGAAACAAAACTGGAGCACAAGGCTAAATACACTGATACATAAAACCAATAAAAACATAAATGGGAACGGCAAGTCTCCTGATGTGACGTGGGAATCGGCAGACAGGATACTCCAAGCGACTCTATAGACATCCTAGTACCTGAAAAGATAGTGTCAACGGGGGTGAGTTCAACAACTCAGCAGATACCTAGTTGACATGTATAGTAAACTATAACAAATGGTAATAACTATGGAGTACAATCTCCTGGACAAAAGCTGGAAGATGCACAATAGAAAAGGCTGAAGAGAGCTGTACTCACTAGGGCCTCCTATCAGAATAGTCAGGTCGTCAGACCGAGAGTATCATAAATCCTGTATGCATGTCAAACATATACATCCATCCAAATGCAGTATATAAGTGCAGCAAACACAATCAGTAAATGCATATGATGCCAATGATGGGTCCTGGTCACCCCTGACGCCAGTTAGCCATCTCACACACGATGGTAAGATCGAGTGGGTAGGGCTGTGACAGCCGTGCACTCTGACGTCACTGCTCCTGATGAGTGACCGAGTGGACGGGATACTGTCAGAGTACACCTATCCTCCTACCCCAAATCATAAATGGGGAGCACAATGCTCTCATCTCCCGGTACACGATGACGGAGAGGGATCCCTGACGTGCTACCACGCTGCGTCACACTACCCATGAGCGGACCAACGGAGCACCGACAGAGCAAAACTAACGTGCTACCACACTGCTTCACGCTACCCATGAGCGGATCAAAGGAGCACCGACAGAGATGAAACTGGCGATGTGCTCAACAATAATGGAGCAGACTATCGCGCAGTATGCAATCATGCGAGATGATGCATGCCCCTAAGCATGACAGAATCCTGAACAACATAGCAATATCCATATATATATAAAATGTGTACCATAGGACAATGAACCAAATCAAAGGTACACAGACCAGATAAGGTATAAAAACCTAGATCCTGAACATAATAAACACATGATTGTGTCACTACCCCTATAAGAATGTATAATCAGGTAGGTACTAATATGAAGTGTATAATAAGTAAACAAAACAAGCATGTAACTGTAACACCCACGAATTTTTATAAGTACATGAGTATTATTTTCATTAGAGCATGGAAATAAATAGAAAGAATAAGAGAAAAAGAAGACTAAGAAATAAAATAAAAATAAATGATAAGAGGTGGAGGCCAAGGATTGAACCTTGAACCTCCCACAAATAATGGAGGAAGACTAATGACATAATCACCACTAGGATAATGAGTAACATATGGATAGGAAGGAATAAAAATGGTAGTTAAAGGAGAGAAGAAAAAAATAAAGCAAAGAGCAAGAGGAAACCAAATTTCTTACCTCTTCTTCCTCTTGGTTAAGAGAAGGAACAAGAAGAAGGCAAGTTGCCTTCCTCACCTTTCCCTCTTCTCATTTTCGTGAGAATCAAGAGAAGAGACATGGGAGAGTTAAGAGAGGGAATTAATGAAGGCATAAATTCCCCTCATGGTGAATAAATGGAAAATAAGAAAGGAAATCTCTCATTTTCTCCTTCTTCCTCCTCCTTCCTCCTTTTCCTTTCTCCACCGAGACCAAGGAATCCCCCATCTCCTTGATCTGAACACTAAGCTCAGTTCCTCTTTAAGAAAAGTAAATCTAGAGAGGACACCTACAGGACCTATCCTTTTCAAGCAAGAAAAACAAGAAGAGGTACAAGAAGAAGAAGCTATCTCCTTCCTTGGCTCCTAGGATATTTTTCTCCTTAAGAAAAACCACAAGCGAAAGGATGTAAGTTCCCCTCACCTGTGGTACAATAGCTAAATGATTGTCATGTAAATATATTGCTTAAAAACCTATGTTTGTTTCAAGAGGGTTTCGGCCAAAGCAAAAAGAAAGGTTTAAAGAACTTTGAAAAAAAAACCAACTAGGTATGTTCATGATGGTTGTTATGATATGTATCTTATGGTAAGGGGACTAAACTAATATTTTCATGCTAGAATGTTTGGTTAGAACATAAGTTTATGAACTTAGATTTTTGGCCAAGCAAGAACAAAAGAACTAGGAGAGCTTTAAACCTAAATCAAGCATGCTCTCTTGTCCTTATGATATGTACCTTAGGGTAAAAGGTGTTATTAATGTTTTCTTTCCACTTGTATGTTGATTTGAACTTGATTTTCATCTTCATGAACATTCGGCCATGATAGAGTTGAGGGCCTAGAAGGGCTTAAAACCCAAACCTAAGCATGCTATGATTCTCATAAGACAAGATATGAAGCTAATATGTTATGTCATGATCTTATGTTAAGTTGAACTATATTTTTATGCATATGATGATTCGGCCATGTTGAGGCTTGAGCCCTAGGAAAGTTTAAATCAAGTCTAAGATACTCATGACCTTCTTGATGAAAAGATATGAAATAAATTGATGTTCTTATGTTGCTTGTTGCATAGAAACTTGAATTCTTGCTCTATAACTCTCGGCCACACTTGCTTTTAAGACCTAGGATGCTTAAATTCTAAACTAAGTGGTCCATGTTATTCCTTGTAATGAATACTAAGAAAGTTCTTATGGTCTTCATGCTCTTATGCCACTAGAAACCTAATCCCCATGCTTAACAAGGTTCGGCCACATTAGGTTAAAGGGCTTGAGAAGCTTGAAACTTAGACTAAGAGTACTTATGGTGCTTCTCATGATATGTACTGAGATATTGGTATGAAGTTCAACCTTTTCATGTTACTTGTAACCTAGAAACATGTTGCTAGGGTTTCGGCCATGTTAGGGTTAAAGGCTTAGAGAACTTGGAACCAAAATCAAACATGTTCAAGTTGTTCTTATGAAATATGATGTGGCCATTGTTAGGGTTTTTCATGTTTGTATGTTGCTTATAACCCAAAAATGAGGCTTAATGGGTTTCGGCCATGATATGAAAAAGAACCTAGAAAGCTTGGAACCTATACCAAACATGCTTAAGATGTTCCTTATGTTCTAAGAAATGTTAAATGTTTAGGGTTCACATGCCCTTTTGTTGCTTGCTAACCTAAGCCATCTCTACATGTTTCGGCCACCACTTGTTACTAAGGTTAGAGACCTAATTATGTTCTTTCCATGAACTTCACATGCAATGCTTTATGATATGATAAGAGTATGACATGTTGTGATGTTTATTTGTTATGTTAGGTCCTATTCATGATATGCTATGGGCTTAATTTCATGATATGCTATGTGCTTAAGTTCATGATATGCTGTGTGCTCAATTTCATGATATGCTATGTGCTTAACTTCATGATATGCTGTGTGCTCAAATTCATGATATGCTATGTGCTTAAACTCATGATATGCTATGTGCTCAAATTCATGATATGCTATGTGCCTAAACTCATGATATGCTATGTGCTCAAATTCATGATATGCTGTGTGCTCAAATTCATGATAGGTTGTGTGCTTAATTATGCATGTGATCATGATATGCTGTGTGCTCAAGTTCATGATATGCTGTGTGCTCAAATATACATGCTTTAAGCTATGCCTAAAGAGTTGCTTCCCTATAAGTGGGATCAAGAGCACTCTTCATGACATGAATATGACATGAGTGATATGGACTATGTAGATATGACATGCTATTTTACTTTTAAGGCTTGTACCAAGGGTGGGCTCCATAAGCGCCCCGGGATTGATGGACTAAGAAACGGGCCTCGTTAGGGATGAGCTCCTAAGTGCCCCTAGGTCGATGGACTAAGAAACGGGCCTAGTATATGTATGCCTTGTAGGGTTCAAGACTTGCTACCTTGGACCTACTAGGACACGCGCATTTATGTACGTGGTACAAGCCGGGATCCCCTCTTATGTTGAGATTATGTTTAAGTATGTATGTTAATAGTTTTCAAAAGACATGTTGCATATGTTTTCATGATGCATGTTTAAGAATACACCTTGCATATACCTTATGATTATGCCATGATATTTATGATAACGTTATGATATGTCAAGGTGCATTTGATGATCATGTTATGCTATGCCATGATACCTTATGTTTATGCCATGATGGTTATGATGATGCTTATGAAATGTATGATGTTTATGTTATGCTATGCTATGATACCTTATGTTTATGCCATGATGTTTATGATGATGCTTATGACATGTATGATGATTATGTTGTGATTATGCCATGATATGCTACATGATATGAAGAAATTATCTACATGTGATATGACTTGTGTTTTAATATGCTATACGGTTTTTTGTGAGTAGGAAAGGAACTTACTGAGCCATGAGTGCTCACAGCTTACTTTCTTGTACTACAGATAAGGGCAAGGGATGGATGAACTAGGGGAGCAGCAGGAGGGGCTAGAAGGACATGTGTGGCAGTGATCTGGCTAAGGATAAAGAAAATACCTGCTTCCACTAAATAAGAATTATGCCTAGTTTTATGTCATTTACTTTATAACTTCATGACATTTTACTTTGTGTTGAGTATCATGACTCGAAAACAATATTAAGTATGCTATGTGGTTTATGTGATTAAATGATTAGTCATGGTGAATTTTAAAGTCATGAAAAGGTTATAAAATGTTACGAATAAGACTTCCGCTGTAATAAGTAAGTAAGTATGGTAAAGTAACCCCCGTAGCCTTAGCAGAAGGGGCGGGGCATTACAGTAACAGGTATCGGGTAGTGACCAACTGAAGCAAAGACGAACATAATCATTACTAAAGGTTATAACCTACTAAATATATCAACATGACATTATCAAAGATAAGTCAAGGTACCCACCTCCAATAGAAAGGTCCAATCCAATCCAAATCCGACGTCGAGATGCTCGTCTCGTGTCAAAGTCCTGTGATACATGGTATCCAGATTTAGCTAATTACATATAAATAAATTAGCTAAATCAAATCCTCAAGAAGCTAACATAAATCCAGATCCAATTATAAATCCTAATTGGATCATCTAACTCCTCAATCGATTCTAACAAATTCATTCGACTTAGGACTTACAATAAACATAATCAATCATAGCATCTTATCCAATTTAGCCCTAATTCAACTCATATATCAAATCTCTACCCTTACCTCAAGTTCCACAGTCGTTCTTGCTGCTGGAATCAGTGGCTACTGAATGGAGTGGCTGGTCAGAACCAAGAACAACCCCAGTTAGCACAAATAATTCTTACTAGAATTAAGCCCCAAAACACTACAACCTTACCTAAATCCGAAGCCTCAGCAAGTGTTCCACCGTCGGACAACTTGCTGCCAAACAAAGTAATTAGTCCTAGGAGAAATTGTTGCCAAAATCTAGTGGTCAAATCCCAAATCTGTACTAGCGGCTTACCCTTTGTCAGAGGTGGAAGAAACTCGCTGTAGGGGGAAAAAAGGCAGTGGCGTCAGCGTGAAACTAGGGCACGCTAAGGTCGGCTTGTGGGACGGAGTCGGGCTGCCGACGAGAAGGAGGCGTCGGCTGGAGACTAGGGCACTGATACCTTGCTCCTGGCCGGAAGTAACCCCAGTAGAGATGCGCCGGCGAAGAACCTAGGGCACCGGCGGCACGAGGAAGATGAGGATCGGTGAGGCAACGCCATGAAAGTCTAGGGCACGGTGGGAGTTCGGCCTCGACACGCAGACTAGAAGAGAGGAAGGGCGGGGGTGCGCTGTAGATCTAGGGCACAGCGGTTTCGGTTGTGGTGGCCGGCGTGATGAAGAAGATGAAGAGGAGAAGAGTCGGGTGGAGGCAAGTCTTTGCTATCACAGAAGATAAAGGGAAAGAGGAGAAGGAAACCGCCGCAGCGCCGGTTAGGGAGAGGAAGAGATTCGGCCCGAGGTTTGGGCATGCGTGAGGGGAGAAGGGAGGAGAAATGGCGAGGGAAGAGAAAAAATAAAATAAAGAAAAACAAAAACAAAAACAAAAAGGAAAAGAAATTAAACTTTTCCTCTCTTAAATTGGGTAGCCTAAACAAGCTTTCCCGGGACCCCTTTTTATCCCCGTAAACTCGTCCATACGAGCTCCGAAAAATTCTCGAAAAATATCTAAACATTTCGAAATATTCCCTTATTATTATTCGCCATTTTTTTCGGTATTTTACACCCAAACCCTAGTGTTAACTTTAGGAGGAGTGTTAATTTTAGGGGGAAGATTAATTCAACTAAAAATATTTTAAAATTACTTTTGAAAAATGTTTCCTTAAAATATTTTAAACTTATTTTTGTAAATCTAATTTAATAAACCTATTTTTGAAAACTACCTTTTATAAACTAAGTTTTTGAATTTTTTTGTAAAATTGGCTTGTATATAAACTCATGTTTAAAAGTTAGCTTTTATATAAACTTTGAGAATTGGATTTTGTTGGCTTTGAAAATTAGAGTTTATAAATTTACCTTTTATAATCTAAAGATGAATTTTATATAAACTTATTTTTGAAAGTTTGCCTTTCTATAAATTTACTTTAGTAAAATTGTCTCTTTCAAATTTATACTTGAAAATTGCTATAAACTTAAAAATTAGCTTTTATATAATCATTGAAATTTAGATCTTATAAGCTTATTTTTGTAAATTGAATTGTATAAACTTGGCTTTTATCTGACTTCTATAAAGTTAGTATATTTGAAAATTAGCTTATGTTTGAAAATTGTTTTTGCCTTAAGTTTGCAAGTTTATTTTGAAAATGTGTTGTTGAAAATTACTCTAATTTTTACAAATTCACAAAGTCAGTAAGTTATCTTTTTAAATTAGCTATTTTTCAAAACTTAGCTACTTTGACAAGATTAAAAGATAAAGTTTAAAGCAAATTTTTTAAATTTTTTCTATGTTTTCTTATTTAAACATCCTAAAGTCAATCTAACTTCAGTTTGGACTTTCTATTTTTATTTAGCCATTTATTTATATCTTTTCTATGTTTTTTTTATGAATAATAAAGGAGGAGGGTAAGGTGGTTTAAGTTAGTTAGCAACAAAACAAAATACCAAACATAAAACAAGACTAACTTAAAAACCTTGCTTATAATTACTTACTTTTTGCATAGTTTTCACTAACTTAACCTAGGTTGTCATTATATCAAAAAGGGAGAGATTGCTGGTGCAGTTAGCACTAATAGTCTAATTCAAGTTTTGATGAATGACAAAGTAGGTTAAGTTAGTTACATTGCGATCTAACACTTTTACTAAGTGTGAAGGAGAAGCCTAGCTAGGTCGACGGGCCGATTGGATAGCTGACACGAAGCCTAGCTAGGTCGATGGGCTGACCTAATAGCTGGCATGAAGCCACACAGGTCGACGGGCTGATCGGGTGTCTGACACGAAGCCCAGACAGGTCGATAGTGTAACGACCCAATTTTTCCTATTTCAAGTTTTAAATGTCCTTAAAAATATTTGGAAATGCTTTTAAAATATTCTAGAGATTTTTAGAAATTTTTAGAGTATTTTTATGTAATTTTTGGAGGTCATTTGACATTTTTACTAAACGAAGGAAGTTTTGACAAAAAAATTGTCAAAGCCGAGATTCGAACCGTGGACCTCGGACCTGAACCGAGCCTTAACCGAATCCGGCTAACCAACTGCTCCACAAACGTTTTGTTAAAGAATATGGAGTGAAATATATATAAGCAGTAGTTAGGAACAATTAAAATAAATCGAAATAAAAAGGGCGCGGCTAAGGGATTGAAGTCGAGACCCTTTGATTCGGTTAAACGCAGGCTGACCAACTGGGCTAGCGGTCGGTGCTAATTAGATAGGCAGTGACAAATATATAAGCTATAGTTGATAATAAAAACCCTAGTTATAAAGGGATTAGGTTTTCCTTTTCTCCCGAGCCGAAACCCTTTTCTCCTCTTTCTCACACGCGACGCCGCGTGATCCTTCTCCTCTCGCGGCGGAAACGAAGAAGCAGGCTTAGGGCTTCAACTCCGGCAGCCGGCGAGCTCCCTCCTCCGTGGGTTCTTCACATATCCGAGCTCCTCTCGGCAAGGTGAGCGCACAAGCACAAGAAGGGACCGAGATCTTCATCCCTCCGAACCCTAGCAGCCCTTCCTTTGGTTGTAAGTCCAAGAACAGTATGTAAGTACTACTCACCTGTGGTAGGAGTAGTTTCGAACTTGTTTTTCTTCTTGAATCCGAAACATGCTATAAAGATTTTGGCTTTGGGTGTTCTGCCGTGGGTTTCAAAGAGGGACCAAGAACTGGTTTAGTTTAATTGAGCATGTAGGATAGTTTTGCACCGAATCTAAGCTTGCTAGGGATCAAGTTTTTGTTTCTCCTTGTTTTTGAATCTGTCGTGACCTAGGGATGAGTTCAAAGTTCCTGCCGTGGCCTTCAGGAAGGAGAAAGGGCTTAATGGTTTTAGCCTTGATTGATGATGCTTTAGCTTCTATTGATTCTGTAATTTCTGGACAGATATATTGGCTTGGGTCATTTTCTTTATGCTGCCGTGAGTTGATTAAGAAGAGGAGAAGGGATTTAAATTGTCATAGCAATCACCCTTTTTAATAGCATGTGCTTAACAGAAATCTGCCAATGCATTTCTTAAAAGAATAATTGACTTCCTTTGCTACCGTATCAAGCTTTGCATAGGTGTAAACTTCAGCAGATTATAGCCTTGTTATAAGGATTCAGAGTTAGCTTATTTTGCTACCATATCTAGCATTCCAGTGTTTAGTTTCCTTTTCATTTCAACATGCAATTTAGTTTTAGAATTTCATAGCTTTGCTCTATTTTATAGCATGCTTAGAGAGTTCAGACTTGCTTTCCTTTGATTTATGTCTACTGTAGCATGCTTAGAGAGTTCAGACTTGTTTTCCTTTTATTTAGTTAGAATGAGATTAGCATTTTCCTTGCTACTTAGAAGGGCAAGAACAACCTTTATTTAGTTAGAATGGGTTTAGCATTTTCCTTGCTACTCAGAAAGGCAAGAACAACCTTCATTTAAAGTATGTAGTGTTAGTTTCTTGAATTTCTTGAACATGAAGAGTTATTAAGCTTATATTGTAGTTTGATTTGCTTGCTTTATTTTTATAGCATGCTCAGTTAGTTGCAATTCTCTATTTGTTAGATACACTTGCAGTATTCGAATAGCATGAGCAGTATTGAATTATAATTTAGCTTTTAGTTTCTTGTTTTGATACATATGCATATATGTGCTAGATAGCTTTTAATAGTTTTTTTAATCTGAAGCATATAGTTAGTTGTTTTTGCTATTTTAATAAGATGAATAGCCGTGAGCGGAATAATTATGTGCCCTATTAAACCTTTTGAGGATTATGGGTAACTACAAGAAAGAAAAAGACCAAGGTCTAGTTAGAAAAGATAACAAGTAAATTAAAGTAAGAGGCTAGTACCCGACTTCCAAGGTTGTCATTAAACATATCCAGGTGACCAATTCCAAGGTCTTGGCCCTGGTTAGACCAAGGTCTTTATCCTCATAGGACTGGAGGCTCGCTACCTCAGTCACTATTAGAGAGCGCGCATAAAATGGTACTAAGCCTGGGCCCAAGAAAGAAAGAAAGAAAAGAAGAAAGTTAAAAATTTCAAGTATAAGGTTATAAGTAAATGACACAAGTATCACCTATGTTTAGAACCAGTAAAGTTTAGCTCTTTTAATGCTAAGATACAGTGTTAGTTTTCATTGCTTTCCTTATGAGTTTATTGAGCATGATTAGCTTTATTTCCAGCATGCAGATCTATTCTTATATCATGAGTATGCAGATTTATTCTTATATCATGAGTATGCAGATTATTTTAGTGTTTTGCTATAGATGAGCATGTGTAGCTTTTCTTTTTAGCACTTTAGTTTTAGCATCCTTTGCATTGTATACGTTTTCGAGTTTTTGTGAGATAGATTAGTACTTACTAAGCGTTTCGCTTATAGATTTATTTTCCTCCTACTGCAGATAAAGGAAAAGCTAAAGTATACGAAGGAAGGCGACAAGGAGATGCATGAGGGGCGTGTGATGTCTGGACTATGGAAGAGATCTGGGAACATTATTAAGTTATTTTGAGTTTTGGTGAAAACCTTTGAGACTGTATCATTTATTCTAGGTCCTTGAGATTATCTTTGGGTTCTAGATTGCATGCTATGATGTAATTGTTAGTAAGTTAGTATTTTGATGCTTTCTTGAGTTATAGTTTTGATATGTTTCTGTTAGTATAGTTATGTTATAAATGCATGTGATGTATGTATTGGATTTTAGTCCGCCGAAAAACAGATACTCTGCCGGAATTTTAAGTTTTCTAGAAATATTTAGTACAACTTACTACACTAGTTGTTTTAAGATTACTGCGTGAGTTGTTTGATATATGTTCCAGCCGCCTATGGCTGATGTATATAGTGTTTGTATCTCAGTTTAAGATCACCGGTACAGGGGAGACTCTGTCGAAATTTTTTGGTAGGGATTCCTCGTGGTTTCGATCACACCGGTTAAGTAGAGTTAGTAGTTAAGTAACGGTCATCCTTAGAGTGTAGTAGTAATAGTAAGAAGGGTGGTCGTTATAGTTGGTAGCAGAGCAGTTCCCATTCTCCAGCATCACACACACATAAGCATCATCCTTGCCGTCATCAAGTAAGAAAATATTTAAGTTCTTTCTTTTTATGCTTTCTTTATTATTAACTGCAGTACAGAGTATTTGCTTATGAGTGCTTAAGTAAGATAGAAGTTTTTGTTTCTCTTTTCTTTATTCATATATATGTATGTTTAGAAAGGATAGAGAAGATATCAAGCTTTTTTCCTTGCATAATTAAATGGCAAGAAGAGGATGTCCCCGTACTGCTCGTACTGAGGACCAGGATCAGGAGAACGAAGAGCTTAGATCAACTGAGCCCAATCTCTCTGAAGTTGTTGCCCAACTCGAGAGACAAGTAGTAGAGCAGCAACAGGTGATTGCCAATCAGAAGCCAGCTCCTCCCACTCCCCCAACCATTAATGTGGAGACCCCAGTGGTGACTGAAGTCCCATCAGTTGCCCTGGAAGTCACCACAACACCTAGAAGACAAGAAGCACACCTCATCCAATGGCTGAAGCTGAAACCAGAAAGCTTCTCAGGCACGACTGAGCCCTGGGATGCCCAGGCTTGGTTCAAGACACTGGAGAGCACAATGGAACTTCTTGCCTGGCCAGAAGTTGAGAAGGTTAAATGTGCCTCTTTCTGCCTATCTGGAGATACTCGTATGTGGTGGGAGAGAGTTAAAAGCAAGAGAGCAGTCAATCAGATGAGCTGGGCTGACTTTGAAGCATAATTTTATGAAGAATTCTTCCGCCAGCGGATCACCAATAATCATTATGAGGAGTTCATAGAATTCAGACAAGGTGACCTGTCAGTGGAAGAAGCAGTAAAGAAATTCAATAGGCTAGCTCGTCTCTGCCCTTAGCTAGTAAGCACGGAGAAGGAACGAGTCAGATTGATGCTCAGGCTACTGAGGCCAGTGATAGCACTTAATGTGAGTAGTGGAACTCACCAGCCTCAGACTGGCGAAGAGCTGGTCAGCAGAGCATTAGTTGTTGAGCACTATCTGGATAGCATCAGGGCACAACGAGCGTAGCATAAGCCAGTCAAGATCGAAGACAAGACAGCTGGAAGTCAGAAACCTCAGGCAAATAAGCAGCACTGGAAGGGCAAAGATAATAAGAGAAAGCAGTGAAACTCAGGAGGTAACTAGAAAGAAGGACCAGCAAATAAGCAGACCAAGTTCCCTCCCTGTCCTAAATGTGGGAGAACCCATCCAGGAGCCTGTCTTTTGGGTAAGACTGGATGTTATTCCTGTGGTCAGGAAGGACACATGGCAAAAAAAATTGTCCTAACAAGTTCAAAGCACCTCAGCCACAGCTAATACAATATGGAGGCAAACCTCAGCTACATTATATGCCTGCAACTCTGGAAGGACCTCAGCTTAGTCAAGGAAGGTTGGAAGCCCCACCAGTTCCAGCCAGTGCCAGAGTATTCTCCCTCACCAAAGAAGAAGCTGCTAGTGCCTCGACGGTCGTAACAGGTCAAGTAGTTATTTTTCAGCATTTAGCTACTGCACTATTTGATACTAGAGTGACCCATTCTTTTGTATCCGTACCCTTTGCCAAAGAATTACAGGTACCTATAGAAAGCATGAACTCCAAGTTCCTGACGACCCTACCTTCTGGGGAAGTCATGGAATCCAACCAGTGGCTTCGGGCTGTACCAGTCAGGATTTCAGACCGTGAGCTATATGTAGATCTGGTAGTCCTCGCTATGCAAGATTTCGATATCATTTTGGGTATGGATTTCCTCAGTAAGTACAGTGCCTCAGTGGACTGCCGCAGAAGAAAAGTGATCTTTAGCCCAGAGGGTGAACCAATCTTTGAGTTCACAGGGGTGCCGAAGAGGAAGACCCAGAAGTTCCTCTCTTCCCTCATAGCTCACCAGATGTTAGCTAAAGGGTGTGCTGGTTTTCTTGCGCACATTGTGAGTACAGAAGAACAAGAAGGACCCAAGCAGAAGGAAATTCTGGTAGTCTGTGAGTATCCAGAGGTATTCCCAGAAGAGCTACTTGGACTACCTCCCAACAGAGAAGTAGAGTTTGAGATTGAACTGGTTCCTGGTACCGGTCCAATTTCAAAAGCTCTATACCGCATGTCTCCAGCAGAGCTGAAAGAGTTACAAAAACAACTTCAGGAGCTGCTTGACAAAGGCTTCATCCACCCTAGTCATTCACCATGGGGAGCTCCTGTGTTGTTTGTCAAGAAGAAGGATAGATCTATGTGGATGTGCATAGATTATAGGGCTCTGAATCAAGTGACCATCAAGAACAAGTATCCACTGCCCAGAATCGATGACTTATTTGATCAGTTGAGAGGGGCAACAGTGTTCTCAAAGATAGACCTGCGCTCTGGGTACCATCAGCTGAAAGTGAAAGAAAGAGATATACCCAGAACGGCTTTCAGGACCAGATACGGACACTATGAGTTCGTAGTCATGCCTTTTGGTGTGACTAATGCACCTGCGGTCTTCATGGACTTAATGAATAGAGTGTTTAGAGAATACCTTGACAAATTTGTCATAGTATTCATCGACGACATTCTAGTCTATTCAAGGACCCCCCGAGGAGCATGATACACACTTGAGGATAGTATTGCAGACCCTTCAGCAAAAGCAACTGTATACTAAATTCTCAAAGTGCGAGTTCTGGTTAGATCAGGTGGCGTTTCTAGGTCACATAATTTCTAAAGAAGGTATTCAAGTAGATCCAGCCAAAATAGAAGCGGTCAACAACTGGAAGAGACCCAAGAACGCCAAGGAGATCAGGAGTTTCCTTGGTTTAACCGGGTACTACAGGAAATTCGTGGAGGGCTTTTCTAGGATAGTCTCTCCACTAACGACCTTAACCAGGAAGAATAAAAGTTTGAGTGGTCAGACAAATGTGAGCAGAGTTTCCAAGAGCTGAAGAAGAGACTGACCAGTGCTCCCGTCCTGACAATTCCAGAAAGTGACGAGAGTTTTGACATCTACAGTGATGCTTCCAAGATGGGCCTAGGAGCTGTACTCATGCAAGAAGGAAAAGTTATAGCTTATGCTTCCAGGCAACTCAAAGATTATGAGAAGAACTACCCCACTTATGATCTTGAGCTGGCAGCTGTGGTCTTTGCACTGAAACTCTGGCGACACTATTTGTATGGAGTCCAGTGCAGAATTTTCACAGACCATCAAAGTTTGAAGTATTTCTCCACCCAGGAAAAGCTAATAAAGTGGCAGATGCACTAAGCAGAAAATCCAGTGCATCCCTGATGTCTTTGTCATCATTAGCCCTGCCACTGCAGAAGGAGTTGTCAGATTTCAGACTTGAGGTTATTTATGGGCAACTCTCTGCATTGACCTTAGAGTCAACCCTGCTTGAGGATATACAGAAAAAGCAAAGTGAAGATCTAGATATCTAAAAGATCAAGCAAGGGATACAAGAAAAGGGAAATTCAGAGTTTCGAGTATCAGATAGTGGAATCCTCTATCAGGGGAACCACCTTTGTGTCCCCAATCATGAATAGTTGAGAAAGATGATTTTAGAAGAAGCCATAGTACTCCTTACTCCATGCATCCTGATTCCACCAAGATGTACCGAGACTTGAAATAAAGGTTCTGGTGGTCTGGACTCAAAAGAGATGTAGCTAAATATGTTAGTACCTGCCTGACATGTCAGAGGGTCAAAGCAGAACACCAGAGACCAGGAGGAGTTCTACAGCCTCTTCCTATACCAGAGTGGAAGTAGGATGACATATTCGTGGACTTCATAACAGGTCTTCCAAGAACCACAAATGGAAATGATGTGATATGGGTAATAGTAGACCGATTGACCAAGTCTGCTCATTTTCTAGCCATCAAGGTGTCCCACTCTATAGAGTAGTTGGCACAACTGTACATTAAGGAGGTGATCAGACTTCACGGAGTTTCTAAATTTATTGTTTCTGATAGAGATGGACGCTTCACCTCACACTTTTGGGAGTGTATTCAGAATGCACTAGGCACCAAACTCAAGTTCAACACAACCTTCTATTTTCAGACTGATGGACAGACAGAGCGAGTAAATAAGATCTTAGAAGATATGCTCAGAGCTTGTGCGCTAGATTTCAAGGGAAGTTGGTGCAAGTACCTATGCTTAGCTGAGGTTGCCTACAACAATAGCTGTCAGGCCACCATCAAGATGACACCTTATGAGGCATTGTATGGCAGGAAGTGCAGATCACCCATTTGCTGGCAAAAAGTAGGTGAAAGAAAAGAAATGGAAGTGGAACTGGGCATTCAGACAGAGCTAATAGATGAGACTACTCAGGCTATCCAGAAGATCAGACAGAGGATTGAGACTGCCCAGAGTAGACAGAAGAGTTATGCTGACACACGCCATAGGCCACTTGAATTACAAGTAGGGGATTCAGTTTTTCTCAAAGTCGCTCCTATGAAGGGAGTGATGAGATTTGGCAAGAAGGGCAAATTAAGTCCACGCTATGTAGGACCTTACCTGATCACAGAAAGGATTGGGAAAGTAGCTTACAAGCTAGACTTACCACAAGACATGTCAGCGATATAAAATGTATTTCATGTTTCCATGCTAAAGAAGTGTCTCCATGACCCTAGCCAAGTGATTGAGCCTCAGTCAGTGCAGATCCAAGAGGATCTTAGCTACGAGAGCAGACCTACACAGATAGTGGACAAAGAAGTTAAGAGACTAAGGAATAAAGAAGTACCACTAGTGAAGGTCATCTGGCAGAACCAGAAGCACGAGGAAGTCACTTGGGAACGTGAGGATAGTGTAAGACAGAGATATCCAGAACTATTCTAAGTTCGAGGATGAACTTTTTATAAGGTATGAGGGATTGTAACAATCCAATTTTCCCTATTTCGAGTTCTAAATGTCCTTAAAAATATTTGGAAATGCTTTTAAAATATTCTAGAGATTTTTAGAGTATTTTTATGTAATTTTTGGAGGTCGTTTGGTATTTTTACTAAATGAAGGAAGTTTTGACAAAAAAATTGTCAAAGCCGAGATTCAAACCATGGACCTCGGACTTGAACCGAGCCTTAATCGAATCCGGCTAACCAACTGCTCCGTAAACGTTTTGTTAAAGAATATGGAGCGAAATATATATAAGCAGTAGTTAGGAACAATTAAAATAAATCGAAATAAAAAGGGCGCTGCTGAGGGATTGAAGCCGAGACCCTTTGATTCGGTTAAAAGTCAGCTGACCAACTGGGCTAGCGGTCGGTGCTAATTGTTGGATCGAGAAGCGCTAGAGGGGGGGGGGTGAATAGCGCTCGTGGCTATTTCGTTCGATTATCGAAATCGTAAAACACTCGAGTAAAAAAAAGACGCAGTGGAAATGAAAGAAACACAAGCAGATGAACACAGTGGATTTACTTCGTTCGGAGCTTGTGACGACTCCTACTCGAAGGCCCGCGATCCTTGATCGCTTTCGGTGGGCAACAACTATAAGTTCGTTAAGAGTATTACAAACTAATTACAATTCAAAGCTGTAAAAGGATTATACCGACAACAAAAAAGATTATATCCGAAGCTCCGGGTTGTCGGGGTGTCGTTGCGGCACTTCTGGATTGAGTTGTTAGCAGCTTGTCGCAAGGAGATTGCTTAGATGATTGTTGTTTTTGAAGCTGCACCTCAACCCTCCTTTTATATGCGGTTCCGGGCGCCTGGATCCCTTCCGGGCGCCTGGAGTGTGACGTGGCCAACCAACCGGGATGATCCACGTGGAGAAGTCGCGGCAGGGATAAAGTTTGGTCCCGGGCGCCCGGACCTGTTCCGGGCGCCCGGACCTCCGGGCGCCCGGACCCATCCCGGGCGCCCGGACAGTCTTTTTCAAGCAGGCTCCTCACCTGCAAACAAAGGTTAGTCCGAGCAAAATACCCTGCAAGACAGTGTTAGAATCTGATAAAACATAATGAGTAATATTTGACAGTATTCGGACTGTCCGAGTCTGACTTTAGAATTCCAACCAGAAACCCTAGGTCGACCCGACGCCTACTGTTCCCTCTGCGGGGAACGCGTCCTCACCTACTCCACTCAGGAGATTTACCTGTTGCCAGTCGATCCTCCAGATCGACTGGACTTTCGCTCAGCACTCGATGCTTCCGGACTTTCTGCTGGACACCCGCTTCCCCGGCTAGTCCAGTCTTTCACCTGGTTCGCGACACCAGGACTTTTCACCTAAGGTTACCACCCCCTAGGACTTTTGCCTGAAGCCCTCGACCTGCCAAGACTTTCCGCATAGGGTTACCACCCCCTATGACCTAGGGTTACCGCCCCCTAGGGTTTTCCCTTTGCTTAACTGCAGCTAGGACTTTCCTGAAATCCTCAAGTAGACTTGTTAGACACAAAAACATTCTTAACTTAGAATTCTTTGCCGTTATCAAAACACGAGTTCGATCTTCGGATGCTTCCCGCACCAACAATCTCCCCCTTTTTGATTATGGCCACACGAATTCGAAGTTAAGCAAACAAGCGAATAGATAGTCATTTTAAACACAGACAAAATTTGCTAAGTATAGATGAACAGGGTAACTAAAGTAAATTTTGCCCTATATACTCCCCTTTAACTTTGGCTCCCCCTTAATTTTGCTCCCCCTTAATTTGAAAATTTTTTTATGTTTGCTTTTCTTTTGCTACTCTCCCCCTTTGCCATAATTAAAAAAATGGGCAATGTGTAAAGATTTGTGCATGATTAAAGTTAGCAATATTCAACAGAGTTTGGAAGTTCAAGGTCAATTGGAATTTACGTTTTTAGAACAAGATTATTCTTTTAAGTTCAGTTGGTCCTTAAGTCCAAGCACAAGTCATGTTTATATATTAGGTATCAGAGCCATAGAAAAACAAAAAAATAGTATCCTTTGCCAACTGTCTAACCTTTAGCTACTCGCTGATTGTCTATAGGACAATAGCTTTTACCAGGTTAGTCAAGTTAAGTTATTTAGGTCCAGATAGACTTGACTAGAGCTGGAGAACTTTAACTTGATTAATGTTTATTGCATATTTAACGCCCAGACTCATATTGATGCACAGATATAAGCATTCTTGAGTCCAGGCTCTACCCTATGCATCTCACACCATTCTATGTTTTTTAATCACAATCAAGGTAGACCTAGGTGTTTTGTGAGATGCTTTGGCTTAATTCTAGGGGAACATGATATCTAGGGGAAATCCTAAACTAAACTCAACTTTTGAAAGTCTAGTAAAATTGGAGTTTTGAAAAATGTTTTTCCTAGAATTTATAAAAGAATGTGACTAAAGGACTAATTTATTAGGTTAAGGTATAGTTAATCAAGCCTGAAGTGAAACTGTCCATTAGACTAAAAAGTCGATATAGATACAAGAGTCATAATAGAGTTGCTACAAGCTGTACTAGAGTCATAATAGAGCAACAGTAGGAACTACTGAGATGAAGAGGGAGGTGGTCCGGAACCCAGCGACCGGAGTAGTGTCAGGATCTCAGTGTGACGAGCTCGGTCGTCCTCTCGTAGATCTCGGTGCAAGTCGGAGAGCTCCTGTCGTACGTCTCGTCGTAAGTCGGAGACCTCCTGTCGAACCTCTCGTCGAAGATCAGAGACCTCTCGTCGCATGGACTGATGAAACTCGGAGTTCTCGTGCCGGAGACTCGACATAGTCCTCTCTAGTCCGGAGACTCGATCAGCGAGAGTGCGGGGAGCTGGGTGTGGTGCTCGAGGAGGTGGTGGGGCAGGAGCAGTCTCCTCAGGAAATAGTGCCAACATGAACTCATCATGCTCTGCCTCCTCCGCCTGCTGGTGCTGTGCCCCCCTACGCCAGGACATGGTACCCTCATCGTCTATATGAATATTCGCTAGGGAAAAGTTCCTAGCTCCTATGATGTCAAACTCGGTCATGTAGCGGATGTCACCTCTGGTGACGTCAATGTGTAATGAGGCCATGTAAGCTGTCAGAATATGACAATAAGGCATATGTACTCGTCTGCTGGTCACGAATCCAGCTGCATAAATGATAGTGGAAAAGATGTGAAGACTGATGTCTATATCTAACCTCTGACACAGGGCATAGAGAAGGAAGGAGTGAAATGGACGCATCACCGCAATGTCGTGAGTGGTAAGCGGTAGAATACAAAGTACTAGAACCCTATAAAGGGCGTAGTCCTGAATTCTAAGGTTGAGTGACCTAAATTGGGTCTCAGTGGGATCACGCTGGTCCTCAAAGAAGGACGAATAGATCGTATCAAGGGTAATATGTGAGTAGGGATCTCCAAAAGGTAGCTCCCTAGGAGGGTAGCATAAAAAGGTGCATGGTGACTCTCGTAACCCTAGAAACTCACGTATGATGGTGGGAGATAATGTGATATCCGTGCCAGCTGCCCTAGTGGTATAGGAGTAGTCGTCTACTTTCACTAGGTTGTTGTAAAATTCGGCACATAAACTTATGTTTACTGCGCTGGCGCACTCAACTAGGTTTCGCAGCCTATAGTGGTTTATAGTCTCGGAGACTGGAATACAGGAGCGTAAAAAGAACGATCTGTCTATACATTTGGTTCTAATGGCCATGTAATTTGTTGACATAAACTTAATCCTAAGTTCTTCGGTGGGAAACCTAGGGTCAATGCTAGGGGTAGAGGGCCCAGCACCAGATTTAGTACGCTTCCTAAATATCAAACTAACATTACACTAAGAAGAAAAATTATAGGAAAGAAAGTTTAGGAGGGGAAAAATTTTTTTACCGAGGAGCCATTGTAATAAATTTTAGAACTGACGACCTCGGTTGAGTTACGACTCCGGATCAACCGCGGAAAATTTTAATTTTCAAAATCTTCGCAAATAAGCTAGGAAGCTTAAGGAGGAAGATTTGAGTGCAAGGGTAGGGGGCGCCTGCTGCCCCCTATATATAAGGGGTTCCGGGCGCCTGGACGTGTTCCGGGCGCCCGGGGTCGTGTGAGGCGGGGCGCCCGGGATCGCTGCGGGCGCCCGGGATCTGAATACCGGGGGCGCCTGCCCCCGGTTTTTGACCGTGGTTTTATTAAGCTTTAATTAATCTTAATGCGAGTATGATTAAAGATGCTAAAATTGATTCTTAGCCATCTTTAATTGAGAATTAATTCAAATAATTTTGAAATTTATTTTTGTAAAGATTTTGAAAAGATTTTTAAATAATTTTGAAATTGATTTTTGAAAAGATTTAAATAATTTTGAAATTGATTTTTGAAAAGATTTTTAAATAATTTTGAAATTGATTTTTGAAAAGATTGATAAATAATTTTGAAATTGATTTTTGAAAAGATTTTTAAATAATTTTGAAATTGATTTTTGAAAAGATTTTTTAAATAATTTTAAAATTGATTTTTGAAAAGAGTTTTTAAATAATTTTGAAATTGATTTTTGAAAAGATTTTTTAAATAATTTTGAAATTGATTTTTGAAAAGATTGATAAATAATTTTGAAATTGATTTTTGAAAAGATTTTTAAATAATTTTGAAATTGATTTTTGAAAAGATTTTTTAAATAATTTTGAAATTGATTTTTGAAAAGATTGATAAATAATTTTGAAATTGATTTTTGAAAAGTTTTTTTTTTAAATAATTAGTCATCTCACCCGATCTAATTTCTCAATCAGGGAATCCTATAGTTTTTGTGAGATGAATTGAGGTTCATTTTAAGGGTTTTGTTTAGTCTTGTGTTAGATTCAGGTTTAGCTTTGGATTTAACAAGTAAGCATTCTTTGGATAAACTTCTGGGCTATGGTGAGTCACAAGGAGCTCATTAAAGTAACCATGCCTTCGAGGTCTTCCAAATAGTCCTACCCATTGAACTTAATACTAAAACTTGGTCTAACTAGTTAGGATCCATTTAAGGGTAGCTTCGGTCAGTTCCACTTGGCCAAATGCACCAGGTCGAAGCCATATCTTCCTAGACATGCGATGCCCAAGTTTTCCTAACGTACTATCATCCAAAAACTTCACCAGTACTGTGGTTCAAGTTAAACTTATCCCTTTTTAATCTAACCTTAAATACCCTGCCAGGAAATCCATTCTTGTTTTACCCATTCCGGGTAAATTAGGTTCAGTTACCCTGTCGGGTAGTTCAGTTGGAGGTGCCAGCTAGTTTGGACCCTCCTTCTATTTTTCATTTATAATTTTGATTTGTTTAATTTTGAATTTTGAATTTAGAATTTGATTTTAGTTTTTTAATTTAATTTCGAATTTTGAATTTTAATTCTTGATTTTTAATTTAATTTCAAATTTTAAATTTTAAATTTTAATTTAATTTCGAATTTTAAATTGATTTTAGATTTTTAATCTAATTTCGAATTTTAAATGTTTTCATTTTAGCTTTCCCTGGATCACGGCCTCGATATGGTCTGTCGAGAAAATATATTTGATCCTTCGGAATCCAGTATTGGCCAACTCCACTTTGATTTATCAATTTGGACTTGGGGACCCATGCTTGGACTGATTTACTACTTTTTTTGTTTATTAAGGATAAATACGATTTATATTTCTTTTTATTTTTATATCCTAGCCCAGTCTTATTGTAGACGGCTCTTTGTGTCCCAAGAATTAGATCCAAATTCTTGGAACCCAGAGAGAACTTTTCTAAGGTAATTTTTAAATCATTTAACTGATTTTTCAGATTTGAATTTTCTTTCTCAAGTTGTTTTACTTGAGTTGAATCTTCAGTTAAAGATTTTGAGTTAGTTGCTCCTTTAAGAATGGTTACGTCTTTTAAAAGTGACTTAATTTTCAAATTTGACTTGGCTAATTTGCGAAGTAAATAATTGACTAAATTATTAAGCCTAGGAATACTTACAGCGGAGTCTGGCCCTTCGGAAACGGATGTGGATCCGTGGCTTTGCTCGGAGTCGGCTTCTGACTCGCTTTCAGGTTCGATGATCTGGTCCCGGGCCATCAATGCGAGTAAACTCGTTTGGTCGAGTTCGTCGTTTTCGTCCTCCGAAGAAGATTCGTCCCAGGTTGCCTTTAGGGCCTTCTTTCTTCTTTGCTTTTTGGCCTCCTTTTGGTTGGGACAGTTGTCCTTGATATGCCCTTTCTGGTTGCACCCGTAACATGTGACTTCGAACTTCACCTTTGAGTTTTGTTGGGCCTCCCTGGATTGGACTGCCTTCTTTAGATCTTTCTTGTTGAAGCCCTTCTTCTTCTTGTAGAGCTTCTTTACCAGATTCACAAGTTCACTGGTCAGTTCATCTTCTGAATCTTCTGAGTCAGGTTCATCTTCTGATTCCGATTCAATTTTTCGCCGTCCTCTTGATTCCCGTGTCCGATTTGTTCCTGCAACCAAAGCAATCCCTTTCTCGGATGGCTGTGCATTAGTTTGTTCATGGAGTTCGAATTCGCTAAATAATTCATCTAATTTCAAGGAGGACAAATCCTTAGAGACTTTATAGGCATCTACCATTGATGCCCATAGTGTACTCCTAGGGAATGAGTTAAGGGCATACCTTATTATATCTCTGTTTTCTACCTTCTGTCCGATTCCATGTAGAGAATTCAGAATATCTTGAATTCGGGCGTGCAACGAACTTGCCGTCTCGCCTTCTTGCATTTTCAAATTATATAGGTTATTTAGTAACAAATCACGTTTACTCACCTTGGTTTCTGAGGTGCCCTCGTGTAGTTCGATCAGTTTCTCCCATAGTTCCTTTGCGGAGGAGAATGGACCGACTCTATTGAGCTCTTCTTTGGTAAGGCCGCACTGGATTGTGCAGGTGGCTTTGGCGTCGGCTTCCACCTTTTTGATAAATGCTGGCTCCCAGTTTTCACAGGATGTAGGCTTGCCATCTGTACCAGTTGGTAGTTGCAATCCTGTTTTCACGATCATCCAGGTGTCGAACTGGATCTTTAGATAAATTTCCATTCGCCCCTTCCAATATCCGAAGTCTTCTCCGGAAAATAATGGGGGACGAACGGTGCTAAATCCTTCTTGTTGGGCCATTTAGATCTAAAAAAACAGAAACAACAAGATCTATTCCAAGACTAAGTCTTGGATTAGTAGTGCGGGAGGAAAGAAAAAATAACAGGCTCAAGTGGTATTGACCAGCTTTGAGAAAAAAAATCGATTCGTAAAAAGAGATTAGAATATAGCTATGAGGCTAAGTTCTGATCGACTCCGAACAAAGCCACGAAAAAACTTGTCTTGAATAGTGGTTGCACTGATTCAAGACTACCCCGCTCTGATACCAATTGTTGGATCGAGAAGCGCTAGAGGGGGGGGGGTGAATAGCGCTCGTGGCTATTTCGTTCGATTATCGAAATCGTAAAACACTCGAGTAAAAAAAAAGACGCAGCGGAAATGAAAGAAACACAAGCAGATGAACACAGTGGATTTACTTCGTTCGGAGCCTGTGACGACTCCTACTCGAAGGCCCGCGATCCTTGATCGCTTTCGGTGGGCAACAACTATAAGTTCGTTAAGAGTATTACAAACTAATTACAATTCAAAGCTGTAAAAGGATTATACCGACAACAAAAAAGATTAAATCCGAAGCTCCGGGTTGTCGGGGTGTCGTTGCAGCACTTCTGGATTGAGTTGTTAGCAGCTTGTCGCAAGGAGATTACTTAGATGATTGTTGTTTTTGAAGCTGCACCTCAACCCTCCTTTTATATGCGGTTCCGGGCGCCTGGATCCATTCCGGGCGCCTGGAGTGTGACGTGGCCAACCAACCGGGATGATCCACATGGTGAAGTCGCGGCAGGGATAAAGTTTAGTCCCGGGCGCTCGGATCCATCCCGGGCGCCCGGACAGCCTTTTTCCAGCAGGCTCCTCACCTGCAAACAAAGGTTAGTCCGAGCAAAATACCCTGCAAGACAGTGTTAGAATCTGATAAAACATAATGAGTAATATTTGACAGTATTCGGACTGTCCGAGTCTGACTTTGGAATTCCAACCGGAAACCCTAGGTCTACCCGACGCCTACTGTTCCCTCTGCGGGGAACGCGTCCTCACCTACTCCACTCAGGAGATTTACCTGTTGCCAGTCGATCCTCCAGATCGATTGGACTTTCGCTCAGCACTCGATGCTTCCGGACTTTCTGCTGGACATCCGCTTCCCCGGCTAGTCCAGTCTTTCACCTGGTTCGCGACACCAGGACTTTTCACCTAGGGTTACCACCCCCTAGGACTTTTGCCTGAAGCCCTCGACCTGCCAAGACTTTCCGCATAGGGTTACCACCCCCTATGACCTAGGGTTACCGCCCCCTAGGGTTTTCCCTTTGCTTAACTGCAGCTAGGACTTTCCTGAAATCCTCAAGTAGACTTGTTAGACACAAAAACATTCTTAACTTAGAATTCTTTGCCGTTATCAAAACACGAGTTCGATCGTCGGATGCTTCCCGCACCAACACTAATTAGATAGACAGCGACAAATATATAAGCTATAGTTGATAATAAAAACCCTAGTTATAAAGGGATTAGGTTTTCCTTTTCTCCCGAGCCGAAACCCTTTTCTCCTCTTTCTCACACGCGACGCCGCGCGATCCTTCTCCTCTCGCGGCGGAAACGAAGAAGCAGGCTTAGGGCTTCACTCCGGCGGCCGGCGAGCTCCCTCCTCCGCGGGTTCTTCACATATCCAAGCTCCTCTCGGCAAGGTGAGTGCACGAGCACAAGAAGGGGCCGAGATCTTCATCCCTCCAAACCCTAGCAGCCCTTCCTTCGGTTGTAAGTCCAAGAACAGTATGTAAGTACTACTCACCTGTGGTAGGAGTAGTTTCGAACTTGTTTTCCTTCTTGAATCCGAAACATGCTATAAAGATTTTGGCTTTGGGTGTTCTGCCGTGGGTTTCAAAGAGGGACCAAGAACTGGTTTAGTTTAATTGAGCATGTAGGATAGTTTTACGCCAAATCTAAGCTTGCTAGGGATCAAGTTTTTGTTTCTCCTTGTTTTTGAATCTGTCGTGACCTAGGGATGAGTTCAAAGTTCCTGCCGTGGCCTTCAGGAAGGAGAAAGGGCTTAATGGTTTTAGCCTTGATTGATGATGCTTTAGCTTCTATTGATTCTTTAATTTCTGGATAGATATATTGGCTTGGGTCATTTTCTTTATGCTGTCGTGAGTTGATTAAGAAGAGGAGAAGGGATTTAAATTGTCATAGCAATCACCCCTTTTAATAGCATGTGCTTAACAGAAATCTGCCAATGCATTTCTTAATAGAATAGTTGACTTCCTTTGCTACCGTATTAAGCTTTGCATAGGTGTAAACTTCAACAGATTATAGCCTTGTTATAAGGATTCGAAGTTAGCTTATTTTGCTACCATATCTAGCATTCCAGTGTTTAGTTTCCTTTATATTTCAACATGCAATTTAGTTTTAGAATTTCATAGCTTTGCTCTATTTTATAGCATGCTTAGAGAGTTCAGACTTGCTTTCCTTTGATTTATGTTTATTGTAGCATGCTTAGAGAGTTCAGACTTGTTTTCCTTTTATTTAGTTAGAATGAGATTAGCATTTTCCTTGCTACTTAGAAGGGCAAGAACAACCTTTATTTAGTTAGAATGGGTTTAACATTTTCCTTGCTACTCAGAAAGGCAAGAACAACCTTCATTTAAAGTATGTAGTGTTAGTTTCTTGAATTTCTTGAACATGAACAGTTATTAAGCTTATATTGTAGTTTGATTTGCTTGCTTTATTTTTATAGCATGCTCAGTTAGTTGCAATTCTCTATTTGTTAGATACACTTGCAGTATTCGAATAGCATGAGCAGTATTGAATTATAATTTAGCTTCTAGTTTCTTGTTTTGATACATATGCATATATGTGCTAGATAGCTTTTAATAGTTTTTTTAATCTGAAGAATATAGTTAGATGTTTTTGCTATTTTAATAAGATGAATAGCCATGTATTTTAGTGGAATAATTATGTGCCCTATTAAACCTTTTGAGGATTATGGGTAACTACAAGTAAGAAAAAGACCAAGGTCTAGTTAGAAAAGATAACAAGTAAATTAAAGTAAGAGGCTAGTACCCGACTTCCAAGGTTGTCGTTAAACAAATCTAGGTGACCAATTCCAAGGTCTTGGCCCTGGTAAGACCAAGGTCTTTATCCTCATAGGACTGGAGGCTCGCTACCTCAGTCACTATTAGAGAGCGCGCATAAGATGGTACTAAGCCTGGGCCCAAGAAAGAAAGAAAGAAAAGAAGAAAGTTAAATCTTAATTTCAAGTATAAGGTTATAAGTAAATGAAACAAGTATCACCTATGTTTAGAACCAGTAAAGTTTTGCTCTTTTAATGCTAAGCATACAGTGTTAGTTTTCATTGCTTTCCTTATGAGTTTATTGAGCATGATTAGCTTTATTTCCAGCATGCAGATCTATTCTTATATCATGAGTATGCAGATTATTTTAGTGTTTTGCTATAGATGAGCATGTGTAGCTTTTCTTTTTAGCACTTTAGTTTTAGCATCCTTTGCATCGTATGCGTTTTCGAGTTTTTATGAGATAGATTAGTACTTACTAAGCGTTTCTCTTATAGATTTATTTTCCTCCTACTGCAGATAAAGGAAAAGCTAAAGTATACGAAGGAAGGCGACAAGGAGATGCATGAGGGGCGTGTGATGTCTGGACTATGGAAGAGATCTGGGAACATTATTAAGTTATTTTGAGTTTTGGTGAAAACCTTTGAGACTGTATCATTTATTCTAGGTCCTTGAGATTATCTTTGGGTTCTAGATTGCATGCTATGATGTAATTGTTAGTAAGTTAGTATTTTGATGCTTTCTTGAGTTATAGTTTTGATATGTTTCTGTTAGTATAGTTATGTTATAAATGCATGTGATGTATGTATTGGATTTTAGTCCGCTGAACAACAGATACTCTTCCGGAATTTTAAGTTTTCTAGAAACATTTAGTACAGATTACTACACTAGTTGTTTTAAGATTACTGCGTGAGTTGTTTGATATATGTTCCAGCCACCTGTAGCTGATGTATATAGTGTTTATATTTCAGTTTAAGGTCACCGATATAGGGGAGACTCTGTCGAAATTTTTCGGTAGGGATTCCTCGTGGTTTTGATCACACCGGTTAAGTAGAGTTAGTAGTTAAGTAACGATCATCCTTAGAGTGTAGTAGTAATAGTAAGAAGGGTGGTGGTTACAGATGGGCTGACCTGATGCCTGACAAGAAAAGTCCAACTAGGTCAACGAGTCGACCTGATAGCTGGCACGAAGTCCAGACAGGTCGGAGGGCTGACCTGATGTCTGGCACGAAGTCCAGCTAGGTCAACGGGCTGACCTGATAGCTGGCACGATGTCCAGATGAGTCGACGGACTGACCGGACGTCTAGCTGGTAAGTTAAGGTAAGTAACTGGAGGGGAGTGACTATGAGGACACGTTCCCGAGAAGGGAACTTAGGCGGCTATCCAACTTAGAACCATTTCAAAAATCTAAGTTGAGATCTTGACTAGATTCCGGTCTCGTGAGACAGAATCTAATTACTATTCTTTTTCTATAACTGTGCTAACACTTTGTTTTGTAGGATAATATAAATTTCATTTGCCTCGGATTAACATTTTCTTGTAGGTAGCTAGAAAATGGAGGTCCGGGCACCCGGAAGGGATCTGAGCGCCCGAAAGGGGTCCGGGCGCCCAGAGTGTAAATTCTATCCCATCACAGCGTCACAACATGGAGCTCACTGGTTGGCTGGGCTACGTCACAGTCCAAGCACCCAGAAGGGATCCGGACGCCCGGAGCTTTCTATAAAAGAGGCAACCTCTAGAGCTAAAGAATAACAACGTCTTTCAACGACTACTCTACTGCGTTGTGCTTCTGCGACGCTACTTCTCTGACAACTTGCTAACATTTTCTTTCTTTCATTATTGTCGGTATTTTCTCTTAATAGTTCTTGTACTCAATATTGTAATCTGATTTTGCAAACTATTAGTGATTGCCCAACGAAAGCACTCAACTAGTGGGGGCCTTGGAGTAGGAGTCGATGAAGGCTCCGAACCAAGTAAATTGGTTCGTGTTAGCATTGCTTTTATTCTTCCGTTATGCACTCGATTTTGACTCGATAATTTTTAGATTGCTATTCACCCCCCTCTAGCGATTTCACGATCCAACACCTTGAACCCTAAAACTTTATCCCATAACTTCAGCTTCTTATCATTGCCAAAATCTTCTACGTTATCCGAATGAAGGCACATTCCAAGCTCTCGAAGGTGCCTTCCATGAACAATACTCAAGCTAAGGCACCTTTCATCACCTAGAATGCGCCTCGGATATATTCACCCGAGGCTTTTTATGCTCCCTTTATTCTACAAAATGTGTTAATCAAACACAAAAATATTTAACCTACAAAACAAGATTAGCACAATAATAATATGATTAATATATGACTTAGATCTTATCCTCTAAACCAGGATCTAGTCAGAGTCTCAATTTAGATTTCTAAAATGAACCTAAATTGAACAGACACCTACTGCCCCCTTAATCAGGACACATCCTCACTGAGTCTACTCTCCTTCAGTAACTTACCTCCCCTTACCAAGTGTCAAGTTACCTTCTTGACGTCCAATCTGACCCATTAGGTCTTCTTGTCGGAATCACACATCTAAACTTCGTCTATTGGGAATCGAACATCCTGACCTCCTGTCGGAATTACACATCTGGGCTTCAACCTATTGGGAATTTAACATCCCAACCTCCTGTCAAAATTCCAAATCTGGACTTCCTGCCTAGTGTCTAGTTCTCTTAACCTGTCAAGTTAGTCAACCCTGCATAAAATCACAAACACATCTAACTTTAATCCATTTATCATTCATCAAAACTCAGGTTTGACCATTAGTATTAACTACACCAATACACTTATCATTTGCAAATTTATCTCCTTGACTTCTGATTTTTTTTTAACCCACCTGGACTTCCTACCAGATACTCATTTAGATTTCAGCATTTGTATGGTCTTGCTGACCCGATTGGACTTCCTACTAGATATCTGGTTTTCTTTGACCTATCTAGGCTTCCTTTTAATTATCTAGTGCTCCTAACCTAACTAGACTTTAGCCTAGTATCTGGTCTTCTAGACTCATCAAGTCTTTTAGTTTGCACACTTAATCAACAATTAAATCAAATAGAACTTAATTTTGAACCTTTGACAACATTAAAACATATGTTCAATTCTGGTGCTCCCTGCACTAATAACTTAGTGATCAGAAGTCCAACGGAAAATTAATAAGGAAAAGCTAAATGGATCAAGGAGGATTAGATACTTGGTGATCGAAAGTCTATGTGGGTTTAGGAGGATTAGACACATAGTGATTGAAAGTCCAATGGGAAGTTGGAAAAGGAAAAGTCCAAATGGGTAAAGGAGGACTAGACACTTAGTGAAAGATTCCAAGTGAGTTAAAAGTTGACCGGGAAGCCCTGGTAGGTCACGAATGATTGAATATTAGGTAATGAGAAGTCTCAACAAGTCATGGATGACTGGATGTTGAGCAGAGGAAGTCCTAGTAAGCTAAGATCAATGGAATACCATGTAAGATGTGAATTCAGCTTTGAAAAGACTGAATTTAGGATTATCAATCGATTAACAAATCCTAAAGACAAATTCATGGTTTAGGGTTGGACAATTGATTGGCTAAAAGTAATAGACTAAGTTAATCAATTGAGAGCTTATTTCAGGAAGCATAGAGAGATTCAGAAGTCATTTCCATTGATTGGACTTAAGGCAATCGATTAGCCTGAGTCTCTCAAGGGAATAACAACTTGTTGAATTGATCGATAGATTGATTCAACATTGCCAATTAATTGGGCTAATCGATTGACAGTGATTTCTTTATGAACAGAAGACTTCATAATCTATTGAGTTCATCGATTGGAATCTGACAATGGATTGATGTAGTTCACCAATTGTTTGGTCAGATAAAAAGAGTTATTCTACAGGTGGTTTGAACAGTCGGATCTAATGTGACAATCAATTAGACATAAGGTCAATCGATTGAGAGGTGTTTTCTAGCCTGAAAGAAACCCTAGAAAAGGGGGTCTTGTGGATATTAGAAGTTGCCAGTTCTTGAGGGTTTGGAGAGAAAGTGTTGTTGCATTTCCTACTACCAAGAGACAATCCAAAGTAAAAAAAAAAGAGCAAGTAAAGCAAGGTTCTTCATTGAAAAGTCATTGATTTCTTTTGTAATCTTGTTGGCTTTTCTTATTATATTCTTGGAAGAATAAGCTTATACGAGACTTCTCCACCTTCCGAAAGTTTTCGAAAATGAGAGTGTTCATAGTGGACATGATCGCTGGTGTGAATCCTTGAATTAGTTATCTCAAGGAGGTGAATACCAAGTAAAATCTCAGAATTGTACATATGGAGTTGAAGTTGGTTTAAGTTTCCACTATGCATTCAAGGACGAGCACAAAGCAATGATGAGAAGTGATCAGGCTATTCATCCCCCTCTAGCTCTTATGGGTGTTAACAAGTGATATCAGAGTGAAGTCGTTCTTCATCGGACTAACCACTAAAAGAAGCAAGAGTTAGAGGAAGAAGAAGAAGAAGTTGAAAGTTTGAGCCTTAAATATCAACAAGTCAAAGGACTCATCATTGAAGGAACTCAACTTCATAATGGAACCCCAGGATGGATTTGGATATGACATCCGGGCACCTCCACCTTTTTGATTGGGAGGATTCGATTAATGGAAGGCTAATGTTGAAAATTTGTTCATGATGAACATTGAATAATGGTTCATTCTAATGGAGGGAGTTGAAGTCCCAATGGATAGTAAAAGAAAACTCCTCAAAAGAAGAAGTGGACTAAGGTGCAGCTCCAAAAGTCTAAGATAAATGACAAGGTAATCAAAATTCTAGTTCATTTGGTACCTAATAATATTTTGTATAAGATAGGTGAATACCAAGATGCTAAGGAGCTATAGAGCAAGTTGGCTAGGTGATAATTGACACGCCCCGAGGGTATGCTTATCCTCCAAATCGAACGGTACCCTTTAGTAATAATATAATAAATAATCAATATCAAACTATTTCAAGTTAGCACAACACCAATGTGATATAAAATGACCTAATACAATGTCAATGTGTGTATGCATGCAAGCACATAAGATTATAATACAAAATAAAAGTCATATTATTCTAACAAAGCTCAAAATCGATACATAAAGAAAATTGTAAACACAAGCAGTGGGAAAAATTAAAGAAAGTAACTCAACATAAATCCAAACTCGAATGGAACCGACAGGCAAGACCTTTGAGCGACACAATACATCCTTTATCTGCTAACCTGAAAGTCAAAGGAAAAGTAAGGGGTAGTGAGTATAACAATTCAATGGGTATAAGAAGATAGTGCATGATATTATATATAAGGAGATCAAAGGATGTAATCTTAGGCAATAATACTTACTATAAAAGTAAGGGCAACAATATAATCGTCTACTAACAAAATATAACAATAATCTAACCCTATACTTGTTAGCTAGAGCCCTAGAGCCAATCATTTGATGATTGTATTTTGGACTTGTTGTATCATATTCTATATAAATAAAGGCATTTGGTTTTTGGTTATTATACTTACTTGTATTGGTGCCAAATAAACTAAGTATAATAACGTCCTTGAGTAGACGGTTCTCACCTATATCAATCGGTTAGTTGAACCGATAGTGAGATGATATAGGGAACACTACTCTTAATCATTCCTAGTCGAGGATTAACATTCAGGGACAATGTTAATGCAATAAGACTAGCATGTAGGTCAACTCGATGACTTGATCTCACAAGTCATGGATATAGAGATATCAAGTTGACACATGAGTATGCATTGGAGAATGTATACTGAATGACCCGCCATGAGAAAGTATCATGGATCGTTATATGAGTGTCATATACTTTCTCATGTGGCTATTAGTATGACTACTAGTCCTTAGACCTGAAGTCACCATGGATCCCTACATAAGGAGTTATGTACTTTGGTTTCGTCAAACGTCACCCGTAATTGGGTGGACTATAAAGGCGATTATTGGGTATATAACAAATTATGTGGAGGGATGTGAGTGATGTAGATGGGATCTATCCCTCCTATATGATGGGAGAGACATCGGTATTCTTGATAGAGTAAGACCACGAAGTGCATGGCCATGCCCAAATGAGTCAATATGAGATATTGAGCTCATTTGATTTAGTGAGTCTACTTGGAGTTCAAGATTTAGATTGATCAGAGGATGACACGGTCTATGTCTCACATTGATCAATCTAGATGTCTAGGATAGAAGGACACTTGTCATATATTGTGAGGAGTCACAATTAGTAGTCACAAGGTGATGTTGGATCTCAACATTCTTGTAACATTGGGTAGTAATGATGTGTTGCTAGATATCGCTCATTACTTATGCTCCTAAATGGGTTTAGGGGCATTGCCAACGTTACAAGAACCTATAGGGTCACACACTAAGGATAATTAGATGGAGATTAGGTTCATATGATGAACCAAGAGGATTAGATTCATTTGATGAATCAAATTGGATTAAGAGTAATCCTAATTGGGCTAATTGAGTTGGACTCAAGTTGATTCATGTGTTCAATGAGTCTAATTTAGATTATGACTCATTGAATCAATTTAATTAAATGAATTAGATTCATTATATTAAATTGGCTTGAATTAAATGGTTGGATTAGATCAACCATGAGAGAGATTAAGTCAAGTTTGACTTGACTTGTGAGGAAGTGGAAGAGTCAAGTTTGACTTGACTTTATGCCACATCATTTGTGACTTGGCATTAAGTGGCCAATGATGATGTGCCACATCATCAAGGCACATGTGTGTGCCACCTCATGGAGGTTACATATTCCCTCTTTGATGGCCACTTAATGCATTAATGAGGGGAGTTACACAAATGATGGTGGCCGACCACTTGATGGTATGATGAGGAGTTTTCATTTGGTGAGCAATTCACATTCACTCCTTCTTCTTCCTTGTGCTCTCTTCTTGCTCTCCCTCTTCTCTCTTGCCGTGACCTACCAAGGTGCTAGCACACCTTTGTGTTAGGTTTCTCCACCTATTTTATCCGTGTGGATACTTCTAGAGAGTTGTCTAATTTGACAACTAGAGATCCGGCAACATCTTGGAAGAGCGGGACTCGCGAAGGGCACGCATCGAAGGTATACACATCTTAACACGTAGATCTAGTGTAGTTCTAAGTTTTAGTAAACTCGTACTCGTATTTAAATTTTGAAATCTATCCTTCGCACGAGTTCCAATGGCATGGGTGATTCGGGGTTTCTGCGACGCGAAAACGCGATTTTCGCGGCCCGAAAAAACCCAACAGTGGTATCAGAGCCACATGCGAAGCGAGTACGAGTTTAGATTCATATTTTTATAAAAAATATAGATCTGTAAACTTTCTGTAAATTCATGTTTTTTATAGTTTTAATGGGTATTTTTCTCGTAGAAGCGAAGCACAAGTGTTTAGACACTTGTAGGCTTCGACTACCGAGAAGAATTTTCCGAAATGGCAATGTTTCGCCCCAAAATTTTTTGGGACAGCGGGCTTAGGCGCTGTTAGATCGCAAAGGAACCCTCGCGATGGTTAGATCGCGGGTAGGGGCACTGCCCCTGGCCCCGCAAGGGGATTCGTTCCGCGATTGCGCCCTAAAACGCTAAACGGGACCGCCGGGAAAAATTTACTCATAAAATTGTAAAAATTATGAAAATTACAGAAAATTATGAAAAAATATATAATTTAGAATTATATATTAATTTTGTTATAGTCATGGCCTAAACGACCCAAATTGGATTTGGAAATGTGTTGTAATTCATAATACGGCCTGCGTGCCGTTATGTGATGTGCGTGCTGTATTTATTTTTTTTAATTTTATTTTCATGACCTGCGCGTCGTGCCTTTCTCTTATATTCTGGTTGTAAATTAGATTTAGACTCGAATGTAACTCGAGTTTCAAAATTGTAATGTAAATTTTGAAGCGGTGGAAGGTCCATACGAGACGGAGTTATGAGGAGGGCGCAAGCAACACAAGGTGGTCAAACGAAGAAGCTTGAGAAGCTGTTGACCTTAGGTTGACCATCCAATCTTCTCATTGGCTTGGGAAGATAGTAGTAGGGCCATGACACAATTACAAAATAATTTAATTAATTGCTTATATGTATGTGATGCATGTTTAATTAAGTAGTTAATTAGTGCCTAGCGATTAGATTAGATCTAAATCGTGCACATGATGCACCCCACGATTAGATTAGATTTAAATCAAGTATTTGATACGTATCATCATTTAGATTAGATCTAAATCGCGTCAACTCGTAATGCCTACCATGCCGTGATACCTACCACTACCTCGATCGCATGTTGTTGTTTAATCTGCCAAAGCAGAGCAACACATACTATCTTGGTAGGGTACGGAGGGACAATTTTGGTCCCGCCTATCAACGCATGAGTGAGTACAACTCAATTAGATTGAGTAAGTAGTTAACTCAATTGGATCGAGTTTAACTATAGGCATTTATCCAATGGTTGGAAAGGTAGGACAAAATCACGTTTATATTAACTCTCGGGCGTATTAGCCAAAGCTAACTCGAGTTTTAATATAAATGCGGATATTGATCCTATAAACAAGAGTTGCATAGAGATGTAATTGGTAATCGTTATCTACCGATCATACTAAGTCTTCGGTGTATTAGCCAAAGCTAACTCAAGGGTTAGTATGATGTGGATCTTGTCCCACATGAATTATAGAATTCAGTGGGAGCATCATTTAGTTAAAGGCCTAATTAAATGATTAAGAATATGATATTTATTTCTACTTTTATTTCTGTTGTAGATTACCATGACGTCGAATACGAACACCTTCTCCCTGCGATCTGTCCTCGAGAAGGACAAGCTCAACGGAGCAAACTTCCTTGACTGGTACAGGAACCTGAGAATAGTTCTCACCCAAGAACGTAAACTGTATGTTCTGGAGCAGCCCATTCCGGAGGCTCCTCCTGCCACTGCCCCGCGAGCTGACCGAGATGCTTTCAAGAAGCATCAAGATGACATATTAGATGTGTCTTGTCTAATGCTCGTGACCATGAACTCTGAGCTTCAGAAGTAACATGAGTTAATGGGCGCTTACGATATGGTTGAACATCTTCATCAACTGTATCAAGGTCAAGCGAGGCATGAGAGATTTGAGATCTCAAGGGCATTGTTTCAGTGCAAGATGTCAGATGGGGCTCCTGTAGGCCCATATGTACTCAAAATGATTGGGTACATAGAGAATCTGTTGGAACCCCGAGGTGTTTTGATGTGATCAAACAAGTTAAGTTAGGTCCTGCGTTGTTTAACCCTTGTGTCTAAGTGTGCAGGAACTTAGGAACATAGGAAGTCGAGCGGAAGACGCGGCTAGCGAGAAGGACGACACGGGAGAGAGCCGACGGGCTCGGTGCGTCTGAGGGACGAGGTGTCCGCGGAAGAGTACACCGGTGGACGAGAAGAACGTGCGCGGCGTTCGAGGGACGAGAAACCGGGAAGGAAGGTTGCTCGAGGAGAAGGTCGGAACATGGGTTCGGGTGAGCCCTATTCCGGATGGCCGAGATCACCCAAGCTAGTGGAGCCGGAACAGAAGACCCGGACCGAGACGAGCTGAACCGAAGCGGAGCGACCAGACGGAAAAAGTCAACCAGAGTTGACTTTTGGGGTCCGGGGCGCCCGGAACCATCCGGGGCGCCCGGAATGAGGTTTTTGACCAGATCGAGTCAAACTCGATCTGAACGTTGGGGGATAAAGTTTTATCCCCCCAGGGCGCCCGGAACCCTTCCAGGCGCCCCGACCAAGGCTATAAATATAGCCTTGGTCCAGAAGCAAATCAATTAATCAGAACGACGAACTTGTAATCAACTTCTGTGTGCTTTACTTTTCTTCTTGTACGTTCAACGCTGTAAGAGGCTACTCCGCCCAGAGGAGAATCAGATAGTGCGCTTACATTCCTTGGATTAGCAATCCCCTGATTGCAAACCAAGTAAAACTCTGGTGTCTGTTTTTCTTTACTTAGTCTCTGCCTTTTTAATTACAAGTTCTTTTAAGTTAGTTGAATATCCGAGAAGGGTTTTTGGTTTTAATTTGTAGGGCAATTCACCCCTCCCCTCTTGCCGGCCTCCAAAGGGACCTACAAGTGGTATCAGAGCGAGGACGCTTCAGGAGGACTAACCGCCGATCGAAGCAAGAAAGATGGCCGGACCAAGCATCGTTCCACCAAAATTCGAGGGGAACTTCACAGACTGGAAGCGTCGTATGGAGGTATTTCTAAAAACCGATATTGAAATTTATTTTATTATGAAATACGGTTTTGTAGCTCCAACAAATCAGAACGGTGAAGAAAAAGAAGAAAGCAATTGGACAAAAAAAGAGCAGAATGAGTTCGTAGCAAACAGCCGTGCGGAACATCACCTGCTAAGCGTATTACCGCCTCAGGAAGTAAACCGCATCGGAAGCTACTCATCAGCTAAAGAACTTTGGAAGAAGTTTCTAGAACTCCACAAAGGCACATCCGAAGCGAAGCTCGCTAGAAGGGACATCCTCCGAAACAAATTAATGAACATCCGCTTGGAGAAAGGTGAGAAAGTAGCCGGTCTACATGCAAAGGTAAAAGAACTAGTTACTGGTCTCGAGAACCTCGGTGAAAAGGTAACAAATCGGGACGCCTTACGCTACGCACTCAACGCCTTTCCCAGAACTCCAGAGTGGACGTCAATCATCGACGCCTACTACATCTCAAAGGACCTGGAGGTAAGTACATTAGAGGAATGTTTTTCTACTCTTGAATTACACGAAACTAGATGTGCAGGAACGACAAAGGATACAACCCAGACTATAGCGCTGAACACAACACAGAAGGATGAACTCGAGTCAGACTCCGAAGACGATCAAGAAGCGCACATGGTAAGAAATTTTAAAAAATTCTTTAGGTCTAATAAATTTAAAATGCAGAATAAAAAGAATCAAAAAGGAGGAAGAAAGGTGCGATGCTACCAGTGTCAGAAGGAGGGACACATAAGAGAAGACTGCCCAGAACTCAAAAAGGACAAAAGGAAGTCTCCCAAGAAACACAACCTAAAAGCAACTTGGGATGACACTTCTTCATCTGAATCAGAAGCTCAAGAATACGCCGGGATAGCACTGATGGCAAGCCACGATGGACAAAGTATATCAGAATCGAGCAACGATGAAGAGGGAGCGACCTCGGATGAAGGCAGCGAAGCAGGGGGAGATTCAGGCTTTAAGTCTGACATGGTAAGTGACGTATGCCTCTTATCCCCTGATCAACTTTACTCTGGCATTAAGGCAATGACTAAATCCATGTATAAATTAGAAAAAGAAAATGCCAAATTAAAAAATGAAATTTTGGAAACAAAAGGAATTTTAGCAAAATCATGTCTAATAGAGGATTTTGATAAATTGAAAATTCACAATGAAAAACTAAAAGAAGAAATAGAAAGATTGAAAAAAGATAAAAGTTCAAATATTTCTACTTTTAGAAATTATAGAGGTTTAAATTGGTATTATAGATTTCATCAAAGTCAAATTAGAAATATATCAAAAATCTATGTACCTAGGAAATACTTGGTTAACCCTGTAGGTAGGAACCTCTACTGGGTTCCAAAAACCTGTTTAATTTAACTTAGCATTTTCAGCAAGGAAATTAAACGACTAATTTCATTATGAGGCTTTGTCTAAGGAAGTGGTTGTTGCTCCAATAACCAAGAAGGCCAAGTGCCTCGCCACGACCTGGAAGCCAAGTATCGAAATGAAAAGTTTAATTGACTAACTGAAAAAGCATTAATTTAATTTACCTAATGCTTTAAAAGAGTTATTCAATATTTAATTATAAATTTTTTAAATTAAAATTTTTTTACTTAGAAAATTTTCTTGAAAATTTTGACTTAAAAAAATTCTTATTCTTTTTAAAATTAAATCTTTTTAATTAACTTAGATATTTTTTGAAAATTGTCTTAGACATTTTTTTTGAAAATTACCTTAAATCTTTTATAAAAATTCAAGTTAAAATTTTTTGAATATTGACTTAGAATTTTTTTTACTAAATATTCTCTTTTGAAACATTGCCTTAGAAATTAATATTAATTGCCTTAGAAAGTTTTTATGAAAATTCACTTAAATTTTTTTTTTTACCTTAGACTTGTTTAAAGAACCCCTATTTTAATGTGATCAAAGGGGAGAAGAATGTTAAGTCTAGTCTAGGGGAGGTATATAAACTTTTTATGAAATATCTTTGGACTTAATTGTTTTTATTACATCTGTTTTTCCCTAGCTTAACTTGGGTTGCTCACATCAAAAGGGGAGATTGTTGGAACCCAGGTGTTTGATGTGATCAAACAAGTTAAGTTAGGTCCTGCGTTGTTTAACCCTTGTGTCTAAGTGTGCGAACTTAGGAACCGGGAAGTTGAGCGGAAGGCGCTGCGAGAAGGACGGACGGAGAGAGCGGCGGGCTCGGCGTCTGAGGGGAGGTGTCCGGAAGAGTACACGGTGGGCGAGAAGAACGCGACGTTCGAGGGACGAGAAACCGGGAAGGAAGGCTGCTCGAGGAGAAGGTCGGGAATTGGGTTCTAGATGGCCGAGATCACCCAAGCTAGTGGAGCCGGAGCAGACCGGACCGAGGCAGCTGAACCGGCGAGCGACAGACGGAAAAGTCAACGAGTTGACTTTTGGGGTCCGGCGCCGGAACCATCCGGGCGCCTGAATGAGGTTTTGACGGATCGAGTCAAACTCGATTGAGCGTTGGGGATAAAGTTTTATCCCCAGGGCGCCCGGAACCCTTCCAGGCGCCCCGACCAAGGCTATAAATATAGCCTTGGTCCAGAAGCAAATCAATTTAATTAGAATGACGAACTTGTAATCAACTTCTGTGTGCTTTACTTTTCTTCTTGTACGTTCAACGCTGTAAGAGGCTACTCCGCCCAGAGGAGAATCAGATAGTGCGCTTACATTCCTTGGATTAGCAATCCCCTGATTGCAAACCAAGTAAAACTCTGGTGTCTGTTTTTCTTTACTTAGTCTCTGCCTTTTTAATTACAAGTTCTTTTAAGTTAGTTGATATCCGAGAAGGGTTTTTGGTTTTAATTTGTAGGGCAATTCACCCCTCCCCTCTTGCCGGCCTCCAAAGGGACCTACAGAATCTACAAAGGTTAGGGTTCCCACTTGGCCAAGAGCTGGCCACCGACCTGATCTTGCAATCCTTGCCGGATAGCTATAGTCAATTCGTTCTAAACTACAATATGAACGAGATTGACAAGTCACTGCCCGAGCTGCTGAGCTGAACCTTAAGAAGGCTAAGCCCAACACTGTTCTGATGGTTCAGAAACATAAGGGCAAGGGCAAGCCCAAAGGCAAGGGAAAGTCCCAAGCCAAGGGCAAAGGCAAGGCACTGAAGCCAAAAGGAGGGGTCGCCAAGGATGCTACCTACTTCCACTGCGGTCAGACCGGGCACTGGAAGAGGAATTGCAAGGTATACTTGGAGGATCTTAAGAGGAAGCGAAGTGAGACTTCCACTTCAGGTATATATGTTATAGAAGTCAATCTATCTATTTCTACATCATGGGTATTAGATACTGGATGTGCTTCTCACATTTGTACTGATGTGCAGGCGCTGAGAAATAGCAGGGCATTGACAAAGGGTGAGGTGGACCTACGAGTAGGCAATGGAGCACGGGTTGCTGCTGTTGTTGTAGGGACTTACTTTCTATATCTACCCTCTGGGCTTGTACTAGAGTTAGTTGATTGTTGTTATGTGCCTGCATTAACTAAGAACATTATATCAGTTTCTTGTTTGGACAAGAAAGGTTTCTCGTTTACAATAAAGAACAAATGTTGTTCCGTCTTTTTAAACGATATGTTCTATTGTAGTGCACCTCTGATAAATGGACTCTATATTCTAGACCTTGAGAGCCCTATCTATAACATAAATACCAAGAGGTTCAAGTCAAATGACATGAACCAAACCTACCTCTGGCATTGTCGCTTAGGTCATATAAATGACAAGCGCTTATCCCAGCTCCATAAGGATGGTATGTTGGACTCATTTGATTTTGAATCATATGAGGTATGCGAGTCATGCCTACGAGGCAAGATGACCAAGACTCCCTTTAGTGGGCACAACGAGAGAGTGACTGATTTGTTAGGACTCATACATAGTGATGTATGTGGCCCTTTCAGTGTCGCTGCTAGAGGCGGTTATAGGTACTTCATCACATTTACTGATGACTTCAGTTGATATAGTTATGTGTACTTGATGACACATAAGTCTGAATCCTTTGAAAAGTTCAAAGAATTCAAGAATGAAGTACAGAACCAGCTTGACAAGAGTATTAAGATACTTCGATCAGATCCAGGTGGAGAATACCTTAGCCATGAGTTTCGTGACTACCTAGCTGAGTGTGGGATTCTATCCCAACTCACTTCTCCTAGAACACCACAGTGGAATGGTGTATCCAAAAGGAGGAATCGTACCCTATTAGATATGGTGCGATCTATGATGAGTCACACAGATCTTCCGACGTATCTTTGGGGTTATGCTCTAGACACGGCAGCTTTTATAGTCAACCGAGTTCCATCCAAGGCCGTGATAAAGACACCATATAGGATATGGACTGGGAGAGATGCCCCGGTGTCTTTCATGAGGATTTGGGGTTGTGAGGCTTACGTTCGACGTCAAGTCTCAGACAAATTAGGACCCAAATCCGACAAGTGATATTTCATTGGATATCCCAAGGAAACTAAGGGATATTACTTCTACATTCCCAGTCAGCACAAGGTAGTTGTGGCAAAGACTGGAGTCTTTCTAGAAAGGGACTTTGTTTCTAGAAAGACTAGTGGGAGTACATTCGATCTTGAAGATGTTCAAGATGCGGATCCTAGAACTGAAGCCTCGATGGAAGTTGAACTGGAACCACAAAGTGTTGTGGATGATGTTGTTCCACAAGGAGTTGAGGAACAACAACCAGTTCAAGTAGACATACCTCTTCGCAGGTCTGATAGGGTACGTCGTCAGCCTGAGAGATACTCATTTCTCTTGTCTGACCATGATGACGTTATGCTCATAGAGGATGAGCCTACCACCTATCAGGAAGCTGTGATGAGACCAGATTCCGAGAAATGGCTAGAGGCCATGAGATCCGAAATGGAATCCATGTACACCAACCAAGTATGGACTTTGGTTGATCCACCTGAAGGGGTAAAACCCATTGGGTGTAAGTGGGTCTTTAAGAGAAAGACTGACATGGATGGACTTATCTATAAGGGTCGCTTGGTAGCTAAAGGTTTCAAGCAGATTCATGGTATTGACTATGATGAAACCTTTTCTCCAGTAGCGATGTTTAAGTCCATTCAGATCATGCTTTCTATTGCAGCCTACCATGACTATGAGATATGGCTGATGGATGTCAAAACCGCGTTTCTAAATGGAAACCTACTCGAGGATGTGTACATGACACAACCTGAGGGTTTTGTAGATCCACAGCATACTAGCAGAGTATGCAAGCTGCATAGGTCTATTTATGGACTAAAGCAAGCTTCTCGGAGCTGGAATCTTCGGTTCGATGATGCAATTAAACAGTTTGGTTTCATCAAGAACGAAGATGAGCCTTGTGTCTACAAGAAGGTTGTAGGGGACATAGTTGTCTTCCTCATATTATATGTAGATGACATACTACTCATTGGAAAGGACATCCCTTTGTTTCAGTCTGTCAAGACCTAGCTAGGGAGTTGCTTCTCAATGAAGGACTTAGGTGAGGCATCCCGCATTCTAGGGATACAGATCTATAGAGATAGATCTAAGAGATTGCTTTGCCTAAGTCAGAGTACATACATTGATAAGGTACTCCTTCGGTTTGCCATGCAGAACTCCAAGAAGGGATTTCTGCCGATGTCACATGGCGTGAGTCTTTCGAAGACTCAAGGTCCCTCTTCTAGAGAGGAGAGAGACCGCATGGATCAGATCCCTTATGCCTCAGCCATAGGATCGATCATGTACGCCACACTATGTACTCGACCTAATGTCTCGTATGCTTTGAGCATGATGAACAGATACTAGTCAGATCCAGGTGAAAGTCACTGGATAGCGGTCAAGAATATTCTTAAGTACTTAAGAAGGACTAAAGAATATTTCTTGATATATGGAGGCAATGATGAGCTAGCTGTAAAGGGTTACAGTGATGCTAGCTTCCAGACCGACCAGGATGACTATAGATCGCAATCAGGGTTCGTGTTTTGCATTAATGGTGATGCTGTGAGCTGGAAGAGTTCCAAGCAGGATACAGTAGCTGATTCTACAACAGAGGCCGAGTATATTGCTGCATCAGAGGCAACAAAGGAGGCAGTTTGGATTCGCAAGTTCATCACTGAACTTGGGGTGGTTCCTAGCATTGCTGACCCTATTGAGCTCTATTGTGACAACAATGGAGCTATAGCACAGGTGAAGGAACCTCGCTCACATCAGCGAACCAAACACATACTACGACACTTCCATCTCATTCGAGAGATCATCGAGAGAGGAGATGTGAAGATTTGCAGAGTACCTACAGAGGCTAACATCGCAGATCCCTTGACCAAGGCTTTGGCACAGAGGAAGCATGATGGTCACACTAGGTCATTTGGGCTTAGAGCCTACACTGATTGGCACTAGTGCTAATGGGAGATTGTTAGCTAGAGCCCTAGAATCAATCATTTGATGATTGTATTTTGGACTTGTTGTATCATATTCTATATAAATAAAGGCATTTGGTTTTTGGTTATTATACTTACTTGTATTGGTGCCAAATAAACTAAGTATAATAATGTCCTTGAGTAGACGGTTCTCACCTATATCAATCGGTTAGTTGAACCGATAGTGAGATGATATAGGGAACACTACTCTTAATCATTCCTAGTCGAGGATTAACATTCAGGGACAATGTTAATGCAATAAGACTAGCATGTAGGTCAACTCGATGACTTGATCTCACAAGTCATGGATATAGAGATATCAAGTTGACACATGGGTATGCATTGGAGAATGTATACTGAATGACCCATCATGAGAAAGTATCATGGATCGTTATATGAGTGTCATATACTTTCTTATGTGGCTATTAGTATGACTACTAGTCCTTAGACCTGAAGTCACCATGGATCCCTACATAAGGAGTTATGTACTTTGGTTTCGTCAAACGTCACCCGTAACTGGGTGGACTATAAAGGCGATTACTGGGTATATAACAAATTATGTGGAGGGATGTGAGTGATGTAGATGAGATCTATCCCTCCTATATGATGGGAGAGACATCGGTATTCTTGATAGAGTAAGACCACGAAGTGCATGGCCATGCCCAAATGAGTCAATATGAGATATTGAGCTCATTTGATTTAGTGAGTCTACTTGGAGTTCAAGATTTAGATTGATCAGAGGATGACACGGTCTATGCCTCACATTGATCAATCTAGATGTCTAGGATAGAAGGACACTTGTCATATATTGTGAGGAGTCACAATTAGTAGTCACAAGGTGATGTTGGATCTCAACATTCTTGTAACATTGGGTAGTAATGATGTGTTGCTAGATACCGCTCATTACTTATGCTCCTAAATGGGTTTAGGGGCATTGCCAACGTTACAAGAACCTATAGGGTCACACACTAAGGATAATTAGATGGAGATTAGGTTCATATGATGAACTAAGAGGATTAGATTCATTTGATGAATCAAATTGGATTAAGAGTAATCCTAATTGGGCTAATTGAGTTGGACTCAAGTTGATTCATGTGTTCAATGAGTCTAATTTAGATTATGACTCATTGAATCAATTTAATTAAATGAATTAGATTCATTATATTAAATTGGCTTGAATTAAATGGTTGGATTAGATCAACCATGAGAGAGATTAAGTCAAGTTTGACTTGACTTGTGAGGAAGTGGAAGAGTCAAGTTTGACTTGACTTTATGCCACATCATTTGTGACTTGGCATTAAGTGGCCAATGATGATGTGCCACATCATCAAGGCACATGTGTGTGCCACCTCATGGAGGTTACATATTCCCTCTTTGATGGCCACTTAATGCATTAATGAGGGGAGTTACACAAATGATGGTGGCCGACCACTTGATGGTATGATGAGGAGTTTTCATTTGGTGAGCAATTCACATTCACTCCTTCTTCTTCCTTGTGCTCTCTTCTTGCTCTCCCTCTTCTCTCTTGCCGTGACCTACCAAGGTGCTAGCACACCTTTGTGTTAGGTTTCTCCACCTATTTTATCCGTGTGGATACTTCTAGAGAGTTGTCTAATTTGACAACTAGAGATCCGGCAACATCTTGGAAGAGCGGGACTCGCGAAGGGCACGCATCGAAGGTATACACATCTGAACACGTAGATCTAGTGTAGATCTAAGTTTTAGTAAACTCGTACTCGTATTTAAATTTTGAAATCTATCCTTCGCATGAGATCCAGTGGCATGGGTGATTCGGGGTTTCCGCGACGCGAAAACGCGATTTTCGCGGCCCGAAAAAACCCAACAATACTAACTTGTTCAGTCGTATATAATACAATGAGAAATGATAGGTAATGATCAACATGGATACTTCATATCATAGGCATGTACAAATGTAAATAACATAATAAGTTATCATACGTAGGAGCAAATGCCCTACCACTAGAAGTACAAATGACCAAGACATCTAGCTATCTAGTTAGAGACTGCGGGAGAAACACTCTACCATAAATGGTCTCATAGGCAATATGAAATGTCAGGGTCCCTATATACGGGAGAAACACTCTACCATTAATGGTCTCATGGGTAGACAGGTAGTAGCTATCTAGCTATGGGCTACACGCGAACTCGCTACTACAAATGTCTCATGGGCAATCATATATATCATGATTGTTGATGACTCTCTCAATTACGAATGAGAGATAATGGTTGACAGAATATACCAACGGTCGTTGATGACTCTCAACCATGAAAGGAATACAATAGTCGACAAGATATACCAATGATCGTTAACGATTTTCTCAACCATGAATGAGAGACAATGGTGGTTAGAATATAACAACGGTCGTTGATGACTCTCTCGACCATGAATAGGAGACAATGGTCAACAGGGTATAGCAATGTAATGATACGCAGGAGGGTCAAACCTCACTAGCGTTTATGCATGAGCCTAAATAACAAATAAAGATTTAGTAGGATACTCGATAACCTACACTATGGTATGATTTTACTAAAGTATAGGCCTGGACTTAAATTACAACTAAGGGTCTAAGAGGATCCTACACTACGATATGTTAGCACTAATACACAGGCATGAATAAATATCAAGTTGGTAACCCAGTTCAATATTTTATAGCTATGCTATGGTATAATATCGCTACCATAAAGCCCTCTATACTCTAGTACAGATATAGAAGACTCGAGGTCACCTTCTATATCGTTAAAGTGTCTTCCATGATCAAGCTTTGAAGGCATCTTCCATATCCTTGAAGGCGCCTCCAGTAGCTTTTGGCAAACTCTAATGTCAACCTCAGAGTTGACTTTTCTTTGCGTGGGTGATACTCTGACTGTCTAGAGCTGAGCTCACTCGAACCCAATTCCGACCTTCTCGAGTAGACTTCCTCCCTAGCTTCTCATCCCTCAAACATCATGTACGACCTTCTCGTCCACCAGTGTACTCTTCCGCAGTACCTCATCCCTTAGATGCAATGAGTCTATCGATTAGCTCTGTGTGTCATCGTTCTCGCTAGCTACGTCTTCTGCTTGACTTCTTGTGCTCCTAAATTCCTATACACTTAGACACAAGACATCAAATACAACAAGACTTAGTTTGACTTGGTTAATCACATCAAAATCAACCTGGGATACTTATAATCTCCTCCTTTTTGATGTATATCAACTCAAGTTAAGTTAGAGTTAATCAAATAAGTAATACTTAATTTTGATAATTTAAAATGCAATAAAATAGATATAGATATGTCATTCATTTGCAAATAAAACAAATTTAAAATAAATGTAATTACCTTCCCCTTAACTTATCTCTTCTCCCCCTTCGATCACATAAAAAAATCAGGAGTAATTAGTAAAAAAATTTGAAAGAAAATATCCTAAGGTTGAATGAACCAGTAAACAAGTCAGAATATTTTTCAGAGAATTATTTTTCAAATATTCAAATTTTAGGGATTAAAAAACCTATTTTGACAAAAATAATTTTATAATTATTTTTTATGTTTCAAAAAATATTGAATATTGTATGAATTTAGAGCTTCTAATCATGAAAATAGGAAGTATGATAATTCTAAAAAAAAAATTATAATTCATATCATACTAGAATAACCTTATCTAAGGATAGGAAGGTAGAAAATAATTTAGAGCAAGAATCCTAACAAGTTAGATATATGCCTAGAAAGAAAAATATCCATGAAAATCATGAAAACTCAAAACTTATAGATTTAAGGATTGAAAATTAAGTTTTGAGATCAAGACTTGATAAATTGAAAAATACCCTAGAGAAAATGATGAATAATATCAAAGGGTCCAAGAAGTAAAGCTTGGTTTAGAAAGACAAGAGTCATCTATGGACAAGAAGGGTTTGAGATACAAATCTAAGTCTAAGGAAAGCATGATCTCATACCATAGAGTTCTATATAGTTATGGAACTAATTCCAAGTCTAGGAGTCAAGTCAAGGTTACAAGGAAGGTTATCCCTAGTGTTGACCTTGAAAAGACTAGCATAACTAAGGGTTCTAAGAAGTCTAGGAGAGTCATTAAGAAGGTTTCTAGAAAAGTTATCCCTAGTGATTACCTATTACACCCAAGAGTGTGATATCTTCACACTAGATGGGTATAGGTTATGCTAACCCTAATTGGAAAGATAGTTAATCTAACCATGGTGAAGTTGACATTCTTAGAGTATTTTCAAGGTATTGTAACATCTTGAAAATGATGAGTTGATTTTTGCTCTTGAAGAGTTTAAAGTGTGCCAATATAAATTTGAGGTATTGAGATTAATCCAATTAGTAACATAGGATAGAAGTCAAAAGTATGCCAAGATGGGATTTTGGTACTCTCTAGAGAGATAGGGTTGCATATGTCAAATAATTAATTTGGCATAGCAATTAGATGATGACACTTAGAATTTAAAAACATAGGTATTTTCTTTGTTCTATAACTATCTGATGTGCGTAGATTATATACACTTGTTTAGCATGTTTTGACGCACATTCACATATTTTGCGCATGCTTTATCTATACATTTTTGTACTTCCAACTTTACTTTTAGCATATTTACTCTTTCTTTTCGGAGATCTTCTTTTGTGCATTTTTTATACGTAGGAGTTGATTTTGGAGAAGAATTGATGATTAAACGAAGGAGGAAGGCACCGCCCCTGAGTGCCACACGACCCTGTCATGGGGGGTTGCCCAAGCCATGTGGTGATCCTCACCCCTGCAGCATTGGTAGAATGAGAGAAGGCCATGGCCGTGTGAGTATCACATGGTCGTGTTATGTTTTGAAGACAAGCAGATCATGACTGTGTAGATCTACACGCCCGTGCAAGCCTTCCAGAGCCAAAGGAGTGCATGGTCGTGTGTGTCACACGGTCGTGCAACATTTCTAGAAGCCAAGAAAGCCCTGGTCGTGTCCCAGACACGACCGTGCAGGACTTCTAGAGCCAGAGGCAGAGCAGGCCGTGTAGATCTACACGACCGTGCAAGGTGGTAGTGGTAGAGCATGCCATGACCGTGTGAGCTTCACACGGCCGTGTCACCTGGCCAGTGAAGGGAATGGACTAGGCCGTGTGAGCTTCACACGACCATGTCTCGGGGTCGTATGGCGCCTAAACTCTAGCTCTATATAAGGGTTTCTTCCTCATTTGGAAGGGGGGCTTCTCCCTTTTGTGGGGAAAACAAGATTTGGGTGTTCCTCCACCTTCTTGGAGGGATTTTCAGGCGATCTAAAGGCAAATCTTCAACGAATCGACTCTGAGACCGAGGATTGGATCCGAACACCGTTCTTCATCGTAGATAAGCTTTTCTTCCCTATTCTTCTTGGGTTTTGGGATCAAGATGCTTGGGATTTTCTTGTCTTTGGGTTTCTCTCTTCATTCTATGGATTAAATCTCCTTGTTCTAGGATGGAGGGAGTATTTGTAATGTGATTTGATGTAAACTCTTGTGGATTTGCCAATTTTCTATTTCTATGATTTTGTCCTGTTTGTATCTATTTGATCTTGTGTGGATTGTTGTGATTGTGCTTAATTACCATACTTGATTGAATATTTATGTATCTTGTGGATTTTGTAGAGGTGATTTCTCATTCAATTATCTGAGGGACGTATGTGACAGATAAGCCCGTGTAAGGACGTTTGAGGGATAATCTTGAAGGTGAAATAAGGTCATTCAAGGGGATAGGATAGATTGTATGCATTAATCTTTATATCTTGATGAGGTTGAGAAGTGATGAATTTCTATGTTGATTATCCGAGAGAAGCACGTGACAGGCAAGCCCGTGTAAGGACAACATAGGTATCATTCCTAATTGTTCACGTTTAGATATAGATTTCAGTCCTAGGCCCGGTTGTCTATTGCAAGAGAGAACCAACAACCTTCTACAAATGATGGACAATTGAGGAATAAGATTTATTAGATCATTTACATTGAATGGCATTACAAAGAAACCAAAACTCCTAGAACATCTTTTATCATAGCCCTTATTCTTGTTCTTATTCTTTTATTTCTATGTTTTGTTTTTCACAGTTGCACTTAGTTTCTATAAATCAATTGATTAGTTGTTTAGTTAATTCTTGTGGAGATATCTTTAGTGATTATACCAGTCCCTGTGGATACGATATCTTTCTTTATTACTGACGATGTATCCGTACACTTACAGATTGTTAACAAGTTTTTTGCACCGTTGCCAGGGATTGCGCTATAACATTAGAGATTATCAATTGAGTTAGACTAAACATAAATTTTATTTTCTTTTCATTAGCATAATTGTAACTAATCTTTAGAATTCTATTTTTTCTTGTATATCTTTCTACTTCCTGTCAATTCTTTTTTTTGCAATTCTAATTTTGCATTTTTAATTTCTAACATTCTAGTCTAACTTTTATCTGTTTTCTCTTTTGATTTAGTTTCTTTCTTCTTTTCTTTTTGAGCAAACATATCTTGTTCTTGTGTATGCGAAGATCTAACTTTGCAGGAGAACTTCTTCCTCTAGACCCAGAAATAGATAGAAAATTTCATAGAAGAAAAATTCTGTAAAGACAACAAACCGAACAAGAACATTCTAGCATGGCAAATAGACCATTAAAGGATTATGCAACACCTTATGCTAGAGGGTTTCGATCAAGCATTTCAAGACCTTCTATTGAAGCAAATAATTTTGAGATCAAACCTGCTAATATTTTTATGGTGCAACAGAATCAATTTGGTGGAGGACCGCATGAAGACCCAAATCAACACTTGGAGGTCTTCTATGAGATATGCGGAACAATGAAAATGAATGGTGTTCCTTCTGAAGTGGTGCATTTATTATTATTTGGATTTTCTTTAAGAGACAGAGCTAAGTAATGGTTAAACTCTTTGTTGGACCCTGTGGTAGTTTTGATGTGATCAACCAAGTTGGTTAGGTCCTGCTGTGTTTGATCCCTGTGTCTGAGTGTGCAGGAGCTTAGGAGCACAGGAAGTCGAGCGGAAGACGCAGCTAGCGAGAAGGACGGCACGGGAAGGGAGCCGACGGGCTCGGTGCGTCCGAAGGACGAGAGAGCTGCGGAAGAGTACTCCGGTGGGCGTGAAGAGCGTGCGAGGGATGTTAAGCCGGACGGAAGGCTGCTCAATGAGAAAATGGGTTCGGTGAGCCCTATTCGGTTGGCAATCACCCAAAGACGAGCTTGAAGCCAAGCGAAGAAGAAAAGAGTCAAAAGAAGTGAAATTATCAGGCAAAAAGTTACTATAGCGAAATTCTTGTAGGCGCCTTAAACAAGCTTGAAGGCGCTCTTGAAGGCGCCTTCAACGAGTCCAGTTTGACCGTTTGCGCTGCGGATAAAGTTTTATCTGCAGATCGAGTTGGAGGCGCCTTGAACCCTGTTGGAGGCGCCTTGGACTCTCGGGATAAGATTTCCAGGGCCTATATAAAGGCCCCTGGAGCTAGGAATTCAACAACAACTCAAGCATTCAATCTGTAGTGTTTCCTAGCAATAGTTCTGAGCTTTTGAAAGTGTAAAAGGCTTCTCCGCCTTCAGCAAAGGAGAGTTTCTTTTAGTGCGCTTCTACTGCCCTGGATTAACAACCTCATTGGTTGTAACCAGGTTAATTCTTCTGTGTCTTTCTTTTACTGTTTTATTATTTTGTTAACTATTGCACTAACTGAGTTGAAAGTACGAGGAGGGTATAGTTACTTTTTGTTTTCAGCAATTCACCCCCCTCTTGCCGGCCTCCGCTGCATCAACAAGTGGTATCAGAGCCTGATCGCCTCAGAAGGACTAACCGCCAACTGAAGCACTACGATCAAGACGATGGCCGGAGCGAACATCCATCCCCCAAAGTTCGACGGAGACTTCGCCACATGGAAGCGCAAAATGGAGGTATTTTTTAAAACAGATTTTGATATTCTTATTACAATAAAATATGGTTTTGCAGCGTCGAAAGATAAAGAAGAAAACACATGGAGCAAGAAGGAGCAAGCCGATTTCATCGCCAACGGAAAGGCTGAATTCCATCTACTTAGTGTACTGCCACCTCAGGAGGTAAATAGGATCGGAAGCTACGACTCCGCGAAAGATCTCTGGGAAAAATTCCTGGAGCTTCACGAAGGTACTTCCGAAGCAAAGCTAGCGAAGCGCGACATCCTCCGGAACCAGTTAACGAACCTCCGGATGAACCAAGGCGAGAAGGTAGCGCAACTCCAAGCGAGAATCAAGGAGCTGATAACGCAACTAACGAACCTTGGAGAAGAGGTAACCAACCGGGATTCCATCCGATACGCGCTCAATGCCTTCCTGAGAACTCCAGAGTGGGCCTCCTTAGTAGATGCATACTACATCTCTAAGGATCTCGAGGTAAGTACGTTAGAACAATTATTTTCAACTTTTGAACTTCACGAATCTCGAGTTTCAGAACCCAACGGAGCAGAGAAGACAAGTCAGAACATTGCCTTAAAGGCAAAGATGAACAGTTCTGACTCCGAAGCCTCAGTCGACGAATCCGAAGCGGCACTACTGGTAAGACGCTTCAATAAGTTTTTTAGTACTAATAAATTTAAATCGCAGAGGCATCATCGAAAGAAGAGGACGGTTCGCTGCTACAACTGCAACGAAGAGGGACACATCAAAGATGACTGTCCAAAGCTAAAGAAAAAGGAGAAAGAAAGAGCAAAGCCAAAATACAAGAAACCAGAACCCTCCAAGCACAAGAACCTAAAGGCAACGTGGGATGATTCGTCATCCTCCGAATCGGAAGTCGAAGAATTCTCGGGACTAGCACTGATGGCCAACCATCAGCAAGAAGAAACGTCCAGCTCAGAGATGAGCATCGACGAAGGGGGAGGAACGTCAGAGGAAAGCAGCAGTGAAGGGGGAGCGTCACCTGATCAGGTAAGTAAGGTACGTAATCTAACCCCGTCTCAGTCATTTCGATTTATTAAATCGCTTTCTAAAGATTTATTCGAATTAGAAAAAGAAAATAAAGAATTAAAAATAAAATTAGCAAAATCATGTCCACTTGAAATGTACGATAGTATGAAATCAGAAAATGAAAATTTAAAATTAGAAATTAAAAAATTGAAAAATGATGCATGCTTAAAGAAATTTCCAAAGTCAAAAATTAGAATTTATGGTAAATTAAATTGGTATATAAGGAAGCATCAAGGTCAACTTAGAAAAATACCAAGAAACTATGTACCCCCTAGTTTTTTGAATAATCCTGTCGGAAGGAACCTCTATTGGGTTCCAAAATCTGTGCTTAATTAATCTTTCAAAAATTAAAAGTTAACAGTGAGAAAATTAAACATTGAAATTCTTTATGGAAGCTTTGTCTAAGGAAGTGGTTGTTGCTCCAATAACCAAGAAGGCCTAGTGCCTCGCCACGACCTGGAAGCTAAAATATTGAAAGAAAATGTTTAATTAACTTTCTGAAAAAGCATTAAACAAGAATTAAATAATGCTTTGAAAGTTTATCAAATATTTATTAAAATAAAAAAAAATTCTTAGAAATTTTCTCTTGAAAAATTCTACCTTATTTTTGGTTAGAAATTTTTTTCTGAAAAACTTCATATGACTTAACTTTTTTTGGGAACAGTTAAAAATTTTACTTAGGATTTTTTTTTACTTAGATTTTTTTTTTAAAATTCAATTTAACTTCGAATTTTTTTTCTCTCAAAAATTCATTTTCAAAGATTTAACATTACTTGAAAACATTTTACTTAAGACCCCATTTTTGCTGTGATCAAAGGGGGAGAGAAAAGTACAAGTTTAGGGGGAGTTAGAAAAATTTAAAATTTCTATTATAATTTTCATAAAAAGTGTTGCAATTTTACTAATTGAAAAAATTATGCTTAACTTGTTAGTTTAGTAATTTTTTCTTTAAAATTACTCTTTATGTCTATTTTTAACCCTAACTTGAACTTGGGTTGATGCACATCAAAAAGGGGGAGATTGTTGGACCCCGTGGTAGTTTTGATGTGATCAACCAAGTTGGTTAGGTCCTGCTGTGTTTGATCCCTGTGTCTGAGTGTGCAGGAGCTTAGGAGCACAGGAAGTCGAGCGGAAGACGCAGCTAGCGAGAAGGACGACACGGGAAGGGAGCCGACGGGCTCGGTGCGCCCGAAGGACGAGAGAGCTGCGGAAGAGTACTCTGGTGGGCGTGAAGAGCGTGCACGGCGTTCGAGGGACGTTAAGCCGGGATGGAAGGCTGCTCGAGGAGAAGGCCGGGAATTGGGTTCGAGTGAGCCCTATTCCGGTTGGCCGCAATCACCCAAAAGAACGGAGCTTCGGAAGCTAAAGCGAAGAAGAAAAAGTTACTGTAGCAGAAGTTACTGTAGATTGAAGGCGCCTTAAACAAGCTTGAAGGCGCCTTGAAGCCTGTTCAAGGCGCCTTGAGCAGTCCAGTTTGACCGTTTGCGCTGCGGATAAAGTTTTATCCGCAGATCGAGTTGGAGACGCCTTGAACCCTGTTGGAGGCGCCTTGGACTCTCGGGATAAGATTTCTAGGGCCTATATAAAGGCCCCTGGAGCTAGGAATTCAACAACAACTCAAGCATTCAATCTGTAGTGTTTCCTAGCAATAGTTCTGAGCTTTTGAAAATGTAAAAGGCTTCTCCGCCTTCAGCAAAGGAGAGTTTCTTTTAGTGCACTTCTACTGCCCTGGATTAACAACCTCCTTGGTTGTAACCAGGTTAATTCTTCTGTGTCTTTATTTTACTGTTTTATTATTTTGTTAACTATTGCACTAACTGAGTTGAAAGTACGAGGAGGGTATAGTTACTTTTTGTTTTCAGCAATTCACCCCCCTCTTGCCGCCCTCCGCTGCATCAACACTCTTTAGCTCCAAATAACATCACCACATGGGAACAATGCGACCAATAATTTTTTGGACAAATTCTATTCACCTAGTAAAATGGCTCATATGAGGAATCTCATTGCAAGTTTCAAACAAGCTGACTCAGAATCTTTATTTGAAGCTTGGGATAGATATAATAAATTGCTCAGACAATGCCCACATCATGGCTTGGAGAAGTGGTTAGTGTTGCATACATTCTATAATGACATTAATTATCATACTAACGTGTCCCTAGATTTAGCTGCTGAAGGGGCACTCATGAACAAAAGCCTAGATGAAGCTGAGGAAATAATTGAAAGTGTAGCACAAAATCATCATCAATGGGCAAATGAGAGAAGTGGTGCCTATTCTTGTGTAAACCCAATAAAAGCATCAGGGAAGTTTGATGTTGATGTAGTTACTTTAATGGCTGCAAAACTGGATGCTCTTACAAAGAAATTAGAAAGCATGAGAGCTAATTCAAATATGGTCAATGTCATTGTATCAACTTGTGAAGTATGTGGAAGTTCTGATTACTCTAGTGACTCATGTCCTTTGGGAGCTATTTTTGCACCAATGAATCAACTGGAGCAATGTGATGCAATCATGAGTTTTAATCAAAGACAGAACAACCCATACTCATATACATATAACCCTGGGTGGAAAAGCCATCCTAATTTTTCTTATAGAAATAATCAAGAGAAAGGACCATCTATGGGGGCAAGACCTAATTTTCAGTTTGGGCAGCATAGTTTTCAACAACAATCTTCTCAAGGCTTTCCAATGTCTAAAATTGAAAATATGTTTGAAGAAAGTATTTCAAATCAGAATGAAATGAAGCAAGATATTCTGAAGCTTACTCGGAGAATGGATAATTCTGAAAAACATCAAAAGATTCAGGATAGACAGATTACCTAGCTAGCTTCTTCATCTTCTAGTGCAACAGGACAACTTTCTGGAAAACCTGATGTTAATCCTATAGAGCACTGCAATCGAATTGAACTTAGGAGCGGACAAACCTTGGGAGATCCCCAAGTGACTACTCAAAAAGGGATAAATTTTGAAGAAGAGCTTTCTCCTTCAACACAAGAACCTATTCAGGTTCAAGAAGATGAGGAGAGTACCGCTAAGGTTGAAAAGACTCTTCCACTTTGCTCACAAAGTCAAGTAGTCCCTTTTCCTCAAAGACTTGTTATAATCAAGAAGGATGAAGAGTTTGGCAAATTCTTGGAGAAAGTCAAAGTCATTGATGCAATCTTACAAATGCCCAAGTTTGCCAAATTCTTGAAGGACATCATGTCAAGTAAGAGAAGAAGAGGAGATATAGAGACCATAGTGCTTACGGAGGAATGTAGTGATCTTTTTGAAAAGAACATTTCCCCAAAGCTAAAGGATCCAGGAAGCTTTTATATTCCTTGCAACATAAGAGCTGAATTTATTGAGAAAGCTTTTTGTGATTTAGGGACAAGTGTTAGTCTCATTCCTTATTCTATTTGTAATAAATTAGGTCTCAAAAACTTTAAACTTACTACTATGGCACTGTAACTAGCTGATCATTCCTGCAGGTACCCTATGGGTATAGTTGAAGACGTTCCAATAGAGGTAGGTGGGAGTATAATTCTCACAGATTTGGTAGTTCTTGACATGGAGGAGGATCCAAAAATTCCTATCATATTGGGAAGACCATTCCTTACTACAGATCGAGCTATTATTGATGTTAAAAACCATAAACTTTCTTTGGTAATTGGTAAGGAAAGGTTGGAATATGATTTATCCAATGCTTCTAACCATGTCTCTTCTCTTTTAAATACTTGTCGTAGGGCAAGCATCTACAAACTTGAGGAATGGACTTTCCATCCTCATGGGAGGCTACCAAATGAGGAGTATACCTTGGTGGAAGATGTTGGGAGAAGGCCTCCCAACAAGAATGAAAAATACATCTGCCCTCCATGGGCAAGAAAAAGAGAAGAATGATCATATTGGTCGAGCTAAAAACCTTAAACAAGCGTTTCTTGGGAGGCAACCCAAGGGTTCTTTTAGTTAGTTCCATTTTATATTTCTATTCTTCATTAGTAGTGTTTTTACTTTGTTTTTTGCTTTATTTTCAGGTTAAAATTTTGCTTCCATGAGTTGGCCATGACTTCTTCATGGGCATGGAAGTATTGGAGAATCAAGGAAGGAGTAGAACAATCATTTGGAGCAAAACAGAGCTTGGCCGTGTGCCATACACGATCAAGTACATCTTGTAGAGAAGAAGGATGCTAGGGCCGTGTCTACATGACACGGCCATGTAAGGCATTCCGAGAAGAAAAAGAGCCAGGCCGTGTCTCAGACACGGTTGTGTGACAACTTCAGAGGAGGAAAGGTTCTCGGCTGTGTACCAGATAGGGCCGTGTGAAAATCCAGAGGCAAAATTTGCATTGGCCGTGCCATCAAGCATAGCCGTGCAAGGCTTCTCGAGGAGAGGAAGGATATGAGACCGTGCCCTAGAAGAAGGCTATGGCCGTGCTAATTGGCACGACCGTGTGATTCCACCCGACAAGGAGATGGCCGAGGCCGTGTCTTAGCCACGACCGTGTAGACTGACCCGAGGTGAAGAAGCTTAGGGTCGTGTAGATCTACATGGCTCGTGTGGAGTAATTGCTTTGGCCGTGTCTGCTATACATGACCATGTCTAGGCCGTGTCGACCACACACCCCCACCTTTTCAACACACTCTTCTCTCTCAAACTCTCCTCTTCTTCAACTTTTCTCCTAAACCTTCTCAGATCTAGATCTCAAACTCTTTCTTTCTCATAAACTTCATCAAGATCTAGACTTTCCTCTTCTCCTATATCTGAGATCTACAACTTCTTAGCCAAAGATCTTGTTTCTCAAGATGTATCCTTTAAGATCTAACTTCTCCAACCAAAGACAGCACCTTCCCTACTTAATCTTGACAATATGTCCAATATTTTGAAAAGACTTCACAAGGGAAGTGGTGGATCAAGTGGAGGAAAGGATCCGACAAAGGAAAAAGGAAAACAACCAGTAAATGGAAAAGGGAAGCGGACCGCACGCGATGAAGGTAATGACAATGAATTCAATATCATTTTTAGAAATGAAGATCATAAATCTAGGTATGAAATTCTTGTCAATAGAAAGATAGTGTGTACACATTATATGGACCCAACTGTTTTAGATATGTTAGGGCTTAGAGAAGATGTAGATTGGATGATTGGGTTTTTAGATTGGAGTGACATCATGTACACACATCTACCTACGTATCCTCGCATTATTCTGGAGTTTTTGAGTCCACTAGATGCCCACTTTGCCAATGAAGATGATTATGTTGACAAAATTTCTTTTAGACTTATGAATCAAGAATTTTAGTGGACCTTTAGTGACTTCAATAATTGTTATGGATTATCTACCGGTAACTCTCATAGGTTTGATTCTAGGTTTAATTAGAATCATTTTTGGAGCACGATTACTGGATTGGATCAACCTTATGAGCCCTCTAGAGCTAAAGCTTCTCACATGCAAAACCCTATCTTTAGGTATTTACACCGTGTCATGAGTAAAACTATTTTTGGAAGGGGGGAAGTGATGGAGTCATTAAGAAAGTAGAACTTTATGCTCTATGGGCTATGTTACATAAGGTTGACTTCGATTCTGGATTTAATTTTTTGTAAACCTTGGTGAGAGCCGGGAGGACATCCTCGGGATCAATTATTTTTGGTGGTTTGATTACTCAAATAGCTATTAGTTTGGAACTTGATCTAGATGGCTTGGAAGTCATCTATGGCAATGACATGATAGACATTGATCCATGTCTTGCTATGAAAATGATTTGTCGGGATGAGAATTGTTTTGCATTTCCTAGGAGGAATGATTTTCCTTTACCTCTTCCTTGTCCCGAGAGAACTTCTGTTCGTAACCCTGCTAATTAGGTAATCACTGATGTAGAACCTGAGAATGTCCCTTCCATATCCAGAGACACAGAGCCACACCTTGAGCCCTCATCATCAGGATACCCGCAGCCTTCCGGATATCCGGAACCTGCTAGGCCTTCTTTTGCCTATGGTACGGGCTCCTCCAGATTTAATTTTTCTGATTTCCGTTCATCTCTAGAATCACTTCATGAGAAGCAAAATGCCTAATGTACAATATTGGAGAGTCGCTTCTCTCTATCAGATAATCAGTTTAGAGAAGTACAGGATCACTTTCAGTTCACGAGGAACTTTCAAGGTCAAGTGGCTGAATTTGTACAGGACTATGATATTGATCAAATAAGAATGAGGGAATTCATGCAGAGCATGAGTATCACTAGCCAACAAGTTGATGCTCTGTATGAATATCATACAGTCCTGAGTGAAGCTCTAGGTTTTCCTAGGTTTCCTATTGGTCAACCTCGTAGACCTCCTTTCCCTCGTCCACCTCCTCTTCCACCATATTGATTTCATCAGGATGATGAAAAGTTTAAGTCGGGGGGGGGGGGGGGGGGGGTTGAAAACCTAATTTTTTTTGCATTTTCTTTATATTTGTTTTTGTTTTTGTTTTTTCTTACATTTGTTTGGATTGTTTTTGATAGTCACTTGACTGTCTTTTGAAAATCTTGTGGCATACATCTTGAGAACATCAAACTTCACTTTTATGCTTTCTTGTCCTTTAGTAAAATTGTTAGCACGTTCATTATCTAGATTCATGATATTTTAAATGATACTAGTAGTATACCTAGTGTACCTCTTTTCTCTATCTTGAGTAGTATGAAATAAGCTAAGTATCATATGGAGATAAGTTTGAGATTTGGCCTAACCTTAAGGATCTCATCTTCACTTCACTTTACTTGAACTTGAATAGTTGATATCATTGAAATAGTCATGATTCATCTTGTTTGTTTAGTACTTAGTTTCTATGGTGATTTCTTAAACTTCATTTTAGTTACTGGATGATGCTCAAATCATGTAAGCTCATTTGGAAAAATCAAAATATCTCAATATTTGTGCTAAAAATACATTTGTGAATAAGTTTTGCATAATGTAAATTCTTATGAAAAAAAGTGAATAAGGGATATGAAAAACAATTTTCGTGAGTGGAATCTAGCAAGTCACCCCTTTGAGATCGAATTAGATTACTGGGGAAATGACTGCTTAGCTTCTCTTGAGATTGAGCACGCCTTTGAGACCTTGGGTTGATTGAGAAATATGAACCAAGTGTGTGGCAGGTAAGTGCCTATCACAGGTTACGCGCCTATCACCGAAAACATTAGAAACTCATCTAGATGATGACTTAACTAGGACATAGATTGAAGCTTGAAAAGTTTGGGTCACTTTTTGCACTGTGCACAAGAGACTTATGCTTGAGCCATACTTGACTTGTTTCCATGATCATGCTTGTTAATGAAACTTTTTGATTGAGTTAGGAAAATGCATTGGGGATATGAGTGCATTGTAGAACATATGAATTTAGATTGCAACATTTTGCTTGAGGATAAGCAAAAATTTAAGTCTGGGGGTGTAATGTGCGTAGATTGTATACATTTGTTTAGCATATTTTGACGCACATTCACATATTTTACGCATGCTTTATCTATGCATTTTTGTACTTCCAGCTTTACTTTTAGCATATTTATTCTTTCTGTTTAGAGATATGCTTTTGTGCATTTTTTTGTACGCAGGAGTCAATTTTGGAGAAGAATTGATGATTGAACGAAGGAGGAAGGCATCATCCCTGAGTGCCACACGACCCTGTCATGAGGGGTTGCCCAGGCCGTGTGGTGATCCTCACCCTTGCAGCATTGGCAGAATGAGAGAAGGGTATGACAGTGTGAGTATCACATGGCCATGTCATGTTTTGAAGACAAGCAGATCACGTCCGTGCAAGCCTTCCAGAGTCAAAGCAGTGCATGGACGTGTGTGTCACACGACCGTGCAATATTTTCAGAAGGCAAGAAAACCTTGGCCGTGTCCCAGACACGGCCGTGTAGGAGTTCCAGAGCCAGAGGCAGAGCAGGCCGTGTAGATCTACACGACCGTGCAAGGAGGCAGTGGCAGAGCATGGAACGACCGTGTGAGCTTCACACGACCGTGTCACTTGGGCAGTGAAGGGAATGGACCAGGTCGTGTGAACTTCACACGGCCGTGTCTCGAGGCCGTGTGGTGTCTAAACCCCAGCTCTATATAAGGGTTTCTTCCTCATTTAAAAGGGGGACTTCTCCCTTTTGGGGGGAAAACAAGATTTGGGTGTTTCTCCACCTTCTTGGAGGGATTTTCTGACGATCTAAGGGCAGATCTTCAACGAATCGACTCCAAGATCGAGAATTGGATCCGAATATCATTCTTCATCATAGATAAGCTTTTCTTCCCTTATCTTCTTGGGTTTTGGGATCAAGATGCTTGGGATTTTCTTGTCTTTGGGGTTCTCTCTTCGTTCTATGGATTAGATCTCCTTGTTCTAGGATGGAGAGAGTATTTGTAATGCCATTTGATGTAAACTCTTGTGGATTTATCAATTTACTATTTCTATAATTTTGTCCTGTTTGTATCTATTTGATCTTGTGTGGATTATTGTGATTATGCTTAATTACCATACTCGATTGAATGTTTGAGTATCTTGTGGATCTTGTAGAGGTGATTCCTCATTCGGTTATCCGAGGGACGTACGTGACAGACAAGCCCGTGTAAGGAAGTTTGAGGGATTGAAGGTGAAATAAGGTCATTCAAGGGGGTAGGATAAATTGTATGCATTAATCTTTATATCTTGATGAGGTTGAGAAGTGATGAATTTCTATGTTGATTATCCGAGGGATGCACGTGACAGGCAAGCCCGTGTAAGGACAACATAGGTATCATTCCTAATTGATCACGTTTAGATATAGGTTTCAGTCCTAGGCCCGGTTGTCTATTGCAAGAGAGAACCGGCAACCTTCTACAAATGATGAACAATTAAGGAATAAGATTTAGTAGATCATTTACATTGAATGACATTAGAAAGAAACCAAAACTCCTAGAACATCCTTTATCATAGCCCTTATTCTTGTTCTTATTTTGTTATTTCTTTGTTTTATTTTTCATTGTTGCACTTAGTTTCTATAAATCAATTGATCAGTTATTTAGCTAATTCGTGTTGAGATATCTTTAGTGATTATACCAGTCCCTGTTGATACGATATCTTTCTTTATTACTGACGACGTATCCGTACACTTGCAGATCGTTAACACTATCATACTTGTGTGTCCTATCACATATCATGACATCATGTCATACATTAATATTGTTATGAAAAATATTACATGTCATGTTATATATGCATCATTAGGTTATGATAGTTTTCTTCTGAAAATATGCATTGGATGTATGTCATATTCATTAACATGCATATGTTAATTCACTATAATTAAGGATAATATAACATTTGTTGACATCCTAGGTAGGATGATCAAGTTTAATATTCTTAGATAGATATGCATCATTTCTTAATTTAGGGAAAACAAATTATATATCTTATAGAAACTATAAAGTTAACTTGTATGTGTATTGAGATATATTATATACAAGTGAGATGTTAGGAGGATAAACAAAACTCAAGATGTTGATTTAGTGCATCTATTTAAGTTTTAGTTTTATCAAAATATATAGATTTTGTGAAGGCCAATCATGGATAAAGCTAATATGTAAGTCATGTGTATTTAACCTATGGATCATGGTTAGAAATTAATTTTGAAAATAATTTTAAAAATATTTTTGAAAAACATAGTGAAGTCTATTTATTGATAAAAATCATCATTGATTAGTTCAATATAAAGTTAGAGTGAAACATTAAAATTTTTAATAGTTTCTAATTTTGTATAACTCTTTGAACCTGATATCATTTGATAAAGTAATGTTTTCATAAAATTTAATGATTTTTTTTTAAATCATAGAATTACTTATGAATTTTTGAAATTAAATCAAAAAAATTAGACACACCAATCAATTGGTACATTTGATAATTGATTGATAGCTAATACCAATAGATTGACTTAACCAGTAATCGATTGGTAACTGATACCAATCGATTGGTAGCTACTAATTTCGACTGAAATGAGTTTATTTCAGTCGACTAAGCCATGTGTAGATAATTTAACTATCTCTAACCCTCTGAAATGCTTGGATATGTATTAAAGGATAATTTTATTCTTGAAAATGATAAAGGAATGGTTAAAAGAGAATAATGTGGAATTGGGGAGGAGGTTTAGATTGAAAATTGAATTCTCAACCTCATGTTGGTGCGGGAAGCATCCGACGATCGAACCCAAGTTTTGATAATGGAAAAGGGTTCAAAGTTAAGTCTTGTTGTTATCTAACATGTTGAATGAGTGTTTCAGGAAAGTCCTAACTGCGGTTAGGCAGGTGAAAACCCTAGGGGATGGTAACCCTAGGTCCTAGGGGGTGGTAACCCTAGGTGGAGAAAAGTCCTAGCTGCAGTTAGGCAAAGGGAAAACCCTAGGGGGTGGTAACCCTAGGTCATAGGGGGTGGTAACCCTATGCGGAAAGTCTTGGCAGGTCGATGGCTTCATGCAAAAGTCCTATGGGGTGGTAACCCTAGCTGGAAAGTCCTGGTATCGCGAACCAGGTGAAAGACTGGACTAGCCGGGAAGCGGATGTCCAGCAGAAAGTCCGGAAGCGTCGGGTGCTGAGCAAAAGTCCAGTCGATCTAGAGGATTGCACTGGCAACAGGTAAATCTCCTGAGTGGAGTAGGTGAGGACGCGTTCCCCGTAGAGGGAATAGTAGGCGTCGGATCGACCTAGGGTTTCCGAACAGAAATCCGAAGTCAGACCCGGACAGTCCCGAGACTGTCATAACATTTCTTATCATATTCATTCTGTTATTTATGCTTACTTTGTGTTGCAGGATATTATTGGGACTAACACATCTTGCAGGTACAAAGAAATGGAGTTTTTCCTCAGATGAACAGTATCCGAGGCGCCTCCATGGAGCTTGGAGGCGCCTCGGGTGCAAAAGCTGACCTGGCTGCGAAGCTTCATTGGAGGCGCCTTCATGAGGGTATAAGGCGCCTTGGAAGGCGCCTTGAGTAGGGTATAAGGCGCCTCAAAGGGATGAAGTTCGACCAGATCAGATTTGATCCACGCGGAAGACTCGGCAGCATGGAGGCGCCTTGAACAGCCTTCAAGGCACCTTGAACACCCTTTAAAAGGGGGTTTCGACCAGCACTTCAAGACATCAAGTTCTGAGCTTTCCTTCTTCAATGTGCTGCTAACAAAGTCATTCTGAAGTGCTGCTGCGACATTCCGACGACCCGGAGCTTCAATCTTCTTCTTTCTTAAGTTGTCGGTACAAGTTTACTTCAATACTTTCAGTGTAATTTGTAATTTCTATCGTGATTATAGTTGTTGCCCATCGGAAGCGATCAAGGATCGCGGGCCTTCGAGTAGGAGTCGCCTTAGGCTCTGAACGAAGTAAAAAGCTTGTCACTTTGTGTGTTTGTTTACTTTCCGCTGCGTGTTTTAACTCCGATATTTTCACGATTCCGATAAACGTAAAATTTAACCACGAGCGCTATTCACCCCCCCCTCTAGCGCGATCTCGATCCAACACCTCATGACTTGGACTTTGGGATTTCCTAAGGGCTTAGGAACTCCAAATTATTATTGGTGCAATGATAGAAGTTAGAGAATACTTCGAGGGGGAGATTCACCTTAAAGGCATGATTTGGATGAGAAAGGAGAAATTTTGAAGGATAATGGTTGAATGCTCAAGATGGAGCATTAGAAACAATGGTTGGTAGAGAGCCTCTATTGGGATGTTGGAAGGCTATGATGAATGAAATTTTGGAAGAAATTTTTTATGCATATCAAAGAAGGAGAATGTAAGACTTAAGTTAGGAAACTCTCATTCTTGTTTTGACATGGGATGAAGAAGGAAGTTACGATAATGAATTAGCCTAACTTAAATATATTGTCAAATATCAAAATAGGGGAGATTGTTGGTGCAATTGACCTAGGGTCAAGATTGACTAGGCTGACTAAACTTAGATTGACTTGAGATTAAGTTTCAATGTTTGATCAACATGTATGATAGAAGTCAAAGTGGGTCACAGAGGACTGGTTACTTGGCATAGACGAGAAGTCTAAGTGGATTGTGGAGGACTGAGCACTTAGCCAAGAGAAAAGTCTAAGTGAGTCAAAGGTTGATAAGACAATTGGTGATTGAAAGTTCAATGGGAAGATTGGTAAGAGAAAAGTCCAAGTGGGTAATAGGTTGACCGAACACTTGGTGATTAGAAGTCTAATGGGAAAGTTAACAAGGAAAAAGTCTAAGTGGGTCAAGAAGGACCGGACACTTAATGATCGGGAAGTCCAAAGGGATGTTGGCAAGGGACAACTCCAAATGGATCAAAAAGGACCGAATCCTTAGTGATCAGAAGTCCAATAAGAAGTTGACAAGGGAAATGTCCAAGCGGGTCAAGGAGGACTGGACACTTAGTGATCAGAAGTCCAACGAGACGTTAGCAAAGGAAAAGTCCAAGTGGGTCAAGGAGGACTAGACATTTGGTGAAAGAGTCCAAGTAGGTTAAAAGTTGATCGGATACTTGGCAAGGAAGCCCTGGTAGGTCACAGATGACCGGATGCTAGGAAGTCTTAACAGGTCATGAATGACTGGATGTTGAGTAAAGGAAGTCTTGGTAGGTTGAAGTCAACTGGATATCAGGCAAGATGCGAATTCAGCCTTGGAAAGATTGAATTTAGGGTTACTAATCGATTGTTGCCTGAGCCAATCGATAGACCCAAAGCAATCGACTGAGGCAATCGATTGAGATCTTATTTCGAGAAGCATAGAAGGGTTCATAATATATTGAAGCAATCTATTGGGCCTAAGAGTCAATCAATCGGCTTGAGTCTCTTAAACTAATAAAAGCTTGCTAAATCAATTTAGTATTGCCAATTGATTTCTCTACAGAAAGAAGGCTTCAGAATATATTGAGTAAATTAATTGGAAGATGACAATAGATTGGTGTGACTCACCAATTGATTGGTTCGGTAAAAAGAACTGTTTTGCAGATTTAAACAGTTGAATCTGACATCGTAATTGATTGAGGGTAAGACCAATCAATTGGGAGACATTTTAAAACCCGAAAGCAACCTTAGAAAAGAGGGTTTCGTGGAGATTAGAAGCCACTGGTTCTTGAGAGTTTAGAGAGAAAGTGTTACTAAATTTCCTACCACCAAATAGCCATCCAAAGCAAGAAAAGTGCAAAGCAAGGTTCTTCATTTTAAAGATATTTTCAATTTTTGTTGTAATCTCGGTGGCTTTTCTTGTTGTGTTCTTGGATGAACAAGCTTGTACAAGACTTTTCCACCTCTAGAAAGTTTTCGAGAAAAAGAGTGTTTATAGTGGATGTGAGTACTGGTATGGATCTTTAGATTAGTCAACTCAAGGAGGTAGATACTAAGTAAAATCTCAAAATTATGCACATAGAGTCGAAGTTGATTCACACTACAACAAAAACTGCAAACGACAACACCCCTACGACAACGATTTTAAGATAAAGAGTTGTGTATTTGCTCAAAGACAACGGTTTTTGCCAAAACCGTTGTCTTTGATCTCCCCATTAAATATAAAAGACAATGGTTTTGGCAAAACTGTTGTCATTGTATTTGAATTTGGTCATTCCCCCCCTCGCTATTTTCCTTTCCCTCGCTGTTCTCCTTTCCCTCGCTGTTTTCTTTTCGGCGGCGTGTTTTTCCTTCACGCTCTTGAACCTAAGGCAATTTTCTTTCCCTCTCCTCATACAATCTCTTCACGCCTCCCCTGGATCTTCCTCCACGACGGTGTGCTCCTCTCGTTCCCTGGTGAGCGGGTTTCTGAGTTCGACGAGGCCCTTTTACCTTCCATTGCTGCTTCTTTCGCTCGTGGAACCTTTTGATCGGACGAGGTGTATTTCTTTGGCAAAGGTTGCACTCATAGTCCGTCAATTCATAACCTAGGTCTTGTCTTCTTTGGATTTGTGCTAGAGCCATAGTCAAGGTAGATTCATAACCTAGGTCTTGTCTTTGTTCATAAATGTTGTCTCAAAATTAAAACCTACTTTTGATTCCACTATGCTTGTATTTGCAAGCTCAACATTCTCTTTTCTTCTTATTTTTAGCTTTTGATTTGTTTCATCATGCCATTTGCCTGCTCATATGTCAAAGTTTGTGGTGTTTGATCTCTGAAGGTGTTGGTTTTAAGCATCGATTTCTGTTTGTTATTCACTTTTATTGGTCGAAATAGTGTGTTCAGATAGGTTTTCTAGGTCTTGCACGGCTTGCCACTTGATGGACGGAGATGGAATTTGGGGGAACAGAAAATTGGTAGAAGGGAAATGAAGAAAGTCCTTCCTTTTTGTTTTGATTACTGATTGAAGTTTATAGTTGTTTCACACATTGCCCGTTTGATTGTTCTTCCCATTTCCATGAGCTTCTTGGCTTTTTGTTCTGTTCCATGTGAACGGAGTTGGTTTCTTGTGGTAATTGCTCAATACACTTTTAATTTTGTTTCCTTTGGCTCTTTAGACATATGTTGACACTTTTGTACGTTCATGCTCATTTTTGGTTTTTTTTTCTTATCTAGTGCAAGTTTAGGTTTTTTACATCCTTTACAACTGCACATTGAATTATAGCTTGTTCTCTTATTGAATTTCATAATCTGAAGTTCATTATTTTTTTCTCATTATTTTAATAATTAATTAATGTTATCTTTATTATTTATGCTCATTTAATTTTATTAAGGAATATTTTTTTTTAAAAAAATAATTAGATTAGATCAAGACACATGTATTTTTTAACATAAACTCAAACATTAGATTAGCTCAAGAGTTGAGATAATAACATGACCAAATAAGTTGAGAGGCATTGTAACAACTAGGGTGAGGGTTTGTTAGCCAATAATCTTTCCAATTGATCCTCTTGTATATATGTATACCCAAGATTTGTTAATATCACCATTTATTTATTAATTAGTTCTCACAAAATCACACAACACATTTCTGTCCGGTTGGTTTATGTTGTGTATTACTCTATTACCTTGAATGTTTTATTATAGTATTTGGTACTTGAGATTGTGTTTTGAACTTGTTGTATGATGTATCGTTTTTTGAAGGTAGGTTTTGACGCGTTTCGGGCTGATAGTTATAAAAAATGGACAAAGATTGGATGTCAAAAAATAGGTTATCACATGAATATAAGGTTGGGGTAGAGTCTTTCTTGCAATTTGCATTACGAAATGCTACTGATCCGAATGAAATACCTTGCCCATGTTCAAGATGTGGTAATCTGCAGAAGAGAAATGTTGACATTATAAGGGCACATTTGTGTTGTAATGGTATAGATTTAACATACCATAAATGGATTTGGCATGGTGAAAAGACTGAATACAATAACTCAATGAAAGATGAACAGAAATCTTTTGGCGAGGAACCTATTGATATGGTACATGCTGCATTTGATAGTTATGCAGAGAATCCAAACCAATTTCATAAGCTACTTGAAGATGCTGATAAACCTTTATATCCGGGGTGTGCCAAATTTACAAAGTTATCTGCACTTGTGAAATTGTATAACTTGAAGGCAAAATATAGTTGGAGTGACAAAAGTTTCACAGATTTACTAAGTTTGTTTGGAGAAATGCTTCCTGATGATAATGAATTGCCTTCATTATTGTATGATGCAAAGAAAAGCTTATGTGCATTAGGGATGCATTATGTGAAAATTCATGCTTGCCCTAATGATTGTATCTTATACTAGAAGGAGCATGAGAATTTGACTAATTGTCCTGTATGTGGGATGTCTAGGTGGAAGTTGGGTAAAAAAGGTACGATAAATGGAGTTCTTGCAAAGGTCCTTTGGTACTTCCCGCCTATTCCAAGATTTCAAAGATTATTTTGGAATAAGGAGATATGTAAGGAGTTAACTTGGCATGCTGATAAAAGAGTACTTGACGGTTACTTGCGTCATCCGGCTGATGCGCCCGCTTGGAAAGTAGTGGATCACAAGTGGCCAGATTTTGCCGCTGAACCTAGAAATCTTAGATTGGCCTTATCAGCAGACGGGATCAATCCCCATAGTTTGATGAGTTCTGCATATAGTTGTTGGCCAGTTGTGATGATCACTTACAACCTTCCTCCATGGTTGTGTATGAAGAAAAAATTTATGATGTTGACTTTGTTGATTTCAGGTCCCAAACAACCGGGAAATGATATTGACGTTTACTTAGCACCTTTGATCGATGACTTAAAAAGATTATGGGATATAGGTGTTGATGCATATGATTGATGTCGAGAAGAGAATTTCTTGCTTAGGGTTGTCTTACTATGGACAATCAATGATTTTCCTGCATATGGGAACATGTCAGGTTGTGTTGTGAAAGGATATTGTGCATGTCCTATTTGTGGTGAAGAAATATATTCGACAAGGTTGAAGTATAGTAGAAAAATGAGTTATACAAGCCATAGAAGATTTCTTCCTACAAATCATCCTTATCGAAGGCAAAAAAAAGCATTTAATGGGAACCTAGAGCTTAACCCCACACTGAAACCATTAACTGGGCATGAAATTTTGGATCGAGTTGAAAGAATTAATTATCGTTCGGGAAAAGCAAATGGGAAGTTTCAGTTAAAGCAAGGTGAAACTGTATCATGCTGGAAAAAGAAATCTATATTCTTTGAACTTGATTATTGGAAACATCTGCATGTTCGGCATGTTCTTGATGTAATGCATATTGAAAAAAATGTGTGTGAAAGTCTGATCGGTACTTTGCTTGACATTCCTGGAAAATCAAAGGATGGAGTAGCTGCAAGACTAGACCTTGTGGAGATGAATTTGAGGATTGATTTGGCACCAAAGATGGGGGAGAAGAGAATCTTTTTGCCAGCGGCTTGTTATACACTAAGTAAGGATGAGAAAAGAAAACTTTGCAAATCTTTGTTTGGAATAAAGGTCCCCACAGGATATTCATCCAATGTTAAAAATCTGGTGTCGATGAAAGACTTGAAACTTATTGGCCTTAAGTCACACGACTATCACACTTTGATGCAACAATTACTTTTAGTCACCATCCGTGATGTCTTGCCTAAACATGTTAGAGATACTATCACTCGATTTTGTGGCTTCTTCAACGTGCTATGTAATAAAGTGATAGATGTCTCGAAGTTGAATGATTTACAAAGAGAGATTGTGACAGTGTTGTGTTTGCTTGAAAATTATTTTCCCCCATCTTTTTTTGATATAATGATTCATTTACCGTTCATCTTGTACGGGAGGTCAAATAGTGTGGACCGGTTTGGTATAGGCAAATGTACCCATTTGAAAGATTCATGAAGATCTTGAAAGGGTATGTGCGAAATCACAATCGTCCTGAAGGGTGTATAGCCGAATGTTATATTGCTGAAGAGGCTATGAAATTTTGCTCGGATTACATGTCTAGTGTGCATACAATTGGGATCCCATCAAGGTATTGGCAAGTACAACTTACTAGGCATCTATCTAGCTCAATATTACACTCAACTTGTCATGATGAGTTGCATCAAGCACATCGATATGTCTTGGAAAATGATGTTGACGTTGATCCTTATATCGAGTAATTCTCTTACTTATTTATATTTATTGCACTGTTCTTACGTTCTACTAATTAACTTATTAGTATTCCATTAGTTAACTTATCCCTAATTTGTTCATTAGGGAGCACCTGGAATTTTTGAACTCAAGCTTTCCTCATAAAGCCAAATCCAAAAAGTGGCTACAAGATGAGCATAACCGAATGTTTATTGGCTGGTTACGTGATCATGTGAGAGCAGTTGGCAATTCCAGCTCTCAAATATTAGAAAGATTGAAGTGGATAGCGTGCGGACCTAGCAATCAAGTGTTGAAGTACTCTAGTTATTTGATTGATGGAGTTACGTATCATACAAAAGAGTGTGATGATACACGAGCTATTCAAAACTCCGGAGTAAGCTTAGTTGCACAGACAATGCAAGTTGCTAGTACGAAGGACAAAAATCCAATTGTGTCGGACATGACTTTCTATGGAGTTATTCAAGAAATTTGGGAACTCGATTATCACAATTTTCAGGTTCCTCTATTTAAATGTAATTGGGTTGAGAATAATACCGGTATTAAAGTTGATGACCTTGGTTTCACGTTGGTAAACCTCAACAGAATTGGATTTAAATCTGACTCTTTTATCTTGGGGAGTCAAGCAAAGCATATATTCTACATTGAAGATCCTCAAGATCCTGCATGGCATGTTGTACTTGCCACTCCTACTAGGGATCACATGGAATACATAAATGGTGATGAGTTGGAAAATGCTACAATCCACTATCCAAGTTTCACAGGAGGGTTTATATCAATGGAATCAATGGACGTTGACGCCATAGATGAAAATGAACCATCATGCGTTTGTGAAGACTGTGATGGGACATGGATTGACAATAATTAAGTGTAATATATTGTTTAACCTGTGTGTAAATTTTGTTTGTTGATCTATTTTGTTAACATATTTATTTTTATTGTAATATAACTATCATTTGTCTTCAATCTAGCTTTATTTTCTCTATAATTTAAATGCCTAACAGGTTGCTGCCTTTTGCAGGAAATAGGGTTCTCATCAGAATTTGGATGTGGACAATATGGCAGCTAATGCAAAGAGATTACTGAGGATTCAGAAGGCTAAAGAAAGTTCTTCATATTCTGCCACTAACAATAGTTGTGAGGGTCAAACTTCAATGAAATCTACAGAAACGGAGTCAACAAGAACATCGAGGGGGCTTACACGTTTGGATAGGCTTGTTAGGCTAAGGGTTCAAGGAATTAAAAAAGATATTAGCTTCAATAAAATTGGACAGCCAGTTGGAGAATTTGCGGGTGAAATGCAAAGCTACATTGGTGTTCTCCTTCGAGAAAAGATCTCAATAACTTACAAATCATGGAAGCAGGTGCCAAATGATGTTAAAGAGTTAATATGGGAATCGGTGAATGTAAGTTAGAATGCTTTGAGAACTTAAATGAGCAGTAGGCTGTGGTTATGCTATATTTAACGTGCTTGTTAAATTTTTTATGTGTTTTTACAGCTGACGTACAATATTGACCCAACTTGGAGGAAAGAATGTTTACATTCAGCAAATAATAAATGCCGTCAATGTAAAGCTTTTGTTAGTTAGAGCCCTAGAGCCAATCATTTGATGATTGCATTATAGACTTGTTGTATCATATTCTTATATATAAATAAAGGCATTTATTGTTTTGGTTATTATACTTACTTGTATTGGTGCCAAATAAACTAAGTATAATAGCATCCTTGAGTAGAAGCTTCTCACCTATATCAATCGATTAGTTGAACCGATAGTGAGATGATATAGGGAACACTACTCTTAATCATTCATAGTCAAGTATTAACATTCAGGGACAATGTTAATGCAATAAGACTAGCATGTAGGTCAACTCGATGACTTGATCTCACATGTCATGGATATAGAGATATCAAGTTGACACATGGGTATGCATTGGAGAATGTATACTGAATGACCCGCCATGAGAAAGTATCATGGATCATTATATGAGTGTCATATACTTTCTCATGTGGCTATTAGTATGACTACTAGTCCTTAGACCTGAAGTCACTATAGATCCCTACATAAGGAGTTATGTACTTTGGTTTCGTCAAACGTCACCCGTAACTGGGTGGACTATAAAGGCGATTACTGGGTATGTAACAAATTATGCAAAGGGATGTGAGTGATGTAGATGGGATCTATCCCTCCTATATGACGGGAGAGACATCGATATTCTTGATAGAGTGAGACCACGAAGTGCATGGCCATGCCCAAATGAGTCAATATGAGATATTGAGCTCATTTGATTTAGTGAGTCTACTTGGAGTTCAAGATTTAGATTGATTAGAGGATGACACGGTCTATGCCTCACATTGATCAATGTAGATGTCTTGGATAGAAGGACACTTGTCATATATTGTGAGGAGTCACAATTAATAGTCACAAGGTGATGTTGGATCTCAACATTCTTATAACATTGGGTAGTAATGATGTGTTGCTAGATAACGCTCATTACTTATGCTCCTAAATGGGTTTAGGGGCATTGCCAACATTACAAGAACCTATAGGGTCACACACTAAGGACAATGAGATAGAGATTAGGTTCATATGATGAACCAAGAGGATTCGATTCATTTGATGAATCAAATTGGATTAAGAGTAATCCTAATTGGGCTAATTGAGTTGGACTCAAGTTGATTCATGTGTTCAATGAGTCTAATTTAGATTATGACTCATTGAATCAATTTAATTAAATGAATTAGATTCATTATATTAAATTGGCTTGAATTAAATGGTTGGATTAGATCAACCATGAGAGAGATTAAGTTAAGTTTGACTTGACTTGGGAGGAAGATGAAGAGTCAAGTTTGACTTGACTTTATGCGACCTCATTGGTGAGTTGGCATTGAGTGGGCCAATGATGATGCTCCACATCATCATGGTTGTTTAAATGGGATGCCACCTCATGGGAGTTACCAAGAGTTGTGACTCTTGGCATTCCATGGGAGTTACACATGCTCTTAATGTGGCCGGCCACATGAATGGGATGAATAAGTTTCATTTTGGGAATTATTCTCATTCATTCCATCATCTTCTTCCTTGCTCCATTTTCTTCTCTCCCTCTCCTCATCTTGCCAAACCTAACTAAGGTGCTAGTACACTTTAGTTTGGTGATCTCCTTCTTGTGTTCGTGTGGATACTTCTAGAGGGTTGTTTACTTTGACAACCTTAAGATCCGGCACCATTGGACGAGCGGGATTCGCGTAGGGCACGCATCAAGGGTATATTCTTTGTTTCCCTTTGTAGATCTACTGTAGATCAGAGTTTGTAAACTCGTACTCGTATTTTATTTTATTTTTCCTTTGCACGGATCCGGTGGCTGGGGCTTTCGGGATTTCTGCGACGCAAAAACGTGGTTTTCGCGGCCCGAAAAACCCAACAGTGGTATCAGAGCCACGTGCAAAGACTTGTACGAGTTTATTTTTTATTTTTATGAAAAATTTAGCTTTTGTGATTTTCTGTAAATTTAGGGTTTTTATAGTTTTTATGGGTAATTTTCTCGTAGAAGCGAAGCACAAGTGTTTCGGCACTTGTAGGCTTCGGCTACCGGGAAGATTTTTCCAAAACGGCTTGGTTTCGCCCCCAAAACTTTTTGGGACAGCGGGCTAAGGCGCTGTAGGATCGCTAAAGAACCCTCGCGATGGTTAGATCGTGGGTAGGGGCGCTGCCCCTGGCCCCGCAAGGGGATTCGTTCCGCGATTGCGCCGGAAAATCGCTAAACGGGACCGCCGGGAGTTTTTACTCGTAAAAATTGTAAAATTGGTATTAAAATTGCAGAAAATTATATAAAATACATAATTTAGAATTATGTATAATTTGTGATAGTCATGGCCCAAAAGACCCAATTGGATTGGAATAAATGTGTTGTAATTCATAATACGGCCTGCGTGCCGTGATGTGATGTGCGTGTTGTATTTTATTCGCGACCTGCGCGTCGTGCCTTTCTCTATTTTATATTCTTGTTGTAAATTAGTTACTCGAATGTAACTCGAGTTTCAAAATTGTAATGTACAAAATTTAAGCCGTGGAAGGTCCACTCGAGACGGAGTTACGAGGATGGCGCGAGCAACACAAGGTGGTCAAAGGAAGGAGCTTGAGAAGCTGTTGACCCTAGGTTGACCATCCGATCTTCTCATTGGCTTGAGAAGATCGTAGTAGGGCCATGACTAATCATGAATTAATTTAATTAATTGTTTGTGTATATGTGATGCATGATTAAGTAATTAATTAGTGCCTAACGATTAGATTAGATCTAAGTCGTGCACATGATGCACCCTTCGATTAGATTAGATCTATCGAGTATATGATATGCATCATCGTTTAGATTAGATCTAAATCACGTCAACTCTAATGCCTACCGTGCCGTGATACCTATCACTACCTCGATCACATGTGTTGTTGAATCTGTCAAAGCAGAGCAACACATATTATCTTGGTAGGGTACGGAGGGACAATCTTGGTCTCGCTTATCAACGCATGGGCGAATACAAACTCAATTAGATTGAGTATTCCTAGTTAACTCGGTTGGATCGAGTACAACTATACACATTCTTCCAATGGTTGGAAAGATAGGACATAAATCACATTTAGATTAATTCTTGGGCGTATTAGCCAAAGCTAACTCAAGTTTTAATATAACTGCGGATAATGATCCTATAAACAAGAGTTGCATAGAGATGTAATTGGTAAATCGTTACCTACCGATCATACTAATTCTTGGGTGTATTAGCCAAAGCTAACTCAAGGGTTAGTATGATACAGATCTTGTCCCACATGAATTATAGAATTCAGTGGGAGCATCATTTAGTTAAAGGCCTAATTAAATGATTTAAAGAATATGATATTTATTTTCTACATTTTTCTGTTGTAGATAAACCATGACATCGAATACGAACACCTTCTCTCTGCGTTCTATCCTTGAGAAGGACAAGCTCAACAGAGCAAATTTCCTGGACTGGTACAGGAACTTGAGAATAGTTCTCACCCAGGAACGTAAACTGTACGTTCTGGAGTAGCCCATTCCGGAGGCTCCTCCTGCCAATGCCACGCTAGCAGACAAAGATGCTTACAAGAAGCATAAAGATGACGCATTAGATGTGTCCTGTCTAATGCTCGCAACCATGAACTCTGAGCTTTAGAAGCAACATGAGTTAATGGGCACTTACGATATGGTTGAACATCTTCGTCAACTGTATCAAGGACAAGCGAGGCATGAGAGATTTAAGATCTCAAGGGCACTGTTTCAGTGCAAGATGTCAGATGGGGCTCCCGTAGGCCCATATGTACTCATAATGATTGGGTACATAGAAAACCTATAGAGGTTGGGATTCCCGCTTGGCCAAGAGCTGGCCACTGACCTGATCTTGCAATCCTTGCCAGATAGCTATAGTCAGTTCATTCTAAACTACAATATGAACGAAATTGACAAGCCACTGCCCGAGCTGCTTAGCATGTTAAGAACTGCTGAGCTGAACCTTAAGAAGGCTAAGCCCCACTCTGTTCTGATGGTTCAGAAACACAAGGGCAAGGGCAAGCCCAAAGGCAGGGGAAAGTCTCAATCCAAGGGCAAAGGCAAGGCACTGAAGCCTAAAGGAGGGGTCGCCAAGGATGCTACCTGCTTCCACTGTGGTCAGACCGAGCACTGGAAGAGGAACTGCAAGGTGCACCTAGAAGATCTTAAGAAGAAGCGAAGTGAGACTTCCACTTCAGGTATATATGTTATAGAAGTCAATCTATCTATTTCTTCATCATGGGTATTAGATACCAGATGTGCATCTCACATTTGTACTAATGTGCAGGAGCTGAGAAATAGCAGGGCATTGGCGAAGAGCGAGGTGGACCTACGTGTAGGCAATAGAGCACGGGTTGCTGCTATAGCTGTAGGGACTTATCATCTATCTCTGCCCTCTGGGCTTGTATTAGAATTAGATGAATGTTGTTATGTGCCTGCATTAACTAAGAACATAATTTCAGTTTCTTGTTTGGACAAGAAAGGTTTCTCTTTTATTATAAAGGACAAATGTTGTTCTGTTTATTTAAAAGATATGTTCTATTGCAGTGCACCTCTGATGAACGGACTCTACATTCTAGATCTTGAAAGCCCTATCTATAACATAAATACCAAGAGGTTCAAGTCAAATGACCTGAACCAAACCTATCTCTGGCACTGTCGCTTAGGTCATATAAATGACAAGCGCTTATCCCAGCTCCATAAGGATGGTTTGCTGGACTCATTTGATTTTGAATCTTATGAGACGTGCGAGTCATGCCTACTAGGCAAGATGACCAAGACTCCCTTTAGTGGGCACAGCGAAAGAGCTATTGATTTGTTAGGACTCATACATAGTGATGTATGTGGCCCTTTCAATGTCGCTGCTAGAGGCGGTTATAGGTACTTCATCACATTTATTGATGACTTCAATAGATATGGTTATGTGTACTTGATGACACATAAGTTTGAATCCTTTGAAAAGTTCAAAGAATTCAAGAATGAAGTACAGAACCAGCTTGACAAGAGTATTAAGATACTTCGATCAGATCAAGGTAGAGAATACCTTAGCCATGAGTTTCGTGACTACCTAGCTGAGTGTGGGATTCTATCCCAACTCACTCCTCCTGGAACACCACAGTGGAATGGTGTATCCAAAAAGAGGAATCGTACCCTATTAGATATGGTACGATCTATGATGAGTCACACAGATCTTCCGACATACCTTTGGGGCTATGCTCTAGACACGGCAGCTTTTATACTCAACCGAGTTCCATCCAAGGCCATGATAAAGACACCATATAGGATATGGACTGGGAGAGATGCCCAGGTGTCTTTCATGAGGATTTGGGGTTGTGAGGCTTACGTTCGACGTCAAGTCTCAGACAAGTTAGGACCCAAATCCGACAAGTGCTACTTTATTGGATATCCCAAGGAAACTAAGGGATATTACTTCTACATTCCCAGTCAGTACAAGGTAGTTGTGGCAAAGACTGGGGTCTTTCTAGAAAGGGATTTTGTTTCTAGAAAGACTAGTGGGAGCATGTTCGATCTTGAAGAAGTTCAAGATGCGAACAATAGAACTGAAGCCTCGATGAAAGTTGAACTAGAACCACAAAGTGTTGTGGATGATATTGTTCCACAAGGAGTTGAGGAACAACAACCAATTCAAGTAGACATACCTCTTCGCAGGTCTGATAGGGTACGTCATCAGCCTGAGAGATACTCATTTCTCTTGTCTGACCATGATGACGTTGTGCTCATAGAGGATGAGCCTACCACCTATCAGGAAGCTATGATGAGACCAGATTCCGAGAAATGGCTAGAGGCCATGAGATCCGAGATGGAATCCATGTACACCAACCAAGTATGGACTTTGGTTGATCCACCTGAAGGGGTAAAACCCATTGGGTGTAAGTGGGTCTTTAAGAGAAAGACTGACATGGATGAACTTATCTATAAGGGTCGCTTGGTAGCTAAAGGTTTCAAGCAGATTCATGGTATTGACTATGATGAAACCTTTTCTCCAGTAGCGATGTTTAAGTCCATTCGGATCATGCTTGCTATTGCAGCTTACCATGACTATGAGATATGACAGATGGATGTCAAAACTGAGTTTCTGAATGGAAACCTACTTGAGGATGTGTACATGACACAACCTGAGGATTTTGTAGATCCACAGTATACTAGCAGAGTATGCAAGCTGCATAGGTCCATTTATGGACTAAAGCGAGCTTCTCGGAGCTGGAATCTTCGATTCGATGATGTAATCAAACAGTTTGGTTTCATCAAAAATGAAGATGAGCCTTGTGTCTACAAGAAGGTTGTAGGGGATATAGTTGTCTTCCTCATATTGTATGTGGATGACATACTGCTCATTGGTAAGGACATCCCTATGCTTCAGTCTGTCAAGACCTGGCTAGGGAGTTGCTTCTCAATGAAGGACTTAGGTGAGGCATCCCGCATTCTAGGGATACAGATCTATAGAGATAGATCTAAGAGATTGCTTGGCCTAAGTCAGAGTACATATATTGACAAGGTACTCCTTCGGTTTGCCATGCAGAACTCCAAGAAGGGATTTCTGTCGATGTCACATGGCGTGAGTCTTTAGAAGACTCAAGGTTCCTCTTCTAGAGAGGAGAGAGACCGCATGGATTAGATCCCTTATGCCTCAGTCATAGGATCTATCATGTACGCCATGCTATGTACTCGACCTGATGTCTCGTATGCTTTGAGCATGACAAGCGGATACCAGTCAGATCCAGGTGAAAGTCACTGGATAGCGGTCAAGAATATTCTTAAGTACTTAAGAAGGACTAAAGAATATTTCTTGATATATGGAGGTAATGATGAGCTAGCTGTAAAGGGTTACAGTGATGCCAGCTTCTAGACCGATCAGGATGATTACCGATCGCAGTCAGGGTTCGTATTTTGCATTAATGGTGGTGCTGTGAGCTGGAAGAGTTCGAAGCAGGACACAGTTGCTGATTCTACGACAGAGGCCGAGTGCATTGCTGCATCAGAGGCACCAAAGGAGGCAGTTTAGATCCGCAAGTTCATCACTGAACTTGGGGTGTTTCCCAGTATCGCTGACCCTATTGAGCTCTTTTGTGACAACAATGGAGCTATAGCATAGGCGAAGGAACCTCGCTCACACCAGCGGACCAAACACATACTACGGCGCTTCCATCTCATTCGAGAGATTATCGAGAGAGGAGATGTGAAGATATGCAGAGTACCTACAGAGGCTAACATCGCAGATCCCTTGACCAAGGCTTTGGCACAGAGGAAGCATGATGGTCACACTAGGTCATTGGGGCTTAGACCCTACACTGATTGACACTAGTGCTAGTGGGAGATTGTTAGTTAGAGCCCTAGAACCAATCATTTGATGATTGCATTATGGACTTGTTGTATCATATTCTTATATATAAATAAAGGCATTTATTGTTTTGGTTATTATACTTACTTGTATTGGTGCCAAATAAACTAAGTATAGTAGCGTCCTTGAGTAGAAGGTTCTCACCTATATCAATCGGTTAGTTGAACCGATAGCGAGATGATATAGGGAACACTACTCTTAATCATTCCTAGTCGAGTATTAACATTCGGGGACAATGTTAATGCAATAAAACTAGCATGTAGGTTAACTCGATGACTTGATCTCACAAGTCATGGATATAGAGATATCAAGTTGATACATGGGTATGCATTGGAGAATGTATACTGAATGACCCACCATGAGAAAGTATCATGGATCGTTATATGAGTGTCATATACTTTCTCATGTGGCTATTAGTATGACTATTAGTCCTTAGACCTAAAGTCACCATGGTTCCCTACATAAGGAGTTATGTACTTTGGTTTCGTCAAACGTCACCCGTAACTGGGTGGACTATAAAGGCGATTACTGGGTATATAACGAATTATGCAGAGGGATGTGAGTGATGTAGATGGGATCTATCCCTCCTATATGACGGGAGAGACATCGATATTCTTGATAGAGTGAGACCACGAAGTGCATGACCATGCCCAAATGAGTCAATATGAGATATTGAACTCATTTGATTTAGTGAGTCTACTTAGAATTCAAGATTTAGATTGATTAGAGGATGACACGGTCTATGCCTCACATTGATCAATCTAGATGTCTTGGATAGAAAGACACTTGTCATATATTGTGAGGAGTCACAATTAGTAGTCACAAGGTGATGTTGGATCTCAACATTCTTGTAACATTGGGTAGTAATGATGTGTTGCTAGATACTGCTCATTACTTATGCTCCTAAATGGGTTTAGGGGCATTGCCAACGTTACAAGAACCTATAGGGTCACACACTAAGGACAATTAGATGGAGATTAGGTTCATATGATGAACCAAGAGGATTCGATTCATTTGATGAATCAAATTGGATTAAGAGTAATCCTAATTGGGCTAATTGAGTTGGACTCAAGTTGATTCATGTGTTCAATGAGTCTAATTTAGATTATGACTCATTGAATCAATTTAATTAAATGAATTAGATTCATTATATTAAATTGGCTTGAATTAAATGGTTGGATTAGATCAACCATGAGAGAGATTAAGTCAAGTTTGACTTGACTTGGGAGGAAGATGAAGAGTCAAGTTTGACTTGACTTTATGCCACCTCATTGGTGAGTTGGCATTGAGTGGGCCAATGATGATGCTCCAAATCATCATGGTTGCTTAAGTGGGATGCCACCTCATGGGAGTTACCAAGAGTTGTGACTCTTGGCATTCCATGGGAGTTACACATGCTCTTAATGTGGCCGGCCACATGAATGGGATGAATAAGTTTCATTTTGGGAATTATTCTCATTCATTCCATCATCTTCTTCCTTGCTCCATTTTCTTCTCTCCCTCTCCTCATCTTGCCGAACCAAACTAAGGTGCTAGCACACTTTAGTTTGGTGATCTCCTTCTTGTGTTCGTGTGGATACTTCTAGAGGGTTGTCTACTTTGACAACCTTGAGATCCGGCACCATTGGACGAGCGGGATTCGTGTAGGGCACGCATTAAGGGTATATTCTTTGTTTCCCTTTGTAGATCTACTGTAGATCAGAGTTTGTAAACTCGTACTCGTATTTTATTTTATTTTTCCTTTGCACGGATCCGGTGGCTGGGGCTTTCAGGGTTTCCGCGACGTGAAAATGTGGTTTTCGCTGCCCGAAAAACCCAACAACTTTCACTACAAGAAAAAAGCCTAACAACAATGGTTTTTCACCGTTATCGTAGCCCATTTTGAACTGTTGTTAATGGCCGTGTTGTTAAAAGGGGTGCCCAAAGACAACAGTTTTTAACCGTTGTCTTTGAAGGAAAAGACAACATTTTTACAACGGTGAAAAACTGTTGTCTTTTCATTCAACGACAACAGTTGTTCACCGTTGTCTTTGAGCGTATGCTTAGGCTCTTCAACAACAGTTTTGAACTGTGTACGACAACGGCTAAAAAATGTTGTCTTTTTTGCCAATGACATCGGTTGACAATGGTTAAAAACCATTGTCTTTTTTGCCAATGACATCGGTTTGACAACGGTTAAAAACCGTTGTCTTTTTAGCGAACAATGTTAATTAACATCAGTTTGTCACTGTTATCTTTTAACGCCATTGACAACAGTTCGACATATTTAAATTGATGTCTTTGGGTACAATATACAACATTTTGACAATAAATAAAAAACTTATTAATCTTTTCCTACTCAACGGTTTATAAAAAACATCATCATCCAGTGCAAATTTCATTGATAAAAAACCTACATAATCAATATTTACAATGTAAATTTCATTAAAGTACCAAACATCATCATCCAAACATCATTAAAGTACCAAACATCAACATTCAAACATCACACAAGTTTACACAACCAAAAGTTTATATATATCACACATATATATAAAGTCCAAAGTATCTTGTTTTGTTGGATCAAATCTTCTCTACCTGTGCATCTTCTAAACACCTTGTGCATCTTCTAAACACCATATCGAGAACTACAACCTTTTTTGCTATCTCCTCCCTCCTAGCTTCTCTTTTCTTCTCCTTTCTGGGTATGGTCATTATCTTTTCCCTGAGGTAAATAGCATATGATTGCAAGTTAAGTCATTTCTCAGGAGTAAATGGCATAAAGATGATGATGACAAAGACGCTGTACACATTTGAATATGATAACAATACTTCTTTCTATACACAAACTAAAATTACTGCATACCTCACTTTCAGTTCAAGTTATCTACAAAATATCATTGATCAAGAACCTACAATCCAAACATCATCATCCAAACAGCATTAAAGTACCAAACATCAGCATCCAAACATCACCAAAGTTTACAAAACTAAATAGTACCCATAACAATATATCACACATATATATGCCAAAGTATCTTGTTTTGTTGGATCAAATCTTCTCTACTTGTGCATCTTCTAAACACCCTTTTACTTCCTGTGAAAATAAAAATCACATGATTTTAATCCAATTCAACAACAACAAGTCTAGCTAGTCTCCAGTAATATAGAGCTTTAGAGTTTGCAAAGTATATAACAAAAACTGGCTAACAAGGTTTGTTATTTTCTTCATTGTGATATACTTTAAATTAAACTTCTCATACAGTATTTTCATATAGTAGATCCTAAAAAATTGAGTATCTTCCAGAACCATCGGATAGCATGAGCTACTCCAACAGAAAAATCAAGCAGAAAACATTATGCCATGCAAGAGAAATCAAAAATAAAAACAAGAAATAAATTTCAGACTTAAAACTAGAAGGCATTATTTCCTTTATTTATTTATGTTGTGGAGAAAAGGAAGTCACATAATATATATTACTTGTTCGGTTCTTGATCAGCCAACTATTCCCCTGCAAGAAAAATGCCCATTACACATCTAATGGGAAACTATATCCATCACATTTGGCTACAGATTATTACCTTTAACTTATAATAATCGAGCTTGATTTAATCCACCAAAGGGGAGCATTGCAAGCTTTCCAACACAAGTTCGTAATTTTAAGGTTATCATTTTGTTTTAACCTTTAATAATAGTACATTTGCACTACAACACTATAGAACTGTCTTATATTAATTATATATTTCCCTTTTCATTGTGCTTCTTGTGCAAGTAGGTCATCAGTATTACTTCGCCCACAACTACGGAGCGTCCAATTCTTTAAGAAGAAGGTAGTTGAACAAAATCTTAGAAGCAGTTGCAAAAGTCATAACCAATTCAAAAGTTATTGAATGGAAAGGGAAAACAAAATTTAATCCTTGTTCTAATCGATCTTGATAAAGTAAAGTAGTTGAACGAAGCATGATGGTAAAAGGAAGTCAGCATAGTAAAGGCAGATACATCAAACATAAACTAATTACCTGACAGGGATATTGGCTCTCGAGCTAGGGGATTGATCCTTTCTCTGCCCAGTGATCCACTCGCGGAGGCCTTTCAGCATTCTCCTTAGAGGTCTCACTTTCCTCCATGATCTATAATAGGCAGATTGCAAGTATATATTTTAAATGCCAAGTCAAAATTGTAAAAGGCAAACTAATCTGGGAAGAAAATATCCCCATATCAATATGTTAATTGTTGCTCATTGGATGCTCGAAAGCTTCAGGTTTGATATGCTTAGTTAATAGCCTTAACATGTGATTTTTGCAAAACATATGACATGATAATTGTAATTAGATTTTTTTTACTTGTAAAAAATCACTATGGGCATTGAAACTTAATAGACTTTATTGATCTGAACACTTAACATCACAAATGTTCAAGCTTGCCATTTTTCCCTGCATCAATAATGCATTGAAACAAGGTATCACGCAACCAATCCAGGACAGTTTGCATGTTATTCGAAATTGAAAAGTAAACTTTTGTTAGCAAAAAAGACAACTTGATAACATGCACTTTGGAGGTGGGACTAGGGGAAATTATCAGGTCATTTTACACTATAATGGAATAAATCCTAGTTAGGACCTGATTAATATGGAACTAAACAGGCTACACTATACAAAAAAGTAAATTTCAATAGAGGGAGAATACATATAAAAATCATACTTTTAGTTCAAAGATGGAACAAACCTGAGCACGAATAAAGCTAGAAAGAGCAAAAGTGGTATACTGGCCGGTGTACACTCCATTATCATCCAAGTGTCCAATATTTATTTGGACGAATGTGTGATCCTTGGCAGTGATTAGTCTGTTCATAGCAGAACTAGGGGAGAAAACGAAAGTTGGAAAAAACATCACAATAATCAACATAATCGATCAATATATCCAGGCTACAAAAGATCTAATTACTGATAAGATAATCACCATTTTCTAAGGATATAAAGATTCATCATTTCACCCGCTTCGTTTTGCATCTTGAAAGTGATATTGCTTCCCTAGATTCACAAATATGTGACCAAATCACCTGATAACACAATAAAAACAATTAGGGAAAAATATTTAACCAAATCACCTTATAATAAACATAGCCTTCAAGCACATAAAATACGAAAATAGAATTCAAGAAACTCAAAGACATACCACTACTTTGTGGGCCCATGATAGAAACTACAGCATAGGAGAATCCATGCTCTGCCAACTTCACTGACTTCATAAAGTGTTCAAGACTCGTGACATTGAATACACCATCTCCGTCAATCAGTTGGATAGAACAACATTCATTAGCCATTTCTACTTAAAAAAAGAAGAAAACAGTAATTGATGTGAGGTCAAAAACAATCCTTTAACCGACACAATAGACATCAATTGAATTATTGCATTATGGAAGTGAAGTAATAATCCTTTAACATGACATACATAATAGATTACTCATATCACAAGCCAATGCATATAACTTATCATACAACTATACTTATTGGTATTGATGGAGTCTATCTGTTGGTCCATTCCATTGGATTGTAGGTTATTTTCTTTGTAACGACTTGGATGCTGAGATCTCTAGTTATGGTATCGTCTCCTAGAAGCCAACATGACTACATGAAAGGCAAGCAAGGTCATGGATTCTAGTGAGTACTTAGATAGACTTGAACCTTCCTATAGTATCATCTCTAGTTATGGTACAATCATTTTTCATAAACTTAAGGGGAAGTTGTTGATGTAGTTGTACTTGAGTTGGACTCATTTTAATGTGTTAGCAAAATGTATAACTTTATGTTTAAGTTGGACAAAACCTCTATATCCTGAAGCTTTAATCCATACAACAAACTTTAATGAGAAAAGTAAATGACCAAATTAAAGATAAAAATATGTTATAGCTACATGCGCAAAAGGCAAAAATAACATATTCTGATGCATAAAGCAGTTGGTTAACAAAACATGCACTTATCTAAGAGTTTTCATACCTGATACAGAGATGACTCAACTTTTGCCTAGCTGTGTGTAATTGATTCTCAAGTGCAAAATTAGATAGCATCAGAGCATCCCATTCCTGTTTCAGCAGAAGAAAAACAACATTAAATTCTTTAAGGATCAATAAATTGGCTGTAAAGTATAAAGAAAGATTATTCTAGAAAATTAGGATAAGGACAAGCCATGGCAACAAACTGATACATGCAAATGATTAGACCACACAATCAAATCTATACTAATTGATGCATAATAATCAGGATTAAGTTCTAAACTAACACTATTGAAGAGGTGAAATTACTCAAAAGATCTTTTTTATATTATCCGCCATTGCCATCTATCTATCTTAGAAGTCGTGCAAAGATTAAGATTACATCATAGGAAGAAGAAACTTATCCTCGACCCATTTACTAGAAAGAACATAAAAGCATGTCAGATTATTTAAAAATTCATGTAGCACATAGAATTCAAGGAAAAAGACATTTATTGCATTCAATTGATAAGACAACTAGACAGTTAAGGTAACCAAAAGAATATATTGCAATCCATATTCAAAACAAAGAGTTCAGAATACACATACTTTGGAGCATTCCAAGCAGCCTAGGAATGCTGACAGCTTGCAACGGTCTTGGCTTCGCCACCTACCAGAAGAATAATTTTAAAAAATCATGGAAGACAATAAATATAAAAAATAGCATTGTTCAGTTCCATGCATTAATTTATTAGCTTGCAATGATTGTAACATTTCATAGTTAAGGAATCAACATCGCATGGGGTTGTGAAAATTCTCAACCAAACAAAATGGGATTAATTGTTGTTTACGCACATGGTATTTTGAAAGTAGAGTTGATCCTCCTACTACAATGAACAATCAAACAAGACAAATTAGTGAGTAGGACAGGGATGGACACTATTAATGCAGTGTTGTTGTTGTATCATAGCATGGGAGCAAATCCTAGACCCTATACATTAGAACATTTAGAATCATAGAAGATTGGTCACAACTAAGTCTCTCCTACCATCCTCACCATTAACAAAAGTAACCATTACAATCAAATCTCTACTTTCTTTTTATGGCAATGAATCCACGAGAGCAAAAAAATGAAAGAATAAGAGAAAGATTGTATTTCTTATAAGATACAATGAATGATGAGTTGCTGAGGATAAAATCAATTATTTTGTGGGGGGCTTAAAGAGACAAATAAATGCTCATCTTTTTTTTTTTGCACATCCACATAATCAAGTCACAATACAATCCACCGCCCCTTTCTTCTTCCACAATACTTTCATATATATATATATATATATATATATGTATATAATAATTAAACCAATTTGTAACTTACATCGATTTCTGAGGTTGACATCTTTGCAATACATCTCCTAAAACATTCCAACTCATAAAAATGACACTTGGTAGCTAGACAAAATGACTTGAAACAGTCTAAATTTTTCATTCATATATGTACATTATATCGCGCTTTGTAGTTGCTGATCAATTATGATGATAGATCGTCACCATTTATATTACGAGATAAATTAAAGAACTTGATGATTTATATTATTTGACAACCCAACCATTTTTCTTCTTAATCTTGGTAGTTCAATCACCTTTAACTACGTCCCTGAAGAAATTAAAGGAACAAAATTAGCCAGGGAAAATTAGAGAGCACTGAGCTACGTACAGAGTACAAAATCAGCTAGCCAGGGAGAATTACGATTGATCTCTTACAATGAACAATCGCGTCGTAGATGGAGATATCGGCGTTGCTATGACACCACTGCATGTTGGAGGAAGAGGTCGCAGCTGCAGTGGCGTTGGAAGCGCTGCTGCTTCTGGCGGAGTCTTTACAGCCGCCCCGGGTCGACGTCGACTTGGAAAAGGAAACCGATCTCGAGCACCTGAGCGTCGGGTGCACCGAGGGGACGAGGAAGCTCAGGTACTTCTACAACGTCTTCTTCGCAGCCCTCATGCAGCCCCCGAACAAGTACTCCAACTTCCAAATCTTCGACGAAGGAATCAGATCTATGGGTGACGACGAGCTGATTATTGGGCTGCGCGAGTAATCCAGCTTTGCCCTGCAGGGAAGCGTCGCCCTCGCGGTCAGTGACGACTAGGAGGAGGATTTGTAGAAGTAAAGTTTTGTTCCCCGTGCGCTTACCAAACTTCATGAACTTGTTTCACCCTCTCGACCTGTTTCTGGTGGTCCAGGATGACAGCAGCGCAGCTTGGAAAGGAATGGAGAAGGGGCGATGGGTTTAGGGCTTGGAGAGGAAAGGAGAAGGGGCGGTGGGTTTAGGGCTTGGAGAGGAAAGGAGAAAGAAAAAATGTGAAGTAGATGAAGAGATCGTAAAGGGGGGGGAATGCGGCGGCAAAAAATTTCGAGGAGAGGGAAAGAAAAAATGCGACGGCAAAAAATGGCAAAGGGGAAAAACGACGAAGAGAAAAACAATGGTATTCAACAACACTTAATAGACAATAATTTTAAAAAACTATTGTCGTAATCCCAAAAAATAGCGCACATAGACAACAATTTTCAAAAACTATTGTTGTAGCCTTTAAAAACTGTTGTCGTAGCCCTAAAAAAACATAAATAGACAACAATTTTTAAAAACCGTTGTCGTAAGTTAAAAAAACTGCTAAAAGACAACAATTTTTGTTAAAACCGTTGTTAAAAGGCAAAAAGACAACAATTTGACATAAAACCGTTGTCGTTTGAGTGTTGTTGAATGGGGATTTTCTTGTAGTGTTTTCTCACTCAAAAGTTTGTTTTCAGCAAGCTAGATAAACCTGATGAGTTAAAAGATCCCCCGATTGGCTATGGTATTTCACAAGAGATTGGAGTTCCTTTATAATAACTCGCATGTCTCCCGACTTCAGGGTAAGATTCATAATTGATTTTAATTTTTAGAAGATAGTCCTAATGGTCCTTAACTGATGTTCTACAATAGGATCTTTATTTAACATAGTGTGATTCATTTATTCACTGTCAGTTTTAAAATTTCCAGTTCTCCACCTTCTGAAAAAACACATACTTGGGGGTTTTTATCTTACGCAAATCTACTCGATGCTAGGGTTCATACTTTTACTCCTTTCTGAAATATTTACTTTTGTTATAACATAAAGTCGAAGAAACAAGCAATATGTTTTTGATAATGGCTTAGATAACATTATCTCTCTTTCATTTGCTTTGTTTCTTAATAGAAGAGATAATTGTTATAACAATACTTCTAACAGATAACATTAATTGTTTCCTTGTGTAATTCTAAGGCTAAGGGTTCTCTAACTGTTTGTTTCCTTGAACCTTCCATAGATTGCTATTTTTTCTCTACACCACAGACAATTTGCATTAAAGTTCACATATATATATTTTGAATGTTGATAGTGAACTTAATTGATTTTAATTTTTAAGTAGAGAGTAAGTGATGAACAAAAGAATAGAAGAAGGCAGAACGTATACCCTCATCGGCTGTCCCGTAAAGGATATATGTTAAAGTTGGTGGTTTATTTTTGAATTTGATTTTGTAGGAACAGGGCATGATTCATTTTTTTTGTAGGCATCTAATTTATGTAATGATGATGATATAAATCGAGCTATTGTTTGGAAGAGAGGACGAGCCAATAAGGAGGGTGAATTTGAAGGCGATGATCTCAAAATTATAGCAAAAAAGATTGTATGTGATACATGAAAAATAACTATTTTTTTATTGATTAATTTTGTTGTTAGTAACTATTTTGTTTGTCTAGGCATGTTAGGATGATTACGTTCAACAAAAAAAAGGAGGGGAAGCTGCGGTTTGAAGGGGCTAGGAAAGATATTCTCACAAATGCACTAGATTCTAAAGAACATGCTGGGCGTGTTAGGGGGATTCCAGGTCATATTACTCCAACAATCTATTTTAATGTTTCCAAAATCTGGAATACTCCTCTGCAGGATGGTGACTTATGTTGGTTGCTACTCGGAAAACCCAATGACTCCACGGTGCAAAAATTTTGTACGTGATCTGAACCTTTCCTAGCTACCATGTGTTGTTTTAAGTTAAACTTGTATCTTCTGCGGAACTTAACACGTTTGATTCCAAGTTTAACTTATATGTTCTTTTAGTTTTAGATTTGGATCTCCTGCGGAACTTAACAAGTTTGATGCAAATCACCTAGGTTATAAATTCAATTAAATATTAGTTTCCAAAATTGACTTCCAGTGCTGCATGGCGAGACACTTGGCCTTCTTGAATATGGGAGCAACCACCACCGACTAGACAAAGCCTTTTAAGGAAAGTTAATATTTAATTTCCTTATATAACTCTAGGTTAACCAAAAGGAACAATCAAATCACAAGGAAAAAAAGAAAAAGAACACAACATCGAAATTAAATTCGAAAAACAAGAATCGAATGCCTCTTGTATTTGGTATTTATACAAAGAAAAATTAACTAGTATGATGCGGAAATTAAATACTAGTTATACCTCTTCCTTGTATGCTAGAAACCTCGAGATCTTCTGCCGTATCCCTCGCCTCCTCTTAGACGTCGTGTGGGCGACGATCCTCCAAGACGAACACCACCTGGAGAGCTTCTCCTCCTTCTCTAGAATTCGGCCACCACCACCACAAAGGAGCAAAAGAGAGCAAAGGGAAGAGAGAGAGAGGGGCCGGCCACTTGATGATCTCCAATAACACAATATCAATTGTTATGTTTTTCAAGGCCTCCCCTTCCCCCCTTTTTATATTAGTTTCCCAACGAAAAATTATAGAAAGAGTTTTATAAAAAATTAGACTCATTCCTATTTCCTTTTAATTTTTTCTTTTTCTTTCCTTTTAATTAATCAATCATAGATTGATTTATTAATTAAACAACTATTTGTTGATGTTTAATTATTTGACCGGCCCCTTGCTTGGGCCGGCCACTTATTAAAAGGAAAGAAAGAAAATTTTTTTATAAAATTTAAAAGAAGAAAACTTCTAATAAAATTTCACAAACTCTTTTTTTTTTTTCTAATGTGGATATTAAAAGGAATGTTTTAAAATTTAAAACCAAGTTTTAAAATTTAAAACATCTCTAATAATATTTCTTTTTTTTTAAAGAAAGTTTTATAAATTTTACAACTCTCTTTTAAAACCTTGTGGCCTAATTTAAATTAGGAAAATTTTATAAATTTTTAAAATCTCTCTTTCGACAAATTGTAAATATCTGAGGAAATTTAAAAATTCAAAAACAACCTTCCTAATTTAAATATTGCAGCCGGCCCCCTTGCCCAAGGTAAGGGCCGGCCACTTCTAGAGAATATGTGGCCGACCATTGCTTGGTCACCAAGCAATGAACCGGCCCCTTCTTGGACACCAAGATAGGCTTTTCTTTGGATGGACTTGAGGCTTTATTGAGGCTACAACAGGGACCTATAGGAGAAATTGGTTTTGGCCTTCCGATGAGCTTGAGTATCCCATGCTCACCCCGAACACACAACTCAAGTTCATCGATAATAACTCATTCCACTAGAGAGTTATTACCGCACCAATCCCAAATTACATTATGGGCTCCTTCTTATCATGAGTGTGTTAGTCTCCCTGTGTTTAAGATTATGAATGTCCACTAATTAAGTGAGTTACTGACAACTCATTTAATTAATATCTAGCTCCAAGAGTAGTACCATTCAACTTTATTGTCATGTTGGACTAGGTCCACCTGCAAGGTTTAACATGGCAATCCTTATGAGCTCCTCTTGGGGACATTCTCAACCTAGATAACTAGGACACAGATTCCCTCTATAATCAACAACACATACTATAAGTAATATCATTTCCCAACTTATCGGGCATATTGATTTATCGAGCTAAACCTCACCCTTTGATAAGTCAGAGAAATAAATATTAAATATACATGCTTGTTATTATATTAGGATTAAGAGCACACACTTCCATAATAACTACGGTCTAGTTCTTTTACTAAGTCAGTACAAAAAGAACTTACCTAAATGATCCTACTCAATACACTTAAAGTGTATTAGTGTAATTTATTAGTCAAGATAAACTAATACTTAATTACACTACGTCTATTCTGATGGTTTGTTCCTTTCCATCTTAGTCGTGAGCAACTGTTTATAATTTATAGAGAACCGACAACATGATCTTTTAAGTGTGACTCCACACTCCATGTTATCTACTATATAAATTAATTGAACAATTACATTTAACAAATAAATGTAAACATTTGACCAATGTGATTCTTTATTTCAAAATAAATGTGTACAAAAGCTAAACTTTTAAGTATACACTCCAACAATCTCCCACTTATACTAAAAGTCTAAGCTGCCATATCTGTTGCCATACATCTGATTCCCATCCCCTCCACATGCCGATCAAAAGCTTTCGCCTAAAGGGCCTTAGTTAAAGGATCTGCCAGGTTATCTGCTGATGCTATCTTGGCGACGACAACTTCTCCTCGCTTGACGATGTCTTGTATCAGGTGGTACTTGCGCTCTATATGTTTACTTGCCTTATGGGCTCGTGGTTCCTTCGAGTTTGCAACTGCTCCACTATTATCACAATAAATTGTGACGATCTTGGGCAAACCAGGAATCACATCTAAGTCCATTAGAAAGTTCCTGAGCCATACAGCTTCTTTGGCTGCCTCAGAGGCTGTCACATACTCAGCTTCCATGGTTGAGTCTGAGACGCATTTCTGCTTAACACTCCTCCATGCAATAGCTCCACCTCCTAAAGTAAACACATAGCCTGATGTAGACTTACTGTTGTCCCTATCTGATTGGAAGTTCGAATCCGTGTAACCCATAGGGAGTAAATCGTCTGCTTGGTAAACTAGCATATAATCTCTAGTCCTTCTCAGGTACTTTAATATATGTTTTACTACAGTCCAATGTCCTTGTCCAGGGTTACTTTGATATCTTCTAACCATGCCCATGGCAAAACAGATATCAGGTCTCGTACACAACATTACATACATGAGGCTTCCTACAGCCGAAGCATAAGGAACTGCCTTCATGTCCTCAATCTCCTTTGATGTTTTTGGAGACGTCTCTTTAGATAAGACTACTCCATGCCTAAAAGGTAAGAAACCTTTCTTGGAGTTTTGCATGCTAAAATGAGCAAGGATTGTATCTATATATAAAGCTTGGGATAGGCACAACATTCTTTTCTTGCGATCCCTTATAACTTTGATCCCAAGGATGTGTGCACATTCTCCTAAGTCCTTCATATCAAATTTTTTGGACAACCATACCCTTACGTTTGATAATACCTTGACATTGTTGCCAATTAACGAAATATCATCTACGTATAGTACAAGAAATACCACCATATTTTCGTTACACTTCTTGTATACACATGACTCATCCGGACACTGAATAAATTCATATGACTGGATTACTTCATTAAACCGGATGTTCCAAGATCTTGAAGCTTGCTTCAGTCCATAAATGGACCGATTAAGCTTGCACACTAGATGTTCTTTGCCCTTTTCAATGAACCCTTCTGGTTGCTTCATATGGATGTTTTCTTCAAGACTTCCATTAAGGAAAGCTGTCTTGACATCCATTTGCCAAATCTCATAATCCATATGAGCGGCAATGGATAAGAGTATCCGGATAGACTTAAGCATAGCTACCGGTGAAAAGGTCTCCTCATAATCGATTCACTCTTTCTGAGTGTACCCCTTCACAACAAGCCTTGCTTTGAAGGTTTCTACCTTTCCATCTGTCCCTCTTTCCTTTTATAGATCCACTTGCATCCAATGGCTTTTACATCATTAGGTGGTTCTACAAGCTCCCAGACCTTATTAGAATACATAGATTCTATTTCAGAATTCATTGCCTTTTGCCAAGATACTGCATCTATATCTTGGAGTGCCTCATCATATGTTCGGGGATCTGGTTCATGTTTGCCTGGGATCAAGTCCGAAGACTCACCCAAAAACATGAATCTCTCAGGCTGCCTTACAACCCTCCCACTACGACGAGGCACCGTCTGTGGTTGTGTATCATGTGTGACACGTGTTGCAGTCTCTTGTGGTACTTCATCTTCTACTGTTGGTACTGAAGTAGACGTGTCCTCTTTAAGTTCTTCTAGAACAATTTTACTACTGGACTTGTGATCCATTATATAGTCTTCTTCTAAAAACTGGGCATTGGTGCTAACAATGACCTTCTGGTCTTTAGGACTATAAAATAAACCGCCTTTCGTTCCTCTGGGATACCCCACAAACATACGAACTTCTGTACGAGATTCTAACTTATCAGCATCTTATTTCAGCACATGTGCTGGACTACCCCAAATCTGAATGTGTCTTAGACTGGGCTTCCGCCCATTCCATAATTCTGTGGGAGTAGAAGATACTGATTTAGAAGGTACTAAGTTTAGAATGTGCGCTGCTGTTTTCAGAGCGTATCCCCAAAACGAATTTGGTAATTCTAAATAACTCACCATCGATCTAACCATCTCCATAAGAGTCCTATTCCTTCGTTCTGCCACACCATTCTGTTGGGGTGTACCAGGTGCAGATAATTGGGATTGAATCCTGGCCTCTGATAAGTAATTCCTAAACTCTCCTAAGAGGTATTCGCCACCACGATCAGACCGTAGTGTCTTGATACTTTTACCTAGACGTTTCTCCACATCAGCCTTGTACTCTTTGAACTTATCAAAGCACTCAGACTTGCGGCGCATTAGGTAAATGTATCCATATCTTGAATAATTGTCTATAAAAGAGATAAAATATTCAAAGCCACCTCTAGCCTGGATAGACATAGGACCACACAAATCAGAATGAACCAATTCTAACGCTTCTTTGGCTCTATACCCCTTGGCCTTAAAAGGTCTCTTGGTCATCTTACCTTCCAAGCAGGATTCACACGTTGGAAAGTTTTCCAACTCTAATGGATCCAAGAGTCTATCGGCTACAAGCCTTTGAATCCTACTTAAGTTAATATGACAAAGCCTTAGATGCCAAAGATGTGTTTGGTTCATTTCCGAAGGTTCTTTTCTCTTATCAGAGTTAGAAGATGTGTTATTAATTTCCATATTTTGCTTTATGGGAGAAATTGGATTTAAAGTATATAAATTTCCAACCAATGTACCAGAACAGATAATCACTTTATTTCTCTTTATAACCACATTGTTACTAAAGGAAACTGAATATCCATCCAAATACAGTTTAAAAATTGAAATTAAATTCTTTCTAAAACTGGGTGCATAAGACAATTCCTTAAAACCTATTTCCTATTCCTATCAAATGATAAGTAGACGTCTCCCACTGCAACAGCCGCCACCTTAGTAGCATTGCCCATGTAGACAGTTATCTCTTTCCTGGAACCCCTACAAAGAATTGCAGACATGATCAGTGACTCCCGTATCTACACACCAGGTGCTGGTAGATAACACCGCTAAACATGTTTCAACTACTAGAGTATGAGATATACCTTTATTGTTCTGTTTCCTACGAGGACAGTCTGCCTACCAATGTCCAGTCTGCTTGCAAATAAAGCACTTTCCCTTCAGCTTCTTTATTCCAGCTTTTTGTTCTCCACCTTGAGGTTTATTCACCTTCTTTGCTGAGCCATTTTGTTTCTTCTTCTTCTTGCCTTTCGGCTTAGAAGTAGAACCATTTTCAGCATAGTAAATTTGAGAATGTTGACGAAACAACCCTTCGGCTGCCTGAAGTTCTGTCAGAAGTTTTGCCAATGAATACATCCTTTTATTCATATTATAGTTCATGCGAAAATGCTCAAAACTTCTGGGCAGCGTTTGGAGGATGATATTGACCTGGGTTTCCCCATCAATTTCCCCTCCAAGAACTTGTATTTCGTTTAAGTAAGTCATCATCTTGAGGGAGTCCCCTCAGTCATGGTGGCTGTCATCAGTTTTCTCATTGCCTCTTGCCTAGCAACCCGATTCTAATGTCCGAAGAGTTCCTTGAGATTGTTCATTATATCATAGGCTGTTGGTAAGTCCTGATGCTAATATTGCAATACATTTGACATCGAAGCCAAGATGTAACACCGTGCCATCTCATCAGCTTTTACCCATTTACTATGATGCTGAATCTCCTCTAGGGTAGAATCATTGCTAGGTGTTTCTGGGCATTCCTCTGACAGTACAAACTTATAGCCCTCAGCAGTTAAAATAATGTCCAGGTTTCTTTTCCAATCTATATAGTTGGGACCAGTAAGTCTGTTTTCTTTTAGAATAATGGCCAGTGGGTTGAAAGTTATCCTAAGAATCACAAAATAAATTTTGGTCAGAACTCTAAATTTAGAATAATATTGATTTCTCAAACAAGACTATTTTAAATTAACCAACACCTTAAAACACCGTGAATTTTGTATGCCACGATAGTGTGGACGTATACAAATTCAACATTTGTAAAAGGAGGGTATATCCCATTAATTTTATTATCTTGTCAACCTAACTTTTTGACAAATAAAATTAATAGTTGGTTTCCTTCGGTCACACAAATAATAGCAATGACTCCGATGGGGAGGATACTATTAGACGTGCCTAAGTGTATACCATTACTTGACACTAAGTCCATTAATAAGATTGTGCCCCTTCCGATGGGGAAGATCACACGCTCTTAATTAATTTCCTATAGTCATCCGAAATGGAAGTTTGGTCTAGTGATCCGCAAACAAACTCATCCGATATGGAGGAAGGCACTCAGAGCCAACGCGCAAGTTTGTTTGTATCACTTACAAACCAGTAATGGAGACCGTGAAATTCACTAAAATAAATTCCTCTCCCACTTAGTTATTTAAAGTGAGGAATTTTGATGATACTAGCCTACTAAACATGTACACTAGCATTCACACACAGCACAATACAAAAGCAATAAATAGAAAAACTAATTTTCAACTATTATGACTTTTATCTATTGTTGTCCTCCGTGTGTTGTCATCCCTAGCTGCTGCCATCTTTGGCCACCACCACCGGGTCTAGTTGTTGCATCTATCTTGCTCCTTGTTCCGCTGCGCCACTCTGATCCTCAAAAGGTTGCACGCCTTGCAAGATTCGATCCGCGACATAAATAGAATTTTACATTTTTCAATCCTATATTCCTCGAAGGAATGTACATGTAAACTAGATCGAACATAAAATAAAATTTACATCCATCGATCCTATATTCCATAAAAGGAATGTACATGTATCTAGATCAAAAAATAAAATCCTAATAAAACTAAATACAGCTCCTGTTGTATTTTATAATACAATCATGCAAACATAATAAATGCCCTTAACATGTGCAAGGGTCCAATCACACACATAATAACTATAAGCCATAATAGTTGGATCCTGCATCCACAAAGTTAGCACATCCTACTATTAACCTGCCTAAATTATTTATGACATGTGCATAATTAAACTAATACCAAATACACAGAGGCAAAACCCTAGCTCTGATACCAATTGTTGGTTGCTACTCGGAAAACCCAATGGCTCCACTGTACAAAAATTTTGTACGTGATCTGAACCTTTCCTAGCTACCATGTGTTGTTTTAAGTTAAACTTGTATCTCCTACAGAACTTAACACGTTTGATTCCAAGTTTAACTTATATGTTCTTTTAGGTTTAGATTTGGATCTCCTGCGGAACTTAACATGTTTGATCCAAATCACCTAGGTTATAAATTCAATTAAATATTAGTTTCCAAAATTGGCTTCCAGTGCTGCATGGCGAGGCACTTGGCCTTCTTGGATATGGGAGCAACCACCACCGACTAGACAAAGCCTTTTAAGGAAAGTTAATATTTAATTTCCTTATATAACTCTAGGTTAACCAAAAGAAACAATCAAATCACAAGGAAAAAAAGAAAAAGAACACAACATCGAAATTAAATTCGAAAAACAAGAATCGAATGCCTCTTGTATTTGGTATTTATACAAAGAAAAATTAACTAGTATGATGCGGAAATTAAATACTAGTTATACCTCTTCCTTGTATGCTAGAAACCTTGAGATCTTCTGTCGTATCCCTCACCTCCTCTTAGACGTCGTGTGGGCGACGATCCTCCAAGACGAACACCACCCGGAGAGCTTCTCCTCCTTCTCTAGAATTCGGCCACCACCACCACAAAGGAGCAAAAGAGAGCAAAGGGAAGAGAGGGAGAGGGGCCGGCCACTTGATGATCTCCAATAACACAATATCAATTGTTATGTTTTTCAAGGCCTCCCCTTCCCCCCTTTTTATATTAGTTTCCCAACGGAAAATTATGGAAAGAGTTTTATAAAAAATTAGACTCATTCCTATTTCCTTTTAATTTTTTCTTTTTCTTTCCTTTTAATCAATCAACCCTAGATTGATTTATTAATTAAACAACTATTTGTTGATGTTTAATTATTTGACCGGCCCCTTGCTTGGGCACCAAGCAAGGTGGCCGACGACTTATTAAAAGGAAAAGAAATAAATTTTTTTTATAAAATTTAAAATAAGAAAACTTCTAATAAAATTTTACAAACTCTCTTTTTTTATAATGTGGATATTAAAAAGAAAGTTTTAAAATTTAAAACTAAGTTTTAAAATTTAAAACATCTCTAATAATATTTCTTTTTTTTTTTAAAGAAAGTTTTATAAATTTTACAACTTTCTTTTAAAACCTTGTGGCCTAATTTAAATTAGGAAAGTTTTATAAATTTTTAAAATCTCTCTTTTTACAAATTGTAAATATCTGAGGAAATTTAGAAATTCAAAAACAACCTTCCTAATTTAAATATTGCGGCCGACCCCCTTGCCCAAAGCAAGGGCCGGCCACTTCAAGAGAAAATGTGGTCGGCCATTGCTTGGTCACCAAGCAATGAACCGACCCCTTCTTGGACACCAAGATAGGCTTTTCTTTGGATGGACTTGAGGCTTTATTGAGGCTACAATAGGGACCTAGAGGAGAAATTGGTTTTGGCCTTCCGATGAGCTTGAGTATCCCGTGCTCGCCCCGAATACACAACTCAAGTTCATCGATAATAACTCATTCCACTAGAGAGTTATTACCGCACTACCGCACCAATCCCAAATTACATTATGGGCTCCTTCTTATCATGTGTGTTAGTCTCCCTGTGTTTAAGATTACGAATGTCCACTAATTAAGTGAGTTACTGACAACTCATTTAATTAATATCTAGCTCCAAGAGTAGTACCACTCAACTTTATTGTCATGTTGGACCAGGTCCACCTGCAGGGTTTAACATGGCAATCCTTATGAGCTCCTCTTGGGGACATTCTCAACCTAAATAACTAGGACACAGATTCTCTCTATAATCAACAACACATACTATAAGTAATATCATTTCCCAACTTATCGGGCATATTGATTTATCGAGCTAAACCTCACCCTTTGATAAGTCAGAGAAATAAATATTAAATATACATGCTTGTTATTATATTAGGATTAAGAGCACACACTTCCATAATAACTAAGGTCTAGTTCTTTTACTAAGTCAGTACAAAAAGAACTTACCTACATGATCCTACTCAATACACTTAAAGTGTATCAGTGTAATTTATTAGTCAAGATAAACTAATACTTAATTACACTACGTCTATTCTGATGGTTTGTTCCTTTCCATCTTAGTCGTGAGCAACTGTTTATAATTTATAGAGAACCGACAACATGATCTTCTAAGTGTGACTCCACACTCCATGTTATCTACTATATAAATTAATTGAATAATTACATTTAACAAATAAATGTAAACATTTGACCAATGTGATTCTTTATTTCAAAATAAATGTGTACAAAAGCTAAACTTTTAAGTATACACTCCAACAACTTAATCCTTCATCATTAAACGGAGTTGTTAGATGCAAAGAAGCTAATCTCAGAACAAAGTGCACGGATAGTAGAACAAGATACACGCATACAAAAACTTGAAGAAATGTTCAAAAAGGGTGGATGTGACTTTGAGTTTGAGGAGAAAGGTAGTTGCTCGGTGAAGTTGCCTACCACGAGTGAGGATAAGATCAAACCAGAGAAGAGTAAAATTTTGAATGATGAGGACATGCAAGTTTTAAGCAAGACTGAGTTTTTGCAGGTATATATGTATTTAATTGTGGATACTTAATATTATTTGCAATAATGAGTCCATCAATGTGTGACATGATTGATTGTCTTCTAGGGTATGCCAGTTGCACTGTCACTGGAATCAAAGTCCAATATTGTGGCCTATGGTACAGTTATTCATGCCAATGGGGATGGAAAATTACTTCATGGTGTCCCGTTACCCATGAATTGCATGAGCGTCTTGATTGATGAGGTTGTGGAGAATTCAGCAAGGTTGCCCTTTCCCATTCCAAATGAATGTGACACCATTGGTGGCGCAATTGGGACCCATGTTGCTTGGCCTGCATGTTGGGTAGTGATGAAAAATGAGGTAAATTTCTGACTCATTCGGCCACCACACTGTGAGTACAAATTTAATTCTTCATTGGGAATTTTTGAGGACTCGTTTCAGCAACCACAAATTTCCAGCTTCTGATTTGGTCAGTGTATGGTGTTCTGGTTTTTTTCTTATTTTCTTGGCATAGTTGTTTAGCTGGATTTTTCCAACCAAACCTTCTTAGATTTTGATTGAAGGTTGTACGTATTTGTTGGATACAATTTAGTAATACCAGATATATAAGAGCTAGCACACACATGTAATCTGTACATTGAGGTTACATGCATGAACAAGAACATTGATGGTAATTGAAACCCAATTAAAGGGTTGTTCAGAAAGATGCTGAACATAAGAGATAAAACTTTCTACTAACATATTTACATTTGCAATTTGTAGAAGCCTCAAAGGAAGAAAAGTGTTGCAAAAAGAAGTAATCCTGTCTTTCCATTAAATGTGCCACGGTCATTACATTTATTGTACTGTTACTCTATGTGTATTTTGGACAACCCCGAAAAAACTATATCAATTGTTTTTGATCATGATTTCTTTGACCATAAGTACAAACTGCTAGTGAACATTGAAGACATCACACCTATTTATGAGTTGGAGCCAATATCTGCTAATTGTCTGGTTGCTTACATGTGGTAAGTTTTCACATCACTCATTTTTTTCATTTTATTTGTATTAACATACTAACATTTTTTTGCTTGAATGGAAGGTTTCTCTTCAAAAAGATGAAAAAAAGAAAACAAGGTCGATAAGTTCAGATTTGTGGATCCACAAACACTTCCAGTAATGTCATATGTATCCAAACTTGACAAAAATGAAAAGATTGAATACTTGAATAACTGGGCAAGTGTGTTGGCTGATAGGCTGAGTGGTGCAACAAAAAATCAGCTAGTTTTGGCACCTCACAATTGTTAGGATCGACGGACGCGGCTAGAGAGGGGGGATGTGAATAGCCGACCCCAAATTCGCGTTTCTTTCTACAAATCTAGTTAGCGCAGTGGAAATACAATAATAGAAACGAGAACGAGAAGATCAAACCTTAGACGCAGCGATGTAACGAGGTTCGGAGATGAAACTCCTACTCCTCGGGGTGTCCGTAAGGTGGACGAAGCCTATCAATCCGTCGGTGGATGAAACCCCGGATAACCGGCTAATATGAACTCCTTCTGGGTGGAGAAACCTCACCACAAAGTCTTTGCAACAGCAAAACAGAGGAGTACAACAATAGAGGAAACAAACAAGAACAATAGAAATTGTAAACACACTTGCTTGCCTTCTCGTCGGAGTTCGTTGATGAAGCAGCAGCTTCACGGCTCCAGCAGCTAGAAAACCAGCATGAAGCTCACGCGAAGCTTCAGCAAACTGAGAGCTCAACAAAGCTCAAATCGCAGTTAGGAGGAAGAGCAAAAAACTCTATCTATAGAGGCCCTCGATCTCGATATATAACCTGCGAAGAAGAAGACACATAAACTAGCCGTGAAGAGCAACACAGAAATCTAGCTGTTGTGACTCGACGGCGAGGCCTGGACCGATCAGGCTATGTCTTGATCGGTCCTGGAGACCGATCAGACTCCCTGCTGATCGGTCCAGACCGATCAGTTCACTCCCTGAATCCTTTTCTCAACTTCTCTGATCGGTCTCCAGATCGATCAGATGACTTACAGAAGCCTTCTGTTTGTTACCGATAGGTCACCGGACTGATCCGATACCTATGGTATCACCGGATCGATCCACCGATCGATCTAGAGCTTGGTTTTGCCCAAACCAAGTCCCAAGCCTTCCAAACCAACATCCGGTCAACCTTGACCTCTTGGTACATCATGCTTAGCATCCGGTCACTCCTTGACTGCTAAGACTCCCCACCAAGTGTCCGGTCAATCCTTTGACCCACTTGGACTTTTCTCTTTGTGTCAAGTCCGGTCACTCCTTGACCTACTTGACCTTCTCAACACCGATGTCCGATCACCCTTGATCCATCCGGATTTTCCCTGCCGGCTTCACTCACGGGACTTTCACCTAGCTTCACTCACTAGGATTTTCACCGCTTCACTCACCGGATTTCCAATATGCCCGCTTCACTCACCGGACTTTCCAATTCACTCACCAGACTTTCCAACCGGGGTTCACTCACCAGACTTTCCCGCCTTCACTCACCAGGACTTTCCCACTGCCTGGCTTCACTCACCAGGACTTTCACCTAGCTTCACTCACTAGGGTTTTCACAACTGCCTGGCTTCACTCACCAGGACTTTCACCTAGCTTCACTCACTAGGGTTTTCACAACTGCCTGGCTTCACTCACCAGGACTTTCCCACTGCCTGGCTTCACTCACCAGGACTTTCCACATCCGGTCCAGAGAACGAGCTACCGAGCCCTCTCTGACCACAGTTCGGGGAACGAGCTACCGAGCCCTCTCCGACTTCCATCCGGTCCAGAGAACGAGCTCTCGATCCCTCTCTGACCACAGTTCGGAGAACGACTACCGAGCCCTCTCCGACTTCCCTTGTGTCAAGCTTCCATACTTGGACTTCTCCGTGCCAAGTCTCCATACTTGGACTTTTCCCGTGCCAAGCTCCCTGCTTGGACTTTTCACCATGCCAAACTCCCTGCTTGGACTTTTCACCATGCCAAACTCCCTGCTTGGACTTTTCCCATGCCAAGCTCCCTGCTTGGACTTTTCCGAGTCAGGTCAACTCACCTCGGGTCAACCAGGTCAACCTTGACCACGGGTTGCACCCACAATCTCCCAAGCTTGTATCCTTGTAAAACATCAAGATACAACTTTTCTGTTCACGTCAAACATTGTCAAACATAACTCGTCAAACATCAAAACACAACTCGAGTCAAGTCAACTCGAGTCTGGTCAACTAGGTCAACCTTGACCTAAGGTTGCACCAACAATCTCCCCCTTTTTGATGTTTGACAAAACTCATAATCAAACTTAGGTTTTCTAATGTTCTTCCTTGAACATTCTCCCCAAACCTACACTCTCCCCCTTTTTGACACACATCAAAAAGAGTGAATCAAGGTCAAGAGTTTCTTTCTAATGAAGGTCCCATACCTTTCATTGAAACCCTTAATTTCCCCCATGATACTAAGGTCAACAATTAACTTAGTGATAATCCCATATCACTCAAGTCTTTAGGAGTAAAAACTCCCCCTAAAAGTCAACTCCCCTTGACTAATAGGTAAAATTCCCCTAAAGGTCAACTCCCCCTTGACCATTGCACCAACAATGTCTTGGAGAGTTTCAAACCTTCAAAATACCAACTCCCGAGCTGAAATTTCAGAAATTTCAGACAGTCGAAACTGGCACGCCCTGATCGGTCACCAGACCGATCAGGTCTTCCCTGGACCGATCAGACTCCCTTCTGATCGGTCCACAACCTCTGATATCAGTTTCTGAATTTCCTTCCGAAATTCAGAAACCCCTACAAAATTCCAGAAAATTCCAGAAATTATAAAACTTTGAGGATACATTCCTCATAACATATACTATCAAGGAAAAATAGTTTTCTATGAAAATATCTTCCATTTTTCAATCTTGATACAAAGTTCAAAAGTCTTTGAAATAGCTCAAAGTTAACTCATCTTTGTATCACTTTACTCAATGATGAATGCTATCACTAGAAAAGCTTCATCAAGGTTTTTCAAATCAACTTTGAAATGATTTTAAACCATTTAATTTAGGACCACAATCTTAGGGCTAAATGTACATGACTTGTACACAAGCTTTCCCTATGATCCTCAATTTCGAATTAGGCTCATCTAGGTACAAGAACTATGCACCTTGATCCTAACTCATCATCCTAATATCTCACACACATCTAAGGTGTATCAAACACATCCAAGTCAATTTTGATGTGAGATATGGATTTAGGTTATCTTAACTAGGTTCTCATGCATTTTCTAAATAACAATTTGATCTCCATATTAAATTGTGTTTTAGTCCTTAAATCAATTTCATTGATTATAAATGCATGAGATGATGACATGGCATAAAATAGTATCATAAATGGAACATGTGCCAATGTCATGATGTCATGGCATAAAGTGTGAAACTCTAACTAAGGCATGACATATAAATAACCTAAGCATTATCATGACATTTTAAATGATCATAAAATAAATATGATGTCATGACATGGCATATGGCAAACAATATATGGCAAATAGCACATAAAGGTATAGAAAATATCTAATTCTAGCCTTAGTTGCCATTTTTGATAATTTTGATCATTTTGTCATAGGTTCTATATTCCTAAGTGTAATAGACCTAGCATCTTATACTAAAGATTTTTAGATCACTATGTGTCAATTAGATTGACTCTAGAAAACTCCTCAAATTTAATTGGCACATTCTAATCACCTTAGGAATAATTCTTAATTTCATTTTCAAGGCTTGATTATACCTTGAAAAATCCTAAAGTGCCACCTTTTGCCATGATTAGGTTAACTACCTATTCAAGTAAGGTTGACACACCCTAACTAATCTAGCGTGATGAAATCACGCTCCTAGGAACCCAATACCTATTGGAGCTCATTGGGTTCACTAAGTATTCACTAGGGATGACTTCCCTAGCAACCCTCCTAATGACCCTTCTAGGCTTTGAAGCCTTGGTCATTTGGGACTCATCAAGATCAACTCTAGGGGTGACTCCCCTTGTGACCTTGGTGATGGTCTTCCTAGTCCTAGGTTTTGTTCTATAATCGAATGAAACATCATGGTAAGTGGGCTTGACTACTTGGGACTTAGGTTTGTGACCCAAACCTTTCTTGTCCTTGGACTTGGGTTTTTGACCCCTAGACTCTAGAGTTAAATCCTCAAGAGCCTTTTCTAGAGAGTCAAGTCTTGACCTCAAGACTTGATTTTCTTTCTCTAATACCTCAAGTTTTAATTTGTCATTTTTCTTTGAGGTACTCCTAGGCATATGTCTAGTAGTTTTGGGATTCCTATCTAGGTTTCCCTTAACCTTAGATGAGTTAATCCTAGGATTGACATTTCTAGAGTTGTCCTTATTCAAGCTAACATGTTTAGCACCTAAGCACATATATTGATTCCTATAATTAACATGCTTATCATTCTTGACAATAGCAATAAGGCTACTAGCATGCATCCTACTAGAATTGCAAGAATGTGCCTTAGAGATTACCTTAGGGTTTGCCCTAGCTCCCCCTATACATGTGCTCGATCTCTTGTCCTTGTGAGGTTGCCTCCCCCTCGGACATTGGCTCCTATAGTGTCTCCTTCGCTTGCATTGGAAGCACACCACGTGCTCCTTGCCCTTGCATATCGGGACTCCGGCTTCCTTGACTTTTGGTGCCCGTGGAGTCTTCCTAATCCTCCTTGGACACTTACTCTTGTAATGTCCATACTCCCTACACTCAAAGCACATTATGTGTAATTTATTTGAAATTGAAATGCTTGAGTTACCTAGAGTTGAGGATGGATGAAAACTTTCTTCTTCATCCCTTCCGGAGGTAGAAGCTTCTTCCTCTTGCTCCATTCTTGAAGAAGAACTCTCCTCCTCTTCTTCCTTAGATGTTGAGTAGCCCTCAACTTCTAATTCCTCTCCTCCATGATGTGAGCTACTTGGCTCACTTGACTCCTCTTCATGACTTGAAATGGAGCTTCCCTCATGGAGCTTGGCCAAGTTATTCCACAACTCCTTGGCATCGTTATATCCACCTATCCTACACAAAACATCATTAGGTAAAGAAAATTCAATGGTTTTCGTTACCTCATCATTGATGGTTGATTGGTGGATTTGCTCCTTCGTCCACTTCTTCTTCTCCAAAAGTTCTCCTTCTTTATCCAATGGAGGAGTAAAACCTAATTGCACACACCTCCAATTTTCTAGGTTAGTCATAAGAAAGTACTTCATTCTTACCTTCCAAAACGCGAAGTCGTCGCGATCGTAGAAAGGTGGAATTGTGATGTCTTCTCCGAGTTGATCCATCTCTAGCTTGTGCTCCCTCGGGTGTTAATCCGACGAAGAGCAACCTTGCTCTGATACCACTTGTTAGGATCGACGGACGCGGCTAGAGAGGGGGGTGTGAATAGCCGACCCCAAATTCGCATTTCTTTCTACAAATCTAGTTAGCGCAGTGGAAATACAATAATAGAAACGAGAACGAGAAGATCAAACCTTAGACGCAGCGATGTAACGAGGTTCGGAGATGAAGCTCCTACTCCTCGGCGTGTCCGTAAGGTGGACGAAGCCTATCAATCCATCGGTGGATGAAACCCCGGATAACCGGCTAATATGAACTCCTTCTGGGTGGAGAAACCTCACCACAAAGTCTTTGCAACAGCAAAACAGAGGAGTACAATAATAGAGGAAACAAACAAGAACAATAGAAATTGTAAACACACTTGCTTTCCTTCTCGTCGGAGTCCGTTGATGAAGTAGCAGCTTCATGGCTCCAGCAGCTAGAAAACCAGCATGAAGCTCACGCGAAGCTTCAGCAAACCGAGAGCTCAGCAAAGCTCAAATCGCAGTAAGGAGGAAGAGCAAAAAACTCTATCTGTAGAGGCCCTCGATCTCGATATATAACCTGCGAAGAAGAAGACACATAAACTAATCGTTGTGTCGCAACGGCTAGGGCCTAGACCGATCAGGCACACTCCTGATCGGTCCAGGAGTGTTCTGATCGGTCTTGGGGACCGATCAGGCTATGTCCTGATCGGTCCAGGAAGACCCTGATCGATCCTGGGGACCGATCAACATGCATGTCCCTTCCTTTTTCTCTCGAACTTCTTGCCTTCTGATCGTTGTTTCCTGATCGGTCTGCAGACCGATCAGATAACACTCAGTAGGCTACTGTTTGGTTACTGATCGGTCACCAGACCGATCTAGATACCCAATGTATCACTGGATCGATCCACTGATCGATCCAGAGCTTGGTTTTTGCCCAAACCAAGTCCCAAGCCTTCCAAACCAACATCCGGTCAACTTTGACCTCTTGGTACATCATGCTTAGCATCCGGTCACTCCCTTGACCTGCTAAGACTCCCCACCAAGTGTCCGGTCAATCCCTTTGACCCACTTGGACTTTTCTCTTTGTGTCAAGTATCCGGTCACTCCCTTGACCTACTTGACCTTCTCAACACCAGATGTCCGATCACCCTTGATCCATCTGGATTTTCCCTTGCCCGGATTCACTCACCAGGACTTTCACCTAGCTTCACTCACTAGGATTTTCACCTGGCTTCACTCACCAGGATTTCCAATATGCCCGGCTTCACTCACCAGGACTTTCCAACTGCCTGGCTTCACTCACCAGGACTTTCCCACTGCCTGGATTCACTCACCAGGACTTTCCCACTGCCTGGCTTCACTCACCAGGACTTTCACCTAGCTTCACTCACTAGGGTTTTCACAACTGCCTGGCTTCACTCACCAGGACTTTCCCACTGCCTGGCTTCACTCACCAGGACTTTCCACATCCGGTCCAGAGAACGTGCTACCGAGCCCTCTTGACCACAGTTCGGGGAACGAGCTACCGAGCCCTCTCCGACTTCCATCCGGTCCAGAGAACGAGCTCCCGAGCCCTCTCTGACCACAGTTCGGAGAACGAGCTACCGAGCCCTCTCCGACTTCCCATGTGCCAAGCTTCCATACTTGGACTTCTCCGTGCCAAGTCTCCATACTTGGACTTTTCCCGTGCCAAGCTCCCTGCTTGGACTTTTCACCATGCCAAACTCCCTGCTTGGACTTTTCACCATGCCAAACTCCCTGCTTGGACTTTTCCCATGCCAAGCTCCCTGCTTGGACTTTTCCGAGTCAGGTCAACTCACCTTGGGTCAACCAGGTCAACCTTGACTACGGGTTGCACCCACAATCTCCCAAGCTTGTATCCTTGTAAAACATCAAGATACAACTTTTCTGTTCACGTCAAACATTGTCAAACATAACTCGTCAAACATCAAAACACAACTCGAGTCAAGTCAACTCAAGTCTGGTCAACTAGGTCAACCTTGACTAAGGTTGCACCAACAACAATGTTGGGTAAATAAATATTATAATTTTATTTTTAATAGATTTATTTCAACAATTTTTTTGAATTGACTATCTATTTTGTGCATAGTTGTCATTGGATTTTGACTGTCATCGACCCTTATGTGGAGATGGTTTATTTGTTCGATTCACTTAATCATTGCAATCGTTATGAGGACTGGAAATATGTAGTGGATATGTGAGTACATATTTGTTTTTTAATTAAGCATTTAATTTAATTTATTACTCATTTGTCAACTCTTGTTGTACAAAGGAGCTTGAAATTGTTCAATTCAAACAAGCAAAGGAAAGGGAAAAAGAAGCCTATGTGGGAAGTCGTAAAGGTTTGTATATTTTATATACACACATATGTTTACTTGTGATTAATTTAAAACTATTTAATTGTGCATTATTTGTTGATAATTTTTTGTTAACATAGGGTCCTCGACAACCTGATGCTAAACAATGTGGGTTTTATGTGATGAAACTTATGAGAGAAATTATTGAAGGAAATGCTACCGGCGAGATGGATTCACTTAGCTCAATGGTAATATTTGACATATTCTCAATTTTCTCAAATAATTTCTTTTATTTGACTTTGCTTCTTCATTACTGATTTTTTTTACTAAATTAATCTGGGTTTGTTAACAGTTCAAGAAAACAATTTACTCCAACGAAGAAATTGACGAAGTGCGATCCGAATGGGTGGATTGCGTACTAGACTATATTCATTACTAGGTATAAATTACTAGACTTCAAAAGATGGTTGAACACTTTATTTGTGACTCCATGACTTATTGATTGTGATTCCTTACTGTCAATAATTCTGCATTTCTACCATGAGCAGTATTAGTTGACATTTCCCTTATTTATCGCCTCTCTTTGTGGTCCAAAATTAATATGGCTGGGTTGTGTGAGTAGCTTATTTAGTTGTTTCCGAATTATGCAAGGACTGACAATGTGGAAGTTATCTCTTTGTGAATTATTAGATGATGACCTTTTGTATCTTATGAGTTGCTCTACATATTTCTTGTTTGTACTCTCCTTATGATTTTCGTCTATATGCCATGACTTCATCTTGTTTTTCCTCCTATAATTTATTATTTTTTCTTTTTTACAATCGCGAATGACAATTATGATGCTTTATCAAGCACAACTATGTTAATCTATATGCATGTTAGTGATTCCTTGAGAATAATGAAATGAAGAGCTTGTAAAGGCATTTCGTGTATGATCCATAGTATATTGATATACAAAACATCTATATACTGCAGTTTGATTTATTAATAGTTTGCTCTATATACTTTTGCTTGGACGAGCAGTGTAAATTACCCATGAATTGCACGTACATTGCAGCTATTTTTCCAGTTAGATTTTCTTGTTTTACTCTATATACTGCAGTTACAGTTAGATTTTCTCTTTGTATTGATGAAATGGGAATGAAAAATCTATTTTTCCCAGCTAGAATGTAGTGAATATTATAGCTCTTAATCTACACGTATTTGATTAACACTTTGGTTCTTTTAGGTGTCCTATGTAATTATTAAAGTTGTGCGTATGTGATTGCTATTTTGAGGAATTTGTGGAATTGTTTTACCTCTACAAACAATTCACCCTACCATAACTCATCATGATGATCCAATTCTTTTGGTTCAAGTTTTAATTGGATAGGCTTTGAACCCATGTTTTTTACTTTCACTTATGCTTTTGTGATGGGTCTGTTTATTGCAGATCAATTTGCAGCTCCTGGCAACTTGTTACTTGCAAAATGGGAAAGCATATTGTGCCTACCAGGTCTCAAAGGTAATGCAGTTTGGAAAATGGCACAGAAATTGCATGAATATTTTGTTTCAAGATGTTAATGGATGTAATGCGCTTTGCATGGATTCTATTGATCTTGCATGATAGTTCACTTAAATAATGTTAGCTGCATGTAGTGCTAATTATTTAGTAAACTATGCTAAGCTAGGTATCACTGCTCCTAGAAACTTTGGCAGAAATAAACTCCTATGCCACAACAATAATATCTTAGTTCAGTTTCTAAAGGTAATAATACCTTTTCACTATATACATTCTCTGGTACATTTTATGCTGGTTTTAAACTTGCACTATGTTTCATGAAATCATGACCACTATTGTAAAGGGTAACTTAAATTTACTCTTTAATAAGGTGCATGGTTTCGATAGTTAGAAACGATGTTTGCCTCACTACTACATTGCTCTGATGTGGAAGTTTAATTCATAATTATAGACACAAAATAATGGTTATATCACATTTGCATACATATATGGTTGCCGCTTTTTATTGTATTCATATTCCTCCAAGGGCAATACATGTTCAAGAGACGTTCTCCTTCCTTTTTACTTAAGACAACCTTGTTGTGGATAGTTCTGATTTCCATTACTACAAGCTCACTATCTTCCTTCTTTATTCTACTACCACTGTTAGGAGTAATATCTTATCAATGCAGATGATATTTAATGATCACCAACCAATGCCAAAATCCACTGTCAGTTAAATCTAAGTGTATGAGTGATACTAATCTTTTTTTTATCATCTTTTTTAGTTGCTAGTTAAATACAATAATAACTTTTTGTAAAATTTTTAAGAGAGACATAGATGACATCTTGATAGGTTCCTCAGGCATCAGACCTTCCCTAGCAAAAGTCTCAGTTCTCTATTTTTACTTATTAGCATTGTTCATTTTTCTCTTGCAGGTCTGCCAATTTGTGAGGCGGCTTGAGTTTTTTTGATGCAAGAAGTGAGCTTTGTTAGATGTAACTTGCCTTGCTATTTTGTAAATTAAAAGTCATATGGAGAACAACAAATGGAAAACATGTGATTTAGTGTATATGGAGAGTAATGGAAAACATGTGTATTTTGATGAGTAACAACTCATTTTGTATATTTTTGTATATGTGGCTACAAGATGAATTATATATGGATGTTTATTTTGGATTTAATGTAGTAAATATTTAGTTTTGTATTGGTGGTTTGCTTATAGTAAAATAAGATTGGTTGTTTGGTATTAATGAACATTAAAGACAATAGTTAAAAATATTGTAAAAACTAGGTAAACCACAATGAAATTTTTTTGTAAAAAGTGATAAAAGACAACGGTTTTATCCGTTGTAAAATATATTAAAACTGTTGTTAAAAAAAAATAAAACATGTCAAATATTATCTACCACAACAGTTTATATCTGTTGTAAAATGTATATACCACAACGGTTTATTTCTGTTGTTGAAATTATCTACCACAACGGTTTTAAAACGTTGTCGTATCCTTCGTAGCCAAATTTTGGGCATATAAACAACAACGGATAAAAATCGTTGTCAAATGTCTACAAAGACAACGGATTCAAAACCGTTGTCGTAGGGTAATACATTCTACAACACCCTCAGTTACAACGATTTTTTTACCCTACGACAACGGATAATATCCGTTGTCGTTTGCAGTTTTTGTTGTAGTGTCAAGTTTCTGCTGCACATTCAATGACGAGCACAAAACAATGACGAGAAGTGATCAAGGCTATTCTCCCCCCTATCTTGCACAGGTGCTAATATTGACGATAGCTAGATCTTGTAGATACATGCTTTAGTTTATTTTCGATATATCACTATTGTTTTCATCTCTAGATGCATGCCCCGTAACCTTGACATTAATAGCACTTATTTGGATCAAAGTGTGTATAGACCTTACCATTTTCTAGAATTCATCAACTCAAACTACACATTTATAGTTCCAAAATTGTTGACACGAAAATGTATATTGAGTAACCTATATCATAAGTCAAGGGATGAAATCTTCGTATTCTTTGGTGGAACAAAAATAAATACATAAGAAAATATAAAAATAATTTAATATAGCCCAATGTGTGCCTACTTCCATGGGGAGAATCCTAATCTACATAACATGAGAACAAAAGTACAATAAAAATTAGAAAAAATATAAAAGATTATTTTATTTTCTAGATACCTCTTCCAAGTCCAATAAAGAAAGGTCACTTTCACTAGTCTATGGATATGCAAAAGAATCTCATTTGAAAAGAAAATTATATTATTAATAAGTCTTCGGGTTTCCTACAATCTCCAAACCCACCCTACAATGACTTTTAATTTTTTTTATTTGGAATATTGTCTCTTAGTGAGAAATTTGCAACTCCCAATCATTAATATTATTATATAATATTATATTGACAACCATCCAAAGAAGAAGAAAAAAAAAATCCAAAATAGGATTGATTTGATATTTGAGACATAATATATAGACTTATTGACCTAATATTATATTGCCAAATCATGTTGGTAGCCCAAGAAGCCTAGGGAAATAACCTAGCAATCCATTTGAGAGAACTTTGGTTTCACAAACAAAATATTTGGACAACTTGAACATTCCCAAGGATTCAATCCAACAGAGTCCAAGTACAACATATTGTTTTTGATTATTTCCGAGTGGTAGTTATTCTTGGCTAGTAGTTCATAATCAAATTTATTGCTCCGCTAATTATGCCTCCTCTCCAACTAATGAATTTTGATGCTGAAGCCTTCTAAATTCCCTATCAGCTTGGTTGTTCAGCATTGTCAAAGCTAGGATGATGACCTAGATACTTATGACGTTCATCTACAATGTAATTGAGATATTGATTATAACACGTACTGCTTTTGTCCATGACCGATGACTATTCCACCTGCAAGATAATGACTTCCGTTCAAGACCAATTAAAGTTACTGGTCATATTGAAAATTCAATGTTGAATCATCAATTCTTCAATAACATTGTATCTTACAAACAAGTCACATCATAGATGTCCAATCTATTTACATTCAACGTCCTAACAACCTGTATCTCAAAACCAATTTACATGATCGACCTTCTAATATTGTAATTTTACAAATGAGCTTATGTTACATTATTGACCTTCTAATATTGTAATAGAAATCGGATCTATAGATAGTGCTTTACTAGTCAACGAATAAGAATCAATATTTGATGGATCACTATAAATAATATAAGTCTCTCTTGAACCCATAAAAGTCCAACTTTTATACATTTTAAGACCTCTTAAGTAAAAGAATGACCAAAAGAGTCATAAACTAATTCCACGGCTCTATTTTCTCTCCACAAGCTCCATACCTGAAGAAGGACCGAAACAAATGCTTATTTGATTAACAAAATAACGTGTGTGTGAAGTAAATATTAATACATGTTTTTTTTTTTTCATTTCCAAGAAGACTTTGGTGACATATAGATTGATAAACTCTATTGTTCTTTTTGCCAGTTATTATCTCAAGAACAAGCACACCAAAACTAAACATATCATATTTCATTGAAAATATTTCATTCATTGTATATTTAGAGACATATATTTATTACAACAAGAAAAAAATATTAAACATTAATTTTGAAAAAAAAAATCAAAATAACTAAAGATTAATAAATATGTTATTTACTATGCTCCTATAATTTTCTTAGTGTTTCCTATTGTTTCGTCACTACTAAATAATTTTGCTAGTCAGATATCTTTTAGGGTTGATATCCTTATATATGGCTAGTTTTTAAATCCCTATGTATGATTCACGGTGAATATAGAGAAGACCCTTAGCAACAACGACTATAATTAATATTGTATCTTGTCCAATCCAATAATGTGCATTTGTCTTTATCTGCCAAAAAGAGACAGAGAAATTAGGCACTTGTCAACAACTTGAGATGCAAATAAAACTAGAAAGAAAACTAACAAAATAAGAAAGTGTATAAACTTCCATTGGGCATGTACTTGTAGATAGTTATTCTTTCTCGGCGTTGAATGCAAACAACCAAGGAGTCGAACAAGATTCCGATGTTGTAACTTAGATATAAGCATTACCTAATTCTTAAACTCTAGAGCACCTTGTGTAGGTGTCTTTGATAGTCTTTTCACAGCTATTTCTTGTCCCTCCGTTAGACTCCCATTACATATGTCAACACGTTATCCCATGTCCAGTTTGTTAGAATTTTGGTGGAATTAGGATGAAGAAATAAGAATTTAAGAGAGACTTTGTAACAAAGTATGAGGACGAAAAAAAAACTCTATGAAGAGAATTATTTACTACATATTTTCATCATCATACAAGGTACTTATTTATATACTTAAATTCATGCTTCTACATTCTTCTATAATTACATGACATCATTAAATACAAGACAATTAAATTTTATTCTTTTCTATACTAATAACTTTTGTTATAAAGAGTTTCATTGAACTTAGTAAAATAATTCAACTTTGCTTAATTGATGAAGAATCACATGAAGTTAAATTGATTTTGACAACTTCCTTGCATGGTTGATGAAGTCAAGTTGTTGTTGGCATTGTTCTTGCATAGTTGAAGAGAAGTCAATTTGTCTTTGGAATAAGTTTGCATGCTAACATCTGTCCCCCTTAAACTTATTCTTCCTTGAAATCCCAACAAATTTCTTAGATATTGGAAAGCTTATGCTTTTAGAGGCTTTGTAAATATATTAGCTACTTGATCACTTAACTTCACATGGAGCAATTATATTTCTTTTGTCTTAACATACTCCCTTATGAAATGAAAGTGAGTATCGATATGCTTGGATCTTTCATGATGAACTAGATTTTTGGCTAAAACAATTACTGATTTGTTATTCACATAGATTTTAGTTGTAGCTTCTTGTTGCAATCTAAGATCCTAGAGTAATCTCTTTAGCTAAATAGTATGACAAACACAAGATGCTATAGCAATATATTCAATTTCACAAGTTGATAGAACAATAGTTGATTGTTTATTTGAAGATTAAGTGAATGCAGTATTACTAAGATAAACACATATCTAGTAGTACTCTTGTGATCATCATAACTTCCAACCCAATCACTATCACTGAAACAAAAAAACTCTATATCTTTCATTGATAAATAAAGAAGCCTATAATCAATTATCCCTTTGATATATTTAAGAATTCTATTAGCTATATATAAGTGAGAAGTTTTTGGCGTTTCCATATACCTGCTTACTAAACCAACTCCAAATAATATATCAGGTCTTGTATATGTCAGATACTTGAGGTAGCCCACAAGACTCTTGTAATAAGTTGGATTCGCAAGTTTTTGATCTGCGTAGATTATATACACTTTTATGCATACTTTGATGCACATCTACTTGTACTTCATTAGCATAATCTATGTTTATTACATCATATTTCATTATAATATCATACTTCCATTATATTCTGTTCAGATATCAACTCTTTGCTTGTTTTGATTGATAGGACGTGATTTAGAGCAAAAATGGAGCTTAAATGAAGTCTAGAGCTTCCAGAGTGTCACGGGCATGCGGAAACCAAGTTCTTCCAAGTTCTGGCTGTGTGAAGGCCGTGTGGGGGGGGGGGGCGTGTGGATGTCACATGACCGTGTGGAATTTTCAGCACTGCATACCAAAAGTAAAATGACCATAACTTTGTGCTCGGTTGGAGTTTTGGGCTGTTCTTTATATCGATTTGTATATAACTTCAAGATCTACAACTTTGATTAGACTTCAACCAGAGAAAACCCCATTCTTGATGGTGTAAAAGACGTTGCAATGAGACATACCCATGCAAAGCTATGCCAAGAGCCATGAAAGGGGGGGGGGGGGGGGGTGAGCTCCACATGGCTGTGTGAGGCACATGGCCCATGGCCGTGTGAGCCACATGATCGTGCAACGTTTCTAGAGAGCAAGATGTTTCAGGCCGTGTGAATCCACATGGCTGTGTGGTTTTAGCAGAGAAGAAATAAGACATGGTCATGTGGGCCACATGATCGTGTCACATCTCCAGAGAAGAAAGTGCACACGGCCGTGTGAAGGCCACACGGCCGTGTCACGGGTCGTGTGGTGCCTGTGCCTAGCCTATAAAAGAGGTTTTCTTCCCCTTGTCTCTTATCTTGGGTGATATTTGGCTTGGGGTTCTTTCCCATTGCTTGGGGAAGGGGTTCTCCCCCTTGGGGGTGTTAGAGTGTATACTAAAATCCTAGCTTTTGTATAAATATTTATTTAGAAATAAAGAATCACAATGGTCAAACATCTATATTTATTTGTTAAATGTAATTTGTTCAATTAATTTATATAGTAGACAACATGGTGTGTGGTGTCACACACAGAAGATCATGTTGTCGGATCTTTATAAATTATAAACAGTTGCTCGCGACTAAGATGGAAAGGAACAAATCGTTGAAGTAGTCGTAGTGTAATTAAGTATTAGTTTATCTTAACTAGTAAATTACACTGATACACTCCAAGTGTATTGAGTAGGACCATTTTAGGTAAGTTCAATTTGTACTGACTTTATAAAAGAACTAGACCTTAATTATTATGGAAGTGTGTGCTCTTAATCCTAATATGATAACAAACACATATATTTAGTATTTATTTCTTTGACTTATCAATGGGTGATATTTAGCTCGATAAATCAATAAGCCCGATAAGTTGAGAAATGATATTACTTATAGTGTGTGTTGTTGATTATAGAAGGAAACTATATCCTAGTAATCTAGGTTGAGAATGCCCCCAAGAGGAGCTCATAAGGATTGTCATGTTAAACCCTGCAGGTGGACTTAGTCCGACATGACAATGAAGTTGAGTGGTACTACTCTTGGAGCTAGATATTAATTAAGTGAGTTGTCAGTAACTTACTTAATTAGTGGACATTCATTATCTTAAACACAGGGAGACTAACACACTCATGATAAGAAGGAGCCCATAATGTAATTTGGGATTGGTGCGGTAGTACGATAATAACTCTCTAGTGGAATGAGTTATTATCGATGAACTTGAGTTGTGTGTTCGGGGCGAACACGGGATACTCAAGCTCATCGGAAGGCCAAAACCAATTTCTCCTCTAGGTCACTGTCATAGCCTCATTAAACCCTCAAGTCTATCCAAAGAAACGCCCATCTTGGTGTCCAAGAAGGGGGCCGGTCCATTGCTTAGTGACCAAGCAATGGCCGGCCACATCTCCTCTCAAGAGGGCCGACCCTATGCTTGGTGTCCAAGCATAGGAAGGGCCGGCCACAATATTTCAAATAGGAAGGGGTGTTTTGAATTTTTAAAATCTTCTCTTTGTAGAAAACTACAAGTTTTAAAAGAGAGATTTAAAATTTAAAAACTTTCCTTATTTGAATTAGGCCACATGTTTTAAAAGAAAGTTTAAAAGTTTTAAAACTTTCCTTTTTAACCATCCTCATGGTTTAGAAAAAAAAAAGGAAGAGAATTTTTAAAATTTAAATTTTCTATCACCATGTTAAAAAAGGAAATTTATAAGAGAAGTTTTAAATTTTAAAACATGGTTTTAATTTTTAAATCTTTCCTTTTTTAACTCCTACTTTAGGAAATTGAAAGAGAGCTTGTAAAATTTTATAAGAGGATTTCTTCTTGTAAAATTTTATAAAAAAGAAATTTTTTCCTTATAGGGGCCGGCCACCCTTGCTTGGTGCCCAAGCAAGGGGTTGACCAATAGGATTAAATCATCATCCAATCAAATTAAAACTAATCTATGATTGGTGATTGATTCAATCAAGATGAAAGAAAAGGAAAAATAAAAAGGAAAAAGGAAAAACATGAGAAAGATTTTAATTTTTGTAAAAAGTTTTTCCTTATTTACCTTGGGCAAATATTATAAAAGAAGGGGAGGAGAGACTTCATGGGTTAATGAATTCTTTTTCTCTCTTCTCTCTAGTGTCCTCCGTAGGGTCGGTCCCTAGCTCTTTATCATGCTAGGGCCGGCCACATATTGCTTGTGGTTTCTTTTAAGTGGACGGATACAAGAAGGAGGAGAAGGAGAAGAAGAATAAGAAGAAGAAGAAGAAGAAGAAGAAGAAGACACCTAATTCTAGTCTCTTGCTTGTGCTCTCTCATGATGGCCGGATCTCTCCCCTTCCCTTTCCCTTGCTCTCTTTGATTCCTAAATTGGTGGTGGTGGCCGGATTTTAGAGGAGGAAGAAGAAAGCTCTTTGGATGGTGTTCATCTTGGAGGATCGTCACCCACACGACGTCCAAGGCGAGGCGAGGAATACGACAGAAGATCTCGAGGTCATTAACATACAAAGAGAAGGTATAACTAGTAATTTTCTTCCGCATCATACTAGTTATTTTTCTTTGTATGAATTCCAAACACAAGAGGCATTAGATCTAGTTTTTCGAATTTATTTTTTGAGTTTGTGTTTTCTTTATTTTTTGAATTTGTGATTCGATTGTTCCTTTTGGTTAAACCTAGAGTTATTTAAGGAAATTAAATATTAGCTTTCCTTAAAAGGCTTTGTCTAGGCGGTGGTGGTTGCTCCCATATCCAAGAAGGTCATGTGCCTCGCCATGCAGTCCTGGAAGCTAATTTTGGAAATTAATATTTAATGGAATTTATAACATAGGTGGATTTGAATCAATAGTGTTAAGTTCCGCTTGCGATTCAAATCTAAACCATTACTAACAGATAAGTCAAATTTGGAATCAATGATGTTAAGTTCCGTCTGCAATTCCTAATTTAACTTCTAAAGAGCACAATAGGTTATTTAAGGAAAGGTTCGACACTTGTACAAAATTTTTATACAGTGGAACCGGTACGATTTTCATAGGACTAACCAACAGGGAGAACCCTACATCTTCCATCTTCACCGCTAATCTGTCCTCCTCCAGAGCAAGGGAGCACATCCAAGGACGCTACACTTCGAAGATAAGCATTCTCTTCTCTCTATCTCTTTGTGTTGAGTTGTAGATTGTTTTACTTATCATCTTTGGTTGTAATTCCCGTGCAATGGAGTAGATCTCTAGATCTAGGATGTAGGGAGTATATGTGATGTGATGGTGATGTAAAATTATGTAGATTTGCCATCTTCTTGATTCAATGATGTTGTTATGTTTTGTATCAATTCAATCTTGTATGGATTGTTGTGTTTCGAACCTAATTACCATTCTTGATTGGTTGTTTGTATTTCCTATAGAATCTTTTAGAGAAATTCTCTAGATTGTATTGCCGTGGGGCGTCGTGACAAGGTTGCCCCATTAAACGGACATTTAGGGGATTACCTTAAGGGTGTGAAGCAAGAATTTACAAAGAAGTAGGATGGATTGATGTGCTGAATTCTATATCTTAATGTGAATTGATTAGTGATGTGTTTCTATGTTGTATGACCGTGGGGCGTCGTGATAGGGCTGCCCCATTAAACGGACTTCATAAGGATCATAACTATTTGATTGCTTAAGGTTTAGATAAGAGTCCTTGACCAGTGTTTTCTGTAGGAAATAACTGGTGACTTCTTACAAATACATTTCAATTGAGGATAGGAACTAAGCAATCTATGTAACATAGCCTAGCATTACAAGGAAACCGAAATCCTAGAATCTATCATCCTCCATTCACTACGCTCATTCTCTCTCTACTCTCTCTCTTTTCTCTTCTCTTTCTCTTTAGAGTTTATTAACAACTTTAGATTATCTAGATAATTCACCGTGCGAAGTTACTAGTGCTTAATCAACAGTCTCTGTGGATTCGATATCTTTTTATTATTGACAACGTAACTGTACACTTGCGGTTCGTAACAGTTTGCCTTCTCCATCTTTAGTTATTCTAATTTCATATTCAATGAATGTATCGATAGCATAGCAACCTTCCATTGAGAATTTCTTCAGAATCTCTTTGTTATATTTTTCTTGTGATACAAAGATTCCCTCTTCTCTTTATTGTTCTTCAATGCCAAGTATCTCATCAATCCTAGATCTGTCATCTCAAACTCCTTCTCCATTGATTGCTTGAATTCTCTAATTGTGGTGATATTATTACCTGTAAAAATTAAATCATCCATATAAAGACATACCAGTAGAATATCTCTATTTGAATTTTTCTTCAAGTATAAATAATGTGCATAGGGACACTTTGTGAAGCCTTCCTTTATAAAATGCTCATCAATTCTTGAGTTCCAGACTCCAGGGGCTTGCTTAAGTCCATACAGAGCTTTCTTTAACTTGTATACCTTTTCTTCTTGCCCTTTGATGATAAAACTGGGTGGTTACTCAATATAAACCTCTTCTTCAAGACTTCCATTTAAGAAGGCAGATTTTACGTCCATCTAATATATCTTCCATCTTCTTTAAGCTGTAAGAGAGATGAGTAGCCTTACTATTTCAAGCTAGGCTACTGGTGTGAAGACTTCTTCATAGTCAATCCCGTACTTTTGCTTGTATCCTTTAGCAACCAACCTTGCTATGTGCCTTTCAACTCCTACTTTTGCATTTGTCTTTGTTTTGAACACCCATTTGAGTCCAATAGCTTTGTGTCATTGTGGAAGTGAAGTGAGCTCCAATGTATTATTTTTTTATAGTATGAATCTCTTCTTCCATTTCTTTTCTACACTTTGTATCCTTGGAGGCTTCTTCATAAGTTATAAGATCATATCCTGTAAATAGGCACAAATTATTAAGAGTAAAGTCAACATCAGTTGCTTGACTGGAGTCATATATATCTTAGATTCTCTTCATCTTTTTCATAATTAGGCTATTTAGATTATCACTTTCTAAATGAGTATCAACTTGTTGGGGTGAGATACTTCTTCACTCTCTTCTTACTTGTCTTTCTTCTCTTTATAATCTTCTTCAAATGAGATTTGCTTCATGTCATCATTATTGTTGTTGTTTCAATTCCATGCTTGTTCTTCATCAAATTCCACATCTCTTGATACCACGAGCTTTTGAGTTATGGGATTATACAGCTTGTACCTGCTAGCATTCTCACAATAGCCCAAGAAGATACACTTTTGACTTTTATCTTCAAGTTTTGTCTGCTTCTCTTCTTGTACTTTTGCATATGCTATGCTTCCAAAAATACGAAGATGGTGCACCTTTGGTTTGTGTAAACTCCAAGCTTCCTCCGGAGTGATGTCTCCAATTTTTTTAGTGGGAAACCTATTCAATAAATATATATTACATGCAACACCCCAAAATTCTTTTAGGATATTTTTCTCTTTGAACATACATCAAACCATATTTAGAATACTTCAATTTTTTTCTTTCTGAAACATCATTTTCTTGTGGTGTTTGAGACATTGTGAGAATGTGAGTTGATGAAGAATACCATTTTCTTTGTAAAAATTTTCAAACTCTAGCGAGGTGTACTCACATCCTCGATTAGTTGGAAAACATTTTATCTAATATCCACTTTATTTTTCAACTAAAATTTTAAATTGATTAAATTTGGTGAAAACTTCTTTCTTCTCTTTCAGCATATAAACCCAAGTTTTTCGACTATAATCATCAATGAAAGTAAAAAAAACACCTATTTCCACCAAAAGAGATTGGTTTGATAGGTCCACAAACATTAGAGTGCACAAATTCAAGTTGTGAAGATGCTCACCTCATATTGTACTTTTTGAATGGCTTCGTCTGTTGCTTTCCTACAACACATATTTCACATAGATGGTTGGAACTTTCAATCTTTGGCAATTCAAATACCATGTTATTTTTTTTAAAAATAGCTTTAATGCTTCAAAGTTTAGATGCCCATATCGAAGATGCCAAAAAGGGGAACTTTCCATAGTGCTTGCCTTGAAGCAATTCTCTTCATTGTTGCTTAACTTCAGTGGGAACATTTTGTTCTTTGTCATTGTGACATGAGTAATAAGATTATTATTTTTATCATGAATACTAAGAATCAAGTCATTCATTTGTATATCATATTCTTTATCTAATAATTGGCCAATGCTCAAAAGATTATTTTTATGTTAGGAATATAATAAAAGCTTGGGTGGATCTAGACCTCTTCTTTTTCTCATAAACTACCGCAGGGGGCTTCTCAATGATGGTATTCACCTCCAAGCATGGATTTTTCTGAGCAACTCTTGCTTCAGACTTGACTATCTCGACATAGCATCATGAGCAGCCAACTAGTCTCCTTTGACTTCTCCTACCTTATCATCCACTGGGAATTTGATCTTTAGGCTGTAGGTGGACACCACCACTCAGAACTCATTGAACACTAGCCGTCCCAAGATGACATTGTAGGTCGAAGGTGCGTCCACCACAATGAAGTTTGTGATCATTGTCCTCTTCGGGGCTCTTCTCCAAGCGAGATGGTCAACTTGGTTTGTTCGATCGGCAACACTTCATTTCCAGTGAAATCGTAGAGCAGGGTCTGTTGGTGCAACATCCCTCAGGTCAAGGTTGACCTGGTTGACCAAGCTTGAGTCTTGGTTTGAGTTTCGATGTTTGACAATGCAAGGTTGATTGAAGAAGAGTCAAGTAGGTCAAGGATGACCAGATACTTGACTTGGAAGTCCTAGTGAGTGAAGCTAGGCAGGAGGAAAATCCTGGTGAGTGAAACCAGGTGAAAGACCTAGTGAGTGAAGCTAGGCAATTGGGAAGTCCTAGTGAGTGAAGCCAGGTGAAAGACCTAGTGAGTGAAGCTAGGCAATTGGGAAAGTCCTGGTGAGTGAAGCCAGGCAAGAGAAATCCTGATGGGTCAAGGTTGACCAGACTTCTGGTGAGAGTCCAAGTAGGTCAAAGGGATTGAACGGATACTTGGCACGAGAAAGAAAAGTTCAAGTACGTCAGAGGGACTGACCGAATACTTGGCAAGAAGAGAAAAGTCCAAGTGGGTCAAAGGGATTGACCGGACACTTGGTGAGAGAGTCCTAGCTGGTCAAGGGTGACCGGATGCTAGGTCTTATGTACCAACAAGTCATGGTTGACTAGATGTTGGTTTAGGAGGCTTCGGACTTGGTTTTGGGCAAAAACCAAGATCTGGATTGATCAGCCGATTGATCCAGCAGGTTTGGATTGATCCGTGGATTGATCCGTGGATTGATCCAGCAGGTTTGGATTGATCCGTGGATCGATCCAGCAGATCTGGATCGATCAGTGGATCGATCCAGAAGATCTGGATCGATCCACGGATCGATCCGGTGAGTCCCCACGAACAGAACCCCTCTGGATCGATCGGTGGATCGATCCAGAGGTCCCAATCGATTAGTGGATCGATTGGGACGCTGCTGCTTCGCGCGATAAGCGCTGGATCGATCCGTGGATCGATCCAGGTGTTTCTCCAGAGCACAGAGGCGCTCTGGATCGATCCGTGGATCGATCCAAAGCCTCCCCGATCGATTGGGAGCATTCCAATCAATCGGGATTCAACCGTTAGCGTCGATTTAAGCCGCAGGCGTTCATTTCCTTCGGCATCTCTTCACCGATTCATTCCAGATTCATCACAGCTCCTCCCCAGCACTCTCTAAGCTCCTCACCGCCAGTTCTTGAAGGTTCTTGGAGGTTCATCCAAGTCAAGAGGCGAGTTGCAACGAGAAGAAGAAGAAGCTAGGGTTTTTACTGCATCTCTTGTAAGCTTTTGCTTATTCTTTACTACCCTTTGTTCTACTTGTATTGAGAGTCTTGTAGGGCTTCTCCGCCTTCGGTAGTTACACGAAAAGGAGTGTTTATTAGTGGAGGTGTGTGTGTGTGCGTGGATCCTTGGACTAGTCACCTCTTGTGAGGTGGATACCAAGTAAAATCCTATTGTTAGCATTGTTGTAGTTTGTTTCTTTGTATTCCGCTGCGCATCACTTTGAAGAAACAAGCAACGAAGCACGATGAGCACACGCGAAGCTATTCACCCCCCCCCCTCTAGCTACTTTTCGGTCCTAACAAGTGGTATCAGAGCGAGGTTGCTCTTTACCGGAATCATCGCCGGAAGGGTCAAGCATAACAAGAAGAGCTAGAGGGTGAAGAAGTTGAAGCAAAATTGTCAAAGTCAAAGAAATTCAAAAGCTCAACTTCTACAATGGAATTCCGAGATGGGCTCGGATTTGACACGAGGGTGGCTCCACCATACACTTCCACGAGCTTCGATTCTTGGAAATCAAGAATCGAAAATTTTTTCTTATGATGGAGATAGAGCAATGGTTTGCTCTTATGGAAGGCTTCAAGACTCCAACAAACTCAAAGGGCAAAGTTCTCAAGAGGAGCAAGTGGAGTCAAGAGCAAGTCCAAAGGTGCGAGGCCAATGATAAAGTGACCAAGCTTTTGGTCAATTTATTGCCAAGCACCATCCTTTGCAAAATTGGAGAATTTGAAGATGCAAAGGAATTGTGGAGTAAATTGGCCAAGCTTTATGAAGAGATCCCCTCCACTGTACAAGAGCAAGAAGAATCCAGAGAGGGTGACTCTTTGGAGCAAGACCAAGAGGAGGACTCCAAGGTTGAGAGATGCTCAATCTCCGAAGAAGAAGTCCAAGAAAAAGCTTCATCTTCAAGGGAGTGCAATGAAGAGAACGAGGAGGGAGCATACTCCTTGTTCCATGTACAAGATGATGAAGCCTCCAACTCTAGGATTGAGGGGGAGTGTAGATCAATGAACCCGGAGCAAGAAGAGGCCTCCACATCCGGGTCAAGTGAAGAAGAAGAAGATGGTGCCACCTCCAAAATTCAAGAAATATCAAATGGAGGAGCAAGTGCCATCCCTACACAAGAAGGTATAAATGTCTCAATTAAAAATAAAAATCATATAATATGTTTTGAGTGTAGGAAAAGTGGGCACTACAAGAGCAAGTGTCCCAACTTGGCCAAGAAGAAGGGTCAAGTGACACAAAAGGGCAAGGAGAAGCCCAAGGAGACCTCCCCCGGGACAAAGAAGAGCAAGGAGCACATTGTGTGCTTCTTGTGTCAACAAAAAGGGCATTACCGAAGTCAATGCCCCAAGGGGAAGAAGATGGTCAAGGCTCAAGGAGGCACTAGTCAAGGGGGAGCCTCCAAGGTAAAGAAGAAGGTAACATTTATTGAACCTACCCCTTTACGTTATGGTAAAAAGCATGATAGTTCAAATTTTTATCATTTTAATGTAATTTACCATAAGAATAGAAAGCATGAGGGCATTAAGGAAAAGCATGTGGCCCTACATGCCAAGACTACCCAACCTAAGGTTAGGAAGGTAGATAGACATTTGGGCAAGAACACTAAGAAAAATAGATACAAGCCCAAGAATAAAAATGCTCATGGATCAAATGAAAAATCAAATACTAAGGACTTAGTGAGGGAAAATCAAGTCTTGAGGTCAAGACTTGATAAATTAGAAAAGACCCTAAAAAGATTGGAAAATGTCCTATTAGGGAAAAATGAGCATAACCTAGGTTTAGGGGTACAAAAGCCATCCAATGGCCATAGAGGTTGGGGGTACAAACCCAAAGCTAAAAAGGATGTGCCTAGTTATCATAAGGTTCCATATAGCTATGGAACAAACCCTAGGTCTAGAGGTCAAGTCAAGGATATAAGGGAAAATATCCCTAGAAGTATCTTTACAACCAAAGTGACTAAGACTTCTAAGAAGTCTAAGAAAGTCGCTAACAAGGTCACAAGGGAGGCTATCCCTAGAGTTGACCTAGAAAATGTGACCAAGGCTTCTAAGAAGCCCAACAAGGTCACTAGGAAGGTATCTAGGGAAGTTATCCCTAGTGAGTACCTAGAGCATCCAAGGAGCACCAATAGATGTTGAGTTCCTAGGAGCATCTTCTCTACCCCATAGATGGGTTAGAGAGTGTCAACTCCGATTAGAAGTGTAGTTAACCCAACTTTGAGGAAATTGACACTCAAGGAGCATTTTCAAGGTTTTTGTTAACCTTTGAAAATGAAATGGAATTATTATTTACTCCTTGAAAGAGTAAAATGTGCCTAATGGTGGAAAAATTGATTTTATCTTAAAATGGCATAAATTGGGAAAACCTAGAGAAATACCAAGTTGGGATTTTTGTATTCTCTTAGAAATTTAAGGCAATCCGGGCCTTGATTTATGTGATTACTCTTGAGGAAAAATGGAATATGCCAACATTTGAGGATATGCTTAATTTTTAAGTGGCATAAACAAATCAAGAGAAATAGAAATGTCAATTTAAGTTTTGGCATTTCTTTGAAGCATTTAGGGCAATCTAGGTTTAACGTTTTAAGTTAAAACAAGTGGTATATTTTGGGTTAGCTAAGTGGGTAAGGATACTTAGAAAGGTAATTTAGGTATATTTTATTTATGCTAAATCTTGCCATGATTGTTTGCCCATTATATGCCATGGCATCATGGTTTATTTTTTATCATTCATGTTTTATTATGAAAAATCCAAAAATACCATGTCATGACATTCATACATCATGTAGTTATAGGATATTTTCTTTTGAAAACTATTTCCTTTTGATGTATGCTATAACATAATCATGCATTAAATTTAATTCCTTGTAATTAAGGACAAATGACATTTAACAACACTTATTAACAAGTGACATCCTAGGTGGATGTCTAATATCTCTAAAATGCCTAGATAGATATGCATGATTCCTAGAATAGGGCAAAACCAAAATCTCACATCTCACAAGGATTATAAGGTGATTTGTATGTGTTTTAGTGCACATTAGATACAAGTGAGATGTTAGGAAGATGAATAAAACTCATGATGTTGATTTAGTGCATTCTTTTGAGTTTTAGGTTCATCAAAACACATAGTTATGTGTTTTCCCATCATTGGGAAAGCTAATGTACAAGTCATGTGCATTAAGCCCAAGGAACATGGTGGGATATTGGTTTTGAAAATGTTGTTTAAAATGATTTTGGAAAACCTTGGTGAAGGCTATCTTTTGATAGTAATCACCATTGAATAGTTAGACACAAACTTGAAGAGAACGCTAAAGTTTTAGCAAGTTTTCAAGCTTGTGTCAATTTTTGAAAATATGATGTATTTTCATAGAAAACTATTTTTCCATGATAAAGTATGCCCTAAATAATGTCTACACGAAATTTCATGATTGTTGGATTTTTGTAGAATTTTTTAGGGGTTTCTGAAGTTGGCTGAATTTAAAATTCAGCAACTATCAGAGCTCCGATCGATCCATGGATCGATTAGAGTGTTTGAATCGATCAGTGGATCGATTCAGAAGGCAATTCTAGCAAGCAGAAGCTCGCTGGATCGATCAACCGATCGATCCAAGAAGTCTGGATCGATTGGTGGATCGATTCAGCAGGGTTCAATCGATTGGAACCCAACTCCAATCGATCGAAGATGCTGATTTTGACTGGGAAAGCTTATTTTCAGCATATTGGACCTATTTTAGTCTAGGTAACCATTCCTAACCCCTCAAAATACATTTGTATACATAAAAAGGGTGTTTTCGTGTGAAAATTAAGGATGGATTGGATAAGGAAAGCTAAGTTGAAGTTTAGGTTGAGGTTTGCTTCAAATTTTGAATATTTGAACCTCAAAACTTCTGAAATTGGGTTTCCTAAAGTTTTAGGGATTCCAAGTCATTGTTGGTGCAATGACAGAAGTTACCACCATGTCTTTAGGGGGAGAGACTCTTTAAAGACATCAAAATTATTTTTCATAAACCTTGGAAGGTGGTTAACCTTCCGTTAAGAACATGCTCAAGGTTGAGCATTTGAATTTTAATGGGGAGTGGATATCCTCATTGTTCAAGTGGTTTCAAGAGGATAATGCTCAAGGATGGGCATTTGCCTACATTGGGGGAGAATGTAGGGTTAAGGTTAATGAAGGGTATGGGACCTTCATTATCGTGCTGATCACAACGAGTGAAGTTGTGAACAACGATGAGCAACTCTTCAGGGGGAGAGTTTTCAAAAAGTGAATTTGTTGATGTGTGCCCAAAAATGGGGCATGGTTTGATGTGTGCCAATAGGAGGAGAATGAAAGGGAGTAAGTTAGGCTTTTATCACCTAGAGAGAGTTTGCCCTCTTAGGGGGAGAATGAAGGGCTTAACTTATGTATTCATTACCTAGTGGCATGAAGAAGGTTTAGGCTATGAGATTAGCCTAACTTACATGTGGTATTGTAAGTGATAGTGTTGGTATTGTCAAACATCAAAAAGGGGGAGATTGTTGGTGCAACATCCCTCAGGTCAAGGTTGACCTGGTTGACCAAGCTTGAGTCTTGGTTTGAGTTTCGATGTTTGACAATGCAAGGTTGATTGAAGAAGAGTCAAGTAGGTCAAGGATGACCGGATACTTGACTGGGAAGTCCTAGTGAGTGAAGCTAGGCAGGAGGAAAATCCTGGTGAGTGAAGCCAGGTGAAAGACCTAATGAGTGAAGCTAGGCAATTGGGAAGTCCTAGTGAGTGAAGCCAGGTGAAAGACCTTGTGAGTGAAGCTAGGCAATTGGGAAAGTCCTGGTGAGTGAAGCCAGGCAAGAGAAATCCTGATGGGTCAAGGTTGACCAGACTTCTGGTGAGAGTCCAAGTAGGTCAAAGGGATTGACCGGATACTTGGCACGAGAAAGAAAAGTTCAAGTAGGTCAAAGGGACTGACCGGATACTTGGCAAGAAGAGAAAAGTTCAAGTGGGTCAAAGGGATTGACCAGACACTTGGTGAGAGAGTCCTAGCTGGTCAAGGGTGACCGGATGCTAGGTCTTATGTACCAACAAGTCATGGTTGACTAGATGTTGGTTTAGGGGGCTTTGGACTTGGTTTTGGGCAAAAACCAAGATCTGGATTGATCAGCCGATTGATCCAGCAGGTTTGGATTGATCCGTGGATTGATCCAGCAGGTTTAGATTGATCCGTGGATCAATCCAGCAGATCTGGATCGATCAGTGGATCGATCCACGGATCGATCCGGTGAGTCCCCGCGAACAGAACCCCTCTGGATCGATCGGTGGATCGATCCAGAGGTCCCAATCGATCAGTGGATCGATTGGGACGCTGCTGCTTCGTGCGATAAGCGCTGGATCGATCCAGGCGTTTCTCTAGAGCACAGAGGCGCTCTGGATCGATCCGTGGATCGATCCAAAGCCTCCTCGATCGATTGGGAGCATTCAATCGATCGGGATTCGACCATTAGCGTCGATTTAAGCCGCAGGCGTTCATTTCCTTCGGCATCTCTTCACCGATTCATTCCAGATTCATCACAACTCCTCCCCAGCACTCTCTAAGCTCCTTACCTCCAATTCTTGAAGGTTCTTGGAGGTTCATCCAAGTCAAGAGGCGAGTTGCAACGAGAAGAAGAAGAAGCTAGGGTTTTTACTGCATCTCTTGTAAGCTTTTGCTTATTCTTTACTACCCTTTCTTCTACTTGTATTGAGAGTCTTGTAGGGCTTCTCTGTCTTCGGTAGTTACCGAAAAGGAGTGTTTATTAGTGGAGGTGTGTGTGTGTGCGTGGATCCTTGGACTAGTCACCTCTTGTGAGGTGGATACCAAGTAAAATCCTATTGTTAGCATTGTTGTAGTTTGTTTCTTTGTATTCCGCTGCACATCACTTTGAAGAAACAAGCAACGAAGCACGATGAGCACATGCGAAGCTATTCACCCCCCCTCTAGCTACTTTTCGGTCCTAACAAGTGGTATCAGAGCGAGGTTGCTCTTCACCGGAATCATCGCCAGGAGGGTCATGCATAACAAGAAGAGCTAGAGGGTGAAGAAGTTGAAGCAAAATTGTCAAAGTCAAAGAAATTCAAAAGCTCAACTTCTACAATGGAATTCCGAGATGGGCTCGGATTCGACACGAGGGTGGCTCCACCATACACTTCCACGAGCTTCGATTCTTGGAAATCAAGAATCGAAAATTTTCTTATGATGGAGATAGAGAAATGGTTTGCTCTTATGGAAGGCTTCAAGATTCCAACAAACTCAAAGGGCAAAGTTCTCAAGAGGAGCAAGTGGAGTCAAGAGCAAGTCCAAAGGTGCGAGGCCAATGATAAAGTGACCAAGCTTTTGGTCAATTTATTGCCAAGCACCATGCTTTGCAAAATTGGAGAATTTGAAGATGCAAAGGAATTGTGGAGTAAATTGGCCAAGCTTCATGAAAAGATCCCCTCTACTGTACAAGAGCAAGAAGAACCCAGAGAGGGTGACTCTTTGGAGCAAGACCAAGAGGAGGACTCCAAGGTTGAGAGATGCTCAACCTCCGAAGAAGAAGTCCAAGAAAAAGCTTCATCTTCAAGGGAGTGCAATGAAGAGAACGAGGAGAGAGCATACTCCTTGTTCCATGTACAAGATGATGAAGCCTCCACCTCTAGGATTGAGGGGGAGTGCAGATCAATGAACCCGGAGCAAGAAGAGGCCTCCACATCCGTGTCAAGTGAAGAAGAAGAAGATGGTGCCACCTCCAAAATTCAAGAAATATCAAATGGAGGAGCAAGTGCCATCCCTACACAAGAAGGTATAAATGTCTCAATTAAAAATAAAAATCATATAATATGTTTTGAGTGTAGGAAAAGTGGGCACTACAAGAGCAAGTGTCCCAACTTGACCAAGAAGAAGGGTCAAGTGACACAAAAGGGTAAGGAGAAGCCCAAGGAGACCACCCCCGGGACAAAGAAGAGCAAGGAGCACATTGTGTGCTTCTTGTGTCAACAAAAAGGGCATTACCGAAGTCAATGCCCCAAGGGGAAGAAGATGGTCAAGGCTCAAGGAGGCACTAGTCAAGGGGGAGCCTCCAAGGTAAAGAAGAAGGTAACATTTATTGAACCTACCCATTTACGTTATGGTAAAAAGCATGATAGTTCAAATTTTTATCATTTTAATGCAATTTACCATAAGAATAGAAAGCATGAGGGCATTAAGGAAAAGCATGTGGCCCTACATGCCAAGACTACCCAACCTATGGTTAGGAAGGTAGATAGACATTTGGGCAAGAACACTAAGAAAAATAGATACAAGCCCAAGAATAAAAATACTCATGGATCAAATGAAAAATCAAATACTAAGAACTTAGTGAGGGAAAATCAAGTCTTGAGGTCAAGACTTGATAAATTAGAAAAGACCCTAAAAAGATTGGAAAATGTCCTATTAGGGAAAAATGAGCATAACCTAGGTTTAGGGGTACAAAAGCCATCCAATGGCCATAGAGGTTGGGGGTACAAACCCAAAGCTAAAAAGGATGTGCCTAGTTATCATAAGGTTCCATATAGGTATGGAACAAACCCTAGGTCTAGAGGTCAAGTCAAGGATATAAGGGAAAATATCCCTAGAAGTATCTTTGCAACCAAAGTGACTAAGACTTCTAAGAAGTCTAAGAAAGTCGCTAACAAGGTCACAAGGGAGGCTATCCCTTGAGTTGACCTAGAAAATGTGACCAAGGCTTCTAAGAAGCCCAACAAGGTCACTAGGAAGGTATCTAGGGAAGTTATCCCTAGTGAGTACCTAGAGCATCCAAGGAGCACCAATAGATGTTGGGTTCCTAGGAGCATCTTCTCTACCCCATAGATGGGTTAGAGAGTGTCAACTTCGATTAAAGGGTGGTTAACCCAACTTTGAGGAAATTGACACTCAAGGAGCATTTTCAAAGTTTTTGTTAACCTTTGAAAATGAAATGGAATTATTATTTACTCCTTGAAAGAGTAAAATGCGCCTAATGGTGGAAAAATTGATTTTATCTTAAAATGACATAAATTGGGAAAACCTAGAGAAATACCAAGTTGGGATTTTTGTATTCTCTTAGAAATTTAAGGCAATCCGGGCCTTGATTTATGTGATTACTCTTGAGGAAAAATGGAATATGCCAACATTTGAGGATATGCTTAATTTTTAAGTGGCATAAACAAATCAAGAGAAATAGAAATGTCAATTTAAGTTTTGGCATTTCTTTGAAGCATTTAAGGCAATCTAGGTTTAACGTTTTAAGTTAAAACAAGTGGTATATTTTGGGTTAGCTAAGTGGGTAAGGATACTTAGAAAGGTAATTTAGGTATATTTTATTTATGCTAAACCTTGCCATGATTGTTTGCCCATTATATGTCATGGCATCATGGTTTATTTTTTTTCATTCATGTTTTATTATGAAAAATCCAAAAATATCATGTCATGACATTCATACATCATGTAGTTATAGGATATTTTCTTTTGAAAACTATTTCCTTTTGATGTATGCCATAACATAATCATGCATTAAATTTAATTCCTTGTAATTAAGGACAAATGGCATTTAACAGCACTTATTAACAAGTGACATCCTAGGTGGATGTCTAATATCTCTAAAATACCTAGATAGATATGCATGATTTCTAGAATAGGGCAAAACCAAAATCTCACATCTCACAAGGATTATAAGGTGATTTGTATGTGTTTTAGTGCACATTAGATACAAGTGAGATGTTAGGAAGATGAATAAAACTCATGATGTTGATTTAGTGTATTCTTTTGAGTTTTAGGTTCATCAAAACACATAGTTATGTGTTTTCCCATCATTGGGAAAGCTAATGTACAAGTCATGTGCATTAAGCCCAAGGAACATGGTGGGATATTGGTTTTGAAAATGTTGTTTAAAATGATTTTGGAAAACCTTGGTGAAGGCTATCTTTTGATAGTAATCACCATTGAATAGTTAGACACAAACTTGAAGAGAACGCTAAAGTTTTAGCAAGTTTTCAAGCTTGTGTCAATCTTTGAAAATATGATGTATTTTCATAGAAAACTATTTTTCCATGATAAAATATGCCCTAAATAATGTCTACATGAAATTTCATGATTGTTGGATTTTTGTAGAATTTTTTAGGGGTTTCTGAAGTTGGCTGAATTTAAAATTCAGCAACTATCAGAGCTCTGATCGATCCATGGTTCGATTAGAGTGTCTGAATCGATCAGTGGATCGATTCAGAAGGAAATTCTAGCGAGCAGAAGCTCGCTGGATCGATCAACTGATCGATCCAAGAAGTCTGGATCGATCGGTGGATCGATTCAGCAGGGTTCAATCGATTAGAACCCTACTCCAATCGATCGAAGATGCTGATTTTGACTGGGAAAGCTTATTTTCAGCATATTGAACCTATTTTAGTCTAGGTAACCATTCCTAACCCCTCAAAATATATTTGTATACATAAAAGGGGTGTTTTCGTGTGAAAATCAAGGATGGATTGGTTAAGGAAGGCTAAGTTGAAGTTTAGGTTGAGGTTTGCTTCAAATTTTGAATATTTGAACCTCAAAACTTCTAAAATTGGGTTTCCTAAAGTTTTAGGGATTCCAAGTCATTGTTGGTGCAATGACAGAAGTTACCACCATGTCTTTAGGGGGAGGGACTCTTTAAAGACATCAAAATTATTTTTCATAAACCTTGGAAGGTGGTTAACCTTCCGTTAAGAACATGCTCAAGGTTGAGCGTTTGAATTTTAATGGGGAGTGGATATCCTCATTGTTCAAGTGGTTTCAAGAGGATAATGCTCAAGGATGGGCATTTACCTACATTGGGGGAGAATGTAGGGTTAAGGTTAATGAAGGGTATGGGACCTTCATTATCGTGCTGATCACAACGAGTGAAGTTGTGAACAACGATGAGCAACTCTTCAGGGGGAGAGTTTTCAAAAAGTGAATTTGTTGATGTGTGCCCAAAAATGGGGCATGGTTTGATGTGTGCCAATAGGGGGAGAATGAAAGGGAGTAAGTTTGGCTTTTATCACCTAGAGGGAGTTTGCCCTCTTAGGGGGAGAATGAAGGGCTTAACTTATGTATTCATTACCTAGTGGCATGAAGAAGGTTTAGGCTATGGGATTAGCCTAACTTACATGTGGTATTGTAAGTGATAGTGTTGGTATTGTCAAACATCAAAAAGGGGGAGATTGTTGGTGCAACATCCCTCAGGTCAAGGTTGACCTGGTTGACCAAGCTTGAGTCTTGGTTTGAGTTTCGATGTTTGACAATGCAAGGTTGATTGAAGAAGAGTCAAGTAGGTCAAGGATGACCGGATACTTGACTGGGAAGTCCTAGTGAGTGAAGCTAGGCAGGAGGAAAATCCTGGTGAGTGAAGCCAGGTTAAAGACCTAGTGAGTGAAGCTAGGCAATTGGGAAGTCCTAGTGAGTGAAGCTAGGTGAAAGACCTAGTGAGTGAAGCTAGACAATTGGGAAAGTCCTGGTGAGTGAAGCCAGGCAAGAGAAATCCTGATGGGTCAAGGTTGACCAGACTTCTAGTGAGAGTCCAAGTAGGTCAAAGGGATTGACCGGATACTTGGCACGAGAAAGAAAAGTTCAAGTAGGTCAGAGGGACTGACCGGATACTTGGCAAGAAGAGAAAAGTCCAAGTGGGTCAAAGGGATTGACCAGACACTTGGTGAGAGAGTCCTAGCTGGTCAAGGGTGACCGGATGCTAGGTCTTATGTACCAACAAGTCATGGTTGACTAGATGTTGGTTTAGGGGACTTCGGACTTGGTTTTGGGCAAAAACCAAGATCTGGATTGATCAGCCGATTGATCCAGCAGGTTTGGATTGATCCGTGGATTGATCCAGCAGGTTTGGATTGATCCGTGGATTGATCCAGCAGGTTTAGATTGATCCGTGGATCGATCCAGCAGATCTGGATCGATCAGTGGATCGATCCAGAAGATCTGGATCGATCCACGGATCGATCCGGTGAGTCCCCGCGAACAGAACCCCTCTGGATCGATCGGTGGATCGATCCAGAGGTCCCAATCGATCAGTGGATCGATTGGGACGCTGCTGCTTCGCGCGATAAGCGCTGGATCTATCCAGGCGTTTCTCCAGAGCACAGAGGCGCTCTGGATCGATCCGTGGATCGATCCAAAGCCTCCCCGATCGATTGGGAGCATTCCAATCGATTGAGATTCGACCGTTAGCGTTGATTTAAGCCGCAGGCGTTCATTTCCTTCGGCATCTCTTCACTGATTCATTCCAGATTCATCACAGCTCCTCCCCAGCACTCTCTAAGCTCCTCACCGTCAGTTCTTGAAGGTTCTTGGAGGTTCATCCAAGTCAAGAGGCGAGTTGCAACAAGAAGAAGAAGAAGCTAGGGTTTTTACTGCATCTCTTGTAAGCTTTTGCTTATTCTTTACTACCCTTTCTTCTACTTGTATTGAGAGTCTTGTAGGGCTTCTCCGCCTTCGGTAGTTACCGAAAAGGAGTGTTTATTAGTGGAGGTGTGTGTGTGTTTGTGGATCCTTGGACTAGTCACCTCTTGTGAGGTGGATACCAAGTAAAATCCTATTGTTAGCATTGTTGTAGTTTGTTTCTTTGTATTCCGCTGCGCATCACTTTGAAGAAACAAGCAACGAAGCACGACGAGCACACGCGAAGCTATTCAACCCTCCCCCCTCTAGCTACTTTTCGGTCCTAACAGGGTCGTCATTGGCAGCAACTCACCCTGGTTGATTTGTAACTGATGGAACATCTTTTTGAATATGATGTTCACCGAGCTCCATGTAACAACAAAAGTTTGATGGATTGTAAAATTGGTGATTACTGCTTGGATAATCAGTGCATCATCATGGGGAATTTTCACTCCCTCTAAATCTCTTCGACCGAAACTAATTTTGAGTCCTTCAACTCTCTCCTTGTTGCAGCCAACAGCGTGGATCTCAAGTCACTGAGCGTGCGACTTCCTTGCTCGGTTAGAATCTCTGCCAATCGGACCGCCTGTTGGATTGAAAAGCGCTAGAGGGGGATGAATAGCGCTTGTGGCTATTTCGTTCGATTTAAAACGTATCGAGTAAATAAACGCAGCGAAAATTAAACACAAACACAGGTTGGTTACTTAGTTTAGAGCCTGTAGCGACTCCTACTCTAATGCCCGCGATCGTTGATCGCTTCTGGTGGGCAACAACTATAAGCTCGAAAGATTATTACAGACTAATTACACTTTGAATTATAAAGAAAGCAATAAAGAAACTTTATACCGACAACAGAATACTGAAAACTGAAGCTCCGAGTTGTCGGGATGATGTTACAGCACTTCGGGATCGTCTCGTTAGCAGCTTGTAGCGTAAGGATTGCTCGGAAGGTATTATCTCTAGCTGCTAGTTGAGACTCTCTTATATAGGGTTTCAAGGCGCCTCCATCAAGCTCCAAGGCACCTCCAACCAGCCGAGTTAGCCGCGTGGATCAGCACTGATCCGGTCGCACCTCATCCACTTGAAGGCGCCTTCAAGGCTGGTCCAAGGCGCCTCCGAAGCCTGGTTCAAGGCGCCTCTAGCTCTGCTGCGCTGGCTTCTTCTGGCTTGCACCCGAGGCGCCTCTAAGCTCCATAGAGGCGCCTCGGACACTATTCATCCGAGCCCAAGTGTGCTCTTTTGTCCCTACACAATGTGTTAGTCCATAAAATATACATCTACCCTGCAAGACAAAGTTAGCACACATAAATATGATAAGAATAGTGTTTGATAGTCTCTGAACTGTCCGGGTCTGACTTCGGATTTCTAACCGGAAACCCTAGGTCGACCCGACGCCTACTTTTCTCTCTGCGGGGAACATGCCCTCACCTACTCCTCTCAGGAGATTTACCTGATGTCAGCACGATCCTCCAGATCAACTGGACTTTTGCTCGGCACTCGATGCTTCCAGACTTTCTGCTGGGCGCCCGCTTCTCGACCCGTCCAGTCTTTCACCTGGTTCGCAACACTAGGACTTTTCACTTAGAGTTACCAACCCCTAGGACTTTTTGCCTGAAGTCCTCGACCCGCCAAGACTTTTCGCATAGGGTTACCAGCCCCTATGACCTAGGGTTACCACCCCCTAGGGTTTTCCACCTGCCTAACCACAGCTAGGACTTTTGCCTAAGTACACTTAGGACTTTCCTGCAAGCTCAATCAGACATATTAGATAACAAAACAACTTAACTTTAAATCCTTTGACATAATCAAAACACAAGTTTGATCGTCGGATGCTTCCCGCACAAACAATCTTCCCCTTTTTGATTATGACAACATGATTCAAAGTTAAGTAAAAATATAAAAAATATGACAATAAACGTAAAACTTAAACATGAATATAAATGAAATAATTTGAAAACAACACCTTATGCTCCCCCTTTCATTCATTATGTTTAAGTTCATAATTCTTAACTTTGACTTTTCTCTCCCCCTTTGACATAAATGAAAAAAAACACTAAGAAGAGAGAAAAATATGTATTCTGTAACACCCCGCCCTCCTCACTACTGGTCTGTGAGGGCGGGGTGCTACTGGACTACTAGCTTATCTTAACTAACATTGCACACATGTTGATAGTAATTCCTAAAACTCTCGGAGAACTCAAAACATACAATTAACTAGCAGCGGAAGACTAAATGACTCATCTAATACATTCTTAATAAATGGAAATCTTACTAAATTCTTATGCTAAATCCCAAGGCTTCTATAGTCCAGGCATCACACATCCATCCACACCTCCTTGTCGCCTTCCTTTGCTATAACTTTTCCTTTCCTTTATATGCAGTAAGAGGAAATGCAACTATAAGCAAAATTGCTTAGTAAGCGCTATCTAACTCACAAAACTCGAATATGCATGTGAATATACTGAAATCTAAAAGCTGAATGCTCAAAAGGAAAACTACTCATGCTCATCTACAAGCAAAAGAGACATACTGAAATGCTAAACGTGTAAAACAAATCTATACAATCATGCTAGCATAATCTTGCTGAATTTTAAACACTTTCTGAATCTTATTTCACTTGTTTAAAAACTTATACTTTAATACTTCAAAATAATAATCAACTTTCTTCTTGGGCTCAGGCGTAGTACCATCTTATGCGTGTTCCCTAATAGGTTGGGGTAGCGAGCCACCAATCCTAAAAGAGCAGACCTCGGTCTACCAGGGCCAAGACCTCGGAATTGGACACCTGGATTTGTTTAACGACAACCTCGGAAGTCGGGTACTAGCCTCTTAAATAAAGTAAAATACTTGTTATCTTTTATTACTTCTAATATATAATGCCTCGACATTTTCTTTAAGCACCTTGTGTGCCAAAATCCCTAAAGTCTTGACTTTGGGATCTACTTAAGGCCTTGGTCTTTCTCTTTCTTTTCTTTATTTTTCTTACACTTGTTAATACTTCTAATAAAAGAATGCTTCTTTAAAAACTGAAATATTTAAACAAATTCTAACTTTGCAATGCATAAACAAAAATATGCATACTATACTAATCAAGATTTTGCATTCTATGTTACACTATTTCTGCAAACATAAATTCTGCACTATAAATACTTAACCAAATTGCACTATAAGTTCCACCAAAAATCTGCACTACAAGTTCCACCAAAAATCTGCACTATAAATTCCACCAAAAATCTGTACTACAAGTTCCACCAAAAATCTACACTATAAACTTTAAAGAAATCTGTACCATAAGCTCTTAAGAAATCTGCACTACAAGATCTAAAGAAATCTGCTCTAAAGAAATCTACATTTTAAGCTCTAAGAAATCTGTACTACAAGCTTAATAAAAATCTACACTATAAGCTTACATAAAAATCTGCATTATAAGCTTAATTGAAATTTGCACTATAGGCTTAATTAAAATCTGCACTATAAGCTTAAATAAAAATCTGCACTATAAGCTTAATTAAAAATCTGCAGTATAAGCTTAATTAAAATCTGCACTATAGGCTTAATTAAAATCTACACTATAAGCTTAATTATAAATCTGCACTATAAGCTTAATTAAAATCTGCACTATAGGCTTAATTAAAAATCTGCACTACAAGTGTAAAATACGACACTCAAATAAAAATTTAATAATAAGGTTATTGGAGAAATAACCTTATTGGATTTTTCCGGAAATTTTAGAAATTTTCTGGGAATTTTTCGGAGCTCGTGTGACTTGATTTGAGGGGATGAATCGGTGGGGCTAGACGAAGCCTGTTTGGGATACCCATTTAAATGGGAGTTGATTAAGGATTTAACTTAAGGTTTAATTAACTTAAGCCTAAGTTTTATTTTCTTTATTCTTCTTCCCTCCCGATCCATTTTCATTCCCCGATAACTCATCTGCCCGAGTGTTTCCCCTCTCTGACGATTTCTCCTCTCCTCCTCTCAGTGTCGCCGGCGCAAGCAACCACCGGAGCTTTGAAGGGAAAATAAGTGGCAGCTTCTTCTCCCTCAGCTCTCGGTTTCCTCTCTCCCGATTGCCTTCTCTCGCGGATGACCCGACGTCGACGGAGGATGACTCTTCCTCGATGGTCTCGGACTCCTTGCGTCGATTGAGGACCTTCACCGGAATCTCGAAGGAGCTGACGCTGTCCAAGCCTTCTCCAGTGAACCGATCCCTTCCTCGACAGTTTCTTGCGGGTGATCGACGATGATTCGACGGAGCTAGGGCACGGTAGGGTTCCTACCGATTGAGCCCCTTTCGGTTCTCTTCCTCGATCGGTTCAATGGAGTATGTTTCGGATCGTCATCAGCAGAGATGGATAGCGCGATGTCATTTGTAGGCGATGATTGAGGTAAGCGTCGGAAAAATCTTATGGATTCAAAGATCTCGGTTTATAGGGTTCCAATGGTGATGCTTCTCTTGTCTTGGATTAGGGGAAGGCATGGGAACTACACCATGATGGATTTCCTATGGCAGATCACTGTCTTCTGCAGCTTGCAACTGATAGGGTCTCGATGAAGGATTGGAGGTCTATCAAGGTGAGTAATGTCTCTGTTTGTTAGGGTTTTAGCACACTAGTTACTCTACAGCTAGGTTTGGATTTGATCTTGGAAGAATTGGTGTAGTGCTTATTTGATAGTTGACGGCAAAGGACTTCTTGAGCTGTAAGCTTCAGAAATTGCTGCCAAAATACCAAGGTAGGCAATTCCCAGTGTTTACTTTTGTGTTCTGATCCGTAAGTTACTGGATTAGATTTTCTAAGGGGTTGTAGGGTTTATTCTTGCTTAGATTTATTAGTGTCTAGTATTGTGTTCATGTTGATATTAGATTGGGGGTTCTTGTGGAGCTGTGAGTTTTGTTTGGCTGCTATATCTTAAGGTAAGTGATATTTTAGTAGGGTATTTGATCTTTATGCAGTGTTGATTAAGGGTGTTTATTTGGATGACAACAACTTCCCCCTTGCTCTGGTCATGGATTCTAGTAGTAGGCACTTCTTCACCCTGATCCAAATTTGGGTAAGTGGTTTGGTGTTTGGATTTGATTAGGGTGGTGATTGTGGGTTATGTTTGGACTTAGAGAGAGTTGGATTTAGGGATGGACTTATCATTTACTTTGGTTTGGATATTCAGGTGGAATTAAATAGGATTACCTAATCGACGTAGGATTAGGTTCAGGGGTTAGCTAATTGTTGATTATGTGATTAGCTAAATAATATATATATATATATCATGTGATCGCAGGATTTGGATTCGGGACGAGCGTCTCGACATGGGATTTTCAGATTACGATCGACAGATAAGGCGGGTATTTCTTCCTTGGCTCTATGTAGATTTTTATTGAGCTTAGTGCATGGTTTTATGTGATGGTTTAGGATGATTTACCTTATATCGTGTTCGTTGGTTATTTTCCTGCTTGATACTTATACTTGACCCTTGTGATGATCTATTTAATTCTTATACAGTCTACACTTTGGATTATCTATAATCTGTGGTATTTGTGCACATGTAGAGTGTGTATGGTAGTGTATGGTTCGTTGGCAGTGTTCATATGATCATTGTCCATTTGTAATGTCGTGTACACATTCGTCCGGTGTGATGATTAGAGGAGTTGTGTTGATTGTATGTTTGTGGTTTATACACATGTTTGATGTGTTTATTATTGGAGGATACATGTTGATTGTACTTGCGTTCTGTGCATATGTGTCCAGTGGGATTAGTGGAGAGTTTTGGTTGATTATACGTGTGTAGTTGTGTACATGTGTTTGGTGGGATGTGTGGATTTACCATGACGATTATATTCATGTTGTGGAGTGCTTATGTGGAGTTAGAGTTTGCATGGATGATGACGGTGTCTGTATCATGATTATATATATATATATCATGTTCATCATTCATTGCATACTGACGACTATCGTCTCCTTTATAGTTGAGAGGGTTGTCAGTTTTTATAGTTGTCCACTCTACCACTGATGGAGAGTGGTAGTTGGGAGTGGAGCTATGTCCTGTCGCGCTTACTCCGCCGCTCAGTGTTCTGTCAGCCTCGACCACTCTGGAGTAGTGAGTCTTGAGGATACAGTTGTCAGAGGGCTAGAGATGTGAGTGGTCAGGGACCCTTAGCTATGTAGTTATATAACTACTTAGCTGATCGTCCGCTTCGGCCGCCTATAGCGGTGCTTGTACTGGAGGCTAGTACGGTTTGTCACGGACCCAAGCCTCTCGGCCATACAGGGGTCGTGGTGTCTGGAGAGGTGGCGGGGGTGACCATGGAGCATGCATGCACATTGGCATTTGATGCGCGGTGCATCTTTGGAGATATATTTGCATACATGCCTAGTAGATACTAGTTGCATGTGTTTGTGGTATGTTGCATTTGTTTGCGATATGATTGTTGCATATGGTTGTCATGCTGCATACATGTCATTTATTTTACATGTATTTGCAGTCGTATTTATATTGCACAGGTGTCACGAGTAGGTCTGTTGCAGATATGGTGAGTTTACTGACTATTGTACCAGGTGTTGATTCCAGATTGGGTATGTATCCATCATTATGTCGGTTGTGGTTTATACAGTATGTATGTCAGGTTAGTAGGTCTGATATGTTCAGATGCATTGATTATGATAGTAGGATCATGTTCTTTATTCCCTACTGAGACTGTACACCTTTGATCTCTATGTTTATGTATAGGTCATGCACTATCTTTTCTATTACCCGCTGAGTTACCTATACTCACCACCGCATTTGTACATTTATGTTTTCAGGTAACAGGTAGATGGTTGATGTGTCGCTTGGAGTATCCTGTCTGCCGGGTCCTACGTCACATCCGACGATCGTTTCGGATTTTGGTATATCTTTATTTGTATTCGATATTTGTTGTGTTTGGTGTGTTGTTGTATTTGTTGATGTGGTTGTTGTATAAAGCCTAGCCGGCTAGCAGTGTGTTGATTGTGTTGTATTGGGCTTTCCGTTTTCGTTTTTCCGCTGTGTACAGCCGTGTAGGCTGTTATTATAACTGCGTGGTTGTGTATATAAATATTCCAGCCGCATGTGGCTGATGTATATCTTGCTTGTAGTGATGCTTCAGATTGTCACCGGTACAGGGGAGATGCTGCCGGATTTTTGTCTGGCAGAGACTCCTTTGGGGGCGTGACAACAAGCTTAATTAAAATCTGCACTATAAGCCTACATAAAAATCTGCACTATAAGCTTAATTAAAATCTGCACTATAAGCCTACATAAAAATCTGCATTATAAGCTTAATTAAAATCTGCACTATAGGCTTAATTAAAAATCTGCACTACAAGCTTAATTAAAATCTGCACTATAAGCATATATAAAAATCTGCACTATAAGCTTAATTAAAAATCTACACTATAGGCTTAATTAAAAATCTACACTACAAGCTTAATTAAAATCTGCACTATAAGCCTATATAAAAATCTGCACTATAAGCTTAATTAAAAATCTACACTATAGGCTTAATTAAAAATCTGCACTATAAGCGCTTCTCATGCTTCGAATTCAAGAAGAACAAAGGTCCGAAACTACTCCTACTGCAGGTGAGAAGCTCTTACCTTTGCATTCTTGGGCTTACAACCGGAAAGAAAACTTCTAGGGTTTGCGGGAATTGCAAGCTTCGACCCCTCCTTCGTGCTCACGATTTCCCCTTGACGATAGGATCACAACCATGTGAAGATCTCTCGAAAATCTCCCTTGGCCGGCCGCTGGAGAGGAACCCTAGGTCCCCCCCTTTTTTCCTTCGCCCAAACAGGAGACACTGTGTCGTCGAGAGAGAAAAGGAGAGGAGAGGTTTAGGTTTTGGAAAATAATCCCTAAGTTCTCCCTTTTATAACTTAATATTTCTGTTAACTATCTTAAATAAATTCGCTACCTTTTCTAAACAGACAAATCCAACATCAACTGATCCCTTTTATAATTCAATATTCTGTTAACTATCTTAAATAAATTCGCAACCTTTTCTAAACAGACAAATCCAACAAAACTTATCCCTTTTATAATCCAATATTCTGTTAACTATCTTAAATAAACTCGCTACCTTTTCTAAACAGACAAATCCAACATCAACTTATCCCTTTTATAATCCAATATTCTGTTAACTATCTTAAATAAATTTTGCTACCTTTTCTAAACAGAATTGCTTGCTTGACCACTTGGTCAGCTGGATTTGCTTAAGGCTTGGTTCAGCCGGAGGTTGCAGGTTCGAATCTTGACTAATTTTCTTTATTTTTTGCAACTTGTTTCTTTTGGTAAAAATACCAAATGAACTCCAAAAATTACATAAAAATACTCTAAAAATCTCTAGAATTTTTCTAAAGCATTTATAAATATTTTTAAATACTATTAAGACTCGAAATAAGGAAATTTGGGTTGTTACATATTCAATTTAATTTTAAGCTCCCCCTGAAAGGTAGCACTTAGCTGAATGAAGTTAAAAATACTTAGCTAAGCTTTTGAAATTAATAGTTTTGCTAAGTATTTTGCCTTAAAAAAAACTTAGCTTTTCAAAAAGGAATTGTTTTGAAAAATACTTAGCTAAAGTTTGAAAATGCATTGAAAATACTTAGCGCTTTTAATAAAAACTTAGCAAAACTTAGCATTACTTTGAATACAATTTTTCTTATAGAAAAATTATGAAAAAAAAACTCTTAAATAGAGGGATAAAAATACTTTGAATTGAAAAGTAACTTAGCTAATTTTGAAATGGTTTTGAAAAAATTTATTTAGTAAATTTTGACAAGCTTTTGAAGAAATACTTGGCTAAATTTTGAAAGAGCCTTGTTTTTTTGAAAACAACGTACTTCCTCTTAGAAAGATATTTATAAACAATTTAATTAAAAAAAATTACTTTAACTTTTCAAAGAGTTTAACTGTTAATTTTTTAAAAAAAATCAAATTTATTGTTTTTTTTTAAAAGAAACTTAGCTTGACTCCACTCACTCCCTCTTAATTAATGTCAAAATAAATTCCTAGAGTCATAGAGTCCAAGCATGTAATTTATGAAAACATAACAGATATTTTATATTTTCCAAATTTTTCCATCTCACCCATTTTAGGTTATCAAACATGTTCAGCTTATAAGTGAGTGTGAGATGGAATTATTTTTATTTTAATTTTATCAAAATTGAAATAAATATTTAAAATCAGTTTGAGTATGACTTTGAAATGAGTAAGACATTAAAATTACAAAGATCTTGAAAATTGTGTTTGAAATTATAATTTCATCATATGGTTTGAAAATTAGTTAAGAGTTTGAAAATTACTTATGATTTGAGAATAATTAACCCCCCATTTTTTATTTTTGAAAATAATGATGACAACAAATCAGATTTTAAAATATTTTTTAAAAATATGATATTCAAATAAGTTTTAAATGATTTTTCAAAATGATTTTTAATGGATTTTTCAAAATGATTTTTAAATGATTTTTTAAAGGATTTTTCAAAATGATTTTTAAAGAATTTTTCAAAATGATTTTTAAAGGATTTTACAAAATGATTTTTCAAATGATTTTTAAAGATTTTTAAAATGGGTTTTCAAATAACTTTTAAAAGGTTTTTTAAACAATTTTTCAAGGATTTTTAAAATGGTTTTAAAATAATTTTTCAAATAATTTTTTAAATAAATTTTCAAATATTTTTAAAATGATTTTTAAAAATTTATCAAATATTTTTAAAATGATTTTAAAGATTTTTAAAAAGGTTTTTTAAATATTTTTCAAAATATTTTTAAAATGGTTTTTAAATAATTTTTCAAATAATTTTTAAAATGTTTTTTAAATAATTTTTCAAAGATTTTTAAAATGATTTTTAAATATTTTTCAAATAATTTTAAATGTATTTTCAAATAATTTTTCAAATAATTTTTAAAATGATTTTCAAATAATTTTTCAAATAATTTTTAAAATGATTTACAAATAATTTTTCAAATAATTTTTAAAAGGTTTCTAAAATAATTTTTCAAATATTTTTAAAATGATTTTAAAATATTTTTCAAATAATTTTTAAAAGGATTTTTAAATAAATTTTAAAATGTTTTTTAAATAATTTTTAAAAGGATTTCTAAATAATTTTTCAAATAATTTTTAAAAGGTTTTTTTAAATAATTTTTCAAATACTTTCTAAATTGATTTTTAAATAATTTTTAAAATAATTTTTAAAATGTTTTTTAAATAATTTTTCAAATAATTTTTAAAAGGATTTTTAAATAACTTTGCAAATAATTTTTAAAAGGATTTTTAAATAATTTTTCAAATAATTTTTAAAAGGATTTTTAAATAATTTTTCAAATAATTTTTAAAATGATTTTAAAATTATTTTCCAAATAATTTTTCAAATAATTTTTAAAAGTATTTTCAAATAATTTTCGAAATAATTTTTTAAAAAGGATTTTCAAATAATTTTTAAAAGGTTTTTTAAAAGATTTTTAAAATGGTTTTTTAAAAAAAATCAAATAATTTTTAAAAGGTTTTTTAAAATTATTTGTCAAAGATTTTTAAAATGATTTTTAAATATTTTTCAAATAAATTTTAAAAGGATTTTCAAATAATTTTTAAAAGGATTTTTAAATAATTTTTAGAAGGTTTTTTAAATAATTTTTCAAATATTTTTTAAAATGATTTTTTTAACTAATTTTTCAAATTATTTTTAAAAGGTTTTTCAAAAAAATTTAAAAAAATTTTAAATAATTTTTCAAATATTTTTTAAAGGGATTTTTAAATAATTTTTGAGATAATTTTTAAAAGGTTTTTTAAATAATTTTTAAAATTATTTTTAGATATTTTTCAAATAATTTTTAAAAGTATTTCAAATAATTTTTCTAATAGGATTTTAAATTAATTTTTCAAATAATTTTTAAAAGGATTTTTAATTAATTTTTCAAATAATTTTTAAAATGTTTTTTAAATAATTTTTCAAATTATTTTTAAATGGGGTTTTAAATAATTTTTGAAATAATGTTTAAAAGGTTTTTTAAATAATTTTTCAAATAATTTTATTAAAAGGTTTTTAAAAAAAATTTTAAAAGCATTTTCAAATAATTTTTAAAAGGATTTTTAAATAATTTTTCAAATAATTTTTAAAAGGATTTTAAAATAATTTTTCAAATAATTTTATTTAGTTAGGTTTAGTTGATTTTGACTGAGTTCAACCTAGATCCATCTCACCCGATTCTAAGTTATCAATTAGGTAATCTTAAGTAATTTTGTGAGATCATTATCTTTGATTTAGATTGTTTCTAAAGATTAATTTACATTTGAGTTAAACTTAGGTTTTCGAATTAGTCAATTAAATACACATTTCAAAGATTGGTTAAATACTGAAACTGAAATGCTAAAAGAAAAGCTACATGTACTCATCTAATAGCAAGGTACTCAAATAAACTGCATACTCATGATATACCAGAATAAAGCTGAATACTGGAAATAAAACTAATCATGCTCACTAAATTGATAAGAAAAGTAATGAAACTCATGTTGTATGCTTAGAATTAAAGGAACTAAACTTCTGCAAATTCTAAACATAGGTGATACTTGTTTCATTTACTTATAGCTTTATACTTGAAATTAATCTTTTAATTTCTTTTACTTTTACTTTTCTTTCTTCTTCTTTTTCTTTCTTCTTCTTTTCTTTGAGCCCAGGCTTAGTACCATCTTATGTGCGCTCCCTAATAGAGACTGTTGTAGTCTCACAGGGTAAAGACCTCGGTCTTACCAGGGCCGAGACCTCTGAAACGGTCACCTGGATTTGTTTAACGACAACCTCGGAAGTCGGGTACTAGCCTCTTACTTTAATTTACTTATTATCTCTTTTTAACTAGACCTTGGTCTTTTTCTTACTTATTGCTGCTCATTATAGCAAGGAAAGTCCAAACTAAATGCTATGTGCATACATGTATATGCTAAAATCTGTTCATGCATATCTTAAAGCAAAGGGAAACAAAATCAGTATACTACTATATGTTATAATCTGTTCATGCACATCTTAAAGCAAAGGAAAACAAAAATCAGCATGCTACTATATGCTAAAATCTGTTCATATGAATACTAAAAATCTGCATATGTGAATAACAAAAATCTGCACACGTGAATCATTAAAAATCTACGAATGAACCAGAATTAAAACTAATACGGCTCATGCTATTCTAATACTGCATACTTTAAATAAAGGTTGCCCTTCTAACTAAATAAGGGTTGTTTTTGCCCTTTGAGTTGCAAGGAAAATGCTAAACCATTCTAACTAATTAAAGGGTTGTTCTTGCCTTTTTGAGTAGCAAGGAAAATGTTAAACTCATTCTAACTAAATAAAGGGTTGTCCTTGGATAAGGAACTACTCATGCTTATTAAGAAACTTTTCTGCTTAAAACTAAGCTGTGAAATTCCGAAACTGAATCGCATGTTGAAACGCAAATGAAACTAAGCAACTGAAATGCAAAGAAACCAAACACCGGAATGCTAGATAAGGTAGCAAAATAAGCTAACTCTGAATTGTTATAACAAGGTTGTTTATGCCCATCTGCACAGTCCCAAAAGAAAGACAAACTTGCTGGAATTTATGGGCAGCAAGTAGATACACAAGGGTACCACACTGAAGTGCTAAAGACATGCTTAAACATAACTAGGTGCTGGGACTAGAGGCTGTTCGGACATCAAAAAAATTCGAAAACAGAAATACCATGGCAGGAAATGCTCTAATCTGCATGGTATAAAGAACTAACAACATAGGCAAAACATGCTATCACTTAACTGCATAAGCAACTTAACAGCATAAGCAAGAAATGCTACAATCTACACGGTATAAGGGAACTAATAGCACAAGACAGCTACATATCAAACCCTAAACCTTTCCCCTCTTGTATCCTTAATGAACTCACGGCAAGGGCTTTTTAAAACCATTTATATCCTTCTTTGAACTTCACGGCAGCAAACATGAACTGGAAAACTTGATACTGTAAAATTCAAAATTGTAAAACTTTACACAACAGAGCATGCTTATCAAGGTCACAACCTAAAACAAAGCTCCTTAAACCATGCTGTGCTTAGCAAAAATCCAACCGAAATGCTTAAACAAGTCAATACAGAATCTGTTCATGCTCGGCAAGGAAAAGAAGAAAGCAAAATCACAGAACTACTCCTACCGTAGGTGAGTAGTACTTACCCTTGATTGCTTGGATTTACAACCGAGAGGGAGGGGTGGCTAGGGTTCCGGGTGGAGCTCGAAATCTCGGTCTCCTCTTGTGCTCACGGTCCCTCCTTGACGAGAGAACCTTATACTGGTGAAGAACCTCCGGAGAATCCCCTCGCCGGCAGCCGGAATCGTGCCCTAGCTGCTGCTGCGTCTCCGCCCGAGAGAAGAGCAGCCGCGTACGTGAGGGAGGAAGAGAGTTTCGGCTCGGGAGAAAAGGAATTAGGTCTTTTTAAAACTAGGGTTTCCTATTACTAACTATACCTTAAATATCTATCTCTACTTATTTGGTTAACAAAACCCGCGTAGCTCAGCTGGTTGGTTGCGCCCGGTTAGGTCGGGTTCGACGCGAGGTCATGGGTTCGAGTCTCACTTTCAACGATTTTTTGTCAAAACTTCTTTCTTTTTGTAAACATACTAAACGACCTCCAAAAATTACGTAAAAATACTCTAAAAATTCTTAAAAATCTCTAGAATATTTTAAAAGTATTTCCAAATATTTTTATGGACTTTTAGAACTTGAAATAGGGAAAATTAGGTTTTACAATCCCCCATACCTTATAAAAAGTTCATCCTCGAACTTAGAATAGTTCTGGATACTTCTGTCTCATACTGTCCTCCCGCTCCCAAGTGACTTCCTCGTGCTTCTGGTTCTGTCAGATGACCTTCACTAGTGGTACTTCTTTATTTCTTAGTCTCTTGACTGCTCTATCCACTATCTGTGTAGGTCTGCTCTCATAACTAAGATCCTCTTGGATCTGCACTGACTGAGGCTGAATCACTTGGCTCGGGTCGTGGAGACACTTCTTTAGCATGGAGACATGAAATACATTGTGTATTGCCGACATGTCTTGTGGTAAGTCCAGCTTGTAAGCTACTTTCCCAATCCTCTCTATGATCAGGTAAGGTCCTACATAGCGAGGACTTAATTTGCCCTTCTTGCCAAATCTCATCACTCCTTTCATAGGAGCGACCTTGAGAAAGACTGAATCCCCTACTTGGAATTCAAGTGGCCTACGACGTGTGTCAGCATAACTTTTCTGTCTACTCTGGGCAGTCTCAATCCTCTGTCTGATATTCTGGATAGCCTGAGTAGTTTCATCTATCAGCTCTGTCTGAATGCCCAGTTCTACTTCCATTTCTTTTCTTTCACCTGCTTCTTACCAGCAAATGGGTGATCTGCACTTCCTACCATACAATGCCTCATAAGGTGCCATCTTGATGGTGGCTTGATAGCTATTGTTGTAGGCAAACTCAGCTAAGCATAGATACTTGCACCAACTTCCCTTGAAATCTAGCGCACAAGCTCTGAGCATATCTTCTAAAATCTGATTTACTCGCTCTGTCTGTCCATCAGTCTGAGGATGGAAGGCTGTACTGAACTTAAGTTTGGTGCCTAGTGCATTCTGAACACACTCCCAAAAGTGTGAGGTGAAGCGTCCATCTCTATCAGAAACAATAGATTTAGGAACTCCATGAAGTCTGATCACCTCCTTAACGTAAAGTTGTGCCAACTGCTCTATGGAGTGGGACACCTTGATGGCTAGGAAATGGGCAGACTTAGTCAATCTGTCCACTACTACCCATATTGCGTCATATCCATTTGTAGTTCTTGGAAGACCTGTTCTGAAGTCCATGGATATGTCTTCCCACTTCCACTCTGGTATTGGAAGACGTTGAAGAACTCCTCCTGGTCTCTGGTATTCTGCTTTGACTCTCTGGCATGTCAGACAGGTACTGACATATTTAGCAACGTCTCTTTTGAGTCCTGACCACCAGAACCTCTATTTCACATCTTGGTACATCTTGGTAGAACCAAGATGCATGGAGTATGGTGTGCTATGAGCTTCTTCTAAAATCTTCTTTCTCAGTTCTTCATCATTGGGCACGCAAATGCGACTCCCCTGATAAAGAATCCCGCTGTCCATCACTCGAAACTCTGACTTATCTTCTTTCTGTATCCCTTGCTTGATCTTCTGGATGTCTGGATCTTCACCTTGCTTTCTCTGTATCTCCTCAAGCAATGTAGACTCTAAGGTCAATGCAGAGAGTTGCCCTTCAATAATTTCAAGTCCAAAATCTGACAACTCCTTCTGCAGTGGCAGGGCTAATGTTGACAAAGACATCAGGGATACACTGGATTTTCTGCTTAGTGCATCTGCCACTTTGTTAGCTTTGCCTGGGTGGTAGAGGATTTCACAGTCATAATCTTTGACCAACTCTAGTCACCTACGTTGTCTCATGTTTAAGTCCTTCTGAGTGAAGAAGTACTTAAGACTCTGATGATCTGTGAAGATTTTACACTAAACTCCATACAAATGATGTCGCCAGAGTTTCAGTGCAAAGACCACAGCTGCCAACTCAAGGTCGTGAGTGGAATAGTTCTTCTCGTAGTCTTTGGGTTGTCTGGAAGCATAAGCTATAACTTTCTCTTCTTGCATAAGTACAGCTCCTAAGCCCATCTTGGAAGCATCACTATAGATGTCAAAACTCTTGTCACTCTCTGAAACGGTCAGAATGGGAGCACTGGTCAGTCTCCTCTTGAGTTCTTGGAAACTCGGCTCACATTTGTCTGACCATTCAAACTTCTTGTTCTTCCTGGTGAGGGATGTTAGTGGAGAGGCTATCCTGGAAAAGTCCTCCACAAATTTTCTGTAGTACCCAGCTAAACCAAGGTAACTTCTGATCTCCCTGGCGTTCTTGGGTCTATGCCATTTGTTGACCGCCTCTATTTTGGTTGGGTCCACTTGAATACCTTCTTTAGAAATTATGTGACCTAGAAATGCCACTTGATCTAACCAGAACTCGCACTTTGAGAATTTGGCATAGTACTATTCTCAAGTGCGTGTCACGCTCCTCTGGGGTCCTTGAATAGACTAGAATGTCGTCGATAAACACAATGACAAATTTGTCAAGGTATTCTCTGAACACCCTGTTCATCAAGTCCATGAAGACCGCTGGTGCATTAGTCACACCAAAAGGCATGACTACAAACTCGTAGTGTCCTTATCTGGTTCTGAAAGCTGTTCTGGGTATGTCTCTTTCTTTCACCTTCAGCTGATGGTACCCAGAGCGCAGGTCTATCTTTGATAACACTGTTGCCCCTCTCAACTGATCAAATAAGTCGTCGATCCTGAGAAGGGGGTACTTGTTCTTGATCGTCACTTGATTCAGAGCTATGTAATCTATGCACATCCGCATAGATCCATCTTTCTTCTTGACAAACAACACAGGAGCTCCCCAAGGTGAGTGACTAGGGCGGATGAAGCCTTTGTCAAGCAGCTCCTGAAGTTGCTCTTGTAACTCTTTCAGCTCTGCTGGAGACATGCGATACGGAGCTTTTAAAATCGGACCGGTACTAGGTACCAACTCAATTTAGAACTCCACTTCTCTGTCGGGAGGTAGTCCAGGTAGCCCTTCTGGAAATACCTTTGGATACTCACAGACTACCCGAACATCTTCCTGCTTGGGTCTTTCTTGTTATCTTTGTCCTTCCAGTTCTGATTACTTGACTGGGTTCTCTGTTTCCCCACTGTCTTGTCTTCTATCTTGACTGGCTTGTATTGCGTTTGTTGTTCCTTGTTGCTGTTCAGATAGTGCTCACTAATGCCCTGCTGACCAGCTCTTCACCAATCTATGGTCGGTGAGTTTCGCTACTCACATTAGGTGTTATTTCTGGTCTCAGCATTAGGAGCATCAGTCTAACTCGTTCTTTCACTGTACTTACTAACTATAGGCAAAGGTGAGCTAGCCTATTAAATCTTTTAACCGCTTCTTCTACTGGTAGATCACCTTGTCTGAATTCCATAAGCTCCTCATACTGTTTATTGGTGATCCGTTGACGGAAGACTTTTTCATAAAACTCTGTCTCGAAGTCAACCCAGCTCATCTGGTTGACTTCTCTCTTACTCTTAACTCGCTCCCGCCACCTACAAGCACCTCTAGATAGGCAGAAAGAGGCACACTTACCCTTCTCGACTTCTGGTTAGTCAAGAAGCTCCATTGTGCTCTCAAGTGTCTTGAACCAAGCCTGGGCACCCCAGGGCTCAGCTTTCTGATTTCAGTTTCAGCCACTGGATGAGGTATGCTTCTTGTCTTCTAGGTGTTGTGGCGACTTCCAGGGCAACTGATAGGACTTCAGTCACCCCTGGAGTCTCCACATTAATGGTTGGGGGAGTGGGAGGAGCTGGCTTCTGATTGGCCATCAAGTTGGCAATCACTTGTTGCTGCTCTACTACTTGTCTCTGGAGTTGGGCAATAACTTCAGAGAGATTGGGCTCAGTTGATCTAAGCTATTCGTTCTCCTGATCTTGGTTCTCAGTACGAACGGTACGGGGACGTCCTCTTCTTGGCATCTAATTATGCAGAGGAAAAGGCTTGATAGCTTCTCTAACCCTTCTAATCATACTTATATATGAATATAGATAAGGGAAACAAAATCTTCTATCCTACTTAAGCATTCAAAAACAAATACTCTATACTGCAGTTAATAATAAGGAAAGCATAATAAAGAAAGAATTTAAATACTTTCTTACTTGAAGACGGCAAGGCTGATGCTGCTGTGTATGTGATGCTAGAGAATGGAACACTGCTCTGATACCAACTGTAAAAACTCACCCTTCTTACTACTACTCTCTAAGGGCGACCGTTACCTAACTATTATTCTACTCACTAGTGTTACTTGTGCTATTATAGCAGCACTTAGATTTATCACGGCCCCAGAGGAAGTCCTACCGAAAATTTCGACAGAGTCTCCCCTGTACCGGTGACTAAATCAACCATACAGACACTATATACACAGCCACAGGCGGCTGGAACATACTTTTTCACAACCACGTAGTATAATAACACAAAAAGAAAAAGAAACTACCCTAGCAATAGCAAACAATTATATCACTCCAACATTAGGACGTATCAAACTACAAGTGCGGAATAAACTTAATTACAATCTCAACTCATAATAATATTTAAAAGAGAACTAAAAGAACTAAACAGAAAAGTCTTGGCAATTCCCAGCTCATTCTGGATCTCTCCATAGTCCAGTCATCACACACCTCCATCACCACCACCTTGTCGCCTTCCTTTCATATTTTAGCTTTTCCTTTATCTACAGTAGGAGGAAAAATAGATCTATAAGTGAAACGCTTAGTAAGTACTATACTATCTCACAAAAACTCGAAGTGCATCAAAATGCAAACGATACTGAAACTGAAATGCTAAAAGAAAAACTACATGTACTCATCTAATAGCAAGGTACTCAAATAAACTGCATACTCATGATATACCAGAATAAAGCTGAATACTGGAAATAAAACTAATCATGCTCACTAAACTGATAAGAAAAGTAATGAAACTCATGCTATATGCTTAGAATTAAAGGAACTAAACTTCTGCAAATTCTAAACATAGGTGATACTTGTTTCATTTACTTATAGCTTTATACTTGAAATTAATCTTTTAATTTCTTTTACTTTTACTTTTACTTTTCTTTCTTCTTCTTTTTCTTTCTTCTTCTTTTCTTTGGGCCCAGGCTTAGTACCATCTTATGTGCGCTCCCTAATAGAGATTGATGTAGTCCCACAGGGTAAAGACCTCGGTCTTACCAGGGCCGAGACCTCGGAAACGGTCACCTGGATTTGTTTAACGACAACCTCGGAAGTCGGGTACTAGCCTCTTATTTTAATTTACTTGTTATCTCTTTTTAACTAGACCTTGGTCTTTTTCTTACTTATAGCTACTCATTATAGCAAGGAAAGTCCAAACTAAATGCTATATGCATACATGTATATGCTAAAATCTGTTCATGCATATCTTAAAGCAAAGGGAAACAAAATCAGCATACTACTATATGTTATAATCTGTTCATGCACATCTTAAAGCAAAGGAAAACAAAAATCAGCATGCTACTATATGCTAAAATCTGTTCATATTAATACTAAAAATCTGCACATATGAATAAGAAAAATCTGCACACGTGAATCATTAAAAATCTGCGAATGAACCAGAATTAAAAATAATACCGCTCATGCTATTCTAATACTGCATACTTTAAATAAAGGTTGCCCTTCTAACTAAATAAGGGTTGTTTTTGCCCTTTGAGTTGCAAGGAAAATGCTAAACCATTCTAACTAATTAAAGGGATGTTCTTGCCTTTTTGAGTAGGAAGGAAAATGTTAAACCCATTCTAACTAAATAAAGGGTTGTCCTTGGATAAGGAACTACTCATGCTTATTAAGAAACTTTTCTACTTAAAACTAAGCTGTGAAATTCCGAAACTGAATTGCATGTTGAAACGCAAAGGAAACTAAGCAACTGAAATGCAAAGAAACCAAACACCGGAATGCTAGATAAGGTAGCAAAATAAGCTAACTCTGAATTGTTATAACAAGGTTGTTTATGCCCATCTGCACAGCCCCAAAAGAAAGACAAACTTGCTGGAATTTATGGGCAGCAGGTAGATACACAAGGGTACCACACTGAAGTGCTAAAGACATGCTTAAACATAACTAGGTGCTGGGACTAGAGGCTGTTCGGACATCAAAAAAATTTGAAAACAGAAATACCATGGCAGGAAATGCTCTAATCTGCATGGTATAAAGAACTAACAGCATAGGCAGAACATGCTATCACTTAACTGCATAAGCAACTTAACAGCATAAGCAAGAAATACTACAATCTACATGGTATAAGGGAACTAATAGCACAAGACAGCTACATATCAAACCCTAAACCTTTCCCCTCTTGTATCCTTAATGAACTCACGGCAGGGGCTTTTTAAAACCATTTATATCCTTCTTTGAACCTCACGGCAGCAAACATGAACTGGAAAACTTGATACTATAAAATTCGAAATTGTAAAACTCTACACAACAGAGCATGCTCATCAAGGTCACAACCTAAAACAAAGCTCCTTAAACCATGCTGTGCTTAGCAAAAATCCAACCGAAATGCTTAAACAAGTCAATACAGAATCTGTTCATGCTCGGCAAGGAAAAGAAGAAAGCAAAATCGCGGAACTACTCCTACCGCAGGTGAGTAGTACTTACCCTTGATTGCTTGGACTTACAACCGAGAGGGAGGGGAAGCTAGGGTTCCGGGTGGAGCTCGAAATCTCGGTCTCCTCTTGTGCTCACGGTCCCTCCTTGACAAGAGAACCTTATACTGGTGAAGAACCTCCGGAGAATCCCCTCGCCGGCCGCCGGAATCGTGCCCTAGCTGCTCCTGCGTCTCCGCCCGAGAGAAGAGCCGCCGCGTACGTGAGGGAGGAAGAGAGTTTCGGCTCGGGAGAAAAGGAATTAGGTCTTTTTAAAACTAGGGTTTCCTATTACTAACTATACCTTAAATATCTATCTCTACTTATTTGGTTAACAAAACCCGCGTAGCTCAGCTGGTTGGCTGCGCCTGGTTAGGTTGGGTTCGACCCGAGGTCATGGGTTCGAGTCTCACCTTCAACGGTTTTTTGTCAAAACTTCTTTCTTTTTGTAAACATACTAAACGACCTCCAAAAATTACGTACAAATACTCTAAAAATTCCTAAAAATCTCTAGAATATTTTAAAAGTATTTCCAAATATTTTTTATAGACTTTTAGAACTTGAAAAAGGGAAAATTGGGTCGTTACACAAGGCACCTCCATCAAGCTCTAAGGAGCCTCCAACCCGTCGAGTCAGCTACGTGGATCAGCACTGATCTGGCCACACCTCATCCACTTGAAGGAGCCTTCAACGCTGGTCCAAGGCGCCTTCGAAGCCTGGTCCAAGGCGCCTCCAGCCTAGTCCAAGGTGCCTCAAGCTCTGCTGCGCTGGCTTCTTCTGGCTTGCACCCGAGGCGCCTCCAAGCTCTATAGAGGCGCCTCGGACACTGTTCATCCGAGCCCAAGTGTGCTCTTTTGTCCCTGCACAATGTGTTAGTCCACAAAATACCCATCTACCCTGCAAGACAAAGTTAGCACACATAAATATGATAAGAATAGTGTTTGACACTCTGAACTGTCCGGGTCTGACTTCGGATTTCCAATCGGAAACCCTAGGTCGACCCAACGCCTACTGTTCCCTCTGCGGGGAACACGTCCTCACCTACTCCTCTCAGGAGATATACCTGATGCCAGCACGATCCTTCAGATCGTCTGGACTTTTGCTCGGTGCTCGATGCTTCCTGACTTTCTGCTGGGCGTCCGTTTCCCGACCCGTCCAGTCTTTCACCTGGTTCACGATACCAAAACTTTTCACCTAGGGTTACCACCCCCTAGGACTTTTTGCCTGAAGCCCTCGACCCGCCAAGACTTTCCGCATAAGGTTACCACCCTCTATGACCTAGGGTTACCACCCCCTAGGGTTTTTCACCTGCCTAACCGCAGCTAGAACTTTTGCCTAAGTACACTTAGGACTTTCCTGCAAGCTAAATCAGACATATTAGATAACAAAACAACTTAACTTTAAATCCTTTGACATAATCAAAACACAGGTTTGATCGTCGGATGCTTCCCACACCAACACCGTCGATGATCATTCTTATCTCTTGTCACGCCCCAGAGGAGTCCCTGTCCGAGAAAATTTTGGCAGCATCTCCCCTGTACGGTGGACAATCTGAAACTTTTCTACATCCTCATATACCTCAGCCACAGGCGGCTGGAATAATAAAAATAATAAAATACATCCACACATACATCCACGCAGTTTATATATAAGTACACAGATCAGTAATATCATGACTCGAAAACAACCCTACTCCACTACACTCGTAAAGCTCAAAATCCGACAATAAAATCAACTTACCTCTTCTGCCATCTAAGCAGGCATATAGTTAAAACAAATCTAAACCATACGAAAACCCATCGATCATAAGAATCCATACAATATCCCAGTATCAAATCAACCAAGTCTAAAACATAGTCAAATGAGAAGCATAAACAAAACCAAAGATAAGTATAGCTGGTGGTCTGCAGGGGACTAGCAACTGGAACTCTCTCTCCTGACAGTATCAACCTGAAATATAACAACAATGGAGGCAGGGTGAGTCCAACACTCAGCAGGTACAATTGATATGCAAAGTAAAGAAATAACACCTAACACTAATCATGCGTACAGTCTCCTGATAAAAATAAAGATAAATGCAAACCGAAGTAGACAGGAGAGAATCTGTACTAACCAGGACCCGGTATAAGGACAAACAGTCCGAAAGGTATAGAAGACCTATATGCATGTCAAACATAGGTATCCAAACAATATGCAGCATATAAATGCAGCAAACACAATCACAAACAATAAATGCATCATGCATATGATGCCAATGTCATGGTCACCCCTGACGCCAGTCAGCCAACTCACAACAGAAGTGGGACCGAGTGGGTAGGGCTGTGACGACCGTGCACTCTGCATCACTACCCCTGATGAGTGATGCTGTCGGAGTACACACATACTCCTACCCCAAATCATAAATGGGGGAGCGCAATGCTCTCATCTCCCGGTACGCTATGACGGGGAGGGATCTCTAACGTGCTACACGCTGCGTCACACTACCCATGAGCGGACCAACGAAGCACCGGAAGAGCCAAACTGACGTGCTACCACGCTGTGTCACGCTACCCATGAGCATCACAATGGAGCACCGAACAGTGATGAAACTGGCAATGTGCTCAACAATAATGGAGCAATCTATCGCACAGCATGCGATCATGCAAATGGTGCATGTCACTAAGCATGGTAATATACTAAACCAACCTCTGGACATATAACCATGGGCACCATAGTGAATAAATCATATCAAGATATACTGATCAATAAGGTATCAAACCTAGGTCCTGAACATGTGAAACATGGTTATATCACTACCCATGAGCATGAAAAATCAGGTACGAGATCAATACGAGATGCAAACAAATAACCAATCAAACAGGTAACATGTATTGGGCAGTGATTAACCGAAACAAATAAGAAACACAATTAATGCAACATGTTAATTTCATTACTAAGCATATCAAAGACAATAAGTCAAAAGTACCCGCCTCCAAATAAAAAATGTCCAATCCGACGTCGAGATACCGTCCCGCGTCAAGGTCCTATATTATCAAATAGATAATGTATTTAGCTATATAGCTAAATAAAAATCTCCAAACTTATTTAATAACCTTATCCTTCCTTAGAAATGGAATTGATCCCATGTAACAAAACAAGAAATGGATTAAATTCAATACCAATCCAATACTATACATAAACCTAATTCATCATGTATCAAAATTTACACGATACCTCAATTCACAGCCCCTCTTGATGCTGGAACAAAGGGAACTGCTCACTGGAGTGCTGCTAGAGAACCAAACGAAGTCCCCACGAAACCAAATCCCCCTGCTGAAATCCTTCCCACTGATGAGATCATGTTGAGTTCAATAAATGGGATCACACATCAAACCACAACCCACCTGACCACCAAATCTTTTACCTTGCTGTTAACAATCGGACCAAGCAGGAAGAACTAAAACTTGACCCCCCTTGCTCCTGGCCGGAAACCACCCGAGCAGAGACGTGCCGGTGAAAGACCTAGGGCACGGTGGCTGGAGGCTAAGACACCGATGGAAGTCGGCTGTAGGGCGGAGGAAGGCCGGCGGCAACACTATGTCGGTGGCGGCGAAGAAATCTCGGCGGCGGCACAACCCAATTAGGGCACGGCTGGCGCTGCTCTGGTCCAAAGAGGGCAGCGGCGTCGGCGAGCTCGGCTAGGGCACGCGATGACCGGCGCTAGGGCACCGAGGGGTGCAGCGTCGCTGTGATGGCGGCAGAGGAGAGGAGAAGGAAGAAGATGTGGCTATGGGGATTTGTCGCGAGGGGGAGGAGGAACTGCCGCGGTTAGGGCACGGAGGAGAAAAAAAAAATCGCGGAGAGGAAACAGGCGCTCGCGGAGAAAGTGTCGAGCACGGGGAAAAGAATAAGAGAAAAAGAAAAAGAAAAAGAAAAGAAAAGATAAAGGAAAAGGAAATAAAACTTTTCCTCATTAAAATAGGATAGCCTAAACAGGCTTTTCCGGACCCCGTTTTTATCCCCGTTAACTCGTCCGTACGAGCTCTGAAAAATTTCCGAAAAATTTCCAAAAATTTCGGAAAATTCCCTTATTAATATTCGCCTATTTTTGATATTTTACATTCTCCCCCACTAATACAAATTTGGTCCCCAAATTTCGTTATCTACCATCAACAAGTACTAACAACAGATATAGAAAGTATAAATGCTGAACGGTAAACTGAATCACATACCTCACGTAAAAAGATGGGGATATCGAGCTCGGATCGTATCCTCAAGCTCCCAAGTAGCCTCCTCGTCCGAATGATGCTGCCATCCGACTTTAACCAGCCGGATAGTCTTGTTCCGCAACTGACACTCTTTCCGGTCGAGAATCCGTACCGGAACCTCCTCATAAGTAATGTCAGGCTGAACTGGAACTGGGATATCTGCCAGCACATGTGTCGGGTCATGTACGTATCTCCTCAGCATCGATACGTGGAATACATCGTGAACGCCTGACGGTGGTAACCGGTAAGCTACCGCTCCGATCCTCTCCAAGATCTCGAAAGGGCCAATGTACCGCGGAGCTAGCTTACCTCTGAGGCCAAATCTCTTCACCCCTTTCGTGGGTGAAACTCACAGAAATACATGGTCGCCAACTGAGAACTCTAGTGGTCTGCGTCTCCGATCAGCATAACTCTTCTGGCGGTCCTGCGCCTCTGACATCCTCCGTCTGATAGTACGAACTAACTCTGCATCCTGCTGAACTCTATGAAGTCCCAACAGCTGGGCCTCTCCAACCTCATCCCAGAGGACAGGTGTCCGACAAGGTCTACCATACAACGCCTCAAACGGTGCCATCTGAATAGCCGAATGGAAGCTGTTGTTGTAAGCAAACTCTACTAACGGCAGATGGTCCTCCCAACTGCCTCCGAAATCCATAACACATGACCTCAGGAGATCCTCTAAAGTCTGAATGTTCCGCTCTGACTGTCCATCTATCTGTGGATGGAAAGCTGTACTAAAACGGAGCTGTGTTCCCAAGGCCTGCTGCAGACTCTGCCAGAAACGAGACGTGAACCGTGGATCTCTATCCGAAATTATACTCAACAGAACACCATGTAGTCTGATAATCTCCCAACAATACAGATCTGCCAATCGATCCAGGGGATCAGTCCTCCGAATCGCTAAAAAGTGCGCGGATTTGGTTAATCGATCAACGATTACCCAAATCGCGTCGTGACCTCGTCGTGTCCTCGGCAACCCAACCACAAAGTCCATGGTAATGTGATCCCACTTCCACTCAGGAATAGGAATCCGCTGAAGTAACCCTGTAGGTCTCTGGTGCTCAGCCTTCACCTGCTGACAAACAAGACATCTAGCTACGAAATCCGCGATGTCTTTCTTCATGCCGTTCCACCAATAAGAACGCCTCAAGTCTCGATACATACGAGTCCCACCTGGATGGATCGCAAATCAAGAACGGTGAGCCTCCTGAAGTAGCTCCTGTAAGACCGGATGAGACTGAGGTACGCATAACCTGCCTCGGAAGTATATAACGTCCTCCTCATCTCGTGTGAACTCGGTCTGCTGCCCGGAAGCTATCTGACTACTAATGAACTGCAAATGCTGATCTCCAGCCTGTGCCTCTCGGATCTTCGTCCTGATCGACGACTGAGCTGTTAGTTAGAGCCCTAGAGCCAATCATTTGATGATTGTATGGACTCATGTATATCATATTCTTGTATATATATTAAGGCATTTGGTTTTGGTTATTATGCTTATTTGTATTAGTGCCAGATAAAATAAGTATAGTAACGTCCTTGAGTAGAAGGTTCTTACCTATATCAATCGATTGGTTGAATCGATAGTGAGATGATATAGGGAACACTACTCTAAATCATTCCTAGTCGAGTATTAACATTCAGGGACAATGTTAATACAATAAGACTAGCATGTAGGTCAGCTCGATGACTTGATCTCACAAGTCATGGATATAGAGATATCAAGCTGACACATGGGTATGCATTAGAGAATGTATACTGAATGACCCGCCATGAGAAAGTATCATGGATCGTTATATGAGTGTCATATACTTTCTTATGTGGCTATTAGTATGACTATTAGTCCTTAGACCTGAAGTCACCATGGATCCCTACATAAGGAGTTATGTACTTTGGTTTCGTCAAACGTCACCCGTAACTGGTGGACTATAAAGGCGATTACTGGGTATACAACGAATTATGTAGAGGGATGTGAGTGATGTAGATGGGATCTATCCCTCCCATATGATGGGAGCGACATCGGTATTCTTGATAGAGTGAGACCACTAAGTGCATGGCCATGCCCAAATGAGTCAACATTAGATGTTGAGCTCATTTGATCGAGTGAGTCTACTTAGAGTTCAAGATTTAGATTGATTAGAGGATGACACGGTCTATGCCTCACATTGATCAATCTAGATGTCTAGGATAGAAGGACAATGTCACATATTGTGAGGAGTCACAATTAGTAGTCACAAGGTGATGTTGGATCTCAACATTCTTGTAACTTGGGTAGCAATGATGTATTGCTAGATGCCGCTCATTGCTTATGTTTCTAAAGGAGTTTAGAAACATTGCCAACGTTACAAGAACCTATTGGGTCACACACAAAGAACAAGTGGATGGAGATTAGGTTCATATGATGAACCAATTGGATTAGGTTCATACGATGCACCAAAGATTGGATTCAAGTTAGACTTATTGAGTTAGACTCAATTGTTGAATGAGTCTAATTTAAATTTGATTCATTGAGTCAATTTATATTAATGAATTGAGATTTATTAAATTGAAATTGACTTGAATCAAAGGTTGGATTTAACTCAACAAGGAAGAAAATTGGTCAATTTTGACTTGACCAAATGGATGTTGAAACATCAAGTTTGACTTGATGCATTGTCACATCATGTAGGTTGACTCATCCTACAAGGCATGACACATAGTTGCCACATCACCTCCACCTCATGAGGTGTGCCACCTCATGGAGGTTACACCTTCCTCTTTGCATTAATGTGGCCGGCCACATTAATGAGGGAGGTTTTCATTGTGTGGCCGGCCACACACTTTATGAGAGGAGTTTTTTATTTTGTGGTAATTATGTGTGTTGAATGCTTGATTCTTCTTCTTCCTTGGTCTCTTCTTTCTCCTTCTCTAGAGGTTGCCGTGTACTTTTTCATGGTGGAAGAAGGTGGGTGAGTGAATTAATCCAAGAAGTCCAAGAAGAAAGGTAATATTTTAGAGTGTATTGTATTCTATTCTTTGCTTTCCTTTCTTCTTCCATTCCCATCCGAGAGCCCTAGAGAGAGTGCTAGCACACTTGGGGTCTCTCTTCTCCATCCTTGAGTGCTAGAGAGCACTCCTTGTTCGTGTGGATATCACTAGAGAAGTATCTACCTTGATACTTTGGAGATCCGACACGTACCTTGGACGAGCGGGAATTTTGCGAGGGCACGCTTCAAAGGTAAAAGTTCTCAACACATAGATCTAGGAGTAGATCTAAAATTTTGAAACTCGTACTTGTACTTCATTTGGTTTTTTCCTTGCACGGATCTACGGCTTTGGGTGATTCGGGGTTTCCGCGACGCGAAAAGCGATTTTCGCGGCCCGAAAAACCCAACAGTGGTATCAGAGCCACGTGCAAGGCGAGTACGAGTTTGTTTTTTGGTTTTATGAAAACTAAAGTTTCTGTAATTTTCTGTAAAATTATGATTTTTGGGTTTTTATGAGTATTTTTCTCGAGTAATCGAAGCACAAGTGTTTAGTCGCTTGTAGGCTTCGGCTACCGGAAAGATTTTTCCAAAACGGCTTCGTTTCGCCCCAAAATTTTTTGGGACAGCGGGCTTGGGTGCCATTAGATCGCTTAGGAGCAACTCACGATGGTTAGATCGCGGGTAGGGGTACTGCCCCTAACCCCGCAAGGGGATTTGCTCCGCGATTGCACCCGAAATCGCTAAAAACGAACCCGCCGGGAAGATTTTTCCGAAACGGCAATGTCTCGGCCCAAATCGTTTTGGGACAGCGGGTTTAGGCGCTGTTGGATCGCAAAGGAACCCTCGCGATGGTTAGATCGCGGGTAGGGGCGCTGCCCCTGGCCCCGCAAGGGGATCCGTTCCGCGATTGCGCCCGAAACCGCTAAACGGGTCCGCCGGGAAATTTTACTCGTAAAAATTATAAAAATTAATTTTAAAATTACAGAAAATTAAGAAAATATATAATTTTGAATTATATATTAATTTTGTGATAGTCATGGCCCAAAAACCCAATGTGATTGGATTGTGTTGTAATTCATAATACGGCCTGCGTGCCGTTATGTGTTTGCGAGTGTTGTATTATATTCGCGACCTGTGCGTCGTGCCTTCTCTTATATTCTTGTTGTAAATTAGATTTAGACTCGAATGTAACTCGAGTTTCAAATTGTAATGTACAAATTGGAGCGGTGGAGGGTCCACACGAGACGGAGTTCCGAGGCGGGCACGAGCAACACAAGGTGGTCAAAGGGAGGAGCTTGGAGAAGCTGTTGACCCTAGGTTGACCAATCGATCTTCTCATTGGCTTGAGAAGATCGTAGTAGGGCCATGACTAAATCACAAATAGATTAATTAATTGCTTGTGTATGTGATGCATATTTAATAAGTAGTTAATTAATTAGTGCCTTACGATTAGATTAGATCTAAGTCGTGCACATGATGCACCCTTGCGATTAGATTAGATCTAAGTCGTGCACAAGATGCATCTTTTTCGATTAGATTAGATCTCAATCGACTCAACTTTAATGCCTAACCGTGCCGTGATACCTATCACTACCTCGATCACATGTATTGTTGAATCTGCCAAAGCAGAGCAATACATATTATCTTGGTAGGGTACGGAGGGACAATCTTGGTCCCGCCTATCAACGCATGGGTGAATACAAACTCAATTAGATTGAGTATTCCTAGTTACTCGGTTGGATCGAGTCAACTATAGGCATTCTTCCAATAGTTGGAAAGGTAGGACAAAATCACGTTTATATTAACTCTCGGGCGTATTAGCCAAAGCTAACTCGAGTTTTAATATAAATATGGATCTTGATCCTATAAACAAGAGTTGCATAGAGATGTAATTGGTAATTGTTACCTACCGATCATACTAAGTCTTGGGCATATTAGCCAAAGCTAACTCAAGGGTTAGTATGATGGGGATCTTGTCCCACAAGAATTATAGTATTCAGTGGGAGCATCATTTAGTTAAAGGCCTAATTAAATGATTTTTAAGAATATGATATTTATTTCTGCAAATTTTTCTGTTGTAGATAACCATGACGTCGAACACGAATTCCTTCTCCCTGCGATCTGTCCTTGAGAAGGACAAGCTCAACGGAGCGAATTTCCTGGACTGGTACAGGAACTTGAGAATAGTTCTTACCCAGGAACGTAAACTGTACGTTCTGGAGCAGCCCATTCCGGAGGCTCCTCCTGCCAATGCCCTGCGAGTAGATAAAGATGCTTACAAGAAGCATCAAGACGACGCATTAGATGTGTCATGTCTAATGCTCGCGACCATAAACTCTGAGCTTCAGAAGCAACACGAGTTGATGGGCGCTTACGATATGGTTGAGCATCTTTGCCAACTATATCAGGGACAAGCGAGGCATGAGAGATTTGAGATCTCTAAGGCACTGTTTCAGTGCAAGATGTCAGACGGGGCTCCCGTAGGTCCTTATGTACTCAAGATGATTGGGTACATAGAGAACCTACAAAGACTGGGGTTCCCACTTGGCCAAGAGCTGGCCACTGACTTAATCTTGCAATCCTTGTCAGATAGCTATAGTCAATTCGTTCTGAACTATAACATGAACGAGATTGACAAGCCACTGCCCGAGCTCCTTAGTATGTTACGAACTGCTGAGATTAACCTTAAGAAGGTTAAGCCCATTCTGATGGTCCAGAAGCATAAGGGCAAAGGCAAGCCCAAAGGCAAGGGAAAGTCTCAAGCCAAGGGCAAAGGCAAGGCACTGAAGCCTAAAGGAGGGGTCGCCAAGGATGCTACCTGCTTCCACTGCGGTCAGACCGGGCACTGGAAGAGGAACTGCAAGGTATACTTGGAGGATCTTAAGAAGAAGCGAAGTGAGACTTCCACTTCAGGTATATATGTTATAGAAGTCAATCTATCTATTTCTACATCATGGGTATTAGATACTGGATGTGCTTCTCACATTTGTACTGATGTGCAGGCGCTGAGAAATAGCAGGGCATTGACAAAGGGCGAGGTGGACCTACGAGTAGGCAATGGAGCACGGGTTGCTGCTGTTGCTGTAGGGACTTATTTTCTATCTCTACCCTCTGGGCTTGTATTAGAATTAGATGAATGTTGTTATGTGCCTGCTTTGACTAAGAACATTGTATCAGTTTCTTGTTTAGACAAGAAAGGTTTCTCGTTTACAATAAAGAACAAATGTTGTTCCGTCTATTTAAACGATATGTTCTATTGTAGTGCACCTCTGATAAATGGACTATATATTCTAGACCTTGAAAGCCCTATCTATAACGTAAATACCAAGAGGTTCAAGTCTAATGACATGAACCAAACCTACCTTTGGCACTGTCGCTTAGGTTATATAAATGACAAGTGCTTATCCCAACTCCATAAGGATGGTTTGTTGGACTCATTTGATTTTGAATCATATGAGATATGCGAGTCATGCCTACGAGGCAAGATGACCAAGACTCCCTTTAATGGACACAGCGAGAGAGCAACTGATTTGTTAGGACTCATACATAGTGATGTATGTGGCCCTTTCAATGTTGCTGCTAGAGGCGGTTATAGGTACTTCATCACATTTACTGATGATTTCAGTAGATATGGTTATGTGTACTTGATGACACATAAGTCTGAATCCTTTAAAAAGTTCAAAGAATTTAAGAATGAAGTACAGAACCAGCTTGGCAAGAGTATTAAGATACTTAGATCCGATCGAGGTGGAGAATACCTTAGCCATGAGTTCCGTGACTATCTAGCTGAGTGTGAGATTCTATCCCAACTCACTCCTCCAGGAACACCACAGTGGAATGGTGTATCAGAATGGAGGAATCGTACCTTATTAGATATGGTACGATCTATGATGAGTCACACAGATCTTCCGACATATCTATGGGGATATGCTCTAGACACGGCAGCTTTCATACTCAACCGAGTTCCATCAAAGGCCGTGATAAAGACACCATATAGGATATGGACTGGGAGAGATGTCCAGGTGTCTTTCATGAGGATTTGGGGTTGTGAGGCTTACGTACGACGTCAAGTCTCAGACAAATTAGGACCCAAATCCGACAAGTGCTATTTCATTGGATATCCCAAGGAAACTAAGGGATATTACTTCTACATTCCCAATCAGCACAAGGTAGTTGTGGCAAAGACTGGGGTCTTTCTAGAAAGGGACTTTGTTTCTAGAAAGACTAGTGGGAGCACATTCGAACTTAAAGAAGTTCAAGATGCGAACAATAGCACTGATGCCTCGATGGAAGTTGAACTGGAACCACAAAGTGTTGTGGATGATGTTGTTCCACAAAGAGTTGAGGAACAACAACCAGTTCAAGTAGAGTTCAGGAAGCTGTGATGAGACCAGATTCCGAGAAATGGCTAGAAGCCATGAGATCCGAGATGGAATCCATGTACACCAACCAAGTATGGACTTTGGTTGATCCACCTGAAGGGGTAAAACCCATTGGGTGTAAGTGGGTCTTTTAGAGAAAGACTGACATGGATGGACTTATCTATGAGGGATTTCTTCCGATGTCACATGGCGTGAGTCTTTCGAAGACTCAAGGTCCCTCTTCTAGAGAGAAGAGAGACCGCATGGATCAGATCCCTTATGCCTCAGCCATAGGGTCTATCATGTACACCATGCTATGTACTCAACCTAATGTCTCGTATGCTTTGAGCATGACGAGCAGATACCAGTCAGATCCAGGTGAAAGTCACTGGATAGCGGTCAAGAATATTCTTAAGTACTTATGAAGGACTAAAGAATATTTCTTGATATATGGAGGCAATTATGAGCTAACTGTAAAGGGTTACAGTGATGCCAGCTTCCAGACCGATCAGGATGATTAAAGATCACAGTCGAGGTTCGTGTTTTGCTTGAATGGTAGTGCTATGAGCTGGCAGTGTTCACAGCAGTTCTACAACGTTTCCATCTCATTCGAGAGATTATCGATAGAGGAGATGTGAAGATTTTCAAAGTACCTACAGAGGCTAACATCACAGATCCCTTGACCAAGGTTTTGGCACAGAGAAAGCATGATGGTCACACTAGGTCATTAGGCCTTAGAGCCTATACTGATTGGCACTAGTGCTAGTGGGAGATTGTTAGTTAAAGCCCTAGAGCCAATCATTTGATGATTGTATGGACTCATGTATATCATATTCTTGTATATATATTAAGGCATTTAGTTTTGGTTATTATGCTTATTTGTATTAGTGCCAGATAAAATAAGTATAGTAACGTCCTTGAGTAGAAGGTTCTTACCTATATCAATCAATTGGTTGAATCGATAGTGAGATGATATAGGGAACACTACTCTAAATCATTCCTAGTCGAGTATTAACATTCAGGGACAATGTTAATACAATAAGACTAGCATGTAGGTCAGCTCGATGACTTGATCTCACAAGTCATGGATATAGAGATATCAAGCTGACACATGGGTATGCATTAGAGAATGTATACTGAATGACCCGCCATGAGAAAGTATCATGGATCGTTATATGAGTGTCATATACTTTCTCATGTGGCTATTAGTATGACTATTAGTCCTTAGACCTGAAGTCACCATGGATCCCTACATAAGGAGTTATGTACTTTGGTTTCGTCAAACGTCACCCGTAACTGGTGGACTATAAAGGCGATTACTGGGTATACAACGAATTATGTAGAGGGATGTGAGTGATGTAGATGGGATCTATCCCTCCCATATGACGGGAGCGACATCGGTATTCTTGATAGAGTGAGACCACTAAGTGCATGGCCATGCCCAAATGAGTCAACATTAGATGTTGAGCTCATTTGATCGAGTGAGTCTACTTAGAGTTCAAGATTTAGATTGATTAGAGGATGACACGGTCTATGCCTCACATTGATCAATCTAAATGTCTAGGATAGAAGGACAATGTCACATATTGTGAGGAGTCACAATTAGTAGTCACAAGGTGATGTTGGATCTCAACATTCTTATAACTTGGGTAGCAATGATGTATTGCTAGATGCCGCTCATTGCTTATGTTTCTAAAGGAGTTTAGAAACATTGCCAACGTTACAAGAACCTATTGGTTCACACACAAAGAGCAAGTGGATGGAGATTAGGTTCATATGATGAACCAATTGGATTAGGTTCATACGATGCACCAAAGATTGGATTCAAGTTAGACTTATTGAGTTAGACTCAATTAGATTCAATTGTTGAATGAGTATAATTTAAATTTGATTCATTGAGTCAATTTATATTAATGAATTTAGATTCATTAAATTGAAATTGACTTGAATCAAAGGTTGGATTTAACTCAACAAGGAAGAAAATTGGTCAATTTTGACTTGACCAAATGGATGTTGAAACATCAAGTTTGACTTGATGCATTGCCACATCATGTAGGTTGACTCATCCTACATGGCATGACACATAGTTGCCACATCACCTCCACCTCATGAGGTGTGCCACCTCATGGAGGTTACACCTTCCTCTTTGCATTAATGTGGCCGGCCACATTAATGAGGGAGGTTTTCATTGTGTGGCCGGCCACACACTTTATGAGAGGAGTTTTTTATTTTGTGGTAATTATGTGTGTTGAATGCTTGATTCTTCTTCTTCCTTGGTCTCTTCTTTCTCCTTCTCTAGAGGTTGCCGTGTACTTTTTCATGGTGGAAGAAGGTGGGTGAGTGAATTAATCCAAGAAGTCCAAGAAGAAAGGTAATATTTTAGAGGAGTGTATTGTATTCTCTTCTTTGCTTTCCTTTCTTCTTCCATTCCCATCCGAGAGCCCTAGAGAGAGTGCTAGCACACTTGGGGTCTCTCTTCTCCATCCTTGAGTGCTAGAGAGCACTCCTTGTTCGTGTGGATATCACTAGAGAAGTATCTACCTTGATACTTTGGAGATCCGACACGTACCTTGGACGAGCGGGAATTTTGCGAGGGCACGCTTCAAAGGTAAAAGTTCTCAACACATAGATCTAGGAGTAGATCTAAAATTTTGAAACTCGTACTTGTACTTCATTCGGTTTTTTCCTTGCACGGATCGACGGTTTTGGGTGATTCGGGGTTTCCGCGACGTGAAAAGCGGTTTTTGCGGCCCGACAAACCCAACATGAGCAACCATAGTAACAAGAATACCCTGCTCTGTAGATCCATGCTCCTCCAGGTCTAACTCAGAAAAACTCTGAATCAAGTCCGTGACTGAAGTCCTGTGGCAAGCCAAAGTCCCTCTGGACTTCCTGCTGAGTGCATCGGCAACCACATTAGCTTTCCCCGGGTGGTAGCTAATGGTACAATCGTAGTCCTTTAGGAACTCCATCCATCTCCTCTGTCGGAGATTAAGCTTCTTCTGAGTGGAGATATATTTGGGACTCTTATGATCAGTGAGAATCTCAAATGTAATACCGTATAAATGATGTCGCCAAAGCTTCAGAGGAAAAATGATGGCAGCTAACTCCAAGTCATGAACTGGATAGTTCTTCTCATGCTCCTTCAGCTGACGAGAAGCATAAGAGACTACTCTGCCGTGCTGCATCAGAACAGCGCTCAAACCCTGTAGAGAAGCGTCGGTGTAGACTACAAATCCGTCCTCTCTAGAAGGTAAAACCAAAACTGGAGCCGACACTAATCTCCGCTTCAGCTCCTGAAAGCTAGTCTCGCAATCCTCGGACCACGTGAACTTCACGCCTTTCCTGGTAAGACGTGTCAACGGCATAGCAATACGCGAAAAACCCTCGACAAAACGTCGGTAATATCCTGCTAGTCCCAGAAAACTGCGGATCTCCTGCACTGACTTCGGCTGCTCCCAACTGGTGACAGCCTCGATCTTCTGAGGATCAACTGAAATACCCCTGCTAGAAACCACGTGTCCCAGAAAACCGACTGAGGATAGCCAGAATGCACACTTGCTGAACTTTGCGTACAGCTGATGTCGTCTAAGAATCTCCAATACTATACGAAGATGCTGTGCATGCTCCTCCTCGGAATGTGAGTAGACCAATATGTCATCAATGAAAACGATAACAAACTGATCCAGATACTCAAGAAAAATGTGGTTCATCAAGTCCATAAACACCGCTGGAGCATTGGTAAGCCCAAATGGCATTACCAAAAACTCATAATGACCGTATCTGGTACGGAAAGCTGTCTTCTGAATATCTGAGTCTCTGACTCTCAGCTGATGATATCCGAATCGCAGATCAATCTTAGAATACACTGATGTACCTCTGAGCTGATCAAACAAATCCTCGATCCGTGGTAAAGGATATTTATTTCTGACGTTCACTGCATTCAGCTGTCTGTAGTCAATACATAACCTCATGGTGCCATCCTTTTTCCTGACAAATAATACCGGAGAACCCCATGGGGAAACACTAGGGCGAATGAATCCCCTGTCTAAAAGCTCCTGGAGTTGAACCTTCAGCTCGTTCAACTCTTTTGGTGTCATACGATAAGGAGCTTTCGATGCCGGTGCGGTTCCCGGAATCAGCTCAATAGCGAACTCCACTGGCCTTCTAGGTGGCAAACCAGGTAGCTCCTCTGGAAACACATCCGAATACTCTCGGACTACTGGAACGTCGGAGAGCTGCGAACTACTGCTGTCGTCTGTACTAATCAAAGATAATAGGAAACCCTGACAGCCATGTGACAACAGCTTCTGAGCCTGAATCGCCGAAATGATCGATATGGCGTCATCTCTGATGCCAGTGAAATCCCACGAGGGTTGGTTCGGAGGCCGAAAGGTGACCACCCTCGTCTGGCAATCAACGGTAGAATGATATACTGACAGCCAATCCATGCCAAGAATGATTTCAAACTCAACCATCTCCAATACTAAAAGATCTACCATAAGTATCATGTTGCCAAAGTCTAAAGGGCAACCTCTGACCTCCTGGGTGACGTCTAATGTATCACCGGACGGTAGGGAGACAGTCAATCTCTGCAATCTAACAGTAGGTAATCTACCAATCTCCCGCATAAAGGTACGGGATATAAAAGAGTGCGAGCTACCAGTATCAATCAATATATCAGCGGAAAATGCATAAATGGAAATCATACCGCGGAAAACAGATCCGTCGGCTCGCTGCACATCCTCTCTGGTAATCGCATGAACACGTCTAGTCTTTGGCGGAGGAGGAGGTGGTAACGCTGCCAGCGCCACTGAGGCGCTGCTGGACAATGTGCCAGAGAAGACTAAGAGGATGGTGACTGATACTGTGCAACTGGCTGGGACTGAGTCTGGTACTGCCCCTGAGTCGGATAATAAGGTCCTGGAACAAAACTCTGGGGTGCTACAGAAGCACTGGAGTACTCCTGTCCAAGCATGCCAAATGTTGCTGCTGAGGGAGCTGCTCCCTGCTGACGCTGTGAGGGTGAGAATCTCCACCCTCCTCGTCGAGACACTGACTGACTAGACTGTCCCCTCTGCTCTGACCCTCAGGATGTCGTGTGCTGAGCCTTCAGCTGACAATCTTGGCTCTGGTGCCCAGGCAGTTTGCAATAGAAGCAAACTGACTGTTCCAAAGTGCAGGCTGAAGTGATGTGGTCTCTGGAACCACATCGGAAACACTGTATATCGCTGGTGGACTGTTTCCGATCCTGCCGAGGAGACCGAAAACGTCCTGAGGAAGACTGTCCTGACTTCTGAGGCCTACGAGATACCCCAGAAGAACTCTGACCTGACCGTCTGCAACTACTCTGAGGTTGTCCTGTCGCCTGTGTCTGCTGGATCTGCCCTAATGTCTGACCCGTATGCTTCCTTTTTCTGTCCGGATATGCTGTCTGCTGAGCTAACTCTATCATCAAAGCTCGATCCAGTGCATCAGAGTAAGATGTGATCCCTAAGCCGGCAAGCCGTACATGTAGATAACCATCCAGTCCCTGAATAAACTGCATCATGCGAGTTCTATCCTCCGCAACTAACTCTGGACAAAACTTAGCCAACCAGTGGAATTCAGTATTATACTCGGTCACTGAGCGGTTGTTCTGCCTCAGACTCATAAAATCCTGTCGGCGAGCCATCTGATAAGACAGTGGAAAGAAGCGGCTCTCAAAAGCCTCTCTGAACCTGGTCCATGTGACGTTAAGCTCACCAATAATAGAACGCTGAGTAATCCACCAGGCATTAGCTTCATCCCGTAAATGGTAGGCAGCCAGCTCTACTTTCTCCCACTCGAAGCAAGCCATATAGAAGAAAGTCTGCTCCATAATCTCTATCCATGACAGAGCCATACTCGGATCGAGATCTCCGCGGAAAAGAGTGAAACGAGTCTTCATCGACTCAGCCAATGCTGGAATCCTAGCTCGTGCAGCGACAATATCAGTGAACTGGCGGAAACACTGGAGCTGATACTACAGGTGGTACCGCGGAATAAATCGGAGGAGGAACTCCCGGTGCTGCTGTATATACTGAAGCATAAGCCGTCGGTGGTACTTCCGGGTGAACATAAGTGGCTGCAGCTGAAGGTACGGTAGGTAATGGTACCGGATATGGTGCAACTGCTGCTACTGTAGGCACTGGGGGCACAGGTGCCACTGGTGTCAGGTACACTGTAGATCCAAGTGGCGGTGGTACTGAATACACTGTAGGCTGCGCTGGAGCAGATGTCGGGTACGCCAATGGTACCCCTGATGGTACCGGAACTACTGTAGGGATAGGTACGCTCGGCACAACCGAGGTAGGTACCTCTATAGGAGCCGTCGGGGTCTGAAAGTCCAACATGCCCGAAGCATGCTGAGTCAGTCCCTGACTGACAGGCTCACTCACAGTGGGCATCTCTGGCATATCCAGAGATCCCGTGGTCCTCGTACGTGGTCGTCCAGCACCACGTTTCGCAGTAATACGAGTAGATCATCTCATATCTGTTAAATTAAATTACAGGTATTACTACAAGTATAAAAATCATAAAATAAACATCATACCTAATTGTTGTCTGGAGATGTCCGTCGCTGTCCAGTCCCCAACTTTTGACCTCAAAATTCCGAACGAGAATATCGTCGGAAATCCAAATAAATCCGAAACAGAAATCCAAAACATAACCATATCGAAAATCCGAAAATGCCTAGTTTGACTCGCAAACCTGGCTAACCCAAATATCCAGAATACCAACAGCAGGTATCCGATAAATCTCCAGAACACCAAAAGCAGGTATCACAACTCTCATCTGATACCAATAAATTGGTATCAGTTAAATCTCAAAATCCAACACACGGAAATCAACCAAGTATCGCCAAACTTTGGCGCTCTGATACCAAATAAATTGGTATCAGGTTATCCCAAATATCCAAAATACAAAGACAACGATCGTAAAACTTAAGCTTTGATACCACTAAATTGTCACGCCCCAGAGGAGTCCCTGTCCGAGAAAATTTCGGCAGCATCTCCCCTGTACGGTGGACAATCTGAAACTTTTCTACATCCTTATATACCTCAGCCACAGGCGGCTGGAATAATAAAAACAATAAAATACATCCACACATACATCCACGTAGTTTATATATAAGTACACAGATCAGTAATATCATGACTCGAAAACAACCCTACTCCACTACACTCGTAAAGCTCAAAATCCGACAATAAAATCAACTTACCTCTTCTGCCATCTAAGCAGGCATGTAGTTAAAACAAATCTAAACCATACGAAAATCCATCGATCATAAGAATCCATACAATATCCTAGTATCAAATCAACCAAGTCTAAAACATAGTCAAATGAGAAGCATAAACAAAACCAAAGATAACTATAGCTGGTGGTCTGCAGGGGACTAACAACTGGAACTCTCTCTCCTGACAGCATCAACCTGAAATATAACAACAATGGAGGCAGGGTGAGTCCAACACTTAGCAGGTACAATTGATATGCAAAGTAAAGAAATAACACCTAACACTAATCATGCGTACAGTCTCCTGATAAAAATAAAGATAAATGCAAACCGAAATAGAAAGGAGAGAATCTGTACTAACCAGGACCCGGTATAAGGACAAACAGTCCGAAAGGTATAGAAGACCTGTATGCATGTCAAACATAGGTATCCAAACAATATGCAGCATATAAATGCAGCAAACACAATCACAAACAATAAATGCATCATGCATATGATGCCAATGTCATGGTCACCCCTGACGCCAGTCAGCCAACTCACAACAGAAGTGGGACCTGTGACGACCGTGCACTCTGCATCACTACCCCTGATGAGTGACCGAGTGGACGGGATGCTGTCGGAGTACACACATACTCCTACCCCAAATCATAAATGGGGGAGTGCAATGCTCTCATCTCTCGGTACGCTATGACGGGGAGGGATCTCTAACGTGCTACACGCTGCATCACACTACCCATGAGCGGACCAACGGAGCACCGGAAGAGCCAAACTGACATGCTACCACGCTGTGTCACGCTACCCATGAGCGTCACAACGGAGCACTGAACAGTGATGAAACTAGTAATGTGCTCAACAATAATGGAGCAATCTATCGCACAGCATGCGATCATGCAAATGGTGCATGTCACTAAGCATGGTAATATACTAAACCAACCTCTGGACATATAACCATGGGCACCATAGTGAATAAATCATATCAAGATATACTGATCAATAAGGTATCAAACCTAGGTCCTGAACATGTGAAACATGGTTATATCACTACCCATGAGCATGAAAAATCAGGTACGAGATCAATACGAGATGCAAACAAACAACCAATCAAACAGGTAACATGTATTGGGCAGTGATTAACCGAAACAAATAAGAAACACAATTAATGCAACATGTTAATTTCATTACTAAGCATATCAAAGATAATAAGTCAAAAGTACCCGCCTCCAAATAAAAAATGTCCAATCCGACGTCGAGATACCGTCCCGCGTCAAGGTCCTATATTATCAAATAGATAATGTATTTAGCTATATAGCTAAATAAAAATCTCCAAACTTATTTAATAACCTTATCCTTCCTTAGAAATGGAATTGATCCCATGTAACAAAACAAGAAATGGATTAAATTCAATACCAATCCAATACTATACATAAACCTAATTCATCATGTATCAAAATTTACACGATACCTCAATTCACAGCCCCTCTTGATGCTGGAACAAAGGGAACTGCTCACTGGAGTGCTGCTAGAACCAAACGAAGTCCCCACGAAACCAAATCCCCCTGCTGAAATCCTTCCCACTGATGAGATCATGTTGAGTTCAATAAATGGGATCACACATCAAACCACAACCCACCTGACCACCAAATCTTTTACCTTGCTGTTAACAATCGGACCAAGCAGGAAGAACTAAAACTTGACCCCCCTTGCTCTTGGCCGGAAACCACCCGAGCAGAGACGTGCCGGTGAAAGACCTAGGGCACGGTGGCTGGAGGCTAAGACACCGGTGGAAGTCGGCTGTAGGGCGGAGGAAGGCCGGCGGCAACACTAGGTCGGTGGCGGCGAAGAAATCTCAGCGGCGACACAACCCAATTAGGGCACGGCTGGCGCTGCTCCGGTCCAAAGAGGGCAGCGGCGTCGGCGAGCTTGGCTAGGGAACGCGATGACCGGCGCTAGGGCACCGAGGGGTGCGGCGTCGCTGTGATGGCGGCAGAGGAGAGGAGAAGGAAGAAGATGTGGCTGTGGGGATTTGTCGCGAGGGGGAGGAGGAACTGCCGCGGTTAGGGCACAGAGGAGAAAAAAAATCGCGGAGAGGAAACAGGCGCGCGCGGAGAAAGTGTCGAGCACGGGGAAAAGAATAAGAGAAAAAGAAAAAGAAAAGAAAAGATAAAGGAAAAGGAAATAAAACTTTTCCTCATTAAAACAGGGTAGCCTAAACAGGTTTTTCCAGGTCCCGTTTTTATCCCCGTTAACTCATCCGTACGAGCTCTGAAAAATTCCCGAAAAATTTCCAAAAATTCCGGAAAATTCCCTTATTAATATTCGCCTATTTTCGGTATTTTACATCTCTCCCCGAGCAGCATTACTCCTGTTCTCTTCCTCCCGTGCCGACGATTTGTTCCGCTTGGTAAAGACTCAAGCGAGACTTGGGTTTTTCCCATGCTTAGGCCGATGGTAGCGTGGTTCGACTGTTGTCCTTTCTTCCTCCCTTTGGGCAGTTAATTGGCGCCTTTGTCGTCGATCAGGTGATGGGGATCGACGGTGACATCCCCACGGGGCTGACCTGCTAGCTGACAAGTCGTAGCAGTCCTGGGTGTTGTGTGTCGTCGACTAGTGGAAGATGCAGAACATCGATGTCGACATCTTGCCTTTTGCAGCCTTTGGACGAGCGACCACCATATACTGAACGATATGTGTCTTGGCCTCGTGTGACGGGGCTCCATTTCGAGGACCCTTGGGGGTTGATGACTGCTCGGCTGCCGCCGTTCAGATGCTCCTGTGGGCTCGACAGGCGTCTCCTTCTTCCTTGCCGCCTGGGCTTCTTCCACGTTGATATATTCATTAACCTTCTTTTGTAAGTGGCCAAAGTTCTTTGACGACCTCCGAATGAGCGACCGAAAGAACTCTCCTATGGTGAGCCCTTGGGTGAAGGCGTTTACCAACACGTCCGAGGAGACCACCGGGATGTCCATCGTTACCTAATTGAAATGCTAGATATAGGCCCTTAATGCCTCTTGGGGCCCCTGTTTCAACAAGAATAGATTCACACTTGTCTTCTGGTGGTGGCGATTGCTAGTGAAATGATGTAGAAAGGCCGCTAGGAAGTCTTTGAAGCTGTGGTTCAAGCTGCTCGGCAACCGTTTGAACCAACGTTACGCCGATCCAGATAGCCTGGTGAGGAAGACTCGATATTTCACCCCATCCATGTACTGGTGAAGTGTGGTCTCGTTATCAAACTTGGACAAGTGGTCATCAGGGTTGGTCTCTCCATTATATTCCTCGATCGTCAGTGGGGACATATTCTTGGGATCAAAGTGATAAGGGATCGCAAGAAAAAAGATGTTGTGCTTATCCCAAGCTTCATACATCGATTGAATCCTAACTCGTTTTAGCATTAAAAACTCCAAGAAAGGTTTCTTGCCTTTTCGGCACAGAGTACCTTTATCTAAAAGAGATGTCTTCAAAGACATCAAAGGATATAAAGGAGATGAAGGCAGTTCCTTATGCTTCGGCAGTAGGAAGCCTAATGTATGCGATGCTATGTATGAGACCGGATATCTGTTTTGTCATGGGCATGGTTAGCAGATATCAAAGTAATCCAGTTCAGGGGTATTGGACTGCGATAAAAGCATATATTGAAGTACTTGAAAAGGACTAGAGATTATATGCTGGTTCACCAGGCAGACGATTTGCTCCCTGTGGGTTATATGGATTCAGACTTCCAATAAGATAGGGACAATAGTAAGTCTACCTCGGGTTATGTGTTTACTTTAGTAGGTGGAGCTATATCATGGAGGAGTGTTAAGCAGAAATACATTTCAGACTCTACTATGGAAGCTGAGTATGTAGCAACCTTTTATTGGTGCGGGTAGCACTAACGGTCTAACCTAGGTTTTGATGAATAACAAATAGGCTAAGTTAGTTTTGTTGTTGTCTGACACTTTGATCAAGTGTGCAGGAGAAGTCCAGACAGGTCGACGGGCTGACCGGATGTATGGTACGAAGCCCAGCTAGGTCGACGGGCTGACCGGATGGCTGGCGAGAAGTCCAAGCGGGTCGACGGGCCGACCGGACGCTTGGCAAGAAGTCCAGCTAGGTCGACGGGCTGACTAGATAGCTAGCGAGAAGTCCAGACAGGTCGAAGGGCTGACCAGACGTCTGGCAGGTAAGTGAGGTAAGTCACTGGAGGGGAGTGACTGCGAGGACGCGTTCCCGGGAAGGGAACATTAGGCGTCGATCCGGCTTAGATCCATTTCGGATGTCTAAGTCGAGATCGTGACTAGATTCCGGTCTCGGAAAGACAGAATCTAAGTCATACTATTTGTGCTAATTCATACTATTATAAAATGCGCTAACAATCTATTTTGTAGGATATATATTGCCTCGGACTAGCTTTGTTTTGCAGGAAAAAGGAGTTTTCTGGAACAAGGTGGTCCGGGCGCCCGGAGGGGGTCCGGGCGCCCGGAAGGCAAATCATATCCAGCCAAGTCGTCGCCATGTGGAGCATCTCGGTTTGAGCAGCTACGTCACATTCCAGGCCCCCGGAAGGAATCCAGGCGCCCGGAGCAACATATAAAAGAAGCCCCAGGCAGGAGCTTCAGAATCATCTTTGTATCTGAGAACTCCGCTACTGCTGGTCCTGCTGCTCTACGTTCTTGCGACGCCAACAAGCTCCGACAAAGTGCTCCTTCGAGTTTTAGTTAATTTCCTTGTTGGTATTTTTTCACTAGCATTTCCTGTACTTATTTTGTAACTATATTCGAATTGATAGTGATTGCCCAACGAAAGTGGTCAAGGATCACGGGCCTTCGAGTAGGAGTCGTCACAGGCTCCGAACGAAGTAAAAACAACTGTGTTTATTTACTTTTCCGCTGCGTACTTTTACACTCGAATTTTCGAATCGATATTCACCCCCCCTCTATCGAACGATCACGGTCCTACAAGTGGTATCAGAGCGGGTACCGCTCTGATTTGGTGCAACCACCAATCAGACTGGGGGTGAAACCTTTCCTTTGTTTTTTTTATTATTCCTCTTAAAAAAAATTTTCTAATTCTAAACTGGTATATCATTTTTTTTTGCAATTAAATCTAAATTGGTGCAACACCAATCTAGATTTGTCTACTATTTTTTCGTCCCGCACTACTAATCCAAGACCAAGTCTTGGGATATTTTTTTGTCTCTTTTCTTTCATCTGTGCGCAGGACTAAAATGTCTCAGACAGAAGGATTCAGCACAGTACGCCCTCCACTCTTCAACGGGGACGATTTTCCGTACTGGAAAAAGCGGATGGAGGTTTACCTCAAGACAGACTTCGACCAGTGGATGAGCATTACGAGACCCTACAAAATTCTAGTAGACAACTCCGGGAATTTACTGGATCCTGAAGACTGGACAGCAGACTTAAAGAAAAAGGCATCAACAGAAAATAAAGCGATCAACACTCTACAGTGCGGATTAACAAGAGAAGAACTAAACAGAGTCGGTCCACACAAAAATGCTAAAGAACTGTGGGACAAATTGATCGAGCTGCACGAGGGAACGAGCGACGCCAAGGTAACGAAACGAGACCTGCTTTTAAATAAAATTTTTAATATAAAAATGAAGGAAGGAGAAACGGCGAATCAGCTCCACGCGAGAATCAAGGACATCCTCAACGGGCTTCATGCGATAGGCCACCAAATGGAAAACAGAGACTTAATAAGGTACGCATTAAACGCCTTTCCACGTAATAGTTTGTGGGCATCAATAGTAGATGCCTACAAAATTTCAAAAAATCTTTCTAAGTTAAAATTAGATGAGCTTTTCTTTGAATTAGAATTACATGAACAAACTAATGCTGGAGCCGAGAAAGGTATAGCTTTATTTGCAGGTTCCACCAAAGAAAAGAAAAGCAAGCCTGAATTTGAAGAAGATTCCGACCAAGACTCCGAAGAGGAAGAACACCTGGTGAACTTGATAAGAAAAATGTTCACCAAGAGAAAGAGGAGCTTCAGTAAAAAGGACCTTCAAAAGATCAGCTCTCCCACAGAACAAAGGAACGTTACTTGCTTCGGCTGTAATAAAAAGGGACACTACAAGAACGAATGCCCAAAACTGAAGTTCGACAAACCGAAGCCAACCAAAAAGAAGTCACTCAAAGCAACGTGGGACGACTCCTCGGACAAATCGGAGGAAGAAGAACAGAAACATCAGAGCCACCTCGCACTGATGGCCCACGAAGCTGAAACAGAAGACGAGTCGGAAGATGAAGACGGGTCTGAACCCGAAACAAGCCACGAGTCCGTACTCGTTTCCGAAGGCCCAAATGAGGTATACTTTAATTTAAACAAAAAAAATTTTAGAATTATTTCCTGTTTAAACAATAAATTAATTAAAACAGAAAATGAAAACAAATCACTTCTTGAGGAAAATCAAAACCTCAAGGAACAAATCAAAAATTCAAATCCAACTCAAGATCTAACACTTGAGGAGGACAATTTATCATTAAAAAATGAGATTAATAATTTAAAAGAAATGTTAGAAAAATTCACAACAAGATCAAAAAATTTAGACTTAATCCTGAATAATCAAAAAGCATGTTATAATAAAACCGGACTAGGATATAAGTCGAAATCAAATAAAACCTTCAAATCATTAATAACCCAATACAAATCAACCAATCTAGCTTGGGTTCCGAAAGCGTGTCTGACCACGCAAGTAGGACTTAATCAATATTATATACCTAAAGAAAAAATACATTATATAAAATCGAATAAACTAAACCAAAATCCAAAATATAAACCTAAATCAAATTCAAAATCTAAACACTTTAAAAATCAACAAAATTATCACCAAGTTAACCATAACTATAAAAAGAATCGACACAAACCTAAAACCAAAATTTAAAATCAATGGCCAATAATTCAGGGGGAGGCTCCAGAAAGCTGGCACCTCCAAAACTAACTTACCCGACAGGGTAACCCAAAACAAATTAACCCGGCAGGGTAATTAGGATTAGAGACCAAGTTTAACTTGAATCATGGTACCGGTGAAGTTTTTGGATGATAGTACGTTAGGGAAACTTGGGCATCGCATGTCTAGAAAGATATGACTTCGATCTGGTGCATTTGGCCAAGTGGAACTGACCGAAGCTACCCTTAAACGAATCATAACCAGTTAGACCAAGATTTAGTACTAAGCTCCGTGGATAGGACTATTCGGAAAATCTCGAAAGGTTGGTTACTTCTAATGACGTCCATGTGACTCACCAAGCTTAAAAGTTTATCCGAAGAATGTCTGTTTGTAGAGACCAAAACTAAACCTGAATCTAATACTAGTTAAACCAAACTCTGTAATCAAACCAATTTCATCTCACAAAATCATAGGATTCCCTGATTGATAATATAGATCGGGTGAGATAAATAAGGCTTAAATTTGCTTAATTAAAAATTAAGTTCAAAATTTTAAACTTAAAAATTAATTTCAAAGTTTTAATTTTAAACTTAAAAATCAATTTCAAAATTTTAATTTTAAACTTAAAAATTCATTTCAAAATTTTAATTTAAAACTTAAAAATTAATTTCAAAATTTTAATTTTAAACTTAAAAATTAATTTCAAAATTTTGATTTTAAACTTAAAAATCAATTTCAAAATTTTAATTTTAAACTTAAAAATTTTAATTTTAAACTTAGAAATTAATTTCAAAATTTTAATTTTAAACCTAAAAATTAATTTCAAAATTTTAATTTTAAACTTAAAAATTAATTTCAAAGTTTTAATTTTAAACTTAAAAATTAATTTCAAAATTTTAATTTTAAACTTAAAAATTAATTTCAAAATTTTAATTTTAAACTTAAAAAATCAATATCAAAATTTTAAACTTAAAAATTAATTTCAAAATTTTAATTTTAAACTTAAAAATTAATTTCAAAGTTTTAATTTTAAACTTAAAAATCAATTTCAAAATTTTAATTTTAAACTTAAAAATTAATTTCAAAATTTTAATTTTAAACTTAAAAATCAATTTCAAAATTTTAATTTTAAACTTAAAAATTATAATTTTAAACTTAGAAATTAATTTCAAAATTTTAATTTTAAAAATTTTAATTTTAAACTTAAAAATTAATTTCAAAGTTTTAATTTTAAACTTAAAAATTAATTTCAAAATTTTAATTTTAAACTTAAAAATTAATTTCAAAATTTTAATTTTAAACTTAAAAATTAATTTCAAAATTTTAATTTTAAACTTAAAAATTAATTTCTTAGAAATTAATTTCAAAATTTTAATTTTAAACTTAAAAATCAATTTCAAAATTTTAATTTTAAACTTAAAAATTAATTTCAAAATTTTAATTTTAAACTTAGAAATTAATTTCAAAATTTTAATTTTAAACTTAAAAATCAATTTCAAAATTTTAATTTTAAACTTAAAAATTAATTTCAAAATTTTAATTTTAAACTTAAAAATCAATTTCAAAATTTAAATTTTAAACTTAAAAATTTAAAATTTTTTAAACTTAAAAATTAATTTCAAAAATTTTAATTTTAAACTTAAGAATTAATTTCAAAATTTTTAATTTTAAACTTAAGAATTAATTTCAAAATTTTAATTTAAAAATTAATTTCAAAATTTTAATTTTTAAACTTAAATTATTTTCAAAATTTTAATTTTAAACTTAATTTCAAAAATTTTAAAACCTAACTTCAAACCTAATCTCTAAATTAAAAAAAAAAAAAAAAAAAGGTCAAAAACCAGGGGCGGGCGCCCCTGGTATTCCCCTCCGGGGCGCCCGGAAGGGGATCCGGGCGCCCCGCCCTAAATCAACCCCGGGCGCCCGGAGTCCCCTATAAATAAGGGGCAGCAGGCGCCCCCAACCCTTGCCCCACAAACTTTACTTTTGCCAAAGGTTCACTCCAAACCTTAGTGCGAGAGTATTTTAAATCAAATTTTCTTGTGGTGAAGACGCTGTTGCGATTCAACCGAGGTCGTCAGATCTATATTTGTCGATGGCTCCTCGGTAAAAATTCTTCCCCTCTCTAAAACTTTATTATAATTTGTCCTCTCATTTTTTCTTAGAATATTTTCTTATATATACAGTAGGAAACGAACAAATACTGGTGCTGGACCCTCTAATGCTAGCACTGACCCTAGGTTTCCCACAGAAGAACTAAGGGTTAAGTTTGAGTCAACCATTTATAAGGCCATTAGGACTGCCTGCATAGATAGATCTTTCTTTCTAGGGTCATGTCCCTCCGTTTTAGAGGTTATAGACCACTATAACTTAAGGAACCTTGTCGAATGTACCAGTCCAATAAACATAAGTCTGTGTGTCGAATTTTGTAATAACCTAGTGAAAGTAGACGATCTCACCTATACCACCAGGGCAGCGGGCACTGATATCACATTTTCCCCTACGACTATCCGAGAGTTTTTAGAATTGCGTCCATCTACTTGTTCCTTTTTGTGCTATCCTCCGAGGGATCTACCATTCGGAGATCCCTACTCACATATTACTCTCGATACGATTTATTCGTATTTTTTTGGGGGAGAGCGAGATCCCACTGTGACACAGTTTAGGTCGATAGAACTTCGGGTCCAGGACTACGCTCTTTATAGGGTTTTAGTCCTTTGCATTTTACCACTGACTACTCGGGGCATCGCTGTGATGCGCCCATTCCATTCGTTCTTACTCTATGCCCTGAGTCATAGGTTAGATATTGATATCAGCCTACATATCTTCTCCACCATTATCTACGTGGCTGGATTCGTGACTGACAGACGAGTCCACATGCCATTTTGTCACATTTTGACAGCCTATATGTCCTCGTTGCACATTGATGTCACTAGAGGAGACATTGCCCATATGACTGAGTTCGATGTTATAGCAGCTCGAAACTTCTCCCTAGCCGGTGTCCAGATAGATAGGGATGACGGGACTATGTCTTGGCGGAGGGGGGCACAGCACCAGCCTGATCCAGACGCACAGGTGGACGAGTTCATGCTCGCACTATTTCCAGAGGAAGCCGCACCGGCTCCACCACCGCCCCCAGCTCGAGCACCACGTCACACTCCCCGCACTCTAGCCGACCGTATGACCGGACTAGAGAGAGCTATGGTGAGTCTCCAACAGGAGAACTCTGATTTTCTTCGAGACATACGGCGAGAGGTTGCCGAGTTACGAGCTGCCGGGGACACCCGACACATTGAGCTGATGGCACTTCTCTGATCCTTGGGATCTGGACCACCCCCTTCATCATCCCAGTAGCTCTAGTTATGACTCACTTCTGTAGCTACACTACCTGTAAAATATTTTGGATTTATCTACTGATATTTTCAGACCTGCATTGATTATGTTCTATCTTGGTAGCCTAGGAATTTTAAATTTCAAAAGTGTTTTCAAAAATAATTCTTTCAAATTATAAGTTAAAATTGTGTGTTTTCAAAACTTTCCATTTTTAGATTTTCAAAAATAGTTTTGGCCTTAGACTAGTTTTGAATCCTTAGAAAGCATGTATCCATAGGACTATGCCTTTGTACAGCTATTTTAAAACTGACTTATTTTTAAAACACCAGTTTACAAAAAGCTAAACTAAGTGTTTGAAAAACTTGGAAGTTGAATCTCACCTAATTTTTAAACCCGATTTAAAAAGTTGAATAGTTAAACTTATTCAGTTTTGTAACATATGCTTGAAAATTAAACTTTCCAAATTTGACTTTTACCAAATTTAGCCTTAAAAATTTATTTTGGCAAATTTAATCTTACTTGTTTAATTTTTGCTTTGTTTTGAAAAATTAAAGTTATAAAAATTTTACCTTTTTGAGAAGTAAATATTACTTAAACTTGAAAAGAAAATTTGAAAGTCCTGATTTAAAATTTTTTACACGCTTGAAAAGTTAAACTTAATTAAACTCAATTTTATACTTTTCAAAATTTAACTTGTCTCCCCCAAGTCAACTTGATTTTTTCCTTGGATTTAAAAAATTGTACTTTGAACCAAACTCAGATTTTTTTCAAGATTAACTGTATTTATTTTTTTAAGTAACTCTACACTATGATTGTTTACCCTTGCATATTTTTTTTGATGAATGCCAAAGGGGGAGGGTTAGGTGGTTAAGTTAGATAAACCAACTTGAAAACACTAAAACTAACCGATGCACCTGTTTTTTTGCGCTCTTTCTTTTTTGCGCTCTTTCACTAACTTAACCAGGTTGTCATTCCATCAAAAAGGGGGAGATTGTTGGTGCGGGTAGCACTAACGGTCTAACCTAGGTTTTGATGAATGACAAATAGGTTAAGTTAGTTTTGTTGTTGTTTGACACTTTGATCAAGTGTGCAGGAGAAGTCCAGACAGGTCGACGGGCTGATCGGATGTATGGCACGAAGCCCAGCTAGGTCGACGGGCTGACCGGATGGCTGGCGAGAAGTCCAAGCGCGTCGACGGGCTGACCGGACGCTTGGCAAGAAGTCCAGCTAGGTCGACGGGCTGACTAGATAGCTGGCGAGAAGTCCAGACATGTCGAAGGGCTGACCAGACGTCTGGCGGGTAAGTGAGGTAAGTCACTGGAGGGGAGTGACTACGAGGACACGTTCCCGGGAAGGGAACATTAGGCGTCGATCCGGCTTAGATCCATTTCGGATGTCTAAGTCGAGATCGTGACTAGATTCCGGTCTCGGAAAGACAGAATCTAAGTCATACTATTTGTGCTAATTCATACTATTATAAAATGTGCTAACAATCTATTTTGCAGGATATATATTGCCTCGGACTAACTTTGTTTTGCAGGAAAAAGGAGTTTTCTGGAACAAGGTGGTCCGGGCGCCCGGAGGGGATCCGGGCGCCCGGAAGGCAAATCATATCCATCCAAGTCATCACCACGTGGAGCATCTCGGTTTGAGCAGCTACGTCACATTCGAGGCGCCCGGAAGGAATCCAGGCGCCCGGAGCAACATATAAAAGAAGCCCCAAGCAGGAGCTTCAGAATCATCTTTGTATCTGAGAACTCCGCTACTGCTGGTCCTGCTGCTCTACGTTCTTGCGATGCCAACAAGCTCCGACAAAGTGCTCCTTCGAGTTTTAGTTAATTTCCTTGTCGGTATTTTTTCACTAGCATTTCCTGTACTTATTTTGTAACTATATTCGAATTGATAGTGATTGCCCAATGAAAGTGGTCAAGGATCACGGGCCTTCGAGTAGGAGTCGTCACAGGCTCCGAACGAAGTAAAAACAACTGTGTTTATTTACTTTTCCGCTGCGTACTTTTACACTCGAATTTTTGAATCGATATTCACCCCCCCCCTCTATCGAACGATCACGGTCCTACACCTTTGAGGAAGAAAAAAAGTTGTATGACTCAGAAACTTCAAGATGGACTTAGATGTAATTCCTAGTTTGCCCAAAATTATCACAATTTATTGTGATAATAGTGGTGCAGTAGAAAACTCAAACGAACCACGAGTCCATAAGGCAAGTAAATACATTAAGCACAAGTACCACCTGATACGAGACATCATAAAAAGAGGTGAAGTTGTTGTCGCTAAGATTACATCAGTAGATGACCTGGCAGATCCTTTCACTAAGGCCCTTCCAACGAGAGCTTTTGATGGGCATGTTGTGGGGATGGGAATAAGATGTATGGCAGTATATATGGCAGCATAGTCTTTTAGTATAAGTGGGAGATTGTTAGGATGTATACTAAAAGCCTAGCTTTTGGTATGAATATTTAGTTTGAAATAAGAATCACATTGGTCAAATGCCTGTATTTATGTTAAATATAGTTATTCATTTAATTTATATTGTAGATAACATGGTGTGTTGTGTCACACACAGAAAATCATGTTATCAGTTCCTTATAAATTATAAATAGTTGCTCATGGCCAAGATGGATAAGGACAAACCATTGGAATGATCGTAGTGTAGTTAATATTAGTTTATCTTAACTATAAAATTACACAAGTGCACTATGTGTGTATTGAGTAGGACCATTTTGAGGTAGTTTCTTTTTATACTGACTACATAAAAAAACAAACCTCAGTTATTATGGAAGTATATACTCTTAATTTCAATAAAATAACAAGCACATATACTTAGTATCTATTTCTTTGACTTATCAAAGGGTGAGATTTAGTTCGTTAAATCAATAGGCCCGATAAGTTGGGAAATAATATTATTTATATGGTGTGTTGTTGATTATAGAAGGAAACTGTGTCCTACTAATCTAGGTTGATAATGTCCCCAAGAGGAGCTCATAAGGTTTGTCATGTAAACCCTGTAGGTGGACTTAGTCCTACATGACAATAAGGTTGAGTGGTACTACTCTTGGAGCTAGATATTAATTAAGTGAGTTGTTAGTAACTCATTTAATTAGTGGACATTCGATATATTAAACACAGGGAGATTAATGCACTCATGATAAGAAGGAGTCCATAATATAATATGGGATTGGTGCAGTAGTTCAATAATAACTCTTTAGTGGTATGAGTTATTATTGATGAACTTGAGTTGGGTGTTCCGGGCGAACACGGAAAGCTCAAGTTCATCGGGAGACCAAAATCAATTTCTCCTCTCGGTCTCTATTGTAGCCTCTTATATGAAACCTTGTATCCACTAAGTCCACTTCTTATCCAAGTAATGGGTCGGGCACAACCTTGCTTGGTGCAAGGGGGTCGACCAAGCATTGACTTGGAGCCCAAGTAGTGGACGACCAAGCCATGCTTGGTGTCCAAGCATGGGGTCGGCCATATAGGATTAAAGGGAGATTTTATTGTTTGTAAAAATCTTTCCTTTTATAGTCATTCATGTGAGATCTCGGAAAAATTTAAATAATAGGGTTATTTGAGAAATAGCCTTACAAAATTTTTTCGGAATTTTTAGAAATTTTTTGAGAATTTTTCCGAACTCGTACGGAGGGTTTTGAGGGGATCGGTCGGCGAGTTCGGATAAAGCTTGTTTGGGATACCTGTTTAAGTGAGGAAATGTTTATTATATAAATTCCTTTTCTTTTAATTCTTTTCCCAAATAAGAAACGCCGATCCCTTTTGAATCCCGAACCTGAACCTCTTCCCTGCGATTTCCCGATCTCTTCTCCCCTTCTTTTATTCTCTCTTGCGGATGAAGCAAAGCCGACGGTTCCGGCGGCTGTCGACCTCGACGGAGACCAGTGGAATCACTGGAGCTTGCTGGAGCACGACAGGACTGGTGGAGTACAGATCTTCTTCGGTCGAGGGGTTGCGGTCCGGTGGATTCAGCGACCGATCGTCGGCGATACGGTAGCTAGGGCACGGCGGGGGGCTTGATTCGTGTCGTCTCCTAGCCAATCGACCTTCCCTTTCCTCTCCTCGCGTTGCTCACAGTGCGATCCACCCCTTCATTGGCCGGATTTGGATCGAGAGACGCCACCGAGGAGTGATCTTGGAGGTAAGGCATCGCCGGATCTATGTGATTAGTTAGATTAGGGTTCTTCCTTGTCTGACCCTCTCTCTCTCTCTCTCTCTCTGATCTGAGCTCTAGAACCATCGTCGGAGAGGGATCTTGGCTGCCGGCTACAGACTCTTTGCCGAGATCACCAAGTGCTCACTGGGAGCAAAGCCGAGCGTCTAGTTCCAATTCTATGGTGTTGAATTCTTGATCCGAATTGTGGAGTGGATCCAGCAAGGTGCTGTTCTGTGGAATGTCTGGCTCCAGCAACAGCTACCCTTCCTGGCAGCACCACTTCTTTGTGTGGATCAACAGATCAGAGCTAGGAATTTAGGTAAGATGAGTAGATTGTTTTCTTGAATTAGGTTGTTGCTGGGAAACTTGGTTGAAGCTGTGATCTCCTTTTTCTTGATTCAAACAGTGGAGTGCATCAGTGAGGATATGTTTTGTGAAGGTGATTTTGGTTCTGGCAACACACCTTCTAGTAGCTGAGATTAAGGTAAGGAACAGAGAATTGATTACATGAGCATGTTGTGGATGAATTATACTAGTTGTTGATTGTGTGTAGTTTTGAATTAGAAGTATGTGTAGGTTGGAACATGTTATAGATCATGTTTCGAATTTGAATATTAGTTTGATGATCTTGTTCTAAATGGATTAGGTTAAGTGTGATTGATTAGCCATTTATGTGTAGGAATAAATTGGAGATGATATGTTAGTATATCATTAGTTGATACATGTTGTAATTAGTTGTTAAATTGTGTAGATTTAATTGTGTAGAATAAATCTAATGGAATGGTTAGGGTTAGGGTAATTAACCCTAGTCAACCGTTGGACTTATAATCTAATTGGTGATTAGGGATTAGGTAATTAACCCTAATCGACCATTAAATTAAAATTAGGTAGGTTGAGATGATTTGATTTGGGTTTTGCCCTAATTTGTTATTAGGGATTTTATTTAGCTATTCTTTTGGATTTAGCTAAATAATATATATATATATATATTGTTTGACACAGGATTCTAATTCAAGACAGGCGTCTCGACGTTGACTTCGGATTTGGGATTGTACCTTCTATTTGAGGCGGGTACCCTTTGACTTATCTTTTGATAATGTCTTATGATATGTGTAGCTTATATATAATTACTAGTGGTAGATAGTAGATTATCTCTTCCCTGGTCTTAGCTAATTGATACCTCTCACATGCTTCTTCTGCTAGTTGCTTTACTTTAGGACTGGATGTTTTTATCTCTTGCCATGTGTATATATGTGTTTATAGAGATGGATATGTATATTTATAGTGCTCCACTATATTGGATTAGTTGCTTTACATGTTTGATACATGCTCTTGGATACATGATACTTATATCATTGTTATATGTGATGTCCTTGGATTTATGCTGTTTATATCATGGTTATATATATGCGTTTACCTTTTTGGCACACACATATATGGAGGAGGCTATGTTCAGGTATGACATACTGTAGCATCATGCACCATCCTGCATGATTGCATGCTGGGCGATTGATGACTCCATTATTGTTGAGCTCGTCGGCCGGCTACATGGACCTGCACACAACGTGTTCACTGCATGGGTAGTGGCACAGCACTCAGGGTGTGTATGGTAGGTTGCCCGGCAGTGCTCCGCTAGGACGCTCATGGGTAGCGTGACAGGAGCGTGGTAGCACGTTGGGGTCCCTCCCCGTCATTGCGTACCGGGAGATGAGAGCATTGCGCTCCCTCACTATGTTTGAGGTAGGAGGATAGATGTACTCCGACAGCATCCCATCCACTCGGTCACTCATCAGGGGTAGTGACGGCAGAGTGCACGGTTGTCATAGCCCTACCCACTCGGTCTCGCCATTGCGTGTGAGACGGCTGAGCATGGCAGTAGGGGTGACCAGGACATGTCATTTGCATCATATGCACAGATTGCATTATTTATGATTGATGTATTTTGGTGATTGCATATGATTGACATGCATACAGGTTATATGCTTCTGCTCTGACTATTTTTATCTGTGTATGATCACAGTCAGTTACACAAGCCTCGCAGGTGAGTACAGTTTATTTCAGTTATGCATTTTCTTATTATTTTTGCTATAGACTGTACTTTATGCCTATTGCTGGTTATTACAGTTTATTTCAGCTATGCATATCTGTTATACTGTTAGGAGACTGTACCATAGGTTGTACTGTTAGGAAATTGTACTGTAGGCTCTATGGTTTAGTGTACTGTACCATAAGATGTTACTGGTGGTTATATGTTGTTGTACATATCTATTGGATTACCTGCTGAGTTCTTTGAACTCACCCCGTTGTTACTATTTTTCAGGTTGAGGCCGTCAGGAGAGATTCCAGTCGCTAGCCCTTTATCGCAAGGATTTCCTGTTGTCGGGGTCTGTTTTGTTTTTGCATCTTTTATACTTGTGATGTGGGTTTTGTATTGTGGACTTTATATCGAACACTTGGGTTTACTACTTTTAGTTTTCCGCTGCATATATCTTCATTTCTTCGTAAATTTGTTTTCTTCATTGTAGTGGAGTAGGAGGTTTACATATATCTTCGAGGATTCTATATCGTTCTTTCTTTATATAACTGCGTGGATTGTTCATATTATATCTGTGTGGAAATGTTGAATATAATTGCGTGGATTGTTTACTATTTGTGTGTATTGTTCCGGCCGTGTGTGGCCGAGGTATAGATATATGTATTCGGGATTCATATTGTCACCCGTACAGGGGAGATGCTGTCGAAATTTCTTCTGGCAGGGAATACCTGGGGCGTGACAATTCATGAAAGGAATTTAAAAGAGAAATTTTAATTTTAAAATTTCCTTTTATAGTCATCCTCATGGTTTTAAAAGATAGTTTTAAATTTTAAAAATCTTTCATTTTATAGCTATCTACAAAAGATTAAAGAGAGATTTTAATTTTATTAAAATCTTTCCTTATTTGTAGTTGTCTATAATGTTTAAAAGAAAATTTTTAATTTTTGATAAAACTTTCCTTTTTTGTAACCATGATTTAAAAGAGAGTTTTAATTAATCTTTCCTTTTTGTAGTTGTCTACATATTTTAAAAAAGAGAGATTAATTTTAAAACTTTCTTTTATTGCCCTGTACAATATGAAATTTAAAAAGAGAGATTTTAATTGTTATTAAAATCTCCTCTTTTAAAGGGAGGTCACAAATAAGGAAGTTTTAATTATGTTTAAAACTTTTCTTTTTTAGACATCATGAATTAAAAAAAGTTTTAATTTTTGTTGTAAAATTTTTTCCTTTTTAGTATCCATGATGTGGCCGGCCATAAAAAGAATAAAAGGGAGTTTTAATTAAACTTTCCTTTTTTGCCAAGATTAAGGATTATAAAAGAGAGGGAGAGGGTGCCTCATGAGATATACAACCTATTCTTATTCCCTCTCTTTTCCCTTGGGTGGCTGGCCACTTCTCCCTTTCTTCCTCCTTATGGCCGGTGGCACCTTCCTTCTTGTCTCTTTTTCTTTTGCTTCCTTATTGCCGGTGGCATCAAAAATTGCTAAATCCTTGTGGCTGGTTGCTTGGAGAGGAAGAAGAAGAAGAAGAAGAAGAAGAAGAGAAGCACTTGGTGCCGGTTGCTTGGAGGAGAAGAATAAGAACGAAATTTCCTATTTTGGCATCCCATGGTGGCTCAAGAGTCTTGGAGAAGAAGAAGTGGTTCCGGTAGAATTCATCTTGGTAGATCGTCGCCCACACGACGTCCAAGAGAAGGAGAGGAATACAATAGAAGATCAAGAGGTCATTAGCTACAAAGAAAGATATAATTAACTAATTGTTTCCGCATCATGTTAGTTAGTTCATGTTCTTTGTTTTTGATCTTGAAATATCAAACACAAGAGGCTATCGTTTTAGGAATCGATTTTATGTTTCGATTTTGTGTTCTTTTGTTTTTCGATCTTGTGATTCGATTGTTCTTAGTCGTTAAACCTAAGCTTACTATAAGGAGATTGAATATTGAATTTCTTTGAAAGGTTTTGTCTATGATGTGGTTGATAATCTCATACCTAAGAAGGCCTAGTACCTCGCCATATATAACCTGGAAGCCGATCCTTGAAATTAATATTTAATCTACTTTGTAACAAACTTGGATTAATAGTGTTAAGTTCCGCTTGCAATCCAAATCTAACCTCTAAGAACAGATAAGTTGAACTTAGATCAATAATGTTAAGTTCCGTTTACGATTCAAGTTTAACTTTTAAAGAACACATGGTAGCTAGGAAAGGTTCAGACGTTGTACAAATTTTTGTATAGGGGAACCAGTACGTATTCCGAGTAGCAACCAACACGCTTATTGTTGTTGTTGCTCCACTATCTTCGCCACTCTAGCCTGTATCAGCATGTCAAGATCCTCTTGCGTTAGCGTCACTGTTAATCGTCCAACGTATTCCATCTTCTCGTTCAGATGCAGGTTACGTTCTCACAGACGGCGCCAAAATGATCTTGTCCGAAATTGTGAAGCTAGAAAGCCAGGGATGTGGTAATTTCACTGATTGGATAAAGATCTCGCTCCTCTCTGCAAAACAAACCAAACCAGGGAAGGGGTCCCTGACGTTGACCCTCCAATGCTCAAGTTAGAAACAGAAGTAAGAAGAGAAATCGAAAATAGTAAAGACATAGATGAATCTTACCTTTCTCCATACCTAACATACTCTTTTATATCTTTCTTAGTGACTTTCCATCTTTTCCTATTTAATGATCATTAATTACCGACAGAAGGCATCTTTGTTTTGGCTTCTTTGCATTCAATGATAGATGACTTATTCGCATTCAATGATAGATGAAGTGTTTTCTTTCGCTTTCTCTTCCCCGTATTAAGTGTCGTAATCTTTTTCCTCTTTTATTATTTTATTGTATCATTATTAATATGGACAATGTCACTGCCATGCCATTCCCTGAGTCGGACGGGTACTTGGCCGAATCTCCTACCAATTGGGCTGTCCAAACACTGGTTCATCCAGACGGCCGACCGGACAGTGGTTCCTCCGATCGACTGATGTAGCCACTTCCCGCTCGGGTCATTCAGACGAGCCTTGTTTAAGTCCTGATGTTGACCGTCTTAACTTTGACCTATACCGTGATAATTGTCGCGTGCCATATCAGCTCCTCGTCGCCGTATAACTGCCCGTTCACTATTAAAATCAGATTAACCGACCTATTTAACTGGGTCAATGGTCAGTTCGTTGATTCAATTATCGATCTGACCACGGCTCTACATTATTTTGACTCCGGTTACCTATGTGTTGAAAGACACTGCATACCTGTTCTTGGCTTGCCTTGCCGATTCAGGCATCGACTAGTAGATATTCATCCATAACATTATTTTATGATAAACAACCCAATCTACTGATAAATTTTGTCTTCAGTTATCCTTCCAAAATTCCGATAGATCATGAGTGAGATTCCCTTCTTCTTCTTCGTTATTTTAGTAGTTGTTCTTGTAAATTCCGTTTGCTTAGCAGACGACACATTAACCCCTCAACAACCTCTCCTCGACGCCGATGGAACCACGCTGCTAGACGCCGGCAATAGATTCGAGTTGGGTTTCTTCACCTCCAACGACTCTTCTTACCGTTACGTCGGCATATGGTTCTACAACATCTTACCTCGAACCGTCGTTTGGGTCGCCAACCGCCGGAGCCCTCTACCTGATCTCTCCGGACGACTCTCTCTAATCACCAATGGAACGCTCCTCCTCACCAGTGACAACTCGACAACGGTCTTCTGGTCCTCCAGCGACGGCTCTGCCCCCTTGAGGAACCCCGTGGCCCGGCTCCTTGACAACGGTAATTTCGTCGTCGGGGAGGAGGCCGAGCCGAACGGATATGTGGCGTGGCAGAGCTATGACCACCCGACGGACACGATCCTCCCAGGGATGAGATTTGGCCGGAGCATGACCAGCGGACTCAATCTCAACCTCACGGCGTGGACGAGCCTCAGCGATCCGACGCCGGGGGACTACGTGATGGGCATCAACATGGACGGCGTGCCGGAGGAGTTCATATGGCAGGGGAAGAGGCCGCGGTGGCGATCGGGGCCGTGGAACGGGCTCTACCTCAGCGGCTCGCCGGAGATGGTGTCTGAGAACCTCGTGAGGTACAACTTCACGGTGGCGTCCCAACAGTTCATCTACACCTACACCCTCCGCGACAACTCCTTGCTCGCAAAACTCACCTTGATCCCCTCCGGCGAAATCCAGCTTCGGATCTGGGTGGAGGACAGCCAGCAGTGGACAGGCCGGCGAGATCCCATGGATTCCTGCGAATTCATATCGGCATGCGGCCTCAACGCGATCTGCATTCTCAACGGGTCGCCGATGTGCAAGTGCCTGACGGGGTTCAAGCCCAAGAATTCTACCGATTGGGACATCCTCAGGGACTGGTCCGGCGGTTGCGTGAGGAAGACGCACTTGGACTGCCGTAACAGGACCGATGGGTTCTTTAATCAGAGCAACCTGAAGCTGCCGCAAACGTCAAGTGCGGTGATGCGCGCGAGTTTGACTCTGGCAGAGTGCAGTAGGTTGTGCTTAAACGACTGCAACTGCACGGCCTACGCCAGCGCCAATGTGAACGGGAGCGGGTGCATTCTCTGGACCTCCGACCTCACAGATATTAGATTCTTCTTCGGGGGGATGGGTCAGGATCTCTACGTCAGGCTTGCTGCTGCCGATCTAATTGTAGGTAATTAATTACACAATGGCTATCAATTCTAGTTTGTAATTAACGTTCGTTGACCCTGTGCTTCTTGGTGTAGCGTACGCGGAATCAAGGCCGTCTAATAAGAGGCGGGTAGGGGTGATCGTAGCCGTTACTTTGGCGGCATCGTTTCTGCTTTCTTGTGCTGCACTCTGCATTTGGAGATGGAAGACTAAAAGTACCATCTAATGGCGCCTTAATTAATCCAATAATTGACTTTGTAATTGTTTTGAGTAATACTCTCACTTTCTTTGCAGAGAGCTTCGTTGGCGAAGAAACGGAAGAAAAAGACTTGGACCTGCCCTTATTTGATTTGGATACAATTGTGAATGCCACCGACAACTTCTCCATTGGCAACAAGCGTGGAGAGGGTGGATTCGGTCCAGTTTATGAGGTATATGTCACCACTGTAAGTTTGATGGATCTCAAGACTAAATCGTTCTGTAGCTACAAGTAAAAGCCAATTAATTACAGGGAAGATTGTCCGAGGGACAGGAGATAGCTGTTAAGAGACTATCGACAACATCATCTCAGGGTGTGAACGAGTTCAAGAATGAGGTGCAGTTGATTGCTAAACTGCAACATCGAAATCTCGTTCGACTTCTTGGTTGCTGCGTTGAGGCAGGAGAAAGGATGTTGATCTATGAGTACTTGTCCAATGGAAGCTTAGATAAGTTTCTATTCGGTAAGTGATCTATCAGTATTCTTTACACATAATCTTAGGCCCCGTTTACCCCCCAGGAAGAGATGAGGAGAGCACCAATTTCAAGTCCCTCTCTTCATTTACAAACCTCAAATCCAAACGGAGAGGAGCAATTTCTCCAATGTGCTGGCTGTTAATTTTTTTACCCACATTGAGCTGATGATACGACACTATATATAGCCATGCATCAAAGGGGTGGCAAACATACTCCCCTCTCATGGCGTAGCGGCAAGAAATTTGGTAGATTCATAGAGTACCATGGTTCAAAATTCAACTAGGTAAGGGTAAGTTTTATAGTGGATTGTTGACTGTGAAGGTTAGCTGATGAGCCAATTGTCGCGAGCACTTTCGGATTTAGCCGGTGAACAAACTAAGGGAAAGACCGTTTACCTTCAAAATTAATTGAGTCTTTAAAAATCTGGATACCTTGATTAACAAAAAAAAAAAATCAAAGGGTGGCAAATTCTCATTTACCCCTTAAGTTATGTGATGCGAATGGAGGTAAAGTGATTGAGCAGCTGAATAATGGGTTCAGCATTAAAGGGCGTGGGCGTCGAATTGGAAAGCTATGCAATATTGATGGGATGAGGGTTGACTCATCTACAAACTTCGTCTTCTTCTTTAATATAGAGGAGTGTTGTTGTTTCCCCTTCCTCTTCTCTCTTTGCATTCTCCTAACTAATTTTAATTTTCTCGGCGGGTAAAAATAAAGTAGTCATTAATGTCAAATTTATGAAGTGAATTATTTAAGAATTGTTATACTAAAATTGTTAAAATGACACATTTATCCATATTTTCAGATGAAGTTAAAAGTGGGCAATTGAATTGGAAGTTGCGTTACAATATTATTGTTGGAATTGCTCGGGGTCTTCTCTATCTTCATCATGATTCTAGATTTATAATTATTCATAGAGATCTCAAGGCAAGTAACATTCTTCTTGATAAAGATATGAATCCCAAAATATCAGATTTTGGCATGGCAAGAATATTTGACGGTGATGAAAATGCAACAAAAACAAAGAGAATTGTTGGAACATAGTACGTAACTTTATCTTTCATCACTATCTTATTACATAGGTGATTCAACTAACTTTGATACTTATCATGTTTATTTTTTATTGCAGTGGATATATGTCTCCTGAGTATATTAAGAATGGAAAGTTCTCTATTAAATCTGATATTTTTAGTTTTGGAGTATTGATACTTGAAATTATAAGCGGCAAAAAGAATACAGAGTTTATTGCTTTTGACCAGCACCTAAATCTACTAGATTATGTGAGTATCATAAAAAAACAAAGTAAATATTTATTGGTCGTCATTGTTGTTGTAATCCTAATTGTATCAATTAATTACAGGTATGGAGATTGTGGAGAAATGATAAAGCATTGGAATTACTAGATGAAACAATTTGTCCTTCATTTTCTATGGAACAAGTCATTAGATGCATAAATATTGGACTCTTATGTGTTGAGGAAAGGTGTGAGGATAGACCAACCATGACATCAATATTGTTAATGTTAGGAAGTGAAAATACATTGTTACCTGAACCAAGACAACCAGGTTTTGTTTCAAGAGATCTACAGGAAGGAGATTCAACAAGTATCATGAAATGCGCTTGTTCAAACGAAGCGTCAATCACAATCTTGGAAGCTCGATAGTTAGCAACAAATATACAAGCATAGTGATACAAAATGTAATGTTGAAATTTTGTAGTCTTTGAGGTTTGTTAATAGATTATTAGAAGCGTTTGGTCAAATTGAGACTTGCATTTTGCTAAGTACAAATGTTGCCTATAAATTTGGCTATGAAAGTAATCATAAGCAATTGTCTTTACAACACTATTGCCATGTGGCATCATTTACTACCAGAAAAAAGATAAAAGACAACGTTTTTTATGCGTTGTCTATGTTGCTGAAAAAGCGTTGTTAAAAGTACTATTGTTAAAAGTTCATTCAAAGACAACGCGTAAAAAATATTGTTGTTTTTTACAAAGACAATATTTTTGCAATGCATAAAAAGCGTTGTCATTTTTAAAAAGACAATGGTTTTTGTCACACTTAAAAAGTTTTATTACAAAGACAACGCTTTTGCAATACATAAAGAAGTGTTATTTTTTCTATTTACAAAATCATTGTCTATTATATTTACTGTTGGATCAAGTCATACGTGAGAGGAGGGGTGAATCACGTGGTTTTCAAAAACTTAATTAATTTATTTTTGGATTTGAAATCAAAGCAAAGACACGACGGAAAAAATGAAAGTGAAAAGCAAGTAAAAGACACAAATGCAAGCGGTTTTTACTTGATTCGGATACTTCGGTGACTCCTACTCCAAGGCCTAGGTCCCAGGGACCTATTAATGGGTAATCCACTAAATGTCTCTTCCAGAACCACCAGAAGAGGAGATCGAGTACAAAAAGATCGGAGAAGAAAACTTTAGTTATCAAACAATGTTTGTCGGCTCAAGCTCGATGTTTGGTCAGCTTCTCAGTGACAGTCGAGTGTAGCAAAGTCGTAACAGAGCAGCAACAGAAAGCCGGAGTAGCCAGAAAGCTGTTTAGACGCGCAGAAGATCGTATGTCAGTTGTTATTGAAGCTTGGGTCGAGAAGCCCTTATAAGGGTTGTGGAAGGCGCCTTCAAGGACCTTGAAGGTGCCTCTAACCTAAGAAATCTGATCCTGAACTTGTTTGTCTTATCTACGATGAGGTCCAAGATATATCCTGTGGAAGGCGCCTTCAACAATATTAAAGGTGTCTTCCATGAACTGAAGGCGCTAAATTTCACAACGCTAGATTTTACAAAATAAAATTTTCTAATAGATTATAAATTATTTTTCAGAAAAACATTTATGGTAAAGGTATAGCATAATTTTATCAAAAATAACATTTATTTTGGTAAGCAATAATCTTTTTTAAAATCATAAGTTTTAAGTATTTTAACACGAACTTGAAAGCTATTTTCAAAATGTTAGGAATTTATAAATATTTTTAAAATGTTAATGCTAAGAGATGTTTTTAACTTAGAGAAATATTTTACAAACACAATTGTCAAAACATTAAAACATTGTTCGCAAAATAAACATTAATTTGTGGGATATAAATAAGATACTCAAAAACATCTCTTAAAAAAACTTTTCAACATGGATATTTTTTTTTGTTTTAAGTTGCTTTAAGGAAAGTATTAAAAGTTGGTTCCAAATTACCTCCCTTGGACCTGGTATGCATTTAAAAATATTCATCTAGAAAATTTTCCTTAAATGTCTAATCATTAGTTACTAACTAACTACCAAAAGATAGTAGTGTTTACTTGGTTAGTTAAGTTAAGTAAGTGCATCCAGTTAGTGTTTGACTAAAAATGGATTACTTAACCTGATCACTATAATGTTTGGTATTTCATGCCCAGATTTGTGTTGATGCACTAATATAAGCATCTTAAGTCAAGCAATCTGCCTATACATCTCACGCCGTTCTAGATTTCTGAATACACAATCAAAAGAGTTCTAGTATGTTTGTGAGATGCTCAAGTCCTAGATCTATAGAATCATGCTTTCTATATATTTGATCTAGATTAAGGCTAAAATAATTTTTAAAATCTAAGAAAATGGGAATTTTTAGAAAAAATAAGTAAAGAATTTTTCCCTAAAAGTTGCAAATTATTTGGAAAATATTTTGAAAATAGCAGGCCTAGTCTATGAAACATAATCCTAGATTATCTAAATAATATGACAAAAAGTGGACAACTATATAGATCCAGTCAACCAAGTATACAACGTATGATAGTATACTAATATGATCAAGTCTGATCCTCATCAGTTGGAGGGGATGGGGACCGCTCAGGAACTCGCAAGGCTCGAAGAATCTGCTGAAGTCTGGTGGTCATCTCCTCCCGGAGTAAGGATAATCCGGTGGTCATCTCTCCCCAAAAAGTGCTGAATTCGTTTGAGACTGACTACCGGAGCTGTGCGGAAGACTCCTCAAGTCATGCTAGTCGGTCCTCATGGATAGTTATGTGGAGGGCTGTGTCGAAGTCGAGGGCTATGTCAAGGTCGAGGGCTATGTCGAGGTCGAGGGTTGGGTCCAAGTCAGAGGATATCCGAAGAGCTCCTCGAGCGTGAATGCTGGCATCTTCTCTCTCTCGCTGGGAATGATAGATGGAAAATCATCCTCGACCTCGCTTAGTATATCTGGCTGTGGTCCCGCTCTCCAGGCTAGTCCTCCTAAGCAGTAATGTCTATATGCACTAATGCAAACTAACGCTGGCTAATCTCGTCATATGTGCTAAGGGGAGTGGGTGTACCCTGCGTCATATTTACCCCTATGGCTGAGAATATATATGCCAAAATATGACAATATGGCATGTGAACCCGCATGCCTAGTGATGAGACTGGATGCATGAATGACATTATGGAATATGTGCAATGCAATGTCGATGTCAAGGCGCTGGCATAGTGCATACAGGAAAAATAAATGAGATAGTCGCATCATCGTAACATCGCAAGATGTGATCGGCAGAATGCAGGTAGTCAAGACTCGATATAGGATATAATCCTAGACCCTATATAAGAGTGACCTAAAGTCAGTCACTGTAGGTAGTCTCTCCTCCCCTAAAAAATGCATGTAGATAGTATCTAATGTAATATGGGAGTAGGGTTCGTCAAATGGCAAATCCCTACTAGGGTAGCACAAAAATGAACAAGAAGATATCCTAAGTCCTAAACTATCATACAATAAAGCGGGGGAGAACTGAAAGTCCTTCCCACCAACTCTAGTGGAATAGGTCAGGTCATCAACCTTAACCAGATTTGTAAAACTGTGCACACAAGTCTAGATTTACTGCATGGTTGCAGTAAACTAGCCTATCTAATTGGTAGTAATCAATAATCTCTATGATAGGTGCGCAGTACTGGATAATGAAAGTCTTACTCAGGAATCTAGATTTTAATGCAACATATATGTTTAAGGAAATATAACCTAAACTGTTCAGACGTAAACCTAGTATCAGTAGATGGGGCATTGCTAGGGTTAGGGTTAACATGTCGTCATTTCCTAAAATAATTTATATTTGCATATCATTCATATAACAACAAATAAATAACAAAAAAAAATAGCTAGTAGTTGAGTTAGGGTGTACGACGAGGCATAATCAAAGTTTTGGAGGAAAAAAGATGAAGTAGTGAAGATTGGCGGTAGAAGGCGCCTTCTCGCGGTTAAAGTTGCAAACAGAGCACCACTCTGTTCACTGGAAAAATTGGTATTGAAGGCGCCTTCAGCCTCATCGAAGGCGCCTTCAAGGTGTTATGAAAGGCGCCTTCAACCGACTGAAGACGCCTTAAGTCAGTTGAGACGGGAAATATCTGGCCATTGCGAGGGCGCCTCTGATTGACTCGGAGGCGCCTTCGGTGGCACAGTTTTTTTGTTTTAATTTAAGTTTTAATTTTAATTCTAGTTTAAATTTAATTCTTAATTTAAGTTTTAAGTTTAATTTTAATTTTAATTTTAGTTTAATTTGAGTTTAATTTTAGTTTTTAATCTTAGTTTAAGTTGTAATTTTAATTTAAGTTTTAATTTTAATTTAAGTTTTAAGTTTCATTTTAGATCCTTAATCATCTCACCCGATGTATATTTTTAATCAAGGAATCCTATGATTTTGTGAGATGAATTCAGTTGAATTTTATAATTTGGTTTAACTTTATGTTAGATTCAAGTTTAGCTTTGGATTCAATAAACAAACATTTTTTGGATAAACTTCTAAATTGTGGTGAGTCACCTGGACATCATTAGAGTAACCACGCCTTCAAAATTTTCTAAATAGTCCTATCCACTGAACTTAATACAAAATTCTGATCTAACCAGTTAGGATTCGTAAAAAGAAGTTTCAGTTAGTTCTACTAAGCCAAATACACCAGGCCGAAGACATATCTTCCTAGACATGCATAGACAGAATTTTCCTAACCTACTATCATCCAAAAATTTTCCAGTATCGTTTATCAAGTTAAACTTTTGTTCCTATTTATTCTAATCCTAATTACCCAATCGAATAAATTGTTATTTTTGGAGGTGTCAACTAATTTGGAGCTTCCCCTGAATTATTAAACGTTTGGATTTAAGTTTTGCGTTTGTGTCGACTTGTTTTATAGTTGCAGTATACTTGGTTATAGCTTGTGTTTAGATTGTATTTATTTAACTTAGGTTTATTGATTTTATTCTTTTGGTTTGCATTTATTTTTGAAAGTTTAATTTTTAAAATTAAGGAAGAGTTATTTGATTTAATTTGATTTATGTAGTGAATTTTATCTTTTGATATATAGTATTGATTGAGTTCTATTTGCATGGTTAAGCACGCTTTCAGAACCAAAGTTTTAATTGATTTTGAATTTTGAGTTAAAGTCAAAAATGATTTGTATTTTATATTGGGTTTGTATCCGAGTCCAGATTTCACTACAAGAAAAACCCTCATAGACATCGGTGGAACAACAACGGTTTTAAGCAAAAACCGATGTCTTTGAGTATTTTACATCGGGTTTTCCAAAAATTGGTGTCTATGAGCGCAGATTTTCGCTTATAGACATCGGTTTTTTAGCTGATGTCTATGAGCGCCTTTTTTTTGTTAATAGACACTGATTTTAACAGCGATTTTTAAAAGCCGATGTTAATGAACCAAAAATAATAATTTAATTTTTCCACCAGCCAAAATTTACAACACTTCACAAAGTTATCTCCAAACGTAAACCAATATCGTGCCCCTTTGCTCAGCCTAAACCTAAACCTAAACCTTCGACCATCTCTCTCATCTCTCTCAGACTCATCTCCCTCTTCCCCTTCCTGGATTGACGCCCCTTCCTTCTTCCCCTTCCTGAATCGACGCCCCTTCCTCTCCCGAGAAGGATCAAAACCACCTTCTTCTGTCCTAAGCAAAATCGCAGCATAAATCGTTCTGTTCTGCCACCTCGTCCGATCCTCTCTTCCTCCTCCTTCCTCTCTTCGCTCTTCCCGGCTAAGGTAGGAGCTGACGAGATCCGAACAGCGAGAGGACGCCCACGACCACCATGGCACGGTTGGTCGACAACGTGAGGGAATCTGAAGGAAGAGAGAACAGCATCGAGATCCAGGAGCTCGCTTGCTTTGCCGTCAACGAGCACAACAAGAAACAGGTCTTGCGCTCCTCCTAATTACTGTTTTTTTTCTCTCCCAAAATTGGGAATGTTACTTCGGATATATCCTTGTGCACTTGTGTTGTTGATCTTTCATAACATATTTGCCTGCTAGTGCATGGTATAACTGTGATATTATATGCACCTCATGTGCATTAGAGTTAATATATAAACCTAAAGTACCTAATGTGGGATTAAACTCCATTACATGACTCAAAATACTCTAATAACTTGAATACTCTTAACTGCTACAAAGCACAGTGGGAAATTCTTAGGTCTGTGCTTTGTGAGAATTATATTGTGATAGAGCTTGCAATTGGAAATCATCAGTCTTTTTCTTCATTCATATTTGCAAATAGCATCTTAAAATCTTCTGTTAAATACTTATTCCAGGTTTTTATGAATGTGTTTGCAGTATGTTCTGTAATCTTTTTGAAAACTATTGGTAATATTTTGGCATAGCTGGTATTGATTTTCTATATACCTCCTTTCCTTTAAAAGCATTAGTTCTTCTTACTATTTCTGAACTTGACTTCTCAATCTTGGGTTACCAAATTTCTCAGTAACCTGATTTATAGGTCTTAGCTAGAGGCATAGAGTGCGAAATTGCATTAGTTACAGTTGAGAGTGAAGAATTCTGGAAAGGTGCTGAACCACTTTGTTTTGGTCAATTGCCATGCCTTCAGGTTGCTGTTGTTCATGAATTGCAAAAATGTTGCTCTTCCTTCATGATAAGCAACTTTTCCATAAGTAATTTGTGTTTCTTTTGATGCATCATTGAACTGGGTATTAGCCCTTCTCCAGTTGTTCATTGAATTGGCTTAATTATTTTTTAATTCCTATAAGCATTTTGCTTCAATGATACAACATATGATTGTTTTTTTTAATCCCTGACTTGCAGGATAATGAAGAGCTGGAAAATTGTAAATAACTGGCCTACACTTCTATATCTATAATTTTGATGAATTAAGTGTATCAAACTGCCATAATTAGCCTTTTTGTTCATTAAAGCAAACTCCAGTTACCAAGTTTGATAGATTGCTTGTGGTTCTTGTCACATAGTGGTTAGGTATTTATCCAATGTGAAGAAAGTGAGGAAATTTTATGTTCCATTTTGAATCACTGGTAGGTGATGGGCTATTATAATATAATCTATAATGTTCTTTCATAAGGCAACGTACTCCATGTTTCTCCAAGTGAATTTATACTTTGCCACTTGCAGCATGTTTTCTTTTGAAACAATAAAGATATTGATTATCCACACTTGAATTTTATCAGTGGTAATATGTACTTTTGGTATGCCAAGTCTGTATTTGTTGTCAAATCTTTATGTGATGAAGTGTGATCAAGTAGTTCAGTTGTTGCAACAGTTAACATTTTCTAAGGCTCTCTTTTCTATAGGGTTATTTAATCTAGTTGTTCTTCCATAATTCATCAAACTAACAAGTTATATGATACACAGGATTCAGTAACTATTGTAGGATATCCACTTGGTGGAGATACAATCTCTGTGACAAAGGGTGTGGTATCACGAATTGAGGTTTGATTTCATGAAATTGTGATCATAAGCTTTTAGTATTTTTTTGGTGAATTTTATATTCTTGCTGAGATTGTTTTATAGATGATAAATTGCTGACTTAAGTGTTATCAATTTTAAGTTGGTTGAAAATTTTAGAACATGGTGTCCAAATGAGGTTTTTAATATTAATCACTTTTTTTTTTGCTTCTATTTCAGGTTAGTATGCTCATGGATCCTCTGATCTGCTTGGTATTCAGATTGATGCTGCAATAAACCCTGGTTGGTAACTCAACCTAGTTTCCTTGCTAGAAAGATAGCATTTTATTTTTTAGATAGTTGGATGTTATTGCACCACTTTCTCTAGCAAGGTACAGATATATTCTTGTAAAAGCATATTAATGTTGTCAAAGAAAAGTACTTGTTTTGTAGGAAACAGTGGTGGTCCTGCCTTCAATGATCGTGGTGAGTGTATTGGTGTGGCATTCCAGGTATTCCTTCTGCTAAATCTGCCTTTTATTTTCCCTACTTTATCTATTCCAAACTTTTCAAAAATCTTTTATAGATTAACTTTATCCCAGAATAATGTTTAATGGAAATGCATCTGAGTACTGCTTTTGCACCTAAATTAGTATTCTAACTTCTTTCATATCTCACTAGATATTTCATTTAGGTTTTCAGATCCGAAGACACTGAAAACATTGGATATGTTATTCCAACCACTGTGGTTTCTCATTTTCTTGATGATTATGAAAGAAATGGGAAGTATACTGGTAAGCTGACATCGGAAAAATTCTATTTTGATAGATCTAGTTCAGAATGATTGTTAGATATAATTATCTAATGTTTTCCAGTAGTTTGATTGGAGTTCCGAGCTAATTGATATAGAGAATGCAATACCTCTAATACCTATGGCTATTCTGATTAAGTTGTAAGTATGCTAGTTAGACTACCTGGGTCCACTTTGCGTGATTATGACTTGTGTCTTCATAAAGATTTAAATTTATACCTTTGTCAGTTTGGTTGTTGAATTAATTCTTTGTATGTTATTTAAGGTAATATAGTTTTTTTTTTTTTTTTGCTTCTCACATCATATTGGAGTTATTCACTTTAATAAATGCATGTATAGATTAGGGGTGCAAATGAATCAAATCGAGCCGAATAATATGAAAATATTTATATTTGAGTTCAAACTCAAAATATATATATGATATTCGAAGCTTGAAAATACAAATAATTTTGTCTCGAGCTCGATTCAAAATAAAATTCGAGCTCGAGTTCGATTTGAATTGATCGAACCTTGATTTGAGCATATTCAAACTATAACTCGAAATGACTTAAATTTGAATTTTGTTCCAATTATTCAAATCTTAATTTGAATATATTTAAGTTAAAATAATGTTAAAATAATTAGAATTCAATTCGAGTTCGGCTCGTGAGCAGCTCGTGAACAATCTAACAAAATATTATGGGTTTGAATTTCGCCCGAAAAAATTATTGAACATGTTCGAGTTCTGCTCGAATTCAATAATTTCGAATACAAATCAAATATTTTTTGAGCTAGCTTGAAAAACTCACGAATTGGCTTGATTCGTATGCACCTCTAGTATTGATGTGCGTGTGTGTATCATATTTTTTTTATAAATGACAGTTAGATTTTTTTTGGCAAAATTAGGATTTCCTTCTCTTGGGGTATTACTTTAGAAATTGAAGAATCCAGCATTGCGGGCATGCTTAAAAGTACCTTCTAATGAGGTATTTATGGTGATTTTCTAGAAGTCTGGGTTCTTAATTTTTTTTCCATGTTCTGTAATATATTAAGATATGATATTACATAGTTTTGGTATATTTTCTACTTTAAACTGAGAGTATCTTGCTTGTAAAATCAAACAATTTGATATACTTGTGTGAAAGATCCGTAAACATGATTCTTTTGGCCTTCGGATGTGTCAAAAGAGTGTTCATGTAATGTTCCTTATGATTTTATTATCCTGCTAATAATAATTTGATTCCCACATGTTGAATTTATCGGATTTGGTTGTCATTTCAAAGCCTCATAGTTAAACACTATCCTATTGCTTAAAAAATTATATTTGATTACACTTGTTCTTTTGGTCCATTTAATTCCTTTATACATCATCAGTATATCAGAATAGTATTTTCTAAAAGCACATTATGCCAATTATTCGTATCTACATCATAATAATATTTAAAAAAAAAACACATTACATTAATATCTATTTTCAGAAATGAGCCATAGTTAGAAGTTAAAACAATAAGTGATTCAGCTAGAGTCTAGAATAGGTAAATCCTATTTCATTTCTTATAATGGCATAGGTTCCCATTGTCTTTCTCAACCAGTATCTTATAAGCGTGTAAATAAAATTGACTAAACCTGAGTGTCTAAGCGTGCAACTAATGTACATATTTCATCAGGAGCCTTCTCTGCATGCAGTTGTGATGCTTGAACAAGCATCCTACTGCTATTTGCTTTCCATCCCACCAATGTTACGCAAGTATGGTTTTCATCTTGTTTTGCCTGGAAATCGTTACTACATTTCTGATCAGGTACTCGATTGCATGTCAAATTCATCTTCATATTGAAACTTGTCTCAGATATTTAAAGTATGTTCAAAGTTTTATGTGCTAATTGTAAAACATTCATTCTATAAAATGTAGAGACAACATGCGATTCGAGCTTACAGGAATGCACTCTTCGTTTACAGAGAAAATGGTTGGAGTTATATATCTGATCATGTTCACTACAATGTTGGAAGGTTCTCTATGCTTTGTTTGTAAATTCGTGCATTTTTCTTTGATACTTTTGACCTTATCTCCTTCCATTTACTTACGTGGTATTCTTTTATTGGAGTTCTTGATTTGGCTATCAAGCATATGCTGGAGGTTTTGGCTTGCAGTCATCTGTCCCTAGCCACACAAAATGTATTCCTTAATGAATTTTCCCATGTTGTCCAGGTACTTCTATAGATTCTTCCTCATGATATTTTTGTTTAGTAGTTCGTAAATCTTAAAATCTTGCTATACCTTGATTTAACAGAGCATGGGAATGAAATTTGAGGTTTACAATCTTCGACTACCTGCTATCAATATGGCCTCACTTTGCAGCATGTATAATTCTTCTGTTTTTATTTTTTGCTGTAGTTAAGTAGACCAAATGATACTTTTGTTTGACAGATTAGAACAGTGGATATTTTAACTCAGAAAACTAGGCATTTGAAGGTGAAAAGCGGTGAGATTAGGGAAATGAAAGGCGCAAGAAGAATGGAGCAGGATAGCAAGTTGAACATATTATGATTCTCATAATTTAATGTAGCCTCAGCTTGATTTTTGACTCACGATGTTCTACCTTGATGTGTTGTTAAAAGAATGTTCTACCTTGATTCTGATATCTATTAGCTTTTGATGTAAAAAGAATGTGTGTGTATTTATGGATACTATTGTAAGAAGAATATTTATGTAATTTGTGAATATTTGTGTATTTTATCGATCCTATTGAATGAAGAATATTTGTGTAATTTGTGAATATTTGTGTATTTTTTTTGTTACTGTGGGTTTTTCACTATTTCGAAAATCAAATTTGTGTTGTTAAAAAATACTGATATTACATCGGTTTTCCACCGCTGCAAAACCGGTGTCATTAACTAATATTACATCGGTCGTATACCGCTGCCAAAATTGGTGTTATTAACATATAATATTACATCGATTTTACACTGTTGATGAAACGGTGTCGTTAAGTGATACTACACCAGTTAATAACCGATTCGAACACCGGTGTCGTTAAGTGATACTACATCGATTTTAACCCGATGTCTAAAATGACAGACCTTTTACATCGCCTTCATAGACATCGGTCGAAAATGTAATAGACATCGGTGGAAAATCGATGTCTATGAGGGTTTTTGTTGTAGTGTTTGTTGTACACTGCTCTTTGGGATCTGAGCATCATGTTTAGGTACTTGGTTCTCGAGGTAAATTTTTCAAATTGTACTTTGAGCTCGTTGACTTGACTTTTCTGGACATAGTTTTCTTCCTTAAGTTTTGCAACTTGAATTGAATCTTTGTCTTGAACTTGATTGGTCACCGAGTTCATGTTCAGTCGTTCCTTAAGCATATTGTCTTCCTTTAGGAGTTGTTTAGTGTGTTCCTCGGTTTAAACTAGTTTTTTATTCAAACAAGCAATTATTTTAAACGAATTTACACTAATAAGAGAGTTTACCTCGGGTCGGTCTGACCTGGATGAAGATTCGTGGCTCGACTCATTTTCGGACTCGTCATCTTAATCTGTTTCTCCTCCGGTTGCCATTAGTGAGAGGTAGATTGCTTGCTTTGGTTTGTCAGCTTCTGATTCGTCCGAAGAAGACTCGTCCCAAGTCGCCATTAGTACTTTCTTATGCTTTTTATGATAGGACATTTGCGTATGGCTAGAGGGGTGAATAGCCTTTCTTTGATTTGTTTCCTACAATTTGTTAGTGGAAGTACAAAAAGAAATGAAATTGAAAAACAATAAGAGAACAAGGCTAACTCCTTGATTTACTTGGTCTCCACCTCCTTGAGGTGACTAATCCAAGTCACGCATACACCCAATCAGGCTTCACTATGATCTTCTCCTTTCCGATCCAAGAACGAAGGTGGAGAAACCTTTACAAGATGATCTCTTCCTTTCACAAGATTTTTAATGAGCTTAGGGAGGAGAGAATGAGAGTATTAAGTCTTGGAGGTCACTTGGAGAGCTTAACCAATAATTTCGAATCAGTTGAGTTGTTCTCTCCAAGCTTCCAACCTTATATATAGGTTGTTGGAATTCTCGATACCAGTCGACTGCTGAAACATGCAGTCGACTGGTAGCACACAACGGCTACTGTTTTGTTCAAATATATGGAGATCCTGTGCGTCATCATCCCAACGGGATTATACCAGTCGATTGCTAAAACATGTAGTCGACTGGTGTCTACGAGCTGAGCGAACAGAAACATTCTGTTCGCTCCCAGTCGACTGCACCAGCTGACTGGTGTCCGGAGTTGCCCTTGAAGTCTTCCTCCTCAGCCTTTGTCCCTCAGATGCACTCAAGCCTGCAGCTCTTCTTCGTGCCATCCTTCACATCGCCTTGAGGTCACTTCCCTTCACTCCGTTGCTTCTTGTTCGTGGTCCCTCGGATGGACCATCTTTCACCAATCTTCAAGGACCTGAGCCATGAAACTTTCCAAGCTTGTGCAATTTACCAAGTCCTACACAACTTAAGTACATATTAGAACCAATATAAAATCTAACTTAAACTCTTTGACACACACATCAAAAACAATGATCGTCCAATTAATCATAGGTCGATTGTATCAACAATCTCCCCCTTTTTTGATGTGTGGCAATATGTTTAAGTTAGACATAAGATAACATTCATAACTTTAAGAATTGAAATCATGAAACATAAATTATAAATTATAAATCATGAAATCCAAGCTCCCCTTAACATATGCTCTACCACCTAATCATGAAACATAATATTCAAACTCCCCCTTAACACATGCTTTATCACATAATTTTCAAAAAGAAAACTTACTAACTTAAACTAGTCTCATCCTCCCCCTTTGACAAACATCAAAAAGAATAGAGGAAGCAACAATACCATCATGCTCGTAAATCCAAAAAGACTAGGTAAGTGAAAACATGGTTGAAAGACACAGGATACTCCCTAAATATATACTAGGAAATATATAACCGTCGTACAGAAGAGTCATAAAAACTAGAAAAACACATATGCATACGAATATATACTAACAACATATAAGAAAGAGTACTACAAGTCATATAGAGAAGCATAAGAGTCATGCATAGATAAATATGCAAAGTCCACAAGAAACATAGTCAACAATAACAACAACAACAACCAAGGTGTTCGAGGTGATACATAATAAGCACGTCAAAGCAAAATAGAATACACCCGACACCAAGTAACAGAGCAGAAATACTATGCCGAAGCATCATCATGGGAAGGAGGAGGAGGAGGAGGGCCCTGGTAGGCAAGATCCTAGTGCTGCATCATAGCAAACATCTCTTTCTACTGCTGGCGAACGCTCTGAAACTCCTCGCGAACAAACTCCTCCAAGTGAAAGACACGCTCCCGCAGGGAGGCATGCGCTGGCTCCGCAGCAGGGGCAGGGACCTCCTTCGCATCATCATCGGAATCATAATCATCCTGGCCAGGGTGGCGATGCCACACCATAACACCGTCACGCTGCTCAATCTGGGCTAAAGAGATCTAGCGAGGCCTTAACTGATCAAAGCCTTAGACAACTGATGTAAGACACCCCTAGTGACATCTATCCTTTAGTAATGAAAAATGATGTCAAGACATGACAGAAGTGTTGGAACCCCAAGGTTGTTTTGGTGTGATCAACAAGTTAAGTTAGGTCCTGTTTGTTTCTAACCTTATGTCTAAGTGTGCAGGAGCTTAGGAACACAGGTAGTCGAGCGGAAGACGCAGCTAGCGAGAAGGACGGCAGTCCGAGGGACGAGGTGCTGCGGAAGAGTACACCGGCGGACGAGAAGGAAGCGCGCGGTGGTTCCGAGGGACGAAAGCCGGAGCGGAAGATTGCTCGGGGAGCAAGAGACGCAGCTAGCGAGAAGGTCGACGACCGAGGGACGAAGACTGCGGATGAGTACGCTGGCGAACGAGAAGGAAACACGCGGCAATTTCGAGGGACGAGAAGCCGGAGGGAAGCCCGCTCGAGAAGACCGGAATTTGGGTTCGGGTGAGCCCTTTTCCGGATGGCAGAGATCACCCAAGTGAGCGGATCCGGAGGAGAAGAACTGGACCGAGGCGGGACTGAACCAGAGAAGAGGTCCCGGACGAAAAAGTCAACGGCTGTTGACTTTGGGCTCCGGGGCGCCCGGACCCTGATTTTGACCAAGATCGCGATTTACGCGATCTGAACGTTGGGGGATAAAATTTTATCCCCCCAGGGCGCCCGGAACCCTTCCAGGCACCCCGACCAAGGCTATAAATATAGCCTTAGTCTAGAAGCTAATCATCAGTTTAGAAATTGCAACAACACTTGTGTGCTTCCACTGCTTTGATTAGTTTCTTTCTTTTTGTGCCTACACTGCTGTAAACGAGGCTTCTCCGCCTGAAGGAGTTCTAAGTGCAATCATCTTCCTTGGATTAACAACCTCCCCGGTTGTAACCAAGTTAAATCCGGTGCCTCGTTTTTATGCTTTATTTTCTGCTTAATCTATTTTTCAAGTGTTAGCTTAATTGTTCGAGAAATGGTTGTGTTTTATTCAGGGCTATTCAACCCCCCCCTTCTAGCCGGCCCAACGGTCCTACAAGTGGTATCAGAGCCGAGACGCTTCAGGAGGACTAACCGCCGAACGAAGCAACGAGATGGCCGGATCTAACATCCACCCACCAAAATTCGAGGGGGACTTTGCAAGCTGGAAGAAGCACATGGAGGTATTTTTCGGCACCGATTTTCATTTATTACTAATAATGGAACTCGGTTTTGAAGCTCCCGAGGGCAAAGCGAAAAATCAATGGACAAAGAAGGAGCAGGCCGAGTACGTGGCAAACAAGAAAGCAGAATTCCATTTGCTAACCGTACTTCTGCCACAAGAAGTCAACCGTGTCGGCACCTACAACTCGGCAAATGAGCTTTGGGAGAAGTTCCTTGAATTACACAAAGGAACATCCGAAGCCAAGCTTGCGAGACGGGACTTACTTCGCAACCAGCTCACCAACCTCCGTCTTGAAGAAGGTGAAACAATTGCACATCTACACTCAAGGATACAGGAGCTCATCATCGGACTTTCGAATCTCGGAGAAGAGGTAAGTAATCGAGATTCGCTCAGGTACGCTTTAAATTCCTTCCCTATAAATTCAAAATGGGCATCACTAGTAGATGCTTTTTACATTTCGAAGGACTTAGAAAAAATTTCATTAGAAGAATTTTTTTCAACATTTGAAGTGCATGAGTCAAGATGTGCAGGAATGAGGGAGCCAAAGAACAACGTCGCCCTCAAAGCTTCGAGAGACGAACCTGAATCGGAATCTTGTCTCGACGACGAAGAAATGGTAATGATGGTAAGACGATTTAAGAAGTTATACAATTCTAGAAAAACTAACCATCCACAGGGTAGAAAGAAAAGAACGATCCGCTGCTACCATTGCGACGAAGAAGGGCATGTCAAGGACAACTGCCCCAAGCTGAAGAACAAAGACAAGGAAAAGGGTAAGAAGCCTATCCAAAAACGAAAGGCCCTGAAGGCGACGTGGGACGATACCTCGTCCGAATCGAAAGTCGAAGCTTTCTCCGGACTTGCACTGATGGCGAGTCATCAAGACGACGACTGCGATTCAAGCTCTTCCGAAATGAGCATCGAGAGCATCGATGAAGGGGGAGACACGTCAGAAGAAAGCAGCAGCTCAGGGGGAGAAACGGACAACGAGATCGACAAGGTAAGTCAGGTACGATCTCTTCCTCCCGATAAAATGTTTAAGTTTCTTAAACTTTTAACAAAAGATTGCTGCAAATTAGAAAGTGAAAATAAAAATTTAAAAGTAATTCTAGCTAAGTCTTGTCCCTTAGAAGAATTAGATAAATTAAAACTAGCATATGAAAAATTGAAACTTGAAAATGATGATTTGAAAATCCAAGTAGATAACTTGAAAAACCATGCATGTTCATCTAAAACCAATGTTAGAAGATTTAATAATTTAAATTGGTACTTTAAATATCACCCTGGACAAATTAGGAACATTTCAAGAAAATATGTTTCTAAAAACTTTTTAGTTAATCCAGTAGGTTGGAACCTATATTGGGTTCCTAAATCATGCTTAAATTAATTTTAAAATTAAAATTAGTGCTTTAAGTGAGAAAATTAAACAAAGAATTTCTTTATGAGGCTTTGTCTAAGGAAGTGGTTATTGTTCCAATAACCAAGAAGGCCTAGTGCCTTGCCACGACCTGGAAGCCAAAATATTGAAATAAATGTTTAATTAACTTACTAATGAAGCATTAATACAAGAATTAATTAGTGCTTGAAAAAGGTTATTCAAAACATTTTATTTCAAATTAGAAATTTACTTGCTTAGAAATTTTTTTTGCCTCAGTCAATTTTAAAAAAAAATACTTAAAAATGTAAGTTAAGATTTTTTTTAATTCAATTTTTTTTTGGATTTTTTTTTATACTTAAAAATATTCTCAAAAATTATTTTTTTCAAAGTTAAGAACTTTTTCTTGAAACTAGAAATCTCAGCTTAAATTATTTAGAAAAATTTTCTAAATCTCTTAAAAACTTAGGAATTTTTTTTTGAAATACTTTTTCTAAGTCTTTAACCCTTAGAATGTTTTTCTTGGAACCCCATTTTTTTGTGATCAAAGGGGGAGAAGGGAAAGTATAAGTCTAGGGGGAGGTAGATAGATTTAATTTGATTTTATCTTTTCTATCTTTTTGCACTTAAATTGAAAATTAAGTTAATTTACTTAATGTTATTTAATGTCTATTTTAACCCTAGCTTAACTTGGGTTGATCACACCAAAAAGGGGGAGATTGTTGGAACCCCAAGGTTGTTTTGGTGTGATCAACAAGTTAAGTTAGGTCCTGTTTGTTTCTAACCTTGTGTCTAAGTGTGCAGGAGCTTAGGAACACAGGTAGTCGAGCGGAAGACGCAGCTAGCGAGAAGGACGGCAGTCCGAGGGACGAGGTGCTGCAGAAGAGTACACCGGCGGACGAGAAGGAAGCGCACGGTGGTTCCGAGGGACGAAAGTCGAAGCGGAAGATTGCTCGGGGAGCAAGAGACGCAGCTAACGAGAAGGTCGACGACCGAGGGACGAAGACTGCGGATGAGTACGCTGGCGAACGAGAAGGAAACACGCGGCAATTCCGAGGGACGAGAAGCCGGAGGGAAGCCCGCTCGAGAAGACCGGAAGTTGGGTTCGGGTGAGCCCTTTTCCGGATGGCAGAGATCACCCAAGTGAGCGGATCCGGAGGAGAAGAACCGGACCGAGGCGGGACTGAACCAGAGAAGAGGTCTCGGACGAAAAAGTCAACGATTGTTGACTTTGGGCTCCGGGGCGCCCGGAACAGTCCGGGGCGCCCGGAACCCTTCCGGGCGCCGGGACCCTGATTTTGACCAAGATCGCGATTTACGCGATCTGAACGTTGGGGGATAAAATTTTATCCCCCAGGGCACCCGGAACCCTTCCGGGCGCCCGGACCCTGATTTTGACCAAGATCGCGATTTACGCGATCTGAACGTTGGGGGATAAAATTTTATCCCCCAGGGCACCCGGAACCCTTCCAGGCGCCCCGACCAAGGCTATAAATATAGCCTTAGTCCAGAAGCTAATCATCAGTTCAGAAATTGCAACAACACTTGTGTGCTTCCACTGCTTTGATTAGTTTCTTTCTTTTTGTGCCTACACTGCTGTAAATGATGCTTCTCCGCCTGAAGGAGTTCTAAGTGCAATCATCTTCTTTGGATTAACAACCTCCCCGGTTGTAACCAAGTTAAATCCGGTGCCTCGTTTTTATGCTTTATTTTCTGCTTAATCTATTTTTCAAGTGTTAGCTTAATTGTTCGAGAAAGGGTTGTATTTTATTCAGGGCTATTCAACCCCCCTTCTAGCCGGCCCAACGGTCCTACAAGAAGGGCATGTATAACTTCCCTTGAACTGGTCTAGAAAAATGGATGATAGACTCGTAAACCTAAAGAGCGATATCGATATCAAGACGCTGCTCTAGGGCATACATCATAACTAAATGAGGAAGTCGAATCTTGGCTTGCCCTTTGGTCACTATGGGCAGGAGACAGGCAATGACAACCTTATAGAAGATGTAACTGGGGGCTGACATGCTTGTGACATCAAAAATACATTTTAGTGGAGCCCTGGGAACATGAAAATAATGCTGGTGAAGCAGATTAATGGCGACATGGGAAAGCAAATCAGAGAGAGGCTCCTCAACCTGAGGAAAACACATAAAGGTGCTAGTAGACCGCCTACACCCTAAGAAGGACCTCAGTATATCAGGGGTGAAATCAATGGATCTCCCGCCGACCATAGTTACATATGCATGACCCTCAGTACTACATGGACGCAGATTATTATAAAATTCCTTGCACAGATCTAAATTGACGGTAGTCATGCAATGAAATAATTGTACTAACCCATAATGCACACCAATCTCAATGATTTCAAGGGCAATTCTGGTGAAATAGGAACGATTGAGATACCAACAACTCATCATCTGGAAGTCGGTATTCTCAAAACGAAGTCGGCTAGCCTTAGAGGGAAACCGACCGCCAAAAGGCGCTGAAGGGGGCTGCTGAGGGGGTTGCCGAGAGGTGCCCTCTCTAGCTTGTTGTGTTTGCCTAATTCTAAGTCATGCACATGCAATACACAGTTCCCATTTTCACCCAAACAAGAAGGGAAGCAAGGCATGAATCATACCAAAATATAAGAGTCAAGATGAAAGAAAGTATTACCGACGCTCCATTGTGCCACGGATTAACCGGTTGAAGGTGGAAAGGTGGGATTCTCAACCCTAACCTCCGAGTGGCGGCTGGACCTTGTTCCAGGTGATAGAGGAGAGAAAGAGTGAAAAGGAGAGTAGATCCGAGGGTTTGGAGAGGCGTAGGAGACAAGAGAAAGTTGGAGGAGCTGGGAAACAAGAGTATATGGTGAAGAACCATGGGCGGCGATGAAAAATTAGGGTTTCTGCTGCCGCCCGATCGTGCGCTCCTTATATAAGATCGAGGGCACCAGTCGACTGCTAAAACATGCAGTCGACTGCAATCTGAAAAAATCATACAGAACCATTCTGTATGGTCGAACAATGCTATCAGTCGACTGCATCAGTCGACTGACGCAGTCGACTGATATCTGTATCAGGTGACTGGCACGCAAGTTAATTATTCAGGAATCGAGATTCGGAAATGCACCAAATATTCTCTAGACCCTCAAAAATACTCAAATTTCATGGAGAGATCTGTTATGTCAGTATCTACTTGGGAAAAATAGGTATACAAGTGGACGCACTTCGAATTATAAAATAGATACAAACCCTATAACTATCAAGATTACAAAGAGATAACCGTGATTCAAAGTGCTAGTTTGGGTTTCTCCTTAAAATGTTTGCCCTAGTCAAATCCGAGTATATCTCAAATAGCCATTTATATGATAATTGTGCATTGAATTCATAAGTTAATGTCCTTATGACCATATTGCATAATAAAAACAATTATTATTTAAAATTTCCAACCATATTCTAGGAGCAAAGAGCACATTAATTGTGCACAAGCCTTCCCAATGATTGGTCCAATGAAGAATTGATCTCTCTAGATGTCATTTTGGCTCACGATAATGCATCATAACTATCATGATGAACCAAATACATCTTCCTAATATCTCACATGATGTCTAAGTACAAGCAAGTCATCCTAGGTCATTTGTGAGATACATTCAAGTATTTATTTACCTTTTAATTCATGAGATCATGAGAAGCTAAATCCACTATTCTACAAGACACATACCAAGCTCTCTTCTAATAGAGATGAACTCTGCTTCAGGTAAAGGTTTGGTAAAAATATGGACAAGATTAGATTTAGATTCAATATAAATTAGTTCAATATCTCCTCTTGCCACATGATCTCTAATGAAGTGGTGTTTTACCTCAATGTGCTTTGTTTTAGAGTGATGCACCAGATTTTTGGTCAAATTAATGGTGCTCACATTATCACACAATACCTTGACCTTGGAGTAGTAGCTCATAATCCTCTAAGGTATGCATCATCCAAAGCAATTGGGCTACACAACCACCCATTGCCACATACTCGGCCTCAGTTGTGGGCAATGCCACACAAGGTTGTTTTCTACTACTCCAACTTACAAGGGAAAGTCCAAGAAATTGACATCCACCGCTAGTACTCTTTCTATCCAATTTGCAACCCGCATAATCGGAATCAGTATACCCAATTAAATCAAAATTTCTAGTTCTAGGGTACCAAAGACCCACATTAAGAGTGCTCTTGATGTATCTCAAAATTATTTTTACCGCTACTAAATGCGACTCTTTGGCACATGATTGATATTTTGCACACATTCCTACCGTAAATAGTATGTCCGATCTACTAACGGTTAGGTATAGCAAACTACCAATCATGCTCCTATATTGCTTTGGATCTACTAATTTTCCTTCTTGATCACTATCTATCTTGGTATTAGTCCCCATAGGGGTAGATGCTCCTTTAGCATTTTCCAACCCAAATTTCTTGATAAGTTCTTTAGTGAATTTGGTTTGGTAAATATGGGTTCCTTCACTAGTTTGTTTGATTTGTAATCCCAAAAAGAAACTCAATTCTCCAACTAGATTCATTTCAAATTCACTTTCCATGTGTTTGATAAAGTCAAGAAGAAGTTTATTATTTGTTGAGCCAAAAATGATGTCATCAACATAGACTTAGGCAACAAAAATGTCTCCATCCTTAGACTTTAAAAATAATGTTGGATCAATCGTTCCCCTTCTAAAGCCCTTAGAGATTAAAAAAGATGAAAGTCTCTCATACCAAGCTCGGAGAGCTTGTTTTAACCCATATAATGCTTTCTTAAGTTTATAAACATGGTTCGGATAATCTATATTTTCAAATCTAGGTGGTTGCTCTACATAAACTTCTTCCTTAATGAATCCATTTAGTAAGGCCGATTTTACATCCATTTGATGAAGTTTAAACCCCATATAGGCGGGATATCCTAATAGCATCCGAATGGACTCTAATCGAGCTACCGGAGCATATGTTTCATCATAATCAAGTCCTTCTACTTAATTGAAACCCCTAGCTACCAACCTAGCCTTATTCTTATTGACTCTCCCTTGATCATCCAACTTATTTCTAAAAACTCATTTTGTTATAATCATTGTACTATCATTAGGTCTTGGAACCAATTCCCATACATCTCTTCTTTCAAATTGATTCAACTCTTCTTGCATTGATAGAATGCAATCTGTATCAAGTAAAGCATCATCAATTATTTTTGGTTCAAGTTGTGATATTAAAGCAATTTGACTAGTCTGATCTCTAAAGTAGGATCTAGTCCTTACCCCTTGTGCAACATCTCCAACCACTTGATTAATAAGATGATCTTGATGATGCCTTAAGGTCCTCGAAGTTATGGAATTATCATCTTTGGGAGGATCATTGTTTACATTGTTTCTTTCATCATCCGAACTATCTCTTCCTCCCTCTTGATCAATACCCCCTAAATGTAGATTTTGTATTTCTTGAGTAATGGCTTGATTTTGTTCAATTATATCCTTATCAATAGATGATTTCCTAGGGTAAGTACTAGTAGACTCATCAAACTCAACATTGGATGATTCCTCAACCATTTGAGCCTTTTTGTTGTATACTCTATATCCTCTACTAGTAGATGAGTATCCAACTAGAATTCCCTCATTTGACTTTGCCTCAAATTTTCCTAAGTCATCTTTAGTATTAAGAATATAGACCTTACAACCAAAGACTATAAAATAGTGAATTGTAGGGATTGTGCCATTCCATAATTCAAAAGGTGTTTTCCCTAAAAACTTATGAATCAAGACACGATTTTGAATATAACAAGCGGTATTAACCGCTTCGGCCCACAGATAACTAGGTAAGGAATATGCATTAAGCATGATCTTAGCCGCCTCTTGTAAGACCCTATTTTTCCTTTCCACTACACTATTTTGTTGAGGTGTTCTTGGACAAGAAAATTCATGCTTATAGTCATTTTCCAAACAAAATTTAGAAAAGTTCAAATTTTCAAACTCTTCACCATGATCACTTCAAATTCTATCAATTTTTAGGTTTTTCTTATTTTCTACCCTCTTGGTAAATCTTATGATTATTTCCAAAGTTTCGCCCTTATGTTTCAAGAAATACACCCAAGTATATCTAGAGTAATCATCAACTATCACCAAATAATATTTGTTGTCTATCAAAGAAGGTGTTCTATGACAATCAAAAATATCCAAATGTAATAACTCTAATGGTAATGAAGTGCTAGTTAAAGTTTTACCTTTGTGTGATGACCTTGATTACTTACCCTCTTGACATGCATCACACAATTTGTCCTTGATGTACTTGATCTTTGGTAGTCCCTTTGCTAGCTCCATCTTGGCTACCTTGGCTATGTTCCTCATGTTGATATGTCCAAGTTTTCTATGTCATAATTATCCTGTAAAATACCGAAAAATAGGCAAATATTAATAAGGGAATTTTTCGGAATTTTTGGAAATTTTTCGGAAATTTTTCGGAGCTCGTACGGACGAGTTAACGGGGATAAAAAAAAAGGGGCCCGGGAAAAGCCTGTTTAGGCTACCCCTTTAAGCGAGGAAATGTTTATATTTACATTTCCTTTTCTTTTATTTCTTTTTATTTTCTTTATTCCTCCGTTTCTTTTTCCCCTCGAACTTGTGCGTGCCTCTCCCTCGCGCACCCGAGCCGCCTCGCCCGGCGCCTCTTCAGCGAGCCCTAGCGCCGACCACCGGAAGCCTCTACCTTCCTTCCCCTCTGATCTGCGCGCCGATCGCCACTGCCGCCGGTGACGCACGGAGCAGCGCCGGTCATCTTCCTCTCTTCTCCCGATCGCACCACTTTTCCTCGCCGGTACTCAAGCCGCCGCTGTGCCCTAGGTCTTTGCCGCCGGCCACCGCGAGTTCTAGCTGTCTTCACGGCTGTATTCCCCTCTTCTGCGCTGTGCCCTAGCCACATCACGCCGGCCCTCTTCCTTCTTCATCACCATATTTTTGTTCACCTCCAACCAGTGGAGAGGGAGAAGGCCAGTGGGAAAGAATCCAGCAGGGAGATCCTCACAGCCACCTCCCCTCTCTGTTCTCCTCTGTGCCAGCCACCAGGTCCGACCCAGTGCTGGCCGCCGATTGATTTCCTGTGCCCTAGTCACCGCTGTGAGGTTTGAGCCGACCAACAGATTCACTGCCACCACCGTCGGCCAAGTTTCCTCTTCCGTGCCGCTGATCTGGAGCGACTGCTACCGTGCTTCTACTTTGTGGGCCACCAAGAGTCGAGAGCACGAGAAGGCGGCAGAGGGCAACAGTGTTTCAGCGGTGGAATTTAAGGTAAGGGTTAAGGTTTGGTTTTTGATTGTGTGCTCTGACTCTTGTTGTATTGTGAGCAGCACTTGTGTTGGGTGGAAGATCATGCTAACTAAGTATAGTGATCTTTAATTGTAGGTTTATTGCGCTGGTAGTGTATCGGGGTTCCACAGCCGCTGTGATTTTTCCGGCCATAATTTCCAGCAACATTCTTGCTGTGAGAAGTGAGGTAAGGTTTTTGGGTTTAACGTTTGTGGATTTAGGTCTTGATGTGGATAAGTTAATCGATGAACAGTTAAGGTTGATCGATAATTAGGGTTTTCCTAACTGAATTAGGAGTTTGATTTAGTTATTTGATACATGTTGAGTAACTAGATTATATGTGTTAAATTAGGTAGGTTAATGATTAAGACTTAGGGGTTTGCCCTAAATTGTGTTGGGAATTTTATTTAGCAATTTAGTTGAATTTTTAGCTAAATAAAATATCTATATATTGGTATTACAGGACTTTGACGCGAGACGAGTATCTCGATGTCGGATTTGGACATTCCTATTGGAGGCGGGTACTTTTGACTTATGTCATTTGATATACATAGTAGTGAATTTAACAAGTTGCATTAATTATGTTCCTTATTTGTTTCGGTTAGTCACTACCCAAAACCTGTTATATGATTGATTGATTGCTTTCTTTGCATCTCATGTATACTTTACCTGTTTATACATGCTTGTAGGGGTAGTGATATACCATGCTTCACCATTGTAACGCCCGAAAATTCTCAAAACTGTTTTAGAAATATAGTATGATTTTTCTGGAATTTTTAGATATTTTTCCGGAATTTTCCGAGTAGCGGAAGTAGCAAAAATAAATATAAACGAAAACGGTCTAAGCGGGAATCGAACCCGAGACCTATCGTGTAGAGGATAATGTTAGTAACCAGTTGAACCCAGCAGGGCCGTGCTGAAAGGAAAGGGAGACAATTAAATTTATATTAGAGTTGGTTCGGGTTACCCACTTAATATAAATAGAGGGTTTAAGTGGGGTTTGGTTTATTTTAGTTTTGGTTCGGCAACTTCCTTCTCCTCACCCTAACTCACGCCGATCCTCTCCAAACCCTCACCGCCGCCCACTCCTCTTCCTCTTCCTCTTCCTCACGCACGGCACACCAAGGCAAGGGTCCATAGGTTCACTTTCCGGCGACGACTCCAACACGAAAGAGGTTCTTCTCCGCGAGAGGAACGCGAAGACGTGATCGGATCATCGAGAGGATCATCTCCACCGGAACTCTAGCGAATAGAATCGTAAGAAATTAAGATCAGGAGGTAAGAAACCCCTCACCTGCGGTATAATAGCTCCGTTCGTTTATATGCATTAGTTATTAGCTATATGTGTAGTTTCCGGCACCTAGGATGTGTTTTAACCCTTCTCGAAGATTAGGAATTTAGTTAGCACCTTTAGATGGGCCGGACACGTTTATTCTCCTTCAGTTGGAGATCATAGACGCGGTTGGGTGCCTAGAGGTGTCTTTCCTAATGCAGAGAGGGGTTGAAGCACACCAAGTGTTCGAAAAAGGGGTTAGTTTAGCTAATTACCCTTCAGTTATGTTTATTAGCCCAGTTAAATGCATTAGTAGCATTTAAATTAGTAACTTTGCTCACTACAGCTTATATGGGACTATGGTCCAATGGGTAGGCTCCCACAGTCGCCTCTAGGTTCAGATAACCTAGCTCTGGTCAACCAAGACCAAGGTCAGCAAGCATAGCGAAAGGATAATACCGTGGCAAGGCCAACACTCATAGTTGGGATAACCACTAGGTTTCCGTCCGATCATATCGAACCATGGTAACTTACAATCTAGTTGGGATATGTGTTCTAGTAAATGGAAGCGTTAGAGGAGTTCAAAGCAAGATGTTTATTATTTTCACTTATTATGTATTAGTTTCAAACTCAAAATCAGATATGCTAGTGGAGTTTGTTTCAGTTACAGCTTTAGTTCCAGTTAGCTTAACTTATGATTAGCTTAGTGTTATTACTTGCTATGCCATGATTCCAGTGTATATGCCATGCTTATATGTTATGCCATTAGATTTCAGGATGCCATGGTTTAGCTTTTCAGTGCATGTTTTCAAATAGCATGATTTAAATCCATGATTGCATCGTTGCATGTTTTTGTGAGGTAGATGGTTTCTTACTAAGCTTGTTAGCTTACAGATACTATTTTTCTTATACTGCAGATAAAGGTAAAGGAAAAGTGGACTAGCAGAGGAGGCTGGAGGGCAATGCGAAGATGGTGTGTGTGTGTGGAACTGGAATGAAAGATCTTAGGGATCTAACGAGCTTCATTTATACATTAGAACTCTTTAGCATTTACTTTCAGCACTTTCAGTTTATTAGTTTGATACTGTCGTTTTCATGCACGTTAAGTTGTTAAAATGTGTTTTAGTGAGTGAAATGCCATGAACCAGTTTAGAATTGTCACTACCTGTTATTAGAATAGTTTATTAGGCAGTAGGTAGTTGTTGGATTGTATTTTGGCACACCGAGTCCGAAATCGAGTTCCCGGCTGAAATGAGACATCGACGGTCTCGGACCGATCGCTGATGCTCGAGCAATCGGATCGGTGACCGATCCAAAGGAGATGAGACATCAGTATCCTCCTCGGATCGATCGGCCACCGACCGATCTGATACACCTCAAGAGATTAGTACCGGATCGGTGCCACCGACCGATCATATACTGGATCGGTCCGCCGACCGATCCGCTCGCTCGGATCGGTCGCCGACCGATCCAAAGACGGACAATGAGCGAACCCGATTCTGGTTTAAGGATCGGTCACCGACCGATCCAAAGTAACAAGAGTACTGAAGTTACCGATCGGTCACCGACCGATCAGGCACTCTGATCGATGTCTCAGACCGATCCGCCAAATGTAAGCAATGAAGCTTCAGGATCGGACAGCAGACCGATCCAGGTCGTGTGACCGCATCAAGACGTGGAGATCGGTCTGTAAGGCGATTAGTTTATAAGAATCAATTAGTTAGCAAAAATTTTAATTAGCCCAGCTTTCCGCACAGTATAGTTTAGCACAGTACAACTGTAGCGATTCGCCTTATAGCCTAGTAGTAGAAGGCGGGTCGTTACAGAGTGGTATCAGAGCAGTGTTCCATACTTCCTACACACACATCAGCATTGTACCTGCAGCTTCCAAGTAAGAATACCTCTACTCTCTTAATTGTTCTTGTTTATAGTTACAGTTCATGTTATATGCTTATTGCCGGTTAGTACATGATAGTTTAAACAGGATGTCAGAAATTATATAACTGTGATAGTATTAGTTATACATATGTTCTCTATGTCATTAGAAATGGCACGAGGACGCCCAGCAAAAAGGGCACTAGCCATCGAGCCCCAAGAAGAGGCAGGCGATTCGGCTCCTCCAGACCTTACAAAGATTAGTGGCTCGACTAAAGCAGCCTAGTCGAACAGCAGAGATAGCCACCTTAAAGGCTAATCAACAAAGTACCCCAGTCACCCCGGAACCGAATTTGACAACTCCGTAGTCTTAGAGGTTCCACCACCACCACAAAGACTAAAGACAAAGACCAAGAAATTTCAAGATGAGCCAAGGAAGGAAGCCTATCTAATCCAGTGGCAAGAGTCAAGCCGAGAACTTCTCGGGCACTAGTGAACCATGGGATGCTCAAGCCTTCAAACATCGAGAGCACGATGGAGCCCGGTGACCGCCGAACACGAAGGTGAAGTGTGCCTTCGCTGATGAGATGCACGCATGTGGTGGGAAAGGATCGAACGAAGCGCCCGTGAATCGGATGTCATGGGGGACTTCGAGAGGGAATTCTTCGAGGAGTTCTTTCACATGCGGTTACAACCGCCACTACGACGAGTTCACGAGTTTCGCAGGGCAACCTTTCGGAGGAAGCCGGAAGAAATTCAACAGTTGGCTCGTCTATGTCCGAGTTAGTCGACCGAGAAGGAACGAGTCCGGTTGATGCTCAAGATGCCGAGGCCCGAGATCGCAGTGAACGTGGCGGGTGGCATTCATAGGCCACGGACCACGGAGGAGCTAGTGAGCGGTGCCTTGACCACCGAGCATGAAGCAACAGAAGCAAGTCTCCTCGAGTTCAAAGGCCAAGGAAGCTCTCACACTCGAAAACAGCAAGGCCACACCTCAAAGGAACTCCAACAGCAAGCGCAAATCAGGGAGTGACCCAAGAGGAGGGCCATCTAGCAAGCGACCCGTTATCCAAAGTGTGCTACTTGTGGGAAATTCCACCTGGGTTTTCGCAAGGGCGCACGAGGATGCTTGAATGTGGACAAGAAGGCACATGGCCAAGCAAGGCTTAACAAGGCCGGTCTTCCTCGCCACAGCAGATTCAAGATGCAGCCAGCCACTCGTTATATCGATGTCAGCCGCTCTAGAAGGCCCACATATCAGCCAGGGCATTAGAAGCCCCCAGCTATGGCGAATGCGAGGATCTACTCACTCACCGGAGAGGACGTAGCAAATGCCTCGACAGTCGTCACAGGTCAGATTAGCATGTTTAAGTATAGTGCTACTGTTCTATTTGATACTGGGGCAACCCATTCATATATAGCCAGGATGTTCTCCGAAAAATTAGAGGTACCTCCAGAGATACTCAGCGGTCGGTTTTTGACGACGCTACCTTCAGGAGAGATCATGGCGTCCACGCACTGGCTCATTATAGCAGACAGGGAGCTCTTTTGCGATCCGATAGTGCTAGAAATGACCGACTATGACATTATCTTCGAATGGACTTTTTGGTCAAATACGGTGCCTCTATCGAGTGCCGTAAGCAGAAAGTCACGTTCCAACCTGAAGCGGAAGCACAGTTCGAATTCGTCGGGGAACCAAGGAGAAAGGCCAAGAGGTTTCTCTCAGCTATGAAGGCAAGATGCATGATGCACAATTATTACATCTAGTGGGCATTCAAGGACCTACCTCTAGACAGAGAGGCCTAGCATTTATAGTCAACAAAGGGGCAGAACAAAAACGTGGCACCTGTGAGATTGAATTTGAGATAGAGCTTATTCCGGCACAAATCCAATTTCCAAGGCACCATACCGCATGGCTCCAGCAGAATGAAGGAACTTCAGGAGCTCCTTGACAAGGGTTTCATACGCCCGAGTCACTCACCATGGGAAGCGCTGTGTTGTTCGTGAAGAAGAAGGATGGAAGCATGCGACTGTGCTATAGATCACTGAACCAGGTCACAATCAAAAACAGGTATCCTCTTCCCAGAATAGATGACCTATTCGATCAACTGAAGGGGGCATCAGTGTTCTCTAAGGTAGATCTCAGATCAGGTTATCATCAAGTAAAGGTTAAAGAAGGGGATATACCAAAGACAGCATTCAGAACCAGATACGGACACTACGAGTTCGTGGTCATGCCCTTTGGCGTGACCAATGCTCCAGCTACATTCATGGATCTCATGAACAGAGTATTCAGGGAGTATTTAGATAAGTTTGTTATTGTGTTTATCGATGACATTCTTATCTACTCAGGAACTCAGGAAGAACATGCAGAGCACCTGAAACTAGTATTGCAGACGCTTCAGCAGAACCAGCTTTACGCCAAGTTCACGAAATGTGGATTTTGGCTAGATCAGGTGTCCTTTCTGGGTCATATCATCTCCAAGGATGGTATTATGGTAGACCCCAGCAAGATAGAAGCAGTAAGTAACTGGAAGAGACCTAAGAACGCCAGCGAGATCAGGAGCTTTCTGGGATTAGCAGGATATTACAGGAAGTTTGTAGAGGATTTCTCCAGGATAGCCTCCCCACTGACCGCTCTTACCAGAAAGAACAGAAAGTTTCAGTGGACAGAGGACTGTGAGAACAGCTTCAGCGAGCTAAAAAGGAGATTGACCAGTGCTCCCATTTTGGCTTTACCAGACGACACCAGCAGCTTTGACATTTATAGTGATGCCTCTAAGTTGGGACTAGGAGCCGTACTGATGCAAAATGGCAAGGTGATCGCCTATGCCTCTAGACAACTCAAGGATTATGAGAAGAACTACCCTACTCATGACCTTGAGCTTGCAGCAGTCGTCTTCTCTCTCAAGATTTGGAGACACTACTTATATGGAGCTCAGTGCAGAGTGTATACAGATCATCAGAGTTTGAAGTACTTCTTCACTCAGGATCTGAATATGCGACAGCGCAGTGACTTGAGTTGGTCAAAGATTACGACATAGACATCCTCTACCATCCGGGGAAAGCCAATAAGGTAGCAGACGACTTAGCGAGAAAATCGCTACCTTATTATCTCTTCACCATGTCGCCGCCCCGTAAGGAGATCGTGGATTTCGGTCTCGAGCTCATCGAGGACAGCTCTCTACTATGACCTTAGAGTCTACCTTGCTTGGTGATATTCATCACCGTGATCGACCCCAAGATTCAGAAAATCAAGCAAGGGCTAGCGTAATCGAAAGTAGAGAATTGAGTGTCCGATAGCGGGTGTTGTATTTTGGCGACACTACGTGTTCCAGATCGGGAGGAGCTACGAGGCAGATTTTAGATGAGGCTCACAGACTCCTTACGCGATGCATCCAGGCTCCACCAAATGTATCAAGACCAAGAAACGCTTTGGTGGCCCGGATGAGCGAGACATCGCCAGAATATGTTAGCATCTGCCTCACCCGTCGAGGGTCAAGGCGTAACATCGGCCGACTGGGGGAGTTCTGCATTATCTGATTCCGAATGGAAGGGGAGGATATCTCCATGGATTTCATAGTGGGACTACCCAAACCACGAATGGTTTTGACGCCATCCGGGTAATAGTCGACAGGACTAAATCAGCCCACTTCTTAGCTATCAAGGTATCCTATTCCATGGAGAAGCTAGCTCGGTTATATCTCCGAGATCGTCAGACTACATGGAGTCCCACGAACCATCATTTCGCAGACAAGAGATTCACATCACACTCCGGGAGTGTATCAACATTGGGCACGGTTAAAATTCAGACTTTCCATCCTCAGACGGATGGTCGACGGAGCGAGTAAATCGTGCACTCAAGATATGCTCCAGCTTGTGCCCTAGATTTCAAGGAGTTGGTGCAAATGAGTCTAGCGAATTTGCATACAACAACGATTATCAGGCACTATCGGCATGGCACCTTATGAGGCACTCTATGGGCGGAGGTGCAGATCACCAATCTACTGGTATGAGAGTGGTGAATGAAGGAACTAGAGCTTAGACAGATCTAGTAGCGGCTACCACCCATGCAGATTCGGCCAGAGGATAGAGACAAGAGGCAGCCGTAAGAGCTATGCCGATACACGCCTGCAGACCCCTAGAGTTCTCGATTGGGGATACAGCCTCCTCGAGTAGCTCCCATGAAGGAGTCATGCTTGAAAGAAGGGCAAGCTAGCCCCGGATATGTGGGACCATACCTTATCACGAGGAGAGTGGGCAAGGTAGCATATGAGCTAGAGCTACCTCGGAGATGTCACCGTCCACAACGTATTTCACGTCTCCATGTCAAGAAGCATATTCCGGACGCCACCTGTGTGATTGAGCCCCGCTTGGTACAGTCCGATGATCTCACGATGATGCAATGCCTATTCGGATAATAGACCGAGCAAGAAAGAAATTTGGAACAAGGAAGTACCATTAGTTAAAGTCGGTGGCAAAATCACAACAGCAGAGGCGACTTGGGAGACAGAGGCCAGCATGAGAAAGAAGTACCAGAATTGTTCTAAGTTCGAGGACGAACTTTTATAAGGTATGGGGATTGTAAAGCCCGAAAAAAATTCCCAAATTTACTTTAGAAATATAGTATGATTTTTCTGGAATTTTTAGATATTTTTCCGGAATTTTCCGAGTAGCGGAAGTAGCAAAAATAAATATAAACGAAAACGGTCTAAGCGGGAATCGAACCCGAGACCTATCGTGTAGAGGATAATGTTAGTAACCAGTTGAACCCAGCAGGGCCGTGCTGAAAGGAAAGGGAGACAATTAAATTTATATTAGAGTTGGTTCGGGTTACCCACTTAATATAAATAGAGGGTTTAAGTGGGGTTTGGTTTATTTTAGTTTTGGTTCGGCAACTTCCTTCTCCTCACCCTAACTCACGCCGATCCTCTCCAAACCCTCACCGCCGCCCACTCCTCTTCCTCTTCCTCTTCCTCACGCACGGCACACCAAGGCAAGGGTCCATAGGTTCACTTTCCGGCGACGACTCCAACACGAAAGAGGTTCTTCTCCGCGAGAGGAACGCGAAGACGTGATCGGATCATCGAGAGGATCATCTCCACCGGAACTCTAGCGAATAGAATCGTAAGAAATTAAGATCAGGAGGTAAGAAACCCCTCACCTGCGGTATAATAGCTCCGTTCGTTTATATGCATTAGTTATTAGCTATATGTGTAGTTTCCGGCACCTAGGATGTGTTTTAACCCTTCTCGAAGATTAGGAATTTAGTTAGCACCTTTAGATGGGCCGGACACGTTTATTCTCCTTCAGTTGGAGATCATAGACGCGGTTGGGTGCCTAGAGGTGTCTTTCCTAATGCAGAGAGGGGTTGAAGCACACCAAGTGTTCGAAAAAGGGGTTAGTTTAGCTAATTACCCTTCAGTTATGTTTATTAGCCCAGTTAAATGCATTAGTAGCATTTAAATTAGTAACTTTGCTCACTACAGCTTATATGGGACTATGGTCCAATGGGTAGGCTCCCACAGTCGCCTCTAGGTTCAGATAACCTAGCTCTAGGTTCAGATAACCTAGAATCAGCATGTTATATCAGTTAGCTAAAGATATTAGTATTTTATTTTCAGTGGCACTGTACTGGATTAGATATCCATTGGGTTGGACTCCTTTAGATACCCTAGTAAACCCTACTAAATTCGGGACTTGCAAACCCGGGTCTAGTTAGGGATGCGCGCACAGCAAAGTACGGTTGCCGGGCCCTACAGCATGTTTATTATTTTCACTTATTATGTATTAGTTTCAAACTCAAAATCAGATATGCTAGTGGAGTTTGTTTTCAGTTACAGCTTTAGTTCCAGTTAGCTTAACTTATGATTAGCTTAGTGTTATTACTTGCTATGCCATGATTCCAGTGTATATGCCATGCTTATATGTTATGCCATTAGATTTCAGTATGCCATGGTTTAGCTTTTCAGTGCATGTTTTCAAATAGCATGATTTAAATCCATGATTGCATCGTTGCATGTTTTTGTGAGGTAGATGGTTTCTTACTAAGCTTTAAGCTTACAGATTCTATTTTTCCTTATACTGCAGATAAGGGTAAAGGAAAGATGGACTAGCGGAGGCGGGGCAATGCGAAGATGGTGTGTGTGGCAGGAACTGGAATGAAAGATCTTAGGGATCTAACGAGCTTCATTTATACATTAGAACTCTTTAGCATTTACTTTCAGCACTTTCAGTTTATTAGTTTGATACTGTTGTTTTCATGCACGTTAAGTTGTTAAAATGTGTTTTAGTGAGTGAAATGCCATGAACCAGTTTAGAATTGCCACTACCTGTTATTAGAATAGTTTATTATGCAGTAGGTAGTTGTTGGATTGTATTTTGGCACACCGAGTCCGAAATCGAGTTCGGTAGAAATCGACAGACATCGGTGTCTCTGACCGATCGCTGCTCGAGAATCTCTTGATCGGTCACCGACCGATCCAAAGGAATCTGATAACATCTTGTATCAGTCTCCCGGATCGTCACCGACCGATCCAAAGACGATACCTCAAGAGATTAGTACCGGACGGTACCACCGGCCAGTTGGTATAATCGGGCACGCCGAATCGGATCGATTGGTCGCTGCCGACGCGATCGAGCAGACGGGAAAGATGCGAAACCGATCGCAGGTTTAAGGATCGGTCACCGACCGATCCAGTGCAACGAGTACATGAAGCCACCGATCGGTCTACCGACCGATCAGGCACTCGGATCGGCAGACCGATCCGGCCAGCAGAAGCAATGAAGCTTCAGGATCGGACAGCAGACCGATCCAGGGTCGTGTGACCGTACCAGTATCAGTAGATCGGTCTGTAAGGCGATTAGTTTATAAGAATCAATTAGTTAGCAAAAATTTTAATTAGCCCAGCTTTCCGCACAGTATAGTTTAGCACAGTACAACTGTAGCGATTCGCCTTATAGCCTAGTAGTAGAAGGCGGGTCGTTACAACCATGTTCAGGACCTAGGTTTTATACCTTCTGTGTACCTTTGATTTGATTTGATTCGTTGACCTATGATGCATTTTTATATATATATGGATTAGGTCAGGATATTTTGTGGTTAGTGCCATGCACCATTTGCATAATTGCATGCTGTGCGATAGTCCGCTCCATTATTGTTGAGCACATCGCCAGTTACATGGATCTGCACACACCACCACTCATGGGTTAGTGGTCGATTCAGGTAGAGTGTGTTGCAGCAGGGACTCTGTTAGGCACCGTTGGTCCGCTCATGGGTAGTGTGACACAACGTGTTATCCGGCAGGGATTCCTCCCCGTCATCGTGTACCGGAAGATGAGAGCATTGCGCTCCCCCATTTATGATTTGGGGTAGGAGGATAGGTGTACTCCGACAGCATCCCGTCCACTCGGTCACTCATCAGGAGTAGTGACGACAGAGTGCACGGTTGTCACAGCCCTACCCACTCGGCCTCACTATTGTGTGAGATGATCGACTGACGTCAGGGGTGACCAGGACGCATCATTGGCATCATATGCATGATGCATTTATTGCTTGTGTTTGTGTTTGCTGCATTTATATGCTGCATATTGTTTGGATACCTATGTTTGACATGCATACAGGATTTCTATACCACTCGGACTGTTTGTTCTTATACCTAGGTTCTGGTTAGTACAGTTTCTCTCCTGTTTACTTCAGTTTGCATTTACCTTTATTACATCAGGAGACTGTACGCATGATTAGTGTTAGGTGTTATTTCCTTACTTTGTATATCAATTGTACCTGCTGAGTGTTGGACTCACCCCGCCTCCATTGTTGTATTTTTTTCAGGTTGATGCTGTCAGGAGAGAGTTCCAGTTGCTAGTCCCCTGCAGACCACAAGCTGTTTTTATCTTTTGGTTTGTTATTTAGACTGTGTTAGACTTATTCTGTTTGAGGATTTGGATATTGTATGGATTCTTATGATCGATGGATTTTCGTATGGATTAGATTTGTTCTACTACATGCCTGCCTAGACGGCAGAAGAGGTAAGTTGATCTTAACGTCGGATTTGGGCTTTACGAGTGTAGTTGAGTAAGGTTGATTTCGAGTCAGGGTATTATTATTCTGTTTACTTATTATATAAACTGCGTGGGTGATTGTTTATTTACTGTTATTATTCCAGCCGCATATGGCTGAGGTATATGGATATGTAGAATGTTTCAGATTGTCCGCCGTACAGGGGAGATGCTGCCGAAATTTCTTCAGATAGGGACTCCTCCGGGGTGTGACAATTTATTTGGTATCAGAGCTTAAGTTTTATGATATTTGTTTTCGTGTTTTGGATATTTGGGATAACTTGATACCAATTTATTTGGTATCAAAGCGCCAGGTTGGCGATACTTGTTTGATTTCTGTGTGTTGGATTTTCGAGATTTATCTGATACCAATTTATTGGTATCAGAGCGAGTTATGATACCTGCTTTAGGTATTCTAGATATTTGGATATTTACTTCGGTTTGTACGAATTTTCGTTGTGTTATGTTTCGGACTTCCGTTTAGGATTTATATGGATTTCCGATGATTTTCATGTTCGGAATTTTGAGGTCAGAAGTTGGGGACTGGACAACGATGGAACATCTCCAGACGGTATATAGGTATAATGTGTAATTTTATAGTTTATGGCATGTATTAGTATTCTTTATTTAGTACCTGTCTGTTGTAACACATATTACATGTGATGGGTTAGCCATTGAGCATGGTTGACCTTAATAGAGATCAAGGATAATAGTCTCTGGAGATTTTTCATATCATACCATCAGTAGTTTTAGCTTCTGTTACTACTAGTAGGAGATGGAGGCACATACCAGCCTATGCTATTGTTAGCTGGCTAATGGATGATACCTACATATTCCTGTTGACTTAGCCAATAGAGTTTTTATACTCATATCTTTTGGATATTAAGGTACCCGATACGATGAAAATTGGTCATTGGAGAGTTATCAAGTTTGATCATTGTTGAGAATGGTTTGAGGTTGAGGGATATTGTGAGATCAGATATTGTGATATGTTGATTTCTAATGGTTTGTGAGAGTAAATGTTATGTGGTTGTCTGATGATCTATTACTGGATATATGTTTTGATGATCTATTAGTGGATAACTATTTTGATGATCTATTATTTGGGTTGTCATTGATGGTGACATAGTGAGTGTCAACTATTTTGATGATCTATTATTTGGGTTGTCGTTGATGGTGACATAGTGAGTGTCATGTATGATATTCATAGGTTTGATGATTATAGTTGGTGATTAGATTATAAATCGGGTGCTAGAGAGTTTACGGTTTAGTGTGCTTATGAGATTTTAATAAATCTGGTTAGTTGTGGTTAGTTAACAGGATGATAAAATTGATATTTGCTTCCTCTGATATTGAACTATGTGGATAAATAATGATTTGATGTTTTGAATGTTAACTTGCTCTCATGGGGAGTAGAGACTGAGTCATCTGATATTATGTGGGCTGATATTTTTAAAGATAAAAATGAGAGTGTCTTGATGTTCTTGAATTCTGACTGTCTTTTGGGTCGTACACATTTATATATATGATTATTGTGGATTTCTAGTAGATTATACCCGAGTGGTTAGGCATTCATGTCTGGTTGTTTATTGGAGGTATTTGTCAATTTAAAAAACTATGTTGTGGAATGTGCACATATGTTTAAGTGTTTTATTGGATGTATTTTGTCGATTTAATCTGAGTTGTGATATGTGCAGATGTGTTCGGTGTAATATTTGAGGTATCTTGTTTATTATATGATTGTTCTGAGAGTATACTCATGTCGATTATGATTTGTTGGAAGTATTACGTTGATTATACTCTTGGCATAGGTGTATATATGTCATGTGAGTGTTGTTGAGGTGTATTGTTGATTATACCTATGTTGATATATGCACACGGGTTCGGTATGCATTATTGGAGGTATCACGATGAATCATACCTATGTTGTGAGTATGTGTGGTGTGTACAAATTAGAGGATTATGTCGATCACTACATATGTTGTGTGAGCAAGTGTGCCAGGTGTATTGTTGGTAGCAGCATGATGATTCTACTTATGTTGAATGCAGGATGTGGAGTGTCTGCATTATGTCATTTGTTGGATTACCCTGTCAGCCCATATTCTTATCAGTGGGTGACTCACTATGATGTTGATAGATTTGATGATGAGTTGATGTGATTGCTGGATTGTTATATCTTTGGCTGCCCACGGTGATATGTGGTTGAGTGATCTCGTGCAGCCTCTAGTTGGATAGTAAGGTGCCTTGGACGGTTATGGATCGTTTGTGGTGGAGCGGAGCTCCCACATATTATAGTTGGTTTGTGATAGAGCGTTGCTCTTACATATTTTGGATTGTTGTGGTGGGGTGTTACTCCCACCTATTACGGATGGTTTGTGGTAGAGCGTTGCTCCCACATATGTGGTATTTCGTGTGATGGAGCGTTGCTCTCACACTGGAGGATTTATTCTTTGGTGATTTATATCGTTGGTGATCAGATCTGTTTATTGTCGAGGATCTTATGGATTGGGAATGTCTGTGATACAGACATTATGTGTATTGGTTTTACCATTAGGGCTTGTAGATCCTTAGATGTTTTCATGGACTAGATGATTTGGGTATCCCTAGGATATTGGATCAGAATTCGTTATCGTTATTGACGACGTGGTGTTTTATTCCTGATCTGAGGTGTATCACGCACATCATCTTTGCATAGTTCTAGAGATGTTTCGATGGAAACGTCTAGATGTGAAGATCAGTAGTGCGTATTTTGATTGTCTTCTGTGAGATGTTTGAGACACACGGTCACCAGTAGGAGTATATCGTGGTTCCACAGAAGATCGAGGTTGTTACCGTTGGGAGTAGACGGAGTCTATAGAAGAGGCTTGCAACTTCCTTTGGTTTGGCTTGATATTTCCAGAGATATGTTGAGTGTTTCTCACGGATTACTATGCTACTTACACGCCTGACCATGAAAGGCATGAAATTTAGTTGGACTGAGGATTGCAAAACTAGCTTCTAAGAGCTGAAATGGAGACTAGTGTCGGCTTCAATATTTTTGGTTTTTACCTTCCGGAGAGGACAGATTTGTCCTCTACACGGACGCGTCTCGACAGGGTATGGGTGCTGTTCTAATGCAGCACGGTAGAGTATTCTCCTATGCTTCTCGTCGGTTGAAAGAACATGAGAAGAACTACCCTGTACATGATCTGGAGCATGTCGCCATTATTTTTGCTATGAAGATTTGGCGACATTATTTATATGGCATTACATTTGAGATTCTCACTGACCATAAGAGTCTCAAATATCTGTTTACTTAGAAGGAACTTAATCTCCGACAGAGGACATGGATGGAGTTCCTGAAGACTTTTGATTGTACCATTAGCTATCACCCGGGGAGAGCTAATGTGGTTGCCGATGCGCTTAGCAGGAAGTCTGGAGGGACTTTAGCTTGCCACCGAGTTGTGGTCACAGACTTGATTTAAGGTTCCTCCGATTTGGGTCTTGAGGGGTAAGGACATACAGAGCAGGATATTTCTTGCTACCATGGTTGCTCAGTCGTCGATCAGGACGAGGATCCGAGAGGCCCAGGCTGGTGATCAGCATTTGCAGTTCATTAGCAGTCAGATAGCTTCTGGGCAGCAAACCGAGTTTACACGAGACGAGGAGGGTATTATATACTTTCAAGGCAGATTATGCGTACCTCAATCTCCGAATTTGTAGGAGCTACTTCAGAAGGCTCATCGCTCTTGATTTGCGATCCACTCCGGCGGCACCTGTATGTACCGAGGTTTGAGGCGTTTCTATTGGTGGAACGGAATGAAGAAAGACATTGCGGATTTTGTAGCTAGATGTCTTGTTTGTCAGCAGGCAAAGGCTGAACACTAGAGACCTGTCGGATTACTTCAGCGGATTTCTATTTCCGAGTGGAAATGGAAACACATTACCATGAACTTTGTGGTGGGTTTGCCGAGGATATGACGAGGTCGTGACGCGATTTGGGTAATCGTTGATCGATTAACTAAATTCGCGCACTCGTTAGCGATCCGGAAGACTGATTTCCTAGATCGATTGGTAGATCTGTTTTGCCGGGAGATCATCAGATCACGTGGTGTCCCGTTGACTATTATTTCGGATAGAGACCCCCAATTCACGTCTCGTTTTTGACAGAGTCTGCAGCAGGCCTTGGGCACGCAGCTGCGTTTCAGTACAGCTTTCCATCCACAGACAGATGGACAGTCAGAGCAGACCATTCAGACTTTAGAGGATCTGCTGAGGTCATGTGTACTAGATTTTGGAGGCAGTTGTGAGGACCATTTGCCGTTGGTAGAGTTCGCCTACAACAACAGCTTTCATTCGGCTATCCAGATGGCACCGTTTGAGGCGTTGTATGGTAGGCCTTGTCGGACACCTACTCTCTGGGATGAGGTTGGAGAGGCCCAGCTGTTGGGACCTCATAAAGCTCAGCAGGATGCAGAGTTAGTCCGTACTATCAGACGGAGGATGTAAGAGGCACAGAACCGCCAAAAGAGTTATGCAGATCGGAGACGCAGACCTTTGGAGTTCTCTATTGGCGACCATGTATTTCTACGAGTTTCACCCACGAAAGGGGTGAAGAGATTTGGCCTCAGAGGTAAGCTAGCTCCGCGATACATTGGCCCTTTCGAGATCTTGGAGAGGATCGGAGTGGTAGCTTACCGGCGGGCACTACCACCATCTCTGGCAGGCGTCCACGACGTATTCCACGTATCTATTCTGAGGAGATACATACCTGATCCGACACATGTGCTGACAGATGTCTCAGTTCCCCTTCAGCCTGATGCTACTTATGAGGAGGTTCCGGTACGGATTCTAGACCGAATGGAGCGTCAGTTGCGGAACAAGACTATCCGGCTGGTTAAAGTCGGATGGCAGCATCATTCCGACGAGGAGGCTACTTGGGAGCTTGAGGATACGATCCGAGCTCGATATCCCCATCTTTTCACTTGAGGTATGTGATTTATTTACCGTTCGGCATTTATACTCTATATCTGTTGTTAGTGCTTGCTGATGGTATATAACGAAATTTGGGGACCAAATTTTTATTAGTGGGGGAGAATGTAAAATAATGGAAAATAGGAAAATATTAATAAGGGAATTTTCTGGAATTTTTGAAAATTTTTTGAAAATTTTTCGGAGCTCGTACGGACGAGTTAACGGGGATAAAAAAAATGGGGCCCGGGAAAAGCCTGTTTAGGCTACCCCTTTAAGCGAGGAAATGTTTATATTTACATTTCCTTTTCTTTTATTTCTTTTTATTTTCTTTATTCCTCCGTTTCTTTTTCCCCCCGAACCTGTGCGTGCCTCTCCCTCGCGCACCCGAGCCGCCTCGCCCGGCGCCTCTTCAGCGAGCCCTAGCGCCGACCACCGGAAGCCTCTACGTTCCTTCCCCTCTGATCAGCGCGCCGATCGCCACTGCCACCGGTGACGCACGGAGCAACGCCGGTCATCTTCCTCTCTTCTCCCGATCGCACCACTTTTCCTCGCCGGTACTCAAGCCGCCGCTGTGCCCTAGGTCTTTGCCGCCGGCCACCGCGAGTTCTAGCTGTCTTCACGACTGTATTCCCCTCTTCTGCGCTGTGCCCTAGCCACATCACGCCGGCCCTCTTCCTTCTTCATCACCAGATTTTTGTTCACCTCCGACCAGTGGAGAGGGAGAAGGCCAGTGGGAAAGAATCCAGCAGGGAGATCCTCACAGCCACCTCCCCTCTCTGTTCTCCTCTGTGCCAGCCACCAGGTCCGACCCAGTGCTGGCCGCCGGCTGATTTCCTGTGCCCTAGTCACCGCTATGAGGTTTGAGCCGACCAACAGATTCACTGCCACCACCGTCGGCCAAGTTTCCTCTTACGTGCCACTGATCTGGAGCGACTGCTGCCGTGCTTCTACTTTGTGGGCCACCAAGAGTCGAGAGCACAAGAAGGCGACAGAGGGCAACAGTGTTTCAGCGGTGGAATTTAAGGTAAGGGTTAAGGTTTGGTTTTTGATTGTGTGCTCTGACTCTTGTTGTATTATGAGCAGCACTTGTGTTGGGTGGAAGATCATGCTAACTAAGTATAGTGATCTTTAATTGTAGGTTTATTGCGCTGGTAGTGTATCGGGGTTCCACAACCGCTGTGATTTTTCCGGCCATAATTTCCAGCAACATTCTTGCTGTGAGAAGTGAGGTAAGGTTTTTGGGTTTAACGTTTGTGGATTTAGGTCTTGATGTGGATAAGTTAATCGATGATCAGTTAAGGTTGATCGATAATTAGGGTTTTCCTAACTGAATTAGGAGTTTGATTTAGTTATTTGATACATGTTGAGTAACTAGATTATATGTGTTAAATTAGGTAGGTTAATGATTAAGACTTAGGGTTTGCCCTAAATTGTGTTGGGAATTTTATTTAGCAATTTAGTTGAATTTTTAGCTAAATAAAATATCTATATATTGGTATTACAGGACTTTGACGCGAGACGAGTATCTCGATGTCGGATTTGGACATTCCTATTGGAGGCGGGTACTTTTGACTTATGTCATTTGATATACATAGTAGTGAATTTAACAAGTTGCATTAATTATGTTTCTTATTTGTTTCGGTTAGTCACTACCCAATACCTGTTATATGATTGATTGATTACTTGCTTTGCATCTCATGTATACTTTACCTATTTATACATGCTTGTAGGGGTAGTGATATACCATGCTTCACCATGTTCAGGACCTAGGTTTTATTCGTTCTGTGTACTTTTGATTTGATTTGATTCGTTGACCTATGATGCATTTATATATATATATGGATTAGGTCAGGATATTTTGTGGTTAGTGTCATGCACCATTTGCATAATTGCATGCTGTGCGATAGTCCGCTCGCTACATGGATCTGCATACACCACCACTCATGGGTTAGTGGTCGATTCAGGTAGAGTGTGTTGCAGCAGGGACTCTGTTAGGCACCGTTGGTCCGCTCATGGGTAGTGTGACACAACGTGTTATCCGGCAGGGATTCCTCCCCGTCATCGTGTACCGGGAGATGAGAGCATTGCACTCCCCCATTTATGATTTGGGGTAGGAGGATAGGTGTACTCCGACAGCATCCCGTCCACTCGGTCACTCATCAGGAGTAGTGACGACAGAGTGCACGGTTGTCACAGCCCTACCCACTCGGCCTCACTATTGTGTGAGATGATCGACTAGCGTCAGAGGTGACCAGGACGCATCATTGGCATCATATGCATGATGCATTTATTGCTTGTGTTTGTGTTTGCTGCATTTATATGCTGCATATTGTTTGGATACCTATGTTTGACATGCATACAGGATTTCTATACCACTCGGACTGTTTGTCCTTATACCCAGGTTCTGGTTAGTACAGTTTCTCTCCTGTTTACTTCAGTTTGCATTTACCTTTATTACATCAGGAGACTGTACGCATGATTAGTGCTAGGTGTTATTTCCTTACTTTGTATATCAGTTGTACCTGCTGAGTGTTGGACTCACCCCGCCTCCATTGTTGTATTTTTTTCAGGTTGATGCTGTCAGGAGAGAGTTCCAGTTGCTAGTCCCCTGCAGACCACAAGCTATTTTTATCTTTTGGTTTGTTATTTAGACTGTGTTAGACTTATTCTGTTTGAGGATTTGGATATTGTATGGATTCTTATGATCGATGGATTTTCGTATGGTTTAGATTTGTTCTACTACATGCCTGCCTAGACGGCAGAAGAGGTAAGTTGATCTTAACGTCGGATTTGGGCTTTACGAGTGTAGTTGAGTAGGGTTGATTTCGAGTCAGGGTATTATTATTCTGTTTACTTTTTATATAAACTGCGTGGGTGATTATTTATTTACTGTTATTATTCCAGCCGCATGTGGTTGAGGTATATGGATATGTAGAAAGTTTCAGATTGTCCGCCGTACAGGGGAGATGCTGCCGAAATTTCTTCGGACAGGGACTCCTCCGGGGTGTGACATATCCTTCCTCTTCTTTTGATATCACACACTTAATAGGAGGGTTAAAAGCATATGAAAGATCAACATAATAAAGATTTGTTTTTCTAAATCCTTTTAGCACAACATTTTCAAGATTTTTGTGCTTAACTAAACACTTATCGGGATGAAACTCTACATTATATCCGGCATCACATAATTGGCTAACACTAAGTAAATTAAACCTCATATTTTTAACCAATAGGACTTTATGAATGGTAATTTTAGATGATACCTCAATTGCACCTTTACCTATAATCTTGAGCTTTCCACTATTCCCAAATGATACCGTTCCCTTCTTTATATAATTTATTATGGAGAACTTGCTCACATCACCGGTCATATGTCTTGAGCAACCGCTATCCACAATCCACATACTTGCATCCTTCTTCTCCTATACCTAAGAAACATAAAACACACAACTCTTTGATACTCATGCACTTGATTTGGAAATATCATTCAAATATTTCTTAGGCACCCAAGCTTATTTTACCTTCCCTTTAAGATTTTTCTTAACTTTGTTCCTAAGTGCATCATTTCTAGTACCATTGATTAGAGACATATATGCAACTTCCTTTTCCTTAGGTCTATATCTTATTCCGGCTTTGTTGTAAACGGCTCTTTGATCTCTAATGATCATATCTAGATACTTGGATCCATTTGTGAATTTTTCTAAACATGCTCTTAATTCAATCACATCATTTTTCAATTTTTCATTTTCTTCCTTGAGCATATTTGATTCACTAGACATGCATACATCAATTTTAATGGTCCTAAGCTTTCCCTTCAAGGTCTTCATCTTAGATTGTTATTTGACAAAAGCATTTTTGAGGTGAGTAATAGTTTTGTAAAGAAATTCTACTTTGGGAGATTCTTTTACCTCATCATCATCACTTGATGATGATTCATCATTTGATTTCTCTTCATTTGATGAATCCTCTTCACTTGACACTTCCTCTTGACTTGATTCTTCTTTGTCATCTTCAAAAGCCATAAATGTCATATGTCGAGTAACATGACATAGTTCATCTTCATCTGATGAGTCAATGTTTGGTGTATCCCATGTAACTTGGGCCACCATGGCTTCCTTCTTCTTTTTCTCCTTCTTGTTCTTCTCCTTTTCTTGTTTCTTCTTTAATTCCGGGCAATTTGGCTTGATGTGTCCTTTCTTGTTACATCCATAACAAGTGACATTAGTGTTAAAACTTGAACTTTGACTACTTTTACCTTTTAAGGGGTGAAACATTTTCTTCACATCCTTTCTTGTAAATTTTCTTGATCTTCCCATCATCTTTTTGACATAGTGAGTCACTTCACTTGCCGACATTTCATCATCACTATCCGATGATTCTTGCTCGGATTCGGATGATGAGGATTCCACCTTCTTTTCTTTCTTCTTTTTCTTTTCCTTCTTTTCTACAATAAGAGTCATACCTTTCTCTTTTGAAACCACATTAGCTTGTTCATGAAGTTCAAATTCACAAAATAATTCATCAAGCTTAACTATGGAAAGATCTCTAGAAACCTTATACGCATCAACCATTGATGCCCATAAGGTGATTCTAGGAAAAGATTGAAGAACATACCTTACTAGGTCTCGATTGTCAATTTTGTCACCTATTACATGAAGATCATTTACTATCTCCTTGAATCTACCGTGCATTTGACTCACGGTCTCATTGGTCTTCATAGTGAAAGTTTGAAGTTGCCCCAACAAGAGATCTCTCTTGGCCCTCCTTGATTCGGTTGATCCTTCATTTAACTCAATGAGTTTCTCCCAAAGCTCCTTGGCGGAATCGAATAGTCCTACTTTGCTTAGTTGCTCCTTTGAGAGTCCACATTGTAGGGTTGTTGTGGCCTTTGCATTTGCTTGGGCCTTCTTTGCCATCTCCTTTGTCCACTCCTTGGTTGGAAGAGGTGCTCCTGACCCATCTTTTGGCTTCTCAAATTCCTCTACAACACTAAACTAATTTTCAATATCATTCATTAAATAGTATTCCATCCTACCTTTCTAATATGCAAAGTCATTGCCATCAAAGAAGGGTGGTCTAGCGGTGCTATATCCCTCTTGAAACGCTATCTTGATGCTTCAGTTGACGATGAGTTCTTCCGATGCGTTCCTTGCTCTGATACCAATTGATAGGACCTTTGCGTATGGCTAAAGGGGGGGTGAATAGCCTTTCTTTGATTTGTTTCCTACAATTTGTTAGCGGAAGCACAAAAGGAAATGAAATTGAAAAATAATAAGAGAACAAGGCTAACTCCTCGATTTACTTGGTCTCCACCTCCTTGAGGTGACTAATTCAAGGCACGCACACACCCAATCAGGCTTCACTATGATCTTCTCCTTTTTTTATCCAAGAACGAAGGTGGAGAAACCTTTACAAGATGATCTCTTCCTTTCACAAGATTTTTAATGAGATTAGGGAGGAGAGAATGAGAGTATTAAGTCTTCGAGGTCACTTGGAGAGCTTAAACAATAATTTCGAATCAGTTGAGTTGTTCTCTCCAAGCTTCCAACCTTATATATAGGTTGCTGGAATTCTCGATACCAGTCGACTGCTGAAACATGCAGTCGACTGGTAGCACACAACGGCTACTATTCTGTTCAAATATATGGAGATCCTGTGCGTCATCATCCCAACGGTATTATACCAGTCGACTGCTAAAACATGCAGTCGACTGGTGTCTACGAGCTGAGCGACAGAAACATTCTGTTCGCTCCCAGTCGACTGCACCAGCTGACTGGTGTCCGGAGTTGCCCTTGAAGTCTTCCTCCTCAGTCTTTGTCCCTCAGATGCACTCAAGCCTGCAGCTCTTCTTCGTGCCATCCTTCACGTCGCCTTGAGGTTCACTTCCCTTCACTCCGTTGCTTCTTGTTCGTGGTCCCTCGGATGGACCATCCTTCACCAAGCTTCAAGGACCTGAGCCATGAAACTCTCCAAGCTTGTGCAATTTACCAAGTCCTGCACAACTTAAGTACATATTAGAACCAATATAAAAACCTAACTTAAACTCTTTGACACACACATCAAAAAAATGATCGTCCAATTAATCATAGGTCGATTGTATCAACATTTTCTTCGGTTGGTCTTTATTTGGGCACTCATGCTTGAAGTGCCCCTTTTTGTTGCAGCCATAGCACGTGATGTTTGCCCTTGGGTTGTTGGATGCCAACTTGGACATCTTCTTCATGTCGCGTTTGGTGAAGCTTTTCTTGCGTCTGGTGAACATTTTCCTTATCATGTTTACTAGTTGCTCCTCTTCATCTGATCCTGATTCAGATTCAATTTCTGCTTCAGGTTTAGTTCCCTTTGAGGTACCTGCAAGAAAAGCAATTCCTTTCTCGACCTTTAGGTCATTACTTTGTTCGTGTAATTCAAGCTTGCAAAACAATTCATCTAATTTTAACTTAAAGAGGTTCCTTGATACCTTATAGGCATCTATGATTGATGCTCATAGTATGTTTCGGGAAAATGAGTTAAGTGCGTACCTTATTATGTCCCGATTTTCGATCTGGTGTCCGATTAGGTGGAGTCCGTTAAGGATATCCTTGATTCGTTTGCGGTCTCATTGTCCTGCATTTTAACATTAAATGAAGAATTAAGGAGTAGGTCACGTTTCGTTACCTTTGAATCGGGAGTTCCTTCATGTAGCTCGATAAGCTTGTCCTAAAGCGCCTTTGCGTTCTCGTACGGGTCGATTCGATTGAGCTCTTCCTTTGTGAGTCTGCACTGGATGGTGTTAAAGCTTTGGAGTCAGTTTGAGCTTTCTTTTTATCTTCTGGACTCCATCTTTCAGGATCAAGCGGTACTTTTGTTACTTCGTCTACAGATACACGGTACCCTCGTCGGATGGTGAACCATTGTTCTACGTCCATCTTCAAATAAACCTCCATTCTTTTCTTCTAGTACGGAAAGTCATTTCCATTGAAAAGAGAAGGGCGAGCGGTGTTGAATCCCTCAAGTTGGGCCATTTATTTCCTGAAAAATAAAACTAATGAGAGATATCAAGACTTGATCTTGGATTAGTAGTACTTGAAGTGAAAAATATTAATGACTCGAGTGGTGTTGCACCAACTTTGAGTAAAAATTGAACAAGAAAGGGTTATTTGAAGAGACAAAATTTACCCATTCAAATAAAGTATGAAAAACTGATATTCAAAAGAAAATAAAGTAATTTCCCCCTGACTTGATTGGTGGTTGCACCAATTTAGAGTAGAACCTTCCTCTGATACCACTTGTTAGATCGAGTCGCACGTGAGAGAGAGGGGTAAATCATGTGGTTTTTAAAAACTTAATTAATTTTTTTTGGATTTGAAATCAAAGCAAAGACATAGTGAAAAAAAATGAAAGTGAAAAGCAAGTAAAAGACACGAATGCAAGTGATTTTTACTTGGTTCGGAACTTTCGACGACTCCTACTCCAAGGCGCAGGTCCCGTAAACCTATTGATAGGTAATTCACTAAATGTCTCTTTTGGACCGCTAGAAGAAGAGATCGAGTACAAAAAGATCGGAGAAGTGTAACACGCTACACTTCCCGTTTGCAGAGATTAAATAGTATACAAAACTTTAGTTACCAAACAATGTCTAAAGTTTGTCGGCTCAAGCTCGGTGTTTGGTCAGCTTTTTGGCGACAATTGGGCATAGCAAAATCATAACAGAGCAACAGTAGAAAGTCGGAGCAGTCAGAAAGTCATTTGGACGCGCAAAAGCTCGTATGTCAGTTGTTGTTGAAGCTTGGGTCGAAAAACCCTTATAAGGGATGTGGATGGCACCTTCAAAGACCTTCAACAACACTGAAGGCGTCTTCCATGAACAGTAAGAAGGCGCCTCGAACACTGTTCACCTAAGGCCTTAGTGCTCCTTTTACCCTACAAAACATGTTAGTCTAATAATACAATGTGTACCCTGCAAAACAAAGTTAGCAATAAAGAATAATAATCAGATCCTGTCTCCCCGAGACCAGGATCTAGTCAAAGGTCTCGATTTAGCTTTCCGAACTGGACATAAATCAGATCGACGCATACTGTACCTTTGAACGAGGGTGCGTCCTCACTTGGTCACTCTCTACAGTGACTTACCTCTACTTACCAGTTGTAGAATTACCTCCAAAATCACACATCCAGACTTTGAGAATCGCACATCCTAATCTACCGAAATCGCACATCCAATCTTCTTCAATCAAGAATTACACATCCCGATCTATCAGAATCGCACATTCAGTCTTCTCCCATCGAGAATCGAACATCTTGACTGTCAATCGAGAATCGAACATCCCGACTGGACTTTCTTTCAGTCAGAAATCAAACATCCCAACTGTCAATCGGGAATCAAACATCCCAAAACCTGTGCACTCGATAAATGCGTTAGATCAAAATAACACCTAACTTAACTCACTTGTTACTTATTAAAACATGAGTTAGACCGTTAATGCAAATTATACCAACATTTACACCGTGAATTACTTAATTAAATCCTAATAAAAAACATCAATTAAAATACTATATAAGTTTAACTAATTAATCTTCTTACTATTAGACCAAGAAATGTATCATATAATTGAAACAAAAAATATATATAGACATAATTCACAAATTTTAGATTTATGTTAAGTCTATATAAAAACAAAAACCCCTATAAAGTTTCATAACCCCTATAAAGTTTCATTTGCTGTGTTTGTTGTTGTCAGGCTGAAGGTGTTAGGGGTCACCGAATTCGATGGAGAGTTTCTTCTCAGCATGCTTGAGGTTCCTACCGCACTAGTACAAGAAACGAAATAGAGAAGAACATGATTACTAAAATTATGGAAATGGAAATGAAAATTCTACTCAAATTGCCCATGAGATTAGGATTGAAGCACAATTGCATTTATTAAATCACTATGAGAAACATCCAAATTTATACATTCAGATATAGAGTTTGTTAAACAAACATTTTCCTTCTCTGAGATACAACGATCTACCACTCTACAACACAAGCATAACTCAAGTAAATAACAGTATATGAAACATAATTGAAACAGGGGAAACTTTGAGTTCATATTTTTAAAGAATCAACAAAACTCCTATAGTAATATGTTATTTATTATTTCCATTTACCACATAAACCCAATCAAACAACAAATAAAGTAAAACTGAACCGCACAACTTTGTATATCCTTTTCCCTGGCCTCATTCTATGTTACATGCTAATTCAAACACTGAGCTGTGCATGATGTTTTTACTATGCAAGTAAATCAGCCCAATATATTATGGGTAAAATTGTGCACCACTGATTCTGTCATAGCTCTACAATACTGGCGAACATATTTATTAATTGATCCAGGGTGGACATGCTCTAAACAAATGTACAGGTGATCCTCAATCTGCATATTCAAAACTGAAATCCTAAATAAAGATGTGATAGGGCAAAGATGAAAGATTCAGGATAACCACAAACAAAGCTCACTGTTTCCATCCCATAGTATTGAACAATATTAGAGTGCTTAAATTGACTAAGAAACTTTATCTCCTACAGAAAAGTGAACAAAAGTTAATCAAAATTAGCTAAAGCACAAATAAGCAAATATCAAGCAACTGACATCAGAAATTGAAAGGATCAGCTGCTTAGTGAAGATGACAAAGTTTGATACTAAACCATTAATGTCTATGCATTGAGCTGTACAGAGGTGGGAAAAAAACAATGAGAAGGTAATATGGCTTGCAAAATATTTTAAGTAAATATATTAACTAACTATGATATGAAGAACTAACCTGCTCTAACTGCTTCAAGCATTCAGCTAATTTGGGATCATCAGGAATTATATTAACTTCTTTCATTGCACATAAAGCACCAGTGTGTCTGTCGAAGTGTATAAATTATAAGGAAAGGAAAAAAAGAAAAGGAACTCAATACCACCTATAGAAGAATACAAATATTTTTACCTGTTAGTAGCTTCATAAACATTGTCAAATGTTCCGCTTCCAAGTAGTTTTCCTTTCTGCCATTGATTAGTCTTGTGTGACAACTCTACTTTTGCGGCACTCTGATGAGAAAAACTTGGTTGTAAAGCAGGTGAAGCCCTAGGAGGAAGAGAGTGGGTGCGCTTCTACATTACCACCACCATCGTATCTTCTACACCTGGCAGTTATTGAAAGACCTGGGTGTATGCTAAAATATTACACCAAAAGAAAGAAGGAATCATGTGAAGCAAGATTCGGGGGCGTTTGATTTAGGGTAATAAGAGTGGGGAATGGGAATAGGAATCATTGATTGCCATTGTTAATATTTGGATTATAGGAATAGGAATACAAATAAGGGAATGAATCCTTGAAATTGGGTAATAACTCATTCCCATGTACCTCCCCTTCAATGAGTCATTACCCTATTTTCATCAATCAAAATATTCCCTTATTCCAAAAATACCCTTGACCTAAAACTAAAATTTTCTCTCTTAATATCAAATATCAAAATATATTTATTTATTTTTTCTTTCATATCACTTCTCTCTCCTTGTTCTCTCTTATCATATTTTCTCTCTCATCATTTTATCATACACTTTCTCTCTCCTTAATCTCTCCTATCACCCTCTCTTTCCTCTTTTTTTCTCATTACACTTTTTTTCTCATTATATTTTCTCTCTCCTCAATCTCTTCCATCACACAAGAAGGAAGAAAGTATTGCCTCCAACACTTTCTTCCTTCTTTTTTTCTCATTACACTTTCTCTCTCATCATACTTTCTCTCTCCTCAATCTCTTCCATCACACTCTTTTTTTCTCATCACAATTTCACTCTCATCACAATTTTTTCTCTTATTTTCCTTTAACGGTAAAAATGAAAATTTTGATTTATTCCGATAGAAAATATGCAACTAACCAAACATTGCTTTTAAGAGTGATATCCATGCTCATACAGTCATACTCATTCCCATTCCACAATAAAATAATTCTCATTCCGATTTCTATTCCTAGGAAAGAACCAAACACCCTCTCAATCTAATATCAATGTTAAGAACCTCAATTTTGTCAAAAAAAAAATCACATAAATGTTTTCCATGGTGAACCATCAGGACTACAAAGAAAAGAAACTCAAATTCCATACAAACATAAATAATATGAAAGGTAAAGAGGCAAAATGGAGCCCCACGGATCTCACAACACACGTATCGAGCGCAGATATTACACTCAACAACAACAACAAAAAATAAATTCATACCTTCCAGCAACGGATTCAAGGGCCAAGGGCTCGGCGACCTTACCATTCCCTTGATCCCCTTCCGCCCTGCACAAAGTTTCCAACGGCGAAGGAAGAGGACGTCCAAGGTTGAATCTCGATGCACCGAGACGACGGGAAGGGGGAGCGGGCACAACAACAACATGGGCGAGGACGTAGATCGGGAGGGGAAGGCATCTCCTTTGCTCCCGGCACGCGAGATTAGTGTGGAAGCATCAGAGGCGCTGAGGCTTCGACATGCTAGGAGGCAAGTACTCCTTTGCTCAGGGAGTAATCGCCATGGAAATCCTCGATCCAAAGAGAAATTATATATTTGTTGTAAAAAAAATAATATGTTGCAAAATGTAAAAGATTTTAAAAGAGAACACGTTTTTAAGAGAACACGTTTTTAAAAGTATAGACAATACTTTTCATTAAAAATGTTGTAAAATAGACCATGCTTTTGATAAAAAATATATTGTCTTTTCAGTGTAGTGTATGAGTTTTTTTTTATAGTAATTTTAGGGCCATGAGATTTTATTTCAAAAGAATCAATGTAAGTTTTTTATTCTCCTAATTTGATTCGAGACTTAAAGTAGGTTTTGGAGTATTCGTAGAAAGACACAAATCAACAATTGAGATATTTAAAATATATTACAAATAAAAAGAAATGGAATAGACCTAGAGGTCATTATCTTGTTTTATTATCCAAAAAGGGGGTAACATCTCTCAACCTCTAATATGGAAGAAGAGAAAGAGATAGTACGGAGCAATGAGGCAAAGACGCACAAGAAAAGGACAAACACAAGGAAGAAGAGGAAGAAGAGATATTGTGGTTCGGCGACATGCCTACTCTATAAAATGATCGAAGTTTTATTATAATTCTCTCTACTCAAAAGAATCACATTCAATAATTCTCATGATTATACAATAAGTTTACAATGATCCCTATAAATAGTACATAAACCCCAGACCCGGTAAAATAGTAACAAAATTTTATTATGAAAAATCACAACAAAATTCTGTTATGAAAACTCGTAATAGAATTCTATTATATAAAATCGTAACAAAATTTTATTACGAAAAATTTTAACATATTTTTCTTCGATGGCATTCATCGCATTGACCTTTATTCAAATGAGTCACCCGTCAACAATCTCCACCTTGGCAAATATTCACCCCTTTGAAAAACACGAGTATCTGAACAAAACTCCACCTATATCTCTTGGTCTGGGCTTCCTTCCTCTAGCATCTAGAGATATGGTTCAAGTTCAAGCAATGCGTGAACTTTTATGTTGTCACTGACTTTGTCAGCATGTCTATAACATTGTCTACGGTGTAAACCTTCTCGAGTTGAATTTTTCGGAAGCAATCAGCTTTAAGATATTGTGAAACATCACATCAATGTGCTTGGTTCTTGCATGATACACCTGATTTTTTGCCAAATAGATAGCACTCTGACTATCACATAACAACTTGACTCCACCTTGTTGAACGCCTAGTTCTCTGACGAACCCTGTAAGCTATATAGCTTCCTTTGTTGCTTCAGCTGTTGTCATATACTCTGACTCTGTAATAAACAATGCAATAATAGATTGTATCATAGATTTCTAACAAATAAGTCCTCTTGCCACAGTGGACATGTATCCTATAATAAACCTTGTATAATCTAAATCTCCTGTATAATCTGCATCTACGTACCCAACAATTAAAGGATCTTTCAGTTGTCTACTAAATATGATGTCATAATCCATTGTATTTCTCAAGTATTTGAAAATTCACTTCACTGCATCCTAATATGGTCGACCAAGATTTGAGAGAAAATTGCTCACCATACTAACTATTTGCGTCAAATCTGGTCTCGTGCAAACTATGACATACATTAGACAACCAACTGCACTGGTATATGAAACCTTTGACATCTCTTGAATCTCGTCATCCATCTTTCGACTACTGAATAACTTGAAGTGATGTGCCAAGGGTGTGCTCACCAACTTTGCATTCTTCATGTTAAACATATCTAACACCTTCTCCACATAGCTACATTGAGACAACTATAATCTTCTTGTTGTTCTATCCCTATGAATCTCCATCCGAAGAATCTTCTTGGCTTCTTCCAAATCTTTCATATCAAATTCTTTGCTCAATAGACTCTTCAATTTGTCAACCTCTTTCATCTTCTTCATAACAATGAGCATGCCATCTACATATAGTAGTAAGAAAACTAGTGATTCATCTTCAATGCTCTTCACATATATGTAGCAATCATACTCACATCTCCTATATCCGTTTTGAATCATGTATGAATCAAAATGTTTGTATCATTGCCTAGAAAATTGTTTCAATCTATAGAACGATTTCTTCAAATTATAAACCAATTGCTCTTGTCTGGGCTAACTAAATCTCTCAGGTTGTGATATAAAAATCTGCTCCTCCAAATTTTCATAAAGAAATGTTATCTTCACATCCATTTGCTCCAGCTACAAATCGTGATGTGCCACCAAAGCCAACACTGTTCTAATTGACGTATGTCTTACCTTTGGAGAGAAAAATTTTTCATAGTCAATCCCCTTTCTCTGTGAATACCCCTTTGCTACCAACCGAGCCTTGAATTTCACTTATTCTCCATCTGACATTGCTTCTATCTTCTTGAATATCCACTTGCACCCTATAGCTTTCTTTCCTTTAGGAAGTTCCACTAGATCCCACGTTTGGTTCTTATGCAATGACTCCATCTCCTCTGCCATAGCACCCATCCACTTGTCCTTCTTAGAGCTGTGTATCACCTCCTGAAAGGACGTAAGGTCTCCGCTACTAGTGATAAGTGCATAAGATACCAAGTCTTTGAATCCGTATATGATTGATGGTTTTATGACTCGTCTCGTTCTGCCAGTAGCTATAGTGTGATACTCCATGTGCTCTAAGCTAGAATCATTAGAGTCATAAGTCTTTAGCTCCACTTGCACAACATCTTTCTTCATGTTGCTCTGAGGTATTTCCTTTCCTTCTTCCTGAGTACGTTGTAGCATAACCTTCTCGTCAAACATCACATCTCTGTTGATCACCACCTTATTTGCCTTAGGATCCCAAAGCTTGAAGTCTTTAACTCTTTTCTAATACCCCAGAAAAATGCATTGCTTTGACTTCGCATCCAGCTTTGATCTTTCCTCACTAGATATGTGCATATAAGTTGGACATCCAAAAACTCGAAGATGAGAGTAATCTATTTAATTTTCTATCCATACTTCCTCTGATATTTTGCCTTCTAGTACTGCCCTTGGTGATATTAATGAGATAACATGTCATGTTAACTGCTTCCACCCAAAAATTCTTTGCTAGCCCTACATTTAGCCTGAGACATCTTGCCTTTTCAATGATTGTCCTGTTCAACCTTTTCGCTACCCCGTTCTACTGAGATGTTTTGCGAACCGAGAAATGCCTTATTATCCCATGGTGTTCACAAAATTCTTGAAACTTTAAATTTATGTACTCAGTCTCATTATCTGATCTAAGACATTTGATCTTCCTTTTGGTCTAGTTCTCTACTTCAATTTTCCACAATTTAAACTTTGTAAAAGTTTTCAACTTATGACACATAAAGTATATCCAAACCTTTCGTGAGTAATCATCAGTAAAACTTATAAAATACAAGTGCCCTCCACGTGATGCTATACTGGATGGTCTCCAAAGATCCGTATGTACGTAGTCTAGAATCCCCTCCGTCTTGTTTGTTGTTGTCTTGAATTGCACTTTGCTCTGTTTCCCAAGAATACAGAATTTACAGAATTCAAGCTTGCACATCTTAACACCCTTCAACAAATCTCTTCTGTGAAGTTCTAGCATTCCACTTTCACCCATATGCCCTAACCGCATATGCCACAAGATAGTGCTGTCTGATTAAAACTCTACCAAGATGCCCTATCAACTTATAGATGTTCCCTGCTGACTTTTATCCTTTTATTACCGTCAGAGCTCCCTTGCTGACTTTTATCACTCTGCTCACTGATTTGTAACTATAACCAATACCATCTAGTGTGCCTAGCGAGATTAAGTTCTTCCTTAGCTCTGGTATATATCTGATATCACATAGGGTTCTGATCACACCATCAAATATCGTGATTCTGACATTCCCTATATTGATAACTCTGTATGACGCATTGTTTTCCATCAACATTGAATCAGAATGCACTGCCCTATAAGTATCAAACCACTCCTTGTTTGGAGTCATGTGATATGAACATGCAGAATTTAAGATCCATGCATCTGTCAACTGGTCCGAACTTAACATAACTAATAGCATACTTCCATCACCGCTCTATGAATTTTTCTCTTCAACTATATCTGCAGACTTTCCAAACTACCTAATTCTCTACAATATATTTCTTTATCTCTGGATAATCTCTCTTGATATGACCTTTGCCTCCACATTTATAGCACGTGATCATCTTCTTCTATCTCGACTTAGAACGGGCCCAGCCCCGGTCCTAACATTCAAGAGGCCCTGGGCAAAATGATAAAATAGGCCCTAATTTTTTTTCTAATATAGTAAAATTTATTTACAATGACTTCTTCTAACTTTTCTAGATGCAAAATCATCTATAATATTATTAATTTCAAGATTTTCTAAAATCTCTTTTTCAATAGATAAAATTGCTAATCCATTCAATCTCTCTTGCGACATCGTTGATCTCATGTATGTTTTCAGTAATTTTAATTTTGAGAAACTTCTTTCAGCTGATCCTACGGTAACAGGCATAGTCAACAATATTCTATAAGCAATTGCAACATTTGGATAACAATCTATATTTTTTACAAAATTAAGAATATCAACTGCCGACATTATCTCATTTGGTAAAGTTAGTTGTAATATTTTTAATTCTGTAAATAAATCATCTAACTCAACATCTAATGAATTTTCATGCGTAAAAATGGATGTCAGATTAACACAACATCTTCTCAACTCATCATTATCCAATGATTTTAATGTTTTCGAATCAAACAAAAAACCAAATATATTTTTAAATGTTTTCATTTCATCAAATCTACTTTTCAAAGAAGAAATTGCCATGTCTACAATAATCACAAAATAATCAATTCTAAAAGATTCTTCAGGTGATAGTGAAACTTCATCATCTTCTTTTTCATCAAATTGTTTTTTTCTAAAAATACGACGTTTCGTTGAAAATATTGGCTCTATATTCATATCAAATGCAAGACTTTTAGCAATAGTCAAACTTGTTGCAAAACCATCATTCCTATATTTTTCAAAATATGATATTATACCATCTAATTGTTTCATAGCAGAATCAATGCACATAGATTTTGATTGTAACTTCTTACTTATCATGTTTATAGCAAATAAAATATCATACCAAATAACCATACCAAGTAAAAATTCAAAACTTTCAATTGAGTTAACTATACTTTCAGCTTCACTCTTAGACTTTGCATCATCACAAATGTCATATAACTCTAATAAAGCACTTCGCACTTCAAGAGCTTGAAACCTAATAGCTTGAACACTTTTAATACGACTTTCTCAACGTGTGTTTGAAAAAGATTTGACAGTTAATCCTTTCACATTATCAAGTAAAACTTTCCATCTTTTAGGAGAACTTGAAAACAATGTATATATGCGTTGAACTATTCCAAAAAAAGAAACGGCTTTAACACAAGAATGTGTCATATCACTAAGAGTCAAATTAAGACTATGACAAGCACATGACATGTATAACGCTCTTGGGTTTATTTCAAGCAACCTCTTTTGAACTCCTTGGTGTTTTCCTTTCATATTAGAACCATTATCGTAACCTTGACCTCTAATATTTTCAATACTAAGATCAAGTGATTTTAATACATTTTTTAATTCATTAAAAAGTCCAAAACCAGATGTATCATTAACTTTTAGAAACTCTAAAAAATATTCTTCTATTTTCACATTGCTAAATGACATATTAACACATCGTACTATGAAAGTCATTTGTTCTTGATGACTAATATCCGGAGTACAATCAAGAATTATTGAAAAATATTTTGCCTCCTTAATTTTCTTAATGATAATACTTCTAACATTATCGGCTAAAAGAGAAATCAACTCATTCTGAATTTTATGACCAAGATAATGATGATGAATTTCATTATTTTGAATACGTCTAATATGATCTTGCATCACAACGTCAAATTCAGCAATCATTTCAATCAACCCTAAAAAATTTCCATTACTTTCTTGATATAATTTCTCATTAGATCTCCGAAAAGCCAAACAACGTTTAGAAAAACATTTTACAATTGCTAATATTCTTGTAAGAACTTGTCTCCAATGCTCTCTTTCTTTAGAGATTTCTCGTTGTAGATCTTTATCAATTGTTTCATTTTTATCTAATCTCATTTTTAATTCCTTCCAAGAGTTCATATTAGTTATATGTTCAATAGAATTTTCATGTTCTTTAAGTCGTTCACTAATATGTTTCCAATCTCTAAATCCATGATTCGCTAAAGAACTTCTATTATTTTCAGATTTAAATAACTTGCAACAAAAGCAATAAACTTTATCTACATGTTTACTATATACCAACCACTTTCGGTCTCTTTCCTCTCCATTACTTAACTTTTTAAAATAATAAGTACTTGAAAAATGTCTAGAGTAGTGATCAAAAGGAAATGTGAGATTTATTTCTCTTATAGGCCCCTTTTCAACTAAAATATCACGTGCATTGTTATCAAAATTATTCCAATTTCTTGGGTCATATATATCAAGTGGAGGAATAAATTGTTTATTAATATTATTATTCTCATTATCTACTACATTAGTAACATTTTCATGCTCTCTTAAATTATCTTTATCTTCATTAACATCATAAATTTCATTAGATTCATCATTCACATCATGAATTTCATTAAATTCATCATTAATATCATGAATTTCATTAGACTCCTCACTAACATCATGCATTTCTTTAGACTCATCTATATTATCCCTATTTAAAATTTCTATATTTTCATTAGAACTTGTACTTTTAACAAAGAATTTATTAAGAGCACCTCTTTGTGATTCAGTTAATTGTTCTAATCTTTTTCTTTTTTTTCTTTTTTCACATCCAGAAATATGTTTTTTAGGCAACATATTATAATTAACAAAATCACAATTAAAAAGATATAATTTAAATCAACTTAGTCTGAGTATAAAAGGAATAATAGCACCTGAATTGAAATTATTTGTAGCTTAGCACTTAGCAGCTTAAGCACCTCGCCTTGGACACGGTAGACTGTAGTAAAACACCTGTTTTTTAATTTAACAATTAAGTCAACATTAAACTCCAAATGTATAATTAATTAATTAACAAAAAAATTCCTATTCTATGAACAATTAACTAATTAACCAAAAAATCCAGCACCGTGTAAAGTCTGAAGATGAATAGATATGTAGATGGCGCAATCATCAGCTCGCAAGTGGCAACAGAGAGGCTCTCAAGAAGTGCAGTCGTGAGAACTAAGCCGGAGCGATTCGCTAGAGGAGAGAACTCAGAGGAGCAGGCCCTGGTGGCGGTAGGGAAGCGGCGTTTTCTTCTTCAGCTCCTCCGACGCCGCTCGGTGCGCCGAGTAGTACGGAGTACCGGCGGAGAGGATCCCTGGACTCCCTGCTGGCTGCTGCCCCTCCCTGTCGCGGTCGCACGGCCCTCCGACGCGCTCGAAGCAGCAGCCGCCGGCCGGCGGAGGTGAAGGAGAGTAGGAGAGAGATGCAGTCTCCCAGCGATTTCGCCAAAGGAGTAGCCGAGCAGTATGGATGATTTTGCTGTTTTGCAGCGAGGATGATTCGTGAAGCAACAGGCGGCAGATGCAAAAGAAAAGCAAAGTCGGCGGATGCAAAAGGCAAAAGCAAAAGTTAATAACTTGACCTAATTCCTAATCCTAAATATATATATATATATATATATATATATATATTACTTATTTATAAATTTTGGGCCCCCCAAAATATTGGGCCCTGGGCAGACGCCCAGGACCGCCCGGCCTCTGGGCCGGGCCTGAACGGGCCTTGTTATTGTTACTCGATCCATGTTGAGATTTGCTCCTACCACCCTCTTGGTTATTATTTACACAACTCCTTTTCCTTAAGAAACTTCGTCGCTTATTTCCTTCCTTTGGTGAAAACTTAGAAATGTACCTGTGATCTCTTCTAATTTAAGAGTTTCCTTACCTCACATCAAAGTAGTAACCAAGTTCTTGTATGTAGGAGATGAAGGTAGAGAATTCCACAACATCAACACCTTGTCTTCATCTTTGATCTTCACATCAACCCACTTCAGATCACTTATTATATGGTTAAATACGTTGATGTGCTGGCTCAGATCAATTTCATCTATCATCTTTAGCCCAAATAATTTCTTCTTAAGATACAACTTGTTTGTCAATGACTTTGACATGTACCAGTTTTCCAGCTTTTACCAAACTATCACCGGTGACTCCTCGTCCATGGTATGGTATATCACATCATCCATAAGACAAAGCTTGATTGTTGCCACTGTCTTTGCCTGAAGTTCTTCCCAATCTAATCTCTCCATGTTTTTTGGTTTCCTTTCTCCTAGTGCCTTCACCATGCCTTGTTGCACCAACAAGTCCTTAACCCTTCTTTGCCATAATTCAAAGTTTTCGGTTCCATCAAACTTCACCATATCAAACTTCGCAAAAGTCTTCCCCGACATGTTGAAGAAATCCGCCAAAACCTGTAACTCTGATACCAATTGTTGCGTAAAGAGGGGGGCAACACCTCTCAACCTCTAATATGGAAGCAGAAGAAGAGAGAAAGAGATGGCACAGTGCAATGAGGCAAAGACGCACAAGAAAGGAGCAAACATGAGGAAGAAGAGGAAGAAAAGTTACCGTAGTTCGGTGACGTGCATACTCCACAAAACGGCTGAAGCTTTATTAGAATTCTCTCTATTCAAGATAATCACATTTAATAATTCTCATAAGTATATAATAGGTTAACAATAATCCCTATAAATAGTGCATAAATCCCAAACCAGGTAAAATCATTACAGAATTTTGTTATGAAAAATCGCAATAGAATTCTGTTATGAAAAACTATAACAGAATTCTATTATATAAAATTGTAATAAAATTTTATTACAAAAAATCTTAAGAAAATTTTCCATGACATCTATCGCATTGGCCTTCATCCAAATATGAGTCACTCGTCAACATTGTTATACAACTCTACCCACACTGTTAGGACTCCTACGAGCCAGAGACGGGTGAATAGCTTTGATCGTTTCTCATCGTTGTTTTGTGCTCGTTGTTGAATGTGTAGCGGAAACCTTGCTTCAAACTCGGCTCCACATACACAACACCTTGGTTTACTCACTATCCATTTCCTTAAGCTAACTAATCCAAGGGTCTGTGCTAATATTTTTCTTCCACTATGAACTCTTTCTTTCTTGGAAACTTTATGAAGGCAGAGACGCCTCTACAAACTCATTCTTACAAGAACACAATAATAAACAAGAAAACAAACACATATACAATCAAAAATAACTTTATAATAAAAACTTTGCTTGCTTGATCTCTTGTTGCTTGCAAATTTCTCTTGTTGACTAAAAAATGTACCAACACTTCACTTCAAAATCTTCAAGAATTGGTACGTTTAAACCTCTTAAAAATAATCTTTTAAAGGCTACTGCTCAGGTTGATTTCTATATATCAATTGACTAATTTTCCCAATCAGTTGATTGATTTGATGAATTCAACCATTGAAACCTACAGAATGACTTATTTTTGACTTGTTTGACCATATCAATTGACTAATTTCTCAAATCAATTGAACTAATTTGCTTATGTTTGCTTCTGAATGAAATTAATTTGACTTATTTCCATATTAGTTGATTGATTTCCATATCGGTCAATGGATTTCCCAAATTAGTTGAATTGATTTGCTCCTGTTCAGATTCTAAAGCCATTATTTGACTAATCAAATTCATCAATCGACTGATACTTGAGTTTGTTAAATATAGATCTTTGAACGAGCACCGTTTCACAATTAAAATCATCTCATTCTGATATGAGAGTCAAAAGTTATAACCTTAAAAAATTTGCTATGTTAGAACTTCCTTGTTGCTTAGCATTCGATCAACCTGTTAACCTATTTCTTCACACCTCATTGCTAAGTGTTTGATCACCCTTGATCCACTTAGAATTTTTATCTCATGCCAAGTGTCTAGTCTGTAAGTACCCCGTGGTATTTTTGATGTGATCATTCAAGTCAAATTAGGTCCTGTTATATTTTGACGCCTTATGTCTAAGTGTGTAGGAACTTAGGAGCACATGAAGTCGAGCGAAAGACGCAGCTAGCGAGAAGGATGGCATGGGAGAGAGTCAACGGGCTCAGTGTGTTAGAGTGATGAGGTGCTGCGAAACAGTACGCTGGCGGATGAGAAGAAGGCGCGCAGCGTTTCGGAGGGATGAGAAGCCGGAGCGGAAGTTTGCTCGAGAATGCTGAAAAATGGGTTCGGGTGAGCCATATTCCGTATGGCCGAAATCACCCAAGCGAATGGAGTTGGAGCGAAAGACCCGAAGAAAAAGTCAAGTGAAAGTTGACTATGCTCCAAGCGCCCAGAGCTAATCTGGGCGCTCGGACTCTAGGCGCCCGAACTGTAACAACCACCCTTTCTTACTACTACTCTCTAAGGGAGATTGTTACCTAACTATAACTTCCCTCCTAGTGGCACTGACTCTATAATTAGAGTCAGGTAGATTTTATCACAGTTCAGAGGGATTCCCACCGAAAAATTCGGCAGAGTCTCCCCTGTACCGGTGACCAAACCCACAATACATAAAAGATATACACAGCCACATGCGGCTGGATGACAATATTCTTCACAACCACGCATTAATAAATCATATTCTAATCAAAAACTAAACTAGCAATAAGAATTAAACTCAAAACTCTCAGAACAAAGCATAACAAGCTACAATGCACTTCAAACTCAAGCATAAACTCATGATTTCATAATGGAAATAAGGAAAATGAACTAGACATAAACTCTAAATGAATCAGTCTTGCTAGTCCCCTCTGGATCCCTCCATAGTTCAGCCACCACACACATCCATCATCACCACCACCCTATCGCCTCCCTTCATATCTTAGCTTTTCCTTTATCTGCAGTAGGAGGAAAGAAAACAAGATCTATAAGCGAAAACGCTTAGTAAGTACTAATCTATCTCACAAAACTCGAAATGCATAAATGAAATGCATAAGTACTGAAACTGAAATACTAAAACTATCTGCATATGCTCATGGTATACAGAAAATGAACTAGATACAAATCATACTCAGTATCAAGCAGAATAACAAGAAACTAACTATGTAAACTTAGAATTAAAGAAACTAACCATTCTTATTTATTCTAAGCATGTAACTTGTTTCATTTCTTATATCCTTGTGTTAGAAATTAATCTTTTAATTCCTATCTTTTACTCACTTCTTCTTTCTTTCTTTCTTAACTTTTCTTTTCTTTGGGCCCAGGCTTAGTACCAACTCATACGCGTTCCCTAATAGGTTGGGGTTGCGAGCCACCAATCCTAAAAGAGCAGACCTCGGTCTACCAGGGCCAAGACCTCGGAAATGGTCACCTGGATTTGTTTAAAACAAGCTCTTGGATGTCGGGTACTAGCCTCTTGCTTTACTTACTTGTTATCTTTCTTATTCTGATATTAAAAATGCCCTGACATTTAATTAAGCTTTAGTGTTCTTTTAATCCTAAACTACTTCCAGAAAAATGGTTTCAGGAATTCTAAAACATGGTAGTAGCATGGAAGTAAACTAATTCCAATCATACTGTAAATATAGGCAAAGAATGCTACTTTGGGGATTCCAATCATGCTGTAAAACTAGGCAAAGAATGCTACTTTAATACTTCTAAACATGCTGTAAAAACAGGGCATAGAATGCTACTTCAGTGCTTCTAAACATGCTGTAAAACTACGCAAAGAATGCTACTTAGTGCTTCCAATCATGCTGTAAAAACATGGAATAGAATGCTACTGAAAAACTAAAACATAATGCACAGCAAACCCGAATACATGTATACTAGCAAGATTCTGCACTTGTTAACCTAATAAAATTCTGCATTATCATTTAATACAATCTGCCTGCCATACGAAACTAAAGTACCTACAAATAACATGGTACAACAAGGAAGTCTACTAAATGCATGCTAAGAGGAACCGAAGCTATTCCTAATGCTGTACAAAACCGAAGCAAGGAAAACAAGCCACTAGATAACACAAAAGAAGTCTAACCAGACCTACTAATATAGAGCTGTTCCTTTCAAGTTTTACAGGAAAATGATGACAAGAAATGCTCTAATCTGCATGGTATAAAAACAACCAGCAATGGCAGAACATGCTATCCAAAAAACTAAACCTAATCATTCTTATTCTTCCTCTATGTCTCACGGTAGAAAGCTAAAAGGACCCAAAAATCTCTACAACATGCTTCGAATTCAAAATGAACAAAGAACCCGATTTCTCAATCTTAACATGCTGTGCTCGTATAAAGGAGAGGTCAAACTTGCTGTGCCGCCACATACTAAGGTCTAGGGTTCATGCTAGGCCTCGGAAGCAAAGGAAGAATCAAAAAGGAACCCGAAACAACTCCTACCGCAGGTGAGTAGTACTTACCTTTGCTTGCCCTTGCGCTTACAACTGAGAAGAAGGGAAGGGAACTTCTAGGGCTAGGTAGATCCCTTTTCCGGCGTGTCCCCTGAGCTCTCGGGCTTCTCTCCGTCGGGAACAGCCACCGTGGATGAAGGACGGTTGGAGGGAAGCTTCGCCGGCGTCGGAATCTCCAACCCTAGCTGCTCCTGGTTTCCGCCGAGAGTACTTGCGCCGTCGCGAGGGAGAAGGCGAAGAGGAATTTAGAGAGGAGAAGTTAGGTTTTCTAAAATCCCAAAACTTATTTCCTTTTATAAGTGATCGGATATAACTCAACTATACTATAACCTTATTTAACTCTATTTGAGATTAACATAAATCTCTTATCCCAGCTGGTCAAGCTGGTTTGGCTTGGTTTGGTCCGACCCGAGGTCACGGGTTCGAACCTCTTCTCCAACACTTTTTGCTTAAACTTCTTTGGTTTTGTAGAAATACTAAGCGACCTCCAAAAATTACGTAAAAATACTCTAAAAATTTCTAAAAATCTCTAGAATATTTTAAAAGCATTTCCAAATATTTTTATGGACTTTTAGAACTTGAAATAGGGAAAATTGGGTTGTTACACGAACCGCTCGGACCCAGAGCGCCCTAGTCGCAGCCTGAACCAACCCAATATAAGCGCTCGGACTAGAAAAGTTATCAAAATGCCAGCTATCACGATCCGTTATGACGGGGATAAAATTCTATTCCCTTCCAGGTGCTTGGAACCCTTATAGGCGCCCCGATCAGGGCTATAAATACAGCTTAATCCCAAAAGCTAAAATCATCACTTGTAATCAATTCTATTTGAGTTTAACTTTGTAATTTAGTGCGTCAACTACTGTAAGAGGCTTCTCTACCTGAAGGAGATTTTTATTGTAACGACCCGGTCCATTTAGCGGCCTATTTGGTGACCCTCGGGTCGTCGACCGTCGGTCGTGCCATTACTCACTAGGACTTTCCACCCCTGGCCAGTGGATTTTTGCCTCCCCCAGGATTCGAACTCTAGACCTCCAGACTTAAGTACTAGAGTTTATGAATCCTGGTAGCCAACACTCACTTGGCTACCAAGATTCATAAACTCTAGTACTTAAGCCTGGAGGTCTAGAGTTCGAATCCTGGGGGAGGCAAAAATCCACTGACTAGGGGTGGAAAGTCCTAGTAAGTAACGGCACGGCTGACGGTCAACGGTCGACGACCCGAGGGTCGCCAAATGGGTCGGGTTATTATAATAAAAAGGTACCTTTTATTGTAACCACCCGGGCCATTTGGCAACCCTCGGGTCATCGACCGTGTCGTTACTCACTAGGACTTTCCATTCCTGACCAGTGGATTTTTGTCTCCCCCAGGATTCGAACTCTAGACCTCCAAGCTTAAGTACTAGAGTTTATGAATCCTGGTAGCTACCGCTCACTTGACTACCAGGATTCATAAACTCTAGTACTTAAGCCTAGAGGTCTAGAATTCGAATCCTGGGGGAGGCAAAAATCCACTGACTAGGGGTGGAAAGTCCTAGTGAGTAACGGCACGGCCGACGGTCAACAGTCGACGACCCGAGGGTCGCCAAATGGGCCGCCAAATGGGTCGGGTCATTATAATAAAAAGGTGCCTTTTATTGTAACGGCCCGACCCATTTGGCGACCCTCGGGTCGTCGACCGTGTCGTTACTCACTAGGACTTTCCACCGTTGGCCAGTGGATTTTTGCCTCCCCCAGGATTCGAACTCTAGACCTCCAGGCTTAAGTACTAGAGTTTATGAATCCTGGTAGACAAGTGATTGTAACGACCCGGCCCATTTGGCGGCCCATTTTGCGACCCTCGAGTCGTCGACCATCGACCGTTAGCTGTGCCGTTACTCACTAGGACTTTCCACCCCTGGCCAGTGGATTTTTGCCTCCCCCAGAATTCGAACTCTAGACCTTCAGGCTTAAGTACTAGAGTTTATGAATCCTGGTAGCCAAGTGAGCGGCTCACTTGGCTACCAGGATTCATAAACTCTAGTACTTAAGCCTGGAGGTCTAGAGTTTGAATTCTGGGGGAGGTAAAAATCCACTGGCCAGGGGTGGAAAGTCCTAGTGAGTAACGACACGGCCAATGGTCGACGGTTGACGACCCGAGGGCCGCCAAATGGGCTGCCAAATGGGTTGGGCTCTGATACCAACTGTAACGCCCCTAGTTTTTTTTTACATATATATAATACATAACCTGCGGACGTCACTTACTCATACTTCCATAATGGCTCCATACTTTAATAAAATTACATAGACGATTCGAAAGAAAACATAACTAAATGCGAAATTTAAAATGGATGATCTTCGGGTTGTACTGCCCCTGTTCCGAGTTGGCTCACTGGTCAATGCCTTCTGTCTCGTTCACCTCATTGTCTGAAAAAAAAAGTTGTAAACTGTGAGCGAGAGACTCAGCATGTTCAAAACAGTGTTATACATTAGTTAGCGTCTATAATCTAGTGTACCAAGGGAAACTACATCAAAGGTAACTTAGGTCTTACTTACTGGCACATCATGGACATGAGCGTAGACGTCTACTTAGGCATACAAGCATAAACATAAGTCTAAGCATGTACGTAAGCTAAATATACAATAGACACAACGAGGAGCATGTAAATAAATATAGGCATAAGCATGCTAGCTAGCATAAACGTACATACTATGGGTGAACAGTAGCATAAACATAAGCATGTAATTAAACTAAGCATGAAATAGATATAAGCATGAGCATGTATATAAACATAGGCATAAGCATACTAGCTGGCATAAACGTACATACTATGGATGAACAGAAGCATAAGCATGTAAATAAGCTAAACATGGAAAAGATCATAATCACATAGAGTTAGTGAGCTCCTGGGCTAAGGGCACCGATCACACTCAACTACATAGTTTGGTGAGCTCCCGGGCTAAGGACACCGGTCACACTCTACCACATAAGATTGGCGAGCTCCCGGGCTAAGGACATTAGTCACACTCGACCACATAGTTTTGGTGAGTTCTCGGGCTAAGGACACCGGTCACACTCTACCACATAAGATTGTGTAAAATATCGGAAATAGGCGAATATTAATAAGGGAATTTTCTGAAATTTTTGGGGAATTTTTCGGAGCTCGTACGGGCGAGTTAGCGGGGATAAAAACAGGGCCAGAAAAGCCTGTTTAGGCTACCCCATTTAAGTGAGAAAAAGTTGATTTTTCCTTTTCCTTTTTAAATTCTTTTTCTTTTCTCTCTCGCCGAACCCGCGTGTGCCGTGCCCTAATCATCCGACGGTTCCTTCCTTCCCCTCTTCTTTTCCTCTTCGTCACCGAGCACTTCACCTCCTCCATCGACGACGGCCTTTCCCTAGACGAGCCCTAGCCCATGCTGACCTACGACTCTCTCAACCTTCCGAGACACCGCCGGCCACAGGAGCCCTAGCGCCGGCCTCTCCTTCTCCTCCTTCCCGAGCCGCACCAGGCGCCGCCACCACCTGAGGCTGAACGGAGCAGCGCCTGACCTAGGGTTTCCAGTAGTGGGCTGATACATGATTATTCCAGCCACTGCTGCTTGCTACCATCGCCGGAGAAGAAGGTCAGGTAATGGTATTGTTAATTTCAACAGTGATGTAGAATTTTTGGTATGCTATTGTAGGGATTTCCAATTGGTTAGATATGGAATTTGTTTTCCAATTGGCAGTGACAGTGGTGTGAAGTTGTTGGATTCCGGCCACCACAACACTGAATGCCTTGGTTATTTCCTTGATATCCAACTTTGATCCGATCAATGAAAGGTAAGGTTCTTGTTTAACGTTGTGGATTTAGGTTTTTGCTGTGGAGAAATTAATCGATGACCAGTTAAGGTTGATCAATAATTAGGGTTTTCCTAATAGAATTAGGTATATTGGTGATTTTTATTTAGGGCTTTTGCCCTAAATAGTTTTAAGGATTTATTTAGCAATTCATTTGAATTTTAGCTAAATAAAAGTATATCTATTGGTGTTACAGGACTTTGACGCGAGACGAGTATCTCGATCCGATTTGGACTGGTTTGGACATTACTATTGGAGGCGGGTACTTTTGACTTATTGTCTTTGATATGCTTAGTAATGAAATTAACATGTTGCATTAATTGTGTTTCTTATTTGTTTCGGTTAATCACTGCCCAATACATGTTACCTGTTTGATTGGTTGTTTGTTTGCATCTTGTATTGATCTCGTACCTGATTTTTCATGCTCATGGGTAGTGATATAACCATGTTTTACCATGTCAGGGCCTAGGTTTGATACCTTATTGATCAGTATATCTTGATATGATTTATTCACTATGGTGCCCATGGTTATATGTCCAGAGGTTGGTTTAGTATATTACTATGCTTAGTGACATGTACCATTTGCATGATCGCATGCTGTGCGATAGATTGCTCCATTATTGTTGAGCACATTGCCAGTTTCATCACTATTCGGTGCTCCGTTGTGATGCTCATGGGTAGCGTGACACAGCGTGGTAGCACGTCAGTTTGGCTCTTCCGGTGCTCCGTTAGTCCGCTCATGGGTAGTGTGACGCAGCGTGTAGCACGTTAGAGATCCCTCCCCGTCACAGTGTACCGGGAGATGAGAGCATTGCGCTCCCCCATTTATGATTTGGGGTAGGAGTATGTATGTACTACGACAGCATCCCGTCCACTCGGTCACTCATCAGGGGTAGTGATGCAGAGTGCACGGTTATCACAGCCCTATCCACTGGGTCCCACTTTTGTTGTGAGTTGGCTGACTGGCGTCAGGGGTGACCATGACATTGGCATCATATGCATGATGCATTTATTGTTTGTGATTGTGTTTGCTGCATTTATATGTTGCATATTGTTTGGATACCTATGCTTGACATGCATACAGGTCTTCTATACCTTTCGGACTGTTTGTCTTTATACCGGGTCCTTGTTAGTACAGATTCTCTCCTGTCTACTTCGGTTTGCATTTATTTTTATTTTATTCAGGAGAATGTACGCTTGATTAGTGCTAGGTGTTATTTCTTTACTTTGCATATCAATTGTACCTGCTGAGTGTTGGACTCACCCCGCCTCCATTGTTGTTATTTTCAGGTTGATGCTGTCAGGAGGGAGTTCCAGTCGCTAGTCCCCACTGCACGTAGTGCTAGACCTCTGCTGATCATGAGATGTTATTTTAGTTTTCTTTATCAGACTATGTCTTAGTCTTGATGCTGTGATAATGGTTTCGAAAAGTCAAAGGGTCTAATTTTTCTGGGAATTTGTTCAATATGTGCCATAAATAATAGTGATGTACTGTTTGAGGCAAAACCTGTGCAACAGCTTTTGTCATTGCAGGATCCTGATCAATGATGATAATGTTTGGTGCACCTTTAAGCATGACTTCTAAGAACTTTGTAAGCAACCAAACAAAAGACTCAGTTTTCTCATCACTAAGAAACCCGCAACCAAAAAGAATTGTCTGATAATGATGATTAACTCCTACAAATGGTGCCAAAATCAAACCATATTTGTTGGTGTTATAAGTTATATCAAATACAATAGCATCACCAAATATACTATATGCCCTTCTTGATACATGATCAGCCCAAAAGCACCTACTAAATCTGTTATCAGAATCAGTCTCGTAGGCAAAGAAAAAAGCTAAATTCTTCTCTTGCTCAGATGTAAAAAACTCGATAAGTGTTTCTGTAACGCTTGAAATTTCTCAAAATAATTATTAGAAATATTCTATGATTTTTCTGGAATTTTAGAATATTTTTATGGAATTTTTAGAGTAGTGGAGGTAGCAAAAATAAATAGAAAACGAAAATAACCTATGCGGGAATTGAACCTGAGACCTAGCGAACCCTATGACTTATAGATAGCTTTAGTAAACCAAGTGAACCCAGCAAGGTCGTGCTGAAAGAAAAGGGAATCAATTAGATTTATATTTGAGTTGGGTGAATCTACCACTTAATATAAATAGGGAGGAATTAAGTGAAGAGTTATTTCTTTTAACGTAACTTGTCTTCTCCTCAACCTAATTCCGCCGACCCCTCTCCCTTCCTCTTCTTCTCTCGGCGCCAACCACAAGCAAGGCTAGGGTTCCGTCCCCAAGGGCACTTTCCAGCGACGACTTCGACACGAGGACGCTTCCCTCCGCGAGAGGAACGCATAGACGCGAGAAGATTGTCGAAAGGATCGTCTCCTCCGGAAATCTAGCGATTAGAATCGTAAGAAAATCCAAACAGGAGGTAAGAAACCCCTCACCTGCAGTATAAGTAGCTTCCGTGTGAATTCCATGTTTTAGTTAGTAGTATATAGCTTTTCGGCACAAAGGATGCGAATTAGCGCATACCAAGTGTTCGATTAAATTACTAGCACAGTTAAAATGCAACTTAGGCATTTTAATAGCTTAGTTAAATGCAATAGAAGAATTTCACAGCTCATATAGTCTTGCTACAGCTTTTACAGGACTAGATGTCCAATGGGTGGGCTCCCACAGTCGCCTCTAGGTTTAGATAACCTAGTTCTGAGTTTAGACAACCTAGTAAAAGCAAGACAGGAATTTATTAGCTTATGTTCAGTATTTTACTTTCTCAGTGGCACTGTACTGGATTAGATATCCATTGGGTTGGGCTCCCACAGTCGTCCCTAGGTTCAGATAACCTAGTAACCCTACTAAATTCGGGACTTGCAAACTCGGGTCTAGTTAGGGATGCGCGCACAGCACGTACAGTTGCCGGGCCTAAACAGCAGCATGATTAGTATTTTCATCTATTATATATGTAGTTTTAAACTCTCACAAAATAGTTAGGTGAAATCAATATAGCTTTAGCATTTGCTAGAATTATCTCAGTTCATGCTTCAGTTCAGCTAACTCTTATGATTATGTATGATAGCTCTATGTTCAGCTTTTGTTACACATGCTTTAGATGATAGTATGCCATGACTAGTTTTTGGTTTCCATGTATTGTATGATAGCATGCCATGTTTTAGTTTAAATAGTACATATTTCAAATAGCATGTTTTAAAAGCATATTGCATCGATTGCATGTTTTGTGAGGTAGATGGTTTCTTACTAAGCAAAAGCTTACAGATACTTTTTCCTTATACTGCAGATAAAGGTAAAGGAAAGATGGACTAGCGGAGGCTAGAGGGCAATGTGATGAAGATGTGTGTGGATGGAACTTGGAACAAAGATCTTAGGAATTTTAGCAAGTTTAACTATTAGAACTTTGTTATTTTAGTTTTTGCCGTTCAGTTTGCTTAAATGTTATGAATTAGTGGATTATGCACCATGACATGTGTAGAATGCTAGATAATTGATGTTAGGAGGCATTTCATTTAGTTTGGAATTGATATGAGTGATATTGGCACAGAACAGTGCTGAAATCAGGCTTCTGGTGTGAAATCAGAAACCCCAATCGATCGGCCGATCGATTGGGGCTTCTTAATCGATCGATCGAGAAGTTCGCACCGCAAACAGTAAGCTCCTGGATCGATCAGCCGATCGATCCGGATGCCTTCTATCGCGAACAGAAAGCCCTGGGATCGATCACTGGATCGATTGGCCAGTCTGGATCGATCAGCCAATCGATCCAGAATATTGCCCGGAGCACAGTAGCATGCTGAATCGATCACTGGATCGATCCAACCTAAGTTCCGTATACAGTAGCCACCTGGATCGATCAATGGATCGATCCGACCATTCCAATCGATCCGTGGATCGATTGGGAGGCCTGATATCAGCAAGAAACTCTTAGTTAAGTTCCTTGACCATTGGGGGATGTAATATATGTCATGAATAGTTTAAGATTACACCCCTTAGCACATGTAGAACCAAGAAAGGATAATAGTTTAGTAAAATTTTAATTAGTACAGCTTCCGCACTTAGATTTAATGATGGTCATGGAATAGTTAACACAGCATAATGTGACGGTCCGGCCTTACAGCCTAGCCAGTAGAAGGCGGGTCGTTACAGTTTCAGCATCAATCCCCTTTTGTTCATCTCTTAGATTTCTCTCAAAGTTTCTAATATCAGTTTCTGTACAACCTACCCATTCAAGGTCTCCATACTTTATCTCTAATATACGCATTTATTGACAAGTTGGTACATTGGCCTCTGAAAATTATTTTGTCAATGCTTTTTTGGCTGCCGAAACACTACGATGTGAGCGTAGCAACAACACCTTTAATGGAGTCGAGAACGGATGATTATGAGCTTCTATAAAGTTATAGATAACCCAATCCGGTCCCATCTGTTTCTTGACAAATACAATATTTTCCTTACAACCCGTTCTAACTGTGCCACATGCTCTTTCCCTTATTTGTTGATCAGGGTTTGGATGTTTATTGTGTCGCATTATATATGTATGTCCTTCTTTAAAGCATACAATTTGTTTTCATGTCACTTCATTTGTCATTTTATTTTTCCTGCTCGTGCTATTCCTTGAACTAAATCCGGCTTCTCGTGCATATTGGTTATAGAACGAATATGCATCCTCTAGAGATGAGAATTTCATTCCAATTTTTGGCTTTCAATCATCTGCAACTTGGGGAATGAATTCCTAGTCATCAACTCTATTTTTTTTTCCATTTCTGGACGCCCTCGCATTTTATTTGACAATGGATAAATAAATAAAAATTGTTCCAATTAATAGAATAAAACAAAAGTGATTTTGATATAGATACAGCATCAAATCATAAACATGATATAAATAAAAACTCTTCCAATAAAAGTGATTATGATCAATTCTAACAGAACATCATCTAAGTTAAACATGAAATTGAATGTCAAGAATACAACTATAAGTGAAATGAGTAAGAAATATTATTAAAAAACCACAACGTCAATGAACATCATGACTGTAAATTATATAAATTGGGTAAAAATTCTTGAAAGGACATACATACATGGTCTTTCCATAGGCATAGGCATAGGCATAAGCATAGATAGTGACAAATCAAGTACACGTTGCTCATGAGAGAAAACATTATTAGGATGAAAAGTGATACACTATGTATCCTTACATTTCTAATATTTAGAAGTCACTATATCAACACTGGTAAGTAAAACACTTTTTATATGATATATTAGTCTCAACTATATATATTTTAATAATTGAATAAAAAAGACAAAACAAATGTCAATTGATCAAGTTAATGACTAGGAATGGAACTCCTAATCCAAGTATCTCACAGTAGGTAAATTACATTATAAATCTAATTTTATCAACTAGCAATTATCAACCCTAGAACATGACTATAATTTTAGCATACATCATAGTAAAATAAACTAGGAATGGAAAACAAGCTGAGCCAAGACAAGCATTGTTGTATTCAAAAGCAATCTAACTTTAACCAAGGATTCCCCTGTGTAAGAGATCAGAATGTTGAATTGGCAAATTCAATAGACCTGCTCATAGGATTGGAAAACAAGCTGAGCCAAGACAAGCATGGCTGTATTCAAAAGCAATCTAACTTTAACCAAGGATAAATGATACGAAGTACAACTGAAAATAATAAAAAGAAGAAGAACCACTACTCGCTTAGGCTGGAGAGGATTCGCGGTGGCGACAAGAGAGGAGAGAGAGCAGCGCTCGGCGATGGAGAGAGCTGAGCTTCGCAAGGGAGAGAGCAGCGCTCGGCGAGGGAGAGAGCAGCAGATCTCAGATCTCGGTGAGGGAGAGAGCAGCAAATCTCATATCTCGGCGAGGGCGAGAGCTGGCGAGGGAGAGTTGCAGCAAATCTCAGAGGCACGGCAAGGGAGAGAGGCGCGGCGAGGGCGAGAGGCACGGTGAGGGAGAGAGCGGCAGATCTTAGATCTCAGCGAGGGCAGATCTCATATCTCGGCGAGGGAGAGAGCGGCGAGAGCAGCGAGCAGCGATCGGAGAGGGAGAGAGCAAATCTCAAGGACGGGAGAGAGCAGCGCTAGCGTTAAGGAGGTGGCTCGCATTTTTTTTGTTTTTTTCCTCCTGCGCTGCTTTTTCTTTTTTTTTTTCTCACGCGCTGCTTTCTTTCATTCATTTTCATTTCACCGCAGCTGACGTGGACGGCACCGCACGATGCCGCAGCATAAGCAACACAACACAAAAATTCTCTCTCTCTCTTTATATATATATATATAATGGTAAGAACATGCAACAAAGAAATATTATGTAAAATATAAAATAATATGTTACATAATATATAAGGTATAATATAAATTACAAAGAATAAATAGAATTAAATAAGAAAAATATAGGATTAATAGATGTTGAACGCGCAATTAGTAACCAATTAAGAAATTATAGTAATATACTTTATATAAAATATATATGGAATTAAATAATCATGGATATGGATTTCTATCTAGACTTAGTAAACACAAACCTACTAGACCAAATTTCCAACAAAAAAACATACACCTAGCATACTAAATTATCATGATGTGAAGCAAGAATAAACACAAACCTACTAAACCAAATTCCGAAAAACATACATTTAAACATGGTCATGGGTATAGGCATGAGCATAAACTTAAACATGATCTTAAGCATAAACGTGAAGACGAACCTAAAAATGGTTACACTTATACAGATAGGTACACGTGGTATTTTTATACAACAAAATTCCTAGCATGAGAACCCAATTAAGCAAGGTTGAACTTAACCCATACATGACCCTAAATTGTCTACCATTAAATTGTATTTCTCATTGAATATTTCACAAGTCTCATTCATGCATGCAAATAACATTTTATAATGTAAATGAACTCCCATCATACAAGGCATTAATAATCATGATTGTTTGAAAACATATAATCAGTGCATGCTAGAGTTTATAATAAACATATCTCGCACCTAACCATCCTATTAACACTATAACCCCTAATATCTAAACAGTAGCATGCAACCTTAATATCCATGTCAGATATCACTCCACATCGAAAATTCCTACAATTACTACACTATCTTCGAAAGTTCCCCAAACTTATTTGGAAAAGAAAATTTAACACTTCTAAGACATGTTATGACCAAAGGTTCGATTGTGAGCATAAATTAAAGGTCCTATGAGAAAAAAAACATTATCCTAGATTCGGAAGCTAACAACTATAAGGTCATTTGAACTAAGGGCAAAAGTCATTCTATATTAGGGGAAAATTTATTAGATTGGGCATAAAGCTAATCATAATATTTTCACATCCAAACAAACAATTATTTAAGTTTAAGTAGTTTTAATCAATGTTAGCCATACTATCAAACCTCTAACTTAACATTTCAACAATAGCTTTACTTACATTGGATTAACAATCATCTGATTGCAAACTAAGTAAACAATCTGCCCTTTTCTTCTTGTTTGTTAATTAGTTTCTTTTTTATGCAAGTGTTTCTTAATAAAAGCTTATAAAGATCGAGAAAGGGTGTTCATTTCTTGTAGGGCTATTCACCCCGCTCTAGCCGGCCGCCAAGGGTCCTACAAATGGTATTAAAGCCAGGATGCTTTAAGATGACTAACCGCCAATCGAAGCACAAGAGATGGTCGGATCGAGCATCTATCCATCAAAATTCGAGGGGAAATTTACGAACTATAAGAAAAAGATGGAGGTATTATTTAAGATAGATTTTGAGTTATTACTAATTATAAAATTTGGTTTTGTAGCACCAAAAGGCAAAGAATGATACCAATGGACGAAAAAGGAACAAGTCAACTTCATGGTAAACGGTAAAGCAGAGTTTCGTATACTTAGCATCCTACCACCTCAGGAAGTCAACCGGATCGAAACCTATGAGTCAGTCAAGGAGCTCTGGGAGAAATTCTTGGAACTACACGAAGGGACATCGGAGGCAAAACTAGCGAGATGGGATCTGCTCCAGAACCATATCAACAACCTCTCATTTGAAGAAGGTGAATCCATTGCACACCTTCACTCAAGGATCAAGGAACTCATCACCGGATTCATGAATCTTAGAGAAAAGGTAACTAACCGACATTTACTAAGGTATGCACTTAACGCATTTTCTAGGACTTATAAATAGATATCCTTAGTAGATGCGCATTACATCTTTAAGGATCTAGAGGTAAGTACTTTAGAAGAGTTATTTTCTACATTTAAAGTTCATGAAACTAGATATGAAGATCTGAAGAAGGAGCCCCAGTGTAACATTACCCTAAAGGTAAAAATTGATGAACCAGATTTTGAAACATCCTTCGACATTGATGAAACAACATTCATGGTAAGGAAATTTAAAAAGTCCTTTAAAACTAATAAATTTAATCAAGTGTAGAGTAGAAGAAAGAAAAGAAAGATAAAATACTACCACTGTGACAAAGAAGGGAACGTCAAAGATAACTGCCCAAAGTTGAAGAAGAATGAGAAGAACAAGAAGTCAATCCAGACAAAGCATCAAAATCTAAATGTAATGTGGGACAAAATGTCATTCGAGTCGGAGATCAAAGCCCTCGCCGGACTTGTACTAGTAGCAAGTCACTAAGAAGAAGAAGATGAAGCAAGCTCATCCGAAATTAGCATTGAGAGCATCGATAAAGGGGGAGCAACATCAGAAGGAAACAACACTACAGGGGGAGCTTCAAACAAAGGAGAGGTAAGTCAGATACGATCTCTACCTCCTGACCAGTTATTTAAATTTATTAAAATTTTATCAAAGAATTCTTGTCAATTAGAATTAGAGAATAAGAAGTTATTAAAAGAAAATAATGAATTAAAAGGAACATTATCAACATCTTGTCGATTAGAAGATTTTAACAAGATAAAAATATAAAATGAAAAATTGAAATTAGAAATAGAAGATTTGAAAATTTGCACAGGCTCACAGATTCAACAAGTTAGGAAATATAATGGACTAAATTGGCACTTTAGATATCATAAGGACCAAATTAGAAAACTATCATAAAAATATATTCTGAGAAAATTTTTGATAAATTCGATAGGAAAAAACCTATATTGGGTTCCAAATCATGGCTAAAGTAAATTTTTATACATATCTTACTTTTTCCCGATTTAACATTTTTCTAAGAATTATTTTTTTAGTTGTCTCATATAATTTTTGCTTGAAATAAATTTGATCTTAATTTTCTAAGAAAGAAAATTTCATTACTCATCAATAGAAAAAATTTTAAATTTTTTGACTATTGTATTATTTTTCTATGAATTTTTTTAACAAATTTCATATTCTTCTATTTAAAAATATCTTGGAGTGCTATTTTTTATAAAATTTATTTTTCTGTGAAACTTTATCCTTTTCTCTATATAATAAAATTTTCATGAAATGTTTTGACCATTGGTAAATTTTTTATGAATTATTTATCTAAATATAAATTTTTAATATTAAAAATTTTTAAAATTGTAATTCTTAAATTTTCTTTTTTGTAAAAATGCTTGCTCTGATACATTTATAGAAAATATTTCAAGATTTTTTGAGGTTAATAACTATTTTTAAATATTTTTTTAGAAAATGTGTCTTTATGTAGAAAAGAATTTATTTCTGCTTAAAATAATATATTTTTTTTAATATATATATATATATGATTGTTTAACTATTATAAAAAAAAAATTATTTTCCAAGTCTATTTTTTAAAAAATTTCCAAATATAGTTTATAAATTACAAAATCCATATTAGCAAAACTTAAACTTTCTGATCTTGGATAATAGTCAATTTTTTTAACCCTTAGACTCTATTTCATTTCAAGTTATTTTTATTTAAAACCCCCTATTTTTAATGTGATCAAAGGGGAGAAGTGGAGATTAAGTCTACAGAGAGGGTAATTATCTAATTTTTTTGCACATTTTGTACTTGCAAAATTGATTACCTTACTGTTATTTATTTCTTGATTTACTCTAACTTAACTTGAGTTGCTCACATCAAAAAGGGAAAGATTGTAAGTATCCCGTGGTAGCTTTGATCTGATCAACCAAGTCAAGTTAGATCCTGTTATGTTTTGATACCCTGTGTCTTCCTGCACAAGAAGTCGAGCGAAAGACACAACTAACGAGAAGGATGACACAGGAGAGAGTCGATGGGCTCGGTGCATTCGAAAGACGAGGTGCTATAGAAGAGTATGTTGGCAGACGAGAAGGAGGCGCATGACGTTTCTGAGGAACGAGAAGCCGAAGCGGAAGTTTGCTCGAGAAGGCTGGAAAATAGGTTCAGGTGAGCCCTATTCCTGATGGCCAAAATCACCCAAACGAGCGGAGCTAGAGCGGAAGACCCTGAGAAAAAGTCAATTGGAAGTTGACTATGCTCCGGGCGCCAGGATCGCCCAGACCTAAGGCGCCTCACAAGCGCCCTGGTCGTAGCTGAACCAACCCAGTCCGGGCGCCTGGACTGGATTCGAGCACCTGGACTGGATTCGGGTGCCCGGACTGGATCCGGGCGCCCGACTAGATCCGGGCGCCCGGACTAAATCCGGGCGCCCGGACTAGAAAAGTTATATAAATGCCAACTATCACTATCCGTTGTGACAGAGATAAAATTTTATCACCCTCGAGGCACTTGGAACCCTTCTAGGTGCCCCAATCAGGGCTATAAATATAACCCTGATCCCAGAAGCTAAAATCATCACTTGTAATCAATTTTATTTGAGTTTAGCTTTATAATTCAGTGTGTCAATTGCTATAAGAGACTTCTTCGCCTGAAGGAGATTTGATTGTGAGATTTACTTGCCTTGGATTAGTAATCCTCTAATTGCAAACCAAGTAAACGATCAGCCTGTTCCTTCTTGTTTGTTAATTATTTTCTTTTTTATGCAAGTGTTTCTTAATAAAAGCTTATAAAGATCGAGAAAGGGTGTTTCATTTCTTGCAGGACTATTCATCCTCTCTAACTGGCCAATAAGGGTCCTACATGGTCTTCCATAATCCACTTGAAGTTTCCATCTTATGTCAAGTGTTCGATACTTCATGATCCCCTTGGACTTCTTTTTTGCCAACTTCCTGTTAGATTTTCGATCACCAAGTGTCCAATAAACCTTAACCCACTTAAACTTTCCTCTTATCAACTTTACGTTAGACTTCTGATCACTAAGTATCTAGTCAACCTTAACCCAGTTAGATTTTTCTCTTTCCAACTTTCCTTTAGACTTTTAATCATCAAATATCTGGTCATTTGTGACTTACTTGGACTTTTTCCTTATTAACTTTCCGTTGGACTTTTGATCACCAAGTGTTTGCTCCTCTATGACCCACTTTGAATTTTTTCTTGCCAACTTCTCATTGGAATTTCGATCACCAAGTATCCATTCCTTTATGACCCACTTGGGATTTTTTTTCTTGCCAACTTCCAATTGGACTTCTGAATTCTAGTCAAGTATCTAGCAACCTTAACCTATTTGACTTTTCATGACAACTCCCTATTAGACTTCTTACATCATCAAGTATCCGGTCAACCTTGACTTACTTGACATCTAACTAATATATTCATCAAACATCAAAATCCAAACTCGGGTCAACCTGAGCTTGGTCAGCCTGATCCACCTTGACCTAAGGTCGATTGCATCAACCCCATCTACTGTGAATCATCCTAGCTTCACTATCTACATATAGTGATACCCTCTTAATCTATTTGGTTGAGGGAAAATAAATTTGTCTTCACTACTAATTGCTCGAAATTCTGAAATGGTGAAATAAATTGTAGGATGTATTGTGTTTCCACCTCTAGTTAGACCCAAGGTCTTAACCACACTTATGTTAAAATTTTAAAATATTTCTATCATAGTTTAAACATGTATTGGAAAAGTTAAATTCAAGTAGTAGGCGAAAATATTAATGTTGAAGAAGCATATAGTGTTAGTGCAATCAATCTTAGGTCAAGGTTGACCAAGTTGACCAAGTTTGGGTTAATTCAAGTTTGAGTTTCGATGCTTCATCAATATATTAGTAATAAGTTAAGTAAGTCAATTTTTACTAGCTAGTTGACAAGGCAATCGAAAGTTCAATGGGAAGTTGACAAGAAAAAAGTCTAAGTGGGTCATGGAGGACTGATCACTTGGTGATCGAAAGTCGAACGGAAAGTTGGCAAAAGAAAAGTCCAAGCGTCTTAAGGAGGACCAGACACTTGGTGACTAGAAGTTCAACAAAAAGTTGGCAAGATGAAAGTCCAAGTGGGTCAAAGGGTGACCAAACACTTAATACCAGAAGTCCTAGCATCTCAAGGTTGGCTGAATGTTAGTCAACAATGAAGTCCCAATAGGTCAAAAGTTGATCAAATATTGGGCAATGAGAAGTCTCAATATGTTAAGGGTGACTAAATGTTGAGCAAAGGGAGTCCTAATAAATTGAGGTCAATTGAATACCAGGTAAGACATAAATTTATCCTTGGAAAGGTCAAAATTAGGGATATCAATCAATTGGTGAGAGGTAGATATCGATTGGCAACCCTAAACCTAGAATTTTGGGTTTGTTGTATGGCCAAGTCACCAATCGAATGGCAAAAGATGACCAGTGAATATAAAGTTACTGAATCAATTGGTGTAATCAATTGGTCTAAAGTAATTGATTGACCAACTTTCATCAGTAAATAGAAGGCTTCAGAATCAATTGAGGTAATCGATTGAAAACCAAAAATTGATTGGTATGACTTACCAATCGATTGGTCAGGTAAAAAAGAGTCATTTTATAGGTTTGAACTGTTCGATCTAATGTGGCAATCTATTGAGAGCAAGACCAATCGATTGGAAGGAGTATTTCAACATGATTAAAACCCTAGAAAAGGAGATTTTGTGGATATTTCAAAGTGTTGGTTCTTAGAGATTCTAAAGTGAAGTGTTGGTGCATTTTGTTGTGACTCGTATGAGCTAGAGGGGTTAAATAGTTTTAATTGCTTTTCTTTGATGATTTGTGCTTGTCATTAAATGTGCAACGGAAACCTTGCTTCAATCTCGACTCCAAATGCACAACTCCGGGATTTTCTTGGTGTATACCTCCTTGAGGTGACTAATCCAAGAGTCCACTCCTATAAATCACATTTACTAAGAAATATCTCCTTCTCGAAAAAAATTCCAAAAGTAGAGAAGTCTCTTACAATGCATTCTTACAAGAACAAGGGCAAGCAATACAAAACACAAATGAATATGAAAGCAATAACACTTTACAATTGAAAACCTTTCTTGCTTGATTTCTTGTAACTTGGAAATATTTTTTGATGGTTCAAAAATGTAGTAGCACTATTGATAAGTGTGAAGTATATAGGGTTTCATCATATCTTCACACTACATTCAACCTACTTTTGCATGCATGATTTGAGATAACTTAATTTTATGCTTCATTTTTATGTTTTATTGTTCTTAAATACTTCTGTATTTTGGATCACAGAATGAAGATTGAATTGAAACAGGAAGTGAAAAGACCAAACCAAAGAGCTTTGCCACGGGTAGTCGTGGCTAGCGTTAGGCCCGTGGCAGGCTTTGCCACCTTGCCATAGGCGGATGTGGCTAGTGCTATAGCCCGTAGTGGGTTCTTCTTCCTCGCCACGACATGCTCATGGCCAGCGCCACTGGCTGTGGTAGCTTCAGCCTCCATTCCATGGCTCGCTAGTGGCTAGCGCCAAGGGTCATGGCAAGCACAACCGCTGTGTCACGGGCACCCATGGCTAGTGCCATGGGGCCATGGTGAGCGCCATGGGGTCGTGACCACTAGATCTAGGATCTTTCATGCGACACGGCCACCCATGCCTAAAGACATGACCATCCGTGCTTGCCCAGCGGCACGAGTCGTGTGTGTCATGAGATAGACTTCATCCCCTATAAAAGGGGATTTGCCCCCATTAATCCAGGGTCGGAATAGAAGGACTTCATCCCCTTCCTTGGGAGAGGATTTCCCCTCTTAGGGAAATTCTAGAGGCATCATCTTCATACCTCCAACGGTTCGTCCACCTCGGGTGCAAGGAACTACTTCGAAGATACTGAGGATCTACTCCCTAAGTATCTCTCTATCTTTATTCATTATTTTCATCCATATGAATATTTTCATTTGTGTCTTTGGACTGTAAATTCTTATTTATGGAGTAGTTCTCATGATTCTAGGATGTAGGGAGTAGCCCTTTTGTTATATGAACATCTTTTAAGTTAATCTATATGTTTGCATATTTCTTGTTTGAAGAAATGTATGTTTATGGTTCAGATCTACTGTATTAACATGATCTCGATGTCAATAGAACGAGATTCATATTCCACAAGAGTTTTGGGATGAACTGAAAGGAGAACCCGACCCTTCAACCTATAAAAAACTGAAATGCAAAGAGTCGAATATGAAAGTGCAACCCGATTTGCCGCAAAGAACCCTATGTCGTCATAGAACTTAATGGATCAAACCTAATTCATTGTAGACCATGATTAGGTTTGATACATTGTTATAAAAGTAAAAGATCACATCAAATACCATAAGATGGTTTACCTATATAAATACCCATTGAGGATAGGAAACCAAATATAAATTCATCTATATGAATGTTTTCATTTGTGTCTTCGGATTGTAAATTCTTATTTATGGAGTAGTTCTCATGATTCTAGGATGTAGGGAGTAGCCCTTTTGTTATTTGAACATCTTTTCAGTTAATCTATATGTTTGCATGTTTCATGTTTCTTGTTTGAAGAAATGTGTGTTTACTGTATTAACATGATCTCGATGTCAATAGCACGAGATTCATATTCTACGAGAGTTTGGGGATGAACTGAAAGGAGAACCCGATCCTCCTATCTGTAGAAAACTAAGACGCGGAGAGTCAGATATGAAAGTGCGCCCAATCAATTGAGCTTACTCCCAATCGATCGCCACTTAAGATCCGAGCAATCCCAGCCGTACAAAAGTTGCAACCTGTGCAACAGTCATATCCCAATCGATTGGCTGATCAATTGGGAGCAACTAGATCGATCGGCTGATCAATCCAGCAATCTTCTATGTTCTTACAGAAAACCCCAGAATTGATTGACCAATCGATTTTACCTTCTTCGTATCCATCACAAGACAATCAACCCCAATCAATCGACCGATCAATTGGAGTATCCCAATCGATCGGCTGATTGATTTTGAAGCATTGTGCTCTTCACACGAGACTTACCACGGCTTGTGGCATTGGCCACGAGCACACCATGGCAAGGAAGCAGAGCCCATCATGGGTAATGGCGTTGGCTACAACCGCCCGTGGTAAGGCGGTAGAGCTTGTCACGACCACCTGTGGCAGGGCAGGGCTCTTTGGTTTGGTCTTTTTGATCCCCGTTTCACTCCAATTTTCATTCATGTCATCCAAAATATATAAGAGCAGTTTCTAGGAACAAGAAAACATAAAAATGAAACATAAAATCAAGTTATTTTAAATTATGCATGAAAAAGTGGGTCGAATGTAGTGCAAAAATATGATGAAAACCCTATATACTTCACACTTATCAAATTATCCCAAACCAAACCCTTGCTTGTCCTAAAGTAAACATTAATATTAAGAATGCATGTGAATTCATATATCCCAAATTTCAATAAGTTCATCTAGTCTTATCAAGTAGTATCATCTTTAAGCAAAGATATTCAATTAGTTTCACCAAGCCTAACGAGCTAGCTTAGGTGCACAGTGCATAATTTGTTCCTAAGATTTCAAGTTCATTCCTAAGTTAAGTCATCATTCCATTGTGTTCCCATAATTTCGAACATTAGACACTTACCTGTTATATGCAAGGTTTGCCCCCTCTGTTGGGATCGATGGTCGTACTCGGCTAGAGAGGGGGGTGCGAATAGCCGCCCCAAATCCTTCGCGTTTCTTCCTACGATTAGGGTTAGCGCAGCGGAAATGAAACGTAGAAACGAAAAGGAAGAAGGCAAACCTCAAACTCGATGGATGTAACGAGGTTCGGAGATGATACTCCTACTCCACGGCGTGTCCATAAGGTGGACGAGCCCTATCAATCCGTCGGTGGATGAGTCCCCGGAGAACCGGCTAATAAGTACTCCTTGTGGGTGGAGAAACCTCGCCACAATAACTTGCAACAGCAATATGGAAATACAAAGAAGAGCAAGAACAAAATACACAATGAATGTACAAATACTCGCTTGCCTTCTCGTCGACTGAAGTCCCGGATGAAGCACCAACTTCACGGACGAATGCCAACAAGCAACTCAGTCGAAGAAGCTCACCCGAAGCTTCGGAGCTCAGGAAAGCTCAAGAGCACAGCTTTCAGGAGTAGGAAGAAGAAGGATTCACGCCGCTGTAGAAGCCCTTGAACTCCTTTTATAACCTGCGCTGCACCTGCGAAGAACAGAAGACAGAAGACTAGCCGTTGTGAGCCAACGGCTAGGAGCTGGACCGATCAGGACATCTCGTCCTGGGGACCGATCAGAGCTTCCTTTGATCGGTCCAGGGACCGATCAGCATGCATTCCCTTCCTTTTCTCCCGAACTTTTTGCCTTCTGATCGTTGTTTCCTGATCGGTCTGCAGATCGATCAGATAACACCCTGTAGGCTACTGTTTGGTTACTGATCGGTCACCAGACCGATCCAGATACCCAGTGTATCACTGGATCGATCCAGAGCTTGGTTTTTGCCCAAACCAAGTCCCAAACCTTCCAAACCAACATCCGGTCAACCTTGACCTGTTGGTACATCATGCTTAGCATCCGGTCACTCCCTTGACCTGCTAAGACTCCCCAACAAGTGTCTGGTCAATCCCTTTGACCCACTTGGTCTTTCCAACACCAGATGTCCGATCACCCTTGATCCATCTGGATTTTTCCCTTGCCCGGCTTCACTCACCAGGACTTCCCAACTGCCTAGCTTCACTCACTAGGACTTTCCCTTGCCTGGCTTCACTCACCAGGACTTCCCAACTGCCTGGCTTCACTCACCAGGACTTCCCAACTGCCTAGCTTCACTCACTAGGACTTTCCGACTGCCTGGCTTCACTCACCAGGACTTCCACCTAGCTTCACTCACTAGGATTTTCACCTGGCTTCACTCACCAGGATTTCCCAACTGCCTGGCTTCACTCACCAGGACTTTCCGAACTGCCTGGCTTCAATCACCAGGACTTCCACCTAGCTTCACTCACTAGGATTTTCACCTGGCTTCACTCACCAGGATTTCCCAACTGCCTGGCTTCACTCACCAGGACTTTCCGAACTGCCTGGCTTCACTCACCAGGACTTTTCCAACTGCCTGGCTTCACTCACCAGGACTTTCCCACTGCCTGGCTTCACTCACCAGGACTTTCACTTTCACCTAGCTTCACTCACTAGGATTTTCACTCTGCCTAACATCCCAGTTAGGACTTCCCAGTCAAGTATCCGGTCAACCTTGACCTACTTGACTCTTCTTCATTCAACCTGATCAGACCTTGATCAGTATCTCTCCGCATGGACAACTGCACCTGCATTGTCCATGTCTACATGTCTTTCTGTATTGTCAAACATCGAAACCATGACCAAGGTTTACGCTTGGTCAACTAGGTCAACCTTGACCTACTGGAAATTACACCAACAATCTCCCCCTTTTTGATGTTTGACAATACCTTTAAGTTAGGTTAATCCAATAGCCTCAACTTTCTTCATGCCACTAGGTAATGAAACATAAGTTACAACCTTACATTCTCCTTCTAAGAAGGCAACCTCCTTCTTAGATAATGAAGGCCTGACTTAAACCCTTCATTCTCCCCCTATTGGCACACATCAACAAACTCTCCCCCTGAAGAGTAAGTTATCGTTGTTCACAACTTCACTCGTCGTGATCAACAAACTCTCCCACTAACTCCAATGTTCTTCCTTGAACATTCTCTAGACATTCTTCCCCCTTTTGACACACATCAAAAGGAGTGAATCAAGGTCAAGAGTTTCTTCCTAATGAAAGTCCCCCTAAAAACTCAACAAAAATTCAACAATCAACTTAGTGATAATCCCATATCACTCATCCTCAAAAATTTCGACGAGTAAAAACTCCCCCTAAAAGTCAACTCCTCCTTGACTAATAGGTAAAACTCCCCCTTGACCATTGCACCAACAATGTCTTGGAGAGTTTCAAACCTTTAGAACTCTAAAACACCACTTCCATAGCTGCAATTTCAGACAAACAGTCGAAATTCAGCAGGTTGGCATGCCCTGATTGGTCACCAGCCCGATCAGGCTCCCTCTGGATCGGTCACAGTGACCGATCCAGGCTCCCCTGGACCGATCAGAAACCCTTCTGATCGGTCCACAAACCTGATAAAGGTCTGATAAGTTCTGATTTCTCTCCACGAAATTCAGAAACCTCTAGAAAATTACAGAAAATTCCAAAAATTGTGAAATTTTGAGGATACATTCCTCATAACATATACTATCATGGAAAAATAGTTTTCTATGAAAATAGCTTCCATTTTTCAATCTTGATACAAAGTTCAAAAGACTTTGAAATAATTCAAAGTTAAGTCATCTTTGTATCAACTTGTTCAATGATGAATGCTATCACTAGAAAAGCTTCATCAAGGTTTTTCAAATCAATTTTAAAATGATTTTAAACCCTTTAATTTAGGATCACAATCTTAGGGCTAAATGTACATGACTTGTACACAAGCTTTTCCTATGATCCTCAATTTCGAATTAAGCTCATCTAGGTACAAGAACTATGCACCTTGATCCTAACTCATCATCCTAATATCTCACACACATCTAAGGTGTATCAAACACATCCAAGTCAATTTTGATGTGAGATATGGATTTAGGTTATCTTAACTAGGTTCTCATGCATTTTCTAAATAACAATTTGATCTCCATATCAAATTATGTTTTAGTCCTTAAATCAATTTCATTGATTATAAATGCGCAAGATGATGACATGGCATATAATTGTATCATAAATGGAAACATGTGCCAACGTCATGATGTCATGGCAAAAAGTATGAAACTTAAATAAAGCATGACATTTAACTAACCTAAGCATTATCATGACATTTTAAATGATCATAAAATAAATATGATGTCATGACATGGCATATGACAAACAATATATGGCAAATAGCACATAAAGGTATAGAAAATACCTAATTCTAGCCTTAGTTGCCATTTTTGATAATTTTGATCATTTTGCCATAAATTCTATATTCCTAAGTGTAATAGACCTAAAATCATATACTAAAGATTTTTAGATCACTATGTGCCAATTAGATTGACTCTAGAGAAATTCCTCAAATGTGGTTGGCACATCCTAATTATTTTAGGAATAATTTTCACTTTCATTTTCAAGGCTTGATTATACCTTGAAAAATCCTAAAGTGCCACCTTTTGCCATGATTAGGTTAACTACCTATTCAAGTAAGGTTGGCACACCCTAACTCATCTAGCGTGATGAAATCACGCTCCTAGGAACCCAATACCTATTGGAGCTCATTGGGTTCACTAAATATTCACTAGGGATGTCTTCCCTAGCAACCCTCCTAATGACCCTCCTAGGATTTAAAGCCTTGGTCATTTGGGACTCATCAAGATCCACTCTAGGGGTGACTCCCCTTGTGACCTTGGTGATGGTCTTTCTAGCACTAGGTCTTGTTCCATAATCGAATGGAACATTATGATAAGTGGGCTTGACCACTTGGGACTTAGGTTTGTGACCCAAACCTTTCTTGTCCTTGGACATTGGTTTTTGACCCTTAAACCCTAGAGATGGCTTCTCTAAATTTTTAAGGGCCTTTTCCAAAGTATCAAGTCTTGACCTCAAGACTTGATTCTCCTTCTCTAATACCTCAATTTTTAATTTTTTATTTTTCTTTGAGGTACTCCTAGGCATATGTCTAGTAGTTTTGGGATTCCTATCTAAGTTCTCCTTAACCTTAGATGAGTTAATCCTAGGGTTGACATTTCTAGAGTTGTCCTTATTCAAGCTAACATGTTTAGCACCTAAGCCCATATATTGATTCCTATAATTAACATGCTTATCATTCTTGACAATAGCAATAAGGCTACTAGCATGCATCCTACTAGAATTGCAAGAATGTGCCTTAGAGATTACCTTAGGGTTTGCCCTAGCTCCCCCTATACATGTGCTCGATCTCTTGTCCTTGTGAGGTTGCCTCCCCCTCGGACATTGGCTCCTATAGTGTCCCCTTCGCTTGCATTGGAAGCACACCACGTGCTCCTTGCCCTTGCATATCGGGACTCCGGCTTCCTTAACTTTTGGTGCCGGTGGAGTCTTCCTAATCCTCCTTGGACACTTACTCTTGTAATGTCCATACTCCCTACACTCAAAGCACATTATGTGTAATTTATTTGAAATTGAAATGCTTGAGTTACCTAGGGTTGAGGATGGATGAAGACTTTCTTCTTCATCCCTTCCGGAGGTAGAAGCTTCTTCCTCTTGCTCCGATCTTGAAGAGGAACTCTCCTCCTCTTCTTCCTTAGATGTTGAGTAGCCCTCAACCTCTAAATCCATGTCTCCATGATGTGAGCTACTTGGCTCACTTGACTCCTCTTCATGACTTGAAGTGGAGTTCTCCTCATGGAACTTTGCCAAGTTATTCCACAACTCCTTGGCATTGTTGTATCCACCTATCTTACATAGAATGTCATTAGGTAATGAGAATTCAAATACTTTCATTACCTCATCGTTGATTGTGGAATGGTGGATTTGTTCCCTTGTCCACTTCTTCTTCTCGAGTGGTTTTCCTTCCTTATCCATTGGAGGCTTGAAACCTAATTGAACACAACTCCAATTTTCAAGGTTAGTCACAAGAAAATACCTCATTCTTACCTTCCAATACGCGAAGTCATCGCGGTCATAGAAAGGTGGAATGGTGATGTCTTCTCCGAGTTGATCCATCTCTAGCTTGTGCTCCCTCGGGTGTTAATCCGGCGAAGAGTGACCTCGCTTTGATACCACTTGTTAGGATCGATGGTCGTACTCGGCTAGAGAGGGGGGTGTGAATAGCCGCCCCAAATCCTTCGCGTTTCTTCCTACGATTAGGGTTAGCGCAGCGGAAATGAAACGTAAAAACGAAAAGGAAGAAGGCAAACCTCGAACTCGATGGATGTAACGAGGTTCGGAGATGATACTCCTACTCCTCGGCGTGTCCGTAAGGTGGACGAGCCCTATCAATCCGTCCGTGGATGAGTCTCCGGAGAACCGGCTAATAAGTACTCCTTGTGGGTGGAGAAACCTCGCCACAATAACTTGAAACAGCAATATGGAAATACAAAGAAGAGCAAGAACAAAATACACAATGAATGTACAAATACTCGCTTGCCTTCTCGTCGACTGAAGTCCCGGATGAAGCACCAACTTCACGGACGAATGCCAACAAGCAACTCAGTCGAAGAAGCTCACCCGAAGCTTCGGAGCTCAGCAAAGCTCAAGAGCACAGCAGTGAAGAAGCAGAAGCTTCGGACCAGAAGAAGAGTGAGAGAGTTACCGCACTGTAGAAGCCCTCAGCCCTCTTATGCCTGCATCCACCTGCGAAGAAGAAGCCAGAAGAAGACCGTTGGGCTCACAACGGATAGTTCTGGACCGATCAGGCTTCAGCCTGATCGGTCCAGGATACATCTGATCGGTCCTGGGGACCGATCAGAGCTTCCTTTTCTCCCGAACTTTTTGCCTTCAGATCGTTGTTTCCTGATCGGTCTGCAGACCGATCAGATAACACTCAGTAGGCTACTGTTTGGTTACTGATCGGTCACCAGACCGATCCAGATACCCAGTGTATCACTGGATCGATCCACTGATCGATCCAGAGCTTGGTTTTTGCCCAAACCAAGTCTCAAACCTTCCAAACCAACATCCGGTCAACCTTGACCTGTTGGTACATCATGCTTAGCATCCGATCACTCCCTTGACCTGCTAAGACTCCCCAACAAGTGTCTGGTCAATCCCTTTGACCCACTTGGTCTTTCCAACACCAGATGTCCGATCACCCTTGATCTATCTGGATTTTTCCCTTGCCCGGCTTTACTCACCAGGACTTCCCAACTGCCTGGCTTCACTCACCAGGACTTCCCAACTACCTAGCTTCACTCACTAGGACTTTCCGACTGCCTGGCTTCACTCACCAGGACTTCCTCCTAGCTTCACTCACTAGTATTTTCACCTGGCTTCACTCACCAGGATTTCCCAACTGCCTGGCTTCACTCACCAGGACTTTCCGAACTGCCTGGCTTCACTCACCAGGACTTTCCGAACTGCCTGGCTTCACTCACCAGGACTTCCACCTAGCTTCACTCACTAGTATTTTCATCTGGCTTCACTCACCAGGATTTTCCAACTGCCTGGCTTCACTCACCAGGACTTTCCGAACTGCCTGGCTTCACTCACCAGGACTTTTCCAACTGCCTGGCTTCACTCACCAGGACTTTCCCACTGCCTGGCTTCACTCACCAGGACTTTCACTTTCACCTAGCTTCACTCACTAGGATTTTCACTCTGCCTAACATCCCAGTTAGGACTTCCTAGTCAAGTATCCGGTCAACGTTGACCTACTTGACTCTTCTTCATTCAACCTGATCAGACCTTGATCAGTATCTCTCTGCATGGACAACTGCACCTGCATTGTCCATGTCTACATGTCTTTCTGTATTGTCAAACATCGAAACCATGACCAAGATTTACGCTTGGTCAACTAGGTCAACCTTGACCTACTGGAAATTACACCAACACCCTCTTCCCAACACAAAGTCTCAAAAGTATGTTTGGTATTGAGAGAAATGAATAAATGTTTCCTCAGTAACATAACTTGGTCTCAATGGGGTATCTTATCATTTTCACTCATGACAACTATTTTTTATCCCATTATTGTCACTTAGAATATTTCATTTTTAATTTTATTTTACTCAAATATTTTTATTCCTTTTTGAATATTTTTTCCTTTTCTTCTCACTTGGGATTTTGATTTTTTCCAAATGAGTATTTATAAACCAAACATAATCTAGTAACTAAACTATTAGAGAAGATTACCTATGGTCACCATAATACTAGTCTGACAAAATAAATCATGACTATGTTGTAATAAATCAACCTTTCAGAAATACATTAAAAGTGTAGTGTAATGATCAAGCTACAGATTTATATATAGTTCCAAAATTCTTAACTCTAAAATATGGGATAACCTCAATCATAAATCTAAGTGGTGAAATCTTCGTATTCTTTGGTGGAACAACAACAAACATAAGAATATATAAAACTAATTTAATATGCCCAATCTATTCCTACTTCCATAGGGAGAATCCTAACATACAAGAACAAAAGTATAATAAAAATTAGAAAAATATAAAAGATTCTTTTTTCTAGACTCCTCTTCCAAATTCAATAGAGAAAGGTCACTTCTGAAAATTATATTATGAATAAGTCTTTGGGTTTTCTACAACCTCCAAATATCCCTACAATGACTTAGATTATTTTTTTTTATTTTCTATTTTTTTTGGAATGTCTCTTAGTGAGAAATTTGCTACTCCAACTTTAATATTAATATATAATATTATATTGACAACCATCCAAAAAAATATATATATAGTAGGATTGATTTGGTATTTGAGACGTAATATATAGACTTATTGAACCTAATATTATATTGCCAAATCATATTGGTAGCACAAGAAGCCTAGGGAAATAACCTAGCAATCCATTTGAGACAACTTGAACGTTGCCAAGGATTCAATCCAATCGAGTCCAAATACAACAAATTGTTTTTATTTTTTCCATGTGCGTGGTCGTTATTCTTGGCTAGTAGTTGATAGTCAAATTCGTTGCCATTCTAATTATGCCTCCTCTCCAACTAATGAAGTTTGATGCTGAAGCCTTCAAAATTCCCCATCAACTATGTTTTTCAACATTGTCAAAGCTTGGATGATGACCTAGATAGATACTTATGATGTACATCTACAATGTAATCGATATTGATTACTATGTAGTACTTTGGTCCATGACCAATAAGTATTCCACCTGCAAATAATGACTTCCGTTCAAGACCTTTTCAAATTATTGTTCATACTGAAAATTCAATGTTGAATCATCAATTCTTCTAAACTTTGTATCTCACAAAGAGTCATCAACTAGATGTCCAATCTAATTACATTCAATGTCAATATTTTTTATTGTCCCCTTGGGGCGGTGCGATGTTAAAGCATGGGATATTGCCACATGAGCAGCTCCGGTCCTAACAATTAAGAGGCCCGGGACGACACAATTAAAATAGACCCTTAATTTTTTTATAAAGTAAAAATTATTTATAATAATTTTTTCTAACTTTTCTAGATGTAAAATCATCTATAATATTATTAATTTCAAGAGTTTCTCTTTTTCAATACTATAATTTAAATAAACGGAATAAAATTATAATTTAAATCAATTAGAATAATTACATCTAGATGAAAAAGATGAGTAGATGACAACCCGCAACCACCACAGCTCGCAAATCTCCGCACCATAAGCTCAAAACCTTTAAGTGCAGCGTGTCGGAGGTGCTAGTGCAGCCGTGTAGAAAAGTGGCAAAGGCGCAGCCTCGCTGTGACGCCGTCGCGGTCTCGCAGAGTCGCTGGTAGAAAGGAGAGCAAATAAAAAATCTAACAGAAAACTGAGAAGTAAAGAGAATACGAAAGAGGAGATCGTCGACAGAAATTTAAAGAGCTTGAGCTTTGTGTGACGGCGGAAGAACAAGTGCAACAAAGAACAGAACAGTGCAAGGTTTACAAAATCTAATTCTTAAAATAATTAATATATATATATATATATATATATATATATATATATATATATATATATATATATATATAATCATTTAAAAGTTGTGGGCCCCTCTCCAAGAACTTGAGCCTTGAGCTTGTGCGGCGGCGGAAGAGCAGGTGCAAGTGACGATTTATAAAACTTAATTCTTAAAATAATTAATATATATATATATATATATTATATAAATATTTAACAGTGTGGGCTCCATCCAAAGTTGGGGCCCTGGGCAATCGCCCAGGACCACCCCGCCTTTGGGCCGGGGCTGCACATGATGTCTTGGGGTCGAAACTCGGTGTGACCGAGCATAACCTCCCCCATATCTTGGCCATTTGCACTAATGGCTAGTAGTCACCCGTGATTTATCTCCTCCGTGTTGACCTAGGGACGGATTGACGGGGGCGCTGAGAGCGAACGAATCGCCTTTTTGCCACATAATTACATTCAATGTCCCAACAACTTGTATCTCAAAACCTATTTACATGATCGACCTTCTAATATTGTAATTTTACAAATGAGCTTATGTTACATTATCGACCTTCTAATATTGTAATAGAAGTCGGATTTAAAGATAGTGCTTTACTCGTCGATGAATCAATATCTGATGGATCAATAGAAATAATATAAGCAGGTTGTTTGGGTTCTGGTAGTAGAGAATTATTACTATCCAACATTTGTAATATGGAAGATATTATCGGTCTGTCTTCGGGTCTCTCTTAAAGGCATAGAAGTGCAACTTTTATACATTTTAACACCTCGTCATAAGCAAAAGAGTCAACTACTTCCAAAGCACTATTTCTCTCCACAAGCTCCATACCTGAAGAAGTATAGAAACAAAGGCTTATTTTTACTTAAAAAAAACATATAAATGCAAACAAAATCAATATTACTATATATATTTTTTACATTTCCAAGAAGAGTCTGATGACATGTAGATTGATAAACTTCATTATTCTTTTTGCAAGTTATGATCTCAAGAACAAGCACACCAAAATTAAATACGTCAGATTTCATTGAAAATATTCCATTCATTACATATTCAGGAGACATATACCTACTGCATCAAGAAAAAAATAATAAATATTAATTTTAAGAAAAAGAAATCAAAATAACTAAAGGTCAAAATAAATGCACTTACTTTGTTCCTACAATTCTCTTAGTATTTCCTATTGTTTCATCACTACTAAATAATTCTGCTATGCCAAAGTCAGATATTTTAGGATTCATATCCTTATCAAGAAGGATATTGCTAGTTTTTAAATCCCTATGTATGATTCTATATTTAGAATCATGGTGAAGATAAAGAAGACCCTTAGCAACACCAACTATAATACTGTATCTTGTCGTCCAATCCAATAATGCACATTTATCTCTATCTGCTAATTAGCAAAGATCCAAAGAGAAGTTAGGCACCTTGCATATTTAGTATTATTCAAATACTAGAGATGCAAATAAAACTAGAAAGAAAACTAACCAAATAAGAAAGTGTCTAAACTTCCATTTGGCATGTACTCGTAGATAAGTATTCTTTCTCCGCGTTGAATGCAACAACCAAGAAGTCGAACAAGATTCCGATGTTGTAACTTAGCGATGAGCGTTACCTCATTCTTAAACTCTAGAGCACCTTGTGTAGATGTCTTTGATAGTCTTTTCACAGCTATTTCTTGTCCCTTCCTTGGCCTCCCCTGTGCATATGCCAACACGTTTAATTTTTGCATGCCCAAAGTTACCTCTTCGCCTGACTGCAATCATATTGAAGTGAAAATTAAACGATCGACGTACCATGTAAACCGGACCAAATCCACCCTCTCCAAGCTTGTTACCAACTGAAAAGTTGGCAGTGGCCTCTGCGATTGTAGATAAGTCAAATAATGGCAGATCGAAGTCTTCACCTGTCGCTTGTGATGCTTCATCGGCGTCGCTCTCTGAGAAGAGAAAGGATAGCTAAAATAAGTGACAGAGGCATTGTACAAGTGAGAGGAGAAGTTATTAATGCGGAGTATGCGTACTACTTCTTTTCTTTGATAGCCATATAGAACCAGCAACACCAGCCAGGAGAAAAGTTGACACGAAAGAGACGGCGAGGAGGATCACACTCGCTCGACTTCGACCGTTGTGACCGTTGGATTCCGTGGCTGCGAGAGGAATTAGTTGAAAAAGCCACAAACTATTTACTGAACGGGAATGACATAATTCACTGACCTGCAGCCAGGTCGGTGGCCGCTAGCCTGACGTAGAGGTCTTGATACGAGGTGTCGTCGAAGTATCTGATATCTAAAAGAGATATAAGTATATAACAGAATTATCCAAATTAATCGGATCAAATTATCAAATCAAATCATATTAGTATTTGGATTATTCTAATAATTCTGTTATAATTATTCTCAGAATTATTCTAACTATTATTTATTAATTAGTTATTTGACCAAGTATTTTTGAACATTATATATTGTATTATCCTTAGGACAAATATCAATGAACAATAGATTTTATTATTCTCATTTTATTCCTTTCTCTCTCCCTATTCTTCCTCTTACATGGTATCAGAGTCATCTCTCTCTCTCTTTTTTTATCTTCCCTCAATCTCTTGAGGCGGAGATCGTATAAACGGCGAATTTTAAATTTTTCCCTCAAGCCTCTTATTTTCTCCTACGTGTTTTAATTTTCTTAATCTTCTCTATTTTTCAGAACAAACGAAAAATACTTATTTTCTTCCGCTGTCAACCCCTTTGCTTCTCTTTCCTCTTCCTTAATCTCTTTTTTTTTTCCACTACCACCGGACAAGTTATTTTTTACTTTAGATGTCAAATACTCGACGACATCAAAGAAGACAAAAGCAAAGTCCAGACCGATGTCAAATTTGTCACATCGTTGGTCATACTGGAAATATATGTCCTAAAAGACTTGATTTGTCTAGGGTAAAATGTCAAATTTGTCTTGGAATTTGACATTTTGGTATTCAATGTCCTAGTCCATTTGATTCAAATTTTATTGGTGGTCCTACAGCCTCAAGACAACTATCTATTTCACAAGTATATCCTAAAGTTCTTTCGTCTATGCCTACTTGTAGTAAAAACCCAGAGTTCTCATCTACTGATTGGTATATTGACACTGGAGCAACTCATCATGTCACATCAGATTATAATATCCTTACAGACGTAATGCCATATTATGGCTCAGATACGGTGCAAGTAGGCGATGGTTCAGGTTTGCAAATTGCTAATCTTGGAAACACATATGTTCATTTATCTAATCGAACTTTTCACATGCGCAATGTCTTTCATGTTCCATCTATCACTAAAAATTTACTTTCTACACGCCAGTTTTGTCTTGATAACAATGTCATTTTTGAATTTCATCATAATCATTATCTTATAAAGGATAGAGGGACAAATGTTATTGTGTTTTATGGGAGAATCAAAAATGGCCTCTATTGTCTTCAGAGTTCTTCAATCAAAGCTTTTGTTGGTGAACGCACAAATAAACCAGCTTGGCATGCTCGACTTGGTCATCCTTCCCTTCGTATTGTTCAGTCAATCATCAATAGGTATGGTTTACCTACTTCTATTACCTCCTCTCCATCTTATTCATGTAGGGCATGCATGGAATCTAAAAGTCATAAGCTACCTTTCTCTTTATCTGATCATGTTTCTAATTTTCCACTTGAAATAATCCATTCTGATGTTTGGGGCCCTGGACCTATTTTGCCTAATCAAGGTTTCCAATATTATGTTACATTCATTGATCATTTTAGTAAATATACTTGGCTTTATCCTATGAGAAGAAAATCTGATTTATTTGATATATTTTATAATTTTCAAATTCAAGTTGAACGATCTTTTAATCGTAAAATACTCTCTTTTCATTCTGATTGGGGAGGCGAATATCAAGCTCTCCATCGTTATTTTGTCTCTTGTGGAATTGTTCATCGAGTTTCTTGTCCTCACACTCCAGAACAAAATGGCTCTGCTGAGAGAAAACATAGACATATAATTAAAACTGCCTTAGCTCTTCTTCATCATGCATCAGTTCCACGCAAATTTTGGGATGAAGCTGTTAGCACTGCAGTATATCTCATAAATCGACTTCCTACACCATTGCTCAACCATAAATGTCCTTTTGAAACACTTTATAATCAAAGCTCTGATTACACTTTCCTTTGAATTTTTGGTTGCGCATGTTATCCATGGTTACGCCCCTATTCTAAACACAAACTTGACTCTCGTTCCCTATAATGTGTTTTTCTTGGTTATAGCAATTTGCACCATGGTTATCGTTTCTTGCATATACCAACAGGACGAATTTATATTTCACGACATGTTACTTTTGATGAGTCTTTATTCTCTTTTTCGGTAGCTTCTTCAATCTCTCCTCCAGATACAAGTGGCACCTTCTTAATGCCACCTAATATTATCAGAAGTGATGGAATTCTAGGTCCTGCTCCGGAGCTCTCTAATAACTCTCCTATACCATCAGAATCACCTCCGGTTGTTGCTCCAATCTTAGAAGTCTCGTCGATCGAAGATAATATGCTCTCTGGTTCCTCGGATAATGCAAGTCGGTCATCTACATCACCATGTCAGCCTACTTCCTCGTCGTCATCAACAAGTGATTCAGATGATAATGCTTCTCGTCGCATGCTTCCCATTAGTGATATTTATGAGCGTTGCCCACCAAATGCAACTCGATATCCCCTTCCACGAGCTCTAGTGGTTTCTTCCAAATCTATTGAACCAACCTGTTTTACACAAACAAACAAGGATCCAAACTGGCATAGTGCAATGGCTACAGAATTTGATGCACTTCTTCGCAATGGAACATGGACTCTAGTTCCGCGCACTCCCTCAATGAATGTTGTGGACTCTAAATGGGTATTCCGTCTTAAGCATCGAGCTGATGGTTCTCTTGAAAGATACAAAGTTCGACTTGTAGCTAAAGGATTTAGTCAACAGCCAGGTATTGACTTTAATGACACTTTCAGCCCTGTCATCAAAATTACATCTGTCAGACTATTATTATCAATTGCTGTTAGTTTTAATTGGCTTGTACGACAATTGGATATTTCAAATGCATTTCTCCATGGTCATCTTGAGGAAACTATATTTATGGAGCAACCACCTGGTTTCATTCATCCACAATTTCCATCTCATGTTTGCCAACTCAAGAAATCCTTATATGGTCTTCGACAAGCTCCTCGTGCATGGTTTCATCGACTATCTAATTGGTTACAAGCTCAAGGATTTTCTGGATCAAAGACTGACTCGTCTCTATTTCACAAATATAATGATGAAAATATGATATTTTTTCTTATTTATGTGGATGACATTCTGATAACCGGCAATGATCACGAGGGTATCACAACTTTATTAAGTCTTCTCAATCAAGAATTTCCTACTAGAGATTTGGGTATTGCTCGTTTTTTTCTTGGTATTGAGCTTATTCCACATGAGGATGGCTATCTTCTCTCTCAGAGCAAATACATTACTGTGCTTCTTCAAAAAGCCAAAAATGGATGGAGCACGTCCGGTCTCTACGTCAATTGCTATAAACAACTCTCCAACTTCATCCTCTCCTACTCTATCTGATCCACAAATTTATAGAAGTATTGTTGGGGCTTTACAATATGTCACTATCACACGTCCTGATATTACTTTTGCGGTAAATCGTGCTTGCCAATTCATGCATGCTCCAACCGAACAAAATTGGGATAACGTAAAAAGAATACTTCGCTATCTCAAAGGCACTATTTTACATTGTCTTCTTTTATATCGCCAATCATCTCGAGATTTACATGCATATAGTGATGCGGATTGGGCAAGTTCTCCTGAAGATAGACGCTCGACTAGTGGATATGCAATATTTCTTGGACGAAATCTTATCTCATGGAATTCGAAAAAGCAACCTACGGTATCTCGTTCAAGCACTGAGGCAGAATATAAAGCTATAGCAAATACAACGTCAGAAATTATTTGGCTTCAATCACTTCTCTCTAAATTTCATCTTGCATCAAATATTGCACCAAAAATTTGGTGCGACAATATTGGAGCAACATATCTTACAACAAATTCAATCTTTTATGCTCGTACAAAACATGTGGAAATTGATTTTCATTTTGTTCGTGAACGTGTGACAACTCAGCAGTTATCCGTCTCTTATATTTCTGCTGAAGATCAAATCGCTGACATCTTTACTAAGCCACTATCCAGACAACGTTTCAACAAGTTAACAAGCAAACTCAACGTCAGAGATCTCCCGCTGAGTTTGTCGCGGGTAAAAGAGATATAACAGAATTATCCAAATTAACCGGATCAAATTACCAAATCAAATCATATTAGTATTTGGATTATTCTAATAATTCTGTTATAATTATTCTCAGAATTATTCTTAGAATAATTCTGTTATTTATTAATTAGTTAATTTGACTAAGTACTTTTGAACATTATATATTGTATTGTCCTTAGGACAAATATCAATGAACAATAGATTTTATTATTCTCATCTTATTCTTTTCTCTCTCCCTATTCTTTCTCTTACAATATCTCAACCAGGTCGGATGTCCAAATGATGCAGCCACGGCCACGGCCGGTGCCGCCGCTGCTGATGTTGGAAGCGGCGTAGCTTGTGCAGGAGCAATTCATCAAGCACCAGGTCTGGCACTCTTCCAGACTCATGCTCCGGTTCACCGACGACGACGACGTGTCCGGCAACTTCACGCTGTTTTTCCTGAAGATCCCATCGGTGCTGTTACTGCAATCCAACGCCGTGGTGCGCACGCAGCCGCCGGAGGTGTCCTGGATGACCTCCCAATTGATGGAGTTCTTGGGGTGGAACCTCGGCAGGCATTTGCACTGCGGCCACGTGTTGGGGTAGCACACGGCGTTGGGTCCGCAGGGGGGCACTCTGTCGCAGCGATCCATCGGCATGTACGACTGCACGATCCATGACTGGGCCGACTCACTCCACACCTCGCCGCTCATCAACCCTGAGGGCGTCAGAACCTCCCTCATGATCACTGACGGGTTGTGGAGGAAGTACGAGTGCGCCACTTCTTCGGAGATTACCAGCATATAGTAACCCACGAAGCTCTCCGTCAGACTCCGAGGCACGCCGCTGAAGTAGAGGCCGTTCCACGGCCCCGACCGCCACTGAGCCTTAGTCCCCTGCCGCAAGAATTCCTGCGTGTCTCCCTCCAACTCGACGCCAAGCGTGTAGTTCCCAGTCGTCGGGTCGTCATTGCTCACTGACAACGTCAGCTTCCGATCAAGCCGGCTAGTAAGGTTCCACCCAAGCTTCATCCCTGGAAGCAGGGTGTCCGTCAGAAAATCGAAGCTTTGCCACGCCGAGTAGCTGTTGGGATCGACGGTGGGATCGTAGCTGCCGGCCTCTCGGACGATGAAGTTCGCGTCGTCCAGGAGCTGCGCCACCGGACGGCCAACTGTGAATAAGTTCGCGGAGGACCAATAGATGGTCGACTCGTCGTCGGAGATGACAAGCGTTCCGTTGGGGGTGAGCGAGAGCCGGCAGGCTCGGCTGGCGATGGGATGGTCGCGGTTGGCTACCCACACGACGGATTGGACGGAGATGTTGTGGAACCATATGCCAACGTACCGATTGATGGAGCTGGAGGGGCTGAAGAAGCCTAGCTGGAACTTTCCGCCTGCGGAGATCAAGTCGAAGGCGCCGCCGTCGTCGTCGTCGTCGAGGAGAGGTTGTTGAGGAGTTAGTGTGTCGACTGCAGCTGAGAGAGTAACAATGAGGAACAGAGTTAAGACGGCGACGAGAAACTCCATGCGCGCCATGCAGGATTAAAGAAAAAATAGTGAATCGAATCTTGGCACTGGCAATGAAATTCGGATGCATATAAATGATGGCGAATTTATGACGTACGAAATGAGATAAAAAAAAGAAGGGAAAATTGGTAGTACTCAAGGAGATATTTAGTGGGATCCACCCAACTTGGGACAGCACGATCGAATCTTCCATAATACCGGAAGAGTCGCAGTAGAAACGACGAATTAGATCATCTTTATATTTGACGACAGCAATAAAACGGATTTAGGCAACCGAGTTATTCAGAGTTAAAATGTCAAACAGAGGATTAAGCCTTCTTTATTTGGCATTTTCCAACCGGAGACTTCATTCTATCTTTATGTATGAGCGGCTGCCGGTCAAAATTGGACGAAGAAATCCAGAGGATGAGAAGAGTATTTTGGAAATAGAGTGGCCGTTCAAATCCTCTCAAATAAAGACTTCGGTTGGAGAGCCTTACTAGATGCCGGTTTGTGAATGATACGATGCATGAATGTGGGGTCGGTGAGATGATTTGATACAGGATCAAAGTCACAGAAGGGTCAAAAATTATGCCAGCATGGAGGTCAGAAGTCTAGTTCCCATGGCCAATCAAAAGTTACATCAGCCTGGAGGTCAAAAGTCTAGCCTCCATGGCAACGCTATCGTGGAGGTCAAGAATCAGAATTACAAAGAGGTCAAGATTCCGGCCCATGTGGCTAAAGTCAAAGCTTCAGTTGAGGGACTGGTCAAAGGACAGTATTTACGAGTTGAGCCAGATCTGATCTCGAAGGGAATCGAAAATGGACCCGACCCACAGGGCCAAATTCAATTGAGGATCGGACCCATGGGTCAGGTATAACCAGGGATTAGGTGCGACTAGGGGGCAAGTTTATTGAGTGGATGGGTATACCAAATAAGACTTCCGATGGACAGATGCAGGTCAGGGAACTGACCTAGCGTGCAGGTCGAGACGTTCATACCATGGATAACAGCGGACAGATGCAGGTCAGGGAACCGACCCAGCGTGCAGGTCAGGGAACCGACCCAGCGTGCAGGTCGGGACGTTCATACCATGGATAACAGCGGACAGGTGCAGGTCAGGGAACCGACCCAGCGTGCAGGTCGGGACGTTCATACCATGGATAACAGCGGACAGATGCAGGTCGGGAATTAGACCCAGCGTGCAGGTCGGGATGTACATGCTTCGAATGACGCAGACGAAGGTGGGTCAGGAGACCAGACACTACATGACAAATAGATCTGCAAGGAATCGTAACCACCTGTCAGAGAACAATCATCACATGTCAGGGAATATTCTAACGGTGGAAGGCTCATACCCCTCTTGGTTCCTCCGCCAGCCTATAAGAGAAAGCCACGTGTCGACCACTGCCAGACAGAGCCTGACATCCGACATTCTCTGACATTCGCCAGGTTCCAGAAGCCTCAGTTGCAGTATAAAAAGGGATGCTTTGTCCCTTACGGAGGTACGCTTACTCGTCATTTCCTACCAGTCTTTTACTTTTCGTGCTTTCTCTGTGATTTATAGGGAAAAAGTATCTAACTTGAGCGTCGGAGGAACTGACCCGGGGACTTTTCCCATGATTTTTGGTCTCTAACGACCGTGTGACTCGTCTAAGTGTGTGTAGAGCAATAGCGTCATCATCCTGATCCTTTCTTTCCGTAGAATTGCCCGTGCGAACCTGTCCAAGGGGTACCTCGCTGATTCAGCATCTCAATGACTTTTTGTCAACTTTTAGCACAACAAGACTCGTCTTTATTCTACTCAGTTTCCGGATGAAATCAGTGAATGAGAAGCGAAATAAAGTCGTAGGTTGGAAAATGTCAAACTGGACAAATAAAGACGAATCCTCTGTTTGACAATTGATTATAATTCTGGACTTTGAAATGTAAACTGAACTCTGAATTAACTGTTTGCTTAAATCCCATCAGTTATTCGAACTCAGCGAAGAAAAGGTCAAAGTGTCTAATTTCTTGCCTTCGTTGAAGAAACTATCCTTTTTGTTCTCCTGCGTCGATGTTTCTACTGTAAGTACATCTCATTTCACACGTCATAAATTCGTCATCATATCAGATAAAGCCTCTCGCTTGTATACTCTACTATTTGTTTATGAGAAGTTAAGAATTCTGCCATAGTTTAATCTCTATGTTTGAAGAAAAGTTTTATATATATATATATATATATATATATATATATATATATATATATATATATATGATTGTTATCTGCGCTGGTACAATGTGTGACTGTGCTCACACATTGCGTATGCAGGATATTAATCGTTTTTTTTTTAATTTTTTGATTTTTTTAATATTTTAAATTAAGAAAATCAATTAAAAAAATAAACATTTTCTTACATAAATTTCTAATACATTAATATATCCCCTCAACATATTACAATAGTCAATAAATACTTAAATTAATTTTATTTTAATTTTTTTTAAAACCAAACACTATAACCTAATTGGAAAGCCTGAATCCTATAGGTAAAATCTAAAAAAAAAATAACTTTGATACTATAACCCAAAACTTGAACTCTAGAGGTAAAATCTAAAAAAAATAATTTTGATACTATATCCTCAAACCTGAACCCTAGAGGTAAAATCTAAAAAAAGAAATAGCTTTGATACAACCCAAAGACTGAACCCTAAATAGTTTTGATACTATAACCTAAAATCTGAACCCGAGAAGTAAAATCTAAAAAAAATAACTTTGATATTATAACCCAAAGTTTGAACCCTAGAAATAAAATTTTTAAAAATATTTTAATTATTTTTTAAATTCAAAAATTATAAAAAAATAAAAAAAAAATAAAACCAGTGATATCCTCTGCGCGCGCACAGTTACGCATTGTGCGAGCACGCAGGATATCAATTATATATATATATATATATATATATATATATATATATATATATATATATATATATATATATATATATATATATATATATATAAAGAAGAAATAGTTCCAGTTAAGGTACATGCGTTATGTAGATTACATTTATATAAGATGAGTAATGATATATTTCAGGAAAAAAATTTTAAAAAAAATTCAAGGATAAACATTTAAATTCATGACCTACCATTTCATTTTTTATAGTCCCATAAATTTATGTATATTTATCTTTAAATTTTTCATTAAGATTTTTATCTTAAACATATAATTTTTCTTTATATACCCAAAAGAATCTGCTCAACCAATTTATAATTATTACATCACTTTGGAAATATCCTCATACTAGTGCACTCATGTTAGGAACATCCTCTGATTAAAAATATCCCCGTTGCTAGCATTCAAGTTGGGAACGTCTCGAGTAGATCACAATGAAAACATCTTCGAATGGGAATATCCCTACAGTAGTCAATTCACTTTCAAAATATTATTGACCGAGAATATTTTTAAAACATATTATTAGAATGTATACTAAAAGCCTAACTTTTATAAATATTTATTTTTGAAATAAAAGAATAACATTGATCAAAATCTATATTTATTTGTTAAATATAATTGTTCAATTAATTTATATAGTAGATAACATGGAGTGTGGTGTCACACTCAGAAGATCATGTTGTCGGTTCTCTATAAATTATAAAAAGTTGCTCACGACTAAGATAGAAAGGAACAAACTTTCAGAATAGTCGTAGTATAATTAAGTATTAGTTTATCTTGACTAATAAATTACACTGATACACTTTAAGTGTATTGAGTAGGACCATTTAGGTAAGTTCTTTTTGTACTGACTTAGTAAAAGAACTAGACCTTAGTTATTATAGAAGTGTGTGCTCTTAATCCTAATATAATAACAAGCACATATATTTAATATTTATTTCTTTGACTTATCAAAGGGTGAGGTTTAGCTCGATAAATCAATATGTCCGATAAGTTGGGAAATGATATTACTTATAGTGTGTATTGTTGATTATAGAAGGAATCTGTGTCCTAGTTATCTATGTTGAGAATGTCCCCAAGAGGAGCTCATAAGGATTGTCATGTTAAACCCTACAGGTGGACTTAGTCCGACATGACAATGAAGTTGAGTGGTACTACTCTTGGAGCTAGATATTAATTAAGTGAGTTGTCAGTGACTTAATTAGTGGACATTTGTTATCTTAAACACAGGGAGACTAACACACTCATGATAAGAAGGAGCCCATAATGTAATTTGGGATTGGTGCGGTAGTACGATAATAACTCTCTAATGGAATGAGTTATTATCGATGAACTTGAGTTGTGTGTTCGGGGCGAGCACGGGATACTCAAGCTCATCGGAAGGTCAAAACCAATTTCTCCTCTAGGTCCCTGTCGTAGCCTCATTATAACCTCAAGTCCATCCAAATGAAAGACTCTTCTTGGTGTCCAAGAAGTGGGCCGGTCCAATGCTTGGTGACCAAGCAAGGGTCGGCCACATCCTCTTCTATAGGGGTCGACCCTTTGCTTGATAATCAAGCATGAAGGGGCCGACCACAATAAATCAAAAAGGGAGGGTTGTTTTGAATTTTTAAAATCTTCTCTTTGTAGAAGACTATAAGTTTTAAAAGAGATATTTTAATTTTTAAAACTTTCCTTATTTGAATTAGGCCACATGTTTTAATAGAGAGTTTTAAAAGTTTTAAAACTTTCCTTTTTTAACCATCCTCATGGTTTAAGAAAAAAAAGGAATATAAGTTTTAAAATTAAAATGTTCTATTATCATGTTAAAAAGAGGAAATTTTATAAGAGAAGTTTTAAATTTTAAAACATGATTTTAATTTTTAGAAATTTCCTTTTTTAACTCCTACTTTAGGAAAAAGAGCTTGTAAATTTTATAAGAGGATTACTTCTTGTAAACTTTTAAAAAATATTTTTCCTTATTCCTCTTAATGAGGTGGCCGACCACCTTGCTTGGTGCCCAAGCAAGGGGCCGACCATAATTAAAATAAAAAAATCATCAAAAAAAATTAATGTTGGTGATTGATTCAATCAAGAGGAAAGAAAAGGAAAAATAAAAGGGAAAAGGAAAAACTCTTGGAAGATTTTAATTTTTGTAAAAATTCTTCCCTTATTTGCCTTGGGCAAGTAATATAAAAGAAGGGGTGAGGAGGTTTCATGAGACACAATTCTTATTCTCTTGCTTGAAGATCATCAAGTGGTCGGCCCTCCCTCTCTTCTCTCTTTTCCCTTTTGCTCTCTTCTCCTTGGTGGTGTTGGTGGCCGGATTTTAGAAGAAGAGGAGGAAGCTTTTGGGTGGTGTTCATCTTGGAGGATCGTCGCCCACACGACGTCCAAGACGAGGCGAGGAATACGACAAAAGATCTCGAGGTCATTATCTTACAAAGAGAAGGTATAACTAGTAGTTTTCTTACGCATCATATTAGTTATTTTCTTTATAAAAATTCTAAATACAAGAGGCAATTAGATCTAGTTTTTCGAGTTTGTATTTTCTTCTTTTTCGAATTTGTGATTCGATTGTTCTTTTTGGTTAACCTAGAGTTATTTAAGGAAATTAAATATTAGCTTTCCTTAAAAGGCTTTGCCTAGGCGGTGGTGGTTGCTCCCATATCCAAGAAGGCCATGTGCCTCGCCATGCAGTCCTGGAAGTCAATTTTAGAAATTAATATTTAATGGAATTAATAACTTAGGTATATTTGAATCAATAGTATTAAGTTCCGCTTGTGATTCAAATCTAAACCATTAAGAACAGATAAGTTAAATTTGGAATCAATGATGTTAAGTTCCGTCTGCGATTCCTAATTTAACTTCTAAAGAACACAATAGGTTATTTAAGAAAAGGTTCGACACTTGTACAAAAAATTTTGTACAGTGGAACCGGTATGTTTTCCTAAGATTAACCAACACAGATTATATATATAAAAGAAGAGTTATGATTCTCGCATCGAAACTCCTTAGCAAAAACTCATCACGACTGAGTTGGCACCTTGCGTGGCCACGTCCACCTCAGCGAACCTCACATAAAAATTTCACGGACATGGCTTCCTCTTTCAGGCCCGTGCCCTAACTCTCCTCCTCCTCCTCCTCCTCCTCCTTCCACTTTCGTGAAAGATCCTCCCGTGCCCTAACTCTAGCTCTTAAGCTGCTTCTTCCTTCCCCTTCGAGAAGACATGAGCGAAGCTCGTCCCCTTCGTGCTCTAAATTCTTCGGTCACAACCTCGCATTCTCCTTTCTCTTCCTCCCAGTAAGGCGAGCCGCTTCTTCCCTCCCGTTCTCGAAGAGAGGAGTGAAGCCTGTCCATCCAAAAAAAACAGTGAGTTTTTTTTCGCAATTCACGTTTGTGCTTCATTTGCATGCCCTAACTCCTTCTTCCCTCTCCCTTCCCTTTTGCATTTTTGCTTCATTTGTGTTTCTCCCTCCCCTGCCCTAACTCCTCCTTCTTCTTCCCTCTCCCTTTCAAGGATTCGAAGCCCTAACCTAGCTACGGGGTCAAGTTATAGCACCAGTAGACAGGGAGCTTTGAGTTTAAGCACTCTTTGAGGTAATCAACTTCTATTCCGTTTCTTCTTCGACGCTTCCATGGTTTGGTAGGTGAGATTAAAATGTTTAGGTTCTTGAAGAACTTGTCTTTTTGTTCAATTATGGAGTGTCTTTGAGTTTACTGGTAAGTGGGATTTGTGCATTAACTAGCGGAAAGAAAACATTTAGGTTCTTACAATGTTCAGGTTCTTAAAATATTTAGGTTCATGTTCTTAAAATGTTCAAGTTCAGGTTCTTAAAATGCTTAGGTTCTTGAAGAATGCTATAAATTTATTAATAATAAAGAAAGAAAATACATCTGTGGTAGTAATGTGAAATGAAAATTTTTTCTTCAATATAAACTCTATACAAAGTAGTTCAACATTTATGTTATGAATTGGACATAGTATTTGAATATGTGGATTTACCTTCGAATTCACTGCTCCTTTTGATCGCTAATATCCAAAAATAATTATTAATTTGCCCTCTTATTAGGTTGTTATTTCATAGCTGAATCAAGTTACAGCAACATCGACAATACGAGATTTCAACTTGTAACATGTAGGGAATGCGGAGAAAAAATAATGTTGTGTGTTTCTAAATCAACTAAAAATCCAGTAAGATTCTATTACAGATGTGGGCAATATGGATGGTAAAAGTGGGTGACGACCGATACTAGTTCATCCTGTATAAATTGAAAGTGAACACCACGCTTCTCATGGACATAATCCAAGAATAATCAATGTACCAAAATTCATTTGGATATTAGTTCAATATACCAAAATTTATTTGGATATTAGTTCAAGAATAATCATTGCACCAAAATTGAATGGTGAACTTGATTCTCTTAGCCGTATTTCAGATTGTGTTGTTAGTTCATCTATTTAGTTAGTGTTAAGTAATATTTGTATTATAATGTAATTGGCTAAATGTTTGTAATTCTAGATGCAAACTCAGTTTATCTCTGATTGAAATGTTTTTTTATGAATTTCAATAAATATTTGGTATTGGCATAAGTTTGGTCACCGAAAAGGAAAATCATCTCTATCTTCTATACGTCTATTAGCCCTCTCTGTTTGCTCTTTCTGGCTGGTAAAGTTTACTTTTCATTGATGATATCTATGTGATGCCATTGATTTGAGAAAAAGACATTGTATAATTTACGTGATGTTTATGCTAATATTGTGGTTCGTTTTAGAAATCATCCAAGGAAAAACTTTACCTAGGTGAAGTAGTACAACCATCATGTTTTCACAGTGGATGCTAATTGCTTGAAGGAGATCAATAACTATCCACTATGATAAGATCTTCTTGGACAACATCTCCATGATCATATGGTCCTAGAAGAACCATGGTTTTGCTTAGAAGGGCTTGTTTGATGCAACATTTTCTTAAGAATGTAAAGCTGCACTTAGTGCACTGATAATCTGCAATTATCTTAAAGGAAGGGTTACCAGTTTGATAACTATACACTGAATTTATTTTCATAATATATGAATTAAGAAATGAGCCCATAAGGAGAAGATGGCGTGCCAACGAAATGATTTGCCTTTTGGTTTCATTTTTGTGTTGGCTAATATGTTTTAGAAACCTACTTTCTCTCCTTAATTCTTCAGCTATGATTTATTTTTTACAGTTTCCTATTGTTATTTCTCTGTTGTTATTTGTGATGTAGTCTTGTGCATCTATGATCTAAAGGCACTATATACTATCTTCTACTCATAGAAGCATTAGCTTTGTTTTGCAAAATACTACAAAGGCAATATCTACACTAAATGAATGAACCTTTCTCTTGGAAGATACCATCGGCTTTTCTAAGTATGTTAAGATGTGGAAGCTTTAGAAACTTACCGGCCACCAATTCCATAGAAAGTAGAATGAATATTAGCTAATAGAAATTATGCCAAATAAAAAATGCCAATTCCAAAGAAGCTATGCCAATTCCATAGAAGCTAGAATAATAGTTTCACATTACAAGTAAACTATGCCAATTCTATCAAAGTAGCTCCAAATTTAAAAAGACTTCATATATATATGTTGGTGTAATATTCTCTGGATCAAGGTGGACCAGATTGACTAGGTTTGAGTTGGCTCAAGCCTGAGTCTAGATGTTTGGGTTTCGATTTTTGATAATACATAGAGATTGTAAATGCAATCGTCCGTTTCGGGATATTGTGATACAATTCTCCTCTGGTCAGGGTTTGACCAGATTGATATGAAAAAGAGTCAAGTAAGTCAAAGGGTTGACTGGATACTTGACTGGGAAAGTCCTAACTGGAGATTAGGCAAATGGAAAATCCTGGTGAGTGAAGCCAGATGAAAGACCTAGTGAGTGAAACTAGGCAGTGAGAAAATCCTGATGAGTGAAGCCAGGTGAAAGTCCTGGTGAGTGAAGCCGGGCAGGTAAAAGTCCCGGTGAGTGAAGCCGAGTAGTGGAAAGTCCTAGTGAGTGAAACCAAGCAAGTAGAAGTCCCGGTGAGTGAAGCCGGACAGTGGGAAGACCTGGTGAGTGAAGTCAGACACATGAAAATCTAGGTGGGTCAAGGTTGACTAGACACCTGGTGTGGGAAGTCTAAGTAAGTCAAAGGATTGACTGGATACTTGATACAAGGAAATCCAGATGGGTCAAGGATGACCGGACATCTGGTGGAAGGAATTCTAAGTGGGTCACGAAGGACCAGATACTTGGCACGAGATGGTAATTCCAAGTGAGTCAAGGTTAACCAGACATCTGGCACGAGAAGAAAAGTCCAAGTGAGTTAAAGAAATTGACTGGACACTTGGTGAAGGAATTCTAGTAGGTCAAGGTTGGCCGGATGCTAGGTATGATGTTCTAACAGGTCACGGTTGACCAGATGTTGAAATTGGGGATCCTAGACTTGGTTTAAGCAAGTCAAAGGGAGACTAATCGATCAACTGATCGATTAAACAGGGGTTCAATCGATCAGCCAACCAATTGGGGCTGTGCTGCGATAAGCAGTGGCCCAATCGATCGACCGATCGATTGGGAGCTTATATCGCGCTCACAGAAGCGTTCTCAATCGATCAGCCGATCGATTGGGCACCTCTAATCGATCAATCGATCGATTGGGGACTTGAAAATCGCGCACAGAAGCTGAATCGATCGGGCGATCGATTCAGGCTATTTCCAGAGAGCACATAGGTGCTCTGAATCGATCAACCGATCGATTCAAAGTCTCCCCAATCGATTGAGAGTCATTCAATCGATTGGGATCCGACCGTTGTAGAGGTTATAACCGTTGGCGAGCGTCTTCTTCAGTGATTCCTCTCCAGCGACAAAAGTGACGATCTTAGCGCCGATTCTCATGAGCTTCTCCACACTTCCACAACCAGTTCTTGAAGGCTCTTGGAGATAAGTGCAGTTACACTTCCAAGGTTCAAGAGGCAACAACAAGCAACAAGTAAGCAAGAAGAAAAGATTTTTCTTTGTATCTTTATATTTTCTTCTTGCGTGTGTTTTATTTTTGTTGTGTGGGTTTGTATGAGGCTTCTCCACCTCCCGCTGTGACTGAGAAGGAGTATTTCATTAGTGGAGAGTGAGTCGTGTGCGGATCCTTGGATTAGTCACCTCTTCTTGAGGTGGATACCAAGTAAATCCTTAGTGTTAGCGTTGTGAGTGTGTTTCTTGTTGTTTATTCCGCTACACATCATCGAAGAAGCACATCAACAAGCGCGACGAGCTATTCACCTCCCCCCTCTAGCACATTTTGATCCTAACAAGTGGTATCAAAGTAAGGTCGCTCTTTACTGGAATCATCGCCAGAAGGGGCAACAAGGCTAGAGGGTGAAAAAGTTGAAGCAAGATCAACAAGTCGAAGACTTCATCAAAAGACTCAACTTCAAATGGAATTCCAAGATGGACTTGGATTTGATACAAGGGTGTCTCCACCATTCATGTCAACAAGCTTCGATTCTTGGAAATCAAGAATAAAAAATTTTCTTTTGATGGAGATAGAGCAATGGTTTGCTCTAATGGAAGGCTTTGAAGCTCCAACAAATTTAAAGGGCGAAACTCTTAAGAGGAGAAAGTGGAGCCAAGAGCAAATTCAAAGGAGCGAGATAAATGACAAAGTGACCAAGCTATTGGTCAATTTATTGCCAAGCAATATTTTGTCTCAAGTTGGAGAATTCAAGGATGCCAATGAGTTTTGGAGCAAATTGACAAAGATTCATGAGATCCCCTCCACTGTACACAATCAAGAACAATCTAAAGAGGGTGACTCATTAGATTAAGACAAAGAGGAGGAGGATTCCGAAGTTGAGAGGTGCTCAACATAGAAAGAAGAAGAGGAAAGTCCATCCTCAAGAGGGCACGAAGATAAAGGTAAAGGAGTGTACTCCTTATTTCATGTGCATGAGGATTCGGAAATTGAGAGATGCTCAACATCCGAGGATGAAGAGGAAGAGGCCTCCACCTCAAGGATTGAGGTGGAGTAACCTTTGTTGACACCGGATCAAGAAGAAGGAGAAGCTTCTACATCCGGGTCAAGTGGAGAAGAAGATAATGCAACCTCCAAAAGTCATGAAGAATCAAATGGAGGATTGAGTGACATCCCTATACATGAAGGTAAAATTAGTTCAATTAAAAATAAAAATTATATTATATGTTTTGAGTGTAGGGAACATGGGCACTACAAGAGTAAGTGCCCTAACTTGGCCAAGAAAAAGGGTCAAGTGGCACTTAAGGGATGGGCTCCTCTGCTATAGGCAGAGGTTCCTCTTGGATGATGTGGATCCTGCCATCCTGGGTTCTCTGAGCCTTATGGGCCTCCATTTTCACCATGTCAATATAGCACCTGCGAGAGACTAATTGCTCACCTTTGACTTCTCTGACCTAGTCTTCTATAGGGAATTTAATCTTTTCATGAAAAGTGGAGACTGCCGCCCAGAACTCGTGTAGTGTTGGTCTCCCCAAGATGATGTTGTACGAGGACGACGAATCCACTACTATGAAAGTACTTCTCCGCGTCCTCACCAGGTGCTCGCTACCCAATGATATGGCTAGCTTGATTTGGCCCATGGATCTTACTTCATTACCGGTGAAGCCGTATAATGAAGTGGCTACAAGTTAGAGCTCATTGACATCGATTTGCATGCCCTCAAATGCGTTCTTGAATAGCATGTTGATAGAGCTTCCGGTATCCACGAAAACCTTGGCCATGCGACTATTGACTATGACGACTTTGATTATTAGGGCATTATCGTGAGGGAGCTCCAACCCTTCCAGGTCTTGCGGCCCAAAACTGATTATGGGCCCAGCAACTTGCTCTCGGCTGCATCCTACAACGTGTATTTTCAGGCGACGCTCATGAGATTTTCGAGCCCTAGCAGAATCTCCATCTGTGGGCCCCCTGGAGATCATGTCAATCTCTCGGATAGCTGCATTTCCCCTATTCTCATCCTCTAGGGATTCCCATGGCTCCTTGCTGTGGCCTGGCTGCTGGCTTCCTGGACCTGCGTTGTCGAACGGGGGCTTACTTGACTAACCTATCGTGGCCTATTGGCCAGCCATCAACCTCTGAAGTTTGGGCACAATCTTAGGTGGAGGTAAGCCCAATACAGCAGCGTGCCGTGAATCATGGGCAAACTAGAAGCAGTCCCCAGTGGCATGAGTGTGGTAAGTGCAATAGCGAGGCTCCCACTAACCGGGTCTTGGAGCTTGGACAGTTGCCACACGTTGGGTCATCTTGGAATCCAGATCGGGCGAGAATTACGATCGAGCATCCCAGGCGTGTGGAAGAGGTTGAGCTGGCGATTGGAGGGACCTCTTCTTCCATTTGTTGCTGTAGCAGACACTTTGTCCGCTTTCCGCTGAGCCGCCTAGGCTTCTTCCATGTTGATGTAACTGGCGGCCTTCCCTCGCATCTCATCGAAGTTTTTCACGGGCTCTTGGATGAGGGCTCGGAAGAACTCCCCTTCTATCAAACCATGGGAGAAGGTGCTCATTAATATTTCAGAGGTAGCGAACAGGATGTCCTGAGCTACCTGGTTGAAGTGTTTGATATAACTTCTCAAGGGCTCGACAGACCCTTGTTTGTGAAGGCGCAACATGGCCGACAAGAGGGGGGGGGGGGTGAATTACCTCCTAACAAGAATACCCTCCTCAAAACTTTCAACTCAAAATAAAAGCAACAATAAAGTAAAATAAAAATGACAGAAAAGAAAAAGGGACTCAGTGAATTGACTTGGTTACAACCGAGACAGTTATTTATCCAAGGCGGTTGAACAGGTGCACTAACAGAGTCTACTTCTATGAAGGTGGAGAAGCCTTTTACACTTTGAAAGCTCTTACACGTTGCTTGGAAATGAAATACAACGTTAATTTTCGTCAATTTATAATAGTTGTTCGAGACCCCTTTATATAGGGGTTCCAAGACTTATCCAGTTCACCTGATTCTCAAGATCAGGATTTGACTCGAGAGGGATCGGTTGACCAATCCCCAGGTCCGATCGACCGAACCTGCGTACTTGCCCAACCTTCCGTCCAGATGCAGTCTGTGTGGATCGAGCCTGCGTTCGGTCAACCGATCTCATTGTTCGGTCGATCGATCAGCCAATAGTCTCTCCCTGAGTTGGCCCGATCAGCATGCTCGACTAAGTCTCTGGTTTATCTCCTGTTCGGTCGATAGATCAGAAAGTTCGGTAGACCGATCAGCCAACAGTTGGTTGTTGATGTGTCACCAATGGCTGACTTTTGATGATAGAGGTTCGGTCGACCGATCATGGCATCTGGTCGACCAAACACTTGTCAAGTCAACTTTCGGGTTGACTTGCTCTGGTTCCGTTCGCTTGGGTGATTGCGGCCAACTGGAATAGGGCTCACCCGAGCCCAATTCCTGGCCTTCTCCTCGAGTAGTCTTCCGTCTCGGCTTTACGTCCCTCGAACGTCGCGCATGTTCTTCTCGCCCACCGGTGTACTCTTCCGCAACTCTCTCGTTTTTCGGACGCACCGAACCCGTCAGCTCCCTTCCCATGTCATCCTTCTCGCTAGATGCGTCTTCCGCTCGACTTCCTGCGCTCCTAAGCTCCTGCACACTTAGACACAGGGATCAAAAACAAACAGAACCTAACTAACTTGGTTGATCACATCAAAACAACCATGGGGTCCAACAATCTCCCCCTTTTTGATTGCATCAACCCAAGTTCAAGTTAGGGTAAAAACAAACAAATAGTAATTTTAAGAAAATTACTAAACTAACATTTTAATCACAAAAATTATAATAATTTTAATAATAATTTTTTAAGTCTTTTCCAAAATCCCCAAAAAAAAATTTTAAGTTATTTGAAAACATTGCTAAGTAAAAATTTAATATTATATTCAGAAAAACTTAGCTTAGATAATGTAAAATACCGGAAAAATGGCGAATAATGATAAGAGAATTTTCCGGAATTTTTAGAAATTTTTCCGGAATTTTTCGGAGACCGTATGGACAAGTTTACGAGGATAAAAATGGGGTCAGGGAAAGCCTATTTAGGTTACCCCATTTAAGTAAGGAAAAGTTGAATTTATTTATTCATTTTTCTATTTTCTTTTTTCTTTCTCCCTACACGCCATTTCCCTTTCCCCCACAAACCTGTGCGTGCCGAGCTTTCATCTCTTTCCCTCGCGCGTGCCTTAACCGACGCCGCAAACCGCCGGTTCCTCCCTCTCCTCTGTCGACGCCGACGACGCCAGGGACTAGAGAGCCGGTGGCTGAGCTTCGCCTTTCCTCTCCCTCTTCCCTCTCGGTGCCCTAATCTCTGACGACGCCATCCTTTTTCCTCTTTACCGCCCGACGTCGCCGAGTATTCCCCCTGATCCACTGCCGCCGGTCGACCATTGGTCCTACCGTCTCCTCCTCGCAGAGATGCAGTTTCACCGACTTCTCTGCTCAAGCCGACCACATTGGGTTGTCCTCGGCCAAGATCAGGGAAGCACGTCGTGCCCTAGCCGAAGCCCACCGCCACGACCCGATCACCGACGACCAACATCTCTGATGCTTGCTCGCAGCCTTCTGTACCCTAGGCCTAGACCCGATTTCCCCTCCTCATCACCAGATTTGGAACAAGGAGGTCCAACGACGCTTTCTCACCGGATCTAGGAGTATTCAAGATCATCCTCCGGCAGAGATGGAAAAGAAATAGTGCCTTCGACAGTAACCAACCGTAAGGTAATCTAATAGATGAATATGGATCGGGATATCTGGATCACGTGTCAAGCAAAGGTAAGAGTCCTTTTAGTAAGGAGGTTGTTGTGCCATAATTGGGATGATTTTAGATATTGGAATTTATGGTGGAATTAGATCTAATGTTAAGATGTTACTGTGATGATTGTAATGTAGGATACTTGGTTTGGACATTCACAACCACAACTTTCTCCGGCTATGAGATAGCAATGGAATGCATTGATTTGGGTAAGTTGTTGTTGATTTATACATGAATGTAGATTCAAATTGGAAAGGGTAGTTGTTAACTAGATGCTGTGGAATAGTTAAATTTAATTGAGCTACACATTGGGTTGTGGAATGATAAGAGGTTATGGATTGAGTTAAACGTAACAGGATTAATGAGATTGGTTAACTACCAGATTTGGGGTTGATAATTGAAATGGAATTAATATAAAGATTTTGATTCAGATTGGGATATGTTAACTATTTGGTTTATGATGAATTTAGCTAACTAGTTCTTACTTGACTAGTGATATCATACCATATGTGATCGCAGAATTTTTGTTTTGGAATGAGCGTCTCAACGTAAGATTTCTGGACATGATCTACAGTTAAAGGCGGGTACCTTAACTTATCTTTTTGATATGTCTTGTTGATATGTTTAGTAGGTCATAACTTTTTGTAATAATTATGTTCGTCATTGTTTCGGTATGTCACTTTTGGATACCTGTTACATGCTTGTTTGCTCATCTGTTATGCATTTTATGCTAGTACCCACATGATTATATATATATGCTCAGAGGGGTAGTGACATACCATGCTTGCTATGTTCAGGACCTAGGTTTTTGATATCCTATCTGACCTGTGTACTTTAGATCTTCGTATTTGACCATCGATATTACGGTACTCATTTTATATATATGGATATGGTTATACTGATCAGTTGGTGGCTATGCTTAGTGTCATGCATCATGATTGCATGCTGCGCGATTGTCGGCTCCACTATGGTTGAGCACATCACCAGTTACATGTACTGCACACACCACCACTCATGGGTTAGTGGTATATCAGACAGGTGTGTGGCGGTTCTGCTGTTTGGCTCTGTTGGTCTGAGGACTCAACGTGGTAACCGGCAGACAGTTCCGCTCTGTTTGGCTCCGCTGGCATTTAATGTAGCAGCGTGGTAGCCGGCAGACGGTGGACTCTGTTTGGCTCCGTTGGTCATGTGACTCAGCGTGGTAGCCAGCAGAGATACCTCCCCGTCATCGTGTACCAGGAGATGAGAGCATTGAGCTCCCCCATTTATGATTTGGGGTCAGAGGACAGGAGTACTCCGACAGCATCCCTCCACTCAGTCACTCATCAGGTATAGTGATGGTAGAGTGCATGGTTGTCACAGCCCTACCCACTCGGTCTCACCATTGTGTGTGAAATGACTGACTGGCGTCAGGGGTGACCAGGACGCATCATTGGCATCATACGCATTTATGCATTTACTGCTTGTGTTTGCTGCACTTATATGCTGCATTTGGATGGATGCATATGTTTGACATGCATACAGGATTTATGACACTTCCGGTCTGACGACCTAATTATTCTGATAGGTGACCCTGGTGAGTACAGTACTCTTCAGCCTTTTTCTATTATGCATTACCTTCTTTTGATAAGGAGACTGTACTCCATAGTTATTACTATTTGTTATAGTTTACTATACATGTCAACTAGGTATCTGCTGAGTTGTTGAACTCACCTCCGTGGACACTATCTTTTTCAGGTACTAGATTGTTTATAGAGACGCTTGGAGTATTCTGGCTGTCGGTCCCCACATCACATCCGAAGACATGTCTACGTTTTTGTGTATTTTTACTTCAGTATTTATAATTGGTGTAATTAGTGTTGTATTCCGATTTTGTTTCTGGAGATGTTATATTGTTGTGTTGTGTAAGCCTAGCCGGCTAGAAGTTTTAGTTTTGGGTTGTATGTGTTGTCCTTTTTCGCTGTGTCTTTGGTTTTAGTACAGCTGAGTAGGCTGTTAAATATATATATAACTGCGTGGTTGTTTATTTTGTTCCAGCCGAGTGGGCTGATGATATAAACGGCGTGATTGTGTGTATATTCCAACCGCTTGTGGCTGATGTATATTTTGTATATAGATTTGCCTCAGATTGTCACCCGTACAGGGGAGATGCTGCCGAAATTTCTTCGGACAGAGACTCCCTCGGGGCGTGACAATTTAGTGGTATCAGAGCGAGTATACGATACTTGCTATGTGTTCTGGATTTTTGAGATTTATCTGATATCAATTTATTGGGTATCAGAGCTCGGCTTATGAGTCTTATTTTTTTTCTGTGTTTCGGATTTTGCGTTTTGGTCTTCTCGATGTGATTTTTCGGGTTTTGGGACCTGGCAGCAGCAAGACATCTCCAAGCTATAGGAGGTATGTTGGTATACTGTTATCCTACCTTTTTGTTAGTATATGCACCGTTGACCATTACAGTTTATGACATGTATTAGCATTTTTTATTAGTACCTGACGAGTTGATATAGCATATATTTTATGTGTTAGGTAAATCACTAATTATGGTGGACCTTAATAGAGATTAAGGATTATAGGCTTTGGTGATTTTACATGTCATACTCCCAGTAGTTTTAGCTTCTGTTACTATTAGTTGGTTAGAAGATCGAGGCACATACCAGTCTCTGTTATTATTAGCTGTGTAGTGGATAGTATCTACCTATTTATGTTGACCTAGCCAGTAGTATACTATGTTATCTTAGTTAATTTCATCAGTAAATATTGATTTACTCTTGTTAGATCGGTCAGTAGGAGTCTGATTTACATTTGTTGATTTGGGTAGTCGTATATTGATATACCTTAGATGCTTGTGGAGGATTAAGGTATTCTTGATTAGTTAGTAGATGATTGATTTAGTTTTGTTGGTTTGATCAGTAGAGGACAATCATACTCTATTTTTAGAGGTTCGAATCTTTTGATTATTCGTGCTTAGTTGGATATTATGAGCACATTGGAGTACATGACCGTTACTGACGTGGGAAAAGATTGAATTAGCCGTATATCGTTGTTGGTCTGGTTAGTCTTTAGAGGATTGATTTATCTTATTCCATGGGTACTTTAAATTTAGACTGTAAGTACCTTGTAGGATAACTTAGAAGGTGGCATAGGGTTTGTGTGGTAGATTGGATTTAAAATATGTTGATTATGCATATTTATGTGGTGTGTAGATATGATTATTATGTGTTGTAGGAGTCCTGTGGTAGACTGGCCGATTGCATCATTGAGCTTATGTTGATTGTATTATGGAAGGTATCATGTTGATTAAACCGGTGTTATGGTAGATGCAGATGTGTTCGATGTAATATTCGAGGTATCTTGTTGATTATATTTGATTTGTGGATACACTTGTGTCAATTAGACTTTGTTGGAGGTATCATACTCAATATACCTGAGTTGTGTGTATGTTGGTGTATAATAATTGGAGGATTATGTCGATTATACATATGTTATGTGTGCATGTGTGCCAGATGTATGGTTGGTAGCATCATGATAATTCTACCTATGTTGAATGTAGAATGTTGAATGTCTATATTATGACATGTGTGGTATTACTCTATCAACTAATTCTCCTATTAGTGGGTGACCGGCCTACTAGGATGATGATAGAGCTGACTATGGATTTGATTTGCTTACTAGGTTGTTTATACCATAGGCTACCCACAGTGATCTATGATAGAGAGATCTCGTGCAGTCTCTAGCTGGATAGTTAGGTGCCTTGGACACTTATGTATTGTTGGTGGTGGAGCGTTACTTCCACTTATTGCGGATTGCTTATAGCGGAGCATTGCTCTCATATTTATTGCAGATACATATTTCAGATTATTTGTGGTAGAGCGTTGCTCCCACATATGGAGGATTTCTTGTGGTAGAGCGTTGCTCCCATATATGTGGTATTTTGTGTGATGGAGTGTTGCTCTCACACTAGAGGATCTATTCTTAGGTGATTTATGTTGTTGGTGATTAGATTTCCGAAATTATTATCAGAGATCTTATGGTTAGGAATGTCTGTGATACGGACATTATGTGTCTCGGTTTTACCATTAGGGCTTGCGGAGCCTTAGATGTTTTCAGAGAATTGATGATTTTGGTATTCCCAGAATGTTTGGATCGGTTTCCATTGTCTTTGTTGACGATGTTGTTTTTTATTATGGATCCGAGGTGAGTCACGTACACCACCTTTGCTTAGATCTAGAGATGTTTCGACGAGAACATCTATATGTGATGATCAGTAGTGCTTATTTGGATTGTCTTATGTGATGATGATTGGGACACACGGTCACCAGTAGGAGTATACCGTGGTTCCACAGGAGATCGAGGTTGTTACCGTTGGGAGTAGACGGAGTCGATATAAGAGGCTCGCAACTTCCTTTGTTTGGCTCGATATTTCCGGAGATACATTGAGGGTTTCTCACGGATTGCTATGCTACTTACACGCCTGATCAGGAAAGGCGTGAAGTTCACTTGAACTGAGGTTTGCAAGACCAACTTATAGGAGCTGAAGCGGAGTTTAGTGTCGGCTCCGAATTTTGGTTTTACCTTCTGGAGAGGACGGATTCGTGCTCTGCACTGACGCGTCTCTACAGGGTTTGAGCGCTGTTCTGATGCAGCACGATAGAGTAGTCTCCTATGCTTCTCGTCGGTTGGAGCATGAGAAGAACTACCCTGTACATGATCTGGAGCTAGTCGCCATTATTTTGCCATGAAGATTTGGCGGTATTATTTATGTGGTGTTACATTTGAGATTCTCACTGACCATAAGAGTCTCAAATATCTGTTTACTTAGAAGGAACTTAATCTCCGACAGAGGAAGTGGATGAAGTTCCTGAAGGATTATGTCTGGACCTTTAGCTATCAACTGGGAAAAAAAACTAATGTGGTTGTCGATGCACTTAGCCGGAAGTCCAGAGGGACTTTAGCTTGCCACCGAGTAGTGGTCACAGACTTAGTTCAGGGTTTCTTTGAGTTGGGCCTTGAGGGGATAGGACAGACAGAGCAGGGTATTCTGGTTACCACGGTTGCTCAGTCGTCGATCAGGACGAGGATCCGAGAGCCCTAGGTTGCTGATCAGTATTTGCAGTTTGTTTGCAGCTAGATAGCTTCTGGGCAGTAGACCGAGTTCACACGAGACGAGGAGGGTGTTATACACTTCCGAGGCAGATTGTGCGCACTTCAGTCTCATCCGGTCTTATAGGAGTTACTTCCGGAGGCTCATCGCTCATGATTTGCTGTCCACCCAGGCGGTACCCGTGTGTACCAAGATTTGAGGTGTTTTTATTGGTGGAATGACATGAAGGAAGATATCGCGGATTTTGTAGCAAGATGTCTTGTCTGTCAGCAAGTGAAGGCCGAGCACCAGAGACTTGCCGGCTTACTTCAGCAGATTCCTATTCCTGAGTGGAAATGGGAACATATTACCATGGACTTTGTGGTAGGTTTGCCGAGAACACGACGAGGCCATGACGCGATTTGGGTAATCGTTGATCGATTAACCAAATCCGCGCACTCGTTAGTGATTCGAAAGACTGATTTCCTGGATCGATTGATAGATCTGTTTTGCCGGGAGATCATCAGATCACGTGGTGTCCCGTTGACTATTATTTCGGATAGAGACCCTCGGTTCACATCTCATTTTTGACAGAGTCTGCAGCAGGCCTTGGGCACGCAGCTCTATTTCAGTACAGCTTTCCATCCTCAGACAGATGGATAGTCAAAGCGGACCATTCAAACTCTAGAGGACTTGCTGAGATCGTGTGTATTAGAATTTTTGAGGCAGTTGGGATGACTATTTGTCATTGGTAGAGTTCGCCTACAACAACGGTTTGCATTCGGCTGTCCAAATGCCACTGTTGAAGTGTTGTATGATAGGCCTTGTCGGACACCCACCCTCTGGGATGAGGTTGGTGAGGCCCAGTTATTGGGACCTCGTAGAGCTCAGCTTGATACAGAGTTGGTCCGTACTATCAGACGGAAGATGACAGAGGCGTAGGACCGCCAGAAGAGTTATGCAGACTGGAGAAGGAGACTCTTAGAGTTCTCTACAGGAGATCATGTATTTCTGCGAGTTTCACCCATGAAAGGGGTGAAGAGATTTGACCTCAGAGGTAAGCTAGCTCTACGATACTTTGGACCTTTCCATATCTTGGAGAGGGTTGGAGCGGTAGCTTATCGTTCGACGCTATCATCAGCTTGGCAGGTGTTTACGACGTATTTCATGTGTCTATGCTGAGGAGGTATATATCCGACTAGACATTTGTGTTGACCGATATCTTAGTTCCGTATAGCCTGACATCACCTATGAGGAGATTTCGGTACTGATTTTGGACCGGAAAGAGTGTCAGTTGCGGAACAAGGCTATCCGGCTGGTTAAAGTCGGATGGCAGCATCATTCGGACGAGGAGGCTACTTGGGAGCTCGAGGATACTATCCGAGCTCGATACCCCCATCTTTTCACTTGAGGTATGTGATTTAATTTACCGTTCAACATTTATACTCTTTGCCTGTTGTTGGTAATTGCTGATGGTAGATAACGAAATTTGGGGATCAAATTTTTATTAGTGGGGGAGAATGTAAAATACCAGAAAAATGGCGAATAATGATAAGGGAATTTTCCAGAATTTTTAGAAATTTTTCTGAAACTTTTAGGAGACTGTATGGACAAGTTTACGGGGATAAAAACGGGGTCAGGGAAAACCTGTTTAGGTTACCCCATTTAAGTGAGGAAAAGTTGAATTTATTTATTCATTTTTCTATTTTCTTTTTCTTTCTCACAACACGCCGTTTCCCTTTCCCCCACAAACCTGTGCGTGCCGAGCTTTCATATCTTTCCCTCGCGCGTGCCCTAACCGGCGCCGCAAACTGCCGGTTCCTCCCTCTCCTCTGCCGACGCCGACGACGCCAGGGACTAGAGAGCCAGTGGCTGAACTTCGCCTTTCCTCTCCCTCTTCCCTCTCGGTGCCCTAATCTCTGACGACGCCATCCTTTTTCCTCTTTACCGCCCGACGTCGCCGAGTATTCCCCCTAATCCACTGCCGCCGGTCGACCATTGGTCCTACCGTCTCCTCCTCGCAGAGATGCAGTTTCACTGACTTCTCTGCTCAAGCCGGCCACATTGGGTTGTCCTCGGCCAAGATCAGGGAAGCACGTCGTGCCCTAGCCGAAGCCCACCGCCACGACCCGATCACCGACGGCCAACATCTCTGATGCTTGCTCGCAGCCTTCTGTACCCTAGGCCTAGACCCGATTTCCCCTCCTCATCACCAGATTTGGAACAAGGAGGTCCAACGACGCTTTCTCACCGGATCTAGGAGTATTCAAGATCATCCTCCGGCAGAGATGGAAAAGAAACAGTGCCTTCGACAGTAACCAACCGTAAGATAATCTAATAGATGAATATGGATCAGGATATCTGGATCACGTGTTAAGCAAAGGTAAGACTCCTTTTAGTAAGGAGGTTGTTGTGCCATAATTGGGATGATTTCAGATATTGGAATTTATGGTGGAATTAGATCTAATGTTAAGATGTTACTGTGATGATTGTAATGTAGGATACTTGGTTTGGACATTCACAACCACAACTTTCTCCGGCTATGAGATAGCAATGGAATGCATTGATTTGGGTAAGTTGTTGTTGATTTATACATGAATGTAGATTCAAATTGGAAAGGGTAGTTGTTAACTAGATGTTGTGGAATAGTTAAATTTAATTGAGCTACACATTAGGTTGTGGAATGATAAGAGGTTATGGATTGAGTTAAACGTAACAGGATTAATGAGATTGGTTAACTACCAGATTTGGGGTTGATAATTGAAATGGAATTAATATAAAGATTCTGATTCAGATTGGGATATGTTAACTATTTGGTTTATGATGAATTTAGCTAACTAGTTCTTACTTGACTAGTGATATCATACCATATGTGATCGCAGGATTTTTGTTTTGGAACGAGCGTCTCAACGTAGGATTTCTGGACATGATCTACAGTTAAAGGCGGGTACCTTGACTTATCTTTTTGATATGTCTTGTTGATATGTTTAGTAGGTCATAACTTTTAGTAATAATTATGTTCGTCATTGTTTCGGTATGTCACTTTTGGATACCTGTTACATGCTTGTTTGCTCATCTGTTATGCATTTTATGCTAGTACCCACATGATTATATATATATGCTCAGAGGGGTAGTGACATACCATGCTTGCTATGTTCAGGACCTAGGTTTTTGATATCCTATCTGACCTGTGTACTTTAGATCTTCGTATTTGACCATCGATATTACGGTACTCATTTTATATATATGGATATGGTTATGCTATCAGTTGGTGGCTATGCTTAGTGTCATGCATCATGATTGCATGCTGCGCGATTGTCGGCTCCACTATGGTTGAGCACATCACCAGTTACATGTACTGCACACACCACCACTCATGGGTTAGTGGTATATCAGACAGGTGTGTGGCGTTTGTTTGGCTCTGTTGGTCCGAGGACTCAACGTGGTAACCGCAGTTCCTTCTGTTTGGCTCACGGCATTTAATGTAGCAGTGGTAGCAGACGGTGGACTCTGTTGGCTCCGTTGGTCATGTGACTCAGTGTAGTAGCCGGCAGATCCCGTCATCGTGTACCAGGAGATGAGAGCATTGAGCTCCCCCATTTATGATTTGGGGTCAGAGGACAGGAGTACTCCGACAGCATCCCTCCACTCAGTCACTCATCAGGTATAGTGATGGTAGAGTGCATGGTTGTCACAGCCCTACCCACTCGGTCTCACCATTATGTGTGAGATGACTGACTGACGTCAGGGGTGACCAGGACGCATTATTGGCATCATACGCATTTATGCATTTACTGCTTGTGTTTGTTGCACTTATATGCTGTATTTGGATGGATGCATATGTTTGACATGCATACAGGATTTATGATACTTCCGGTCTGACGACCTGATTATTCTGATAGGTGACCCTGGTGAGTACAGTACTCTTCAGCCTTTTTCTATTATGCATTACCTTATTTTGATCAGGAGACTGTACTCCATAGTTATTACTATTTGTTATAGTTTACTATACATGTCAACTAGATATCTGTTGAGTTGTTGAACTCACCCCGTGGACACTATCTTTTTCAGGTACTAGATTGTTTATAGAGACGCTTGGAGTATTCTGGCTGCCGGTCCCCACATCACATCCGAAGACATGTCTACGTTTTTGTGTATTTTTACTTCAGTATTTATAATTGGTGTAATTAGTGTTGTATTCCGATTTTGTTTCTGGAGATGTTATATTGTTGTGTTGTGTAACCCTAGCCGACTAGCAGTTTTAGTTTTGGGTTGTATGTGTTGTCCTTTTTCGCTGTGTCTTTGGTTTTAGTACAGCTAAGTAGGCTGTTAAATATATATATAACTGCGTGGTTGTTTATTTTGTTCCAGCCGAATGGGCTGATGATATAAACTACGTGGTTGTGTGTATATTCCAGCCGCTTGTGGCTGATGTATATTTTGTATGTAGATTTGCCTGAGATTGTCACCCATATAGGGGAGATGCTGCCGAAATTTCTTCGGACAGAGACTCCCTCGGGGCGTGATAGATAATTTAAAAAAAATCTAATTTCAGAAAAGATTTTAATTTTAAAAAAATGAGAATTTTTCTAAGTGAAAAATTTCAAGCAAGAAATATTTTTCTAGATATAAAAATATTTTTGAAGAATTTTCAGGAAGATGTTTAAAAACTTTTCAAAGCATTATTTATTTCTAATTTTAATGTTTTATCATAAAGTTAATTAAATATTTCATTTCTATATTCGGCTTCCAGGCAATGGCGAGGCACTAGGCATTCTTGGTTATTGGAGCAACAACCACTTTCTAGTCAAAGCCTCATAAAGAAATCTTAATGTTTAATTTTCTCGCTGAAAGCTCTTAACTTATAAAATATTTAATCTAGTAAAGATTTTGGAATCCAGTATAGATTTCTTCCTACTGGGTTATTCAAAAACTTAGGGGGTACATAGTTTCTAGGAACTTTCCTAAGTTGACCCTGATGTTTTCTAATATATCAATTTAATTTTCATAAATTCTTAGTTTATATTTTGGGAATTTATTAACGCATGCATCATTATTTTTCAATTTCTGAATTTCAAATTTTAATTTTTCATTTTCTGATTTTAGATTATCATACATTTCTAGTGGGCATGCTTTTGCTAGGTTCAATTTTAATTCAGGATTTTCTTTTTCTAATTTTGCAAGATCTTTCGTCAGCACTTTGATGAACTGAAAAGACTGAGTGGGGGTGAGATCAAGTACCTTACTTACCTCACTTGATGATGCTCCCCCTTCATCGGAACTTTGTTCTTCTTCTGATGATTCTCCCCCTTCATCTATGCTTATTTTTGAGTCCGAATCATTTTCAAAGAGATGATTGGCCATCAGTGCTACTCCTGAGAAGGCTTCGACTTCTGACTCGGAGGATGAAGAATCATCCCATGTAGCCTTCAAACTCTTGCGTGTTGAGGACGTCGGTTTTTGAGACTTCTCCTTGTTCTTTTTCTTGAGTTTGGGACAATCATCCTTGATGTGTCCTTCCTCGTTGCAGTTGTAGCATCGAACCGTCTTTTTGTTGCATTGATGTTTCCTCGACTGCGATTTAAACTTATCAGTTTTAACGAACTTATTTAATTTTCTTACCAGAAGAGTCGCTTCAGTTTCGTCGATCGATGCTTCGGAGTCGGGATCGTCCTTTTCAGCTTGTAGGGCAATGTTGAGATTCGACTTCTCTACTTGGTTAGGCTCTGCAAGTCGAGACTCGTGAAGTTTGAAGGTAGAGAATAAATTTTCTAAACTGCTTACCTCAAAGTCCTTAGAGATGTAGTATGCATCTACTAAGGATGCCCATTCAGGAGTTCTGGGCAAGACGTTGAGCGCGTATCGGATGGAATCTCGGTTCATTACAGATTCGCCAAGGTTTGTCAGTTGCGTTATCAGTTTCTTGATTCTCGCTTGGAGTTGCGCTACGTTCACGCCATTGTTCATCCGGAGGTTTGTTAGTTGTGTCCGGAGGATGTCGCGCCTCGCTACCTTTGCTTCTGAGGTGCCTTCGTGGAGCTCCAGGAATATTTCCCAGAGGTCTTTGGCAGAGTCCTATCTTCCGATCCGACTTACCTCCTGGGGTGGCAGGACACTAAGCAGGTGGAATTCCACCTTTCCGTTGGCCACGAAATCGACTTGCTCTTTCTTTGTCCAGTTATACTCTTCTTTGTCTTTTGGCGCTGCATATCTATATTTCATTATTAAAAGTATATCAAATTTAGTTTCAAAAAATACCTCCATTTTTTGCTTCCTTATAGCGAAGTTTCCGTCGAACTTTGGGGGATGAATGTTCACGCCGACCATTGTCTCGATCTTTGTGTTTTAGTCGGCGGTTAGTCCTTTTGAGGCTGTCGGGCTCTGATACCACTTGTAGGTGCAGTAGGGCCGACAAGAAGAGGAGGGGGGGGGGTGAATTGCTTGCAAAAAAAAAAATACCCTCCTCAAAACTTTCAAATCAAAATAAAAGCAACAATAAAGTAAAGTAAAAATGACAGAAAAGAAAAAGGGACTCAACGAATTGACTTGGTTACAACCGAGACGGTTGTTAATCTAAGGCGGTTGAACAGGTGCACTAACAGAGTCTCCTTCTATGAAGGCGGAGAAGCCTTTTACACTTTGAAAGCTCTTACACGTTGCTTGGAAATAAAATACAGCGTTGATTTTCGTTAATTCAAAATAGCTGTTCGAGACCCCTTTATATAGGGGTTCCAAGACTTATCCAGTTCACTTGATCCTCGGGATCAGGATTTGACTCGAGAGGGATCAGTCGACCGATCCCCAGGTTCGGTCGACCGAACCTGCGTACTTGCCCAACCTTCCATCCAGATGCAGTCTGTGTGGATCAAGCCTGCGTTCGGTCGATCGATCTCATTGTTCAGTCGACCGATCAGCTAACGGTCTCTCCCTAAGCTGGCCTGATCAGCATGCTCGACTAAATCTCTGGTTTATCTCCTGTTCGGTCGACCGATCAGAAGGTTCGGTCGACCAATCAACCAACGGTTGGTTGCTGACATGGCTGCTGACGTGTCATCAACGGCTGGCTTCTGATGATTGGGGTTCAGTCGACCGATCATGACATTCGGTCGACCGAACACTTGTCAAGTCAACTTCCCGGTTGACTTGCTTTGGTTTCGTTCGCTTGGATGATTGCGGCCAACCGGAATAGGGCTCACCCGAACCCAATTCCCGGCCTTCTCCTCGAGCAATCTTCCGTCCCACCGTTATACTCTTCCACCCACTGGTATACTCTTCCACAGCTCTCTCGTCCTTTGGACGCACCGAGCCCATCGGCCCCCTTCTCGTGCCGTCCTTCTCGCCAACTGCGTCTTCCACTCAACTTCCTGCGCTCCTAAGCTCCTGCACACTTAGACACAGGGATAAAAAACAAACAGGACCTAACTAATTTGGTTCATCATATCAAAACAACCACGGGGTCCAACAGTTTGAGGGCGAAGAGACAGTGATCTATCTTCTGGTACTTCCTGCTGCTGGCGAAATGACATAGGAAAATAGTCTTAAAGTCATGGAAGCGGGTGATGGACCCATTCGGCAATCCATCAAACCATTTTTGTGCAGAGCTGGACAGAGTGTTCAAGAACACTCGACACTTGATGGCGTTGTTATATTGGTGCAACAGTGCAACGTTCCGAAACTTTCAGAGATGATCCTCCGAATTCTTGCTACCGTCATACTCTCCGATAGCTGGGGGCTTGTACCCCTTCGATAGCTTCTCCTCGAGTACCCTTAGAGAGAAGGACACTTGCTCCTCAGGCTCCCCTTGAGGCTCCTCCCTGAGGACTATGACCTTCCCTTTCTTTGAGTCCCTGGGCGAGGAGCTTTTCTCCATGGAGGCATGTGGTTCTTCTTTCTTATTATAACAGTCCGGACCCTTGTGATAATAGTCTGGGCTAGGTTCTCGATAGAAGGCTGGGGGGAACTCCTTGGGCTGTTTTCTCTTAGATCCTCTATCCGAGACGTGAGTAGGGTCCTTGAAAATTATAGGCATCTTGTACGGTCGCGAAGTAGTGGTCTGTTTTTCGGAAGTCACCCGCCTGTTGGCCTCCTTGAACAGTTCATACTCCTCTACCATCATGGTCATGTTGATTCTTCCGGTCTCCTCCATCTTCACACTCCAGAACAGGTGAAGGAAGTTCCCACAGACAGCGCCAAATTGATTCTGTCAGGAATCTGAGTCAGACAAAGGTCGGATGACCTGTTGCTGGTGTTGATGGAGAGGCGACTATGACACCCTTATCGTACATGCCCCAAAGAATGGACCCCCACGTGGCGCTGAAGGACGGCGGTAACTAAGCCAGTGGTACTTGAGCTCTGCGCGTACTCAGACAAGCACACGAAACGTTAGAGGTCATAAACCAGGGAAAAAGTCCCCAGAGCAGGCCCTTCGACATTGAAATCAGGTACTTTTTCCCCAAAAGAACAATGTACGAAGGAGAAAAAAAAGTAGAAGACAAGTGCAAATGTGTGAGAGAGCGTACTTGCTCAAGGGAGAGGACCTGCCTTTTTATATGACAAAGCGTACCTCTACGGGTGTCAGGACCTGTCTGGTGATGGAGGACGTGTGACACCCTTTTGTGGACTGGAAGATGATTTCATTCTCAGATGATCGTAGACCCTTGGAATATTCCCTGACATACAGCAGTTATTTTCTGACTGGTAGTTATGATTCCCTGATCTTGTTGTCATGTAGTGTCTTCCGTCCCGCCCGGGTATGACTAGGGCAGCTCGGAATGATCTATCAGGTATAACACCTGGTCTAAGTCTTGAGAGGCAGGGAGAGCTGATATGATATCGCTCAAGAGCTGACCGGGAGTTGACCTACTAAGAGAACCAGGCCTGGATTTAATCGAGTTGTGAAAACCCGACCAGTTGGAGCAAGTCAAGTATCATCTTGATTGCACACCCTGAATCAGATCTGGGATCCTGATCTGCAAGCACCCGACCGGGCATCATGTGGCTAATAACACCAGGCGGTCATACCTCTTCTTTCCCTAACTGCTGACTATCACGTCCTCCTGACTGTTGACTATCACGTCCCCTTGACTGTTGACTGTCACGTCTCCTTGACTTCTGACTATCATATTTTCTTGACTTCTAACTGTTATGTCTCTTTGACTTCCAACGACTAGGCTCTACTCTTATACACCGTATTGTTACTCTTCTTGTTCTCCTTCCTCATATTTACTCTTTTTATACGTCTTTATCTTATTACTTTGCACAATGTTTTCTTCTCTTTATTAGAGGTTGAGAATTATTATCTCCTATTTGCGCAACAATCTACCATAACTACAGAAAGGACAAGACCGACTTGCGCAAACCAATTGATGATGAGGAGGATACGAGGATCAAGCATGTGCAGTGGGTTCGTTTCTAAGCTTCATCGATGATGTCGAAGCATGAAATTAAAATTTGTGATATAATCTAGTGCAGGGTGTTGGTTTCTGAGCTTCGTCCGTGTGTCAGAAGCACGAAATTAAAATTTGTTATCTACTGTAAGTACCCATAATCTTGTGTGGCAAATGGCAAATGACCAATGGTAAATCGTGATTCGTTTATCCCTAATATTTCTGTCAAAATAAGTAAATTACAGATGATTATTTGTTAATAATATAAGTGGTCAAGGTATAAAGAAAGATACATTCGAACATATCAAGTTAAAATTTCAAATATATGGTAACACCTTATGTTTCAACCACCGTATCATAGGAAATATAAATAATCATAATCTATATGGTAAAAAAGTGATATATTTGCTCCTAGTATCTCTATCAATTCATCTTAGATTAATAGAAAAAAAAATAAATTATAGTACTAATCATTAAACAAATAATAAAATATTACCATTTACTACCAATTTGTTATCTAGCCATAATCTAGCACTACCATCTACTGTGGAAGCGGAAGAGTAAAACCCTTGAATAAAATTTCTATCAGAAAACGCAAAAAGTTCTGGATGATGCAAAAAACTAAAGGAAATTGGAAAATTTTAGTGAATATAAGTCTGGAGGGATCCCATGGGACTGGCGTCTATACTTTTTAGATAAAATAGTATAAATTAGAAAAATTAACTTAACATATATATATAAAGATCCTAATCCTTTTATACCTAATATTTTTTTCAGTAAACTTATTTAAAAAATTAAATTTATTCTTTGTAGTGTTTACTTTTTTAATATTTTTGTTAGCTCAGCTTAGGACAAAACACATACATTAATTAATCTAACCCGAGCACACCCGCCACAAGTCAAGCACCCACCACAAGTCATGTGGTGCTTAACTTGACCTAACATATTTAGGATGGGTATAAGTTTAATCAATCTAACTAATCGAATTTGCATGTTCAATTCAATTAATTTAGAAATTTAATTTTTTATTTTAAAAGAATATAAATTAATTCAGTTAAATCGATTCGGTCATGATTTTAAAAATCTAAATTCAATTAAATTGATTAAATGGGATAAATCATTCGAACTGATATGTTATTAGCACGTGATTATTATAACAGTCATCACTAATTATATAGCAATTGACTGTTAAACTTAAAATTGAATAACTATTCCGTACTCGATCGTTGGATTCTATTGTCTATCATGAGTCGATTACTAGAAAATAACAATAAATTGTTAATTCATCACTAGTTGATTGTTGAAAAACATTAATTGATGATAGAAATATTGATTATTTCGGTTTTCAACTAAATTAATCGATGTTATGTTAGTTCGTTTTTTGTTGAAAAATTTGGTCATTTCGGTTGATTTGGAAAAAAAAATGATTTAATCAATTTCAAATTGTTCGGTTCGGTCGGTTCAATTTTAAACCGATTGTACCCTAATCATTTGATTAACCCTAATTTTACTTTTTCTTGTTAAAGGAATAATATTGGATGAGTTTAAATTATAAGTTCAATAAATCCATACATATAGATAAACATAGATTTAATTTATTATGTTTTTATCTACACATATTGCAAATAATTAGAAGGTATTATAGGTATAATATCAATTAATTAAACAACTGAACAATAATTGAACATTAATTAACAATTAACTGACTACATAATTGGTTAAACTAAAAATAAAATATTAATAATATATATCAAAACTATAATTTTGTTTAGAGATATATTTTAAAAGTTATATGGTCATTTATAGATATTATAGTATAAAACTGAAATAAATTAATCAAGATAAGAACTAAAAAGAAGTAAATATTTATATTTAAATATTTTTAAGACTTGGCGATATATATGGATAAATTCTATCAACTGCATCTCCATAAACTGAGTCAATCCTTGATTCTATAAATTAGCATGATTAAAGGATAAGCTAGACTTGTTTATTTGTTACTTTTTAGATTAGTTACTTTTTTTTATCATTCTTTTCGACTTTATTTTCATTAATCTTATTCTTTAATCTTTGCTTCCTTCTTTCTCTATCCTTGAGGGTTCTACAAGAGATTGAAGATCAAAGTCTCTCAAATTAAGGTATGTTGTGCTTTTGATTAATCCCCTGTATGATTTCTTTCCTATTCATTTTTTTAAACTTTATATTGTTTAATCTCTTCATATATACTAAATATATAGAGATTGATATGTAATAGTTAATATAATTTTCATGTTTTATCCATAAATCTAATGATTATAGAAATTAGGTTTTTATTCCCAGTATTACTTAGAAAATTTATTTCATAAACATACGTTCAATATTTAAGTAGATTAATTATTTTATTTTTAAACAAATATATTTCTGAATCTGTAGTTTATATAAATTATTTTAAGTAGTACATTATATTTAAGTTCGTAATCTAAAGTTTACAAAAAAAAATTTATTATGAGTTTTTATTTTCTGCATTCAATAATTTAAGAAACTATTTCTATAATTAATTTACGATATATCCAAAAGCATAATTAAGTTTATAAATAGTCGTGTCTGATTTCTGTGTTCACAAAATATACTTATAATTAATTTGTATTCTCCATCAAAAAGTGATTTTCTTAAGTTATTTCTAATCAATGTGATACTGAATGAAAAATCAATTTGTAACAGGAAAGAGTCAAGAATGCATCGTGTGACAAGTTCCAACAACACATCTGATTCAGGTCGTCCTCCTCAAAAAGAGAAACGCTTATCATATGTGTTGAATGATGGAGATGATAAAAAGGTCTCTAAATATCATATTACATTGACCTTGCTGTCTCTTATATATATATATATATATACTTTATGTTCATCCAGTTATACCTTTTCTTTGTGACCTACTAATGATAAGGAGATGTGGCATTGTAGTTGTTTGTATTTTTCTTACGATAATTGATTTCAACTCTTTTAAAACTTGGTTTTGAGATTGCTACAGAAGGATTCTTTGTTTGCAGCATTGTGCAGGCGTTAATTGTGTAGTTGTGTCAAAACCATCAACTTCAGATGGCCTTGACTATGTTTTCACTGGCAGTCGAGATGGAACATTGAAGAGATGGGCTGTAACGGATGATGAAGCGAGTTGTTCAGCAACATTCGAATCACATATAGATTGGGTATTGTTCTATGTTTTCCACGAATTCTTTAATGAACATCCTTTTACTGGTACGATAGATGAATTGACTTAACAATTCTATATGCCACTATGGTTTTCTATTGTTATGATTCTGTGCAGGTAAATGATGCAGTTTTGGCTGGCGATGTGCTTGTTTCTTGTTCTTCAGACACCACAATCAAGGTTCTTCTTCACTTGTGCATAGTAGAGTATTGGTGACTTTTTAGACATAAGAGTTGATCATTTAATTTCTCACTTGTATATTTGTCAGACATGGAATTCCTTGTCTAATGGTGTTTGCACTGGGACTCTCCATCAGCATTCCGACTACGTTATGTGTCTCGCAACAAGTCGACAAAGAGTAATTGTTACTTATAATGATCCTTTAAAATTAAGGAATGAAATGGACTACTCACTTAACGTTCGTATTCTTTGAACACCATGTACATAATTAGAGCAACATAGTTGCCTCAGCGGCGCTTGGTGGTGAAGTTTTCATATGGGACCTTAATGCAGCTCATTCGCCGATCGCTAGCCCTATTGACACAGCTGAAGAAATGATGCCAAGTCTATGTGGATGCAAAGCTAGCGATGACATTCTGATCCACAATACTCAACCTCATGGGCACAATCCCATTACGGTGGAGGGACACAAGAAGTCATCAATATATTCTTTGGCCATGAGTGATAATGGGAATGTGCTTGTATCCGGAGGAACTGAAAAGGTGACTTTAGAATTTACCTAATAATCATTTTTTTCCTTGCGTGTTTATTTTCAAATGCATTCATAATTATTTGTAGGTAATACGTGTTTGGGATGCAAGAACAGGGTCCAAGAATATGAAACTTAAAGGCCACAGTGACAACATTAGGGCTCTGCTTCTTGATTCTACAGGAAGGTTAGCTCTTGATATTCTTGTGTGATTGGCATTGAGAGCCTTTTGTGATGTTTTGATATGAATATTGGTCACACTCTAATTAAATTTATCCTTTTTATTTATTTTTATTTTTCCAGATTTTGCCTGTCAGGATCATCCGATAAATTGATTTGGTACGCATTAGTTGATGAATAAACTATTATATGATTTGATGAATAAAATTTTGTATCAACACTGAAACATTACTACAAAATTTTACATTAATTTAATTTAGGAGATCAAAACCAAACAAATAATTAGAATTCGAGAACTAAAAAGATTTCAACAAACTATATATAATTTTTTAAATAAAGTACAACAAAACCATAGAGTACTAAAAGTTATATGAATAATACAAAAAGACACATCATCTAAAATTACATTAAAAATGTGTACTTAGAGGATCTCTAAGTAATTCTAAATACGACAAACATCAACTATAATATCAAAATCACTTTTACCTATAAAATTAACTAAGAAAAAAAACTAAGCACAAATTACTTAACAAGTACATAAAAAAGAATTACATAAATTTAAGAGATCAAAAGAACAAGTCACAATTTATCTTACTAGTTTAATTAAGTTCTCCTTTGAGATCTTTAATTACTAATTAAATTACCAAATTGATATATGTTTAATTGTCAATTATAATAAGTTAATATATGTTAATTATCATCTTTGAGTCGTTGCTAATAAATATTTCAATAAATCTACTAAAATATGAATCGTTTAAATATATCTTCAATATGAATTACTAGAGTTAATAAATAATAAGTAGCATCATAACTGTGGTGACCTTTTTTTTATATAATTTGTTTATTTAAGAGACTTTGTGGTATGTAGCCTATGGGATCTTGGTCAACAGCGCTGTGTGCATTCTTATGTTGTGCACAAAGATTCAGTCTTCGCACTTGCTTCTACTCCAGAATTCACCCATGTTTATAGTGGTGGTAGAGACCAATCTGTAAATACTCCACTCCCTTTACTTGCATTCTGAATCCAGCTGTAAGACTGAGCACTGATTGATATTTATTCCATAGTTATACTTGACAGATTTGTCAACAAGGGAGAGCATTTTGCTTTACAAAAAAGAAGATCCAATTTTACGAATGGCCTTATGCGATGATAGTATTTGGGTTGCGACAACGGATTCATCAGTAGACAGGCTGCCAGCTGAAGGAAACAACCTTCAAAGAATGTTAAAAAATGGTGCTTCTTTCATAGCCAGAAGCTTGTCATTTACAAGGTCAAGAACTTCAGAAGGACCTGCACCCGTAAGTAGTAAAATTTGTCTCAGCTTTGAATTACATTCTAGGAAAATAATTGTGAGATTAGATAAATAAATTTAAATTTCATGAATGAAATGCTTTTGTAGGTTACTTTATACAAATCACCATCTTTAACAATTCCAGGAAAGCCAAGAATTCTACAGTATGAAATTTTAAATAGTAGAAGGCATATATTGACCAAGGTAGTAGACCATTTTCTATATTTTTCATGAATGTTTTTCTCATTTTTATGGTGCTTTAAAATTTTTGAGATGCATTGTTGATTTAGGATACTTCAGGTTCAGTTAAGTTATGGGAGATTACCAATGGGCTTGTCATTGAGGATTATGGAAAGGTACTTAAATTGGCACTGTAATGACATATCGATTCCCTATTGATATTTTTGATGTTTCATATAAATTGATCTAGTGTTTAGAAGAGTTTGAAAGAAAAATCATCAACCTTCTATGCTAAACTTAGATCTGAATATTCACTTGCAGGTTTCGTTTGAAAAGAAAAAGAAAGAGCTATTTGAAAAGGTAATTTTGATATTTCTATAATTGTGTATTCTTTAATAAATTATCTGCTTCTCTAAATAGATTTGAAACATTTCCTCTCTTTTTCCACTTGCATAGTTTCAGGCAAGCATACCAGCATGGTTTACCGTGGATAATCGTCTAGGTTGTCTATCGATTCACTTAGATAGTCCTCAATGTTTCTCAGCAGAGATGAATGCTACTGAATTAAATTCAGAAGCGGCACAAGATGATGCAAAGGTTAACTTGTTATTTTCAATGTTTCATTTTATTCATATCATTTCTTTGAGATGAATTCTGAAACTTTTTAGAAAATCTTGTAGATAAATCTAGCCGAGGAGACGCTTAGTGGTCTATTGGCACATTGGAAGGCTAAACGAATGAAGAGGATGGAATCTCAAGCTTCATCTAATACCGATATTGAACAAGAGAATAACACTCTCATGGTGCACCCTTCTTTTGAGTTTTCCTCAAACTCACCTCCATCAATAGTTACACAGGGTTCACAAGGAGGTTCTTGGAGAAGAAGGAATACAAACTTAGATGGTACAGAAGATGAGAAAGATCTACCTTGGTGGTGTATAGATTGTATTCTAAATGGTAATCAATCTCAAAGAGAAGTTACCAAATAATTCTTATTCGGTCATCTTATTCAACTTACATTTTCTTAGTCTAGTTTCCAATTTTGTTGCTTTATTACTTCATTGTTATAATTATAATGGAGGACCAATTGTAAGTAAAATAATGTGACTTTGGTTGTGCCTTTGTGCCCTTGTGCTGTGCCCAAGTTTAATTCCCATTCTAACCATCTAAACAATACATTTCACTATTTACTCTTGGTGGATAATATTTACTCTCTGATATTAGACTTGTGCAGGATTTTTTCAATAAATGAAAATGATAACTCACCCAAAGAACAAATTATTTAGGATGATATGGTTTGATTCTGATAAATTTATGTTCATCGTCATCAATAATCATCTTGTCAGTGTAAAATATCTCATTAAGTCGAGATAAGAAATCTCATGTTCAACGCTTGAATTAATCTCTCGATGATATTATGAAGTGATTTGAATAACTCTCTAAATGTGGTGGATCCATTACAAAATTAAAGAAACTAAATAATAGTAATTCTCATGGCAAAGGATAATTCGGTGCAAGAAATTTTTATAAAAGAATTAGACTATATTAGAATTACATTACAAGAGATTGTTTCGGCAACTAGAATCCATAATCACAAGATTATATGACAACAACTATACTTGTACCAAGACTCCCCCTTAATAGTAATTCTCAAGGTATGATGCTAGAAATATAGGTGTTTTAGGCTAAGTTATAACATTATATATGTTAAGTGCATATTTTGATAACACAATACCTTCAAATCTTATCTGGTTTCAAAGGATAAAAATTCTGGTACATAAATAAGCTTTGAACCTGGAATTTCAACTCACTCAAGTGAATGCAAAAGTAACGTCGACCTAATCATTAACAATTGTCTAGAAATAGTAAATTTTCTTACAGAACACCCGATGAACATCTAGTAAAATTTGGCAAAAAAAACATAGATATGAAATCACTAGGAAATTTAGTAATAAATCACACAAATTTCATATCTTTTTTTGTTTTCTCAATAATTTTCACATTTTCATGTAAGTATTTCCCAAAAATTGAGAACAAAAAAATAAGAATTACAAAATTTCCCAGATATCATGGAGATATATCATCACCATCAAGTCATATTTAATTTATCCCAACTATATTTTGTGCCGACTACATTTTGAATCTAATGTATCGTAAACATGCATGAAACAAAAACAATGGAGTTATATATTCAATGCTTGTATGGAAGAAAAAGTTCATCTACCATTCAATCTATCTTCCTGTAAGCACTGTAACGGTAACATCATAAGTGGAGAAGGATCCATATTTGTTAATTGTCAACTTTATCTCAATTGGGCTTCTCTCTACTACAAACTCTACTACAAACGTGGCTTGTTTTGGAATGGGAAGAACACTTGTTTCATTATCCATCATCCGCGAATGATGTTATCGATATCAGGTCGATCACTCACTCAATCTTGAACACACAATAATGCTATATGTACACATCTCTTTACTTGGTTGATTGTGGATGACGACCCAATCATTGGATCCACTAGTTTGGCTATTTTTTCCTCGTTCCACCTCGTCCAAGCCTGTAACATTATGTTTTATGTTTAGTGATGAATAAGTGTTAATTCACTGACCAAATAAATGACAATAGTTTCTTGAGATGAAAATAAATTATAAATAATGTAGTAAAATTGCATATAATTTTACATATAAAATATTAACGACAATAATATTACGTACACAAACTTACATATCCCAGCATTATTCTCCATGTGACGAAAGTTACCATTTCTTTGACCATTGATGATCTCCCTGATAAGAATTCCAAAGCTATAAATATCAGATTTCACTGAGAATAAACCTTCCATTACATATTCAGGAGACACGTAACTGCTGCATGTATTAAGAATATATCAATTTTAGATTAATAGAAAGAATATTTATGAAATTTTCTTCTTAATTAAAGAAAATTATTAAAGTTTTAATTTGTCTCTTGAACTCCACATTATTTTTGTAATTTGCACCACAAATTATATTTTAAAACAATACAGTATCATTTTGTCATCTGAATGCCACATTGGCACCATTATCAATTGCCTTTGAGAAAAATGACGTAAAGTATTCAACTAAACACTATAAGCTATAACATGCATATATACAATTATTGTGCAGTCAACAATTTTTTCATCTAAATTTTAAACTCATGAATCTACGATAAAGGGCAAGGCGACAACAATGTAAAACTTAGAGAGCTATTCCATAAAATATGGCATTTAACTTGCGAATTTGCCAAATTTTGAAGTATGAAACAAAATTTCAGCTACACAACTCATTGATGATTATGAAGTGCTAATGCTAAGTGCTCATAATTAACTTACAGTGTGCCAACCACACGATTGGTGTTGCACTCATTTTCATCGCCTCCAAAGATTCTCGCCATATCAAAGTCTGATATTTTAAGATTCATGTTTTCATCCAGCAAGATGTTGCTAGCTTTAAGATCACGATGGATGATCCGCAACCTTGAATCCCTGTGAAGATAAAGAAGACCACGAGCAATGCCTTCTATGATGTTGAACCTTCTATTCCAATCTAATACATCTTTCTTCAAGGGATCTGTTAATTTCACAATTATATATGCTTCAAGAATTATATTGATTGCATAGTTTTTTTGTCTAACTATTTTCATATATAGAGAAATAGTTACATACCAAAAAGGATGGCATCTAGGCTTTTGTTTGGGAGATACACGTAGATGAGAATTTTTTCATGGGCTTGAATGCAGTAGCCGAGCAATCTGACCAAGTTCCTGTGCTGCAATTTAGAGATGAGAATGACTTCATTCTTGAATTCCTCCAAACCTTGCCCTGAACTCCTTGAAAGCCTCTTCACCGCCATTTCTTGACCTCCAGGCAACACACCCTTCAACACCATCAATTAATCTCCTCTTAGAATTGACACAATTTCATCTTAATACATTAGTTCTTTGGTTTATGATCTGGTGATAAGGACGGGGGATCCTCGTCAGCGGGTCAACGACACGTGGAGGTCAAAGGTCAAGATAGTCAGCCCGGAGACCGGCCGACCGGACGGAGCAGACCTACCGACAGTGCCCTGCAGGCCGACCAGCCGGGAATTCTCCGAACCGAATGGAAGACAACCTGACTAGGGGTCGGGTTTCCGATGCTCAAGGTAAAAAGGTTTCAATGGTCGAGCGGGCTCACCGTTCGGCCAGGGCACAAGGCAACACAGGCAGGAGCAGTCTCAGCCGAGCATATGACCGATGCAGGAGTAATGTGCTTGCCGAGTGATCGATCCGCTCGACCCTGGAACAGACAAGGAGCGCAAGAGGACAAAGGAGACAGGGGATAACATCATCCTCAAGACACCTGCCGCCGACAAGCAGCAGAGTTGGCGGCCGAGCCGTACACAGAATCGTACGGTGTAAGCTTCTACCGTCACATCCGGGATATGCTCGGACGATTGCGGAATGGTGCCAGAAGTATTTTTCTGACACAGGCTTATTAAGGTATGTTTGGGGAAGCGTGCACGCGTCGGGAAACGTGCTCGCGCTTCCCCGGGGTCCTATATAAAGACCCCAGACGTCGACGAAGGTATGCGCAACTATTTACTGTAGCTACGTTACTCTGCCTCGTTCGTTGCCTGACTTGAGCGTCGGAGGGTCGTCGCCGGGAAACCCCTCCCGGCTCGGCTTCTTTGCAGGATCGTCGGAGAGCTACATCACCTGTCAGAGACAGCGGAGCGTGCCACGTTCCCAGCGTCCGTCGACTCAGCGCTCGGACAAGATCAAATTGGCGCCGTCTATGGGAACGCACCTGAATCCAAGCCAAGAAGATGGAAGAAGCTGGACGTCAACTTTTGGTAATGCTCTCTCCTGAAGAGCTCGAAGCACTCGTCCAAGCGCGAGCAGCGAAAATAGTGGAGCAACAACAGAAAGCTCAGGCCGAACGGGCGGTGCAGTAAGCAACCTCAGCTTCGGGGGGCCGAGCGCCACCCGAAAACCGGCAGGAGTAGCTCTCAATATGGGGGCAGAACAAGGGGCCGACCGACACACAGATGGGTGCGCCGCCCGCCCCAATACCTTTTCATCGGGCTCTGTTCCAGACGCCCTCGCAGGTGGTGCAAGCCAATCAAGACAAGGGGTCCTCATCAGACGAGGCGCCTCGATCAGACACGTCGCCCGAGCGAATCAACCAGCAGTTCTCAGATGTCATTCTTCGCGATCCACTGCCGAGGCATTATGTGCCCCCTGCGATCGGAGAGTACAACGGGACAACCGACCCAGACGACCACCTAGGTAAATTCGACAGTACCGCCACTCTGCATCAGTACACAGATGGTGTAAAATGCCGAGTGTTCCTCACAACGCTTTCGGGATCGGCGCATCGGTGGTTTCGGAGACTGCCGGACGGCTCAATCACCAGTTTCAAGGAATTCTGAACGGCGTTCCTCCATCATTTTGCTAGTAGTAGGCGCCACCAGAAGACAAGCGTCAGCTTGTTTGCCGTCAAGCAAGGCGCGAGGGAGCCGCTCCGAGCGTACATTCAATGCTTCAACCAGGTGGCCATGGACATTCCAACGGTCACCTCGGAAACAGTGGTGAACGCGTTCACGCAAGGGCTCGTGGACGGTGACTTCTTCCGATCGCTCATCCGGAAGCCGCCTCGGGACTACGACCACATGTTGTATAAAGCCAACGAATACATCAATGTGGAGGAGGCCCAGGCGGCAAGAAGGAAAGAAGCCCAGAGCGACCAACCAGCGCCCGCCGAGCGGAAGCAACCCATCAGTCGCCAGCCACCCAGAGGACCGCTAGCTGAAGCCGCCCGTCCTCATCAGCATACTCGGCCGCACGCCGTCCAACAAGTCGCGGCTGATCGGCCCAAGCACAAGGGGAAGGTATTGACCCCAATGTTTTGTTCACTCCATCAGTCGGCCACTCACAATACCCGCGACTGTCGGAGCCTCCCCCAGATCGCTCATCCCGCACCAATGGGTTACCGCCGTCGATCGCCTTCACCAGATCGGCAACATCGACAACGGAGCCCCATGCAAAGGACAGAAAGGCGATCCCCTGAGCGACATCACCGTCAGCAACACGAAGCCCACCACCGAGCATCAAATGAACAACCTCGACCTTCCGCTCGGGAGGAGGAGAACAGGGGCAACACATCTCGGGGAGAGATCAACATCATCGCTGGTGGTCCGACCGGCGGAGATTCGAATAGAGCCAGGAAGGCGCATGCAAGGCAGTTGAGGATCCACGCCGTCGACTGCAGCCAGGAAAGGGCGAGCGGACCCGAGATCAGCTTCGGGCCCAGGGACCTTCAAGGAGTGGAAGTCCCTCACGATGACGCCCTGATCATCCGAGTGGTAATAGCCAATTATACTATTCACCGCATTTTCATTGACATAGGCAGCTCGGTCAACATAATCTTCAAGAAGGCCTTCGACCAATTACAAATTGACCGAGCCGAGCTACTGCCAATGACGACCCCCCTCTATGGATTCACGGGAAACGAAGTCCTGCCGGTCGGTCAAGTCCGGCTGGCTATCTCGTTGGGCGAGGAGCCGCTCAAAAGGACAAGGACCACCACCTTCATCGTGGTGGATGCTCCTTCTGCATAAAACGTCATCCTGGGGCGACCAGCTCTCAACGAGTTCTGGGCGGTCGTCTCTACCTTCTGCCAGAAGATTAAATTCTCGGTGGAGGATCAAGTAGGGGAGGTGCGGGGAGACCAGTTGGCCGCTCGAAGATGCTACGTGGAGATGGTCCGAGCCGAATCCAAGTCCGCTCGGAAAGTGCCGTGTGTCGAGGTACATGCTATTACTGAAAAGCCACCTTCTTTAGTTTATGAAGAAAAAGAGGAGGTACAGATTGACCCATCCCGACCAGAGACCACCACCTTCATAGCATCCGATCTGGAGGAGAGGCAGAAGGAAAAGGTGATCAAATGCCTCCAACGGAACTGCGACGTCTTCGCCTGGTTGACCCATGAGCTGTCGGGGGTCTCGCCAAGTATAGCACAACATGAACTTCATGTCCGGCCAGACGCTCGTCCGGTGAAGCAAAGGAAGAGGGACTTCAGCGTGGAGTAGAATGTAATAATCCGTGTGGAGATAGAAAAGCTTCTGGAGGCCGGCCACATAAGGGAAGTACAATTCCCGAGTTGGCTTGCAAACGTGGTCCTGGTCTCCAAGCCGGGCAACAAGTGGAGAGTCTGCATCGACTTCCGGGACTTGAACAAGGCGTGCCCGAAGGACTTCTACCCTCTTCCCCGGATCGATCAGCTGGTGGACTCCACGGTGGGGTGCGAGCTGATATGCATGTTGGATGCATACCAAGGCTACCATCAAATGTCGCTCGCCTGAGAGGACCAAGAGAAGGTCAGCTTTGTCACGGCGGACGGCACTTACTGCTACAATGTAATGCCGTTCGGATTGAAGAACGCAGGAGCCACCTACCAGCGTCTGATGAACAAGGTCTTCAGAGAGCAGATCAGATGCAATTTGGAAGTGTACGTGGACGACATACTTATCAAATCCTTTCGGGCGGCCGATCTCTACGCGGACATGGAGGAGACTTTCCAAACATTGAGAAGGTATGGCGTCAAACTTAACCCTCAGAAGTGCCTGTTCAGAGCAAGAGGCAGGTGCTTCTTGGGTTACATTGTGACTGAGCAGGGCATAGAGGCGAACCCCAGCAAGATAAAGGCGCTGCAGGACATGCCGCCTCCCAGAAATCTCCGAGAAGTGCAGCGTCTCACCAGTCGGATAACGACGCTGTCAAGGTTCATCTATAAGACTGCCGACCGGAGCTTGCCATTTTTCAAGATACTCCGTAAAGCCACCAAGTTTCAATGGGACGAGGAGTGCGATCGGGCGTTCGAGGAATTAAAGACTTACCTGAATTCTTTACCCGTGCTGGCAAAACCAGCCGTAGGTGAGCCGCTTCGCATTTATTTATCATCAACTGAGCATGTTGTGGGCTCAGCATTAGTGAGGCCGAGCGGCGAGGAGCAGCCAATATACTTTTTAAGACATATCTTAAAGGATGCTGAGTCTCGCTACACTGGTCTCGAGAAGTTGGCTTTCGCCTTGGTTCTTGCAGCTCGGAGGTTGCACCCTTACTTTCTAGCGCACACAATTATTATGATGACGAATAGCCCGCTCGCAAGGGTACTACTGAACCCTGAAGCATCCGGACGGCTGATCAAGTGGACAACAGAACTTAGAGAATTCGACATCCAATATCAACCCCGCTCGGCGATCAAAGCGCAGTCCTTGGCAGATTTCGTGACCGAAATACAAAAGCCTGAGCCCGAAGCTACATGGAAAATATATGTGGACGGATCGTCCACTCGGCTCGGAAGCAGAATCGGGATCATGCTACTGTCGCCTCAGGGAGAGCGAATGCAGCTATCCATCCGGCTAGATTACCGGGCAACCAATAACGAAGCGAAATACGAAGCCCTCATAGCCGGATTGCAAGCCGCAAGGCATGTTGGAGCCAATCGGGTCATGATCCACTCGGATTCCCAGCTCACCGCTCAGCAACTCACGGGCGCTTTTGAGATAAACAATGCAAGACTCAGATTGTATGCAGAGGCTTTTGAGAAACTCAAGACCGGCTTCACCGAGGTAGTGATCCAGAAGATACCCCGAGCGGAGAACCAAGCGGCAGACGAATTAGCCAAGCTCGCAAGCTCGATATCGTCGGTCGTCATCCAGCAGCCAATCGAGCAAGTATCCTTGGTAGCGCATATAGACCGGATGGAAGTCCTCACATTCCCGAGCGATTGGAGAACGGCCATCATGGAGTTTCTACGCTCAGGGGCCTCACCGTCCGATCGGGAGGAAGCTCAGCTACTAAGGAGAAGGGCCGACCGGTTCACTCTCATCGGAGATCAGCTTTACAAGAAGCTTTCTCCCGACCCCTGCTAAAATGCGTCAGCTCAGAAGGTGCAGAGTACATTCTCCAGGAGGTACACCAAGGATCTTGCGGAGGTCATCCGAGCGGTCGATCTTTGGCTAGAAAGATTCTGCTGGCCGGATACTTCTGGCCAAAGCTACATGAGGACGCCGCTCGGACCGTCGCAATGTGTCTTTCCTATCAGAAGTACCACAACTTCTCACATAAGCCGACGGAAGAAATGAAAACGTCCATAGTGTCTTGCCCGTTCGACCAGTCGGGCATGGACATCGTAGGACACTTCCCTATGGCGACCGGACAAAGGAAGTTTCTATTGGTGGCAGTAGATTATTTGTCCAAGTGGGTGGAGGCTGAGCCATTGGCCAAGATAGCCGAGCACATGGTCAAGAAATTCATCTGGCAAAATATCATCTGTCAGTTCGGCATTCCGCGTCGGCTCGTGTCGGACAATGGGCGACAGTTCGTCGGAAATCAACTCGAAGAATGGTGCAAGGGATATGGCATCGAGCAGCACTTCACGTCCGTGGCGTATCCCCAAAGTAATGGTCAAGCCGAAGTAGCCAACCGGGAGATACTCCGAATTCTTCAAGCTCGGCTCGACCACATGGGAGGAAGCTGGGTGGACGAGCTGCCGGGAGTCTTATGGGCCATCCGCACGACCCCTAAGGAGGGAACGAGAGTCACCCCGTTCCACCTAGTATATGGAGGCAAGGCGGTCGTCCCAGTCGAAGTCAGCGTAGAGTCCACCCGGATCCAGAACTACGATGAAGATAATGCCGAGCGGAGGCAGCTGGAATTGGACTTGATCGATGAGGAGCGAGCCAAAGCGTCCGTCCGGCTGATGGCCTACAGGCAGAGAATGAAGCAGAACTACAACCGTCGCGTGGTTCCTCGAACATTCCAGGTGGGCGACTTGGTCTGGAAGAAAGTCAAGCCGGTCGGGGACGTGGGCAAGTTGGAGGCTCCCTGGGCAGGACCGTTCAAAGTCATCAAGAAGCTCCGATCGGGAGCTTATTACTTGGAAGATGAGGATGGGCGAAGGCTAGAGAGGCCGTGGAGCGCAAACCACCTCCAGCCCTATCGGGCTGGATGAAAGGTGCGCTGATGTAATATACTTTGAAATATTCTGTTCGGATGTATTATTTGGTTGCAGGAATGAAAGCTATAAGAACAAAGGCATGATTTGGGCGCACCAAGCGAGTAGCAACATAATGCTCAATGGCAAAGACCCCGAGCCATTCGGCTGGGAGTATATTATCCGAGCCATAAGCTCATCATTGAAGACCGTCGAGCTCCGACGTTAAACCCTAGAGTCGGACCGGCGACTATAAATCCCCCGGCTTGAAGACCGTCGAACGACGACGTTAAACTCTAGAGTCGGACCGGCGACTTTAAACCCCTCGGCTTGAAGACCGTCGAGCGGCGACGTTAAACTCTAGAGTCGGACCGGCGACTATAAACCCCTCGGCTTGAAGACCGTCGAGCGGCGACGTTAAACTCTAGAGTCAGACCGGCGACTATAAACCCCCCGGCTTGAAGACCGTCGAGCTCCGACGTTAAAACCTCCGGCCGGACAAAGATAATAAAAGGGTCGACTCGTGAGTCGATAGGCCGATCGACCAAGTTATTAAAGATACTTCATGAGCATCTAGCGGGGATTCCATTTAAAAAAGTATAGACACGCAGCCGAGCGGCATAATTATACAGAAAACTTCGCTAAAAATTCCTTGAGAAGGGCGGGCATGACGAGAAATGATTAACGAAAAGAAAGAGGGAGGAGACTTGAACGATTGTATTTTGGGGTCTGAGCGGAGGACACAAGTATTGACAAAGCTAATAACAAGACAGCAGGTATCCATTAAAAGTCCGGCCCTTAGAGCCGATCGGAAGAGGTACAAAAAACATTACAAGAAAATCATAAACGCTCCTCACTCCAGTGGCTCGAAGATGGGCTCCGGAACGACATCTTGCAGGCCGGCCATGTCTCCGGGGGGGGGGGGGGGGGGGGGGGGGGGATATCCTCGGAGAGATGGCCCTTGGCCTTCAAGTAAACAGTGGTCGCCCGGATAGCCTCTTCGAAGGACAGAACCAACCGATCGCTAAACTTTTCACCAAAGGCATCCGATCGAAGGTAGTTCTGTCTCATCACTTTGAAGCGGTCAGGTTCTCCATCTTGGTATTCCTTTAGCGCCGCTCAGGAAGCGTCGAGAGCCCCTTGGAGCTCTTCCTTATCCGCCTGCAGTTTAGCTTCAGTGGCAGATCGGCTATCTTTCTCAGCAGATAGCAGGTCGGTCAATTCCGTCACGCGCTGCTCCAACGCCCGAACCTGCACCTTCATTGCGTCGAGATCAGCAACGACCCTATTTTTTATGTTAGTGGCCACAGTGATCTGGTGGTCGTGGGACTTGACTTGGTTTTCAAGTCCAGCCATCCTAGTTTCCAGGCCGGAAGATTTGTGCTGCTCGGCCGCTAGCAGTTTTTCTATTTTGGCCAGCTCTGACTTGAGCGTGGCGTACGAGGGCCCCTCAATCGGCGCCTCACCAGAAATTTGGAGCTTCTTCAACTCCTCCTCTAGTTCGGCCAGACGATTGCTGACCGCTATGTTCTCCACCCATTGCTACGTTCGAATGGGATAATGTCAGGAACCTGGTGAAGTCGTCATAATAGCGAATTAGGAAACATACCCTGGTAGCTTGCTGCATATGGCTGTCCGCCAGCTGACCGGGAGTCATCAGGGCCACTCGAGCCCTCGCATCTTCCCACATCTGGGCGAGCAGCCCCCGGATAGTAACTTGGTGCTCGGGAGCGGCAGGCTGGTCCGCCGCCAAAAGGAACTCCTCGGTGGGGAGACGGAGGACGAACTTGATCATTCGGCGGCCGCTCGGATCTGATTGGGTAGAAACGGCTCGGCTGGAAGACTCGCCGATCGATGCAGAAGTAATGTCCGAGCGCTTGAGCCGAAGGCGGACCCGGGGCGCAGAACTAACAGGTGGTGCTCCAGTCGAGGCTGCTGGCTGGCCGAGCTGGGAGGGGGTCTGATCAGAAGAAATGGTCTCATGTCCGGTAGGTAGCGGGTCGATTGCCTCTGGGGGGGCGTCGACTGGCCCAATCATCGGCTCAACGGGCTCAATGGCGGTCCGACGATGTTTGCGAGTTATCAGTGGGGTATCGTCGGCCGATCGCTCCGTGTCCTCTGATGTGGGCTGCTGATCGGCCGAAGAGATAGCATCCCCAGTTGCTCCAGTGGCGGTACCTTGAGCGGCAGACTCTCGGGCCTCAGTTGGAGTCCCTTCACTTTCGTCCTCATGCGAGCCGACCGGTGCAATGCCTCGATCAGCCATCTCCTTAGCTGCCACCGCCTCAATCTCAGCGGCCTTCAACTTCAGCCGATCGACAACCTTGGATCACCACATGATGTCAGCTGCATAACAGAAGAATAAATCAGTTAGACCAAAAGGAAAAAGGACAAGGAGAGTGCTTACCCAAACTGCTCGGAAGCTTTGTGCGGATCGGGCTCAAGCCAAATACATACAACACCTCCTCGTGAAGTAGTTTATCGATATTGAACCTCTGGCCGGCCAGTAGATTAGCCGCATGAAGATACTCCGACTGGTTCTTGTATTTGCCGAGGTTAGGCGGATCTGGCACGGTGGTTTGCTACTTGGTGCGAAATGAGGGCAGCTCGGGAAAACGAAGGTAATAATAATTTTCCTTCCAGTGCTTGTTCGAGGTCAGCATCTTATCGAAGAAGACGAGGCCGATCCGCGATTGGAAAAGAAAAGTACCCCACTCGGACTGTTTTGGGTAGTAAAAGTAATGGAAAATTCTGGGGACTAAGGGAATGCCGTGCAATTTGAAGAGGATTACTACGCCGCACAACAATCTAAAAGAGTTAGGGACAAGTTGGCCGAGCGGGATGCGGAAATAATTACAAACTTCCCAGATAAAAGCGTGTAGAGGGAAGCGCAGACCGGCCACAAATTGGTCGCGGAAGAAGCAAACAGTGTCGTTCGACGGGTTAGAGGGCCGATCGGAAGAGGTGGCTAAAACTAGTATATGGTCAGAAGGCAGTTCAAATTCATTAAGGAAGCGTCCGGCGTCAGTTTCGTCGAAGCGGCTGACCATGGTCATATACCATAGGCCAGGAGAAGGACCAGAAGGCTGCGAAGTGCTAGCCATCGCCGGAACAGTAGCGGGGAAGGAAGAGCCGAGGAAAGGAAAACAAAAGGGTTGAAGGAGGAGACTGAAACTACAGTGAACGAATGCAAAGACCACCAAAAAAGAAGAAAACGGAAAAAAGCAGAGATAGGAGAGGGGAGCAAAGTGCAAGGGAGAAGGCCGAGAGTTTGTTGGAGCACCAAGGCAAGCGGACACTGGGAGGATGGTCGCGGAAGGAATCGCCAAAAACGCAAAGGCAAGAGTGATAGAAGGAGGCTCAGAACCAGCGCTTCTTAAACCTCGGTCTCGGTTCACCACAACCGTCCGATCCAGGTCATCGAAAGAAGCGAGGACATCGGACCGTCGGATTTGAACCGACGTATGTCCCATCGAAGCTTACGCCCCCGTCGTACGATGACGACGGACATGCCAAGTGGCGGTCAAAGATTGGACAAGCATTTAATGAGCGCCATTACCCGCGCGTGGGCAGCTTAATGGGGATTGGCATGAATTTCGAGGAGACCCGACGACGCCGACCGCCCCCGGAACAGTAGCGCAACAAGCAATGGAGGGAGATCAAAACTACAAGGCATAGCCATCAACTCGTCGATCGGCCTAGGGGGCCTCCTAGAGCCGATCGGAAATACACTTTCGGGAGTGGCGAAGTGAATGTCGCTCGACCAAATTGATAGTCCAGTCAGTCGGACTTGACGCCTCTTTCGACTAGACTTGAAGGGGAGACATGTGATCCGGTGATAAGGACAGGGGATCCTCGTCAGTGGGTCAACGGCACGTGGAGGTCAAAGGTCAAGATAGTCAGCCCAGAGACCGGCCGACCGGACGGAGCAGGCCTACTGACAGTGCCCTGCAGGCCGACCGGCCGGGAATTCTCCGAACCGAATGGAAGACAACCTGACTAGGGGTCGGGTTTCCGATGCTCAAGGTAAAAAGATTTCAATGGTCGAGCGGGCTCACCGTTCGACCGGGGCACAAGGCAACACAGGCAGGAGCAGTCTCAGCCGAGCATATGACCGATGCAGGAGTAATGTGCTCGCCGAGCGGTCGATCCGCTCGGCCCTGGAACAGACAAGGAGCGCAAGAGGACAAAGGAGACAGGGGATAACATCATCCTCGAGACACCTCTGCCGACAAGCAGCAGAGTTGGCGGCCGAGCCGTATACAGAATCGTACGATGAAAGCTTCCACCGTCACATCCGGGATATACTCGGACGATTGCAGAATGGCGCCAGAAGTACTTTTCTGACACAGGCTTGTTAAGGTATGTTTGGGGAAGCGTGCACACGTCAGGAAACGTGCCCGCGCTTCCCCGGGGTCCTATATAAAGACCCCAGACGTCGACGAAGGTATGCGCAACTATTTACTGTAGCTATGTTACTCTGCCTCGTTCGTTGCTTGACTTGAGCGTCGGAGGGTCGTTGCCGGGAAACTCCTCCCGGCTCGGCTTCTTTACAGGATCGTCAGAGAGCTACATCACCAGTCGGAGACAGCGGAACGTGCCACGTCTCCAGCGTCCGTCGACTCAACGCTCGGACAGGATCAGTTTAAATTTCACCTTATAAATGTAGTCAAAGCCATCCTCTCCGAGCTTATTTGACTCACAAAAATAGTCTGTCGCAATTTGAATAGCATCAAATGTATAAACAGGAAGATCTGAGTTGTTTCCTTCATACTTTTCTTCTACATAATAGCTAAAGCTACAAAAATCCGATACTAGTCCTCCACTCAACTGTGAACTAGCCGTTGAATTCCCTTTTTTTTTCTTTGCTTCACTATAAGAAGATGAGATTTTAGTCATAACTAATATTGAATAGTGGTCACTAAAGGTAATTCTTGTGACAGTTGTGATAATGATTATATATATATGTGACAAAAAAATTATAATAACATTATCACAATTAGTGATATATTATAAAATATATTGTAAATTAACAACTAAAAAATTGTTATTTTAATCATATGATATTAGACTAACACGAAGGAAATAAATCACAGGTAACTACTAATCATTAGTACAGAAACTTAGGATAATGAATCTGAGAATAAAACTACATTCTTTAGTGACAAAATACCAAATTTTGTGACAAAAATTGTTCTTTTATATATTAATATACATTTTAATAGTGCTTCATCCACATATGTAATAATATTATGCGCATTATCATCACCATCACAACAATTTGGGATTAACAATATGATAAAGCCTTATTCCACTACCGGGAATATCTACGATTACTGCAAAGCAATTTTAATAGGATGAAATATAATAGAAACTTCCTTCTGATTTTCATGTTATTAAAATAGAAAGAAATTGGACTTACATGGTGTTTCTTATGTTTTGAGTTGATGTCTTCAAAAACTAAAGCATGATAATTCAGTCAGAGTTACACGTCAAATAATGAACCAAATATTACTGAACTTTTCTTCTTGCATTATCTTTTCATGATAAAAATTGATAATTTTAATTAATTTTATTGATTATTTTTGGAATAATCGATCTGATCGGAAATTTTTTTTATCGATCATTATGATAAATCGAGAAGTGCACGCGGTGATCAATTTAGAAATCCAACATCCTTTGATTACGCTCCTCATTTAGAAAAAAAAAATTCTATAAATATATTATAGTTAGGGATACAATGAAGAAAGACGTCAAAGCTGACATAGATGCAATCAGTGCTACTGTTCTAATTGATTTGCTCGTATTACCTGCAGTTGTATATGTACTAGTCACTATTCTAAAGGTTAATAGTCGCCCATGATTTATCTTCTGCATATTGATCCTGAAATGAATTAATGAGAACATTAAAAATAAATATATTCATCTTTTGTTATAATATTTAATAAATCAATAGTTATAACAATAAAAGTATTATAATATCACAGTGCAACTTTACACGTTTTCTTCAATCTACGAATGAATAGCCAACAACTTAGAAATATTAAGTTCGTTGAACATATTTTCATATGGCGTTATAGACAATTACAAAAGTCAACCATATATATACATACACAAACTTCAACTTGCACTTTGCCAGTCAAATTAAATTCGAAATAGTCTACTTTATAATATCCTGATTTTTATCGTGTCAGTGCTTTGTTGAATGGAGAATTAATTAGCGAAGGTTGCTTGGATATCACAAGCACGTTTCTTTCCCACTTTTTTAAACATCAATCAGTGTGGGCTTGACCCATACCATGCATCCAATTAATTGTGCCACAGGGATGAAGTTTCATTGGATGAAACTCGATATATTATTTTCTTAAGACTTAGCAAACAACTAGAAGCACATAATCACATGATCCAAATCCACTATTTTCCATCAATCAGAAATTGAAGAAGTATTCAAAGGCAATATAATTAATGACTCACCCAATTCAGAAGCGGCGAGCTTGATGTTGAGATCGTAGTCGAAAACGGTCGATTGGTAAATGTCGATGAGATCAGTCGTCCACATCAATCACGAGATATCAGTGGCGCGATAAGCGTAGGCTAGGCACGAGCAATTTATCAAGCACGCCTCCCAGCAATCTCCCCCACGCTAGCTGTGTTCCTAGACAAGCACTACAAAAAAAAAAAAAAAAAATTTTATTTTTAGGGATGAAATTTGGGATGAATTTATTAAAAAAATTCATCACAAAAAAATTTATGATGAATTTTAGGATGAAGATATATTCGTCTCAAAAATGGCACTGCTAAATTTTACGACGAATAAATAATTTTTATTAGAATTTTTTGTGACAAATTTTAATATTCATTGCTGAATTCGTTGTAAATCTACAAGAAACATTAATTCATCATAAATTTCATAATCTTAAATCTACTACAAATATATATTTCCTCCCAAATTTGCAACGAAAATTTTTCGTCACAAAAAATGTTGCATAATTGCAAATAACCATGGCAAAAAAAAAAAAAACGCTATTTTCTTCGCAAATTTGCGACAAAAATAGATTTTTGTCGCAAATCTACAATGAATCAAGATTCGTCGCAAATTTACAATGAATCTGCATTCGTCGTAGATTTGGCACAAATCTAGATTCGTCCCAGAAAAAGTCGCTTTTTCCCCTACAAAGCTCGGTCATCCTTTACAAATTTGGGATAATTTTTGGGACAAATCTAGATTTGTCGTAGATTTGCAACGAATTTTGGGAAAAATCTAGATTCGTTGCAAAAGTTGTTCCTTTCGGCCAGAATTTGCAACGAAAAACTAATTTTTGTCCCAAATCTATGATGCATTTTGGGATGAATTCTGATTCGTCGCAATACTTGTTCCTTTTCCATATGAATCTCGGCCAAAATTTGCGACAAAAAACTATCGGTGGGTTTGGTCTGTGCGTTTTTCATTTTCATTTTCATTTTCTGAAAAAATGCACGTTTCTGAAAAATGATGTTTGGTTTACATTTTCTATGTTTGTTTTCTAAAAAACTAGATATCATTTTCTAAAAAAAATAGAGAATGTCTAAAAGTCGTTTTCTATTTTATAGAAAACATGCATTTTCCAAGAAATAAAAATGGAAAACACATAAACCAAACACACCCTAATTTTTGTCCTAAATTTACGACGAATTTTGGGACGAATCTTGATTCATCACAGATTTGGAATTAATCCATATTTGTTGCAAATTTACAACGACTCTTGATTTGTCATAAATTTATGATAATTTTACGGTAAAAAGTCTCAAAATTTGTCCCAAAAATAAAAAAATTTCCAAATCTTTCCTAATTTTTTCTTTAATCCTATTTACATATTACACATACAACATCTTCAACAAATTATATCCAACACATCCATATCAAACATCCAAACAAATCATCCTAAAACTAAACACATCCATATCCAACATCCAAACAAATCATCCAAAAACTAAACACATCATATTTATATATACAAATAATCAAAATCCAAACAAAAGCAAGTTCAACAAATCATAATATCTAAACATGAAAGTTCTATCATAATCCAAACAACAAATATAACAAGGCATCCAAAGCTAAAAAAATACAAATCGTCATGTCTCAGGAGCTTCATTCGCTTTCCATACTTCTTTTCTTGCGTTAAATTACAAACAAACAATAAGTAACATTTATAACTAAAAAAATATATCAAACATATTACTGATATTTGTATCTAATATTCACATAAATGGAATTTGTAACTATGATTGTTTGTTATAACATGTAAAGTATCACCATGACATAAAATGCAAAGTATTAAGGTGAAATTAAAGCTATTTGCAATTCATATCCTTTGTTCAAGAGTAATGTTTCTAGTTAATGTTTTGTTTTATATTTCTTATAGAGAGTTGTAATACCTACTAATGTCAAACTCATAATATTGATTTGAATATATTTTTTGTATAGTTATGACATATGATGTACTTGTAAAAATATATCAAACATGACACAATATGCAAAGTATCAAGGAAAAATAAAAATATAGAATCAATTATAACATGACATGAAAAAAAAATCCAAACATAAAATTTACCATAAATTTATAAAGAATCACCATCACCACTATTATCATCATCACCATCATCATCGTCACCGGGAAGAATTTGATTTGGAACATAACTTAACTAAAGATGCTGCATAATAAAGTCTTCTTGTCAGCGCATTTAATTTCTCTCATTTCTTAATCCCTTTCATTTACAATGCCCTTCAACTGGGAAATTTCTTCAGTCAAGTTATGCTTCTGCTTGGTATATGAGGTGGAGGAAGAAGATATACGACCAACTCTATAGGTTCTGCTTAAAGAACTCATTTTGAATATCTTTCCTTCCCGTTTTAGCCCCCACTCACCTGTAACCATAAATTGAAATTAGTACCAATAGACGACTCATACCCCTCAATATCAGCACTAGCAGAAGCTGAACATCTCTGTGCTGCCTCTAACTCAACATATTTTTCCTATATTGTATTAAAAAATAAAATAAATTTATAATAACAAAATTAATCCAAAATTTATTCAAATCTTAATTACTTTAGCTCTGTCGCCGCTATTGGATCGAGAAGCGCTAGAGGGGGGGGGGGGTGAATAGCGCTCGTGGCTATTTCGTTCGATTCGTAATCGTAAATCGTACGAAGAGTTAACAGAGTAATAAATGCAGCGGAAATTAAAAGCACACATAAAGACGCAAGGTGTTTACTTCGTTCGGAGTCTAGTTCGACTCCTACTCGAAGGCCCGCGGTCGTTGACCGCTTTCGGTGGACAACAACTATAGAATCGTCAATAGTACAAGTATGAAATGAGTACAGAAAATCTAAGCAATACCGACAACAAAATTTACAGAAATCGGAGCGTCGGGTTGTCGAAAACTTGTCGCAGCTTATCTGGAGCCTTTCGTTAGCAGCACGTTGTAGATGGATCGCTTGGTACTTGACTTTTTGAGCTGCTGGTCGATACCCTCTTATAAAGTGTGTTTAAGGCGCCTCCATCAGGCTCCAAGGTGCCTTGAATCCCTAAGTTTTATCCCGGAAATGACTCTGCGATGAAGCTTTAACCGCTGCCTTTTATCCATATCAAGGCGCCTTCATCACTGTCCAAGGCGCCTTAAACCACCTGTTCAAGGCGCCTTGAGCTTCCTTCAAGGCGCCTCCAACCCTTCTGGACAGCTGGCTTCGGCTCGCACTCGAGGCGCCTCCAAGCTCCATGGAGGTGCCTCGGTATTGTTCATCTGAGGCTATTCTTTGCACTTTGGTCCCTGCAAGATACATTAATTCCAAATATACCCTGCAGTACAAATTTAGCACATAAAATATAATAATATAAGTGAACGACAATCATCGGACTGTCCGAGTCTGACTTCGGGTTTCCGACCGGAAACCCTAGGTCGACTCGACGCCTACTGTTCCCTCTACGGGGAACGCGTCCTCACCTACTCCACTCAGGAGATTTACCTGATGCCAGTGCGATCCTCCAGATCGACTGGATTTTTGCTCGGCGCTCGATGCTTCCGGACTTTCTGTTGGACTTTCGCTTCTCGGCTGGTCCAGTCTTTCACCTGGTTCGCGACACTAGGACTTTCCACCTAGGGTTACCCCCCCAGGACTTTTGCCTGAAGTACTCGACCCACCAAGACTTTCCGCATAGGGTTACCACCCCCTATGACCTAGGGTTACCACCTCCTAGGGTTTTCACCTTGCCTAACCACAGTTAGGACTTTTGCCTAAGTACACTTAGGACTTTCCTGCAATCTCATTCAGATCGTTAGATCACCAACCACCTTAACTTTGAATCTTTTGTCATTATCAAAACTCAGGTTCGATCGTCGGATGCTTCCCGCACCAACAATCTCCTCCTTTTTGATTATGGCAACCGAAATTCAAAGTTAAGTAAAACAAATGCATAAGATACTTAAAAAGTGTAAGTGAGCAAGCTTAAGTACATAAGTTCAAATACAAGCATAACTTAAGCTAACACTTAAACTTTGTGAAGCTCCCCCTTAATACAGGGCTTTCTTTGTGAATCAAATTTTTACTTTTGAATTTCCCTACTCTCCCCCTTTGCCATTTATCAAAAAATAAGCCATTTGAAAGCAAGTTTTAAGTATTTATAAAAAACATACTTAGCTTATAATAAAATTTTACTGAAAGAAAATTGTTAGCTAAGGGAGAAAGAGGACTTAAACGGAATATTTTTCACCTAAGTTTAAAAGGCTAATATATGGTTGACTTTGAAGTGATTTTAGCCACTTTTTAAACCTAGTTGTTTTTTTTTGAGAACATTTTGAAAAACTTAGCTAGATTTTAAAGAATTTTTTGGAGCCAAATTATTTTTTAAAAAATTGGAAGTCTCTTTTTACTTAGCACAAATCTTTTGAAAGCAATGAGATAAATTTTGCAAGTGAAGAAATATGCTTTTTACTACTTTTAGCTATGTATAGAATGAATCTAATAGGTAACTTAGAAAAGTATTTTAGCAAAAATTTATAAAGGTGACTAAGTTTGAGAAAGTTTGAAAGTAGCTATATGAATCACTTAGCTAAATCTTTTGTAAACATTGAATTTTGAAAATGTAGTTTTAGTTTAAAAAGGTACTTAGCTTAATTAAAAAACTTAATTTTGAAAATATTCGTGTAAAAATTTAGTAAATTTTAGGATGAAGAGGGAGTAACTAAATAATTTAGGTTATTTATTTAAATTTAGTTGGTCCTTAAGTCCAAGCATGAGTCAAGTTAAATAGTTGTTAACTTTATCCAAAATGTTTTGATCAGGTATCAGAGCCCTAAAATACAAGCATGCTCAATCTTAAAATCTCCATTTTCTTCACCAACTGTCTAACCTTTAGCTACTTGCTGATTGCCTAGAGGGCAGCAGTTTTCACTTGTTAGTCAAGTTAAGTCTTTTGGTCCAGTTAGATTTGACTAAGGCTGGATGACTTAAACTGATTACTGTTAATAAAGTATTTAACGCCTAGACTCATATTGATGCACAGAAATAAGCATTCTTGAGTTCAGGCTGTACCCTATGCATCTCACACCATTCTATGTTTTTCAAACACAAGCAAGGTATACCTAGGTGTTTGTGAGATGCTCTGGCTTAAATCTAGGGGAACAGGATTTCTAGGGGGAAAGCCTAGGCTAAGTCCATATATGAAAAATCTAAGAAAAGGGGATTTTAAAATCATTATTTTCCCTATAATTCTCAAAACAGTTTTTTTAAAAGAACACGATGATTAAGTAAGACAATAAGTTTGAAGATCAACATCTATTCTACCCAGCACATTCCTATTTGTCTTATAAGTGTACTGAACTCAAGTTCAGGTAAGGGTTTTGTGAAAATGTCAGCTAGGTTTGATTTGGACTCAACATAGTTGAGTGCAAGTTCACCTTTAGCTACATGATCCCTTACAAAGTGGTGTTTTACCTCTATGTGTTTAGTCCTAGAGTGGTGAATTGGATTTTTAGTTAGATTAATTAAGCTTATATTATCAATTAAGATTTTTGTATTTTTGTATTCTAATTGATAGTCTTTTAAGGTATGCATCATCCACAAAAGTTGAGAGGCACACTCTCTTAGGGCTATGTATTCAGCTTCAGTGGTGGACAAAGCAACACAATGTTGCTTTCTGCTTAACCAACTTACTAGGCACTGACCTAGGATTTGGCAGCTACCACTTGTACTTTTTCTATCTAATTTGCACCCGGCATAGTCTGAGTCAGAATAGCCAAAAAGGTCAAAGGTGCTAGTTATAGGGTACCAAAGTCCTATATTGAGGGTGCCCTTAATATACTTAAGTATTCTTTTAACATATGTTAGATGTGATTCTTTTGCACAAGATTGGTATCTTGCGCACATACCAACTGCAAATATTATATCTGGTCGACTTGCAGTTAGGTAGAGTAGACTTCCTATTATACTTCTATAGTACTTTGGGTCTACTGGTTTTCCTTCTGGGTCAGAGTCAATGTTGATGTTAGTGACCATTGGGGTATTTATGATTTTTGAATTTTTCATGCCAAATATTTTAATTAGTTCTTTAGCATATTTAGTTTGGTAAATATATATTTCATCTTCAGTTTGTTTAATTTGTAAACCTAAGAAAAAATTTAGTTCCCCAATCATACTCATTTCAAATTCATTTTCCATTAATTTAACGAATTCTTTTAGAAATTTAGAGTTAGTTGAGCCAAAAATTATATCATCAACATAGATTTGGGTTATGAAGATGTCTTTTTCTATAGTTTTTACAAATAGAATTGGATCTATGTGACCTTGGTTAAAGCCTTTGGATATTAGGTAATTAGATAACCATTCATACCATGCCCTAGGTGCTTGTTTTAGTCCATATAAGACATTTTTTAATCTAAATACATGGTTTGGATGATCTAAGTCCTCAAAACCTGGGGGTTGACTTACATATACCTCTTCTTTAATAAATCCATTCAAAAAGGCTGACTTAACATCCATTTGGTATAATCTAAATCCTTTATGTGCTGCATAAGCTAGCAGCATCCTAATGGATTCGAGTCTAGCTACTGGTGCATAGGTTTCGTCATAATCTAAACCTTCAACCTGACTAAATCCTTTGGCTACTAGTCTATGTTGGTGCGGGAAGCATCCGACGATCGAACCTAAGTTTTGATAATGGCAAAGGATTCAAAGTTAAGGTGCTTTGTTGTCTGACAGCTTTTGCTGAGTGTTTCAGGAAAGTCCTAACTGCGGTTAGGCAAGGTAAAACCCTAGGGGGTGGTAACCCTAGGTCATAGGGGGTGGTAACCCTATGCGGAAAGCCTTGGCAGGTCGATGGCTTCAGGCAAAAGTCCTAGGGGGTGGTAACCCTAGGTGGAAAGTCCTGGTGTCGCGAACCAGGTGAAAGTCTGAACTGGCCGGTGAAGCGGATGTTCAGCAGAAAGTCCGGGAGCATCGAGTGCCGAGCAAAAGTCCAGTCGATCTGGAGGATCGTACTGGCAACAGGTAAAATCTCCTGAGTGGAGTAGGTGAGGACGCGTTCCCCGTAGAGGGAACAGTAGGCGTCGGGTCGACCTAGGGTTTCCGGAAGGAAATCCGAAGTCAGACCCGGACAGTCCGAAGACTGTCATAATTTCATATTCGTACTATTATTTTGTGTTAACTTTGTGTTGCAGGTATTTTTGGATTAACATACTTGCAGGTACCAAAAACACAAAGAAGAACTCGGATGAACAGTGTCCGAGGCGCCTCCATGGAGCTTGGAGGTGCCTCGGGTGCGAGCCAGGAAAAGGCCAGCGCAGCAGACTGGAGGCGCCTTGAATGGAGTTCAAGGCGCCCGGAGGTTGAAGGCGCCTTGGATAGGCTGAAGGCGCCTTGAACCAGATAGAGTTCGACCAGGTCAGTGCTGATCCACGCGGGTGACTCGGCTCGTTCAAGGCGCCTTAATGAACAGTATAAGGCGCCTTGAACCCCCTTTATAAGGGGTCTTGACCAGCAGCTTCACACGATCTTCTTCCAAGTGATTCAAGTGCTACGTGCTGCTCCAAACGACGTTCCGAAGTGCTGCTACTTGTGCCCGACGACCAGGAGCTCCGAATCTTCATTTCTTTGTCGTTGGTATAATTATTTACTGTCGTTTATTGTACTTCAACTTGTAATCGTTTATCGAACTTATAGTTGTTGCCCACCGGAAGCGATCAAGGATCGCAGGCCTTCGAGTAGGAGTCGCCTTAGGCTCCGAACGAAGTAAACGACCGTGTCTCTGTGTTTGTGTTTATTTACATTTTTCGCTGCGTATTCTACTCGAGTGTTTTCCGAAAAACGAAATAGCCGCGAGCGCTATTCACCCCCCCTCTAGCGCGGTTTCGATCCAACAATTGGTATCAGAGCGGGGTCGTTTTGAATTGGTGCAACCACCTTTCAAAACAAATTTTTTCGCAGTTTTTTTTCGTTTTCGGAGTCGAATTAGAATTTAGCCTTATAGCTATATTCTAATTTCTGTTTCCCTCGAATCGACTTTTGCTCGAAGTAGGTGCAACACCACTCGAGTTCGTCTTTATTATTCTTTATTCCAGCACTACTAATCCAAGACTCAGTCTTGGAACATATTTTGTTATTTTCTTTTGTTACATATTATAAATGGCCCAACAAGAGGGTTTCAGCACTGTACGTCCCCCGCTATTCTCCGGAGAGGATTTTGGCTACTGGAAGGGAAGAATGGAAACGTATCTAAAGATACAATTCGAAACGTGGATGATCATAAAGACGGGACTGAAACTGCCAATCGATGACGACGGCAAAACTACACCCTGCGAGAAGTGGGACGCCTCTTTAATAAAAAAGGTTGAAGCCGACGCCAAAGCTACCTGCACCCTCCAGTGTGGTCTTACCAAGGAAGAACTCAACAGAGTTGGCCCGTTCTCCTCTGCAAAGGAGCTCTGGGAAAAGCTCATCGAACTCCATGAAGGCACTGACGACACCAAGGTAAGTAAAAGAGATCTTTTGCTTAATAAATTATATAATCTAAAAATGCAGGAAGGCGAAACAGCGAGCTCTCTTCACGCGAGAATACAAGATATCCTTAACTCTCTTCACGGAATTGGCCAAAAGATAGAAAATCGGGACGTGATAAGGTATGCCCTAAACTCGTTTCCAAGGAATACATTGTGGGCATCAATGGTAGATGCCTACAAAGTTTCCAAGGATTTATCTTCTTTAAAACTAGATGAACTTTTTAGTGAATTTGAACTTCATGAGCAGACTAATGCACAGCCTACCGAGAAAGGTATTGCGTTGGTTGCAGGTACAAGCCGAACCCGGGAACCAAGACCACGATGGAGAACCGAACCAGCATCAGAAGCTGAACCAGATTTTGACGATGAAGAAGGTGACATTACAACCGAGCTGGTAAACCTCGTGAAGAAGCTTTACAAGACGAAAGGATTCGACAAAAGAGATCTAAAGAAGGTAGTAAAATCAAAGGAAGGCCCACAAAATACAAAGATGAAGTTTGAAGTTACATGCTACGGGTGTAACCAAAAAGGGCAGATCAAATCCAACTGCCCTAACTTGAAGGAGGTCAAAAAGCAAAGAAGGAAAAAGGTCCTTAAGGCAACATGGGACGAATCTTCATCGGAGGACGACGACGACGAGCTCGAACAAACGAGTCTACTTGCATTAATGGCCCGGGACCAAGTCGTCGAATACGGATGCGAGAGCGAGTCTGAGGCCGAGTCCGAGCAAAGCCACGGATCCGTATCCGTTTCCGAAGGACCAGACCCCGCTGTAAGTATTTCCCGGTTGAATACTTTAGTTAGCTATTTATTGCGCAAATTAGCTAAGTCAAACCTGAAAGTTAAGTCACTTCTAAAGGAAGTAAGTGTCCTTAAAGAAGTGGCTAACACCAAACCTTTACCTGACCAGAGTCAGACTGAATTACCAACTCAAGTTCAAAAACTTGAGAAAGAAAATTCAAGTCTAACAAATCAGGTTAAAAATTTAGAAAATACCTTAGAACGGTTTACTTTGGGCTCCAAGAATTTGGACTTGATTCTTGGGACACAAAGAGCCGTCTACAACAGAACTGGGCTGGGATACAAAAGTAAATATAGATCTTATTTATCATTAATAAACAAACAAAGTGTTAAATCAGTCCAAGCATGGGTCTCCAAATCTAACTTGGTCAATCAAGTTGGACTTGGCCAATACTGGGTTCCGAAGGATCAAATACACTACCTCGATAGACCATATCGAGGCCATGATCCAGGGGGAGCAAGAAGAAAAACAATCCTAAAAAAAAAAAAAAAAATTAAAATTCAAATTAAAATTAAAATTAAAATTAAATTCAAAATTAAAATTAAATTCAAAATTAAAATTAGAATTAAAATTCAAATTAAAATTAAAATTAAATTCAAAATTAAAATTAAATTCAAAATTAAAATTAAAATTAAATTCAAAATTCGAAATTAAAATTAAATTCAAATTAAATTCAAAATTTGAAATTAAAACTCAATATAGAGGATCCAGACTCACTGGCACCCCCAACTAAATTACCCGGCAGGGTAGCTGAACCTAATCTACCCGAAATGGGTAAAACAAGAGTAGATCACCCGGCAGGGCAATTAAGGTTAGATTAAAACGGACTAAGGTTAACTTGAACCACAGTACTGGTGAAGTTTTTGGATGATAGTACGTTAGGGAAGCTTGGGCATCGCATGTCTAGGAAGATATGGCTTCGACCTGGTGCATTTGGCCAAGTGGAACTGACTGAAGCTACCCTTAAATGGATCCTAACTAGTTAGACCAAGGTTTAGTACCAAGCTCAATGGGTAGGACTATTTGGAAAACCTCGAAGGCATGGTTACTTTAATGAGTTCCTTGTGACTCACCATAGCCCAGAAGTTTATCCAAAGAATGCTTACTTGTTGAACCCAAAGCTAAACCTGAATCTAACACAAAGTTAACCCAAACCTTAAAATTGAATTATAATTCATCTCACAACAATTATAGGATTCCCTGATTGAAAATCTAGGTCGGGTGAGATGATTAAGAAATTTTAAAAACTTAAATTTCAAAATTATTTTAAAACTTAAATTTCAAAATTATTTTAAAAACTTAAACTTCAAAATTAATTTAAACTTAAACTTCAAAATTATTTTAAAAACTTAAATTTCAAAATTATTTTAAACTTAAACTTCAAAATTATTTTAAACTTAAATTTCAAAATTATTTTAAACTTAAATTTCAAAATTATTTAAACTTAAATTTCAAAATTATTTTAAACTTAAATTTCAAAATTATTTTAAAACTAAATCTCAAAATTAAACTAAATCTCAAAATTATTCAAAACTCCTTCAAAAAAAATTTATCTCTAACAAGTTTACTTCAATTTAACTATCATGAAATCCATTAAAACAATTCAACCACTTACTATGTAGGAATTGGATCAATGGATGCTGGATAGTGGCTGCTCCAGACACATGACTGGAGATAAATTGAAGTTTACTAAACTAACGTACAAGAACTTAGGATCAGTTGCATTCGGTAACGAAGGTCAACTTAAGGTAATCGGAAGAGGTAATATTGAACTCAACTCCGATTTTATTATTCGAAAAGTCCTGTTAGTTGAAAATTTCAAGTTTAATTTATTAAGTATAAGTCAATTGTGTGATAGCGGATACTTAGTAACTTTTGACAAAACCAGGTGTTTAGTTAAAAACATTGAAAATCCTGAAATCTTACTTAAGGGACTTAGGATAAATAATATGTATTCAATTAATCTACCGACATCCTCAAAAAGGTGTTTTCTAACACAAGAAGAGGAAACTGATTTGTGGCACAGAAGATTGTGTCACACTCACACTAGACTCATTTCAAAAATGAGTCATAATGGTTTAGTTAAAGGTTTACCAAAACTAAAATTCATTGAAAATTCTATCTGTAATGCGTGTCAACAAGGAAAACAAACTAAGTCAACACACAAATCAACAAATCTTGAAAGAACCAGCTCCTTACTTGAGCTCCTTCACCTTGACCTATTTGATTCACATGGAGCTAAGTCACTAAGCAAGAACCAGTATTGCTTAGTAATAATCGATGACTACTCTAGATTTTCATGGGTAAAATTCCTAAAAACTAAAGATGAAACCTATGAAATATTTAGTAACTTTTGTAAATTAATAGAAAATGAAAAAGATACTAAAATTAAAAGAATAAGAAGTGATCACGGAGGGGAATTTGAAAATCATAAATTTACCCAATTTTGTAAAATAAATGGTTATCAACATGAATTTTCATGTCCTAGAACCCCTCAACAAAATGGTCTGGTGGAACGTAAAAATAGAACTCTACAAGAAGCCGCAAGAACCATGTTAAATGAATATAATTTAAATCACCAATTTTGGGCAGAAGCAATAAATACTGCAAATCATATTCAAAATCGAATCTTGATCAACAAATTTCACAAGAAAACCCCTTATGAACTATATTATCATAAAATTCCTAACTTAAATTATTTAAAAGTATTTGGATGTAAAGTTCACATTTTAAATACTAAAGATTATTTAAGAAAATTCACACCCAAATCTAACAAAGGAATATTTTTAGGATATTCCTCAAACAGTCGAGCCTATAGAGTCTACAATCAAAACACCCTAAAAGTTGAAGAAACAACTAATTTAATATTTGATGAAGAATATAATCTACCAAATGAGAATGTTGAAGTTGACCCAAGAAATATAGAAGATGATGAAATTCAACCAAATCTTAATATACCAGAGGAACCAGCCCCTGACCCACTTATCAGACCAACTAGGGTCAGTACCTCTCACCCATCTGATCAAATTTTGGGTGATCCAAATCTAGGGGTAAGAACTAGATCCTCCTATAGAATTCACAGTCAGATTGCCCTAATTTCTAAAATCGAACCAAAAACAATAGAAGAAGCACTACCTGACCCGGACTGGATCATAGCTATGCAGGAAGAGTTAGCCCAATTTGAGAGAAATCAAGTCTGGGAACTTGTATCTAAACCCTCAAATAAATCAATAATCGATACAAAATGGGTATTTAGAAACAAGCTAGATGATCAAGGCGAAATAATTAGAAATAAGGCTAGGCTTGTAGCTAAAGGATTCAGCCAAGTTGAAGGTTTGGACTATGATGAAACCTATGCCCCAGTAGCTAGACTCGAATCCATTAGAATGTTGTTAGCCTATGTAGCAAACAAAGGATTTAAACTATACCAAATGGATGTCAAGTCAGCATTCTTAAATGGATTTATTAAGGAGGAAGTATATGTAAGCCAACCCCTAGGATTTGAGGACTTAGGATATCGTAATCATGTATTTAGGTTAAAAAAGGCCTTGTACGGACTTAAACAAGCCCCTAGGGCATGGTATGAACGATTGTCAAATCACTTAATATCCAAAGGTTTCAACCAAGGTCAAATAGATCCAACTCTATTTGTAAAAACTATAGACAAAGACATCTTCATAGCTCAAATCTATGTTGATGATATAATTTTTGGATCAAATAACTCTAAATTTTTAAAAGAATTCACTAAATTAATGGAAAATGAATTCGAAATGAGTATGGTTGGTGAACTTAATTTTTTCTTAGGCTTACAAATAAAACAAACTAAAGATGGAATATATATTTATCAAACTAAATATGCAAAGGAATTAATTAAAAAATTCTGCATGGAAAATTCAAAAATAATAAATACTCCAATGGCAACCAACATTAACATAGACTCTGACCCTGAAGGAAAACCAGTAGATCCAAAGTACTATAGGAGTGCCATAGGAAGCTTGCTTTACCTAACTGCAAGCCGACCCGACATATTATTTGCAGTTGGTATGTGCGCAAGATACCAATCTTGTGCAAAAGAGTCACATTTAACCTATGTTAAAAGAATACTTAGGTACATTAAAGGTACTCTAAATATAGGACTCTGGTACCCTAGAACTTGCACCTTTGACCTTCTTGGCTATTCTGACTCGGATTACGCCGGATGCAAGTTAGATAGAAAAAGCACAAGTGGTAGTTGTCAATTTCTAGGACAATGCCTAGTAAGTTGGTCAAGTAGAAAGCAACATTGTGTGGCTTTGTCTACCACTGAAGCTGAATATATAGCCTTAGGTGAATGCACATCTCAATTGCTTTGGATGATGCACACTCTTAAAGACTATCAACTGAACTATCATAAACAAAAATCTCAATTGATAATATAAGTTCCATAAATTTAACAAAAAACCCAATTCATCACTCAAGGACTAAACATATAGAAGTGAAGCACCATTTTGTAAGGGATCATGTAGCTAAGGGTGATATTATACTCAACTATGTTGAGTCAAAATCAAATCTAGCTGACATCTTCACAAAACCCTTACCTGAACTTGAGTTCAGCTCACTTAGAAGACAAATAGGAATGTGTTGGGTAGAATAGACAATGTTTTTTTTAAAAAAAAAAAATTGGTTATGATTTGCTTTTAAAAATTTCTAGGAAAATACTTATTTCAAAATTCTAATTTCTTAGAATTTTCAAAAATTCTGGATTTAGCTTAGGCTTTCCCCTAGATATCATGTACCCCTAGATTAAAGCCAGAGCATCTCACAATCACCTAGGTATACCTTGCTTGTGTTTGACAAACTTAGAATGGCGTGAGGTGCATAGGGTACAGCCTGGACTCAGGAATGCTTATATTTGTGCATCAATATGAGTCTGGGCGTTAAACACATCATAAATATTAATTAAGTCAAGTCTTCCAGCTCTAGCCAACTCTATCTGGACCAAATGGACTTAATTTGACTAACCATGTGAAAGCTACTGCCCTCTAGGCAATCAGCAAGTAGCTAAAGGTTAGACAATTGAGAAAAGTGTGTTTCAATTTGTTTTAAGGTTCTAATCAAATTACTTTACCTGATCATTTTAAGGCTCTGATACTTAATCAAATTAAACTCAGTAATTTAATTTGACTCATGCTTGGACTAGAAAACAATCTACTGCTACTCCCTGTGTCCTAAAACTAAATATTTTTTATATATCAAAGTTTCTTCAAAATGCATATTCAAAACTTAATTACAGTTTTTCAAAACTTGTCCATGTAATTGAGTATTCAAATATTTTCAAATCTGGTCAACTTTTTATAACGTTTTAAAGTTTTCAAGTGACCTCATATTTTATAACTTCTAAGCAAATCCCTTTATTGAAAATTCAAATACTCATATTTTCAAACTTAGTTAGTTTTAAGACTATTTTAACTAGACTTAGTTAGATTGTACTCTAAACTTAGCTATTTGGCAAAATATTTTCTCAATACAAATCATTTCGAAGCTAAATATATAGCTAAGTATTTTCAAATTTGGCAATCTAAGAAGAAAATGTGTTGTTATCCTTCTTTGAAAATTTTCCTTCAAAAAAATACAAATCTACTTTCAAACTGGTTTATTTTTGATATATGGAAAAGGGGGAGAGTAGGTAAATTAAAGTTAAAAGAAAACTCAAAGTAATTAATAAAAGGAGGGCTTTTATTAAGAGGGAGTCTAATATTACCAAGTTAAAAGTTTCCAGCTTAACTGTTATTGCATTTGAAGTTTATTTACTTAAGCTTGGTTTACTTTATGCATATGTTGTTTTTTTCTTAACTTTGAATTACGTATTGCCATAATCAAAAAGGGGGAGATTGTTGGTGCGGGAAGCATCCGACGATCGAACCTAAGTTTTGATAATGGCAAAGGATTCAAAGTTAAGGTGCTTTGTTGTCTGACAGCTTTTGCTGAGTGTTTCAGGAAAGTCCTAACTGCGGTTAGGCAAGGTAAAACCCTAGGGGGTGGTAACCCTAGGTCATAGGGGGTGGTAACCCTATGCGGAAAGCCTTGGCAGGTCGATGGCTTCAGGCAAAAGTCCTAGGGGGTGGTAACCCTAGGTGGAAAGTCCTGGTGTCGCGAACCAGGTGAAAGTCTGAACTGGCCGGTGAAGCGGATGTTCAGCAGAAAGTCCGGGAGCATCGAGTGCCGAGCAAAAGTCCAGTCGATCTGGAGGATCGACTGGCAACAGGTAAATCTCCTGAGTGGAGTAGGTGAGGACGCGTTCCCCGTTGAGGGAACAATAGGCGTTGGGTCGACATAGGGTTTCCGGTCGAAAATCCGAAGTCAGACCCAGACAGTCCAGAGACTGTCATAACTTCATATTCATACTATTATTTTGTGTTAACTTTGTGTTGCAGGTACTTTTGGATTAACATACTTGCAGGTACCAAAAACACAAAGAAGAACTCGGATGAACAGTGTCCGAGGCACCTCCATGGAGCTTGGAGGCGCCTCGGGTGCGAGCCAGGAAAAGGCCAGCGCAGCAGACTGGAGGCGCCTTGAATGGAGTTCAAGGCGCCTTGGACCGGAGGTTGAAGGCGCCTTGGATAGGCTGAAGGCGCCTTGAACCAGATAGAGTTCGACCAGGTCAGTGCTGATCCACGCGGGTGACTCGGCTCGTTCAAGGCGCCTTAATGAACAGTATAAGGCGCCTTAAACCCCCTTTATAAGGGGTCTCGACCAGCAGCTTCACACGATCTTCTTCCAAGTGATTCAAGTGCTACGTGCTGCTCCAAACGACGTTCCGAAGTGCTGCTACTTGTGCCCGACGACCAGGAGCTCCGAATCTTCATTTCTTTGTCGTTGGTATAATTATTTACTGTCGTTTATTGTACTTCAACTTGTAATCGTTTATCGAACTTATAGTTGTTGCCCACCAGAAGCGATCAAGGATCGCGGGCCTTCGAGTAGGACTCGCCTTAGGCTCCGAACGAAGTAAACGACCGTGTCTCTGTGTTTGTGTTTATTTACATTTTCCGCTGCGTATTCTACTCGAGTGTTTTCCGAAAAACGAAATAGCCGCGAGCGCTATTCACCCCCCCCTCTAGCGCGGTTTCGATCCAACAGTCTAGCCTTGTTTCTAACTATTTCATCCTGATCATCCAATTTGTTTCTAAATACCCATTTGGTGTCAATTATGGACTTATCTATGGGTTTAGGTACAGGTTCCCAGACTTGGTTTCTTTCGAATTGTTCTAGCTTTTCCTGCATAGCAATGATCCAGTCTGGGTCGGGTAGGGCTTCTTCTATAGTCTTAGGCTCAATCTTTGAAATAAGGGCAATCTGACTCAGGTTCCTATACGAGGATCTAGTTCTGACTCCTAGGTTTGGATCACCCAAAATTTGGTCAGGTGGGTGAGAGGTACTTGCTCTAATTGGTCTTATATTTGGGTCAGAAATTGGTTCCTCTGGTTTATTAGTGTTGGGATGAATTTCATCGTCTTCAATAATTCTTGGATTAATGTCAACATTTTCATTTAAGTTAGGTAGATTATTTTCTTCATCAAATATTATATTAGTCGTTTCTTCAACTTTTAGGGTATTTTGGTTATAGACTCTATAGGCCCTACTAGTTGTGGAGTACCCTAAAAAGATTCCTTGGTTGATTTGGGTGTAATTTTTTCTAAGTAATCTTTAGTATTTAAAATATGGACTTTACATCCAAAAACTTTTAAATAGTTTAGGTTGGGAATTTTATTATAATATATTTCATAAGGAGTTTTATTGTGAAGTTTGTTAATAAGAATTCTATTTTGAATATAATTTGCTGTATTTATGGCTTCGGCCCAAAATTGATGATTTAAGTTATATTCATTTAGCATGGTTCTAGCGGCTTCTTGTAGCATTCTATTTTTACGTTCCACTAGATCGTTTTGTTGGGGGGTTCTAGGACATGAAAATTCATGTTGGTATCCATTGATTTTACAGAATTGGGTAAACCTATGATTTTCAAATTCCCCCCATGATCACTTCTTATTCTTTTAATTTTAGTATCTTTTTCGTTTTCTGTTAACTTGCAAAAATTACTAAATTCTTCAAAAGTTTCATCTTTTGTTTTTAGAAATTTTACCCAGGAGAACCTAGAGTGGTCATCGATTATAACTAAGCAATACTGGTTTTTGCTTAGTGACTTGGCTCCATGTGAATCAAATAGGTCAAGGTGAAGGAGCTCAAGTAAAGAGTTAGTTCTTTCTAGATTAGTTGATTTGTGGGTTGACTTGGTTTGTTTTCCTTATTGACAAGCATTACAGATTGAGTTTTCAATAAATTTTAATTTGGGCAAACCTTTAACTAGACCATTTTGACTCATTTTTGAAATGAGTCTGGTGTGAGTTCAATCTTCTGTGTCACAAGTCAGTTTCTTCCTCTTGTGTTAGAAAACACTTTATTGAGAAAGTGGGTAGATCAATTGAGTACATGCTATTTTTCCTAAGCCCTTTAAGTGTGATTTCAGGGTTTTCAATATTTTTAAATAAACAACTAGATTTGTCAAAGGTAACTAAGTATCCACTATCACACAATTGGCTTATACTTAGAAGATTAAAATTGAAGTTTTCAACTAGTAGAACTTTTCGAATAATAAAATCGGAACTAAGTTCGATGTTACTTCTTCCGATTACCTTAAGTTTGCCGTCGTTGCCGAATTCAACATACCCTAAATTCTTTAGTTTGAGCTTTGTGAACTTTAATTTATCTCCAGTCATGTGTCTGGAGCATCCACTATCTAACATCCACTGATCCAATTCTTTATGTTCCTACACATAAATTGTTTGAATTGGACTCTATTTGATGAAAAGAAAGTGAATTGATTAAGTTTGAGTTTGAATTTGATTGAAACATAAGTGTAACACTAGGTTAATTTTAAATGTTAACTCCATTTTTAATTAATGATGAATTTTAAAAATAATTTTTTTAATTATGTTTAGCACTTAATTTAGTTTAATTAAGTTTGATTAATTTTGAAAATAATTTAAGTTAATTAATTTGAGAAATAATTTTTAATTTAATTAATTTGAAAAATAATAAGTTAATTAATTTGAAAAAATGATTTTAAAAATATTTTTCAAATAATTTTGAAATTAAGTTTTAAAAGATTTTTAAAATAATTTTGAAATTAATTTTCAAAGGATTTTAAAATAATTTTGAAATTGATTTTGAAAGAATTTTTAAAATAATTTTGAAATTAAGATTAAAATAATTTTGAAATTAAGTTTTAAAAGATTTTTAAAATAGTTTTGAAATTGATTTTAAAAGGATTTTTTTAATAATTTTGAAATTGATTTTGAAAAATTTTTTAAATAATTTTGAAAATATTTTTAAAATAATTTTGAAATTAAGTTTTAAAAGGTTTTTAAAATAATTTTGAAATTAAGTTTTAAAAGATTTTAAAAAGATTTTTCAAATAATTTTGTTTTAAAAGATTTTTCAAATAATTAAGTTTTAAAAGATTTTTAAAATGATTTTGAAATTGATTTTGAAAATAATTTTTAAATAATTTTGAAAGTGATTTTGAAAGTAATTTTTAAATAATTTTGAAATTGAAAAAAATAATATTAATTACGAATTTAATTTTCAATTTGAATTTCAAATTTGATTCTCTTTTAAATTTATATTCCTTAATCATCTCACCCGATCTAAATTTTCAATCAGGTAATCCTACAATTTTTGTGAGATAAATTAGGTTCAATTTTAGGGTTTAGTTTAACTTTGTGTTAGATTTAGGTTTAGTTTTGGGTTCAACAAGCAGACGTTCTTTGGATAAACTTCTGGGCTATGGTGAGTCATAAGGACATCATTAAAGTAACCATGCCTTCGAGGTTTTTCAAATAGTCCTATCCATTGAATTTAGTACAAAACCTTGGTCTAACTGGTTAGGATCCATAAAGGGTAGCTTCGGTCAGTTCCACTTAGCCAAATGCACCAGGTCAAAGCCATATCTTCCTAGACATGTGATGACTAAGCTTTCCCAACGTACTATCATCCAATACTTCACCAGTACCGTGGGTCAAGTTAAGCCTAGGCCTTTTTATTCTAACCCTATTTACCCTGTCGGGTAGGTAAAGTTCAGTTACCTTGTCGGGTAGATTAAGTTGGGCTACCGAGTCGGGTAGTTTAGTCGGGGTGCTAGCTATTCTGGATCCTCCTTCTATTTTTATTTGATTTTTGATTTTTGAATTTTGAATTTTGAATTTTGAATTTTGAATTTTGAATTTTTATTTGAATTTTTAATTTAATTTCAAATTTTTAATTGAATTTTTAATTTTTAATTTTTAATTTTTAATTTTTAATTTCAAAATTTTAAATTTAATTTCAAATTTTTAATTTAATTTCAAATTTCAAATTTAATTTAATTTCAAATTTAATTTAATTTCAAATTTTTAATTGAATTTTGAATTTTGAATTTTGAATTTTTTAATTTAATTTTGAATTTTTAATTTAATTTCAAATTTTTAATTTAATTTTGAATTTTTAATTTAATTTTGAATTTTGAATTGAATTTTAAAATTTTAATTATGTTCGTTTTATTAATATCGTTTTTGTTTTTGCTCCCTCTGGATCATAGCCTCGATATGGTCTTTCGAGGTAGTGTATTTGATCCTTCGGGATCCAATGTTGACCAAGTCCAACTTGATTAATCAATTTGGACTTGGGGACCCATGCTTGGACTGATTTTCAATTTGCTTTTTGTACAAGAGATAAATAAGATTTGTATTTTTTCTTTGGTTTAAATCCTAGACCAGTTCTATTATAAACGGTTCTTTGTGTCCCAAGAATTAGGTCAAGATTCTTGGAACCTAAAGAAAATCATTCTAGTATTTTCTCCAGATCCTTGACTTGAGTTTTCAGGCTGGAATTCTCTTCTTCAAGTTTGTGGACTTGAGTTGAGTTTCCAGTCTGAACTGGTTCAATCAAGGATTCGGAGTCAGTCACTTCTTTAAGGACTTCTACTTCCTTTAGAAGTGACTTAACTCTAAGGTTTGATTTAGCTAACTTTCGCAATAAATAATTAACTAGATTATTAAGTCTAGAAATACTCACAGCGGGGTCTGGCCCTTCGGAAACGGATACGGATCCGTGGCTTCGCTCGGACTCGGCCTCCTACTCGCTCTCGCTCTCGAACACATCGATCTGGTCCCGGGCCATCAGTGCGAGGAGACTCGTCTGATCGAGTTCGTCGTCGGTATCTTCTTATGAGGATTTGCCCCACGTTGCCTTCAGGGCCTTCTTCTTTCGCTTCTTTGCATCCTTCAGACTTGGGCAGTTGGCCTTGATGTGCCTCTTCTGGTTGCACCCATAGCAGATAACCTCGAACTTACCCTTCGAACTCGGTTGAACCTCCTTGGATTGTACTGCCTTCTTTAGATCTCTCTTGCTGAAGCCCTTCTTCTTCTTGTAAAGCTTCTTTACGAGGTTTACGAGCTCGGTTGTTAATTCATCGTCTTCATCGTCTGAGTCGGGTTCTTCTTCCAACTCCGGTTCAGTTCTTCGTCGTGATCTCGGTTCGCGTGTTTGACTGGTACCTGCAACCAAAGCAACCCCCTTCTCGGTTGGCTGTGCATTAGTCTGCTCGTGAAGTTCAAATTCCGAAAACAATTCATCTAATTTAATACAAGATAGATCCTTAGAGACTTTGTAGCCATCTACCATTGATGCCCACAATGTACTCCTTGGAAACGAGTTAAGAGCGTACCTTATGATATCCCTATTTTCTACCTTCTGCTCGATTCAGTGGAGGGAGTTGAGGATGTCTTGAATTCTTGCGTGCAGTGAACTCACCGTCTCACCTTCCTGCATCTTTAGATTATACAATTTATTAAGCAACAAGTCACGTTTACTTACTTTTGTGTCAGAGGTTCCCTCGTGGAGTTCGATCAGTTTCTCCCAGAGCTCCTTTGCTGATGTGAACGGGCCAACTCGATTGAGCTCCTCCTTGGTCAGTCCGCACTGGAGGGTGCAGGTCGCTTTGGCATCAGCTTCCACCTTCTTGATTATGGTCGGTTCCCATTTTTTGCAGGGTGTCGGCTTGCCGTCTTCGTCAAATGGGAGTTGTAGTCCAGTCTTGACGATCATCCATGTCTCGAACTGGGTTTTGAGGAATGTTTCCATTCGCCTCTTCCAGTACCCGAAGTCTTATCCGGTGAAGAGCGGGGGACGAACGGTGCTATAACCCTCTTGATGGGCCATTTGAACTTCTGCACGACAAAAACAACGAAAATCTGTTCCAAGACTAAGTCTTGGATTATTAGTGCGGGAATAATTTAAAAGAAAACAAACTCGAGTGGTGTTACACCAACTTCGAGCAAAAACCGATTCGAAAAAAGAATTAGAATATAGCTATAAAGCTAAATTCTAATTGACTCCGAAAAATCTGAAAATACCACGAAATTTTGTTTTGAAAGGTGGTTGTACCGATTCAAAACAACCCCGCTCTGATACCAATTGTTGGATCCAGAAGCGCTAGAGGGGGTGAATAACGCTCGTGGCTATTTCGTTCGATTCGTAATCATAAATCGTACGAAGAGTTAACAAAGTAATAAATGCAGCGGAAATTAAAAGCACACAGAAAGACGCAAGGTGTTTACTTCGTTCGGAGTCTAGTTCGACTGCTACTCGAAGGCCCGCGGTCGTTGACCGCTTTCAGTGGGCAACAACTATAGAATCGTCAATAGTACAAGTATGAAATGAGTACAGAAAATCTAAGCAATACCGACAACAAAATTTACAGAAATCGGAGCGTCGGGTTGTCGGAAACTTGTCGCAGCTTATCTGGAGCCTTTCGTTAGCAGAACGTTGTAGATGGATCGCTTGGTACTTGACTTTTTGAGTTGCTGGTCGAGACCCTCTTATAAAGGGTGTTCAAGGCGCCTCCATCAGGCTCCAAGGCGCCTTGAATCCCTAAGTTTTATCCCGGAAATGACTCTGCGATGAAGCTTTGACCACTGCCTTTTATCCATCTCAAGGCGCCTTCATCACTGTCCAAGGCGCCTTAAATCACCTGTTCAAGGTGCCTTGAGCTTCCTTCAAGGCGCCTCCAACCCTTCTGGACAGCTGGCTTCGGCTCGCACCCGAGGCGCCTCCAAGCTCCATGGAGGCGCCTCAGTACTGTTCATCCGAGGCTATTCTTTGCACTTTGGTCCCTGCAAGATACATTAATCCCAAAAATACCCTGCAGCACAAAGTTAGCACATAAAACATAATAATATAAGTGAACGACAATCATCGGACTGTCCGAGTTTGACTTCGGGGTTCTGACCGGAAACCCTAGGTCGACTCGACGCCTACTGTTCTCTCTACAGGGAACGCGTCCTCACCTACTCCACTCAGGAGATTTACCTGATGCCAGTGCGATCCTCCAGATCGACTGGACTTTTGCTCGGTGCTCGATGCTTCCAGACTTTCTGCTGGACTTCCGCTTCCCGGCTGGTCCAGTCTTTCACCTGGTTCGCGACATCAGGACTTTCCACCTAGCCTTACCCCCCCCCCCCTAGGACTTTTGCCTGAAGCACTCGACCCACCAAGACTTTTCGCATAGGGTTACCACCCCCTATGACCTAGGGTTATCGCCCCTAGGGTTTTCACCTTGCCTAACCACAGTTAGGGTTTTTGCCTAAGTACACTTAGGACTTTCCTACAATCTCATTCAGACCGTTAGATCACCAACCACCTTAACTTTGAATCTTTTGCCATTATCCAAACTCAGGTTCGATTGTCGGATGTTTCCAGCACCAACAGTCGCTCCAAGTCTTATCTTTTTCTGAAATGTGCAGGTGAAAATATCTATAAAATTAGGCTCCTTTTCCATTTCTTTGGCTAAAAAAGATAATTATAAATTATTAAATAGTGTAAAATAGATTAACAAAATATTAGGAGAGTTAAAAATTATCAGTCTACGTCTATGCTCATCCATATTGATAAAACCTCTCACATATGTCCAGACATTTCTTCAGAATTAAAAGATTGATTTATTTTATTTTAGTGACTTCTTTTTTTAAACTCCTGACTTTTCCAAAAATTTGAAATCCTTATCCAATTTTTCTCGATGATGAATGGTGATTTTTCCCCCTTAACTTTGCATGTTTAAATGCATGGCGAATGTGATCATCATATTTTTTTAATGAAAATTCTCCTTATTTTTATCTCAAATGCATGGCGAATTTTTCCCTCTCACACTTATCTTCTTTCCAAACTCACACCTTATGTCAGAAAGTTTCTCAAACAACTTAATCCCAGATAATGGTCTAGCTACTTCTCCAAGTTCTTCCATGCCATTAAACTCCTTCATTTGCCTACGATAGGGATGAAACCGTGATAGGAATCGTCTATGGCTCGTAAATGACATTTTCTTCCCATTTTCCAAGTGTCTTGCATAAGTATCTTCTCCACATAATGGACATGCATAATAACCATGTGTAGTACATCCACTAAGGTTACCGTAGGCAGGAAAATCATTGATGGTCCATAATAAGACTCCTTTAAGAGTTAAGAACTCCCTTCGATAAGCATCATAGACTCCATCAACTCCTGCCCACAATTGTTGCAAATCTTCAACTAACACCTCCAGATAGACATCAATATCGTTTCCAGGCTGCTTAGGCCCTGAAATGAGCATAGTTAGCATAATGTATTTCCTCTTCATGCACATATTTGGAGGTAAATTATAGTTAACCAACATAATTGGCCAATAGCTGTACCGACTACTAAGGTTGCTATGAGGATTAATGCCATCGGCTGCAAGTGCTAGACGAAGATTTCTTGGCTCACTTTCAAAGTCGGGCCACATATGATCCACCAACTTCCACGATGGTGAATCAATTGGATGACGTAACTGACTAACAACTCTTGTAGAATCTGCATGTCATGTTAAATTTCTTGAGGTCTCTAAAGATTTAAACATGCGCTTAAATCTTGGTATGGGAGGGAAATACCAAACCACCTTAGCAGGAATACCTTTCTTCTCAACCTTATTTTTGGTTAACTTCCACCGTGACAAGCCACATTTAGGGCAACTTACGCAGTTTTTATATTACTTCCTATAAAGAATGCAATCATTAGAACAAGCATGAATCTTTTCATGAGTCAACGACAAACAACTCAACGTCTTTTTTACATCATACATTGAGGACGGTAAATTGTGATTATTTGGCAACATATCCCCAAAATCCAATAGTAAATTTGAAAACAGAGCATCACTCATTCCATGCCTTGCTTTGGTATTGTACAGTTTCACAAGTGCACTCAATTTTGTGTAACGTTGACATCCCTTGTACAGCGGCTTCTCTGATTCCTCTAAAAATTTCATAAATTCTTCAGGGTTTTCTGTATAGTTATCATACGCTGCCTCACACATATGAGCGGTTTCAAAGTTGTCATAATCATTATTAATTGGCTCCTGGTTGACACTCCATTTTACTTTATCATCTTTGGCGGGCTCACCATGCCAAATCCAATTCACATAATTTTGACTAAAACCATGGAAATAAAGATGCTCTGAAATGGACTTCACCGATCCTTTTTTAAGATTGATACATTTGCAACAAGGACAATGAATATCATTGGGGTCAATACTGGGATTCTGTAAACAATATCTAATGAACTGTTCCACACCCTCCTCATACTGTTTGGATCTTCTATCCAAGTATATCCAAGATTTATCCATTTAAATCAAGCAAAATCTACAAACAAATAGGTCAACATTAAAAGATATTAAAGTGAATAAACAAAAGTTAAAACTACATGTAGTTCAAAATGTAAATCCCATGGAACTTTAATTTATAAATCCTAATGCAAGAATTAAGAAGAGACAATTCAAAGAGGTAGGTGTGTGGTATGAAGAAAATTTTATTAGCATTAATAAACTAACTTCTAATGGTATTGAGTTGTTTATAATATGGGTTGGTTAACAAAAGAGTCAATCAGTAGTTTCATAATTATGTTAAACAAATGGTGCGCATGACTCATGCTATGTGGATGACTAGATACGTTGGCTTAATTTCATTTTCCTAACTTTTTATTTATAGTTTAACGTTATTTTGTAGAAATTTGGGCTTGAACTTGATGTTAAGCTAATAAGATTGTTTTTTTTTTGTTGTCATATACTAGATTGTCAAGGAGCATTCCTTTGCTTCTTGATTCCTTTGCTTCTCATTCAGATTCAGATGAATCTGGAGACAAAAAGATCAAGAGGAGAGACTTAAGGAAGAGAAGATAAGAATCATCGGATGATTATTCATCATCGTCTGAAGAGAATGAGAGGAAAGGCAAGTTAAAGCGAAAACAAAGAAAGAGAAGTAGAGAAGTGAAAAATAAGCGAAAGGAAAAAAGATCTGGTAACCATTTCTAGAACTTTGTCCTTTTTTCTTAAACTTATTATTATTATTATTATTATTTTGCACAATCGGTTTATATAGTTTTTGGGATGTAGAGTTATGGACTTAATTGATTTATTGTTTTTTTTATTGCTTTATTGCTGCTCAGCAGTGGACGTTTCTGACAATGATAGTGAAAGAGACCTATTTCATCAAAACAATGAAGAGATTGTAAGGAAGGAATTAGGGTTGGATTGGATGCTAAGATCCACAGATAAGATGATAGAGAATAGCCATGAACATGATGTAAAGGAAGAAACTCAAAAGCATGAAATTGTTGAGGTGATTTCAGGACTTAGGGGCTGCTTGTTTGGGGGGTTTGAAATGAGAATGAAACTAAACTTGTACTTGGTTTGGGGAAATGAAGGTGGGACCCACGGATTCATTCCTCTAAATAGAGGAATGGGCCATTCCCCACTAATATGAGGGGTATGAGTATTATTCCCATTTCAATAATATTTACAATCATTCCCATATCCTTTCCCATTCCCTTACCCGAACCAAGCACCCCCTTAGTCTAATGCCCTCCTTTTGCAAGGGTTTTAGAATTATTATTTTATCAACTCAACTGGTTTAAACTTTAATTGTATATCATACTTATGAAATTACTATTATTAACATATTATTAATACAATAATTACTAACTGTCAAGGTCTTTAGTAACGGAAGGTACGACATGGAAGCTAAGGCAGATGTCAAGAAAAGGCCGAATTAATATAACATCAGATTCTACAAATGAGATTTCGAAGGGCATGATCTATGGGGGAAATGTTATGGGGAAAATATCCACTAAGTCAATGGATGGAATGCTTGTGAAGCAGCAAAGCACACTAGAGTAAACAAATGCTTTCTTAAGATATCAATAGAGAGTCAATCCTATTGTGACACATGTTAAACAAAATTAAAGCAATATAACATAGTTGAATCTGTGAACGGACAAGCAACATCTAATATCACAGAATTAATCAAGCCATTTACCCTAAGCACCACCATCCACCTTAATCCTTCATCTTATGCAAACTGTCATCTCTGAGACACTCTGTTTGAACCATGATGAACTCAGGAAAATTAATAAACAGTCCTACATCCATATTCATTGACTTGGACCTAACTAGTACCAACTCAATTGAACCCCATCTCATCTAAATTTCATTCTACTTGACTTTCTGTAGCCATATTTTCTAGCCATATCCTTTTATGCAATTCAATATAAAAATTAGTTTTCATATAATTATGGGCAATGTGAAGAATTGTTTCTGATTCATGCAATAAACTTGGGATCACAGGATTTAACCATCAAGATAAGACTATCTTTTAAGTTCTAACACTTCTAGAGAAAAACATCACAATAGAATAACAAGCTTTCAATTATTTTTTTTTTGCCATGAATATAGGGAAAAGCACAAGATCAGAAAAATCGGGAAGATTGACAAGAGGATCTCACCAACAAATTGCTAAGATCTTGAAGATTAACAAAAGAAGAGTTTCAATCTAGAAGAAAATAGATACAACACTAGTAAGAAAGAGGATCTTACAGTGGAATCGAGCGGCGAGCACAACCCTAGCACTGTCGTGACAACCCTAGCACTGTCGCGTCGCTGAAGAACACAACCCTAGCCGATGGTTGATGAAGAAGAAGGAAACCTAGCAGGTGGTGTTGATGAAGAAGGAAATCGTCGAACCTTGATGAAGAAGAGGAAATCGCCGTGTTAAACCCTAAACTTGTATGTCGCGTCGGGAAGAAAAAAGTCGGGAAGAACGGGAAGCAATGAAGTGAGAAACATAATAAAACTAATTAAGGGTTTAATACCGTGGAAATTAATTGGGTTGAAAAAATTAACCGATTTAACTCATGTTTCAATTGGTTCAAACTTATTATTTCATCACTTAAAATTATAAATTTTATTTTGACACTTATTACTTCATCGAATATATATTACGAAGTAAATCCTCGCTTAAAATTATATGTGAAACCCACTTTTTTTAATTTATGAAGTCTAAAATAATATTTACTATCCTAATTTTATTAACGAAGTATATTAGCATATATTACTTCATAATTAACAATTGCAAAAGTAACCAGTGGCGAAGTATATCATCAAAATTCACATAGTGCATCAATCATGTCCTAAGTTAATGATCACTGCAATGGTACCAATACCAAAGACTCAGTCATATTACCATACTCAAAGCTTTAGAACCAATTACGTCCTCTATCCTGTACAACATACACCTCTACATTTATTGAGAATAAAGGAAAGAAAAAAAAAATAGACTAATTCAATTCCACCAAATATGTTGAATTCCATAACATTCTATGTAACTCCGGACAGTGCATGTTGTATTAGTAAATTAATACACGTAAGCCTAAAGCTAGGCTCACAACAGAGTAATCCAGGACGTAAAACATTCCTTGAAGCAGATTAAACTCATGCTACACATGTACAAGGCAACAACAGATAAAAAAAAAACAAAGATAAACACATTCTAAAGAGATCAAAATCTTGAAACTAATCTTGGAAAAAACCAAGAGAACCTAATGCTACATTAGCAAATATGACATAAGGCAAATCAATCTGGTCATCCAATCACATGTGGCAGATTCATTTGGAGCATGCACAGTTTAAGCATTATAAGGAAAACAATTGAAATCGTGCCCAACCATTCACACTAACAACGAAATCTGAAATCCCAAAACCATCATTGATGCGGTGATTAGGAGGGGTCCCATCCTACTGTCACGATGAAGATCAAAATCAAGACGATCAACGGGTGGACGGTGTTGACCGGTCGGATGAGTCATACGCCAATCGAGGATTAAGCACCGACCTACCATCTTCGGCACTGGGAGTAATCAAATTGACGCTCAAGGGACGCGTAGAAGCTGAGCCGAGCGACTCTTCTGCTCAGTCTATCAGCAAACTCTACATCAGCTAAGCATGCAGACAGTGAACTACCAACCGAGCGACTATCCCGCTCGGTTCAGCAATCGAGTATGTGGACAGTGGGCTTTCGGCCGAGCGGCTATCTCGCCCGGCCCGGCAACGGACGATACTTGGACAATGGACTTTCAGTCGAGCGACTATCCTACTCGGTGCGACAGCAGACTTTTAGCTGAGCGGCTATCCTGCTCAGCGTGGCAGCAGACAGCACAGAGATAACAGAATTCCGGCCGAGTGGCCATTCCATTCGGCCTAGCAACAGACACAGCAAGATATCTTTCGACATCCTTTTGGGAGCTAGTGTTGCTGACAGGTGGTATGGTTAGACAGAAGAATACGGTGCAAGCTTCTACTGTCACTTCAGAGATATACTCGGCCCATTAAGGTACTGTGTTAGAGACACTTTACTTACACGTCTTTTAAAGGAAAGCTTTGAGATGCGTACTCACCTTGGGAAGCATGCACACACGCTTCCGAGGCTCTATATAAAGAGGGTCCAAGCATCGACGGAGGTATTCTTTTCTCATGATTTCTACTATTGCACTACAGTTCTTGTTTCTTCTTGCTTCGCTAGAGACTGACTTAAGCGTCGGAGGGCCATCGCGGAAGACCCCTTCCCTGGATCGGCACCGATGCTGCTTGTGTTATAGGCGGGAGTGAAGTCCACCAGAAGTCAGCAGGAGCGCCACGCCCCCAACATCCAACTCTTCGACTTTCAGACAAGATCATATTTGGCGCCATTTGTGGGAATCTCACCTGAATCCGAGCCGAGAAGATGGAAGACGCTGGACGACTAACCGCCATGACGCTCACTCAGGAAGAGCTAGAGATGCTTGTGCAGGCACGAGCAGCAAAAATAATAGAGCAACAGCAACAGGCGCTAGCCAATCAACTAGCATCGCAACCTGCAACATTGGCGGCTGATATGCGAGCGGGGTAAGAAGACCAAGCAGAGCAACTCTCCGTATGGGGACAGAACCGGAGGCCGACCGACACCCAAGGGGAAGCACCACCTATGCCGATCCCCTTCCATCGAGCTTTGTTCCAAACCCCCTCAGAGATAGCACAAGCGCATCAGGAGCGGGGATCATCTTCAGACGATGCACCCGTTCGGGATGCGTGGAAAGGCAAAGCGCCTTGAAATGTCACGTCTCCAGAATGGATCAACAGGAAGTTCTCAGAGGAGATCCTACAAGACCCTCTCCCCCGACACTACACCCTGTTGACAATTGGAATGTACAACGGGTCGACTGACCCAGATGATCATCTGGATCGGTTCGACAATGAGGCTACGCTACACCAATACACGGACGGAGTGAAGTGCAGAGTTTTTCTCATGGCTCTCTCCGAATCGGCATAGTATTGGTTCAGAAGACTGCCAGATGGCTCGATATGCAGCTTCAAAGTCTTCCAAGCCACCTTCCAGCACCACTTCGCTAACAGCCGACGCTACCAAAAGACAAGCATCAGCCTCTTCGCCCTAAAGCATGGGCTCAAGGAAGCGCTTCGAGCGTATATTCAATACTTCAACCAAGTGGCCATGGATATCCCCTCAGTCTCATCCGAGACCATGATGAATGCCTTCACCCAGGGGCTCACCGAGGGAGATTTTTTCTGGTCACTCATCAGGAAGTTGTCGAGGGACTTCGACCACATGCTCAAGAAGGCCAACGAGTACATCAACGTGGAAGAAGCCCAGGCGACTAGAAGAAAGGAGGCGTTGACTGAGCATTCAGCACCGATCAGCTAGCAGCCATCTGCCGCCCAAGGGGTTGAGGGCTGAAGGAGCACGACTGCACCCAGAGACCAGGGCACATGCTGTACAACATGTGTCGTCCGGTAGGCCCAAGGCGTCGAAGGGTAAAGTATGGACGCCTATCTTTTGTTCATTCCACCAGTCGGCAATGCACAACACACGGGACTGCCAAGGGCTGACATCGATCGTTAGCCGACTGGCCCCCAGAAGATATCGTCGCTGCTCCCCATCCCCTGATCGACGGGATCAACACCGATCGACGAGGTAGCGAGAGGAAGAAAGAAGGGAGCCCGAGTGCCATCACCATTAACGAAAGGAGGAAATCGATCCCTCCAGGATCCCGGCCAAGTGAAATAGGTCATCCGCCGGGGAAGAGGAAAACAGGAACAACGCTTCCTGGGGAGAGATAGGCATGACAAGTAGTGGACCGACCGGCGGTGACTCCAATCGAGCCCGAAAGTCATATGCTCGGCGGTTGGAGATCCATGCCGTGGGGTGCAGCAAGGAAAGGGCCGAAGGGCCTCAGATCAGCTTTGGCCCCAATGATTTGGAGGAGGTCAAGATTCCTCATCACGATGCTTTAATCATTCGAGTGGTGATTGCCAACTACACCATTCATCGGACCTTCGTCGAAGTTATCAAACCATACAATTCAACCGTACAATTCAAAATTAAACTAACATGCGAAGTTATCAAAAACATGGCTGATTTAATGGCATACTAAACCATACAATTTGAAATTAAACTAACATGTGAAGTTATCAAAAACATGGCTGATTTAATGGCATACTAAACCGTACAATTTGAAATTAAACTAACATGCGAAGTTATCAAAAACATGACTGATTTAATGGAATACTAAACCATACAATTCAAAATTAAATTAACATGTGAAGTTATCAAAAACATGGCTGATTCAATGGCATACTAAATCATACAATTTGAAATTAAATTAACATGCGAAGTTATCATAAATATGATTGATTTAATGGCCACCTACACCGAATCCTATAGTAAAGAACATGGTGACTATAAAATCAAGGTACAACATAAATGAAACACATATGTTATAACCAAACCCGAAGCCTAAGAATTTAGGGAAACAAGGTGGCTAATCTTCTAATACCTTAAAGCGTAACATGGGTAAAACACACATATTATAAGTCATAATACAAAGAAAACAAGAGCATCATAAATGGCAAATCCAAAACCTATGAATTTATAGAGACATGGTAGCTAAACTTCTAATACTTTAAAATGTAACATGGATAAAACACACATATTAGTGGTCATAACTAAATGAAACGGAACCTAAGAATTTAAGTGAACGTGGTAAGAAGTAGGAATAAATACCAGTACAACTAAACAAATTCTAAAATCCCAAATTTGACCTACAAGATTATCATGCTAAGAAATAAAAAGAACATGAGCACAACTAAACCCTAATCCGAAACTTACCTCATCTAGAATCCGAAATCTATATAGAGCACATAAGGTCATCAAGATGAGAAGCAAGTAGGAACATAAACACTGTTGGTGCGGGAAGCATCCAACGATCGAACCTGAGTTTTGATAATGGAAAAGGATTCAAAGTTAAGGTTATTTGTGATCTAATGTGTTTGAATGAGTTTTTAGGAAAAGTCCTAAGGGATCTTAGGCAAAAGTCCTAGCTGCAGTTATGCAGGCAAAAAACCCTAGGGGGTGATAATCCTAGGTCGTAGGGGGTGGTAACCTTAGGCGAAAAGCCTTGGCGGGTCGAGGTTGAGGTCTTCGGGCAAAAGTCCTAGAGTCAGAAACTCTAGATGAAAATCTCGGTGTCGCGGATCGGGTGGAAAGTTTGGGCAGGTCATGGAGTGAACGTCCAGCAGAAAGACCTGAAGACTCGGGCGCTGAGCAAAAGCCCAGTCGATCTGGAGGATCGAACTACAACAGGTATACTCTCCTGAGTGGAGTAGGTGAGGACGCGTTCCCTGCTGAGGGAACAGTAGGCGTCGGTTTGACCTAGGGTTTCTGAACGAAAATCCAAAGTCAGAACCAGATAGTCCGATGACTGTCAGACATTTATGTTTATGTTAATATTATGTGCTAACTTTGTGTTGCAGGGTATGCTTGGTATTTTGGGACTAACATATTTTGCAGGGACAAAAGAGCAAATTTTGCCTTAGATGAATAATACCTGAGGTGCCCTCTATGGAGCTTGGAGGCGCCTCGGGTGAAAGGTTGAGGAGTCTACACAGTGGAGCTGGAGGCGCCCTCCAAAGGAGATGGAGGTGCCTCAGACGACCTTGGAGGCGCCCTCAAAGGCACTGGAGGCACCCTCGAGAGGATAAGCTGTGGGAGTTGTGGATCTTATCCACACTGCGAATCTGCCGGTGATGGAGGCGCCCTCAACGACCTATATCAACTAGTCTCGACTAGCAGCTTCATAAAACACTTCCTATACAATCTTTCTTCAGCGCACTGCTAACGAGATGATCCGGTTGAGCTATAATAAGACCCCGATAACCCGAAGCTCTGAAGTTTCAATCTCTTTTATCGGTATAGTTTTTCAGTACAGTATTATTGTAATAATCTCTTGTAATATTTGTGAGCTTATAGTTGTTACCCAAAGTAAATGCTCAACGAGCATGGACCTTGGAGTAAGAGTCGCCACAGGCTCCGAACCATGTAAATCACTATGTTTGCTTGTGTCTCTTTGTTTTATATTTCCACTATATTTACTCGTTGGTTTTAGAAATGAAAAGTGAAAGCCACGAGTGCTATCCCCCCCCCCCCCCCCTTCTAGCGCTTTTCGATTCAATAATTCGTATCAGAGTGGGATCGCTTCAATTTGGTGCAACCACCAATCAAGCATTTTTTGTAGTGATTTTTTATTTTTCAGAGTCAATCGGAATCGGTATTATTGTTGCCTTCTTATCTAGTTTTTTCGTAATCGAATTTTTCCTCAATGTTGGTGCAACACCACTCGAGTTGGCGTGTTTATGTTTTTTACCCGCACTACTAAATCCAAGACCTAGTCTTGGACTCTTTGTTGTTTATTTTTCTACGTGCGAGATTCATTTCTCAAATGGCCCATCAAGAAGGCTACAACACAGCCCACCCTCCACTCATCACCGGCGAAGATTTCGGCTACTGACCCAGTTCGAGATATGGATGATCATCAAGACTGGGATCTCGCTTCCACTCGACAGCTCGAGAAAACTAGTTTCGCGCGAGAACTAGGATGCAAGTGTAATAAAGAAGGTCAACGCCAAAGCGACCTTCACCCTCCAATGTGAACTAACGAAGGAGGACCTAAACCGCGTCGGCCAGTTCTCGAGTGCCAAAGAATTGTGGGAAAAGCTAATCGAGTTGCTCGAGGGCACGTTCGAAACAAAGGTGAGTAAGCGTGACTTACTGTTTAATAAATTATATAACATTTAAATGCAAGAAGGTGAGACGGCTAGCTAGATTCATGCCCGTATACAAGATCTGCTCAACGGACTCTACGCAATCGGACAGAAAGTGGAGAACCACGACGTCCTAAGGTACGCCCTAAATGCCTTTCCGAGGAATACCTTGTGGGCATCCATGGTAGATGCTTACAAGGTATCGAAGGATTTATCTTTAATCAAACTTGATGAATTATTTTCTAAATTTGAATTACATGAACAAGTTAATGCTCGATCGGTCGAGAAGGGTATAGCTTTGATTGTAGGTACAAGCAGAGTGCGCGAACCAAAAGCAAGACGTAGAACCGAACCAGAATCAGAAGAAGAACTGGACTCAGACGATGACGATGATGAGATCACAGTCGAAATTGTCAACTTGGTAAGAAATCTCTACAAAATGAAGAAGGGCTTCAACAAGAAGGACATCAAGAAGGTGATCCAGTCCAAGGAGGTTCAACCAAGTTCAAAGGTGGCGTTCGAAGTAACCTGCTATAACTACAACAAAAAGGGACATATCAAAGCCAACTGTCTGAATCAAAAGGATGCAAAGAAGAAGAGAAAGAAGAAAGCTCTGAAGGAAACTTGGGATGAGTGTTGGTGCAGCGGGACCGACAAGAGGGAGTGAATTGTCTGTAAATAAAAACTATATCCTCCTCAACCAATTTAAACTCAAATAAATGCAATAGTTATAAATTTAAACAAAACTAAACTATGAACAGAAAAGGAAGACTCAGCTATTTACTTGGTTACAACCAAGAAAGTTGTTAATCTAAGACAGTAATAAAGTGTTATGAACAATCTCTTTCTCTGAAGGCCGAGAAGCCTTTTACACACTTGGAAGCACAGAACTATTGCTAGAATGTAAGTACAAGAGTTGTAGTTAGATTTCGTTGTTCTTATTATTTTCTAAAGCTGCCCGAGACCCTCCTTTATATAGGGGCTCTAGAGCTTATCGGTTGACCTGATCTTCGGGATCAGGTTTTGACACGAGAGGGATCGTCGACCGATCCCCAGGTTCGGTCGACCGAACCTGCTGTACCTGCCCATTCTTCCATCCAGGCGCAGTCTCTGTGGATCGAGCTTGGATTCTGTCGACCGATCCTTATGTTCGGTCGACCGATCGACCAACGGTCTCCAGTTGAGTTGGCCCGATCAAATTGCTCGACTGAGTCTCTGGATAAACTTCGGTTCAGTCGACCGATCACTTCACCGCTGGCTGATGTGATCCTGATGTGTCACCAACGACTTTGCTCTGATGCAAAGGGGTTTGGTCAACCGATCAGGGTGTTCGGTCGACTGAACCATTGACAAGTCAACTTCTAGTTGACTTGTTCTGGTTCGGCTTCCTTGGGTGATTTCGGCCATCCGGAATAGGGCTCACTCGAACCCAGTTCCCGACCTTCTCCTCGAGCAGTCTTCCATCCCGGCTTTACGTCCCTCGAATGCCTCGCACGTTCTTCTCGCTCACAGGAGTACTCTTCCGCAGCTCTCTCGTCCTTCGGACCCACTGAGCCCGTCCGCTCCCTTCCCATGTCGTCCTTCTTGCTAGCTGGGTCTTCCGCTCCTGCTCTCCTAAGCTCCTGCACACTTAGACACAGGGATCAGAAAAACATGACCTAACCTAAATTTGGTTGATCACATCAAAACTACTACGGGATCCAATAATCTCTCCGTTTTTGATGTGCATCAACCCAAGTTCAGGTTAGGATAAAATAAAGAGATAGTAATTTAAAGAAATTACTAAACTAACAATTCAGGCATAAATTTGCAATATTAAAATAAATTGCAAGATGAAAAATTTATACTAAGATAAACTCCCCCTTAACTGAACTTATCTTTATTCTCCCCCATTGATCACAGCAAAAACGGGGACACAAATATTCTCCCCCTTTCTAAGTTAAAAGAAATTTAACTTAGGGAAATTTTTTTTTACTGAGTATAGAAACATTTTTCAAAATGCAAGCATTTTCGAAAAAACTTTCTAAGTTCTAAAAATTTTCAAAGTTCCAAAAAAAAAACTTTTTCGAAGCATTATTTAATTTTTTTTACTTTTAACAAAAAGTTAATTAAACATTTCATTTCTATATTTAGCTTCTAGGCAGTGGCGAGGCACTAGGCCTTCTTGGTTATTGGAGCAACAACCACTTTCTAGTCAAAGCCGCGTAAGGAAATTCCTTGTTTAATTTTCTCTCTGAAAGCCTTTAACCTTTTTAATTTTAATCTAGCATGGATTTTGGAATCCAATAAAGATTCTTTTCTATAGGATTAATTAAAAACTTAAGGGATATATAGTTTCTTGGTATTTTCCTAAGTTGGCCCTGATGCTTCATTATGTACCAATTTAATTTTCCATATAACTTTATTTTTGAATGTGGAAAAACATTTTTAAAACATGCATCAGTTTTTAATTTTTTAATTTCTAATTTTAAAATTTCATTTTCTGATTTCAAATATTCATTTTCTTTTTCTACTTTATCTAATTCTTTAGAAAGAGTTTTAATAAAACGAAAGGACTGTTTAGAGTTTAGGGCACGTACCTTACTTACCTCGTCTTGCGATGCTCCCCCTTCTTTATAGCTTTCTTCTTCTTCTTCTGTTGTTCCTCCCCCTTCATCTATGCTCATTTCTGAGCTAGACGTTTCTTCTAGCTGATGGTTGGCCATCAGTGCTAGTCCCGAGAATTCTTAGACTTCGGATTCGAAGGACGATGAATCATCCCACGTGACCTTTAGGTTGTGTTTGGGTTGAGCTGGCTTCTTACTCTTTTCTTTACTTTTGCTCTTCAGTTTTGGGTAGTCATATTTGATATGACCTTCTTCGTTGCAATTGTAGCAACGAACCACCCTTTTCTTTTGTTGGAGCTTTTTCGACTGCGATCTAAATTTATTAGATTTAAAAAATTTATTAAAGCGTCTTACCAGTAGTGCCGCTTCGGATTCGTCGACCGAGGCTTCGGAGTCAGAACCATTTATTCTTGCCTTTAAGCAATGTTCTGACTAGTCTTCTCTACTCCATTAGGCTCTGCAACTCGAGATTCATGAAGTTCAAAAGTAGAAAACAAATGTTCTAGAGTACTTACCTCGAAGTCCTTAGAGATGTAGTACGCATCTACTAAGGAGGCCCACTCGGGAGTTCTCGGGAAGGCGTTGAGCGCGTACCGGATCGAGTCCCGGTTCGTTACTTCTTCTCCAAGATTGGTTAGTTGCGTGATCATCTCTTTGATCCTTACTTGGAGTTGCGCTACCTTCTCGCCTTGGTTCATCCGGAGGTTTGTAAGTTGAGTCCAGAGGATGTCGCGCCTCACTAGCTTAGCTTCCGAGGTACCTTCGTGAAGCTCCAGGAATTTTTCCCAGAGGTCTTTCGCGGAGTCGTAGCTTCCGATCCGATTTACCTCTTAGGGCGGAAGAACACTGAGCAAGTGGAACTCAGCCTTTCCGTTGGCGACGAAATCAGCCTGCTCCTTCTTCGTCCATTGGTTTTCTTCTTTGTCTTTTAGTGCTGCAAAATCATATTTCATTGTAATAAGAATGTCAAAATCTGTTTTAAAGAATACCTCCATTTTTCGCTTCCATGTAGCGAAATCTCCGTCGAACTTCGGGGGATGAATGTTCGCGCTGGCCATTGTTCTAATCTTTATGCTTCAGACGGCGGTTAGTCCTTCTGAGGCTTTTGGGCTCTGATGCCACTTGTTGGTGCAGCGAGACCGGCAAAAGGGGGGTGAATTGCCTGCAAATAAAAACTATACCCTCCTCAACCAATTTAAACTCAAATAAATGCAATAGTTATAAATTTAAACAAAACTAAACTAAGAACAGAAAAGGAAGACTCAGCTATTTACTTTGTTACAACCAAGAAGATTGTTAATCCAAGGCAGTAATAAAGCGCTATGAACAATCTCCTTCTCTGAAGGCGGAGAAGCCTTTTACACACTTGGTGTAGCGACCCGCCTTCTAATGACTAGGCTGTAAGGCCGGAGGTTACATTATGCTAAACTATTCTTGGGATATCACTGAATATTAAGGTGCAGAAAAGCTGAACTAATTAAAACTCTCTGCTATTTGCTGTAAAATCTGAAATTTATATTCAGAATACACCTTTGAAGTTGTACATATGCTAAAGAAGGGAACCTAAACTTTCCATTTGATCAAAAAGCTGAAATCATACACTTCTAACTGAAATCAGACTTTCCAATCGATCGACTGATCGATTGGAGTTATTTGATCGATCCACTGATCGATTCAACGTGCTACTGTGCACGGAGGTCAATTCTGGATCGATCGGATGATCGATCCAGCCTGGCCAATTGATCCGGTAATCGATTCAACAACTCACTGTTCGCGGTAGAACATTTCCCAATCGATCGGCTGATCGATTGGGGACCCTCCAATCGATCGGCTGATCGATTGGAGCTCTGATTTCTGCTGTATTTCAGAAATTTCGTGTATAGCATGAATGTATCAACTAATAAACACTAAACTCTTACTAAGCATGTCATGATTCATAACTTACCGACTAACATCAAGGTAACTAGAAGTCTAGGCATAACCTAATGCATACCTTCACGATTCATAACATTTAGACATTCAAAAGGTGCAGAAAATAAACTATAAGGAGTTCTAATCCTTTAACTTGCTGGTCTCCAAGGTCTTTATTCCAAGTTCCTTCTCACACACATCTTGTCGCATTGCCCTCTAGCCTCCACTAATCCATCTTCCCTTTACCTTTATCTGCAGTATAAGGAAAATGAAACTATAAGCTTAGGAGCTTAGTAAGAACCATCTACCTCACAAAACATGCATTCGAAGAAATCATGCTTTCAAAAGATGCTATTCGAAATACATGCTGATGATCATGCAGAAAATGCTAAAACATGGCATATGTACATATAAGTCATAGCAATCAAAGACTGAACATAAAGCTATTTGTTATATCAATAATAAAACTAAACTGAAGCTGAGCTATATTCACATATCTGGTTTGTGAAGTTTGAAAACTATTTTTATAAATAGATAAAAATACTAATCATGCTGCTGATGGGCCCGGCAACTGTACTTACTATGCGCGTATCCCTAACTAGACCCGAGGTAGCTAGTCCCGAATCTAGTAGGGTTTACTAGGTTATCTAAACCTAGGGATGACTATGGGAGCCCAACCCAAGGACAACTAAGAGTCCAATACAGTGCCACTGATAAAGTAAAATACTGATTCATAGGCTAGTTTATCTTATCTTGCTCTGGCTAGGTTATCTGAACCTAGAGCTAGGTTATCTAAACCTAGAGGTGACTATGGGAGCCCACCCATTGGACTGTAGTCCATATAACTGAAACAAGATTAAACATGCTATTTAAAATACTTCTATGGCATTTAACTGAGCTATAAAAAAAAATGCCTACTGTATCATATAACTGCACGAGTCATTTTATCGAGCACTTGGTGTGCTCTAACTCTCCTCAACTTGATAATCATGCATGTGGAAGCATAAAAATGCACGATTAACTACTTATACTGCAGGTGAGGGGTTACTTACTTCCTACGCTAGATTTCTTACAATTCCGATCGCTAGGTTTCCGGAGAAGAAGATCTCTTCGGCGATCTTCTTGTGTCTACGCGTTCTTCTCGCGGAGGGCAGCGTCCTCGTATCGGAGACGTCACCGGAAGGTGCTCCTACGACCCTAGGGGTAGAACCCTAGGTGTACTTGTGCTTGTGCGCCAAGAGGGTGAGGAGGAGAGAGGGCGGCGTCGGGTGAGGGTGAGGGTTAAGAGAAGTTGTCGATTAAATATCATAAATCCTCACTTAAATTTCCTATTTATATTAAGTGATTAATATGACCCAACTCAATCACAAATATAATTTCTCTCCTCTTCTTTCAGCACACCCCTGCTGGGGCCCCCTAGTTACTAGAGTCATCCTATAAGTCATAGAGTCCATAGATTGCGGGTTCAATTCCCGCTTAGGCTGTTTTACGTTTTTATTTAATTTTACTACTTCTGCTACTCCAAAAATTCTATAAAAATATTCTAAAATTCCAGAAAAATAATAGAATATTTCTAAAATTGATTTGAGAATTTTTGGGCGTTACACTTGGAAGCACAGAACTATTGCTAGAATGTAAGTACAGGAGTTGTAGTTAGATTTCGTTGTTCTCGTTATTTTCTAAAGCTGCCCGAGACCCTCCTTTATATAGGGGTTCTAGAGCTTATCGGATGACCTGATCTTCGGGATCAGGTTTTGACTCGAGAGGGATCAGTCGACCGATCCCCAGGTTCGGTTGATCGAACCTGCTGTACCTGCCCATTCTTCCGTCCAGGTGCAGTCTCTGTGGATCGAGCTTGGATTCGGTCGACCGATCTTTATGTTCGGTCGACTGATCGACCAACGGTCTCCAGCTGAGTTGGCCCGATCAAATTGTTCGACTGAGTCTCTGGATAAACTTTGGTTCGGTCGACCGATCATGAGGTTCGGTCGACCGATCACTTCACCGCTGGCTGATGTGATCCTGACATGTCACCAACGGCTGTGCTCTGATGCAAAGGGGTTCGGTCGACCAATCAGGGTGTTCGGTCGACCAAACCATTGACAAGTCAACTTCCAGTTGACTTGTTCTGGTTCGGCTTCCTTGGGTGATTTCGGCCATCCGGAATAGGGCTCACCCGAACCCAGTTCCCGGCATTCTCCTCGAGCAATCTTTCGTCTTGGCTTTATGTCCCTTGAACGCCGCGCACGTTCTTCTCACCCACCGGAGTACTCTTCTGCAGCTCTCTCGTCCTTCGGATGCACTGAGCCCCTCGGCTCCCTTCCCGTGTCGTCCTTCTCGCTAGCTGCGTCTTCCACTCGACTTCCTGTGCTCCTAAGCTCCTGCACACTTAGACACAGGGATCAGAAAAATAGGACCTAACCTAAATTTGGTTGATCACATCAAAACTACAACGGGGTCCAACAATGAGTTCTCATCAGAAGAGTCTAATGAAGAGCTCGAGTAGACGAGCTTCCTTGCACTGACGGCTCGGGACCAAATCAACAAATGTGAAAGCGAGAACGAATCTGAATCGGAAGTAGAATCAGAGAGAAGCCACAGATCTGTATCCATTTTTGAAGGGCCTAACCCCGCTGTAAGTATTTCACGGTTGCATAACCTAGTTAATAATCTTATGCGTAAATTAGCTAGATCTAACGTTCGGATCAAATCACTTCTAAAGGAGGTAACAACCCTTAAAAAAGTGACTAACTTCGAATCCTTGACTGACCCTATTTAGATTGAAATCTCAACTCAAGTCCAAAAGCTTGAGGAAGAGAATTCCAGACTGAAAACTCAAGTCAAGGATTTGAAGATCACGTTGGAACGATTTACACAGGGTTCCAAGAATCTTGATCTGATTCTTGGAAAACAACGAGCCGTTTACAATAGATTCGGACTTGAATTCAAAGCTAAAAGAAAATACAAGTCACATTTTCTCTCCTAAATAGAAATAATAATAAATTAGTCCAAGCATGGATCCTGAAGTCGAGCTAATTAGTTAATCAAGTTGGACTTGAACAATATTGGATCCCCAAGGATCAAATTCATTACCTTAATAGACCATATCGAGGCTATGATCAAGGGGGAGCCAATAGGAACCATTTTTAGAATTGTTTGATGATTGTTGTTTACTGCTTTTACTACACATGCTTAGATTAGGCTAGATAAGGACCTAGGCGTAATTTACACTTGACTAGTTAGACCTAGGGATTTCAAAAGGAAAATTAAATACCCAATTTCTTTGAGTGACTTTGTCTAGAAGTGGTGGATGATCTCATACCCAAGAAGGCCCAGTATCTCACCACAGCTTGGAAGCTAATCTTAGAAATGTGTATTTAATTGACCAATTGAAAAATCTAAGTTTAACTGAAATGTAAATTAATCCTTAGACATAACATAAATCAAATATAAAATTAAATCATCTCACAAAATCCATAAGGATCCCTGATTAATAATTTAGAAATGGGTGAGATGGACCTAGGTAAAATTTAGAAGTGAATTAAAATAATTTTAAATTAACAAATTAATTTTAAACAAATAAATCAATTTAATTTTAAATAAATAATTATTTTAACTTAATTTTTAATTAAATAATTTTAACTTAATCACTTAAATGATTTTAATTTAATTAATAAATACTCTTAATTTAATTAATCAATTAATCTTAACTTAATTAATAAATAAATTTAACTTTATATATATATATATATATTAACTCAATAAATCCATCTCACAATCACCCATGTTTGATAACCTAGCTTGGGTGAGATGGAACATTAAGAGTTAATTTCAATCAAACTATATTTCTATCCATCAAATTGAACCAAATCAAATACTTTATGTGTAGGAACATAAAGATTTGGATCAATGGATGCTAAATAGTGGATGCTCCAGGCACATGACTGGAGATAGATTGAAATTCACTAAGTTGAAATTGAAGAACCTAGGGTCTGTCACATTCAGCAACGATGGAACACTCAAGGTAATCGGAACAAGTAATATCCAACTAAGTTCCGATTTCTATATTCGAAAAGTTTTATTGGTTGATCGATTGAATTTTAATTTACTAAGTATTAGCCAATTATGTGACTCAAGATACTTAGTCACATTCTCAAAATCTGAATGCTTAATTAAAAATGTTGAAAATCCTAACCTCACACTTAAGGGTATTAGGAAAAAGAATATCTATTCAATTGATCTACCAACCTCTTCACTTAAGTGTCTATTGATACAACAAGAGGAAACTAAGTTGTGGCACAGAAGACTGGGCCACACTCACACCAGACTCATTTAAAAAATGATTCAAATGGCTTAGTCAGAGGCTTGCCCAAATTAAAATTTATGAAAATTCAATTTGTAATGCATGTCAACAAGGTAAAAAACCAAGTCAACCCATAAATTAACCAATTTAAGTAGAACTAACTCAATACTTGTACTTCTACACTTAGACCTATTTGATTCACATGGGGCTAAGTCACTAAGCAAAAAACCAATATTGCTTTGTAATAATTGATGATTACTCAAGGTTTACTTGGGTAAAATTTCTAAAATCTAAAGATGAAACCTATGAAATCTTTAAAACTTTTTTAACTTAGTAGAAAATGAAAAAGACACTAAAATTAAAAGAATTAGAAGTGACCATGGGGGGGATTTGAAAACCTAAAATTTATTAAATTTTGTGAGATTAATGGATATAAACATGAATATTCATGCCCTAGAACCCCCCAACAAAATGGTTTAATAGAAAGAAAAAATAGAACCCTACAAGAAATCACGAGAACCATGTTAAATGAATATAACTTAAATAATCAATTCTGGGCTGAGATAATTAATACAGCCTGTTACATTCAAAATAGAATTTTAATTAACAAAATATAAAATAAAACTCAATATGAATTATATTACAACAAGATTCCTAACTTAAATTATTTAAAAGTTTTTGGGTGTAAAGTTCATTTATTAAACACTAAGGACTACTTAGGAAAATTCACATCTAAGTCAATCCCAAGAATCTTTTTAGGGTATTCCACAGCCAGTAGGGCCTTTAGAGTTTATAACAAAAATACCTTAAAAGTTGAAGAAACAACTAATGTAATTTTTGATGAAGAAAATTGTTGGTTGCTACTTAGAATACCATCCTAGTTCCCCTGTACAAAAAATTATACAAGTGTAGAACTATCCTAGCTACCCATGTGCTCTACTGAAATTAAATTTGGATTGCAAACGATGATTAATATTATTAATCCAAATTATCCTTCAGAAGTTAAACTTGGATTAGAAACGATACTTAACATTTTTACTCCAAGTTTAACCGATGTGATCTTCCTAAGTTAAACCATATTACAGAAGTTATCAAATATCTATTTCAAAAATTGGCTTTCAGGTTAAACATGGTGAGGCACTAGGCCTTCTTGGGCATGGGATCATCCACCACTTCCTAGACAAAGCCTCACAAAGAAATAGGATATTTAACTTCTTACAGTAAACTAGGTTTAACTACAGAGACCTCAATAGAAGCATATTATTGAAACATGAAATCGAAAAATAAAATTGATAACAAAAATGATAAACTAAAACCGATAACCTCTTGTGTTTGGTTTTTCAAGATCTATACAAAAGATGAACTAGTTATGATGTGGAAACTAATAACTAGTTATACCTTTTGTAGCTTATAGACCTCTTGATCTTCTGTTGTATTCCTCTCCTTCTCTTGAACGTTGTGTGGGCGATGATATTCGAAGATGAAATCCACCCAAGCATCTTCCTTTGCTTCCAAGATCTAGCCACCAACTAACCTCCAAGGGATGTTAGACAAGAGAGCTTCCTTCTCTTCTTCTTCTCCTTCAAGCAATCGACCACCAAGTGATCACCAACAAGATGTCGCCAGCCTCCAAGGAAGAAAACAAATGGAGAAGAGAGAAGGAATAGGGCTGCCCACCAAGGCATTGGAAAAGAAGAATAGAAGATGTGTTGTGAGGTGAGGCACCCCTCCTTCTCTTTTATAATCTTTAGTCTTGACAAAAAAGGAAAGTTTTAAACACAATTAAAACTTCCTTATATTCCTTGCCAATGACTAAAAAGGAAAGTTTTAAAACAAAAAATTAAAACTCCCTTTTATACTTGTCATGGCTGGTCACCTCCTTGTACTCCAAACAAGGAAAGTTTTAAACATAAAATTAAAACTTTCTTATTTATTTCCGGTAAGAAATTTTTAAATAAAAAATTTCTCTTTTAATTCCCTTGTTAGTTATAAAAGAAAATTTTTATAAATTAAAATCTTTCTTTTAATACATGTGGATGGTTAAAAAAAAGGAAAGTTTTATTAAAAATTAAAATCTTTCTTTTAAATACAAATAAGGAAAGATATCAAACCTTTCTCTTAATCCATTGTAGAAAGCTATAAAAGGAAAGACTTTAAAATTTAAAACTCTTTTAAAACCATGTCTTCCACAAAAGGAAAGATTTTAAAATTAAAATATCCTTTTATTTTAATGTGGCCGGCCACCTAGCTTGGGCTCCAAGCTTGGCCGGCCACAACTTGGCTCCTCTTATTGGCTTGGCCAGCCCTAGCATGGGCTCCAAGCTTGGCTTGGCCGGCCACAACAAGATGGGTAAGAAGCTTGACTCTAAGTGGATATAAGGCTTTATAAATAAGAGGCTACAACATGGATCGAGAGGAGAAATTGATTTTGGTCTCCCGATGAGCTTGAGCTTCCCGTGTTCGCCCCGAACATCCAACTCAAGTTCATCAATAATATCTTATTCCACTAAAGAGTTATTATTGCACTACCGCACCAATCTCATATTACAATATGGGCTCCTTTTTTTATCATGAGTGTGTTAGTCTCCCTGTGTTTAAGATATTGAATGTCCACTAATTAAAGGAGTTACTGACAACTCACTTAATTAATATCTACCTCCAAGAGTAGTACCACTCAACCTTATTGTCATGTCGAACTAAGTCCACCTACAGGGTTTACATGACAATTCTTATGAGCTCCTCAAGGGGATATCATCAACCTTGATTACTAGGATATAGTTTCATTTTATAACCAACAACACACCATATAAATAATATCATTTTCCAACTTATCGAGCCTATTGATTTAACGAACTAAATTGCACCCTTTAATAAATTAAAGAAATAAATATTAAGTATGTGTGCTTGTTATTATATCATGATTAAAAGTACGCACTTCCATGATAACAGAGGTTTTGTTCTTTTATGTAGTCAGTATAAAAAGAAACTACCTCAAATGGTCCTGCTCAATACACTCATAGTGTACTAGTGTAATTTTATAGTCAAGATAAAATAATACCAAATTACACTACAACCACTCCAATGGTTTGTCCCATTCCATCTTGGTTGTGAGCTACTATTTATAATTTATAAGGAACTGATAACATGATCTTATATGTGTCTCCTCACACCATGTTATCTACAATATAAGTTAAATGGACTACTACACTTAGTATAAATGTAGACATTTGACCAATGTGATTCTTATTTCATAATAAATGTTTATACAAAAAGCTAGACTTTTAGTATACACTCTAACAATCTCTCACTTATACTAAAAGACTATGCTGCCATAAACACTATCATACATCTGATTCCCATCCCCTCAACATGCCGATCAAAAGCTTTCGCAGAAAGGTCCTTAGTGAAAGGATCTGCCAGGTTATCATCTGATGTAATCTAAGCGACAACAACTTCTCCTCATTTATATGATGTCTCATATCAGGTGGTACTTGCCCTTAATGTGTTTACTCGCCTTATGGGTCCGTGGTTCCTTCGAGATTGCTACTACACCACTATTATCATAATAAATTGTAATAATTTTGGGCAAACCAGAAATCACATCTAAGTCCATCATAAAGTTTCTAAGTCATACAGCTTCTATGACTGCCACAAAGGCTGCCGCATACTCAACTTCTATGGTGGAGTCCGAAAAAACATCTATGCTTAACAATCCTCCATTGTTATGATTTCACCTCTTAAAATAAACACATAACCTGAGGTAGACTTACTATTGTTCCTATTTGATTAGAAGTTAGAATCTGTGTAACCCATAGGGAGCAAATCATCTGCTTGGTAAACCAGCATATAATCTCTAGTCCTTCTCAGGTACTTTAATATATGTTTTACGACGGTCCAATGTCCCTATCCTGGATTACTTTGATATATGTAAACCATACCCACGACAAAATAGATATCCGGCCTCGTGCATAACATTGCATACATTAGGCTTCCTACGGTCGAAGCATAAAGAACTGCCTTCATTTCCTTTATCTCTTTGATGTCTTAGGAGACATCTCTTTAGATAAAGATACTCCATGCCTAAAAGGTAGAAAACCTTTCTTGGAGTTTTGCATGCTAAAACGAGCTAGGATAGTATCGATATATGAAGCTTGGGATAAGTACAACATTCTTTTCTTGCGATCCCTTATTACTTTGATCCTGAGAATATTTACGCATTCTCCCAAATCCTTCATATCGAATTACTTGGATAACCATACCCTTACTTCTAACAACACTTTGATATTGTTGCCAACTAACAAGATGTCATCTACGTATAGTATAAGAAATACCACCACGTTTTCATCACACTTCTTGTATACACAAGACTCATCCGGACACTGAATAAATCCATAAGACTGGATTACTTCATTAAACTGGATGTTCCAAGATCTTGAAGCTAGCTTCAGTCAATAAATAGAATGATTGAGCTTACATACAAGATGCTCTTTGCCCTTTGCAATAAATCCCTCTAGTTGCTTCATATGGATGTTTTCTTCAAGACTTCTGTTAAGAAAAGTTATCTTGACATCCATTTGCCAAACCTCATAATCCATATGAGCAACAATAGATAAGAGTATCCAGATAGACTTAAGCATAACTACTGGTGAAAAGGTTTCCTCATAATCGATTCCCTCTTTCTGAGTATACCCCTTCGCAACAAGCCTTGCTTTGAAGGTTTCCACCTTCTCGTCTGTCCCTCTTTTCCTTTTGTAGATTTTTTTTACATCTAATAGCTTTTACACTATTTGATGGTTCTACTAGCTCCCAGACTTTGTTAGAATACATAGATTATATTTCTGAATTCATTGCTTTTTGGCAAGATACTGCATCTTTATCTTGAAGTGGTTCGTCATATGTTCGGGGATCAGGTTCATGTTTACCTGGGATCAAATCCGAAGACTCTCTCAAAAATATGAATATTTTAGGTTGCCTCACAACCCTCCCACTACGACGAGGCACTGCCTGTAGTTGTGTATCATTTATGATATGTGTTGCAATTTCTTGTTATATTTCATCTTGCACTGTTGGTACTAAAGTAGACGTGCCCTCTCTCATTTCTTCTAGAACAATTTCACTCATGGGCTTGTGGTTTATTACATAGTCTTCTTCTAAAAATTGGGCATTAGTGCTAATAATGACCTTCTGATCTTTAGGACTATAAAACAAACCACCTTTCGTTCCTTTAGGATAACCTATAAACAGGCGTACTTCTGTACGAGATTCTAACTTATCAGCATCTCCCTTCAACACATGTGCTGGACTACCCCAAATCTGAATATGACTCAAACTAGGCTTACGCCCATTCCACAATTCTGTAGGAGTAGAGGGTACTGATTTAGAAGGTACCAAGTTCAGAATGTACACTGCCATTTCTAAAGCATATCCCCAGAATGAATTTGGTAATTCTGAATAATTCATCATCGATCTAATCATTTTCATAAGAGTCTATTCTTTCGTTCTACTACATCATTCTGTTGGGGTGTACCAGGTGTAGACAATTAGAATTGAATCCCAACCTCTGATAAGTAATTCCTAAACTCTCCTGAGAGGTACTCGCCACCACGATCAGACCGTAGTGTCTTGATACTTTTACCGTGACGTTTCTCCACATCAGCCTTGTACTCTTTGAACTTATCAAAGCACTCAGACTTGTGGTGCATCAAGTAAATGTACCCATATCTCGAATAGTCATCTATAAAAGAGACAAAATATTCAAAACCATCTCTCGCCTGGATAGTCATAGGTCTACACAAATCAGAGTGAACCAATTCCAATACATCTTTTGCTCTATACCCCTTGGCCTTAAAAGGTCTCTTGGTCATTTTTTCCTTCCAAGTAAGATTCACAGGTTAGAAAGTTTTCCAACACTAATGAACCCAAGAGTCCATCGGCTATTAGCCTTTGAATCCTACTCAAGTTAATATGACCAAGTCTTAGATGCCAAAGATATGTTTGGTTCATTTTTAAAGGTTCATTTCTCTTATTAGAATTAGAAGATATGTTATTAATTTCTATTTGTTGCTTTGTGGGAGTTATTGAATTTAGAGTATACAAATTGTCAACTAATGTAGCAGAATAGATAATTATCCTATTTTTCTTGATAACCACTTTGTCATCAAAAGAAATAGCATATCCATCCAAAAACAGTTTAGAAACTGAAATTAAATTCTTTCTAAAACTTGGTACATAAAGATAATTTCTCAAAATCAAAATTCTATTCCTATCAAATGATAAGTAAACATTTCCCACTACAACAACCGTCACTTTAGTAGCATTGCCCATGTAGATATTTATCTCTCCCTCATATAGTCATCGGGTTTCCTAGAACCCTTGCAATGAATTACAAACATGATCAGTGGCTCATGTATCTACACACCAGGTACTGGTAGATAAAACTGCTAAACATGTTTCAACTACTAGAAAATAAGATATACCTTTATTGTTTTCTTTCCTACGAGGACAGTCCGCCTTCCAATGTCTAGACTGCTTGCAAATGAACCACTTGCCCTTCGGCTTCTTCACTCCTGCTTTTAGTCTAGTACCTAGAGATCGATTTACTTTCTTTGCCGAGCCAGCTTGTTTCTTCTTTTTCTTCTTGCCTTTCGACTTAGAAGTAGAAACATTTTTAGCAAAGTGGATTTGAGAATTATGACGAAATAGCCATTCTACTGCCTGAAGTTCTGTCAGTAGTTCCGCCAATGAATAAATCCTTTTATTCATATTGTAGTTCAGGCGAAACTGGTCAAAAATTTTGGGTAGCGTTTGGAGAATAATATCGACTTGGGTTTCCCCATCGATTTCAGCTCCAAGGATTTGTATCTCGTTCAAGTAAGCCATCATTTTGAGGATATGATCCCTTACGGGTGTCCCCTCTGATATGGTGGCTGTCATTAAGTTTCTCATATCCTCTTGCCTAGCAGTCTGATTCTGATGTTTGAAGAGTTCCTTGAGATTGTACATCATGTTATAGGCAGTAGTATGGACTGATGCTGATGTTGCAGCACATTTGACATAGAAGCCAAAATGTAACACCATGTCATCTCATCTGCCTTTACCCATTTCTTATGATACTCAATCTCCTCTTCACTAGAATCACTATTAGGCTCATTAGGGCAGACCTCTAACAGTACAAACTTATAGCTTTCAGCAGTTACGATAATGTCCAAGTTTCTTTTCCAATATATGTAATTGGGACCAGTAAGTTTATTCTCTTGCAGAATAATAGCCAGTGGGTTAAAATTCATCCTAAGAATCACAAAATAAGTTTTGGTCAAAACTTTAGAATTTAGAATAATACTGATTTCTCAAACAATATTATGTAAATTCACCAATACCTCAAAACACCGTGAATTTGGTATGCCACGATAATATAGACGTATACAAATGCAAACATTTGTAAGAGGAGGTTTTACCCATTAATTTTATTCTTGTCAACCTAACTTTATGACAAATAAAATTAATAGTTGGTATTCCTTTGGTCACACAAATAATAGCAGTGACTCTGATGGGGAGGATACCATTAAATGTGCTTAAGTGTATACCATTACTTGATACTTAGTCCATTAAATAGGATTGTGCCCCTTCTGATGGAGAAGATCACACCCTCCTAAATAATTTCCTATAATCATCCATAAAGGAAGTTTGATCTAGTGATCCGCATCCGATGTGGAGGAAGACACTCAGAGCCAACGCGCAAGTTTGTTTGCATCACTTACAAACCAGTAATAGAGACCGTGGAATTTATTTATAAATCCCTCTCCCACTTAGTTATTTAAGATGAGGATTTTAACATGCACACACACACACATTACAGCAAATAAAAGCAATAAATATGGAAAAATAATTTTCTAACTATTATGGCCTCTTCCATCGCTGTCCTCTGTGTGCTGTCAACCCTAGCAATCGTCAAAACTAGCTGCCAGCCCTAGGGCTCATGTCGTCGAGTCCATCTAAACTTAGATTAGAAACGATACTTAACATTTTTACTTCAAGTTTAACCGATGTGATCCTCCTAAGTAAAACCATATTACAGAAGTTCTCAAATATCTATTTCAAAGATCGGCTTCCAGGTTAAACACGACGAGGCACTAGGCCTTCTTGGGTATGGGATCATCCACCACTTCCTAGACAAAGTCTCACAAAGAAATCGGATATTTAACTTCTTACAGTAAACTACGTTTAACTACAGAGACCTCAATAGAAGCATATTATCGAAACATGAAATCGAAAAATAAAATCGATAACAAAAATGATAAACTAAAACCGATAACCTCTTGTGTTGGGTTTTTCAAGATCTATACAAAAGATGAACTAGTTATGATACGGAAACTAATAACTAGTTATACCTTTTATAGCTTATAGACCTCTTGATCTTATGTTGTATTCCTCTTCTTCTCTTGGACGTCGTGTGGGCGACGATCTTCCAAGACGAAATCCACCCAAGCTTCTTCCTTTGCTTCCAAGATCCGGTCACCAACTAACTTCCAAGGGATGCTAGACAAGAGAGCTTCCTTCTCTTCTTCTTATCCTTCAAGCAACCGGCCACCAAGTGATCACCAACAAGATGTCGTTGGCCTCCAAGGAAGAAAACAAAAGGAGAAGAGAGAAGGAATAGGGTCAGCCAATAAGGGATTACAAGAGAAGAATAGAAGATGTGTTGTAAGGTGAGGCACCCCTCCTTCTCTTTTATAATCCTTGGTCTTGGCAAAAAAGGAAAATTTTAAACATAATTAAAACTTCCTTATATTCCTTGCCAATGACTAAAAAGGAAAGTTTTAAAATAAAAAATTAAAACTCCCTTTTATACTTGTCATGGCCGACCACCTCCTTGTGCTCCAAACAAGGAAAGTTTTAAAGATAAAATTAAAACTTCCTTATTTGTTTTCGGTAAGAAATTTTTAATTAAAAAATTTCTCTTTTAAATCCCTTGTTGGTAATAAAATAAAAATTTTATAAATTAAAATCTCTCTTTTAATACATGTGGATGGTTACAAAAAAGGAAAGTTTTATCAAAAATTAAAAATTTTCTTTTAACTACAAATAAGGAAAGATATCAAACCTTTCTCTTAATCCTTTGTAAAAAGCTATAAAAGGAAAGACTTTAAAATTTAAAACTCTCTTTTAAAACCATTTCTTCCACAAAAGGAAAGATTTTAAAATTAAAATACCCATTTATTTTAATGTGGCCGGCCACCTAGCTTGGGCTCCAAGCTTGGCCGGCCATAACTTGGCTCCTCTTATTGGCTTGGCCGGCCCTAGCTTGGGCTCCAAGCTTGGCTTGGCCGACCACAACAGGATGGGTAAGAAGCTTGACTCTAAGTGGATATAAGGCTTTATAAATAAGAGGCTACAACAGGGACCGAGAGGAGGAATTGGTTTTGGTCTCTTGATGAGCTTGAGCTTCCCGTGTTCGCCCCGAACACCCAACTCAAGTTCATTAATAATATCTCATTCCACTAAAGAGTTATTATTGCACTACCACACCAATCCCATATTACAATATGGGCTCCTTCTTATCATGAGTATGTTAGTCTCCCTGTGTTTAAGATATTGAATGCCCACTAATTAAATTAGTTATTGACAATTCACTTAATTAGTATCTAGCTCCAAGAGTAGTACCACTCAACCTTATTGTCATGTCGGACTAAGTCCACCTACAGGGTTTACATGACAATCCTTATGAGCTCCTCAAGGGGACATCATCAACCTAGATTACTAGGACACAGTTTCATTCTATAATCAACAACACACCATATAAATAATATCATTTCTCAACTTATCGAGCCTATTGATTTAACAAACTAAATCACACCCTTTGATAAATTAAAGAAATACATATTAAGTTTACGTGCTTGTTATTATATCATGATTAAGAGTACGCACTTCCATAATAACAGAGGTTTTGTTCTTTTATGTAGTCAGTATAAAAAGAAACTACCTCAAATGGTCCTGCTCAATATACTCATAGTGTACTAGTGTAATTTTATAATCAAGATAAACTAATACCAAATTACACTACAACCACTCCAATGATTTGCCTCATTTCATTTTGGTTGTGAGCTACTATTTATAATTTATAAGGAACTGATAACATGATCTTCTGTGTGTCTCCTCACACCATGTTATCTACAATATAGATTAAATGGACTACTACACTTGGCATAAATGTAGACATTTGACTAATGTGATTCTTATTTCATAATAAATGTTTATACAAAAAGCTAGATTTTTAGTATACACTCTAACAAAAATAACTTACCTAACTTGATAAATGAAAATATTAATCAAAACACAGAAAATATGTAACGCCTGCCCTCCCTGCTAACCCTAAGGGGCGGGGCTACGATACTCTATGTACAAATAACAGCGGAAGACTTAAAATAATTTTCTTAGTTTAATAAAAACTTTTCTTTTGTTTTCCTTTTTATCAAATCCGAACTACACTATCAGTGCCTCAATAACATGATAACAAATTTAGTAGAAACATAACATCAAGTCACACATATGGTACTACAATTCATGATACCAAAGCGTAGTTCTTTAAAAGTTTTAAAGCAGGTTCTTATTTGGTTGCCTAGCCACCGCCACACACATCTCCTTGCCTCTCCTGCTGCTCCTCTAGCTCATCCAGCTTTTTCCTTTATCTGTGGTACAAGGAGAGCACTCATGGCTCAGTAAGTTCCTTTCCTACTCACTAAAACCTAAAATCATAGTATAATCAAAGAATGTCTCAACATGGCATCACTTCAACTAGTCATGATATAATGTAACATACTCTTTTAAGCATATCATGCAACATGAAGAAATCATAACTAGTCATGGCATATCATAGCGTAAAGCATAGCATGAAGCATAACATAATCGTATCTAATCATGGCATATCATCATAAGGAGTCATGGCATATCATACACATGAACATATCATGGAACATAACATAATCATATCTAACCATGGCATATAAATCATCATAAGGTATATGCATATGATTTTGAAAAACATGTATCCGAAAAACATGTGTATGTCTCATGATCTTTAAAACCATTTCTTCTTACATATATATATATATTTGAACATAATCTCAACTTAAAGGGGATCCCGGCTATGTACCACTTACATATTGCGCGCAACCTATGTAGGTCCAAGGTAGCAAGTCTTGAACCCTACAAGGCAAACATACTAGGCCCGAGTCTTACTCCATCGACCTAGGGGCACTTAGGAGCCCATCCCTAACGAGGCCCGAGTCTTATTCCATCGACCCCGGGGCGCTTATGGAGCCCACCCTTGGTACAAGCCATATAAAGTAAAGTACATGTCATACTTATGCATATCATACATCATAAAAGCATGCATCACTTAGGCACGCATCATATCATAAAAGTATGCATCACTTAGGCATACATCATGTCATAAAAGTATGCATCACTTAGGCATACATCATATCATAAAGGTATGCATCACTTAGGCATACATCATGTCATAAAGGTATGCATCACTTAGGCATACATCATATCATAAAAGTATGCATCACTTAGGCATACATCATATCATAACAATATGCATCACTTAGGCATACATCCTATCATAACAATATGCATCACTTAGGCATGGATCATAAAAACATGCATATTTTAAGCATAAAGCATATCATCAAGCATGCATAATTTAACCACATAGCATATCATGAAAGCATGCATATTTTAAGCACGAAACATAGCGTCAAAGCATGCATAATTTAACCACATAGCATATCATGAAAGCATGCATATTTTAAGCACTAAACATAGCATCAAAGCATGCAATAATTTAACCACATATCATAACATAAGCATGCATATTTTCAGCTCATATCATATCACCAAAGCATGTAAGATTTACCCACATATCATAACATAAAACATGCATATTTTGAACTCATAACATATCGTAGAAATTCTCATCTGGTATAGCTCACAAGCATACATGTCTAAGCATAAAAGTATATCATGTGCTCATCCAATCATAAGGAACAATGTAACATGATTAATTTGGGTACTAAGCTTTCTAATCCTTTGGATTCTTATCATGGCCGAAACCCTCTTAGGTGCCCATTTAGGTTTTAAACACATCCAAGCATGTAAAACCTAATTCATTCACATATCATTTTCATAGGAAGTATTATAACCAAGATTTACTTGGACTCTAAGTTCTCCAAGTCCTTAAACCTCATTTGGCCGAATCTTAACAAGTGTGAAACAAGGTTCTAAAGGACATAAAGCATGGAAACTTTAACCATATTTATAGCATTCATTTCAAGAAATATGGTAAGCACCATTGAGTTAGTTCCTAAATTCTTTAAGCCCTTAAATTTAGGTCTTGACCGAAACTTACAAGTACTCATTTAGGTTTTCAAGTAAGCATACAAGCATGTGAACTTACTCTAACATCATGTATAAATTCATAAATGGCATCATACAAGTGGTCATGGCCGAAACTTCCCTTAGCATCACTTTAGGTCACTAACAACATATAGCATGTAAATTTTAGCTTTCTACATTTCATATTTCATGGAGAGTGACATGAGCATATTCAATGTAAGTTCTAGGGTTTCTAAAGCTTGTATTCCCTTCATGGCCGAGACTTAAAGGTGTCCATTTGAATCATAGTTAAATATATAAGCATGTGAACACAATCAACATGTTATCCCAATTTCATAATAAACATCTTTAACACATGAGGTCTAAATTTTAAGGTTTCTAGGTCTTTAAACCCTACATGGCCGAACCTCATCAAGCATGGAATTTGTTAAAATGGCATAAAAGCATAGAAAGTCATAACACATTTCATAACATGTATAAAAGTCAAGCACTATAAGCATACATTCAAGTTGTGTCTTAGGTTTCCTAGGTTTTTCCTTTCTTTATCTCATAGCATATGTTTGGCCAAAACCTTCCAAGTCTTTAAACTAGGTTTTAGGTGGCCTAAAGTATGGAAAACCTAAACAAGTTTTATGGAAAAAATATCAAAGAAACTATACATACAAGTTTGGTTCACAAACAAGCTAGGACCCTTGTGGTCTTATTTAACATATATCATGCAACCAATTTTCCTATACTCTAATTAAGCATGGGAGCATCAAACAACTTTCATATATTATTGTCATGGAGGTTTTGAGCATGTTAAAAATCTGTTTAAGATATTCTAAGCCATCCACCTTACCATGGCCGAAGCATTAAGAGTGGTGTTCATGAGTTTCTATCAACATACAAGCATGCAACTTCTTTAAGAAACTCTATATTCTATCATATAAACATGGTGAGTTTAAATTCAAAGTATTCCTAACCCTAAACCCTTCCTTGGCCGAAACTTGTGAGTGGGATACTTTTGGTTCCAAGTAACCTTCAAGTATGAAAACGATAATGGGTCCTTAACCATTTATTTAGAGGGTTTTGCGCAAGTTAGGTAAACAAATAAATTTCCTAGCCCTTATAAAACCTTTTTGGCCGAAACTCTAGGGTTAGATACATCTCTAATCCAACATCACATGTATATAAAAATATGAGAGAAAACCTTCTTACAAAGCATAGAAAAATTATCATGAATCAAGGCTTATTTTAAACATTCCTAGGATCACAAGTCCTTCCTTTGGCCGAATTTTTCACAACTTTGTTCTAGGTTTTAAAATCCTCATAAAATCCAAAAACACATCAAAACTACTTGTACCACAGGTGAGGGGATACTTACATCCTTTTCGCTTGTGGTTCTAAAGTGTGGTGATGGAAGAAGAGGTCTCTTCTTCTTGTTCTCCTCCTTTGATTTCCCTTGGTAGCCTTCCTTGTATTCTAGGAGGAACCTTGTTTTTGGGGGCCGAAAATGGAGGAGAGGGGGCTGAGGTTCTCGGTGATGGAGAGGAGAGAATGAGAGAAATGAGAGAAAAATCAAATCTTCTCTTCACATGCTCCCTTTTATGTTAAGGGGGAAGAGGTAGCAAAATTGGTTTTTGCTTTCCTTCTCCCTTAGCCCCTTTTTCCCCTTTTATATTTATTTTATTTATTGATTTGTTCTCATCATTCATGATGAAACAAGGGGGAATAAATCCCCTTAATTCCCCTTTTTAAGTCACGGCAAAGAAGAGAAAAAGGGAGAGAAAAGAAGGAAGGCAAGTTGCCTTTCTCTTGTTCTTTTCTTGTTTTCTTTTGGCTAGATTTTACTCTCACCCTTATCATGAGTTTCCCTCCTTTGCTATCAATATATTATTCCTATCCCAACTGGTTATTACCCATTAATCCTATCATTTACATCATGAGAGGTTTAAGGTTCAATCCTTGACCACTCTCTATTTTTATTTCTTTTTTTATTTCTTTTTGGTTCAACATTCTACTAATATTTTTCTAAGGCAAGTTCATCATTCTCATATTTATCTTAAGAGCTTAGTGGGTGTTACAGTACCCCGTACCTCATAAAAAGTTCGTCCTCGAACTTTAAAATAGTTACATCAGGTGGCACTGAACTTCCGGCTGAGTGCATCGGCCACTTTGTTCGCCTTTCCTGGGTGATAAAGAATCTCGCAGTCGTAATCTTTAACTAGCTCGAGCCATCGGCATTGCCTCATATTCAGGTCTTTTTGCGTGAAGAAATATTTCAGACTCTGATGGTCGGTATAAATCTTACACTGAGCTCCATTTAAATAGTGTCTCCATATTTTGAGAGCGAAGACCACGGCTGCTAGTTCTAAGTCGTGAATGAGATAATTCTTCTCATGCTCTTTAAGTTGTCTAGAAGCGTAGGCAATGACTTTGCCATCTTGCATGAGTACAGCTCCAAGTCCTGTGATGGAAGCATCGCTGTACATATCGAAGCCTCTGTTGGTTTCCGGGAGAGTAAGAATCGGAGCACTGGTTAGTCTCCTTTTTAATTCCGCGAAACTCTTCTCGCAAGCTTCTGTCCATTCATACTTTGTATTTTTCTTGGTGAGGGTTGTCATAGGGGCTGCAATTTTGGAGAAATTCTCTACGAATTTCCTGTAATAGCCTGCTAGCCCGAGAAAACTCCTGACTTCGCTGGCATTCCTTGGTCTGTTCCAGTTATTTACAACTTCGATTTTACTTGGATCCACCATAACTCCATCTTTGGAGATGACATGACCTAGGAATGTTACCCGGTCAAGCCAAAACTCGCATTTGGAGAATTTTGCATATAGTTGTTTCTCTTGAAGGATCTGTAGTACAGTATTCAGGTGTTCAACATGTTCTTCTGGGGTTCTCGAGTAGATAAGTATATCGTCAATAAAGACGATTACAAATTTATCAAGATATGCCGTAAATATCCGATTCATCAGATCCATAAATACTGCAGGAGCGTTGGTTACTCCGAAAGGCATAACTATGAACTCATAGTGTCCATATCGGGTTCGAAATACTGTTTTTGGTATATCATCTGGTTTCACCTTCACTTGATGATACCCGGACCGTAGGTCTATCTTTGAGAAAACGGTCGCACCCTTCAGTTGATCGAACAGGTCATCGATCCATGGGAGTGGGTACCAGTTCTTGATCGTCACATTATTCAGCGCTCGGTAGTCTATACACATTCGCATAGACCCATCCTTCTTCTTTATGAATAGCACTGGAGCTCCCCATGGAGAGTGACTAGGACGAATAAGTCCCTTGTCGAGTAATTCGGATAACTGTTCCTGAAGCTCCTTTAATTCAGCCGGAGCCATACGATAAGGTGCTTTTGAGATCGGCTGAGTACCAGGAATCAATTCGATCTCAAATTCTATCTCTCTGTCAGGGGCCAACCCTGGTAGTTCATCAGGAAATACTTTTGGATAGTTGCATACTACCCTGACATCTTCTAGCTTCGGGTCTTTGACTTGATTGGTATCAACCACGTGCGCTAGAAACCCCATACATCCTTTATCTAACATCCTTTGTGCTTTAATAGATGACAATAACTTCTCCGTTCCTTTCGGTTCCCCGTAAAACTCAAACTCTGGTTCAGTTTCGGGTCGGAAAATCACTTTCCTTTTGCGGCACTCGATTGAAGCGCCGTACTTGCTCAGGAAATCCATGCCCAGTATTATGTCATAATCCTGCATATCAAGTACTATCAGATTGCAGTAGAGTTCTCTGTTTGCGATCCGAATGAGTACTGCTTGCAGCATATGGTCTGATGGCATAATCTCCCTGGATGGTAAGGTTGTTAAGAATGTGTCCTCGAGAGTTCGGAGTGGTATATCTAGCTTCTTCATAAAAGGTATTGAGATGAATGAGTGTGTTGCCCCGGTATCAAATAATACTACAGCATACTGATTGTAAATAAGTAGCTGACCTGTGACAACAGTAGAGGCATTCGCCACGTCTTCCTTGGTAAGAGAGTAGACTCTGGCGTTCGTCATAGTGGGAGGGGCCTCCAATCTTCCTTGGCTGATTGAAGTCCCTTCTATGGCAGTATGCATCTGGTGAATCCTATTCTGGTTGTTCTGCGGAGGTAGTGCCTGAGACTGAGTAGGGAAATTTCTTGCCAAATGACCTTCCTTTCCGCAGTTGTAGCACTTTCTGGTGCTTAGGAGACATACTCCAGAATGCATCTTTCCACATGTGGCACACTGAGGGTACTTGGTTTGCTTATTGGCCGGACCACCTTTTGTGTTGTTCCACTGTTTCCTCTTTCCACCTGAGTTTCCTTTCCAGCCGGTTCTGGTATTGTGCGATTTTTGTCCTCCGGTCAGTGCTTGGTTCTTGCCCTCGTTCATTGCTTTCTGGTAGTGCTCGGTAATCAGGGCACTGCTGACTAGCTCCTCTGCAGTCTGCGGTCTATTAACTCCGCCGGCTACGTTCAGAGCTATCTCGGGTCGGAGCATCTTTAACATTAACCGGACCCTCTCTTTTTCAGTACGGATCAGTTCTGGGCACAGACGTGCTAGGCGGTTGAACTTTTTGACGGCTTCGTTAACTGACAGATCTGTTGGTTAGTCCTAGGAAAACGTACCGGTTCCAAGTGTCGAACCTTTCCTTAAATAACCTATTGTGTTCTTTAAAAGTTAAATTAGAAATCGCAGACGGAACTTAACATCATTGATTCCAAATTTAACTTATCTGTTCTTAATGGTTTAGATTTGAATCGCAAGCGGAACTTAACACTATTGATTCAAATCTACCTAAGTTATTAATTCCATAAATATTAATTTCCAAAATTGGCTTCCAGGACTACATGGCGAGGCATATGGCCTTTTTGGATATGGGAGCAACCACCATCGCCTAGGCAAAGCCTTTTAAGGAAAGCTAATATTTATTTCCTTAAATAACTCTAGATTAACCAAAAAGAACAATCGAATCACAAATTCAAAAAAGAAGAAAAATACAAACTCGAAAAGAAAACTATTTCGAAAACTCTAGAATCATATGCCTCTTGTGTTTGGTATTTCCATAAATAACTATACAAAGAAAAACTAGTATGATGCGGAAAATAATTACTAGTTATACCTTTTTTTGTAAGCAAAAATAACCTCTTGATCTTCTACCGTATTCCTCTTCTAACCTCGGACGTTGTGTGGGCAACGATCTTCCAAGATGAGAACCACCAAGCACCTTCTTCTTCCTTGCAAGTTTCGGCCACCACAATTCTCTAAGAGAAGTAAAGGTCCGGCCACCACCACCAAGCTCCAAGGGATGCAAGAAACAAAACCACCTTTCTCTCCTTCTTCTCCTAGCTAGAACCGGCCACCATCAAGAGCTCCAAGAGAGGTTGCCGCCGGCCATAAGAAGAAGAGAAGAGGAAGAAGCTAGGGCCGGCCACCAAGGAGGAAAAGAGAGGAGAAGAATAATAGAGTTGTTCACCCGTGAAGGCACCTCTACCCCCTCTTTTATAATCCTTGGCTTGACAAATAAGGAAATTTTAATAAAAATTCCTTAATTCTTTTTCCATAAAAAAGAAAATTATTTTAATTAAAAACAATTTTTTCTTTTAATAATAATGGCCGGCCACTTCTAATTCCCCAAAACAAGGAAAATTTAATTCACACAAGAATTAAAACTTCCTAATTTGTTTCTAGAAATTTATAAAATTTCTCCAATAATTTTATCCCTTCATGATTGGTTAATAAAAGGAAATTTTATAAATTAAAATTCTTCTTTTAAACATGTGGATAATTTCCAAAAGGAAAGTTATCTCTAAAATTAAAATCTCTTTTCAATCTACAAATAAGGAAAGATATCAAATCTTTCTTAATCTTTTATAGAAACTAATAAAAGAGAATATTTAATTTTAAACTTCTCTTTTAAATTATTATGATGGTTAAAAGGAAAGTTTTTCTTAAAAATAAAATCTCCTTTCAATCTACAAATAAGGAAAGATTTCAAATCTTTTCTTAATCTTTGTAGAAAGCTTTAAAAGGAAAGATTTAATTTTAAACTCTCTTTTAAAACTATGATATCCACATAAGAAATAATTTTAATAAAAAATCCTTTTTAATATGATGTGGCCGGCCACCTAAGCTTGGGCTCCAAGCTATTGGCCGGCCACCTTAAGGCCAACCTTTAGGCTTGGCCGGCCCTAAGCTTGAGCTTCAAGCTTAGCTTGGCCGGCCCCTATTGGTTGGGTAAGAAGGTGGGTATGTGGTGGGTATAAATCTCTATATACAAGAGGCTACGATAGGGACCGAGAGGAGGAATTGGTTTTGGTCTCCCGATGAAATTAAGCTTCCCGTGTTCGCCCCGAACACACAACTTAATTCCATCAATAATAATTCATTCCACTAAAGAACTATTATTGAACTAACACACCAATCCCAAATTAAATTTTGGGCTCCTTCTTATTATGAGTGTGTTAGTCTCCCTGTGTTTAAGATGTCAAATGCCCACTAATTAAGTGAGTTACTGACAACTCATTTAATTAATATCTTAGTTCAAGAGTAGTACCACTCAACCTTATCGTCATGTCGGACTAAGTCCACCTGCAGGGTTTAACATGACAATCCTTATAAGCTCCTCTTGGGGACATTATCAACCTAGATCACTAGGACACAGTTTCCTTCTATAATCAACAACACACACTATAAGTGATATCATTTCCCAACTTATCGGGCTTATTGATTTATCGAACTAAATCTCACCCATTGATAAATTAAAGAAATAAATATCAAATATATGTGCTTGTTATTATATTAGGATTAAGAGCACACACACTTCCATAATAACTGAGGTCTTTGTTTCTTTATAAAGTCAGTATAAAAGAAACGACCTCTAATGGTCTTACTCAATACACTCTAAGTGTACTAGTGTAATTATATAGTTAAGATAAACTAATATCTAATTACACTACGACCTTCCAATGGTTTGTTCCTTTCCATCTTGGTCGTGAGCTACTGTTTATAATTTATAAGGTACTGATAACATGATCCTCTGTGTGTGACACCATACACCATATTATCTACAATATAAATTAATTGAACATCTACATTTGGTATATACAAATGTAGACACTTGACCAATGTGATTCTTATAAATGTATATACAAAAGCTAGGCTTTTAGTATACACTTCAACAAGATCACCTTGCCGGAACTCAGTGAACTCGTCATAGTGCTTGTTGGTCACTTGTATATGGAAGAATTCTTCTAAGAACTCTGTCTCAAAATCCGTCCACTGCATCTGGTTTATTTGCCTTTTCGCTTTTACTCGGTCCCACCACATCCGGCATCTCTGGTAAGGCAGAACGACGCGCATTTGACCTTCTCGTGTTCAGGCCAGTCCAGTAGTTCCATTATGCTTTCCACGGTCTTGAGCCAGGCTTGCGCATCCCATGGTTTGCAGTTTCCCGAGAATGCTTCCGGCTTAAGCCTTTGCCACTGAATCAGATAGGCCTCTTGTCGGACCATCGGAGTAGGGGCTGCCGGGGGCACTGGCGCGGCTGTAGGTATAACCGGTAGTGTATTCTGATTTGCCGGTGGGGTAATCGGGTTTCAATTAATACTACAGCATACTGATTGATCAGTCGCTGACCTGTGACAACAGTGGAGGCATTCGCCACGTCCCTCGGTTCGGGCATTGCGTGTCCTAACCATGTTTATCTAAATAATAACAAATAGACTAGTGTAAGTGGTTATCGTTTTTAGCCAATCTAACGTACTGTTTTGTTTCTATCTATTTGTTCTGGTATTATTCCTAACCTACTAATATGTAATCCTAATCTAAATTATAACTAAAAGCATGGAATAAAGCATCAAACATAAGCAAACAAAACATGAAACTAAAGCATAAACAACATAAGGAAAAATAAGGAATAGAGTGACAAACAATATAACATAAGGAAATAAAGCATAAGCAATGTAGCAAAGAAAATAAAGCATAGACAATATAACAAGGAAGAAAATAAATAAAGCATAAGTCATATAACATGAAACTAAGCATAAGCATATAATAAGTAAATTAAGCATAAACATTCATACTTGGAGCGGCAGGTCGGAGGCTTGATGTGTGTGTAGTGAGCTGGCAAAAACTTTGGCTCTGATACCAACCTATAACCCTAAGGGACGGGGCTACGATACTCTATGTACAAATAACAGCGGAAGACTTAAAATAATTTTCTTAGTTTAATAAAAACTTTTCTTTTGTTTTCCTTTTTATCAAATCCGAACTACACTATCAGTGCCTCAATAACATGATAACAAATTTAGTAGAAACATAACATCAAGTCACACATATGGTACTACAATTCATGATACCAAAGCGTAGTTCTTTAAAAGTTTTAAAGCAGGTTCTTATTTGGTTGCCTAGCCACCGCCACACACATCTCCTTGCATCTCCTGCTGCTCCTCTAGCTCATCCAGCTTTTTCCTTTATCTGTGGTACAAGGACAGTAAGCTGTGAGTACTCATGGCTCAGTAAGTTCCTTTCCTACTCACTAAAACCTAAAATCATAGTATAATCAAAGAATGTCTCAACATGGCATCACTTCAACTAGTCATGACATAATGTAACATACTCTTTTAAGCATATCATGCAACATGAAGAAATCATAACTAGTCATGGCATATCATAGCGTAAAGCATAGCATGAAGCATAACATAATCGTATCTAATCATGGCATATCATCATAAGGAGTCATGGCATATCATACACATGAACATATCATGGAACATAACATAATCATATCTAACCATGACATATAAATCATCATAAGGTATATGCATATGATTTTGAAAAACATGTATCCGAAAAACATGTGTATGTCTCATGATCTTTAAAACCATTTCTTCTTACATATATATATATATTTGAACATAATCTCAACTTAAAGGGGATCCCGGCTATGTACCACTTACATATTGCGCGCAACCTATGTAGGTCCAAGGTAGCAAGTTTTGAACCCTACAAGGCAAACATACTAGGCCCGAGTCTTACTCCATCGACCTAGGGGCACTTAGGAGCCCATCCCTAACGAGGCCCGAGTCTTATTCCATCGACCCCGGGGCGCTTATGGAGCCCACCCTTGGTACAAGCCATATAAAGTAAAGTACATGTCATACTTATGCATATCATACATCATAAAAGCATGCATCACTTATGCACGCATCATATCATAAAAGTATGCATCACTTAGGCATACATCATGTCATAAAAGTATGCATCACTTAGGCATACATCATGTCATAAAGGTATGCATCACTTAGGCATACATCATACCATAAAAGTATGCATCACTTAGGCATACATCATATCATAACAATATGCATCACTTAGGCATACATCCTATCATAACAATATGCATCACTTAGGCATGGATCATAAAAACATGCATATTTTAAGCATAAAGCATATCATCAAGCATGCATAATTTAACCACATAGCATATCATGAAAGCATGCATATTTTAAGCACTAAACATAGCGTCAAAGCATGCATAATTTAACCACATAGCATATCATGAAAGCATGCATATTTTAAGCACTAAACATAGCATCAAAGCATGCATAATTTAACCACATATCATAACATAAGCATGCATATTTTCAGCTCATATCATATCACCAAAGCATGTAAGATTTACCCACATATCATAACATAAAACATGCATATTTTGAACTCATAACATATCGTAGAAATTCTCATCTGGTATAGCTCACAAGCATACATGTCTAAGCATAAAAGTATATCATGTGCTCATCCAATCATAAGGAACAATGTAACATGATTAATTTGGGTACTAAGCTTCCTAATCCTTTGGGTTCTTATCATGGCCGAAACCCTCTTAGGTGCCCATTTAGGTTTTAAACACATCCAAGCATGTAAAACCTAATTCATTCACATATCATTTTCATAGGAAGTATCATAACCAAGATTTACTTGGACTCTAAGTTCTCCAAGTCCTTAAACCTCATTTGGCCGAATCTTAACAAGTGTGAAACAAGGTTCTAAAGGACATAAAGCATGGAAACTTTAACCATATTTATAGCATTCATTTCAAGAAATATGGTAAGCACCATTGAGTTAGTTCCTAAATTCTTTAAGCCCTTAAATTTAGGTCTTGACCGAAACTTACAAGTACTCATTTAGGTTTTCAAGCAAGCATACAGGCATGTGAACTTACTCTAACATCATGTATAAATTCATAAATGGCATCATACAAGTGGTCATGGCCGAAACTTCCCTTAGCATCACTTTAGGTCACTAACAACATATAACATGTAAATTTTAGCTTTCTACATTTCATATTTCATGGAGAGTGACATGAGCATATTCAATGTAAGTTCTAGGGTTTCTAAAGCATGTATTCCCTTCATGGCTGAGACTTAAAGGTGTCCATTTGAATCATAGTTAAATATATAAGCATGTGAACACAATCAACATGTTATCCCAATTTCATAATAAGCATCTTTAACACATGAGGTCTAAATTTTAAGGTTTCTAGGTCTTTAAACCCTACATAGCCGAACCTCATCAAGCATGGAATTTGTTCAAATGGCATAAAAGCATAGAAAGTCATAACACATTTCATAACATGTATAAAAGTCAAGCACTATAAGCATACATTCAAGTTGTGTCTTAGGTTTCCTAGGTTTTTCCTTTCTTTATCTCATAGCATATGTTTGGCCGAAACCTTCCAAGTCTTTAAACTAGGTTTTAGGTGGCCTAAAGTATGGAAAACCTAAACAAGTTTTATGGCAAAAATATCAAAGAAACTATACATACAAGTTTGGTTCACAAACAAGCTAGGACCCTTGTGGTCTTAATTAACATATATCATGCAACCAATTTTCCTATACTCTAATTAAGCATGGGAGCATCAAACAACTTTCATATATTATTTTCATGGAGGTTTTGAGCATGTTAAAAATTTGTTTAAGATATTCTAAGCCATCCACCTTACCATGGCCGAAGCATTAAGAGTGGTGTTCATGAGTTTCTATCAACATACAAGCATGCAACTTCTTTAAGAAACTCTATATTCTATCATATAAACATGGTGAGTTTAAATTCAAAGTATTCCTAACCCTAAACCCTTCCTTGGCCGAAACTTGTGAGTGGGATACTTTTGGTTCCAAGTAACCTTCAAGTATGAAAACGATAATGGGTCCTTAACCATTTATTTAGAGGGTTTTGCGCAAGTTAGGTAAACAAATAAATTTCCTAGCCCTTATAAGACCTTTTTGGCCGAAACTCTAGGGTTAGATACATCTCTAATCCAACATCACATGTATATAAAAATATGAGAGAAAACCTTCTTACAAAGCATAGAAAAATTATCATGAATCAAGGCTTATTTTAAACATTCCTAGGATCACAAGTCCTTCCTTTGGCCGAATTTTTCACAACTTTGTTCTAGGTTTTAAAATCCTCATAAAATCCAAAAACACATCAAAACTACTTGTACCACAGGTGAGGGGATACTTACATCCTTTTCGCTTGTGGTTCTAAAGTGTGGTGATGGAAGAAGAGGTCTCTTCTTCTTGTTCTCCTCCTTTGATTTCCCTTGGTAGCCTTCCTTGTATTCTAGGAGGAACCTTGTTTTTGGGGGCCGAAAATGGAGGAGAGGGGGCTGAGGTTCTCGGTGATGGAGAGGAGAGAATGAGAGAAATGAGAGAAAAATCAAATCTTCTCTTCACATGCTCCCTTTTATGTTAAGGGGGAAGAGGTAGCAAAATTGGTTTTTGCTTTCCTTCTCCCTTAGCCCCTTTTTTCCCTTTTATATTTATTTTATTTATTGATTTGTTCTCATCATTCATGATGAAGCAAGGGGGAATGAATCCCCTTAATTCCCCTTTTTAAGTCACGGCAAAGAAGAGAAAAAGGGAGAGAAAAGAAGGAAGGCAAGTTGCCTTTCTCTTGTTTTTTTCTTGTTTTCTTTTGGCTCGCTTTTACTCTCACCCTTATCATGAGTTTCCCTCCTTTGCTATCAATATATTATTCCTATCCCAACTGGTTATTACCCATTAATCCTATCATTTACATCATGAGAGGTTTAGGGTTCAATCCTTGACCACTCCCTATTTTTATTTCTTTTTTTATTTCTTTTTGGTTCAACATTCTACTAATATTTTTCTAAGGCAAGTTCATCATTCTCATATTTATCTTAAGAGCTTAGTGGGTGTTACAAAATATTAATTCAAGAAATTTATAAGATGATGAAGATATTCAAATAAAATCTATTCAATCACAAGAACCAATTATTGACTCTAACATAAGACCATCAAGAACAAGTACCAATCACCCACCTAATCAAATTTTGGGTGATCCAACCATAGGAGTTAGAACTAAATCATCTTATAGGAACCTAAGTCAGATAGCTCTCATTTCAAAAATTGAACCCAAAACTATAGAAGAAGCCCTACCTGACCTAGACTAGATACTAGCAATGCAAGAGGAGTTCTGGGAACTAGTACCCAAACCTAATAACAAAATCATAGTTGACACCAAATGGGTATTTAGAAATAAATTGGATGATAAGGGTGCAATTGTAAGAAATAAAGCTAGGTTAGTATCTAAAGGGTTCAGTCAAGTAGAAGGGTTAGACTATGATGAGACCTATGTGTTAGAGTGTATACCAAAAGTCTAGCTTTTTGTATAAACACTTAGTTTAAAATAAGAATCACATTGGTCAAATATCTATATTTATATTAAATGCAGTTGTCCATTTAATTTATATTATAGATAACACGATGTGAGGAGACACACAGAAGATCATGTTATCAGTTCCTTATAAATTATAAATAGTAGCTCACAACCAAGATGGAATGAGACAAACCATTGGAGTGGTTGTAGTATAATTTGGTATTAGTTTATCTTGACTATAAAATTACATTAATACACTATAAGTGTATTGAGCAGGACCATTTGAGGTAGTTTCTTTTTATACTGACAATATAAAAGAACAAAACCTCTGTTATTATGGAAGTGTGTACTCTTAATCATAATATAATAACAAGCACGTATACTTAATTTTTATTTCTTTAGTTTATCAAAGGGTGCGATTTAGTTCGTTAAATCAATAGGTCCGATAAGTTGGGAAATGATATTATTTATATGGTGCGTTGTTGATTATAGAATGAAATTGTGTCCTAGTAATCTAAGTTGATAATGTCCCCTTGAGGAGCTCATTGTTGGTTGCTACTCGGAAAACCAAGAGGTTCCACTGTACAAAAATTTTGTACAAAGGTCTGAACCTTTTCCTAGCTTCCATGTGTTCTTTTAAATTAAATTTTGGATCGCCTGCGGAATTTAACACGTTTGATCCAAAACTTAATTTATTTGTTCCTTTTGGTTTTGACTTGGATCTCCTGCGGAACTTAACACGTTCGACCCAAATCACCTTAAGTTATTAATTCCATTAAATATTAATTTCCATAATTGGTTCCCAGTACTGACGTGGCGAGACACATGACCTTCTTGGATATGGGAGCAACCACCACTGACTAGACAAAACCTTTTATGGAAAGCTAATATTTAATTTCCTAAAATAACTTTAGGTTAACCGAAAGGAACAATCAAATCACAAGGAAAAGAAATAAACATAAGAACACTACATCGAAAATAAATTCGAAATACTAGAATCATAAACCTCTTGTATTTGGTATTATTTCCAAAAATAACCAGTATGATGCGAAAGGGAAAAATTACTAGTTATACCTTCTAGAAAAACCTCTTGATCTTCTACCGTATTCCTCTTCTAACCTCGGACGTTGTGTGGGCAATGATCTTTCGAGATAAGAAACCACCAATGCACCTTCTTCTCCTCCTAGCTAGGTTCGGCCAAAACAAAAGAGCTTCACCAAGGATGAAGAAAAAAACACCAACCAAGCTTCAAGGGATGCAAGCTTTCTCTCCTTCTTCTTCTTCTTCTCCAAGTAGTATCCGGCCACCACAAGAGCTCCAAGCCAAGGAGAGTTTCGGCCACCACAAAGAGGAAGAGGGGAAGAGAGGATGGCTGACCACACTAAGGAATAAGAGAGGGAGAAAAATAATAGAGGTTGTCCCCCATGAAGGCACCCTCACCCCTTCTTTTATAATCCTTAGCCTTGGTAATTAAGGAAACTTAGTTACAATTAATTTTTATAACTTTCCTTAATATGAATTAGTAAATAAAAATTAAATAAAATTTCTTATTAATCCACATCATGGCCGGCCACATCTAGAGAAGCAAATTAGACAAGTTTCAATCAACAAATTAAAACTTCCTAATTTGTTTCCGAAAATTTTAAAAATAAAATTTTTCTTCAAAAATCCCTTCATGGTTGATAAAAAGAAATTTCTATAATTTTAATTTTTAAACATGTGAATAATTTTCAAAGAGAAAATAAAATATCTTTCCAATCTACAAATAAGGAAAGAGATTCAATCTCTTTCTTTAATCTTTTGTAGATCCTTTTAAGAGAGATATTTTAATTTTAATTCTCTTTAATAAATTATATCTTCCACATAATAAAAATTAAAATTAAAATTCTTTTTAATTTAATGGGGGTCGGCCACCTAAGCTTGGGTTCAAGCTAGGGCCGGCCACCCATGAATAAAGGCTTGGCCGGCCCTAGCTTGAACCAAAAGCTAGCTTGGCCGACCCCCTTATCATGGGTATGAAGGTGGGTATAGGTGGGTATAGTACTCTATAAATAAGAGGCTACGATAGGGACCAAGAGGAGGAATTGGTTTTGGTCTCCCGATAAAATTAAGCATCCCGTGTTCGCCCCGAACACACAACTTAATTTTATCAATAATAATTCATTCCACTAGAGAACTATTATTGAACTACCGCACCAATCCCAAATTACATTTTTGGGCTCCTTCTTATTATGAGTGTGTCAGTCTCTCTGTGTTTAAGATATCGAATGTCCACTAATTAAGTGAGTTACTGACAACTCATTTAATTAATATCTTAGTCCAAGAGTAGTACCACTCAACCTTATCATCATGTCGGACTAAATCCACCTACAGGGTTTAACATGACAATCCTTATGAGCTCCTCTTGGGGACATTATCAACCTAGTATCTCTAGGACACAGTTTCCTTCTATAATCAACAACACACACTATAAGTGATATCATTTCCCAACTTATCGGGTTTATTGATTTATCGAACTAAATCTCACCCATTGATAAATTAAAGAAATAAATATCAAATATATGTGCTTGTTATTATATTAGGATTAAGAGCACACACTTCCATAATAACTGAGGTCTTTGTTTCTTTATAAAGTCAGTATAAAAGAAACGACCTCTAATGGTCCTACTCACTACACTCTAAGTGTAATAGTGTAATTATATAGTCAAGATAAACTAATACCTAATTACACTACAACCTTCTAATGGTTTGTTCCTTTCCATTTTGGTTGTGAGCTACTGTTTATAATTTATAAAGTACTGATAACATTATCTTCTGTATGTGACCACATACTATGTTATCTATAATATAAATTAATTGAACAACTACAAACAAATGTAGATAATTTGACCAAATGTAATTCTTTATTCAAAACAAATGTTTACAAAAGCTTAGGCTTTCAGTATACACTCCAACAATCTCCCACTTATACTAATAACTAAGTTTCCATATCTTCTTCCATACATCTGATTTCCATTCCCTCCACATGCCGATCAAAAGCTTTCGCCGGAAGGGCCTTAGTGAAAGGATCTGCCAGGTTATCTGCTGATGCAATCTTGGCGATGATAACTTCTCCTCGCTTCACGATATCTCGTATCAGGTGGTACTTGCGCTCTATATGTTTACTTGCCTTATGAGCTCGTGGTTCCTTCGAGTTTGCAACTGCACCACTATTATCACAATAAATTGTGATGATTTTGGGCAAACCAGGAATCACATCTAAGTCCATTAGAAAGTTCCTGAGCCATACTGCTTCTTTAGCTACCTCAGAGGCTGCTACATACTCAGATTCCATGGTTGAGTCTGAAACATATTTCTGCTTAACACTCCTCCATGAAATGACTCCACCTCCTAAAGTAAACACATAACCTGATGTAGACTTACTGTTGTCCCTATCTGATTGGAAATCTGAATCCGTGTAACCCACAGGGAGCAAATCGTCTGCTTGGTAAACTAGCATATAATCTTTAGCCCTTCTCAGGTACTTTAATATATGCTTTACCGTAGTCCAATGTCCTTGTCCAGGGTTACTCTGATATCTGCTGACCATGCCCACGGCAAAACAAATATCAGGTCTCGTACATAGCATTGCATACAATAAGGCTTCCTACAGCTGAAGCATAAGGAACTGCTTTCATATCTTCTATCTCCTTTGATGTCTTTGGAGACATCTCTTTAGATAGAGCTATTCCATGCCTAAAAGGTAAGAAACCTTTCTTGGAATCCTACATGCTAAAACGAGCAAGGACTGTATCTATATATGAAGCTTGGGACAGACACAACATTCTTTTCTTGCGATCCCTTATAACTTTGATCCCAAGAATGTGTACACAATCTTCTAAGTCCTTCATATCAAATTGTTTGGACAACCATACCCTTACATCCAATAATACCTTGACATTGTTGCCAATTAACAAAATATCATCTACGTATAATACAATAAATACCACCATGTTTCCGTTACACTTCTTGTATACATAAGACTCATCCGGACACTGAATAAATCCATATGATTGGATTACTTCATTAAACCGGATGTTCCAAGACCTTGAAGCTTGCTTCAGTCCATAAATGGACCGATTGAGCTTGCACACTAGATGCTCTTTGCCTTTTTCAATAAATCCTTCTGGTTGCTTCATATGGATGTTCTCTTCAAGACTTCCATTAAGGAAAGCTGTCTTGACATCCATTTGCCAAATCTCATAATCCATATGAGCAGCAATGGATAAGAGTATCCAGATAGACTTAAGCATGGCTACTGGTGAAAAGGTCTCCTCATAATCGATTCCCTCTTTCTGAGTGTACCCTTTCGCAACAAGCCTAGCTTTGAAGGTTTCTACCTTCCCGTCTGTCCCTCTTTTCCTTTTGTAGATCCACTTGCATCTAACGGCTTTTATACCATCAGGTGGTTCTACAAGCTCCCAGACCTTATTAGAGTACATAGACTCTATTTCAGAATTCATAGCCTTTTGCCAAGATGCTGCATCTATATCTTGGAGTGCTTCGTCATATGTCCGGGGATCAGGTTCATGTTTACCCGGGATCAAGTCCGAAGACTCTCCCAAAAACATGAATCTATTAGGCTTCCTCACAACCCTCCCACTACGACGAGGCACTGTCTATGGTTGTGTATCATGTGTGACACGTGTTGCAGTCTCTTGTGGTACTTCATCTTGTACTGTTGGTACTAAAGTAGACGTGTCCTCTCTTAGTTCTTCTAAAACAACTTTACTACTGGGCTTGTGATCCATTATATAGTCTTCTTCTAAAAACTGGGCATTGGTGCTAACAATGACCTTCTGGTCTTTAGGACTATAAAATAAACCACCTTTCGTTCCTTTGGGATATCCCACAAACACGCGAACTTCTGTACGAAATTCTAACTTATCAGCATCTGGTTTCAGCACATGTGCTGGACTACCCCAAATCCGAATATGTCTTAGACTGGGTTTTCGCCCATTCCACAATTCTGTGGGAGTAGAAGAAACTGATTTAGAAGGTACTAAGTTCAGAACGTATACTGCTGTTTCCAGAGCATATCCCCAAAACGAATTTGGTAATTCTGAATAACTCATCATCGATCTAACCATCTCCATAAGAGTCCTATTCCTTCGTTCTGCCACACCATTCTGTTGGGGTGTTCCAGGTGCAGACAATTGGGATTGAATCCCAACCTCTGATAAGTAATTCCTAAACTCTCCTAAGAGGTATTCGCCACCACGATCAGACCGTAGTGTCTTGATGCTTTTACCTAGTCGTTTCTCCACATCAGCCTTGTATTCTTTGAACTTATCAAAGCACTCAGACTTGCAGCGCATTAGGTAAATGTATCCGTATCTTGAATAATCATCTATAAAAGAGACAAAATATTCAAAACCACCTGTTGCATGGACAGACATAGGACTACACAAATCAGAATGAACCAATTCTAACACTTCTTGGGCTCTATACCCCTTGGCCTTGAACGACCTCTTGGTCATTTTACCTTCCAAACAAGATTCACAAGTTGGAAAATTTTCCAACTCTAATGAACCCAAAAGTCCATCGGCTATAAGCCTCTGAATCCTACTTAGGTTAATATGACCAAGTCTTAGATGTCAAAGATATGCTTGGTTCATTTCCTAAGGTTCTTTTCTCTTATTTGAGTTAGAAGATGAGTTATAAATTTCCATGTTTTGCTTTGTGGGAGAAATTGGATTTAAAGTATACAAATTGCCAACTAATGCACCAGAACACATAATCACTTTATTTCTCTTAATAACTACATCGTTACTAAAGGAAACTGAATATCCATCTAAAAATAGTTTAGAAACTGAAATTAAATTCTTTCTAAAACTAGGTACATAAAAACAATTTCTTAAAACTAAATTTCTATTTCTACTAAAAGATAAGTAGACGTCTCCCACTGCAACAGCTGCCACCTTAGTAGCATTGCCCATGTAGACGGTAATCTCTCCTTCAGATAGTCGTCGGGTTTCCTGGAACCCCTTTGTTTTGGTTCCTACGAGGACAATCCGCCTTCCAATGTCTTGACTGCTTGCAGATGAAGCACTTGCCCTTCGGCTTCTTCACTCTAGCTTTAAATCCTATACTCTGAGTTTTATTCACTTTCTTTGCTGAGCCAGCTTGTTTCTTCTTCTTCTTTCCTCTCGGTTTAGAAGTAGAACCATTTTCAGCATAGTGAATTTGAGAATTGTGATGAAATAATCCTTCTGCTTCTTGAAGTTCTGTCAGTAGTTCCACTAATGAATATATCCTCTTATTCATATTATAGTTCAGGCGGAACTGCTCAAAACTTCTAGGTAGCGTTTGGAGGATCATATCGATCTGGGTTTCCCCATCAATTTCTCCTCCAAGGATCTGTATCTCGTTCAGATAAGCCATCATCTTTAGGATATGATCCCTCACAGGAGTACCCTCTTGCATGGTGGCTGTCATTATCTTTCTCATGATTTCTTGCCTAGAAGCCCTATCCTGATGACCAAAGAGTTCCTTGAGATTGTTCATAATATCATAGGCTATTGGTAAATCTTGATGCTGATGTTGCAATACATTTGACATTGAAGCCAAAATGTAACACCGCGCCATCTCATTTGTTTTTACCCATTTCCTATGATATTCAATCTCCTCTTGGGTAGATTCACCAGTGGGTGCTTCAGGGCAAGGCTCAGTCAGTACAAATTTAAAGCTTTCAGCAGTAAAAATAATGTCCAGGATCCTTTTCTAATCTATGTAATTAGGTCCAGTAAGTGTAACGCCCCGCCCCTCCTGCTAAGGAGACGGGGGTTACTTACACATACATATACATACCTACTTACTACAACGGAAGTCTTATTTATAAAGATTTGAAACATTTCTTTTTTTTTCTATATGAATCAACATGACTAATCACCTGGACATATAGAAATCACATAGCATACTTAACATGATTTGTAAGTCATAATGTCCAAACATAAAATTAAAATGTCATGGAGTGATAAAGCAGTAACATAACTAGGCATGGTTCTTATTAAACAAAAGCAGGTCTTTCTCCTTTAGCCAGGACACTACCACACACATCCTTCCAGCCCCTCCTGCTGCTCCCCTAGTTCATCCATTCCTTGCCTTTATCTGTGGTACAAGAAAGTAAGCTGTGAGCACTCATGGCTCAGTAAGTTCCTTTCTTACTCACAAAAACCGTATGACATATATCAAAATCACAAGACATAACACATGAAGGCAATTCATTATATCATGCAGCATATCATAGCATATCATAACATAAGCGTAAGGTATCATGGCATAACATAACAAAATCATCAATTTCACCCTGACATATCATAACATCATCATAAATATCATGGAATAATCATAAGGTATATGCAAGGTAAATTCCTAACCATGTATCATGAAAACATATGCAATATGTCCTTTGAAAACTTATAATATAGATACTTAAACATAATCTTAACATGATTAGGGCCCTGGCTTGTACCACATACATAAATGCGCGCGTCCTATGTAGGTCCAAGGTAGCAAGTCTTGAACTCTACAAGGCATACATACTAGGCCCGTTTCTTAGTCCATCGACCTAGGGGCACTTAGGAGCCCATCCCTAACGAGGCCCGGTTCTTAGTCCATCGACCCCGGAGCGCTTATGGAGTCCACCCTTGGTACAAGCCATACATAAAGTAAAATAGCATGTTCTTACATATCATGGTTCTTATCTCTTCTTGTACATCGTGTCACTTATCATATCATATCATATAGACTTTTGGGCACACAGCTCATCATAATGGTATGTAAAGATTTGGGCACACAACACATCATATATTTTATGCATAAATTGGGCACACAGCACATCATATATTTCATGCATAAATTGGGCACACAGCACATCATATATTTCATGCATAAATTGGGCACATAGCCTCATCATAAATAATACACACCATAGCATAAGGGTTTCCATCATGTATAGATCATAAGTGTGCATAATTAAACATAGAAGCATGGAAATCTTACAATCATGGCATATAAGACACATGGAAAACATAATTCGATCTCTAACCCTAATGTCTCTTTGTGGACGAACCATATAGGTTGGGTTTATGGTGAAAACTTCATCCCAACATGTGAACCCTAAGCAAGCATTACTTCTTATACCATACGAACTATCATGAGTAAGTTTAGGTAGAGTTCTAGGTTACTTAGACTTACAACTTATTATGGCCGAACCTTATCAAGCATGCATTGGGTTAAAGACTATCATTCAAGCTTGTGAACCCTAAACAACTTTCATAGCAAACATTTCAAGGAATAATATGAGCATGGTTGAGTTCGGTTCTAAGTTTCCTAAGTCCTTCATCATGTATTGGCCGAAACTTGTAGGGTTTGAAATTAGGGTTCAAGTGCCCTAAAAACATGAGAACCTTAAACAACCTTCATAGCAAATATATCAAGGAATAACATGAGCATAGTTGAGCTAGGTTCTAAGTTCCCTAAGCCCTAGATCTTGATGTGGCTGAAACATGTAGGGTTTAGAATTAGGGTTCAAGTGCCCTAAAAACATGAGAATCTTAAATAACTTTCATAGCAAAAATATCAAGAAATAACAATGAGCATAGTTGAGTTAAGTTCTAGGTTCCCTAAGTCCTTCATCATGACATGGCCGAATACTATAGGACTAACAACCTAGGTTCAAGTGTCCTAAAAGCATGGAAACCTTAAACAACTTTCATAGCATATATATCAAGGCATAACATGAGCATAGTTGGGTTAGGTTCTAAGTTCCCTAAGCCCTAGGTCTTCATGTGGCTGAAACATGTAGGGTTTAAAATTAGGGTTCAAGTGCCCTAAAAATATGAGAACCTTAAACAACTTTCATAGCAAAAATATTAAGGAATAACATGAGCATAATTGAGTTAGGTTCTAGGTTTCCCAAGTTATACATCATGTAATGGCCGAATATTATAGGACTAAAAATTTAGGTTCAAGTGTCCTAAAAGCATGGAAACCTTAAACAACTTCCATAGCATATATATCAAGGAATAACATGAGCATAGTTGGGTTAGGTTCTAAGTTCCCTAAGTCCTAAATCATGAAGTGGCCGAATGATATAGAGCATGAATTTAATTTCCTTACAACAATAAACATGAGCCTACTAGATTAGCTACATAACATTTCATCAAGGAGATCATGAGCATCTTAGGTTTTGCTTTAAATTCTCCTAGGCTTTTAAAAAAAACTAACATAACCGAACCTTCATGGACATGAATAGAGTTTAACTAAACATATAATCATGGCATATCATAATAGTTTCATGACTTACCTTAAGGGGATCTTGGCATACTTAATTTTAATTTAAAGCTCTCCTAGGCCCTTAGTTTTTACCATGGCCGAATACTCATGGATCTAGGTTTTTCCAAACATTTTTAACATAGATAAATCCTTACCATAAAATACATGCTACAAGAGAAATATTCAATCATATTAAATCTAGATCCTTTCATTCTCTATATCCTTCCTTTGATCTTATCTTGGTTAGAATTCCTTCATGATGTCTTCTTAGCTTTCTCTTTCTTTTTATATGCAACCGAACCTTCATAGCAAAATAAAAGCTATTGTACCACAGGTGAGGGGAACTTACATCCTTTCGCTTGTGGTTTTCCTTAGAGAAAAAGGTGTTCTAGTGATAAGGAAGCTGGAAGCTTCTTCTTCTTGTATCTTCTCTTGTTTCCTTTGCTTGTAAGGGCTAGAACTTGAAGTTTCCTTCTCGGTAATTAGCTTTCTTGGAGAAGAACTTAACTTAGAAATTGGTATGAGGAGAGGAAAGGAGTTTTCTTGGTTCGGTGAGAATGGAGAAAGAAGAATGAGGGAGAAGAGAATGAATTAAATCCCTTTGTTTTCTTCTCTAATCCTATTTATCCCTTGCCAATGAGACATGTCCCCATTCTTTCCCCCAACTCCTCTTTTCCCTCACTCCATTAATTCCCACAAAAATAGAGAGGGGAAGGGAAGTAGTCAATCCTTCTTTTGCTTGCTCCCTTTTCTTAACCAAGAGGGAAAAGGAGGTAAGCAACTTGGTTTTCTCTTGCTCTTTTGCTTAGTTTTCTTTTCTCCTTTAACTAAATTTTTCATTCCTTTAATTCCAATTATTTCTTCTTATCCTAATGGTTATCATTCATAAATCTATCTCCATCATTTGTGGGAGGTTCAAGGTTCAATCCTTGACCTCATCTCTTCTTATTCTATATTTCTTCTTTTTGTTTTTTTTTAAATTTTTTTTCTTTTTCTCTTATTCTTTTCATTTCTATGCTCTAAGGAAAAAAAATAATATTCATACACCTATCTTATAATTTCGTGGGTGTTACAATAAGTCTATTCTGTTGAAGTATGATGGACAGTGGGTTGAAAGTCATCCTAAGAATCTCAAATAACTTTTGGTCAGAATTCTAAATTTAGAATAATATTGATTCCTCAAACAATACTATGTTAAATTAACCAACACCTCAAAACACCATGAATTTTGTATGCCATGATAGTGTGGACGTATACAAATTCAGCATTTGTAAAAAGGAGGGTTTAACCCATTAATTTTATTATCTTGTCAACCTAACTTTTTGACAAACAAAATTAATAGTTGGTATCCTTTGGTCACACAAATAATAGCAGTGACTCCGATGGGGAGGATACTATTAGATGTGTCTAAGTGTATACCATTACTTGACACTAAGTCCATTAATAAGATTATGCCCCTTCCGATGGGGGAAGATCACACGCTCTTAATTAACTTCCTATAGTCATCCAAAATGGAAGTCTGTTCTAGTGATCCACAAACAAGCTCATCCGATATGGAGGAAGGCACTCAAAGCCAACGCGTAAGCTTGTTTGCATCACTTACAAACCAGTAATGGAGACCATGGGATTTACTTAAAAATCCCTCTCCCACTTAGTTATTTATAAATGAGGAATTTTAACTATGCTAGCCTACTAAAAATATATACTAACATGCACACACAACACAATATAAAAGCAATAAATAGAAAATCTAATTTTCAACTATTATGGCTTTTATCTATAGTTGTCCTCCGTGTGTTGTCATCCCAAGCTGCTGCCATATTTGGCCACCGCCACCGGGTCTAGCTGTCACATCCATCTTGCTCCTTGTTCCGCTGCGCCTCTGGTCCTCAGAAGGTTCCACGCTTTGCAAGATTCGATCCGCGACAAAAATAGAATTTTACATTTTTGATCATATATTCCATAAAAGGAATGTACATGTATCTAGATCAAAATAAAATCCTAATAAAACTAAATACAACTCCTGCTGTATTTTATAATACAATCATGCACACACATATAAATGCCCTTGACATGTCCAAGGGTCCAATCACACACATAAAACTATAAGCCATAATACTTGGATCCTACATCCACAAAGTTAGTACATCCTACTATTATCCTTCCTAAATTATGTATGACATGTGTATAATTAAACTAATACCAAATACACAGAGGCAAAACCCTAGCTCTGATACCAATTGTTGGTTGCTACTCGAAAAACCTAGAGATTCCACTGTACAAAAATTTTGTACAAAGGTCTGAACCTTTTCCTAGCTACCATATGTTCTTTTAAATTAAATTTTGGATCACCTGCGGAACTTAACACGTTTGATCCAAAACTTAATTTATTTGTTCCTTTTGGTTTTGACTTGGATCTCCTGCGGAACTTAACACGTTCGACCCAAATCACCTTAAGTTATTAATTCCATTAAATATTAATTTCCATAATTGGTTACCAGTACTGACATGGCGAGACACATGGCCTTCTTGGATATGGGAGCAACCATCACCGACTAGACAAAACCTTTTATGGAAAGCTAATATTTAATTTCCTAAAATAACTTTAGGTTAACCGAAAGGAACAATCAAATCACAAGGAAAAGAAATAAACATAAGAACACTACATCGAAAATAAATTTGAAATACTAGAATCGTAAACCTCTTGTATTTGGTATTATTTCCAAAAATAACTAGTATGATGCGGAAGGGAAAAATTACTAGTTATACCTTCTAGAAAGACCTCTTGATCTTCTACCGTATTCCTCTTCTAACCTCAGAGGTTGTGTGGGCAACGATCTTCCGAGATGAGAAACCACCAATGCACCTTCTTCTCCTCCTAGCTAGGTTCGGCCAAAACAAAAGAGCTTCACCAAGGATGAAGAAAAAAACACCAACCAAGCTCTAAGGGATGCAAGCTTTCTCTCCTTCTTCTTCTTCTTCTTCTCCAAGTAGTATCCGACCACCACAAGAGCTCCAAGCCAAGGAGAGTTTCGGCCACCACAAAGAGGAAGAGGGGAAGAGAGGATGGCCGGCCACACCAAGGAATAAGAGAGGGAGAAAAATAATAGAGGTTGTCCCCCATGAAGGCACCCCACCCCTTCTTTTATAATCCTTAGCCTTGGTAATTAAGGAAACTTAGTTACAATTAATTTTTATAACTTTCCTTAATATGAATTAGTAAAGAAAAATTAAATAAAATTTCTTATTAATCCACATCATGGCCAGCCACATCTAGAGAAGCAAATTAGACAAGTTTCAATCAACAAATTAAAACTTCCTAATTTATTTCCGGAAATTTTAAAAATAAAATTTCTCTTCAAAAATCCCTTCATGGTTGATAGAAAGAAATTTCTATAATTTTAATTTTTAAACATGTGAATAATTTTCAAAGAGAAAATAAAATATCTTTCCAATCTACAAATAAGGAAAGAGATCCAATCTCTTTCTTTAATCTTTTGTAGATCCTTTTAAGAGAGATATTTTAATTTTAATTATCTTTAATAAATTATATCTTCTACATAATAAAAATAAAAATTAAAATTCTTTTTAATTTAATGGGGGCTGGCCACCTAAGCTTGGGTTCAAGCTAGGGCCGGCCACCCATGAATCAAGGCTTGGCCGGCCCTAGCTTGAACCAAAAGCTAGCTTGGCCGGCCCCCTTATCATGGGTATGAAGGTGGGTATAGGTGGATATAGTACTCTATAAATAAGAGGCTATGATAGGGACCGAGAGGAGGAATTGGTTTTGGTCTCCCGATAAAATTAAGCATCCCGTGTTCGCCCCGAACACACAACTTAATTTTATCAATAATAATTCATTCCACTAGAGGACTATTATTAAACTACCGCACCAATCCCAAATTACATTTTTGGGCTCCTTCTTTTTATGAGTGTGTCAGTCTCCCTGTGTTTAAGATATCGAATGTCCACTAATTAAGTAAGTTACTGACAACTCATTTAATTAATATCTTAGTCCAAGAGTAGTACCACTCAACCTTATCATCATGTTGGACTAAGTCCACCTGCAGGGTTTAACATGACAATCCTTATAAGCTTCTCTTGGGGACATTATCAACCTAGTATCTCTAGGACACAGTTTTCTTCTATAATCAACAACACACACTATAAGTGATATCATTTCCCAACTTATCGGGCTTATTGATTTATCGAACTAAATCTCACCCATTGATAAATTAAAGAAATAAATATCAAATATATGTGCTTGTTATTATATTAGGATTAAGAGCACACACTTCCATAATAACTGAGGTCTTTGTTTCTTTATAAAGTCAGTATAACAGAAACGACCTCTAATGGTCCTACTCAATACACTCTAAGTGTACTAGTGTAATTATATAGCCATGATAAAATAATATCTAATTACACTACGACCTTCTAATGGTTTGTTCCTTTCCATTTTGGTCGTGAGCTACAGTTTATAATTTATAAGGTACTGATAACATTATCTTCTGTATGTGACACCACATACTATATTATCTACAATATAAATTAATTGAACAACTACAAACAAATGTAGATAATTTGACCAAATGTAATTCTTTATTCAAAACAAATGTTTACAAAAGCTTAGGCTTTTAGTATACACTCCAACACTCATAAGGATTGTCATGTAAACCCTGCAGGTGGACTTAGTCTGACATAACAATGAAGTTGAGTGGTACTACTCTTAGAGCTATATATTAATTAAATGAGTTGTCAGTAACACATTTAATTAGTGGACATTCGATATCTTAAACACAGAGAGACTAACACACTCATAATAAGAAGGAGCCCATAATGTAATTTGGGATTGGTGCAGTAGTTCAATAATAACTCTTTAGTGGTATGAGTTATTATTGATGAACTTGAGTTGAGTGTTCGAGGCAAACACAGGAAGCTCAAGCTCATCGGGAGACCAAAACAAATTTCTCCTCTCGGTCCCTGTTGTAACTTCTATAAATCCTTGTATCCACAAAGTCCACTTCTTACCCAACTTATGGGGCGGACGCATCCTTGCTAGGAGCAAGGGGCCAGCCAAGCTTTAATTTGGAGCCAAGAGGTGGTCGGCCAAAGCTTGGTGCCCAAGCTAAGGGCCGACCATATAAAGAACAAAAGGGATTTTAATTTTTGTTAAAAGCTTTCCTTATGTAGCTATTCATGAAGGGATTTAAAAGAAAATTTTTAATTTTTAAAATTTCCTTTTATAGTCATCCTCATGGTTTTAAAAGAGAGTTTTAAAATTTTTAAAATCTTTCCTTTTATAGCTATCTACAAAAGATTAAAGAGAGATTTTAATTTTGTTAAAATCTTTCCTTATTTGTAGTTATCTATAATATTTAGAAAAGAGATTTTAATTTTTGATAAAACCTTCCTTTTTTGTAACCATGATTTAAAAAGAGAAGTTTTAATTAATCTTTACTTTTTTTGTAGTTGTCTACATGTTTTAAAAGAGAGAAATTAATTTTAAAACTTTCTTTTATTGTCATGTACAATAGGAAATTTAGAAAAGAGATATTTTAATTGTTGTTAAAATTTCCTTTTTTAAAAGGGAGACCACAAATAAGGAAGTTTTAATTATGTTTAAAACTTTCCCTTTTTACCGTAACCAAGGATTATAAAAGAGAGGTAGAGGGTGCTTTATGGGAAGATAATTGATCTCTCTTAGCTCCTCTCTTTTCCTTGGTGTGGCCGGTCATCCTCTTCTCCCTTCCCTCTTCTTTGAGGCCGGCGACATTAAGGAGAGAACCACATCCTTGGTGGTCGGTTGTATAGAGAAGAAGAAGAGGAGGAGGAGGTATTGTATCCTAGCATCCCTTGGTGGTTGGTGGCCGGATTTTCTCTCTTTTCTTCCTTTCTCATTTGCTTCCTAAGGGCCGGCGGCACATCAAGTTGGCATCTCTTTGGTGGTCGGCCATTTGGAGGAAGAAGAAGAAGATGAGTTTCCTATTTTGGCATCCCTTGGTGGCTCGAGAGTCTTGGAGGAGAAGAAGTGGTTCGAGTGGATTCCATCTTGGTAGATCGTTGCCCACACAACGTCCAAGAGGAGGAGAGGAATACAATAGAATATCAAGAGATCTTTAAGCTACAAAGAAAGGTATAACTAGTTATTTGTTTCCGCATCATAACTAGTTCATGTTCTTTGTATAGATCTTGAAAAATCAAACACAAGAGGCTATCAATTTTATGCTATCATTTTTGTTATCGATTTTGCGTTTCGATTTGATGTTTCAATATTGTGCTTCTATTGAGGTCTCTGTAGTTAAGCCTAGTTTACTGTAAGAATTTAAATATCTTATTTCTTTGAAAGGCTTTGTCTAGAAAGTGGTGGATGATCTCATACCCAAGAAGGCCTAGTGTCTCACCATGTTTAACCTGGAAGCCAATCTTTGAAATAGATATTTAATTAACTTCTGTAATATGGTTAAACTTAGGAAGATCACATCGGTTAAACTTGAACTAAGAATGTCAAGTTTCGTTCTCAATTCAAGTTTAACTTCTAAAGGACAACTTGGATTAATAATGTTAAGCATCGTTTGCAATCCAAGTTTGACTTTAGTAGAGCACAAGGATAGCTAGGAAAAGTTCTATGCTTGTACAAAATTTTTGTACAGGGGAACTAGAACGGTATTATGAGTCGCAACCAACACTATGCCCCCATAGCAAGACTTGAATCCATTAGGATGCTGCTGGCCTATACAGCACACAAAGGATTCAAGTTATTCCAAATGGATGTAAAATCCACCTTTTTAAATGGATTTATAAAGAAATATGTAAGTCAACCCCCCAGATTTGAGGACTTGGACCACCCGAACCATGTTTTTAGGCTAAAAAAGGCCCTATATGGACTAAAATAAACACCTAGGGCTTGGTATAAACGACTATCAAATTATATAATATCTAAAGGTTTTAAACAAGGTCAAATAGATCAAACCTTATTTGTAAAAATCATTTTTATAGCCCAAATCTACGTAGATGATATAATTTTTTGTTCAACCAACACTAAATTTCTAAAAGAATTTACCAAATTAATGGAGAGTGAATTTGAAATGAGCCTAGTAGGAGAACTCAAATTTTTCTTAGGCTTACAAATTAAACAAACCAAAGATGGAATTTACATCTTTCAAACAAAATATGCCAAGGAATTAATTAGAAAATTTGGAATGAAAAATTCAAAAATTATAAGTACTCCAATGGCTACAAATGTTAAAATTGACTCTAACTTAGAAAGAAAACCAATAGATTTAAAATACTATCGAAGTGCGATAGGAAGTCTACTCTACCTAACTGCAAGTCGACCGAACATCCTATTTGCAGTAGATATGTGTGAAAGATATCAATCTTGTGCAAAAGAGTCACACCTAACAAATGTTAAAAGAATACTTAGGTATATTAAGGGAACCCTAAATGTAGGACTTTGGTATCCTAGCACTTGCACCTTTTACCTAATCGGCTACTCTGACTCAGACTATGCCAGGTGCAAATTAGATAGAAAAAGTACAAGTGGTAGATGCCAATTCCTAGGTCAGTGCCTAGTAAGTTGGTCAAGTAGAAAGCAACATTATGTTGCTTTATCCATTACTGAAGCTGAGTACATAGCCTTAAGGGAATGTGCATCTCAACTATTATGGATGATGCATACTTTAAAGGACTATCAACTAGAATATAAAAACACAAAAATTTCCATTAATAATATAAGTTCAATTAACTTAACCAAGAATCCAATTCACCACTCAAGAACTAAGCACATAGAAGTCAAACACCACTTTGTAAGGGATCATGTAGCTAAGGGTGACATAGTGCTTAACTACGTTGAGTCCAAGTCAAACTTGGCTGACATTTTTACAAAATCCTTACCTGATCTCGAGTTCAGTGCACTTAGAAGGCAAATAGGCATGTGCTTAATAGAATAGGGATTGTTTTTTGATTCTTTATTTACAATTTCAAAATACCTTGAATTCAAACTCTAGGAAAAATAATTTTTAAAAAACCCAAGTTTATTAGTTTTTTAAAATTTTGGATTTAGCCTAGGAATTTACTCCTTAGCAACCATGTACCCCTAGTTTTCAACCAAAACATCTCACAAGCACACTAGGATTACCTTGCTTGTGTATGAAAATACTTAGAATGGTGTGAGATGCATAGGGTACTGCTTAAACTTCATAATACTTATATCTGTGCATCACAGTAAGTCTGGGCAATAAATATCAATTTACATTAATCAAGTTAAGTTATGTTGTCTTAGTCAAATCTAACTAGATCACTGACTTAACTTGACTAACCAAGTGAAAGCTATTACCTTTTAGGTAAGCAACGAGTAGCTAATGGTTAGACATTTGGCTAAGGAAACTAAGTATTTAGTTTGAATTTTTAATTACTCATGCTTGGACTTTAGGACTTTGGAAAGAAAACTAAGTTTTTCTTTAACGAAATTGTCTTACTCTTTTTTGGTTCTAAGTGAAAGTGGACTTAGCTAAAGTTATCCAAATTGATACTATTTAAGCTAAGTACTTTTCAAATTTTAACTAAGTAAAATTGCTTTTTGAAACCCTAAAGTGTTCCTTTTGAAAAATTTAGCTAATATTCTTAAAAGTTTTATCAATTTTTTTTAACCCAAATTTAGCTAAGTTACTTTTCAAAGTCAATAAACTTTTCCTTAGCTAAACTACTTTCCAAACTTAGTTTTTGAGCAAAACATTTTTTAAGGAAAAGATTTTTTTTAATCTAAAGCTAAGTACTTTCTAAAGCTAAGTACTTTTGATAAAGGTTTTCTTTAATCTATTCATTCACTTAGCTCAAAATTCTTACAAGAAAATTTGTTCTAAAAGCTAAGTATCTATCAAAATGTTTTAAGTATTTATTTAACCTCCTATTAAACTAAGTTAGTTACTTTTAGCTAAAGTTTCTTTTCTCATATTTAAAAAAAAAGCTAAGTTCTTATAAGCTAAACTTTTATCATTCTTAAAACTTAGTCTTTATCAATTTGTTGACAAATCAAATTTTTTTTTTTTTTGCAAAGTGTTGTCAAACAATATTTTCTTACTCCTTTCCTCACAAAGTTTTTTTTATATATGGCAAATGGGGAGTGTATAAGAAAATTCAAATTTTAAAGTCTATTATAAAGAAGAAAATTCTAAAAAGGGGAACTTTTATTAAGGGGGAGCTTTTCACTTAAATTTATTTATGCTTGCACTGTTATTTAAATTTAGTTATGCTTACGCTGTTCTTAAATTCTTTATAGCATTATTCTTTATTCCTTATGTCTTTTTACTTAACTTTGAATTTTTGTTGCCATAATAAAAAAGGGAGAGATTGTTGGTGCGGGAAGCATCCGACGATCGAACCTGATTTTAATAATGGAAAAGGATTTAAAGTTAAGGTTATTTGTGATCTAATGTGTTTGAATGAGTTCTCAAGAAAAGTCCTAAGGGATCTTAGGCAAAAGTCCTAGCTGCGGTTAGGCAGGCAGAAAACACTAGGAGGTGGTAACCCTAGGCCCTAGGGGGTGGTAACCCTAGGCCCTAGAGGGTGGTAACCCTAGGCGAAAAGCCTTGGCCGGTCGAGGTCTTTGGGCAAAAGTCCTAGAGTCGGAAACTCTAGGTGAAAATCCCGGTGTCGCGAATCGGGTGGAAAGTCTGGGTAGGTCATGGAGCGAACGTCCAGCAGAAAAACCTGAAGACTCGGGCTCTGAGCAAAAGCTCAGTCGATCTGGAGGATCGAACTGCAACAAGTATACTCTCCTAAGTGGAGTATGTGAGGACACATTCCCTGCTGAGGGAACAGTAGGCGTCGGCTCGACCTAGGATTTCCGAACGAAAATTCAAACTCAGAACCGGATAGTTCGGTGACTGTCAGACATTTATGTTTATGTTATTATGTGCTAACTTTGTGTTGCAGGGTATGCTTGGTATTTTGGGACTAATATATTTTACAGGGACAAAAGAACAAATTTTGCCTCGGATGAACAGTACCCGAGGAGCCCTCCATGGAGCTTGGAGGCGCCTCGGGTGCAAGGCTGAGGAGTCTACACAGCGGAGCTGGAGGCGCCCTCAAAAGGAGATGGAGGCACCTCGGACGACCTTGGAGGCACCCTCAAGAGCATTGGAGGCGCTCTCGAGAGGATAAGCTATGGGAGTTGTGGATCTTATCCATGCTGCGAATCCGCCGGTGATGGAGGCACCCTCAAGGGCCTTGAAGGCGCCCTCAATGACCTATATCAGCCAGTCTAGACCAGCAGCTTCATACAACACTTCCTACGCAATCTTTCTTCAGCGCACTGCTAACGAGACGATCTAGTTGAGCTATAACAAGACCCCGATGACCCGAAGCTATGAAGTTTCAATCTCTTGTTGTCGGTATAGTTTTTAAGTACAGTATTATTGTAATAATCTCTTGTAATATTTGCGAGCTTATAGTTGTTGCCCAAAGTAAACGCTCAACGAGCATGGGCCTTGGAGTAGGAGTCGTCACAGGCTCCGAACCAAGTAAATCCCTGTGTTTACTTGTGTCTCTTTGTTTTATATTTCTGCTGCATTTACTCGTTAATTTTTTGAAATGAAAAGTGAAAGTCACAAGCGCTATTCCCCCCCCCCCCCCCCCCCTCTAGCGCTTTTCGATCTAACAAACACAACTAAACTCAAATCTGAAAACTCATCTAATCTAGAAATCGAAATCTTACATAGAACGTATAAGGTTATCATGATAGGAAGAAAATAAAAACATAAACACAAACCAAACTAATTTCTAAAATCTTATATATAGCCAAATAAACTATCATGATAAGAAATAGGAATAACACAAGCACAACTAAACTAAAATTCTAAAATCATCACCTAATCTACCATGGTATCTAAACATACCTAACATATAGGAACTAACTAATACATAATATGAGATGTAATGCATGCCTTCGATTTCCTTGCCACCAAACCTTCCCTTCTTCTCCTCCCCTTAGAACTTGAGCTGGCCAAACAAAATCCAAGGTAAGGAATACACTATATAGGTGTTGCCATGACTCATCCAACTTTTAATATTTCCACCCTAATTACCAAGTCATACAAATTTTTATAAAGGGCTTGGTTATAAATACTAAATCAAAGTCATATAAAATTTTATACAGGCTAAGTCTTATCAATTTTTATATATACTAATTCATATAAATTTTTATATACCTAATAAAAATTTATATCCATGGGTCTTTTAAATTTTATACATACTAAATCACATAAATTTATATAAAAATTTATATCTCTGAGTGTTATAAATTTTTATACCTACTAAATCATATAACTTTTATTTTCAACAATTTATTTAATAAATCTAAATTCTAATTAAATTACAATTAATCCAATAAATCTTCTTAATTAAATAAATCTGAATTCTAATTAAATCACAATTAATCCCATAAATCTCCTTAATTAAATAAGTGATTTCGGATACTACAGGTAGATTGAAGGGATTAAGCAACGAGAAATTCCCGGCAAGTTAAGGTTGACTGGAAGCTAGGAAACGAGATGTCTCGGCCAAATGTCGAGCAAAGGAAGTTCTGGTAGGTTGAGGTTAACTAGATACCGAACAAGACAATAATTCAACTTTTGGTAAGGCTAAAATAGAAGCATTAGTCAATTGATAGGGTATATTAATAGACTAACGAACATAACATGCCAAAAAAGATTGTTATAGTAAATCCTAAACTATGCTACAATACTGCTACAGTAACTGTACTATAGTATTGCTGTAGTATTTTACTACAATACTCACAAACAAGTAATTTCCTATAGTACCAATTAACTGATATGTTCGATCAGTCGACTACTGACTTCAAAATCGAACAAAAGAAAGTTGATTCGAACGTTTAACTCAAATGATGACATCAATCGACTAATGGTTGATATTAGACAACTGATGTCGATCAAAAATTGAATAGAAGCAAGTCAATTTGACTATTTAACTCGACTAATGACATCAATTGACTAATGGTTAATATCAGTCAATTGATGTTCAAATAATTGACAAAAATCATACATATTTCGAAGCTTCAATGGTCATTTAATGATAGGAATAGTGTCAGAGATTATATCAATTGACTGATGGATAAGATCAGTCGACTGATTGACGAAAATCAATCCTAACCAAAAGGCTTTAAAAGAGGGATTTCGAAGAGATTTTCGAAGCCAATTTTTGGAGGTTTGAGGAGGAAATGTTGTTGCATTTCCAAACCAATAAGAGACAATTCCAAGCAACAAGAAAACATCAAAGTAAAGTTTAATTTATTTGTAAAGTTGTTTGTGCTTTCATTTGTATTTGTATTTATATGCGTGTTGTATTTTTTGCTAGAACATGTTGTAAAAGGTTTTTCCGCCTACAAAAGGTATTGAGAAGGGGAAGATTTAGTGGTGGTAAATCCTTAGAACTAAGCTTTAAATTAGTTGCCTTGAGAGACAGACACCAAGTAAAATCAAGATATTGTGGATGTGGTGTTAAGTTTGATTCAAGTATTCCGCTGTGCATTCAAACGATGAGTCTGTAATTGAGACGAAGCGATAGGAGCTATTTACTCCCTCTAACTCGCACCGGTCCTAACATTTGTTGTAAATATATTTAAAGCAATATAAACAGCAGTATTATATTGACACAAAAACTAGCATACAATAGACAGCTTAATAAAGGAGTAGGGTTTAGAATATAGTTATCCGGTTGAAGCGTCGGCACACCGACTGTCCTTAGAGAATTTATTGCCGCCTCACGGTGCAAAGGCTCCCCGGCAAAATTCCCCCAAGATCCGACAACCGCTCGTCTCGCCCGTAGGTGCACTCCAAAACGGACGCGACACTCGGACCCAACCTCAGATCGCCGAAAAGACCGAGCCTCAGGACAGGAAAGAAAGACTCAACGAAAAGAAAGCAGAACAGTGTAGAAGAAATCGCACAGAAGGGAGAAAGGAGAAAGCTCAAGGCTTGAGTGCGAAGAAAAGAGGTGCTGCAAGTCCCCTTTTATTCACCCTGAGGAGGTACGAAGCACTGCTTCGCTAGCGAGGAAACGCGCCTCAATGTCGCGTCTCGCGTCCCTTCCTCACGCGCGCGGAACACGGAAAAAAACTGAAAACTAGAGTCTGGTTTGGTTTTGGTTCAGACCTAACCGGAACTGAAAACCAAACTGATTTGGTTCAGACTGAACCAAACCAGCAAAAACAGAATGGGCTGCCCGTGAGCGCAAGACCCACGGGCTGGGGATTTGCACCCCCCCCCCCTGCGCATTAATCACGTACGTGACGCCCGGTTTATGGATTTTCGGCTCGAACCCCCCAAATCCACTCGATTTGGGTTTGGCCCGCGCATGCGTGTAGGTCCCCTTATCATTGCTTAGCAAGGATGGAAGGACTTCCTATATAAGCCCTTCCAAGCTTTTCCAATTAGCAATGTGGGACTAAAAACACTAAAAAAAATGCTTTGAATTTTAAAAAAAAAATTCAACAATCCCCCACAAATTCAAATCATTTCGGTTATAAACAAAAAAAAAAAACAAAACAACAAAAAAAAATATGTCCTGAGGCTAGGTTGCAATGAGCTTTTAGTGAAAATACCTTCCGGTTTGAATTTTCACCTAAGTACATCAATCTTATTCACATAGGTTTGAAGTGAACTAGGTCTTGAACTTAAACCTTTTTATATGTGAAGTCAATTGGTAACAACTCATCACGGACGACGGTTGAATCCTTCTGGATTGGTGCATTACGGTCATGCCACCGAATCTTGTTTCATAAGTGCTAAGGGGAGTTGCCTAGACCCCCCACACTGCGGCCACACAGCTACACTTACATAGGTGAGCTCTCCAAGGATGTACTGCAAGCATCCTGTCATTAAGACCTTGAACTCATTAAGAGCTCCTAAGCTCATCTTTACTAGCAGTCAAGCATCTATCTAGGGAAGAACATCTCAATCAATTTGATGCTTACGTTTCACCCTTATAGCTTGTTTGTACCACATTGAACCTACTTTTTGGGATCTCCAATCAGATAGGTTGGGTTGCCGCTATAGATGAAACCAGGACAGGCCTCAGTCCCATTTCCTTACTGGATCTCTTGATTTTCTCAGAATCAAGTCCTTTAGTGAGTGGGTCAGCAATATTGTCTTTTGAACTTACAAAGTCCAATGACACCACTCCAAGAGACACTAGCTCACGAATAGACTTTAATCTTATTCGTACATGTCTCTTCTGTTTCTGGTTATACTTGGAGCTTCTAATCTGAGCTATTGTTGTTTGATTATCATAGTGTACTGAAATAGAAGGTATTGGCTTCATCATCAAGGGAATTTCAGAAAGAAGACCCTTAAGCCAATCAGCTTCAGTTACTGTGGTATCCAAAGCACACAATTCTGCCTCAGATGTAGACCGGGTTATAATCGTCTGTTTAACAGACCTCCAAGCAACTGCACCACCTCCAAGTGTAAAGACATAACCAGTAACGCCTTTACACTCAGCAGTGTCAGCTATCCAACTAGCACCACTATATCCCTCCAGGACTGCAGGGAATCTCCCGTACCACAAGCCCAAGGATATAGTGCCTTTCAGATATCTGAGTACTCTGTCTAATGCATCCCAATGCGTTCTGTCCGGACAGCTAGTAAACCTGCTCAATTTCGATATAGCAAAAGAAATATCAGGTCTAGAACAATTAGCTAAATACATTAGACTACCTATTATTTGTGAGTATCTTAATTGAGACATTGTCACACCACTATTATTCTTGTGGAGAGTTTTTGAAGGGTCATATGGTGTGACAACAGATTTAACTTGGCTATAGCCATATTTCTCTAATACTCTCTCAACATAGAGTGACTGAGAAATTGCTATTCCATCAGTTGATCGAGTCAACTTCAGCCCTAAAATCATATCAGCACACCCCATATCCTTCATATCAAACTTACCACTTAAGAGGGTCTTAGTCTCATTTATAATAGAAAGGTTAGTTCCAAACAGTAGAATATCATCTACATATAAGCATAGGATAATACAATTATCACCTTTCATTTTAGCATATACACATTTATCAGAGTCATTCACTTCAAAGCCAAATGATAGCATAGCTCTATCAAATTTTTCGTGCCACTGCTTTGGGGCTTGTTTCAAACCATAAAGAGATTTGACTAACCTACAAACTTTGTTCTCATTTCCAGAAACTACATATCCCTCAGGTTGATTCATATATATCTCTTCTTCAAGATCTCCATTAAGGAATGCCGTTTTAACATCCATTTGATGGATCTCAAGATGATATATGGACGCCAATGCTATTAATACTCGGATTGTAGTAATTCTTGTAACAGGAGAATAAGTGTCAAAATAGTCAATCCCTTCTTTCTGTTTGAATCCCTTAGCAACTAGGCGGGCTTTGAATTTATATACTGACCCATCAGGTTTTAGTTTTCTTTTAAACACCCATTTACATCCTATAGTGTTACACCCAGGAGGTAAATCTACTAACTCCCAAGTAGCATTAGAGATAATAGAGTCCATTTCACTTTTAATGGCCTCTTTCCGTACTTAGCTTCAGGAGAAGCCATAGCATCTCTATATGTCACAGGGTCACCTTCTATATTATAGGTGATAAAGTCTTGGCCTAAATCCGTAGACACATGTTGCCTCTTGCTCCTTCTCGGTTCTGTACACTCACTAGATTCATCTAGTTTAGAGTGACTTGAGGAAGGTGTACCCACTACGGATAATGGGACCTCTACAGAAGAAGGCTCATTTCTAGTAGGAATACTAGATTGAGGTGTTCTCGTCTTCATAGGAAATATATTCTCAAAAAATGTAGCATCGCGAAGTTCTACAATAGTATTTGCATCTATTCCAGGAATTTCTGATTTAATAATCAGGAACCTATATGCAATACTATTTTGAGCATAACCCAAGAAAATACCATCTACGGTCTTTGGACCAAGTTTTTTCCTTCTGTGTTCAGGTACTAGTACCTTTGCAAGGCACCCCCACACTTTAAGGTATTTCAAACTTGTCCTTTGGCCTTTCCAAAGCTCATATGGGGTTTTATCCCTTGACTTCATTGGGACTCTATTTAGCACATGACATGCAGTGTATAGAGCCTCCCCCCACATAAAGTTGGGTAACCCAGAACTGCCTAACATGGAATTAATCATATCTTCAAGGGTTCGATTTTTTCGTTCTGCTATACCGTTGGATTGAGGACTATATGGAACAGTTACCTCATGGATTATACCTGTATCTTGACAAAATTTTTGAAACAGGTTCGAGGTAAATTCTCCACCCCTATCAGACCTTAACCTCTTAATTGTTTTATCGGTTTGATTCTCAGCTTCAGATTTAAAAACCATAAATTTATCTAAAGCTTCATCCTTGGTTTTTAGCAAATAAACATAACAATAACGAGAGTAATCATCAATGAAGGTAATGAAATACCTTTTATGGTATCTCGTTATTACACCGTTAAACTCACAACAGTCAGTATGAATCAATTCTAAAATATCAGAATTTCTATCAACTGATTTGAAGGGTTTACGGGTTTGTTTATATTGCACACAAATTTCACATTTTTTCTTATCATTTATAGCATTCTTAGGGATCATGTCAAGATTCATCATCCTTTTTACGGTATTAAAATTGACATATCCTAATCTGTCATGCCACAGATCATAAGACTCAATGTTATATGAACAACCAATATCAGAAGTTTTATTTAAAGTAGCATTTTCTACATTGAGTTTAAATAAACCTTCATTAAGGTAACCTTTTCCAATAAAGGTTCCTAAATGTAATATTACAACTTTATTACATTTAAAGTTCAACTCATAACCAGCACGGACTAACTTTGATCCGCTAATCAAATTCCGACGGACCGCTGGAACATGATGCACCTCATGCAGTGACAGGACTTTTCCAGAGGTGAACCTCAGGTCAACTTGTCTTATCCCAAACACCCTGGCTGCAGAATGGTTCCCCATGGTCACGGAAGTGCCTTCAATTACTTGATAAGTAAGGAAGGCTGAGCGATCAGCACAACAATGTACATTAGCACCTGTATCAACTAACCATTCATTGGGTTGATAGATCAAGTTTAGTTCGGGTTTGAAGGTAACAAACCTATCGCTGGTGTCGTCACTAGCAGTCACGACATTTACTTGTGCCTTGGACGTACTGCTTTGGTTTTTCTCCTTGTCCTTTCGCTTAGGGCAGAATTTGGCATAATGTCCAACCTGTCCACATGCCCAGCAAGGCTTAGGTTTGGTTCCAGTTTTCTTTTGAACCTTTGGGTTGGGTTTCATCTTGTTTTTCATTTTCTGTTTTTTGAATTTCCTCTTGTCAGATGAGACTACTACATTCGCCTTTGGAATAAAATCTATAGGCATTCTTGTATCATCATTTTTATGTTGCTTCCGATGTTCTTCTTCGATATTTAAGGCAATCATCAAATCTTCGAGAGAGATTTTACCTCTCCGATGTTTAAGAGTCATGCCAAAATCTTCCCAACTCGGAGGCAATTTTTCGATGATAGACAAGACCTGAAATTTTTCAGGTAATGACATATCTCCTTCAGCAAGACCATGAATTTGAACTTGGAATTCATGTGTCTGCTCAACCACAGATTTGCCTTCAACCATTTTGAAGTTCAGGAATTTTGCCACAGTATACTTTTCTAAACCAAAATCTTCGGAGTTGTATTTTTTATCCAAAGATTTCCATAGCTCTTTAGCTGAAGAGGTTGAGCAGTATACATCAAATAGTGCGTCTGAGAGGGCAGACAGGATTCTCCCATGGCAGAGATAATCCCTTTGCTTAAACCTCTCTAAGGTAGCACTACGGGCAGGTTCCTCTTCATTAGGTGAAGGAGGGTCTGTTTCTATAACGGAGAATAGCCCTAGCGTAGTAAGCCAAAATTTCATTCATTGTTGCCAACGTCTGAAGTTTTGCCCGTAAAATTTCTCGGATCTAGCACTAGCCTCATCAGATCCTATTACCCTATCATTCATCATGTCTATAGATGCAGGTAATAAATTCTCTAAGAATGTTGTAAATATATTTATAGTTATCCGGTTGAAGCGTCGGCACACCGACTGTCCTTAGAGAATTTATTGTCGCCTCACGGTGCAAAGGCTCCCCGGCAAAATTCCCCCAAGATCCGACAACCGCTCGTCTCGCCCGTAGGTGCACTCCAAAACGGACGCGACACTCGGACCCAACCTCAGATCGCCGAAATTGCACAGAAGGGAGAAAGGAGAAAGCTCAAGGCTTGAGTGCGAAGAAATCAGACCTAACCGGAACCGGAAACCAAACTGATTTGGTTCAGACTGAACCAAACCAACAAAAACAGAGTGGGCCGCCCGTGAGCGCAAGACCCACCGGCTGGGGATTTGCACCCCCCCCCCCCCTGCGCGCGTTAATCGCGTACGTGACGCCCGGTTTATGGATTTCCGGCTCGAACCCCCCAAATCCACTCGATTTGGGTTTGGCCCGCGCATGCGTGTAGGTCCCCTTATCATTGCTTAGCAAGGATGGAAGGACTTCCTATATAAGTCCTTCCAAGCTTTTCCAATTAGCAATGTGGGACTAAAAACACTAAAAAAAATGCTTTGAATTTTAAAACAAAATTCAACAACATTTTGTAGTGGAGCCGGAGTAGGATCGATAGGATCAGAATTTTACATGTTAAGAGCTCATAACTTTTGACTCAAATTGAATCATAGTTCTTATAATATATTAAATCAAAGCTTGTTCAGAGATCTAGATTTATTATGAGGTTACACCTCGTAACCACCGAGTAGTCTTGGATCCAAAAATATTGTTTAAACCTTTTGGAGGCTCATATTTTATATTTGAGGTTATTTTCATCTTTAGCAGAGTCAAGATTTCATCTTTTACAGAGTTATCATTTTGATACTATTTACAAGATTTGTTTAGTTAATGTTCGACATTTTTAATCATCCAAAAATTCTTTCGCTTTTCTCCAAATTATGAGTTTTGGATATTTATTTTTTCTATTAATCAATGGCCTTTTAGAAAAACATTTTCAACATTCATATTTGAATCAACTAAATCAATAATTTATTGCATCAGTTGACGTTTAAATTGGATGATTGTATGGTCATCTGGAGGTTTTCTTTTTTCTTTTTTCTTTTTTCTTTTTGCCTAAAGGCCCTGGACTCTAAAGATCCAATCCTATCAACCCGATCTTAACCGATCCAATCTTGATCATAAATCAATTCCACATAGGATATCCCACAAACTATGGTTAAGAGTACTTCTCCATCAAAAATATTACAGTGATTTTTTAAAGTTATTTCTAATGTGATACCTCACTGAAAGAAAAAACCCATTTGTAAAAGAAGGAACCAAGAATGCATCGGGTGGCAAGTTCCAACAACCCATCTGGTTCGGCTCGTCCTCCTCGACAAGTGTTTCACTTGTCGTATGTGTTGAATGATAGAGATGATAAAAATTAAAGGTCTCTAAATATCATATTACATTGACCCTACTGTGACTGTCTCTTACATGTACATACTTTATGTTCATCCAGTTATACCTTTTCTTTGTGACCTACTAATGATAGGGAGATGTGGCATTGTTGTTGTATGTGTTTTCCTAACAATAATTGATTTCAACTCTTTTAAGACTGGTTTAATTTCTTGTCTGGCGTCAATTGTGTCCGTAGTTGTGACGAAGCCATCAGCTTCAGATGGCCATGATTATGTTTTCACTAGCAGTCGAGATGGTACATTGAAGAGATGGGCTGTCACAGATGACGAAGCAAGTTGGCAAGTTGTTCGACAACATCCGAATCGCATGTAGATAAGTAGATTGCGTATTATTCTATGTTTTCCACAAATTCTTTAATTAACACTATAAGAAAAAAATCTAACAATAATTTTCCATTGTTATTGTAGCTCCTTTAAAATTATTATTAAAAGTTGTGTTGTTAAAGGAGATAATAAAAAATAACAGTTAAAAATCATTGTCTTTGAAAATAAAGACAACAATTTTACAACGGGAAAAAATCATTATCTTTTTTCATATAAAAAATAAAAAAAATAAATATAATTTTTTTAATATTATAAATCATTTAAAATACAAAATTTGAAAATAAAACTTAATATACATTTTCCCAACATTGGAAAATAATTTTTACAACATTAAGAAGAAATTTTATAAACAATCAACATAATGACAAATAACGACAATAATAAATAAAAATAGAATAATATAGAAACATGAGATTTTTTACTTAGATGTCGATAAAAAATAATCTCTATTTTTCGAATTTTCGACATTCTTCCCAGCACTCTTGAGGATTTTGTTTAAATAAATATATATTACAAATTAATTAAAAATCATAATTATATATCTAAGAGATTGATATAAAGTCTTGCTGCCTCTTAAGTTTTCACAAATTCATTTCCAAAGTACTTAAAGAGTGATGCAAAATAAATTTCATAGAAAATGTATGTAGCAACACTAGCTTAGAAAATAGACGCAAACACATCTAATTGGTTGATGGAAATACAAAGATCGAGCAAACTACGAGAGGAAGATATTGAGAAACTATTAAAGTTTTTCACCTTAGTCGTAGGTCGTTTAAACTGTTATTGAAGGTCTGGACAGTTTCTTCAAAACCACCGGCCATGGGTATACTCACTAGCTCGTAGGTCTGGACAATTTTCTTAGATAGACCCTTCCCTGCACTGCTTGATACCAAGCATGGTTTACCTATCAACAACTCCATGAGTTCATGAGATGGTGAGCAAATTGCATTAGATCTGTTCGTAGTAATCTCGGGGTGACCTGCCAATAACTTCATATCATGTTTAGACTTTAGAGCTATTATGTGAGACCAGGAACCAAAAACTAGAGGGAGTTGAGAGGATGCTCCACGGGTTGCTCGAAGGGCTTTTTTGTTGAAGGGATCATAGCAGCTAGGAAGCAGAAAGGCACCATCCGTGTTTGAGTTAAATCAATTTGCCTGTTGAAGAGGAGAGCCGCGTCGGGTGAAGGTAACGGGTGAAGAGGGAAACGACGATGGTAACGGCCACAACATTGCTGAGGTAGCCTCACATGAAGAGGGGCGGACGCCTGGTTTGTGAAATGGAGAATGGGTCGCTTGCTTGGTCGAAGGAGGTGCACCGGTGTCCCGGAATGTGATGGAGGTTGCGTCAAGCGGAAGATGACTTAGGCGGAGAAGGCGACTTCTCGTACTCATGGCAGGAAAAAAACACTGGCGTCGCACGAGCAGAGGAGGCGAGAGAGGGGAGAAGAGTCGGTGGTGATGGCGACGAGCAAAGGCGATCTCATGGCATGAGCACGATGAGGAGGCGGCGTCGGGGGATTAGGGCATGGAGGAGAATAGGAATAGGAAAGGTTAACATATTTAGACTTAGGATGTATATGTGTAAGTACGTACGTATGTATGTCTAAAAAAGTTATTTTAAAAAAATAATATTATTATCTTAATCTTGAAATATTTTGGATAGTTAATAAAAATATTGTCTATTACTATATAAGCAATACTAATATTAGACAATGATGAATTAAAATTATTATCATAGGGTTAAAAAATAAACTCATATATAACAGTTTTAAAAAACTATTATCTTTAATATGCATAAGATAATGATTTTTAAAAAATTATTTTTTGTTGAAAAGAAGATCAACAATAACGACTTTTAATAAAACTGTTATTAAATGAAAATAATAATAATTTTAAAAAAATCGTTGGATGTAGTTGAATTCTAAATTTCTTGTAATGGAACATCTTTTTACTAATAGTTGATAGAGTTGTGATATATGAATTAACTTAACAATGATTGCTACGATGGCTTTCTATTGTTATGATCCTGTGCGGGTAAATGATGCAGTTTTGGCCGGCGATGTGCTTGTTTCGTGCTCTTCAGACACCACAATCAAGGTCCTTTTCACTTGTGCATAGTGATTATTGGTGAATTCACAGCCACCGGAGTTGATCATTTAATTTCTCACTTGTATATTTGTCAGACATGGAATTCCTTGTCCGGTGGTGCTTGCGTACTGGTACTCTCCGTCAGCATTCCGACTACATGATGTGTCTCACAACAAGTCGAAAAAGAGTAATTGTTATTTAGAATGCTGTTTTAAAGTTAACGAAGGAAATGAACTACTCAACATTTATATTCTTTGAAAGCCATGTACATTCAAGCAACATAGTTGCCTCATTCGCCGATTGCTAGCCCTATCGACACAACTGAAGAAAAGATGCAGAGTCTGTGGAAGCAAAGCTAGCCAGGACAATCTGATCCACAACACTAAACCTTAAAGGGACACAAATCATCAGTATATTCTTTGGCCATGAGTGATATGTGCTTGTATCAGGAGGAATTGAAAAGGTGAGTTTAGGATTTTACCTAATAATCTTTTTTTCCCATGCGTGTTTATTTTCAAATGCATTGATAAGTTTTTGTAGGTAATACGTGTTTGGGATACAAGGACAGGGTCCAAGAATATGACAAAAGGCACAGTGACAACATCAGGGCTCTGCTTCTTGATTCTACAGGAAGTTAGCTCATGAAATTCTTGTCTGATTGCCATTGAGAACCTTTTGTGATATTTTGATATGAATGTTGGGCACACTCTAATTAAATTTGTCTCATTTATTATTATTTATTATTATTATTATTTTAGATTTTGTCCATTAGAACCATCTGATAAAATAATTTAGTACGCATTAATGGAAGCCAAACGTGTCTTAAATATTTCTATTATTCATTTTTCTGATCGATCCTATCTCATAAAAAATTTTCACTGACTATTGAATACACCATGAGGTGTTAGAGCACCACGAAACTCATCTATTTGTTTACTATCTCACCTAGCCCGTTGATAACTAAAATTCTGTATCAAAATTCATCTAAGTGATACCAGGTCACTTAAACTAACTACAAAATCTTACATTAATTTTCATTTACAGGGAGATCAAAAACCAAATAAATAATTATAACTCGAGAACCAAAATGATTTCAACAAACTATATATAATTTTTTAAAATAAAGTACAACAAAACCATTTGCACATAGAGGATCTCTAAGTACTTTTAAATACTTACAAACACCAACTTCAACTGTAACGTCAAAATCACTTTTATATATAAAATTATATACTAAGAAAAAAACTGATCACAAATTACTAAGTAGGTACATAGAAGCTGCTATATATATCTGAGCTACGGTGTACAATTAGGTCCTCTAAATGGTTAATCAGACATCTAAAGTTCGAATTTCAACTGTGACACATTGTATGAATTTCTTCCCATGGGACAAAAAACCTAATAAGGTCGCTTTGATGAATCTCCGTGAGCACTTCCCGATTTATTTTGGTGGCCGGTAGAAAATTTTTATAGAGTTGGACCAGTCACCTTCAAAATTAATCGATTCGAAGAGTTAGATACCTAAATAATAATAATAATAATAATATCTTCAATATGAATTACTAGAGTTAATAACAATAAGTTACATCATAACTAATAAACCTTCTTTTATATAGTTTGTTTAGTTGAGAGACTTATTGTGTTATATAGCCTATGGGATCTTGGTCAATAGTGTTGTGTACATTCTTACATTGTGCACAAAGATTCAATCCTCGCGCTTGCTTCCACTCAAGAATTCATCTATGTTTATCGTCCTGGCAAAGACCAATCTATAAATTCTCCACTAGCTCCATTTGCTTGCATTCTGAATCAAACCTTAAGACTGAGCACTGATTGATGTTTACTTCATAGTTATAGTTGACCAACTTTAAAACCGGTGCTTCTTTTTTAGCCGGAAGCTTGTGATTTATAGGGGTGGAAAAATATATCAAAAATTTAGTATATACTTATTGTACCAAAATATATTGATTTTACAGTATACCAAACATTTCATTATGGTATATATCGTACTGAATTTTTCGATATCAATATTAGTATAAGATTTATATCGAAATTTTTGGTATACTTGTAACGACCACCCTTCTTACTAAACTATACTACTCTCTAAGGATGACCGTTACTTAACTACTGACTCTACTTAACCGGTATGATAGAAACCACGAGGAGTCCTTACCGAAAAATTTCGGCAAAACCTCCCCTGTACCGGTGACCAAATTCATCAATACATGCAAATAATAAACCATCAGCCACATGCGGCTGGTATATATATTTCACAACCACACAGTAATAAGACACAACAACTAAAAAAAAACTATTCTAGCAATGGTAAATGAATAAAGCTCCAACAATGGGAACAACCAAATAAACAATACGGAATAGCCTCAATAGCAACATCAGAAAAAATAGAAACAACTCTTTATCAATCTCTATTGACATTAAGCATAAAGTGTGACTCAATTCCCCTGATCTCTCCCACAGTCCTGACATCACACACCATCCACACCACCTTGTCGCCTTCCTTGCTAAATCTTTTCCTTTCCTTTATCTGCAGTAAGAGGAAATGCAATCTATAAGCAAAATTTGCTTAGTAAGTGTTATTTAACTCACGGAAACACGAATTTGCATGTATACAGAAAGAACTAGAAACTATATGCTCTAAAAGAAAGTAAAGCATAAATATATCTGCTCATGTCAAACTAATAGCAAAGAAAAGCTACGGAATCTACTCATGTAATTCTAATAACTAATCATGCTACACAAGAATAAAACTGCATGCTGGAAAATACAGCTAATCATGCTAAATAACTAATCAAGAAACAAATAAAACTAATACTGCATGCTAGAATTCAAAAGAAGCTAAACTTACTGACTCTAAGCATAAATGGTACTTGTTTCATTTGTTTCAAAACTTATACTTTATTACTTTAAAATAATAATCAACTTCTCTTGGGCCCGGCATTGTACCAATTTGCGCGCATCCTTAATATGAGCCGAGGTAGCTAATCCCGAAACTACTAAGGTACTTCTAGGCGATCTTGTGCCTAGGGGTGATCTAGGAGCCCATCCAATGGACCTTGTGTCCGGTGCATGCCATTAAAAAGTAAAATACTTATTTTCTTTTTAACTATAACTTCCTTATACTTGTTATTCTTTAATTCTCTTATAACAAAATGCCTTGGCATTTATTCAAACACTTAGTGTGCTTTTAATCCTAAACTTCTGGAATTTAGGATCAATTTAAGACCTTGGTCTTTTCTTACTTATACACACTCATAACCCCTAAAAGAGTTTAATAGAACACTATATGCATGAAAATTCTAGAGTTTCACAGAATAAACACAATTATCAATACTTGCTGTGAAAGCAAAAAGGAAATACAGTCTTTTTAAACATACTATACAAGAAGACCATTATCACAACGTAAGCATGCTATGAATGTAAAAACAATTCCATCTAAACTATAAACTCTAAAGAAACTAGAAATTGATTGTTTTAAAAGGAAGGCTACTCATGCACATCTAATAACATAAGGAACTAGAAATCTGCTCATTGGGTAACAAAGCAAGTCTAAACCCGAAATACCCATTGTTATCACAAAAATATAAGTGACGCAATTAAGTCTATTAGTAAAAGAAACCATTCATCTATTAGGGGAAACCATTCTTTACTAATAAAAACTTCTGTAATATTCCAGTTGGTACCAAAAATATAGTAAACTGGTAATTTCCCTTTCATAGAACCTAAACTATCATTCAAGTGGAATAACATATAGTTATACTATCATATATCTCCCGAGCAGCACAACCCATAATCGATACATGTTCTACTTCAGAAATTAAACTAAATCTCCAAATCACAATTAACTGCCAAACTCTGAAAATCCTATAGCAAATCTCCTATATCCCTAGCAACAATACTTTAAGCATGCTACTGTTGAACTAAAATAAAAGAGAATCTTTAGGGTCACGGCAGCAAACCCAACCCCACATGCTCAATGAAATCAAAGATCTGTTCTAGCCTACTGAGTATTACCAATTGGTTCTAAAAGAAGGTGCAGGAAATTGCATATCACGATAGCAAACCCATCCAACAAAAACCCTTCTATCTTCTTTATGTGATTCACAGAAATTCGAAAACAAAAGTAAACAGAGTCCGAAATCTAATCCAAATTCCTCTCTTATAACCCTAATGAAGCTCACGGCAGCAACATGACAGCAAGTTCACAACATGCTTCAAAAATCAAAGATACAAGGAAACATCAATCGAAAATCTGGAACCACCCTTACCGCAGGTGAGTAAGCGACTTACCCTTTCTTGTAGGACTTACAACAGGAAGAAAAAGCTGCTAGGGTTTCGAGAAAAGCTTTAGATTCCAGCTCTTCCTTGTGCCTACGGCTTCTTCTTGATGAGAGAACCTTGTACTGATGAAGCACCTCCGGAGAATCCCCTCGCCGGCCGCCGGAATCGTGCCCTAGCTGCGGTCCTATTTTGCCCGAAAGAAAAGTCGTCGTCACACGCAGAAGAGGAAATCGCGAGCGAGAGAGGAGAAGGGATTTTAGGTCACGGGATAAAACCTAGGTTCTCTTCTTATAACTAGGGTTTTTATCATCTAAACTACTGCTTAAGTATTATTCACTCTTTCCTTAATTAACACCAGCCGCCAGCACAGCTGGTCAGGCGGGTTTTGCTCGGGTCAAAGGCCTCGGCTTCGATCCCTCAGCCGCGCACTTTTTATTCCAATTTATTTTAAACGTTACTAACTACTGTATATATATATATTTCGTTCCATTTATGTTTACAAAACATTTGTAGAACAGTTGGCCGGTTGGACTCGGTTAAGGCTCGGTTGAGGTCCGAGGTCCACGGTTCTAGTCTCGACTTGAACATTTTTTTGTCAAAACTTCTTTCGTTTAGTAAAAATATCAAACGACCTCCAAAAATTGCATAAAAATACTCTAAAAATTTCTAGAAATCTCTAGAATATTTTAAAAGCATTTCCAAATATTTTTAAGGATATTTAGAACTTAAAATAGGGAAAATTGGGTCATTACAATTCCCCATACCTTATAAAAAGTTCGTCCTCGAACTTAGAATAGTTCTGGATATTTCTGTCTCATACTGTCCTCACGCTCCCAAGTGACTTCCTCGTGTTTCTGGTTCTGCCAGATGACCTTCACTAGTGGCACTTCTTTGTTTCTTAGTCTCTTGACTGCTCTATCCACTATCTGTGTAGGTCTGCTCTCGTAGCTAAGATCCTCTTGGATCTGCACTGACTGAGGCTGAATCACTTAGCTAGGATCGTGAATACACTTCTTTAGCATAGAGACATGAAATACGTTATGTATTGCCAACATGTCCTGTGGTAAATCCAGCTTGTAAGCTACTTTCCCAATCCTTTCTGTAATCAGGTAGGGTCCTACATAGCGAGGGCTTAATTTGCCCTTCTTGCCAAATCTCATCACTCCCTTCATAGGAGCAACCTTGAGAAAGACTGAATCCCCTACTTGGAATTCAAGTGGCCTACGGCGTGTGTCTGCATAACTCTTCTGTCCACTCTGGGCACTCTCAATTCTCTATCTGATCTTCTGAATAGCCTGAGTAATCTCATCTATCAGCTTTGTCTGAATGCCCAGTTCCACTTCCATTTCTTTTCTTTCACCTGTTTCTTGCCAGAAAATGGGTGATCTGCACTTCCTACCATACAACGCCTCATAAGGTGTCATCTTGATGGTGGCTTGATAGCTATTGTTGTAGGCAAACTCAGCTAAGCATAGATACTTGCACCAACTTCCCTTGAAATCTAGCACACAAGCTCTCAGCATATCTTCTAGAATCTGATTTACTCGCTCTGTCTGTCCATCAGTCTGAGGATGGAAGGCTGTGCTGAACTTGAGTTTGGTGCCTAGTGCAGTCTGAACACATTCCCAGAAGTGAGAGGTAAAGCGTCCATCTCTATCAGATACAATAGATTTAGGAACTCCGTGAAGTCTGATCACCTCCTTAACGTACAGTTATGCCAACTGCTCTATAGAGTGAGACACCTTGATGGCTAGAAAATGAGCAGACTTGGTCAATCTGTCCACTATCACCCATATCACATCATATCCATTTGTGGTTCTTGGGAGACCTGTTATGAAGTCCATGGAGATGTCTTCCCACTTCCACTCTGGTATAGGAAGAGGCTGTAGAACTCCTCCTGGTCTCTGGTATTCTGCTTTGACCCTCTGCCATGTCAGGCAGGTACTGACATATTTAGCTACATCTATTTTGAGTCCAGACCACCAGAACCTCTGTTTCATGTCTTGGTACATCTTGGTAGAACTAGGATGCATGGAGTATGGTGTACTATGAGCTTCTTCTAGAATCTTCTTTCTCAGCTCTTCATCATTGGGGACACAAAGGCGGCTCCCCTGATAAAGAATTCCACTGTCTGATACTCGAAACTCCTAATTTTCTTCTTTCTGTATCCCTTGCTTGATCTTCTGGATATCTGGATCTTCACTTTGCTTTCTCTGTATATCCTCAAGCAAGGTAGACTCTAAGGTCAATGCAGAGAGTTGCCCATAAATAATTTCCATTCCAAAGTCTGACAACTCCTTCTGTAGTGGTAGGGCTAATGATGACAAAGACATCAGGGATGCACTGGATTTTCTGCTTAGTGCATCTACCACTTTATTAGCTTTGCCTGGGTGATAGATGTTGGTGCAACCTTAGGTCAAGGTTGACCTGGTTGACCTGACTCGAGTTGACCTGACTCAAGTTGTATTTTGATGTTTGACTTAGGAAGATTGTTGGTGCAACCTTAGGTCAAGGTTGACCTAGTTGAGTTGTATTTTGATGTTTGACACTCGTGGAAGAGTTGTATTCTTGATATGGGACAAGAATAGATGTTTGGGAGATTATTGGTGCAACCGTAGGTCTAGGTTGACCTGGTTGACCTCATTCGGGAAAGAGTCCAAGTATGGAGACTTGGCAACCGAAAAAGTCCAAGCAGGGAACTTGGCACTGGAAAAGTCCAAGCAGGGAGCTTGGCACGCGAGAAAGTCCTAACTGGGATGTTAGGCAGGTGGAAAGTCCTGGTGAGTGAAGCCAGGCAGTGGGAAAATCCTAACTGGGATGTTAGGCAGTGTGGAAAGTCCTGATGAGTGAAGCCAGGCAGTTGGAAAGTCCTGGTGAGTGAAGCCAGGCAGTGAGAAAGTCCTAACTGGGATGTTAGGCAGTGTGGAAATCCTGGTGAATGAAGCCAGGTGAAAGTCCGGGTGAGTGAAGCCAGGCAAGGGAAAATCCAGATGGATCAGGGATGATCGGACATCTGGTGTTGAGGAAAGTCCAAGTAGGTCAAAGGGATTGACCGGACACTTGGCGGGGAATTCTAGCAGGTCAAGGGAGTGACCAGATGCTAGGAATAAAGTACCAACAGGTTGAGATTGACCGAATGTTTGTTTGGAAGGCTTGGGACTTGGTTTGGGTAAAAACCAAGTCACTAGTTATCTGATCGGTCTGGTGACCGATCAGTAACCGATCAGTGTGCTACTGATCGGTATCTGATCGGTCTGCAGACCGATCAGAAGGTGATCAGTAGCCGCGAGAAAGACGCCTGATCGGTCTGTGGACCGATCAGGAGCTTCCCTGATCGGTCGTGGCGACCGATCAGGAGACGATGTCGCGGAAGGAAGAGCTTCAAAGCCAAGAGTTGGGATCGGTCTGTGGACCGATCCAGCTGTGGCCTGATCGGTCCACAGACCGATCAGAGTACGCACAGAATGTTTCTGTGCACTGACTGATCGGTCTGGGGACCGATCAGCGCAGGGCCTGATCGGTCCACAGACCGATCAGGGTTCTAGCCGTTGCAACGCAACGGCTAGTTTCTTCGCTGTTTCTTCTTCGCAGGTATAAAGGAGACGAGGGCATCTTCTGTGCTACTGCTTCTTTCTCTTCTCTTCTGCTACAGAGCTGCTGTTCTGGTGCTTCTTTCGGCTGGGACTCCGACTGAGCTGCTACTGTGGTTGGCGTCTGCGAAGCTGTTGCTTCTTCAACAGTCGACAAGAAGGCAAGGGTTGTTTACATTTGCTGTGTATTTACTTCTTGCTTCTCTTGTATTTGTACTCCTTATCTTGCTAGTGCAAGAAGTAGTTGTGGCGAGGTTTCTCCACCCATAAGGAGTTCATATTAGCCGATTTTCCGGGGACTCATCCACCGACGGATTGACTGGACTCGTCCACCTTACGGACACGCCGAGGAGTAGGAGCCCTAATCTCCGAACCTCATTACATCAGTTTGTTTGAGGTTTGTCTTCTTTTCCTTCGTTTCTATGTGTCATTTTCCGCTGCGATAACCCTAGTTTGTAGAAACGCGACGATTTGGGGTCGGCTATTCACACCCCCCTCTCTAGCCTCCGTACGAAGGATCCCAACAAGTGGTATCAGAGCGAGGCCGCTCTTCGACGGATCAACACCCGGGGGAGCACGGGCTAGAGATGGATCTCTATGGAGAAGATGTCACGATTCAACCCTTCTACGAGTCTCACGACAACTTCACATATTGGAAGGTAAGGATGATGTATTTTCTTAGGACTAATATGTTAAATTGGTTTTGTGTACAAGAAGGGTTTTCCCCTCCGATGGATGAGGAAGGAAAGCCTATCAAGAAGAAGGAGTGGACGAAAGAGCAAATCCGACAATCCGAAATCAATGACGAGGTAACAAAAATTATTGAATTTGCTTTACCTAATAATGTTTTGTGCAAGATAGATAGGTACAACAACGCCAAGGAATTGTGGAACAATTTGGCAAAATTCCATGAAGAGGAGCCTAGTGAGCTAAGTAGCTCACATCATGGAGGAAGCGAATTGGGAGTTGAGGGCTACTCAACATCCAAGGAAGAAGAGGAGGAGAGCTCTTGTTCAAGATCGGAGCAAGAAGAGGCATCTACCTCCGGAAGGGATGAAGAAGAAAGCTCATCTACATCCACAACCCTAGGTAACTCAAACACTGTGATTTCAAGCAAATTACACATAATGTGCTTTGAGTGTAGGAAATTTGGGCACTACAAGAGTAAGTGTCCAAAGAGGGTTAGAAAGACCCCACCGGCGCCAAAGGTCAAGAAAGCCGGAGTCCCGACATGCAAGAGCAAGAAGCACGTGGTGTGCTTCCAATGCAAGCAACGAGGACACTATAGGAGTCAATGTCCAAGGGGGAGGCAACCTCACAAGGACAAGAGGCCAAACACATGTAAAGGGGGAGCTAAGGCAAACCCTAAGGTAACATTTAAAGCTCATTCTTGCAATTCTAGTAGGATGCATGCTAGTAGTCTTATTGCCATTATCAATAATGATAAGCATGTTAATACTAGAAATCGATACATGTGCTTAGGAGCCAAGCATGTTAGCCTAGATAAGAACAATTCTAGAAATGCTAACCCTAGAATTAACTCATCTAAGGCTAAGGAAAATCTAGATAGAAATCCCAAATCATCTAGACACATGCCTAGGAATACCTCAAAGAAAAATGATAAATCAAAACTTGAGGTATTAGAGAAAGAAAATCAAGTCTTGAGGTCAAGACTTGACTCTCTAGAAAAGGCTCTTAAGGATTTGACTCTAGGGTCTAGGGGTCAAAAACCCAAGTCCAAGGACAAGAAAGGTTTGGGTCACAAACCTAAGTCCCAATTGGTCAAGCCCACTTATTATAATGTTTCATTCGATTATGGAACAAAACCTAGGGCTAGGAAGACCATTACCAAGGTCACAAGGGGAGTCACCCCTATAGTTGACCTTGATGAGACCCAAATGACCAAGGCTTTAAAGCCTAAGAGGGTCATTAGGAGGGTTGCTAGGGAAGTTATCCCTAGTGAATATTTAGTGAACCCAATGAGCTCTAATAGGTATTGGGTTCCTAGGAGCATCTTCTCTACCCCATAAATGGGTTAGAGAGTGTCAACTCCGATTAGAAGGGTAGTTAACCCAACTTTGAGGAAATTGACACTCAAGGAGCATTTTCAAGGTTTTGAGAACTTTTGAAAATGAAATGGAATTATCATTTACTCCTTTGAAGAGTTAAATGTGCCTAAAGATTGGAAATTTCATTTTTAATCTCAATTGGCACAATTTGGGAAAATCTAGAGAACTCTCGAGGAAAAATGAAACATGCCAAGTTTTGAAGATAAATTTGATCTTTAAGTGGCATAAATTAATCTAGAGTTCAAGAAGTGTCAAAATTAGGATTTTGGCATTTTGGGGCAATCTAGGATTAAATTTGAAGTTAGCCAAGTGGTTAAGGATACTTAGATAGGTAATCTAGGTATATTTATTTATGCTAAATCTTGCCATGATTGTTTGCCCTCACATGTCATGACATCATGTTTAGTTTTATTATCATTTGAAATGTCATGATAATGCTTAGGCTAGTTTTTATGTCATGTTTATTTAAGTTTCAAACTTTATGCCATGACATCATGATATTGGCACATGTTTTCATTTATGATACCATTTTATGCCATGTCATCATCTCTTGCATTAATAATCAATTGAATTGATTTAAGGATGAAAAACATATTTTGATATTGAGATCAAATTTGTGTTTAGAAAATGCATGTGACCTTAGTCTAAGATACCTAAACCCATATCTCACATCAAAATTGCCATGGATGTGTTTGATACACTTTAGATGTGTGTGAGATATTAGGATCATGAATTAGGATCAAGGTGCATAGTTCTTGTACCTAGATGAGCCTAATTCAAGAAATGGAGGATCATAGGGAAAGCTTGTGTACAAGTCATGTACATTTAGCCCTAAGATTATGGTCCTAAATTAAAAGGTTTAAAACCATTTTGAAATTGATTTGGAAAACCTTGATGAAGCCATCTTAGTGATTGCATTCATCATTGAACATTGTGATACAAAGTTGAGTTAAACTTGAACTATTTCAAAGTTTTTGAACTTTGTATCAAGATTGAAAAATGGAAGTTATTTTCATAGAAAACTATTTTTCCATGATAGTATATGTTATGAGGAATGTATCCTTAAAATTTCACAATTTTTCGAATTTTCTGGAATTTTCTAGGAGTTTCTGAATTTCGGGAAGGAAATTTCAGAAATCTCCTGTCAGAGTCTGGATCGGTCTGGGGACCGATCCAGGGAAGTCCTGATCGGTCTGCAGACCGATCCAGTAAGATCCAGAGAGCTTGGTGCGATCTGGTGAAGGCCTGATCGGTCTGGTGACCGATCAGTGACGATCCAGTGCGATCAATGAAGCATCGATCGGTCTGGGGACCGATCCAGGGGGTTTTTGATCGGTCTTAGGACCAATCAGTGCATGCCAGTTTCTGATTTTCAGCAGATGTCTGAAATTTCAGTTTTTGGGAGTTGAGTTTAGGGTTTCTAAAGGTTTGAAACTCTCCAAGACATTGTTGGTGCAATGGTCAAGGGGGAGTTGATCTTTAGGGGGAGTTTTTACCTAATTGTCAAGGGGAGTTAACTCTTAGGGGGAGTTTTTACTCCTTAAGACTTTTGAGGATTAGTGACATAGGATTGTCACTAAGTTGATTGTTGAGTTTAGTATCAAGGGGGAAATTAAGAGTTTCAATGAAAGGTATGGGACTTTCATTAGGAGGAAACTCTTGACCTTGATTCTCTCTTTTTGATGTGTGTCAAAAAGGGGGAGAGTGTTGGAGAATGGGAGAATGTTCTAGATAATGTTCAAGGAAGAACATTAACTTGATTATGGTTTTGTCAAACATCAAAAAGGGGGAGATTGTTGGTGCAACCTTAGGTCAAGGTTGACCTGGTTGACCTGACTCGAGTTGACCTGACTCAAGTTGTATTTTGATGTTTGACTTAGGAAGATTGTTGGTGCAACCTTAGGTCAAGGTTGACCTAGTTGAGTTGTATTTTGATGTTTGATACTCGTGGAAGAGTTGTATTCTTGATATGGGACAAGAATAGATGTTTGGGAGATTATTGGTGCAACCGTAGGTCTAGGTTGACCTGGTTGACCTGATTCGGGAAAGAGTCTAAGTATGGAGACTTGGCAACCGAAAAAGTCCAAGCAGGGAACTTGGCACTGGAAAAGTCCAAGCAGGGAGCTTGGCACGCGAGAAAGTCCTAACTGGGATGTTAGGCAGGTGGAAAGTCCTGGTGAGTGAAGCCAGGCAGTGGGAAAGTCCTAACTGGGATGTTAGGCAGTGTGGAAAGTCCTGATGAGTGAAGCCAGGCAGTTGGAAAGTCCTGGTGAGTGAAGTCAGGCAGTGAGAAAGTCCTAACTGGGATGTTAGGCAGTGTGGAAATCCTGGTGAGTGAAGCCAGGTGAAAGTCCGGGTGAGTGAAGCCAGGCAAGGGAAAATCCAGATGGATCAGGGATGATCGGACATCTGGTGTTGAGGAAAGTCCAAGTAGGTCAAAGGGATTGACCGGACACTTGGCGGGGAATTCTAGCAGGTCAAGGGAGTGACCAGATGCTAGGAATAAAGTACCAACAGGTCGAGGTTGACCGAATGTTGGTTTGGAAGGCTTGGGACTTGGTTTGGGTAAAAACCAAGTCACTAGTTATCTGATCGGTCTGGAGACCGATCGATGTGATCGATGTGCTCGATCGGTATCGATCGATCTGCGCACCGATCGGGTGATCGATGGCCGTGAGAAGACGCCTGATCGGTGCGTGGACCGATCAGAGCTTCGATCGCGACACCCGATGTCGCGGAAGGAAGAGCTTCAAAGCCAAGAGTTGGGATCGGTGCGTGGATCGATCCGGTGTCTTTGATCGGTCCGAGACCGATCGAACGCACTGAATGTTTACGTGCATTGATCGATGCGGGGACCGATCGGTAGGGCCTGATCGGTCCACGCCGATCAGGGTTCTAGCCGTTGCAACGCAACGGCTAGTTTCTTCGCTGTTTCTTCTTTGCAGGTATAAAGGAGACGAGGGCATCTTCTGTGCTACTGCTTCTTTCTCTTCTCTTCTGCTACAGAGCTGCTGTTCTGGTGCTTGAGTTTTGTTGAGCTCTTCTTCGTAAGCTTCGCGTGAGCTTCTTCTTTCGGCTGGGACTCCGACTGAGCTGCTGCTGTGGTTGGCGTCTGCGAAGCTGTTGCTTCTTCAACAGTCGACAAGAAGGCAAGGGTTGTTTACATTTGCTGTGTATTTACTTCTTGCTTCTCTTGTATTTGTACTCCTTATCTTGCTGGTGCAAGAAGTAGTTGTGGCGAGGTTTCTCCACCCATAAGGAGTTCATATTAGCCGATTTTCCGGGGACTCATCCACCGACGGATTGATTGGACTCGTCCACCTTACGGACACACCGAGGAGTAGGAGCCCTAATCTCCGAACCTCGTTACATCGGTTTGTTTGAGGTTTGTCTTCTTTTCCTTCGTTTCTATGTGTCATTTTCCGCTGCGCTAACCCTAGTTTGTAGAAACGCGACGATTTGGGGTCGGCTATTCACACCCCCCACTCTAGCCTCCGTACGAAGGATCCCAACAATAGAGGATTTCACAGTCATAATCTTTGACCAACTCTAGCCACCTACACTGTCTCATGTTTAAGTCCTTATGAGTGAAGAAGTACTTAAGACTCTGATGGTCTGTGAAGATTCTGCACTGAACACCATACAAATAATGTCGCCAGAGTTTTAGTGCAAAGACCACAACTGCCAGCTCAAGATCATGAGTGGGGTAGTTCTTTTCATAATCTTTGAGTTGTCTGGAAGCATAAGCTATCACTTTTCCTTCCTGTATGAGTACAGCTCCTAAGCCCATCTTGGAAGCATCACTGTAGATTGCAAAACTCCTGTCACTTTCTGGAACTGTCAGGATAGGAGCACTGGTCAGTCTCTTCTTGAGCTCTTGGAAACTCTGCTCACATTTATCTGACCATTCAAACTTCTTGTTCTTCCTGGTGAGGGCTGTTAGTGGAGAGGCTATCCTCGAAAAGTCCTCCACGAATTTCCTGTAATACCCAGCTAAACCAAGGAAGCTTCTGATCTCCCTGGCGTTCTTAGATCTGCTCCAGTTGTTGACCGCTTCTATTTTGGCTAGATCCACTTGGATGCCTTCTCTAGAAATGATGTGGCCTAAAAACGCCACCTGATCTAACCAGAACTCGCACTTTGAGAATTTAGCATAAAGCTGCTTTTGCTGAAGGGTCTGCAGTACTGTCCTCAAGTGCGTGTCATGCTCCTCTAGGGTTCTGGAATAGATTAGAATGTCGTCGATGAACACAATGACAAATTTGTCAAGGCATTCTCTAAACACTCTGTTTATCAGGTCCATGAAAAGTGCAGGTGCATTAGTCACACCAAAAGGCATGACTACGAACTCGTAGTGTTCGTATCTGGTCCTGAAAGCTGTTCTGGGTATATCACTTTCCTTCACTTTCAACTGATGGTACCCAGAGCGTAGGTTTATCTTTGAGAACACTGTTGCCCCTCTCAATTGATCAAATAAGTCGTCGATTCTGGGCAGTGGATACTTGTTCTTGATGGTCACTTGATTCAGAGCCCTATAATCTATGCACATCCGCATAGATCCATCCTTCTTCTTGACAAACAACACAGAAGCTCCCCATGGTGAATGACTAGGGCGGATGAAGCCTTTGTCAAGCAGCTCCTGAAGTTGTTCTTGTAACTCTTTCAGCTCTGCTGGAGACATGCGGTATGGAGCTTTTGAAATTAGACCGGTACCAGGAACCAGTTCAATCTCAAACTCCACTTCTCTGTTAGGAGGTAGTCCAGGTAGTTCTTCTGGGAATACCTCTGGGTACTCACAGACTACCCGAACCTCTTCCTGCTTGGGTCTTCCCTGTTCTTCTGTATTCACAATGTGTGCAAGAAAACCAGCACACCCTTTAGCTAACATCTGGTGAGCTATGAGGGAAGAGAAGAACTACGTGGTCTTCCTCTTCGGCACCCCTGTGAACTCAAAGGATGGTTCACCTTCTGGACTAAAGATCACTTTCCTTCTGCGGCAGTCCACTGAAGCACTGTACTTGCTGAGGAAATCCATACCCAAAATGATATCGAAATCCTGCATAGCGAGGACTACCAGATCTACATATAGCTCACGGTCTGAAATTCTGACTGGTATAGCCCGAAGCCATTGGTTGGATTCCATGACTTTCCCAGAAGGTAGGGACGTCAGGAACTTGGAGTTCATGCTTTCTGTAGGTACCTGTAATTCTTTGGCAAAAGGTACTGATACAAAAGAATGGGTCGCTCCAGTATCAAATAGTGCAGTAGCTAAATGCTGAAAAATAACTACTTGATCTGTTACGACCGTGGAGGCACTAGCAGCTTCTTCTTTGGTGAGGGAGAATACTCTGGCACTGGCTGGAACTAGTGGGGCTTCCAACCTTCCTTGACTGATCTGAGGTCCTTCCAGAGTTGCAGGCATATAATGTAGCTGAGGTTTGCCTCCATATTGTATTTGCTATGGCTGAGGTGCTTTGAACTTGTTAGGGCATTCTTTAGCCATGTGTCCTTCCTGCCCACATGAATAGCATCCAGTCTTACCCAAAAGATAGGCTCCTGGATGTATTCTCCCACATTTAGGACAGAGAGGGAACTTGGTCTGCTTATTTGCTGGTCCTCCTTTCTGGTTACCTCCTGAGTTCCACTGCTTTCTTTTGTTACCCTTACCTTTCCAGTTCTGCTTATTTTCCTGAGGTTTCTGACTTCCAGCTGTCTTGTCTTCGATCTTGACTGGCTTATGCTGCGCTCGTTGTGCCCTGATGCTGTCCAAATAGTGCTCAGCAACTAATGCTCTACTGACCAACTCTTCGCCAGTCTGAGGCTGGTGAGCTCCACTACTCACATTAAGTGCTATCACTGGCCTCAGCATCCTGAGCATTAGTCTGACTCGTTCCTTCTCCGTGCTTACTAGCTCTGGGTAGAGACGAGCTAGCCTATTGAATTTCTTTACTGCTTCTTCCACTGACAGGTCACCTTGTCTGAATTCTATGAACTCCTCATAATGCTTATTGGTGATCCGCTGGCGGAAGAATTCTTCATAAAACTCTGCTTCAAAGTCAGCCCAGCTCATCTGATTGACTGTTCTCTTGCTTTTAACTCTCTCACACCACATACGAGCATCTCCAGATAGGCAGAATGAGGCACACTTGACCTTCTCGACTTCTGGCCAGTCAAGAAGATCCATGGTGCTCTCCAGTGTCTTGAACCAAGCCTGAGCATCCCAGGGCTCAGTCGTGCCTGAGAAACTCTCTAGCTTCAGTTTCAGCCACTGTATCAGATATGCTTCTTGTCTTCTAGGTGCTGTGGGGACTTCCAGGGCAGTTGGTGGAAACTCAGTCACCACTGGAGTCTCCACATTAATGGTTGGAGGAGTGGGAGGGACTGGCTGCTAATTCACCATCAGATTGACGATCACTTGCTGCTGCTCTGCCACCTGTCTCTGAAGTTGAGCAACAACTTTAGAAAGATTTGGTTCAGCTGCTCTGGGCTCCTCGTTCCCCTGTGCTCGGTCCTCAGTACAAGTGGTACGGGGGCGTCCTCTTCTTGACATCTAATTATGCAAAGAAAAAGACTTGATATATTCTCTATCATTTCTAAACAAACTTAGGTATATAGATAAAAGAGAAACAAAACTTCTATCTTACTAAAGCGCATATAAGCAGATACTCTATACTGCAAATAATAAAGAAAGCATAAAAGGAAAACTTAAATACTTTCTTACTTGAAGACGGCAAGGCTGGTGCTGATGTGTGATGCTGGAGAATGGGGACTACTCTGATACCAACTGTAACGACCACCCTTCTTACTAAACTATACTACTCTCTAAGGATGACCGTTACTTAACTACTGACTCTACTTAACCGATATGATCGAAACCACGAGGAGTCCTTACCGAAAAATTTTGACAGAGTCTCCCCCGTACCGGTGACCAAATTCATCAATACATGCAAATAATAAACCATCAGCCACATGCGGCTGGTATATATACTTCACAACCACGCAATAATAAGACACAACAACAAAAAAAAAACTAATCTAGCAATGGTAAATGAATAAAGCTCCAACAGTGGAAACAACCAAACAAACAATGCGGAATAGACTCAATAGCAACATCAGAAAAATAGAAACAACTCTTTATCAATCTCTATTGACATTAAGCATAAAGTGTGACTCAATTCTCCTGATCTCTCCCACAGTCCTGGCATCATACACCATCCGCACCACCTTGTCACCTTCCTTGCTAAATCTTTTCCTTTCCTTTATCAGTAGTAAGAGGAAATGCAATCTATAAGCAAAATTTGGTTAGTAAGCGCTATCTAACTCACGAAAACATGAATATGCATGTATACAGAAAGAACTAGAAACTATATGCTCTAAAAGAAAGTAAAGCATAAACATGTCTGCTCATGTCAAACTAATAGCAAAGAAAAGCTAAGGAATCTACTCATGTAATTCTAATAGCTAATCATGCTACACAAGGATAAAACTGCATGCTGGAAGATACAGCTAATCATGCTAAATAACTAATCAGGAAACAAATAAAACTAATACTGCATGCTAGAATTCAAAAGAAGCTAAACTTACTGACTCTAAGCATAAATGGTGCTTGTTTCATTTGTTTCAAAACTTATACTTTATTGCTTTAAAATAATAATCAATTTCTCTTGGGCCCGGCATTGTACCAATTTGCGCGCATCCTTAATATGAGTCGAGGTAGCTAATCCCGAAACTACTAAGGTACTTCTAGGCGATCTTGGGCCTAGGGGCGATCTAGGAGCCCACCCAATGGACCTTGTGTCCGGTACATGCCATTAAAAAGTAAAATACTTATTTTCTTTTTAACTATAACTTCCTTATACTTGTTATTCTTTAATTCTCTTATAACAAAATGCCTTGGCATTTATTCAAACACTTAGTGTACTTTTAATCCTAAACTTCTGGAATTTAGGATCATTTTAAGACCTTGGTCTTTTCTTAGTTATACACACTCATAACCCCTAAAAGAGTTTAATAGAACACTATATGCATGAATATTCTAGAGTTTCACAAAATAAACACAATTATCAATACTTGCTGTGAAAGTAAAAAGGAAATACAGTCTTTTTAAACATACTGTACAAGAAGATCATTATCACTACGTAAGCATGCTATGAATGTAAAAACAATTCCATCTACACTATAAACTCTAAAGAAACTAGAAACTGATTGTTTTAACAGGAAGGCTACTCATGCACATCTAATAACATAAGGAACTAGAAATCTACTCATTGCGTAACAAAGCAAGTCTAAACCCGAAATACCCATTGTTATCACAAAAATATAAGTGACGCAATTAAGTCTATTAGTAAAAGAAACCATTCATCTATTAGGGGAAACCATTCTTTACTAATAAAAACTTCTGTAGTATTCCAGTTGGTACCAAAAATATAGTAAAGTGGTAATTTCCCTTTCATAGAACCTAAACTATCATTCAAGTGGAATAACATATAGTTATACTATCATATATCTCCTGAGCAGCACAACCCATAATCCATACATGTTCTACTTCAGAAATTAAACTAAATCTCCAAATCACAGTTAACTGCCAAACTCTGAAAATCCTATAGCAAATCTCCTATATACCTAGCAACAATACTTTAAGCATGCTACTGTTGAACTAAAATAAAAGAGAATCTTTGGGGTCACGGTAGCAAACATAACCCCACATGCTCAATGAAATCAAAGATCTATTCTAGCCTACTGAGTATTACCAATTGGTTCTAAAAGAAGGTGCAGGAAATTGCATATCACGGCAGCAAACCCATCCAACAAAAACCCTTCTATCTTCTTTATGTGATTCACAGAAATTCGAAAACAAAAGTGAATAGAGTCCGAAATCTAATCCAAATTCCTCTCTTATAACCCTAATGAAGCTCACGGCAGCAACATGGCAGCAAGTTCACAACATGCTTCAAAAATCAAAGATACAAGGAAACATCAATCGGAAATCCGGAACCACCCTTACCGCAGGTGAGTAAGCGACTTACCCTTGCTTTTAGGACTTACAACCGGAAGAAAAAGCTGCTAGGGTTTCGGGAAAAGCTTGAGATTCCAGCTCTTCCTTGTGCATACGGCTTCTTCTTGATGAGAGAACCTTGTACTGATGAAGCACCTCCGGAGAATCCCCTCCCCGGCCACCGGAATCGTGCCCTAGCTGCGGTCCTGTTTCGCCCGAAAGAAAAGTCGTCGTCGCACGCAGAAGAGGAAATCGCGAGCGAGAGAGGAGAAGGGATTTTAGGTCACGGGATAAAACCTAGGTTCTCTTCTTATAACTAGGGTTTTTATCATCTAAACTATTGCTTAAGTATTATTCACTCTTTCCTTAATTAACACCGGTCGCCAGCACAGCTGGTCATGCGGGTTTTGCTCGGGTCAAAGGCCTCGACTTTGATCCCCCAGTCGCGCACTTTTTATTCCAATTTATTTTAAACGTTCCTAACTACTGTATATATATATTTCGTTCCATTTATATTCACAAAACATTTGTAGAATAGTTGGCCGACTGGACTCGGTTAAGGCTCGGTTCAGATCCCAGGTCCACGGTTCGAGTCTCGACTTTAACATTTTTTTTTGTCAAAACTTCCTTCGTTTAGTAAAAATACCAAACGACCTCCAAAAATTACATAAAAATACTCTAAAAATTTCTAAAAATCTCTAGAATACTTTAAAAGTATTTCCAAATATTTTTAAGAACATTTAGAACTCAAAATAGTGAAAATTAGGTCATTACAATACTCTACCAATATCAAAATTTTAGTATAAACGATATGAAATTGATAACATAACAGAATTTCAGTATACCAAAATTCAAGTATGGTAGCGGTATGAAATTTTTTTTATACCGAATTTTTTACTATGGTAATGGCATACGAGTTTGCGGTTCGGTACACCAAACCACCCTTAGTCATTTATAAGATCAAGAGTTTCTTCAGAAGGATATGCACATGTAAATTATTATATTTTTCTTCGCTTTGGATTATGTTAGGGGCAAATAACGATGAGATTAGATGAATAAATTTAAATTTCATGAATGAAATGTTATTTTAGATTCCTATATACAAATCACAATCTTTAACTATTTCTAGAAAGCCAAGTATTCTACATTATGAAATTTATATATAGTAGAAGGTAGACTATTTTTTGTATGTCTAATGATTTTTTCACTGTGTATGGTACTTCAAAACTTTGACATGATACATTGTTGATTTAGGATACTTTAGGTTTTGTTAATTCTGGGAGATTCCTAATGGGTGCATCATCGACAATTATGGAAAGATTTCATTTGAAGAGAATAAGAAAGAGCTATTTGAAAAGGCAACAACTATACTCTAGTAATTTTGATACTTCTATTATTGTGTATTCTTTAATAAATTATCTATCCTCTAAACATATTTGAGAAATTTCTCATATTTTTATTTTTGTGTAGTTTTAGGCCAACATACCAGCATAATTGATAATGAATAATCGACTAGGTTGCCTATAGATTCACTTAGATAGTCCTCAATATTTCTTAGCAGAGATGCATCTTACTAACTTAAATTCAAAAGTCACACAAGATGATGCAAAGGTTAACTTTTTATTTTCAATGTTCATTTTCTTTGTATAATTTCTTTGAGATGAATTTTGAAACCTTTTGCAAAATCTTGCAAATAAATTTAGCTTAGGTGATGCTAAGTGGTCCATTGGCACATTAGATGGCTAAATGAATGAAGAGGATGGAATCCCAAGCTTCATTTAGTGATACCTGTTAGATTATATAATTAGAATTATTTGTTTATACCTTTGAGGGTAATTTAGTCTTTTACCTTTAAATTTAGGATTTAGGTTTTCTGATAATTCTCTATATAAGATTTTGCACTCTTTATTTTCTATTAACCCTTTTTTTTGGATTCATCAATAAAGACGGCTACTTTTCTTTGGCATCAATTTCTACATGGTATCAGAGCCTTCTTCTCTATGTTTTTGATAATCATATTGAAGAACTGTTAATTCGATCCACAATTTTCGCAGATCAGAGTATAATTTTGCCAAACAATATCAATTAGAAGCAGATATACGTGCATTTCAGCAGCAAGATATGGGGATCCAAGATTTTTATTCTGCTATGTCAGAACTATGGGACCAGTTAGCACTCACAGAATCCTCAGAATTGCGAGCATGCCCAGCTTATGTCACTCGTAGAGAAGAGCAACGTCTAGTCCAATTCTTGATGGCTCTTCGTGATGACTTTGAAGGATTGCGTGGAACAATTTTGCATCATAGTCCTCTCCCTTCCGTTGATTCAGTAGTACATAAATTGATAGTTGAGGAGATTCGTCTTAAGTCTTAGGTTGATAAGAGGAATGTTGCACCATCTACGCCATCTGTTTTTGCAGCACCATAGCGGTCTATGTTGCATAATCAAAGTAGGTCGAATTCGAAGGTTTCTATTGATGAGTGTGCTTATTGCAAAGAAAAAGGGCATTGGAAGTCTCAATGTCCATTATTGTTAAACAAAGGTAAACTACCGCAGCAGCAAAAAAAATCACAACAATCGCAATTTCAGCAGCAACAACCTCAACAACCACCATTGCTACATCAGAATGCTTCATGGAAATTTGGTAATCAACCACAACAGTCGGCAAATGGACTATCTCAGTCTAGTAATGCAGTGGTTGCCCCTTCTTTAGATCCTTATATGCTTGAGCAGTTTCAACAATTCCTTGCTTCACAGCCCTCTGCCATGTCTGCTTCTTCTCATATAGGTTTGTCATCCTCCGGTACATCAAGTATATCTTCCTCTTTATGGATCTTAGATTCTGGAGCCTCTCATCATATGCCACCTAACTTATCATCTTTTATCTCTTTATCTTATAATTCATCTTTATCAGTTATGACGGTTGATGGTACTCCAATGTCATTATTAGATGTTGGTTCTGTTGCTACAACTTGCTTGTCTCTTCCTGATGTCTATTATATTCCTAGTCTTACACTTAATCTTGTTTCTGTTAGTCAATTGTCTAAGTCTGGATATTTAATATCATTTTCTTCATCCAATTGTTATGTGCAGGACCCGCGATCTCAGAAGGTAATTGGGATAAGTCGTAGGCAAGGGGGATTATATGTCTTGGATAAGCTTCAAGTACCAGATGTTGCAGCTTCTAGTGTCGATTTATCATCTTTCCGATTGAGCCATTCTTCTTTTGATTTTTACTTGTGGCATACTCGTCTAGGTCATTTTTCAGCTTCTCGTTTACAATTTTTAGCTTCGTCTGGAGTATTAGGACCTTTAAAAAGTCATGATATTTCATATTGTAGTAGTTGTAAATTGGCAAAATTTTCTACATTATCTTTTAATAAAAGTCTATCTTTTTCTCCTAATCCTTTTGATCTTGTTCATTCTGATGTGTGGGGGTCTTCTCTTGTTACTACAAAAGGGGGATCAAGATATTATATTTCTTTTATTGACGATTGCACTCGCTATACTTGGGTTTATTTTATGAAACATAGATATGATTATCTTACTATTTTCAATAACTTTAAAGCTTTTGTCAAAACTCAACATTCAGTAGTTATCAAGTGTTTTCGTTGTGATTTGGGGGGTGAATACACTTCCAATAATTTTTCTCATTTACTTGCATCAGAAGGTACTATACATCAAACCTCGTGTCGAGAAACACTTGAATAGAATGGGATTGTAGAGAGAAAACGTAGACATCTTGTTGAGACAATCCATTCATTCTTATTGTCTGCAGATGTTCCTAGTATTTTTTGGGGAGAAGCAGTGTAACACCCACTAAGCTTTTAAGAATAAATATGAGAATGATGAATTTGCCTTAGAAAAATAATAAGAAGTGAGTTGAAGTAAAAAGAAATAAAATGAAATAAAAAGAAGTGATGGTCAAGGATTGAACCTTGAACCTCTTATATTATAATTCATAGAATTAATTAGTAGAAACCAATTGGGATAAAGAGAAGATATTGATAGTAAAGGAGGGAAACTCATGATAAAGGTGAGAATAAAAGATAGCCAAAAGAAAACAAGAAAAGAGCAAGAGAAAGGCAACTTGCCTTCCTCCCTTTCTCTCCCTCTTCCTCTTTGATCTTGCCGAAATTTTAAAGAGGAGTTAAGGGGATTCATTCCCCCTTATTTTATCATGAATGGTGAGAATAAATGGAAAATAATATAAATAAAATAAAAATAGAGAAAAAGACTAAGGGAGAAGGAAAGCAAAAATCAAGTTTGCTACCTCTTTCCCCTTAACATAAAAGGGAGCAAGAAAAGAGAAAATTATTTTTCTCTCATTTTATTTCACTCATCCTCTCCCTCACTGAGAACATCACAGTTCCCTCTCCTCCATCTTCGGCCCCAAAGCCAAGTTTGTCCCTAAGAAAGCCTAAGATACAAGGAGGACTTAGCAAAGGAATCAAGGGAAAGGAACTAGAAGAAGAGACTATTTCTTCTTCACCATACCTTAGATCCACAAGCGAAAAAGATGTAAGCTTCCCCTCACCTGTGGTACAAGGCATTTTATGTACTTTTCGGATTTTATGAGGACTTAAAACCTAGAAACAAGTTTGAGAAAATTCGGCCAAGAAGAGCTTTCAAAATCTAATGATGTTTAACTAGTCTTCACTATATGATAGATTTTTCTATGCTATGTAGAGGGGTTTTTCTTCATGCTTTTATACCTATATGATGCTTGATCAGAGGAGTACTGAACCCTAGAATTTTGGCCAATAATATTCTTAAGAGGCTAGGGAAATTTATTGTTTTACCCAACTAGTACAAGGTTCTCCCTATGAAATATTAAGGATTATGTATTGGTTTTTCTTCCTTAGAAGATATTTGAAACTAAAAGAAAACCCACTCATATGTTTCAGCCAAGGAAGGGTTTAGGATTAGGAAGACCTTTAAATTTAAATAACCATGCTCATGCTATAGAAAAGATCTTAAAGGATTTGTATGCTTGAATATTGCTAGAATTTCATGAACTCCTTCTTAGGGTTTTTCGGCCATGATGAGATGGATAGCTTAGAAAGCTTAAACAAAATTTTAAAATGCTCAAGACCTCTGTGCTGTTTAGATATGAAAGTTGTTTAATGCCCTCATGCTTAATTAGGGTGTAGAAAAATTAGTAGCATAACATATATCATGTATGACCACAAGGGGTCCTAGTTTACTCATGAACCAATTTGTGTATATGTTTCTTAGTAACTTTTGCCATGAAACTTACTTAGATTTTTCATGCTTTAGGCCACATAAAAACCTAGCTAAAGAATGGTAGGTTTCGGCCATGAAAAAAAAAATAAAAGAAAAAGAGAAAAAGAAACCTAGAAAGCCTAAGACACAATTCATATGTATACTCATTAGGCTTGTCTTTACACATGCTATGAAACTCGTATGACTTCACATGTTTTTTATGTTATTGAAGCAAGTTTAAACACTGATGAGTTTCGGCCAAGTAGGGTTTAAATGACCTAGAGGCCTTAGAATTTAAACCAAAGGTGTTAAAATGCTTCTTATGAAAATATGATAACCTATTGATTGTGTCACATGCTTGTATAATTTTTCCATGATCTAAAAGGACTATTGTAAGTCTCATCCATGGAGGGTTAGATGCCCTAGGGACCCTAGGACTTAAATTAAATATGCTCATGTCACCCTACATGAAATATGATAAGTAGAAAGCCAAGGTTCAATTGCTATATGTTGTTTTATGACCTAAAATGATGCTAGGGTATGTTTCGGCCATAACTATTGTATGATGCTTTGTATGAATTTATACATAATGTTAGTCCAAGTTCACATGCTTGTATGCTTGTTTGTAGCCCTAATGAGAACTTGTTAAATTTCGGCCATGACATATGTTAAGGGCTTAAAGAACTTAGGAACTAATTCAAATATGTCAAATGTGTTTACCTTATTTCTTGGTAAAAATGTTATAAATATGATTTCAAGATGTCTATGTTTTTATGTCATATGGAACCTTGTTTCACACCTTAAGGTTTCGGCCACATGAAATTAGGGACTTGAAGAACTTAGAAACTAAGTTAATCATGTTTATAATGCTTCCTATGAAAATGTTATGATGATAATTTAGGTACCACATGCTTGGATGTTGTGTTTAGCCTAAATTGAGCTCTAAAGGGGTTTTGGCCACAAGGGTTTAGGAAGCTTAGAACCAAGATAAATATGATACCATGTTTCCTATGATAGGATAATCACAAGATACACCCTTATGCTTAATATGTATGCTTGTGATTTATGACTTATGATATGATATGCATGCTTTTATGATATGATATGCTTTGTGCTTAAAATATGCATGCTTTTATGATAAGCTATGTGGATAAAATATGCATGCTTGATGATATGCTTTATGCTTAAGATATGCATGTTTTTATGATCTATGCCTAAGTGATGCATATTGTTATGACATGATGTATGCCTAAGTGATGCATACCTTTATGATATGATGTATGCCTAAGTGATGCATACCTTTATGATATGATGTATGCCTAAGTGATGCATACCTTTATGATATGATGTATGCCTAAGTGATGCATACTTTTATGACATGATGTATGCCTAAGTGATGCATACTTTTATGATGTGTGCCTAAGTGATGCATGCTTTTATGATACATGATATGTATGACATGTACTTTACTTTATGTGTGAGTGGCTTGTACCAAGGGTGGGCTCCATAAGCGCCCCGGGGACTAAGGACCTCGTTAGGGATGGGATCCTAAGTGCCCATAGGACTAAGGGCCTAGTATGTTTGCCTCGTAGGGTTCAAGACTTGCTACCTTGGACCTACAAGGTTGCGCACAATATGTAAGTGGTACATAGCCGGGATCCCCCTTATGTTGAGATTATTTTCAAGTATATATACATATAAAAGAGAATGGTTTTAAAGATCATGAGACATACACATGTTTTTCGGATACATGTTTTCCAAAATCATATTGCATACACCTTTTGATTATGCTATGTTTCATGCTATGCTCTTGATTATGATATGCCATGATAAGGTATGTTTATGTTATGTTCATGTTATACCTTATAGACATGTTTCGGCCATGGATATGTTGATGCTTGATATATATAGATTTCGGCCATGGATTTGATGATGCCTTGATGTACATATTCGGCCATAGTTATGATGCTTTGATATACATGTTTCGGCCATGCTTTGATATACCATGATACTTGTTTGTTATGCTATGTCTAGCTATGTTTTATGCAATGCACTATGTATATGTTTCGGCCATGATGATGTTTGATATGCCATGACTAGTTGT